>NC_090443.1:540451467-541746375 GCF_031143425.1 Pleurodeles waltl | reverse complement strand
CCTCCACACATTTTACTTACCGACTTACCTCTGCATCACCGCCATCAGTCATCTGGTGCCGAACCCGGGATTTGAACCCTGGTCGCCTGGGTGGAAGGCAGGAACTTACCCACTGGACCACACGGGCTTCCATGTTTGTATTATTTCCAATAGTCCCTATATCATGGCTATGGTGTGTCATGTAGACTAGGGGGCCTGTATGTAGCTTATAGATGCTCCTGAATCCCTGATTACCAGCAAGGAGCAATAGCTCAGTGGTAATGTCATCTGCCTCTGATGCTGAAAGCTCCCCTGGCCGAGGGTTCAAATCCCGCCATGGGTGGAAAAAAAAATGTTTTTCTTTTTTTTTCCATTAACTAATATTTCGATTTTATAAAAACCAGGAGCAATTTCAGACACTCTTTTTTGCACCAGTGCCTGAAAATTATAAATATTTTCTCTCCTGACTCCCATGCAGCCCCCTTTTTCATTAGTAGGTGAAATATGGGTAAAGCATTATCTTCAGTTATCAATCTATTGATTTCTTGTCTTTGAATTTGGCATTTCGTAGGGCGAATGTGGCCTAGGGGCTATAACTGAGCAGAAATAAGCCTCCCACAAATAGTAAAATAGGTTGAGTGGTGGGGATTTTTCATTTTGGTGTGAACAGAGCTGTGTAATCAGGGGGATAGTGCCTGTGCTGCTGGCTAGGCATATTGGCCTAGTGTTAGCTCTCACTCACGAAATGATGGGCAAAGTTTGGAGCTGGTCAAACTCCCTTTATTAGGTGCAATCAGAAGACAGACATGTTGAAGTTTTCAAGAGTCAGAAAAGGGTAAAGTCCGGCGTGTGCTTCATTGGGCCTGCATCATGCCTGTTGCAGCAGCTGGCCTGGCCTGGCCCTGGGTCTTTAAACAACCCAGCACTCAGTCGTTAGCTAGCAAGCAAGGCCCCCGAACGCCCACGAACGCCCATGTTCTGTTTAGAGGAAGACTGCAGACAATTTGGCACCCTGCTAAATGAGGGTGCTTTCCCATGAGCGACCTTCGAGTAGGAAAAGCTTTAGCCTAAGACAAGTTGTCAAGCTTAAAATTCTGCTGAAAGCCATATGTTGGAGGCCATATCATGATGGAAGCCTGTGAATGTCTCAGGCCAAAGTAAGCATGGGAGGACATTATTTGCATAGGACAGCCCCCTTCAAAATCACATCATCATGCTGCAGTTGCCATGTAGTGTTACTAGAGGGCAGCAGTATGACCATAATAGAAGAGAGAAGTGTTAAATCTGTTTGCTGACGTACCGCTTGTCTTTCTTGGTCTTTGCTGGGCCTGTGGAGCGGGGGACTACAATAAGCGAGTGAATGAGTAATGAGGAAAGATTATCCTGCATTTGTGGGGAAGGGAGAGCACTTGGAGGGAAAACGGCAAGATGACAGAGTTAAAGCATAGATGTTTGCTGAGTGATTGGGTGAGTGTGTCATCTGTCTCTTTGAAAGGACACGTGAGAGAAGAACAGGAGCCCATGGCCTTCAGATGAGAGAAGAAGCATAGAAGAGCATTTTCCACAAAATAAAAACCTTTACTTCATCTCAAAGCTTCCAACTTTGCAGGTTGTAAGATTTGCCTTGTTGCTGCATAAATAGGCAGAACTAGTGAGGCTCTTCCCAGAATATAAGTAGCATACTCTTTGGGAGTATCCTTAGGCCAGGCATGTCAGGCACATAATTGGGGATATGAGGCCAAGAAAAACGTTAGGAAGCTTGCTCTAATCATCTGCAGGATAGAAGGACAATGGAGAGAAACTAGAGAGGGAACCAGGCTGCACAAAAAAAAGGGGCAGGGTGGCACATTACACCCTAGCAGGAATATCTGATCCCCATACCTCTACCCCTGGGACACCATTTGTGACTTCTCAATACCCCCATCTCATTGCCACTCAAGTGTTCCGTCCTAGTATCTGAATGACCATAAACACCCTTCCTTTCGGCCCTCCTTTTGTAATTCTCCCAGTAACCCAGGTGCTTTGCCACTGTCCAGCCTCCAGTGACCAGTTGGATGCACATTGCTCGGCACCCTATCCACTTACCACTCCGTGCAGCCCCTCTCCGCACACTCAAACTACCCTTCTTTAAATTCGATATACACGATCTGCCTCACTATAAGCTGTGACCTTCCCTCTGTGGATTATATACCCAATCCAAGGAGGACAAGTCACTTGTCGAGCACCCCAAACTCTCTGCAGACGCTGCCAATTCAGGGACTACTGCCTAGTTTGCATGCCATGATTATTCTCTATGCCACATCCAACCAATTGCCACATGCGCCGTCTCCCTGACTCATTCATCTACTTCCCCAAACCACCCGCCTTATTCACCAAATTTGAATGCTCTCAGCTGTCATAGCGGGCATCTCTGCTTCCTGTTCACCCACTTTTCCCCTTCTTTCTTAGTTGCCCACCTGTGCTCAGATGGCCATTCCTCCAAGTGCCACTTGAAGCTCGCCTTCCTTCTGGTTCTCTACCTTATAAAGCCCCTTTCAGTACTACCATCACAGCAATTGTCATTTTGTGGCTGCTCCTTTGTGGTGAGTAAATGAAGAAGAGGGTATCGCACAAGAAAGTACCCACACAATGGGGGGGACACTTGTCAACATTCCCCTTCCCTTCAGTGTCTTAAGCATCTGTTTTCAATACAACTACCCCAAGAGACCTCATAACAGATCCTGCGAGGGTGGGGGGTGGGGGTAATAAAAACTTGGGGTGCCTTGTCCCCCCTCACCGTGTCTTACCACGTGCTCCTTGCTGTCACCTCTTTCAATACCATAACTACAGTATGTCTGTCTGGTGCCCCCCTTGTGGTCGGTAATAAAAAAGTGCCCTAAGGCTGTTCCCCTAAGTTCCCTCTGTTGCCCCTATACTTTTGGGGTACACCCCCTCTCCCCGGAAAAGGGGGGGGGCAAAAAAAAATGATGGGTAGCGCACCCAAAGCCAAACCACATCATTCTGTGCCTTCTAGCACCCTCTTTTGTAATGCACCCCAACACCCCTTTTTTACACTGCTCCCCAAAATTTGTCCCCCCCACTCTGTATTTGGGGAGGGGGAGGGAGCGGTCATAAAATGTTGGGGGTCTACTATCGTAGTGCCCCTCCTATCAGGTCACCCCCCCTCTGTTTGCTGAAGGGGGAGGGGTACTCTTTCCTTGTTGGGCTCACTCCCCTATGCTCCGCCCCCTGACCTATTGCCCCAGACTCTGCCTACTTCTCCCTTTCCTCTGTGGCCCCACCCCTCTCTACACATGCCCCTCCCCTTGGTCCCTCCTAGGCTGTATGCCACCACCCTAGGCTCCTCCCCCCAACTATGCCCCCCCTTCTTTCTGCTTTCCTTTCTTACTCCACCCATTCACACTCCCCCTCTGTGGCTCCTCCCCCAGGCTGTATGCCACCACCTGTCCCTAGGCTCCTCCCCGAACTATGCCCCCCCCCCTCTCTCTGCTTTCCTTTTTTACTCCGCCCATTCACACTCCCCCTCTGTGGCTCCTCCCCTCTACTCTACTCTACTCCCACTCGGCCTGGGCCTGAACCTCACTCTCTCTGCCCAGACACTCCAACCACTCTGTTCTCCACCATTCAGGCTTCTCTCCTTACACACCAACCACTCTTACATCCACCAATCACCAGACAGGCACACCTCCACACATTTTACTTACCGACTTACCTCTGCATCACCGCCATCAGTCATCTGGTGCCGAACCCGGGATTTGAACCCTGGTCGCCTGGGTGGAAGGCAGGAACTTACCCACTGGACCACACGGGCTTCCATGTTTGTATTATTTCCAATAGTCCCTATATCATGGCTATGGTGTGTCATGTAGACTAGGGGGCCTGTATGTAGCTTATAGATGCTCCTGAATCCCTGATTACCAGCAAGGAGCAATAGCTCAGTGGTAATGTCATCTGCCTCTGATGCTGAAAGCTCCCCTGGCCGAGGGTTCAAATCCCGCCATGGGTGGAAAAAAAAATGTTTTTCTTTTTTTTTCCATTAACTAATATTTCGATTTTATAAAAACCAGGAGCAATTTCAGACACTCTTTTTTGCACCAGTGCCTGAAAATTATAAATATTTTCTCTCCTGACTCCCATGCAGCCCCCTTTTTCATTAGTAGGTGAAATATGGGTAAAGCATTATCTTCAGTTATCAATCTATTGATTTCTTGTCTTTGAATTTGGCATTTCGTAGGGCGAATGTGGCCTAGGGGCTATAACTGAGCAGAAATAAGCCTCCCACAAATAGTAAAATAGGTTGAGTGGTGGGGATTTTTCATTTTGGTGTGAACAGAGCTGTGTAATCAGGGGGATAGTGCCTGTGCTGCTGGCTAGGCATATTGGCCTAGTGTTAGCTCTCACTCACGAAATGATGGGCAAAGTTTGGAGCTGGTCAAACTCCCTTTATTAGGTGCAATCAGAAGACAGACATGTTGAAGTTTTCAAGAGTCAGAAAAGGGTAAAGTCCGGCGTGTGCTTCATTGGGCCTGCATCATGCCTGTTGCAGCAGCTGGCCTGGCCTGGCCCTGGGTCTTTAAACAACCCAGCACTCAGTCGTTAGCTAGCAAGCAAGGCCCCCGAACGCCCACGAACGCCCATGTTCTGTTTAGAGGAAGACTGCAGACAATTTGGCACCCTGCTAAATGAGGGTGCTTTCCCATGAGCGACCTTCGAGTAGGAAAAGCTTTAGCCTAAGACAAGTTGTCAAGCTTAAAATTCTGCTGAAAGCCATATGTTGGAGGCCATATCATGATGGAAGCCTGTGAATGTCTCAGGCCAAAGTAAGCATGGGAGGACATTATTTGCATAGGACAGCCCCCTTCAAAATCACATCATCATGCTGCAGTTGCCATGTAGTGTTACTAGAGGGCAGCAGTATGACCATAATAGAAGAGAGAAGTGTTAAATCTGTTTGCTGACGTACCGCTTGTCTTTCTTGGTCTTTGCTGGGCCTGTGGAGCGGGGGACTACAATAAGCGAGTGAATGAGTAATGAGGAAAGATTATCCTGCATTTGTGGGGAAGGGAGAGCACTTGGAGGGAAAACGGCAAGATGACAGAGTTAAAGCATAGATGTTTGCTGAGTGATTGGGTGAGTGTGTCATCTGTCTCTTTGAAAGGACACGTGAGAGAAGAACAGGAGCCCATGGCCTTCAGATGAGAGAAGAAGCATAGAAGAGCATTTTCCACAAAATAAAAACCTTTACTTCATCTCAAAGCTTCCAACTTTGCAGGTTGTAAGATTTGCCTTGTTGCTGCATAAATAGGCAGAACTAGTGAGGCTCTTCCCAGAATATAAGTAGCATACTCTTTGGGAGTATCCTTAGGCCAGGCATGTCAGGCACATAATTGGGGATATGAGGCCAAGAAAAACGTTAGGAAGCTTGCTCTAATCATCTGCAGGATAGAAGGACAATGGAGAGAAACTAGAGAGGGAACCAGGCTGCACAAAAAAAAGGGGCAGGGTGGCACATTACACCCTAGCAGGAATATCTGATCCCCATACCTCTACCCCTGGGACACCATTTGTGACTTCTCAATACCCCCATCTCATTGCCACTCAAGTGTTCCGTCCTAGTATCTGAATGACCATAAACACCCTTCCTTTCGGCCCTCCTTTTGTAATTCTCCCAGTAACCCAGGTGCTTTGCCACTGTCCAGCCTCCAGTGACCAGTTGGATGCACATTGCTCGGCACCCTATCCACTTACCACTCCGTGCAGCCCCTCTCCGCACACTCAAACTACCCTTCTTTAAATTCGATATACACGATCTGCCTCACTATAAGCTGTGACCTTCCCTCTGTGGATTATATACCCAATCCAAGGAGGACAAGTCACTTGTCGAGCACCCCAAACTCTCTGCAGACGCTGCCAATTCAGGGACTACTGCCTAGTTTGCATGCCATGATTATTCTCTATGCCACATCCAACCAATTGCCACATGCGCCGTCTCCCTGACTCATTCATCTACTTCCCCAAACCACCCGCCTTATTCACCAAATTTGAATGCTCTCAGCTGTCATAGCGGGCATCTCTGCTTCCTGTTCACCCACTTTTCCCCTTCTTTCTTAGTTGCCCACCTGTGCTCAGATGGCCATTCCTCCAAGTGCCACTTGAAGCTCGCCTTCCTTCTGGTTCTCTACCTTATAAAGCCCCTTTCAGTACTACCATCACAGCAATTGTCATTTTGTGGCTGCTCCTTTGTGGTGAGTAAATGAAGAAGAGGGTATCGCACAAGAAAGTACCCACACAATGGGGGGGACACTTGTCAACATTCCCCTTCCCTTCAGTGTCTTAAGCATCTGTTTTCAATACAACTACCCCAAGAGACCTCATAACAGATCCTGCGAGGGTGGGGGGTGGGGGTAATAAAAACTTGGGGTGCCTTGTCCCCCCTCACCGTGTCTTACCACGTGCTCCTTGCTGTCACCTCTTTCAATACCATAACTACAGTATGTCTGTCTGGTGCCCCCCTTGTGGTCGGTAATAAAAAAGTGCCCTAAGGCTGTTCCCCTAAGTTCCCTCTGTTGCCCCTATACTTTTGGGGTACACCCCCTCTCCCCGGAAAAGGGGGGGGGCAAAAAAAAATGATGGGTAGCGCACCCAAAGCCAAACCACATCATTCTGTGCCTTCTAGCACCCTCTTTTGTAATGCACCCCAACACCCCTTTTTTACACTGCTCCCCAAAATTTGTCCCCCCCACTCTGTATTTGGGGAGGGGGAGGGAGCGGTCATAAAATGTTGGGGGTCTACTATCGTAGTGCCCCTCCTATCAGGTCACCCCCCCTCTGTTTGCTGAAGGGGGAGGGGTACTCTTTCCTTGTTGGGCTCACTCCCCTATGCTCCGCCCCCTGACCTATTGCCCCAGACTCTGCCTACTTCTCCCTTTCCTCTGTGGCCCCACCCCTCTCTACACATGCCCCTCCCCTTGGTCCCTCCTAGGCTGTATGCCACCACCCTAGGCTCCTCCCCCCAACTATGCCCCCCCTTCTTTCTGCTTTCCTTTCTTACTCCACCCATTCACACTCCCCCTCTGTGGCTCCTCCCCCAGGCTGTATGCCACCACCTGTCCCTAGGCTCCTCCCCGAACTATGCCCCCCCCCCTCTCTCTGCTTTCCTTTTTTACTCCGCCCATTCACACTCCCCCTCTGTGGCTCCTCCCCTCTACTCTACTCTACTCCCACTCGGCCTGGGCCTGAACCTCACTCTCTCTGCCCAGACACTCCAACCACTCTGTTCTCCACCATTCAGGCTTCTCTCCTTACACACCAACCACTCTTACATCCACCAATCACCAGACAGGCACACCTCCACACATTTTACTTACCGACTTACCTCTGCATCACCGCCATCAGTCATCTGGTGCCGAACCCGGGATTTGAACCCTGGTCGCCTGGGTGGAAGGCAGGAACTTACCCACTGGACCACACGGGCTTCCATGTTTGTATTATTTCCAATAGTCCCTATATCATGGCTATGGTGTGTCATGTAGACTAGGGGGCCTGTATGTAGCTTATAGATGCTCCTGAATCCCTGATTACCAGCAAGGAGCAATAGCTCAGTGGTAATGTCATCTGCCTCTGATGCTGAAAGCTCCCCTGGCCGAGGGTTCAAATCCCGCCATGGGTGGAAAAAAAAATGTTTTTCTTTTTTTTTCCATTAACTAATATTTCGATTTTATAAAAACCAGGAGCAATTTCAGACACTCTTTTTTGCACCAGTGCCTGAAAATTATAAATATTTTCTCTCCTGACTCCCATGCAGCCCCCTTTTTCATTAGTAGGTGAAATATGGGTAAAGCATTATCTTCAGTTATCAATCTATTGATTTCTTGTCTTTGAATTTGGCATTTCGTAGGGCGAATGTGGCCTAGGGGCTATAACTGAGCAGAAATAAGCCTCCCACAAATAGTAAAATAGGTTGAGTGGTGGGGATTTTTCATTTTGGTGTGAACAGAGCTGTGTAATCAGGGGGATAGTGCCTGTGCTGCTGGCTAGGCATATTGGCCTAGTGTTAGCTCTCACTCACGAAATGATGGGCAAAGTTTGGAGCTGGTCAAACTCCCTTTATTAGGTGCAATCAGAAGACAGACATGTTGAAGTTTTCAAGAGTCAGAAAAGGGTAAAGTCCGGCGTGTGCTTCATTGGGCCTGCATCATGCCTGTTGCAGCAGCTGGCCTGGCCTGGCCCTGGGTCTTTAAACAACCCAGCACTCAGTCGTTAGCTAGCAAGCAAGGCCCCCGAACGCCCACGAACGCCCATGTTCTGTTTAGAGGAAGACTGCAGACAATTTGGCACCCTGCTAAATGAGGGTGCTTTCCCATGAGCGACCTTCGAGTAGGAAAAGCTTTAGCCTAAGACAAGTTGTCAAGCTTAAAATTCTGCTGAAAGCCATATGTTGGAGGCCATATCATGATGGAAGCCTGTGAATGTCTCAGGCCAAAGTAAGCATGGGAGGACATTATTTGCATAGGACAGCCCCCTTCAAAATCACATCATCATGCTGCAGTTGCCATGTAGTGTTACTAGAGGGCAGCAGTATGACCATAATAGAAGAGAGAAGTGTTAAATCTGTTTGCTGACGTACCGCTTGTCTTTCTTGGTCTTTGCTGGGCCTGTGGAGCGGGGGACTACAATAAGCGAGTGAATGAGTAATGAGGAAAGATTATCCTGCATTTGTGGGGAAGGGAGAGCACTTGGAGGGAAAACGGCAAGATGACAGAGTTAAAGCATAGATGTTTGCTGAGTGATTGGGTGAGTGTGTCATCTGTCTCTTTGAAAGGACACGTGAGAGAAGAACAGGAGCCCATGGCCTTCAGATGAGAGAAGAAGCATAGAAGAGCATTTTCCACAAAATAAAAACCTTTACTTCATCTCAAAGCTTCCAACTTTGCAGGTTGTAAGATTTGCCTTGTTGCTGCATAAATAGGCAGAACTAGTGAGGCTCTTCCCAGAATATAAGTAGCATACTCTTTGGGAGTATCCTTAGGCCAGGCATGTCAGGCACATAATTGGGGATATGAGGCCAAGAAAAACGTTAGGAAGCTTGCTCTAATCATCTGCAGGATAGAAGGACAATGGAGAGAAACTAGAGAGGGAACCAGGCTGCACAAAAAAAAGGGGCAGGGTGGCACATTACACCCTAGCAGGAATATCTGATCCCCATACCTCTACCCCTGGGACACCATTTGTGACTTCTCAATACCCCCATCTCATTGCCACTCAAGTGTTCCGTCCTAGTATCTGAATGACCATAAACACCCTTCCTTTCGGCCCTCCTTTTGTAATTCTCCCAGTAACCCAGGTGCTTTGCCACTGTCCAGCCTCCAGTGACCAGTTGGATGCACATTGCTCGGCACCCTATCCACTTACCACTCCGTGCAGCCCCTCTCCGCACACTCAAACTACCCTTCTTTAAATTCGATATACACGATCTGCCTCACTATAAGCTGTGACCTTCCCTCTGTGGATTATATACCCAATCCAAGGAGGACAAGTCACTTGTCGAGCACCCCAAACTCTCTGCAGACGCTGCCAATTCAGGGACTACTGCCTAGTTTGCATGCCATGATTATTCTCTATGCCACATCCAACCAATTGCCACATGCGCCGTCTCCCTGACTCATTCATCTACTTCCCCAAACCACCCGCCTTATTCACCAAATTTGAATGCTCTCAGCTGTCATAGCGGGCATCTCTGCTTCCTGTTCACCCACTTTTCCCCTTCTTTCTTAGTTGCCCACCTGTGCTCAGATGGCCATTCCTCCAAGTGCCACTTGAAGCTCGCCTTCCTTCTGGTTCTCTACCTTATAAAGCCCCTTTCAGTACTACCATCACAGCAATTGTCATTTTGTGGCTGCTCCTTTGTGGTGAGTAAATGAAGAAGAGGGTATCGCACAAGAAAGTACCCACACAATGGGGGGGACACTTGTCAACATTCCCCTTCCCTTCAGTGTCTTAAGCATCTGTTTTCAATACAACTACCCCAAGAGACCTCATAACAGATCCTGCGAGGGTGGGGGGTGGGGGTAATAAAAACTTGGGGTGCCTTGTCCCCCCTCACCGTGTCTTACCACGTGCTCCTTGCTGTCACCTCTTTCAATACCATAACTACAGTATGTCTGTCTGGTGCCCCCCTTGTGGTCGGTAATAAAAAAGTGCCCTAAGGCTGTTCCCCTAAGTTCCCTCTGTTGCCCCTATACTTTTGGGGTACACCCCCTCTCCCCGGAAAAGGGGGGGGCAAAAAAAAATGATGGGTAGCGCACCCAAAGCCAAACCACATCATTCTGTGCCTTCTAGCACCCTCTTTTGTAATGCACCCCAACACCCCTTTTTTACACTGCTCCCCAAAATTTGTCCCCCCCACTCTGTATTTGGGGAGGGGGAGGGAGCGGTCATAAAATGTTGGGGGTCTACTATCGTAGTGCCCCTCCTATCAGGTCACCCCCCCTCTGTTTGCTGAAGGGGGAGGGGTACTCTTTCCTTGTTGGGCTCACTCCCCTATGCTCCGCCCCCTGACCTATTGCCCCAGACTCTGCCTACTTCTCCCTTTCCTCTGTGGCCCCACCCCTCTCTACACATGCCCCTCCCCTTGGTCCCTCCTAGGCTGTATGCCACCACCCTAGGCTCCTCCCCCCAACTATGCCCCCCCTTCTTTCTGCTTTCCTTTCTTACTCCACCCATTCACACTCCCCCTCTGTGGCTCCTCCCCCAGGCTGTATGCCACCACCTGTCCCTAGGCTCCTCCCCGAACTATGCCCCCCCCCCTCTCTCTGCTTTCCTTTTTTACTCCGCCCATTCACACTCCCCCTCTGTGGCTCCTCCCCTCTACTCTACTCTACTCCCACTCGGCCTGGGCCTGAACCTCACTCTCTCTGCCCAGACACTCCAACCACTCTGTTCTCCACCATTCAGGCTTCTCTCCTTACACACCAACCACTCTTACATCCACCAATCACCAGACAGGCACACCTCCACACATTTTACTTACCGACTTACCTCTGCATCACCGCCATCAGTCATCTGGTGCCGAACCCGGGATTTGAACCCTGGTCGCCTGGGTGGAAGGCAGGAACTTACCCACTGGACCACACGGGCTTCCATGTTTGTATTATTTCCAATAGTCCCTATATCATGGCTATGGTGTGTCATGTAGACTAGGGGGCCTGTATGTAGCTTATAGATGCTCCTGAATCCCTGATTACCAGCAAGGAGCAATAGCTCAGTGGTAATGTCATCTGCCTCTGATGCTGAAAGCTCCCCTGGCCGAGGGTTCAAATCCTGCCATGGGTGGAAAAAAAAATGTTTTTCTTTTTTTTTCCATTAACTAATATTTCGATTTTATAAAAACCAGGAGCAATTTCAGACACTCTTTTTTGCACCAGTGCCTGAAAATTATAAATATTTTCTCTCCTGACTCCCATGCAGCCCCCTTTTTCATTAGTAGGTGAAATATGGGTAAAGCATTATCTTCAGTTATCAATCTATTGATTTCTTGTCTTTGAATTTGGCATTTCGTAGGGCGAATGTGGCCTAGGGGCTATAACTGAGCAGAAATAAGCCTCCCACAAATAGTAAAATAGGTTGAGTGGTGGGGATTTTTCATTTTGGTGTGAACAGAGCTGTGTAATCAGGGGGATAGTGCCTGTGCTGCTGGCTAGGCATATTGGCCTAGTGTTAGCTCTCACTCACGAAATGATGGGCAAAGTTTGGAGCTGGTCAAACTCCCTTTATTAGGTGCAATCAGAAGACAGACATGTTGAAGTTTTCAAGAGTCAGAAAAGGGTAAAGTCCGGCGTGTGCTTCATTGGGCCTGCATCATGCCTGTTGCAGCAGCTGGCCTGGCCTGGCCCTGGGTCTTTAAACAACCCAGCACTCAGTCGTTAGCTAGCAAGCAAGGCCCCCGAACGCCCACGAACGCCCATGTTCTGTTTAGAGGAAGACTGCAGACAATTTGGCACCCTGCTAAATGAGGGTGCTTTCCCATGAGCGACCTTCGAGTAGGAAAAGCTTTAGCCTAAGACAAGTTGTCAAGCTTAAAATTCTGCTGAAAGCCATATGTTGGAGGCCATATCATGATGGAAGCCTGTGAATGTCTCAGGCCAAAGTAAGCATGGGAGGACATTATTTGCATAGGACAGCCCCCTTCAAAATCACATCATCATGCTGCAGTTGCCATGTAGTGTTACTAGAGGGCAGCAGTATGACCATAATAGAAGAGAGAAGTGTTAAATCTGTTTGCTGACGTACCGCTTGTCTTTCTTGGTCTTTGCTGGGCCTGTGGAGCGGGGGACTACAATAAGCGAGTGAATGAGTAATGAGGAAAGATTATCCTGCATTTGTGGGGAAGGGAGAGCACTTGGAGGGAAAACGGCAAGATGACAGAGTTAAAGCATAGATGTTTGCTGAGTGATTGGGTGAGTGTGTCATCTGTCTCTTTGAAAGGACACGTGAGAGAAGAACAGGAGCCCATGGCCTTCAGATGAGAGAAGAAGCATAGAAGAGCATTTTCCACAAAATAAAAACCTTTACTTCATCTCAAAGCTTCCAACTTTGCAGGTTGTAAGATTTGCCTTGTTGCTGCATAAATAGGCAGAACTAGTGAGGCTCTTCCCAGAATATAAGTAGCATACTCTTTGGGAGTATCCTTAGGCCAGGCATGTCAGGCACATAATTGGGGATATGAGGCCAAGAAAAACGTTAGGAAGCTTGCTCTAATCATCTGCAGGATAGAAGGACAATGGAGAGAAACTAGAGAGGGAACCAGGCTGCACAAAAAAAAGGGGCAGGGTGGCACATTACACCCTAGCAGGAATATCTGATCCCCATACCTCTACCCCTGGGACACCATTTGTGACTTCTCAATACCCCCATCTCATTGCCACTCAAGTGTTCCGTCCTAGTATCTGAATGACCATAAACACCCTTCCTTTCGGCCCTCCTTTTGTAATTCTCCCAGTAACCCAGGTGCTTTGCCACTGTCCAGCCTCCAGTGACCAGTTGGATGCACATTGCTCGGCACCCTATCCACTTACCACTCCGTGCAGCCCCTCTCCGCACACTCAAACTACCCTTCTTTAAATTCGATATACACGATCTGCCTCACTATAAGCTGTGACCTTCCCTCTGTGGATTATATACCCAATCCAAGGAGGACAAGTCACTTGTCGAGCACCCCAAACTCTCTGCAGACGCTGCCAATTCAGGGACTACTGCCTAGTTTGCATGCCATGATTATTCTCTATGCCACATCCAACCAATTGCCACATGCGCCGTCTCCCTGACTCATTCATCTACTTCCCCAAACCACCCGCCTTATTCACCAAATTTGAATGCTCTCAGCTGTCATAGCGGGCATCTCTGCTTCCTGTTCACCCACTTTTCCCCTTCTTTCTTAGTTGCCCACCTGTGCTCAGATGGCCATTCCTCCAAGTGCCACTTGAAGCTCGCCTTCCTTCTGGTTCTCTACCTTATAAAGCCCCTTTCAGTACTACCATCACAGCAATTGTCATTTTGTGGCTGCTCCTTTGTGGTGAGTAAATGAAGAAGAGGGTATCGCACAAGAAAGTACCCACACAATGGGGGGGACACTTGTCAACATTCCCCTTCCCTTCAGTGTCTTAAGCATCTGTTTTCAATACAACTACCCCAAGAGACCTCATAACAGATCCTGCGAGGGTGGGGGGTGGGGGTAATAAAAACTTGGGGTGCCTTGTCCCCCCTCACCGTGTCTTACCACGTGCTCCTTGCTGTCACCTCTTTCAATACCATAACTACAGTATGTCTGTCTGGTGCCCCCCTTGTGGTCGGTAATAAAAAAGTGCCCTAAGGCTGTTCCCCTAAGTTCCCTCTGTTGCCCCTATACTTTTGGGGTACACCCCCTCTCCCCGGAAAAGGGGGGGGCAAAAAAAAATGATGGGTAGCGCACCCAAAGCCAAACCACATCATTCTGTGCCTTCTAGCACCCTCTTTTGTAATGCACCCCAACACCCCTTTTTTACACTGCTCCCCAAAATTTGTCCCCCCCACTCTGTATTTGGGGAGGGGGAGGGAGCGGTCATAAAATGTTGGGGGTCTACTATCGTAGTGCCCCTCCTATCAGGTCACCCCCCCTCTGTTTGCTGAAGGGGGAGGGGTACTCTTTCCTTGTTGGGCTCACTCCCCTATGCTCCGCCCCCTGACCTATTGCCCCAGACTCTGCCTACTTCTCCCTTTCCTCTGTGGCCCCACCCCTCTCTACACATGCCCCTCCCCTTGGTCCCTCCTAGGCTGTATGCCACCACCCTAGGCTCCTCCCCCCAACTATGCCCCCCCTTCTTTCTGCTTTCCTTTCTTACTCCACCCATTCACACTCCCCCTCTGTGGCTCCTCCCCCAGGCTGTATGCCACCACCTGTCCCTAGGCTCCTCCCCGAACTATGCCCCCCCCCCTCTCTCTGCTTTCCTTTTTTACTCCGCCCATTCACACTCCCCCTCTGTGGCTCCTCCCCTCTACTCTACTCTACTCCCACTCGGCCTGGGCCTGAACCTCACTCTCTCTGCCCAGACACTCCAACCACTCTGTTCTCCACCATTCAGGCTTCTCTCCTTACACACCAACCACTCTTACATCCACCAATCACCAGACAGGCACACCTCCACACATTTTACTTACCGACTTACCTCTGCATCACCGCCATCAGTCATCTGGTGCCGAACCCGGGATTTGAACCCTGGTCGCCTGGGTGGAAGGCAGGAACTTACCCACTGGACCACACGGGCTTCCATGTTTGTATTATTTCCAATAGTCCCTATATCATGGCTATGGTGTGTCATGTAGACTAGGGGGCCTGTATGTAGCTTATAGATGCTCCTGAATCCCTGATTACCAGCAAGGAGCAATAGCTCAGTGGTAATGTCATCTGCCTCTGATGCTGAAAGCTCCCCTGGCCGAGGGTTCAAATCCCGCCATGGGTGGAAAAAAAAATGTTTTTCTTTTTTTTTCCATTAACTAATATTTCGATTTTATAAAAACCAGGAGCAATTTCAGACACTCTTTTTTGCACCAGTGCCTGAAAATTATAAATATTTTCTCTCCTGACTCCCATGCAGCCCCCTTTTTCATTAGTAGGTGAAATATGGGTAAAGCATTATCTTCAGTTATCAATCTATTGATTTCTTGTCTTTGAATTTGGCATTTCGTAGGGCGAATGTGGCCTAGGGGCTATAACTGAGCAGAAATAAGCCTCCCACAAATAGTAAAATAGGTTGAGTGGTGGGGATTTTTCATTTTGGTGTGAACAGAGCTGTGTAATCAGGGGGATAGTGCCTGTGCTGCTGGCTAGGCATATTGGCCTAGTGTTAGCTCTCACTCACGAAATGATGGGCAAAGTTTGGAGCTGGTCAAACTCCCTTTATTAGGTGCAATCAGAAGACAGACATGTTGAAGTTTTCAAGAGTCAGAAAAGGGTAAAGTCCGGCGTGTGCTTCATTGGGCCTGCATCATGCCTGTTGCAGCAGCTGGCCTGGCCTGGCCCTGGGTCTTTAAACAACCCAGCACTCAGTCGTTAGCTAGCAAGCAAGGCCCCCGAACGCCCACGAACGCCCATGTTCTGTTTAGAGGAAGACTGCAGACAATTTGGCACCCTGCTAAATGAGGGTGCTTTCCCATGAGCGACCTTCGAGTAGGAAAAGCTTTAGCCTAAGACAAGTTGTCAAGCTTAAAATTCTGCTGAAAGCCATATGTTGGAGGCCATATCATGATGGAAGCCTGTGAATGTCTCAGGCCAAAGTAAGCATGGGAGGACATTATTTGCATAGGACAGCCCCCTTCAAAATCACATCATCATGCTGCAGTTGCCATGTAGTGTTACTAGAGGGCAGCAGTATGACCATAATAGAAGAGAGAAGTGTTAAATCTGTTTGCTGACGTACCGCTTGTCTTTCTTGGTCTTTGCTGGGCCTGTGGAGCGGGGGACTACAATAAGCGAGTGAATGAGTAATGAGGAAAGATTATCCTGCATTTGTGGGGAAGGGAGAGCACTTGGAGGGAAAACGGCAAGATGACAGAGTTAAAGCATAGATGTTTGCTGAGTGATTGGGTGAGTGTGTCATCTGTCTCTTTGAAAGGACACGTGAGAGAAGAACAGGAGCCCATGGCCTTCAGATGAGAGAAGAAGCATAGAAGAGCATTTTCCACAAAATAAAAACCTTTACTTCATCTCAAAGCTTCCAACTTTGCAGGTTGTAAGATTTGCCTTGTTGCTGCATAAATAGGCAGAACTAGTGAGGCTCTTCCCAGAATATAAGTAGCATACTCTTTGGGAGTATCCTTAGGCCAGGCATGTCAGGCACATAATTGGGGATATGAGGCCAAGAAAAACGTTAGGAAGCTTGCTCTAATCATCTGCAGGATAGAAGGACAATGGAGAGAAACTAGAGAGGGAACCAGGCTGCACAAAAAAAAGGGGCAGGGTGGCACATTACACCCTAGCAGGAATATCTGATCCCCATACCTCTACCCCTGGGACACCATTTGTGACTTCTCAATACCCCCATCTCATTGCCACTCAAGTGTTCCGTCCTAGTATCTGAATGACCATAAACACCCTTCCTTTCGGCCCTCCTTTTGTAATTCTCCCAGTAACCCAGGTGCTTTGCCACTGTCCAGCCTCCAGTGACCAGTTGGATGCACATTGCTCGGCACCCTATCCACTTACCACTCCGTGCAGCCCCTCTCCGCACACTCAAACTACCCTTCTTTAAATTCGATATACACGATCTGCCTCACTATAAGCTGTGACCTTCCCTCTGTGGATTATATACCCAATCCAAGGAGGACAAGTCACTTGTCGAGCACCCCAAACTCTCTGCAGACGCTGCCAATTCAGGGACTACTGCCTAGTTTGCATGCCATGATTATTCTCTATGCCACATCCAACCAATTGCCACATGCGCCGTCTCCCTGACTCATTCATCTACTTCCCCAAACCACCCGCCTTATTCACCAAATTTGAATGCTCTCAGCTGTCATAGCGGGCATCTCTGCTTCCTGTTCACCCACTTTTCCCCTTCTTTCTTAGTTGCCCACCTGTGCTCAGATGGCCATTCCTCCAAGTGCCACTTGAAGCTCGCCTTCCTTCTGGTTCTCTACCTTATAAAGCCCCTTTCAGTACTACCATCACAGCAATTGTCATTTTGTGGCTGCTCCTTTGTGGTGAGTAAATGAAGAAGAGGGTATCGCACAAGAAAGTACCCACACAATGGGGGGGACACTTGTCAACATTCCCCTTCCCTTCAGTGTCTTAAGCATCTGTTTTCAATACAACTACCCCAAGAGACCTCATAACAGATCCTGCGAGGGTGGGGGGTGGGGGTAATAAAAACTTGGGGTGCCTTGTCCCCCCTCACCGTGTCTTACCACGTGCTCCTTGCTGTCACCTCTTTCAATACCATAACTACAGTATGTCTGTCTGGTGCCGCCCTTGTGGTCGGTAATAAAAAAGTGCCCTAAGGCTGTTCCCCTAAGTTCCCTCTGTTGCCCCTATACTTTTGGGGTACACCCCCTCTCCCCGGAAAAGGGGGGGGGCAAAAAAAAATGATGGGTAGCGCACCCAAAGCCAAACCACATCATTCTGTGCCTTCTAGCACCCTCTTTTGTAATGCACCCCAACACCCCTTTTTTACACTGCTCCCCAAAATTTGTCCCCCCCACTCTGTATTTGGGGAGGGGGAGGGAGCGGTCATAAAATGTTGGGGGTCTACTATCGTAGTGCCCCTCCTATCAGGTCACCCCCCCTCTGTTTGCTGAAGGGGGAGGGGTACTCTTTCCTTGTTGGGCTCACTCCCCTATGCTCCGCCCCCTGACCTATTGCCCCAGACTCTGCCTACTTCTCCCTTTCCTCTGTGGCCCCACCCCTCTCTACACATGCCCCTCCCCTTGGTCCCTCCTAGGCTGTATGCCACCACCCTAGGCTCCTCCCCCCAACTATGCCCCCCCTTCTTTCTGCTTTCCTTTCTTACTCCACCCATTCACACTCCCCCTCTGTGGCTCCTCCCCCAGGCTGTATGCCACCACCTGTCCCTAGGCTCCTCCCCGAACTATGCCCCCCCCCCTCTCTCTGCTTTCCTTTTTTACTCCGCCCATTCACACTCCCCCTCTGTGGCTCCTCCCCTCTACTCTACTCTACTCCCACTCGGCCTGGGCCTGAACCTCACTCTCTCTGCCCAGACACTCCAACCACTCTGTTCTCCACCATTCAGGCTTCTCTCCTTACACACCAACCACTCTTACATCCACCAATCACCAGACAGGCACACCTCCACACATTTTACTTACCGACTTACCTCTGCATCACCGCCATCAGTCATCTGGTGCCGAACCCGGGATTTGAACCCTGGTCGCCTGGGTGGAAGGCAGGAACTTACCCACTGGACCACACGGGCTTCCATGTTTGTATTATTTCCAATAGTCCCTATATCATGGCTATGGTGTGTCATGTAGACTAGGGGGCCTGTATGTAGCTTATAGATGCTCCTGAATCCCTGATTACCAGCAAGGAGCAATAGCTCAGTGGTAATGTCATCTGCCTCTGATGCTGAAAGCTCCCCTGGCCGAGGGTTCAAATCCCGCCATGGGTGGAAAAAAAAATGTTTTTCTTTTTTTTTCCATTAACTAATATTTCGATTTTATAAAAACCAGGAGCAATTTCAGACACTCTTTTTTGCACCAGTGCCTGAAAATTATAAATATTTTCTCTCCTGACTCCCATGCAGCCCCCTTTTTCATTAGTAGGTGAAATATGGGTAAAGCATTATCTTCAGTTATCAATCTATTGATTTCTTGTCTTTGAATTTGGCATTTCGTAGGGCGAATGTGGCCTAGGGGCTATAACTGAGCAGAAATAAGCCTCCCACAAATAGTAAAATAGGTTGAGTGGTGGGGATTTTTCATTTTGGTGTGAACAGAGCTGTGTAATCAGGGGGATAGTGCCTGTGCTGCTGGCTAGGCATATTGGCCTAGTGTTAGCTCTCACTCACGAAATGATGGGCAAAGTTTGGAGCTGGTCAAACTCCCTTTATTAGGTGCAATCAGAAGACAGACATGTTGAAGTTTTCAAGAGTCAGAAAAGGGTAAAGTCCGGCGTGTGCTTCATTGGGCCTGCATCATGCCTGTTGCAGCAGCTGGCCTGGCCTGGCCCTGGGTCTTTAAACAACCCAGCACTCAGTCGTTAGCTAGCAAGCAAGGCCCCCGAACGCCCACGAACGCCCATGTTCTGTTTAGAGGAAGACTGCAGACAATTTGGCACCCTGCTAAATGAGGGTGCTTTCCCATGAGCGACCTTCGAGTAGGAAAAGCTTTAGCCTAAGACAAGTTGTCAAGCTTAAAATTCTGCTGAAAGCCATATGTTGGAGGCCATATCATGATGGAAGCCTGTGAATGTCTCAGGCCAAAGTAAGCATGGGAGGACATTATTTGCATAGGACAGCCCCCTTCAAAATCACATCATCATGCTGCAGTTGCCATGTAGTGTTACTAGAGGGCAGCAGTATGACCATAATAGAAGAGAGAAGTGTTAAATCTGTTTGCTGACGTACCGCTTGTCTTTCTTGGTCTTTGCTGGGCCTGTGGAGCGGGGGACTACAATAAGCGAGTGAATGAGTAATGAGGAAAGATTATCCTGCATTTGTGGGGAAGGGAGAGCACTTGGAGGGAAAACGGCAAGATGACAGAGTTAAAGCATAGATGTTTGCTGAGTGATTGGGTGAGTGTGTCATCTGTCTCTTTGAAAGGACACGTGAGAGAAGAACAGGAGCCCATGGCCTTCAGATGAGAGAAGAAGCATAGAAGAGCATTTTCCACAAAATAAAAACCTTTACTTCATCTCAAAGCTTCCAACTTTGCAGGTTGTAAGATTTGCCTTGTTGCTGCATAAATAGGCAGAACTAGTGAGGCTCTTCCCAGAATATAAGTAGCATACTCTTTGGGAGTATCCTTAGGCCAGGCATGTCAGGCACATAATTGGGGATATGAGGCCAAGAAAAACGTTAGGAAGCTTGCTCTAATCATCTGCAGGATAGAAGGACAATGGAGAGAAACTAGAGAGGGAACCAGGCTGCACAAAAAAAAGGGGCAGGGTGGCACATTACACCCTAGCAGGAATATCTGATCCCCATACCTCTACCCCTGGGACACCATTTGTGACTTCTCAATACCCCCATCTCATTGCCACTCAAGTGTTCCGTCCTAGTATCTGAATGACCATAAACACCCTTCCTTTCGGCCCTCCTTTTGTAATTCTCCCAGTAACCCAGGTGCTTTGCCACTGTCCAGCCTCCAGTGACCAGTTGGATGCACATTGCTCGGCAACCTATCCACTTACCACTCCGTGCAGCCCCTCTCCGCACACTCAAACTACCCTTCTTTAAATTCGATATACACGATCTGCCTCACTATAAGCTGTGACCTTCCCTCTGTGGATTATATACCCAATCCAAGGAGGACAAGTCACTTGTCGAGCACCCCAAACTCTCTGCAGACGCTGCCAATTCAGGGACTACTGCCTAGTTTGCATGCCATGATTATTCTCTATGCCACATCCAACCAATTGCCACATGCGCCGTCTCCCTGACTCATTCATCTACTTCCCCAAACCACCCGCCTTATTCACCAAATTTGAATGCTCTCAGCTGTCATAGCGGGCATCTCTGCTTCCTGTTCACCCACTTTTCCCCTTCTTTCTTAGTTGCCCACCTGTGCTCAGATGGCCATTCCTCCAAGTGCCACTTGAAGCTCGCCTTCCTTCTGGTTCTCTACCTTATAAAGCCCCTTTCAGTACTACCATCACAGCAATTGTCATTTTGTGGCTGCTCCTTTGTGGTGAGTAAATGAAGAAGAGGGTATCGCACAAGAAAGTACCCACACAATGGGGGGGACACTTGTCAACATTCCCCTTCCCTTCAGTGTCTTAAGCATCTGTTTTCAATACAACTACCCCAAGAGACCTCATAACAGATCCTGCGAGGGTGGGGGGTGGGGGTAATAAAAACTTGGGGTGCCTTGTCCCCCCTCACCGTGTCTTACCACGTGCTCCTTGCTGTCACCTCTTTCAATACCATAACTACAGTATGTCTGTCTGGTGCCCCCCTTGTGGTCGGTAATAAAAAAGTGCCCTAAGGCTGTTCCCCTAAGTTCCCTCTGTTGCCCCTATACTTTTGGGGTACACCCCCCCTCCCCAGAAAAGGGGGGGGGGGAAAAAAATGATGGGTAGCGCACCCAAAGCCAAACCACATCATTCTGTGCCTTCTAGCACCCTCTTTTGTAATGCACCCCAACACCCCTTTTTTACACTGCTCCCCAAAATTTGTCCCCCCCACTCTGTATTTGGGGAGGGGGAGGGAGCGGTCATAAAATGTTGGGGGTCTACTATCGTAGTGCCCCTCCTATCAGGTCACCCCCCCTCTGTTTGCTGAAGGGGGAGGGGTACTCTTTCCTTGTTGGGCTCACTCCCCTATGCTCCGCCCCCTGACCTATTGCCCCAGACTCTGCCTACTTCTCCCTTTCCTCTGTGGCCCCACCCCTCTCTACACATGCCCCTCCCCTTGGTCCCTCCTAGGCTGTATGCCACCACCCTAGGCTCCTCCCCCCAACTATGCCCCCCCTTCTTTCTGCTTTCCTTTCTTACTCCACCCATTCACACTCCCCCTCTGTGGCTCCTCCCCCAGGCTGTATGCCACCACCTGTCCCTAGGCTCCTCCCCGAACTATGCCCCCCCCTCTCTCTGCTTTCC
Organism: Pleurodeles waltl; assembly: GCF_031143425.1. Lineage (NCBI taxonomy): Eukaryota > Metazoa > Chordata > Amphibia > Caudata > Salamandridae > Pleurodeles > Pleurodeles waltl. Next base: position 541,724,591 of record NC_090443.1, on the reverse strand, counting down.
TTTTTTTACTCCGCCCATTCACACTCCCCCTCTGTGGCTCCTCCCCTCTACTCTACTCTACTCCCACTCGGCCTGGGCCTGAACCTCACTCTCTCTGCCCAGACACTCCAACCACTCTGTTCTCCACCATTCAGGCTTCTCTCCTTACACACCAACCACTCTTACATCCACCAATCACCAGACAGGCACACCTCCACACATTTTACTTACCGACTTACCTCTGCATCACCGCCATCAGTCATCTGGTGCCGAACCCGGGATTTGAACCCTGGTCGCCTGGGTGGAAGGCAGGAACTTACCCACTGGACCACACGGGCTTCCATGTTTGTATTATTTCCAATAGTCCCTATATCATGGCTATGGTGTGTCATGTAGACTAGGGGGCCTGTATGTAGCTTATAGATGCTCCTGAATCCCTGATTACCAGCAAGGAGCAATAGCTCAGTGGTAATGTCATCTGCCTCTGATGCTGAAAGCTCCCCTGGCCGAGGGTTCAAATCCCGCCATGGGTGGAAAAAAAAATGTTTTTCTTTTTTTTTCCATTAACTAATATTTCGATTTTATAAAAACCAGGAGCAATTTCAGACACTCTTTTTTGCACCAGTGCCTGAAAATTATAAATATTTTCTCTCCTGACTCCCATGCAGCCCCCTTTTTCATTAGTAGGTGAAATATGGGTAAAGCATTATCTTCAGTTATCAATCTATTGATTTCTTGTCTTTGAATTTGGCATTTCGTAGGGCGAATGTGGCCTAGGGGCTATAACTGAGCAGAAATAAGCCTCCCACAAATAGTAAAATAGGTTGAGTGGTGGGGATTTTTCATTTTGGTGTGAACAGAGCTGTGTAATCAGGGGGATAGTGCCTGTGCTGCTGGCTAGGCATATTGGCCTAGTGTTAGCTCTCACTCACGAAATGATGGGCAAAGTTTGGAGCTGGTCAAACTCCCTTTATTAGGTGCAATCAGAAGACAGACATGTTGAAGTTTTCAAGAGTCAGAAAAGGGTAAAGTCCGGCGTGTGCTTCATTGGGCCTGCATCATGCCTGTTGCAGCAGCTGGCCTGGCCTGGCCCTGGGTCTTTAAACAACCCAGCACTCAGTCGTTAGCTAGCAAGCAAGGCCCCCGAACGCCCACGAACGCCCATGTTCTGTTTAGAGGAAGACTGCAGACAATTTGGCACCCTGCTAAATGAGGGTGCTTTCCCATGAGCGACCTTCGAGTAGGAAAAGCTTTAGCCTAAGACAAGTTGTCAAGCTTAAAATTCTGCTGAAAGCCATATGTTGGAGGCCATATCATGATGGAAGCCTGTGAATGTCTCAGGCCAAAGTAAGCATGGGAGGACATTATTTGCATAGGACAGCCCCCTTCAAAATCACATCATCATGCTGCAGTTGCCATGTAGTGTTACTAGAGGGCAGCAGTATGACCATAATAGAAGAGAGAAGTGTTAAATCTGTTTGCTGACGTACCGCTTGTCTTTCTTGGTCTTTGCTGGGCCTGTGGAGCGGGGGACTACAATAAGCGAGTGAATGAGTAATGAGGAAAGATTATCCTGCATTTGTGGGGAAGGGAGAGCACTTGGAGGGAAAACGGCAAGATGACAGAGTTAAAGCATAGATGTTTGCTGAGTGATTGGGTGAGTGTGTCATCTGTCTCTTTGAAAGGACACGTGAGAGAAGAACAGGAGCCCATGGCCTTCAGATGAGAGAAGAAGCATAGAAGAGCATTTTCCACAAAATAAAAACCTTTACTTCATCTCAAAGCTTCCAACTTTGCAGGTTGTAAGATTTGCCTTGTTGCTGCATAAATAGGCAGAACTAGTGAGGCTCTTCCCAGAATATAAGTAGCATACTCTTTGGGAGTATCCTTAGGCCAGGCATGTCAGGCACATAATTGGGGATATGAGGCCAAGAAAAACGTTAGGAAGCTTGCTCTAATCATCTGCAGGATAGAAGGACAATGGAGAGAAACTAGAGAGGGAACCAGGCTGCACAAAAAAAAGGGGCAGGGTGGCACATTACACCCTAGCAGGAATATCTGATCCCCATACCTCTACCCCTGGGACACCATTTGTGACTTCTCAATACCCCCATCTCATTGCCACTCAAGTGTTCCGTCCTAGTATCTGAATGACCATAAACACCCTTCCTTTCGGCCCTCCTTTTGTAATTCTCCCAGTAACCCAGGTGCTTTGCCACTGTCCAGCCTCCAGTGACCAGTTGGATGCACATTGCTCGGCACCCTATCCACTTACCACTCCGTGCAGCCCCTCTCCGCACACTCAAACTACCCTTCTTTAAATTCGATATACACGATCTGCCTCACTATAAGCTGTGACCTTCCCTCTGTGGATTATATACCCAATCCAAGGAGGACAAGTCACTTGTCGAGCACCCCAAACTCTCTGCAGACGCTGCCAATTCAGGGACTACTGCCTAGTTTGCATGCCATGATTATTCTCTATGCCACATCCAACCAATTGCCACATGCGCCGTCTCCCTGACTCATTCATCTACTTCCCCAAACCACCCGCCTTATTCACCAAATTTGAATGCTCTCAGCTGTCATAGCGGGCATCTCTGCTTCCTGTTCACCCACTTTTCCCCTTCTTTCTTAGTTGCCCACCTGTGCTCAGATGGCCATTCCTCCAAGTGCCACTTGAAGCTCGCCTTCCTTCTGGTTCTCTACCTTATAAAGCCCCTTTCAGTACTACCATCACAGCAATTGTCATTTTGTGGCTGCTCCTTTGTGGTGAGTAAATGAAGAAGAGGGTATCGCACAAGAAAGTACCCACACAATGGGGGGGACACTTGTCAACATTCCCCTTCCCTTCAGTGTCTTAAGCATCTGTTTTCAATACAACTACCCCAAGAGACCTCATAACAGATCCTGCGAGGGTGGGGGGTGGGGGTAATAAAAACTTGGGGTGCCTTGTCCCCCCTCACCGTGTCTTACCACGTGCTCCTTGCTGTCACCTCTTTCAATACCATAACTACAGTATGTCTGTCTGGTGCCGCCCTTGTGGTCGGTAATAAAAAAGTGCCCTAAGGCTGTTCCCCTAAGTTCCCTCTGTTGCCCCTATACTTTTGGGGTACACCCCCTCTCCCCGGAAAAGGGGGGGGGCAAAAAAAAATGATGGGTAGCGCACCCAAAGCCAAACCACATCATTCTGTGCCTTCTAGCACCCTCTTTTGTAATGCACCCCAACACCCCTTTTTTACACTGCTCCCCAAAATTTGTCCCCCCCACTCTGTATTTGGGGAGGGGGAGGGAGCGGTCATAAAATGTTGGGGGTCTACTATCGTAGTGCCCCTCCTATCAGGTCACCCCCCCTCTGTTTGCTGAAGGGGGAGGGGTACTCTTTCCTTGTTGGGCTCACTCCCCTATGCTCCGCCCCCTGACCTATTGCCCCAGACTCTGCCTACTTCTCCCTTTCCTCTGTGGCCCCACCCCTCTCTACACATGCCCCTCCCCTTGGTCCCTCCTAGGCTGTATGCCACCACCCTAGGCTCCTCCCCCCAACTATGCCCCCCCTTCTTTCTGCTTTCCTTTCTTACTCCACCCATTCACACTCCCCCTCTGTGGCTCCTCCCCCAGGCTGTATGCCACCACCTGTCCCTAGGCTCCTCCCCGAACTATGCCCCCCCCCCTCTCTCTGCTTTCCTTTTTTACTCCGCCCATTCACACTCCCCCTCTGTGGCTCCTCCCCTCTACTCTACTCTACTCCCACTCGGCCTGGGCCTGAACCTCACTCTCTCTGCCCAGACACTCCAACCACTCTGTTCTCCACCATTCAGGCTTCTCTCCTTACACACCAACCACTCTTACATCCACCAATCACCAGACAGGCACACCTCCACACATTTTACTTACCGACTTACCTCTGCATCACCGCCATCAGTCATCTGGTGCCGAACCCGGGATTTGAACCCTGGTCGCCTGGGTGGAAGGCAGGAACTTACCCACTGGACCACACGGGCTTCCATGTTTGTATTATTTCCAATAGTCCCTATATCATGGCTATGGTGTGTCATGTAGACTAGGGGGCCTGTATGTAGCTTATAGATGCTCCTGAATCCCTGATTACCAGCAAGGAGCAATAGCTCAGTGGTAATGTCATCTGCCTCTGATGCTGAAAGCTCCCCTGGCCGAGGGTTCAAATCCCGCCATGGGTGGAAAAAAAAATGTTTTTCTTTTTTTTTCCATTAACTAATATTTCGATTTTATAAAAACCAGGAGCAATTTCAGACACTCTTTTTTGCACCAGTGCCTGAAAATTATAAATATTTTCTCTCCTGACTCCCATGCAGCCCCCTTTTTCATTAGTAGGTGAAATATGGGTAAAGCATTATCTTCAGTTATCAATCTATTGATTTCTTGTCTTTGAATTTGGCATTTCGTAGGGCGAATGTGGCCTAGGGGCTATAACTGAGCAGAAATAAGCCTCCCACAAATAGTAAAATAGGTTGAGTGGTGGGGATTTTTCATTTTGGTGTGAACAGAGCTGTGTAATCAGGGGGATAGTGCCTGTGCTGCTGGCTAGGCATATTGGCCTAGTGTTAGCTCTCACTCACGAAATGATGGGCAAAGTTTGGAGCTGGTCAAACTCCCTTTATTAGGTGCAATCAGAAGACAGACATGTTGAAGTTTTCAAGAGTCAGAAAAGGGTAAAGTCCGGCGTGTGCTTCATTGGGCCTGCATCATGCCTGTTGCAGCAGCTGGCCTGGCCTGGCCCTGGGTCTTTAAACAACCCAGCACTCAGTCGTTAGCTAGCAAGCAAGGCCCCCGAACGCCCACGAACGCCCATGTTCTGTTTAGAGGAAGACTGCAGACAATTTGGCACCCTGCTAAATGAGGGTGCTTTCCCATGAGCGACCTTCGAGTAGGAAAAGCTTTAGCCTAAGACAAGTTGTCAAGCTTAAAATTCTGCTGAAAGCCATATGTTGGAGGCCATATCATGATGGAAGCCTGTGAATGTCTCAGGCCAAAGTAAGCATGGGAGGACATTATTTGCATAGGACAGCCCCCTTCAAAATCACATCATCATGCTGCAGTTGCCATGTAGTGTTACTAGAGGGCAGCAGTATGACCATAATAGAAGAGAGAAGTGTTAAATCTGTTTGCTGACGTACCGCTTGTCTTTCTTGGTCTTTGCTGGGCCTGTGGAGCGGGGGACTACAATAAGCGAGTGAATGAGTAATGAGGAAAGATTATCCTGCATTTGTGGGGAAGGGAGAGCACTTGGAGGGAAAACGGCAAGATGACAGAGTTAAAGCATAGATGTTTGCTGAGTGATTGGGTGAGTGTGTCATCTGTCTCTTTGAAAGGACACGTGAGAGAAGAACAGGAGCCCATGGCCTTCAGATGAGAGAAGAAGCATAGAAGAGCATTTTCCACAAAATAAAAACCTTTACTTCATCTCAAAGCTTCCAACTTTGCAGGTTGTAAGATTTGCCTTGTTGCTGCATAAATAGGCAGAACTAGTGAGGCTCTTCCCAGAATATAAGTAGCATACTCTTTGGGAGTATCCTTAGGCCAGGCATGTCAGGCACATAATTGGGGATATGAGGCCAAGAAAAACGTTAGGAAGCTTGCTCTAATCATCTGCAGGATAGAAGGACAATGGAGAGAAACTAGAGAGGGAACCAGGCTGCACAAAAAAAAGGGGCAGGGTGGCACATTACACCCTAGCAGGAATATCTGATCCCCATACCTCTACCCCTGGGACACCATTTGTGACTTCTCAATACCCCCATCTCATTGCCACTCAAGTGTTCCGTCCTAGTATCTGAATGACCATAAACACCCTTCCTTTCGGCCCTCCTTTTGTAATTCTCCCAGTAACCCAGGTGCTTTGCCACTGTCCAGCCTCCAGTGACCAGTTGGATGCACATTGCTCGGCAACCTATCCACTTACCACTCCGTGCAGCCCCTCTCCGCACACTCAAACTACCCTTCTTTAAATTCGATATACACGATCTGCCTCACTATAAGCTGTGACCTTCCCTCTGTGGATTATATACCCAATCCAAGGAGGACAAGTCACTTGTCGAGCACCCCAAACTCTCTGCAGACGCTGCCAATTCAGGGACTACTGCCTAGTTTGCATGCCATGATTATTCTCTATGCCACATCCAACCAATTGCCACATGCGCCGTCTCCCTGACTCATTCATCTACTTCCCCAAACCACCCGCCTTATTCACCAAATTTGAATGCTCTCAGCTGTCATAGCGGGCATCTCTGCTTCCTGTTCACCCACTTTTCCCCTTCTTTCTTAGTTGCCCACCTGTGCTCAGATGGCCATTCCTCCAAGTGCCACTTGAAGCTCGCCTTCCTTCTGGTTCTCTACCTTATAAAGCCCCTTTCAGTACTACCATCACAGCAATTGTCATTTTGTGGCTGCTCCTTTGTGGTGAGTAAATGAAGAAGAGGGTATCGCACAAGAAAGTACCCACACAATGGGGGGGACACTTGTCAACATTCCCCTTCCCTTCAGTGTCTTAAGCATCTGTTTTCAATACAACTACCCCAAGAGACCTCATAACAGATCCTGCGAGGGTGGGGGGTGGGGGTAATAAAAACTTGGGGTGCCTTGTCCCCCCTCACCGTGTCTTACCACGTGCTCCTTGCTGTCACCTCTTTCAATACCATAACTACAGTATGTCTGTCTGGTGCCCCCCTTGTGGTCGGTAATAAAAAAGTGCCCTAAGGCTGTTCCCCTAAGTTCCCTCTGTTGCCCCTATACTTTTGGGGTACACCCCCCCTCCCCAGAAAAGGGGGGGGGGGGGAAAAAATGATGGGTAGCGCACCCAAAGCCAAACCACATCATTCTGTGCCTTCTAGCACCCTCTTTTGTAATGCACCCCAACACCCCTTTTTTACACTGCTCCCCAAAATTTGTCCCCCCCACTCTGTATTTGGGGAGGGGGAGGGAGCGGTCATAAAATGTTGGGGGTCTACTATCGTAGTGCCCCTCCTATCAGGTCACCCCCCCTCTGTTTGCTGAAGGGGGAGGGGTACTCTTTCCTTGTTGGGCTCACTCCCCTATGCTCCGCCCCCTGACCTATTGCCCCAGACTCTGCCTACTTCTCCCTTTCCTCTGTGGCCCCACCCCTCTCTACACATGCCCCTCCCCTTGGTCCCTCCTAGGCTGTATGCCACCACCCTAGGCTCCTCCCCCCAACTATGCCCCCCCTTCTTTCTGCTTTCCTTTCTTACTCCACCCATTCACACTCCCCCTCTGTGGCTCCTCCCCCAGGCTGTATGCCACCACCTGTCCCTAGGCTCCTCCCCGAACTATGCCCCCCCCTCTCTCTGCTTTCCTTTTTTTACTCCGCCCATTCACACTCCCCCTCTGTGGCTCCTCCCCTCTACTCTACTCTACTCCCACTCGGCCTGGGCCTGAACCTCACTCTCTCTGCCCAGACACTCCAACCACTCTGTTCTCCACCATTCAGGCTTCTCTCCTTACACACCAACCACTCTTACATCCACCAATCACCAGACAGGCACACCTCCACACATTTTACTTACCGACTTACCTCTGCATCACCGCCATCAGTCATCTGGTGCCGAACCCGGGATTTGAACCCTGGTCGCCTGGGTGGAAGGCAGGAACTTACCCACTGGACCACACGGGCTTCCATGTTTGTATTATTTCCAATAGTCCCTATATCATGGCTATGGTGTGTCATGTAGACTAGGGGGCCTGTATGTAGCTTATAGATGCTCCTGAATCCCTGATTACCAGCAAGGAGCAATAGCTCAGTGGTAATGTCATCTGCCTCTGATGCTGAAAGCTCCCCTGGCCGAGGGTTCAAATCCCGCCATGGGTGGAAAAAAAAATGTTTTTCTTTTTTTTTCCATTAACTAATATTTCGATTTTATAAAAACCAGGAGCAATTTCAGACACTCTTTTTTGCACCAGTGCCTGAAAATTATAAATATTTTCTCTCCTGACTCCCATGCAGCCCCCTTTTTCATTAGTAGGTGAAATATGGGTAAAGCATTATCTTCAGTTATCAATCTATTGATTTCTTGTCTTTGAATTTGGCATTTCGTAGGGCGAATGTGGCCTAGGGGCTATAACTGAGCAGAAATAAGCCTCCCACAAATAGTAAAATAGGTTGAGTGGTGGGGATTTTTCATTTTGGTGTGAACAGAGCTGTGTAATCAGGGGGATAGTGCCTGTGCTGCTGGCTAGGCATATTGGCCTAGTGTTAGCTCTCACTCACGAAATGATGGGCAAAGTTTGGAGCTGGTCAAACTCCCTTTATTAGGTGCAATCAGAAGACAGACATGTTGAAGTTTTCAAGAGTCAGAAAAGGGTAAAGTCCGGCGTGTGCTTCATTGGGCCTGCATCATGCCTGTTGCAGCAGCTGGCCTGGCCTGGCCCTGGGTCTTTAAACAACCCAGCACTCAGTCGTTAGCTAGCAAGCAAGGCCCCCGAACGCCCACGAACGCCCATGTTCTGTTTAGAGGAAGACTGCAGACAATTTGGCACCCTGCTAAATGAGGGTGCTTTCCCATGAGCGACCTTCGAGTAGGAAAAGCTTTAGCCTAAGACAAGTTGTCAAGCTTAAAATTCTGCTGAAAGCCATATGTTGGAGGCCATATCATGATGGAAGCCTGTGAATGTCTCAGGCCAAAGTAAGCATGGGAGGACATTATTTGCATAGGACAGCCCCCTTCAAAATCACATCATCATGCTGCAGTTGCCATGTAGTGTTACTAGAGGGCAGCAGTATGACCATAATAGAAGAGAGAAGTGTTAAATCTGTTTGCTGACGTACCGCTTGTCTTTCTTGGTCTTTGCTGGGCCTGTGGAGCGGGGGACTACAATAAGCGAGTGAATGAGTAATGAGGAAAGATTATCCTGCATTTGTGGGGAAGGGAGAGCACTTGGAGGGAAAACGGCAAGATGACAGAGTTAAAGCATAGATGTTTGCTGAGTGATTGGGTGAGTGTGTCATCTGTCTCTTTGAAAGGACACGTGAGAGAAGAACAGGAGCCCATGGCCTTCAGATGAGAGAAGAAGCATAGAAGAGCATTTTCCACAAAATAAAAACCTTTACTTCATCTCAAAGCTTCCAACTTTGCAGGTTGTAAGATTTGCCTTGTTGCTGCATAAATAGGCAGAACTAGTGAGGCTCTTCCCAGAATATAAGTAGCATACTCTTTGGGAGTATCCTTAGGCCAGGCATGTCAGGCACATAATTGGGGATATGAGGCCAAGAAAAACGTTAGGAAGCTTGCTCTAATCATCTGCAGGATAGAAGGACAATGGAGAGAAACTAGAGAGGGAACCAGGCTGCACAAAAAAAAGGGGCAGGGTGGCACATTACACCCTAGCAGGAATATCTGATCCCCATACCTCTACCCCTGGGACACCATTTGTGACTTCTCAATACCCCCATCTCATTGCCACTCAAGTGTTCCGTCCTAGTATCTGAATGACCATAAACACCCTTCCTTTCGGCCCTCCTTTTGTAATTCTCCCAGTAACCCAGGTGCTTTGCCACTGTCCAGCCTCCAGTGACCAGTTGGATGCACATTGCTCGGCAACCTATCCACTTACCACTCCGTGCAGCCCCTCTCCGCACACTCAAACTACCCTTCTTTAAATTCGATATACACGATCTGCCTCACTATAAGCTGTGACCTTCCCTCTGTGGATTATATACCCAATCCAAGGAGGACAAGTCACTTGTCGAGCACCCCAAACTCTCTGCAGACGCTGCCAATTCAGGGACTACTGCCTAGTTTGCATGCCATGATTATTCTCTATGCCACATCCAACCAATTGCCACATGCGCCGTCTCCCTGACTCATTCATCTACTTCCCCAAACCACCCGCCTTATTCACCAAATTTGAATGCTCTCAGCTGTCATAGCGGGCATCTCTGCTTCCTGTTCACCCACTTTTCCCCTTCTTTCTTAGTTGCCCACCTGTGCTCAGATGGCCATTCCTCCAAGTGCCACTTGAAGCTCGCCTTCCTTCTGGTTCTCTACCTTATAAAGCCCCTTTCAGTACTACCATCACAGCAATTGTCATTTTGTGGCTGCTCCTTTGTGGTGAGTAAATGAAGAAGAGGGTATCGCACAAGAAAGTACCCACACAATGGGGGGGACACTTGTCAACATTCCCCTTCCCTTCAGTGTCTTAAGCATCTGTTTTCAATACAACTACCCCAAGAGACCTCATAACAGATCCTGCGAGGGTGGGGGGTGGGGGTAATAAAAACTTGGGGTGCCTTGTCCCCCCTCACCGTGTCTTACCACGTGCTCCTTGCTGTCACCTCTTTCAATACCATAACTACAGTATGTCTGTCTGGTGCCCCCCTTGTGGTCGGTAATAAAAAAGTGCCCTAAGGCTGTTCCCCTAAGTTCCCTCTGTTGCCCCTATACTTTTGGGGTACACCCCCCCTCCCCAGAAAAGGGGGGGGGGGGAAAAAATGATGGGTAGCGCACCCAAAGCCAAACCACATCATTCTGTGCCTTCTAGCACCCTCTTTTGTAATGCACCCCAACACCCCTTTTTTACACTGCTCCCCAAAATTTGTCCCCCCCACTCTGTATTTGGGGAGGGGGAGGGAGCGGTCATAAAATGTTGGGGGTCTACTATCGTAGTGCCCCTCCTATCAGGTCACCCCCCCTCTGTTTGCTGAAGGGGGAGGGGTACTCTTTCCTTGTTGGGCTCACTCCCCTATGCTCTGCCCCCTGACCTATTGCCCCATACTCTGCCTACTTCTCCCTTTCCTCTGTGGCCCCACCCCTCTCTACACATGCCCCTCCCCTTGGTCCCTCCTAGGCTGTATGCCACCACCCTAGGCTCCTCCCCCCAACTATGCCCCCCCTTCTTTCTGCTTTCCTTTCTTACTCCACCCATTCACACTCCCCCTCTGTGGCTCCTCCCCCAGGCTGTATGCCACCACCTGTCCCTAGGCTCCTCCCCGAACTATGCCCCCCCCTCTCTCTGCTTTCCTTTTTTTACTCCGCCCATTCACACTCCCCCTCTGTGGCTCCTCCCCTCTACTCTACTCTACTCCCACTCGGCCTGGGCCTGAACCTCACTCTCTCTGCCCAGACACTCCAACCACTCTGTTCTCCACCATTCAGGCTTCTCTCCTTACACACCAACCACTCTTACATCCACCAATCACCAGACAGGCACACCTCCACACATTTTACTTACCGACTTACCTCTGCATCACCGCCATCAGTCATCTGGTGCCGAACCCGGGATTTGAACCCTGGTCGCCTGGGTGGAAGGCAGGAACTTACCCACTGGACCACACGGGCTTCCATGTTTGTATTATTTCCAATAGTCCCTATATCATGGCTATGGTGTGTCATGTAGACTAGGGGGCCTGTATGTAGCTTATAGATGCTCCTGAATCCCTGATTACCAGCAAGGAGCAATAGCTCAGTGGTAATGTCATCTGCCTCTGATGCTGAAAGCTCCCCTGGCCGAGGGTTCAAATCCCGCCATGGGTGGAAAAAAAAATGTTTTTCTTTTTTTTTCCATTAACTAATATTTCGATTTTATAAAAACCAGGAGCAATTTCAGACACTCTTTTTTGCACCAGTGCCTGAAAATTATAAATATTTTCTCTCCTGACTCCCATGCAGCCCCCTTTTTCATTAGTAGGTGAAATATGGGTAAAGCATTATCTTCAGTTATCAATCTATTGATTTCTTGTCTTTGAATTTGGCATTTCGTAGGGCGAATGTGGCCTAGGGGCTATAACTGAGCAGAAATAAGCCTCCCACAAATAGTAAAATAGGTTGAGTGGTGGGGATTTTTCATTTTGGTGTGAACAGAGCTGTGTAATCAGGGGGATAGTGCCTGTGCTGCTGGCTAGGCATATTGGCCTAGTGTTAGCTCTCACTCACGAAATGATGGGCAAAGTTTGGAGCTGGTCAAACTCCCTTTATTAGGTGCAATCAGAAGACAGACATGTTGAAGTTTTCAAGAGTCAGAAAAGGGTAAAGTCCGGCGTGTGCTTCATTGGGCCTGCATCATGCCTGTTGCAGCAGCTGGCCTGGCCTGGCCCTGGGTCTTTAAACAACCCAGCACTCAGTCGTTAGCTAGCAAGCAAGGCCCCCGAACGCCCACGAACGCCCATGTTCTGTTTAGAGGAAGACTGCAGACAATTTGGCACCCTGCTAAATGAGGGTGCTTTCCCATGAGCGACCTTCGAGTAGGAAAAGCTTTAGCCTAAGACAAGTTGTCAAGCTTAAAATTCTGCTGAAAGCCATATGTTGGAGGCCATATCATGATGGAAGCCTGTGAATGTCTCAGGCCAAAGTAAGCATGGGAGGACATTATTTGCATAGGACAGCCCCCTTCAAAATCACATCATCATGCTGCAGTTGCCATGTAGTGTTACTAGAGGGCAGCAGTATGACCATAATAGAAGAGAGAAGTGTTAAATCTGTTTGCTGACGTACCGCTTGTCTTTCTTGGTCTTTGCTGGGCCTGTGGAGCGGGGGACTACAATAAGCGAGTGAATGAGTAATGAGGAAAGATTATCCTGCATTTGTGGGGAAGGGAGAGCACTTGGAGGGAAAACGGCAAGATGACAGAGTTAAAGCATAGATGTTTGCTGAGTGATTGGGTGAGTGTGTCATCTGTCTCTTTGAAAGGACACGTGAGAGAAGAACAGGAGCCCATGGCCTTCAGATGAGAGAAGAAGCATAGAAGAGCATTTTCCACAAAATAAAAACCTTTACTTCATCTCAAAGCTTCCAACTTTGCAGGTTGTAAGATTTGCCTTGTTGCTGCATAAATAGGCAGAACTAGTGAGGCTCTTCCCAGAATATAAGTAGCATACTCTTTGGGAGTATCCTTAGGCCAGGCATGTCAGGCACATAATTGGGGATATGAGGCCAAGAAAAACGTTAGGAAGCTTGCTCTAATCATCTGCAGGATAGAAGGACAATGGAGAGAAACTAGAGAGGGAACCAGGCTGCACAAAAAAAAGGGGCAGGGTGGCACATTACACCCTAGCAGGAATATCTGATCCCCATACCTCTACCCCTGGGACACCATTTGTGACTTCTCAATACCCCCATCTCATTGCCACTCAAGTGTTCCGTCCTAGTATCTGAATGACCATAAACACCCTTCCTTTCGGCCCTCCTTTTGTAATTCTCCCAGTAACCCAGGTGCTTTGCCACTGTCCAGCCTCCAGTGACCAGTTGGATGCACATTGCTCGGCAACCTATCCACTTACCACTCCGTGCAGCCCCTCTCCGCACACTCAAACTACCCTTCTTTAAATTCGATATACACGATCTGCCTCACTATAAGCTGTGACCTTCCCTCTGTGGATTATATACCCAATCCAAGGAGGACAAGTCACTTGTCGAGCACCCCAAACTCTCTGCAGACGCTGCCAATTCAGGGACTACTGCCTAGTTTGCATGCCATGATTATTCTCTATGCCACATCCAACCAATTGCCACATGCGCCGTCTCCCTGACTCATTCATCTACTTCCCCAAACCACCCGCCTTATTCACCAAATTTGAATGCTCTCAGCTGTCATAGCGGGCATCTCTGCTTCCTGTTCACCCACTTTTCCCCTTCTTTCTTAGTTGCCCACCTGTGCTCAGATGGCCATTCCTCCAAGTGCCACTTGAAGCTCGCCTTCCTTCTGGTTCTCTACCTTATAAAGCCCCTTTCAGTACTACCATCACAGCAATTGTCATTTTGTGGCTGCTCCTTTGTGGTGAGTAAATGAAGAAGAGGGTATCGCACAAGAAAGTACCCACACAATGGGGGGGACACTTGTCAACATTCCCCTTCCCTTCAGTGTCTTAAGCATCTGTTTTCAATACAACTACCCCAAGAGACCTCATAACAGATCCTGCGAGGGTGGGGGTAATAAAAACTTGGGGTGCCTTGTCCCCCCTCACCGTGTCTTACCACGTGCTCCTTGCTGTCACCTCTTTCAATACCATAACTACAGTATGTCTGTCTGGTGCCCCCCTTGTGGTCGGTAATAAAAAAGTGCCCTAAGGCTGTTCCCCTAAGTTCCCTCTGTTGCCCCTATACTTTTGGGGTACACCCCCCCTCCCCGGAAAAGGGGGGGGGGGAAAAAAATGATGGGTAGCGCACCCAAAGCCAAACCACATCATTCTGTGCCTTCTAGCACCCTCTTTTGTAATGCACCCCAACACCCCTTTTTTACACTGCTCCCCAAAATTTGTCCCCCCCACTCTGTATTTGGGGAGGGGGAGGGAGCGGTCATAAAATGTTGGGGGTCTACTATCGTAGTGCCCCTCCTATCAGGTCACCCCCCCTCTGTTTGCTGAAGGGGGAGGGGTACTCTTTCCTTGTTGGGCTCACTCCCCTATGCTCCGCCCCCTGACCTATTGCCCCAGACTCTGCCTACTTCTCCCTTTCCTCTGTGGCCCCACCCCTCTCTACACATGCCCCTCCCCTTGGTCCCTCCTAGGCTGTATGCCACCACCCTAGGCTCCTCCCCCCAACTATGCCCCCCCTTCTTTCTGCTTTCCTTTCTTACTCCACCCATTCACACTCCCCCTCTGTGGCTCCTCCCCCAGGCTGTATGCCACCACCTGTCCCTAGGCTCCTCCCCGAACTATGCCCCCCCCTCTCTCTGCTTTCCTTTTTTTACTCCGCCCATTCACACTCCCCCTCTGTGGCTCCTCCCCTCTACTCTACTCCCACTCGGCCTGGGCCTGAACCTCACTCTCTCTGCCCAGACACTCCAACCACTCTGTTCTCCACCATTCAGGCTTCTCTCCTTACACACCAACCACTCTTACATCCACCAATCACCAGACAGGCACACCTCCACACATTTTACTTACCGACTTACCTCTGCATCACCGCCATCAGTCATCTGGTGCCGAACCCGGGATTTGAACCCTGGTCGCCTGGGTGGAAGGCAGGAACTTACCCACTGGACCACACGGGCTTCCATGTTTGTATTATTTCCAATAGTCCCTATATCATGGCTATGGTGTGTCATGTAGACTAGGGGGCCTGTATGTAGCTTATAGATGCTCCTGAATCCCTGATTACCAGCAAGGAGCAATAGCTCAGTGGTAATGTCATCTGCCTCTGATGCTGAAAGCTCCCCTGGCCGAGGGTTCAAATCCCGCCATGGGTGGAAAAAAAAATGTTTTTCTTTTTTTTTCCATTAACTAATATTTCGATTTTATAAAAACCAGGAGCAATTTCAGACACTCTTTTTTGCACCAGTGCCTGAAAATTATAAATATTTTCTCTCCTGACTCCCATGCAGCCCCCTTTTTCATTAGTAGGTGAAATATGGGTAAAGCATTATCTTCAGTTATCAATCTATTGATTTCTTGTCTTTGAATTTGGCATTTCGTAGGGCGAATGTGGCCTAGGGGCTATAACTGAGCAGAAATAAGCCTCCCACAAATAGTAAAATAGGTTGAGTGGTGGGGATTTTTCATTTTGGTGTGAACAGAGCTGTGTAATCAGGGGGATAGTGCCTGTGCTGCTGGCTAGGCATATTGGCCTAGTGTTAGCTCTCACTCACGAAATGATGGGCAAAGTTTGGAGCTGGTCAAACTCCCTTTATTAGGTGCAATCAGAAGACAGACATGTTGAAGTTTTCAAGAGTCAGAAAAGGGTAAAGTCCGGCGTGTGCTTCATTGGGCCTGCATCATGCCTGTTGCAGCAGCTGGCCTGGCCTGGCCCTGGGTCTTTAAACAACCCAGCACTCAGTCGTTAGCTAGCAAGCAAGGCCCCCGAACGCCCACGAACGCCCATGTTCTGTTTAGAGGAAGACTGCAGACAATTTGGCACCCTGCTAAATGAGGGTGCTTTCCCATGAGCGACCTTCGAGTAGGAAAAGCTTTAGCCTAAGACAAGTTGTCAAGCTTAAAATTCTGCTGAAAGCCATATGTTGGAGGCCATATCATGATGGAAGCCTGTGAATGTCTCAGGCCAAAGTAAGCATGGGAGGACATTATTTGCATAGGACAGCCCCCTTCAAAATCACATCATCATGCTGCAGTTGCCATGTAGTGTTACTAGAGGGCAGCAGTATGACCATAATAGAAGAGAGAAGTGTTAAATCTGTTTGCTGACGTACCGCTTGTCTTTCTTGGTCTTTGCTGGGCCTGTGGAGCGGGGGACTACAATAAGCGAGTGAATGAGTAATGAGGAAAGATTATCCTGCATTTGTGGGGAAGGGAGAGCACTTGGAGGGAAAACGGCAAGATGACAGAGTTAAAGCATAGATGTTTGCTGAGTGATTGGGTGAGTGTGTCATCTGTCTCTTTGAAAGGACACGTGAGAGAAGAACAGGAGCCCATGGCCTTCAGATGAGAGAAGAAGCATAGAAGAGCATTTTCCACAAAATAAAAACCTTTACTTCATCTCAAAGCTTCCAACTTTGCAGGTTGTAAGATTTGCCTTGTTGCTGCATAAATAGGCAGAACTAGTGAGGCTCTTCCCAGAATATAAGTAGCATACTCTTTGGGAGTATCCTTAGGCCAGGCATGTCAGGCACATAATTGGGGATATGAGGCCAAGAAAAACGTTAGGAAGCTTGCTCTAATCATCTGCAGGATAGAAGGACAATGGAGAGAAACTAGAGAGGGAACCAGGCTGCACAAAAAAAAGGGGCAGGGTGGCACATTACACCCTAGCAGGAATATCTGATCCCCATACCTCTACCCCTGGGACACCATTTGTGACTTCTCAATACCCCCATCTCATTGCCACTCAAGTGTTCCGTCCTAGTATCTGAATGACCATAAACACCCTTCCTTTCGGCCCTCCTTTTGTAATTCTCCCAGTAACCCAGGTGCTTTGCCACTGTCCAGCCTCCAGTGACCAGTTGGATGCACATTGCTCGGCACCCTATCCACTTACCACTCCGTGCAGCCCCTCTCCGCACACTCAAACTACCCTTCTTTAAATTCGATATACACGATCTGCCTCACTATAAGCTGTGACCTTCCCTCTGTGGATTATATACCCAATCCAAGGAGGACAAGTCACTTGTCGAGCACCCCAAACTCTCTGCAGACGCTGCCAATTCAGGGACTACTGCCTAGTTTGCATGCCATGATTATTCTCTATGCCACATCCAACCAATTGCCACATGCGCCGTCTCCCTGACTCATTCATCTACTTCCCCAAACCACCCGCCTTATTCACCAAATTTGAATGCTCTCAGCTGTCATAGCGGGCATCTCTGCTTCCTGTTCACCCACTTTTCCCCTTCTTTCTTAGTTGCCCACCTGTGCTCAGATGGCCATTCCTCCAAGTGCCACTTGAAGCTCGCCTTCCTTCTGGTTCTCTACCTTATAAAGCCCCTTTCAGTACTACCATCACAGCAATTGTCATTTTGTGGCTGCTCCTTTGTGGTGAGTAAATGAAGAAGAGGGTATCGCACAAGAAAGTACCCACACAATGGGGGGGACACTTGTCAACATTCCCCTTCCCTTCAGTGTCTTAAGCATCTGTTTTCAATACAACTACCCCAAGAGACCTCATAACAGATCCTGCGAGGGTGGGGGGTGGGGGTAATAAAAACTTGGGGTGCCTTGTCCCCCCTCACCGTGTCTTACCACGTGCTCCTTGCTGTCACCTCTTTCAATACCATAACTACAGTATGTCTGTCTGGTGCCCCCCTTGTGGTCGGTAATAAAAAAGTGCCCTAAGGCTGTTCCCCTAAGTTCCCTCTGTTGCCCCTATACTTTTGGGGTACACCCCCTCTCCCCGGAAAAGGGGGGGGGCAAAAAAAAATGATGGGTAGCGCACCCAAAGCCAAACCACATCATTCTGTGCCTTCTAGCACCCTCTTTTGTAATGCACCCCAACACCCCTTTTTTACACTGCTCCCCAAAATTTGTCCCCCCCACTCTGTATTTGGGGAGGGGGAGGGAGCGGTCATAAAATGTTGGGGGTCTACTATCGTAGTGCCCCTCCTATCAGGTCACCCCCCCTCTGTTTGCTGAAGGGGGAGGGGTACTCTTTCCTTGTTGGGCTCACTCCCCTATGCTCCGCCCCCTGACCTATTGCCCCAGACTCTGCCTACTTCTCCCTTTCCTCTGTGGCCCCACCCCTCTCTACACATGCCCCTCCCCTTGGTCCCTCCTAGGCTGTATGCCACCACCCTAGGCTCCTCCCCCCAACTATGCCCCCCCTTCTTTCTGCTTTCCTTTCTTACTCCACCCATTCACACTCCCCCTCTGTGGCTCCTCCCCCAGGCTGTATGCCACCACCTGTCCCTAGGCTCCTCCCCGAACTATGCCCCCCCCCCCCTCTCTCTGCTTTCCTTTTTTACTCCGCCCATTCACACTCCCCCTCTGTGGCTCCTCCCCTCTACTCTACTCTACTCCCACTCGGCCTGGGCCTGAACCTCACTCTCTCTGCCCAGACACTCCAACCACTCTGTTCTCCACCATTCAGGCTTCTCTCCTTACACACCAACCACTCTTACATCCACCAATCACCAGACAGGCACACCTCCACACATTTTACTTACCGACTTACCTCTGCATCACCGCCATCAGTCATCTGGTGCCGAACCCGGGATTTGAACCCTGGTCGCCTGGGTGGAAGGCAGGAACTTACCCACTGGACCACACGGGCTTCCATGTTTGTATTATTTCCAATAGTCCCTATATCATGGCTATGGTGTGTCATGTAGACTAGGGGGCCTGTATGTAGCTTATAGATGCTCCTGAATCCCTGATTACCAGCAAGGAGCAATAGCTCAGTGGTAATGTCATCTGCCTCTGATGCTGAAAGCTCCCCTGGCCGAGGGTTCAAATCCCGCCATGGGTGGAAAAAAAAATGTTTTTCTTTTTTTTTCCATTAACTAATATTTCGATTTTATAAAAACCAGGAGCAATTTCAGACACTCTTTTTTGCACCAGTGCCTGAAAATTATAAATATTTTCTCTCCTGACTCCCATGCAGCCCCCTTTTTCATTAGTAGGTGAAATATGGGTAAAGCATTATCTTCAGTTATCAATCTATTGATTTCTTGTCTTTGAATTTGGCATTTCGTAGGGCGAATGTGGCCTAGGGGCTATAACTGAGCAGAAATAAGCCTCCCACAAATAGTAAAATAGGTTGAGTGGTGGGGATTTTTCATTTTGGTGTGAACAGAGCTGTGTAATCAGGGGGATAGTGCCTGTGCTGCTGGCTAGGCATATTGGCCTAGTGTTAGCTCTCACTCACGAAATGATGGGCAAAGTTTGGAGCTGGTCAAACTCCCTTTATTAGGTGCAATCAGAAGACAGACATGTTGAAGTTTTCAAGAGTCAGAAAAGGGTAAAGTCCGGCGTGTGCTTCATTGGGCCTGCATCATGCCTGTTGCAGCAGCTGGCCTGGCCTGGCCCTGGGTCTTTAAACAACCCAGCACTCAGTCGTTAGCTAGCAAGCAAGGCCCCCGAACGCCCACGAACGCCCATGTTCTGTTTAGAGGAAGACTGCAGACAATTTGGCACCCTGCTAAATGAGGGTGCTTTCCCATGAGCGACCTTCGAGTAGGAAAAGCTTTAGCCTAAGACAAGTTGTCAAGCTTAAAATTCTGCTGAAAGCCATATGTTGGAGGCCATATCATGATGGAAGCCTGTGAATGTCTCAGGCCAAAGTAAGCATGGGAGGACATTATTTGCATAGGACAGCCCCCTTCAAAATCACATCATCATGCTGCAGTTGCCATGTAGTGTTACTAGAGGGCAGCAGTATGACCATAATAGAAGAGAGAAGTGTTAAATCTGTTTGCTGACGTACCGCTTGTCTTTCTTGGTCTTTGCTGGGCCTGTGGAGCGGGGGACTACAATAAGCGAGTGAATGAGTAATGAGGAAAGATTATCCTGCATTTGTGGGGAAGGGAGAGCACTTGGAGGGAAAACGGCAAGATGACAGAGTTAAAGCATAGATGTTTGCTGAGTGATTGGGTGAGTGTGTCATCTGTCTCTTTGAAAGGACACGTGAGAGAAGAACAGGAGCCCATGGCCTTCAGATGAGAGAAGAAGCATAGAAGAGCATTTTCCACAAAATAAAAACCTTTACTTCATCTCAAAGCTTCCAACTTTGCAGGTTGTAAGATTTGCCTTGTTGCTGCATAAATAGGCAGAACTAGTGAGGCTCTTCCCAGAATATAAGTAGCATACTCTTTGGGAGTATCCTTAGGCCAGGCATGTCAGGCACATAATTGGGGATATGAGGCCAAGAAAAACGTTAGGAAGCTTGCTCTAATCATCTGCAGGATAGAAGGACAATGGAGAGAAACTAGAGAGGGAACCAGGCTGCACAAAAAAAAGGGGCAGGGTGGCACATTACACCCTAGCAGGAATATCTGATCCCCATACCTCTACCCCTGGGACACCATTTGTGACTTCTCAATACCCCCATCTCATTGCCACTCAAGTGTTCCGTCCTAGTATCTGAATGACCATAAACACCCTTCCTTTCGGCCCTCCTTTTGTAATTCTCCCAGTAACCCAGGTGCTTTGCCACTGTCCAGCCTCCAGTGACCAGTTGGATGCACATTGCTCGGCACCCTATCCACTTACCACTCCGTGCAGCCCCTCTCCGCACACTCAAACTACCCTTCTTTAAATTCGATATACACGATCTGCCTCACTATAAGCTGTGACCTTCCCTCTGTGGATTATATACCCAATCCAAGGAGGACAAGTCACTTGTCGAGCACCCCAAACTCTCTGCAGACGCTGCCAATTCAGGGACTACTGCCTAGTTTGCATGCCATGATTATTCTCTATGCCACATCCAACCAATTGCCACATGCGCCGTCTCCCTGACTCATTCATCTACTTCCCCAAACCACCCGCCTTATTCACCAAATTTGAATGCTCTCAGCTGTCATAGCGGGCATCTCTGCTTCCTGTTCACCCACTTTTCCCCTTCTTTCTTAGTTGCCCACCTGTGCTCAGATGGCCATTCCTCCAAGTGCCACTTGAAGCTCGCCTTCCTTCTGGTTCTCTACCTTATAAAGCCCCTTTCAGTACTACCATCACAGCAATTGTCATTTTGTGGCTGCTCCTTTGTGGTGAGTAAATGAAGAAGAGGGTATCGCACAAGAAAGTACCCACACAATGGGGGGGACACTTGTCAACATTCCCCTTCCCTTCAGTGTCTTAAGCATCTGTTTTCAATACAACTACCCCAAGAGACCTCATAACAGATCCTGCGAGGGTGGGGGGTGGGGGTAATAAAAACTTGGGGTGCCTTGTCCCCCCTCACCGTGTCTTACCACGTGCTCCTTGCTGTCACCTCTTTCAATACCATAACTACAGTATGTCTGTCTGGTGCCCCCCTTGTGGTCGGTAATAAAAAAGTGCCCTAAGGCTGTTCCCCTAAGTTCCCTCTGTTGCCCCTATACTTTTGGGGTACACCCCCTCTCCCCGGAAAAGGGGGGGGGCAAAAAAAAATGATGGGTAGCGCACCCAAAGCCAAACCACATCATTCTGTGCCTTCTAGCACCCTCTTTTGTAATGCACCCCAACACCCCTTTTTTACACTGCTCCCCAAAATTTGTCCCCCCCACTCTGTATTTGGGGAGGGGGAGGGAGCGGTCATAAAATGTTGGGGGTCTACTATCGTAGTGCCCCTCCTATCAGGTCACCCCCCCTCTGTTTGCTGAAGGGGGAGGGGTACTCTTTCCTTGTTGGGCTCACTCCCCTATGCTCCGCCCCCTGACCTATTGCCCCAGACTCTGCCTACTTCTCCCTTTCCTCTGTGGCCCCACCCCTCTCTACACATGCCCCTCCCCTTGGTCCCTCCTAGGCTGTATGCCACCACCCTAGGCTCCTCCCCCCAACTATGCCCCCCCTTCTTTCTGCTTTCCTTTCTTACTCCACCCATTCACACTCCCCCTCTGTGGCTCCTCCCCCAGGCTGTATGCCACCACCTGTCCCTAGGCTCCTCCCCGAACTATGCCCCCCCCCCTCTCTCTGCTTTCCTTTTTTACTCCGCCCATTCACACTCCCCCTCTGTGGCTCCTCCCCTCTACTCTACTCTACTCCCACTCGGCCTGGGCCTGAACCTCACTCTCTCTGCCCAGACACTCCAACCACTCTGTTCTCCACCATTCAGGCTTCTCTCCTTACACACCAACCACTCTTACATCCACCAATCACCAGACAGGCACACCTCCACACATTTTACTTACCGACTTACCTCTGCATCACCGCCATCAGTCATCTGGTGCCGAACCCGGGATTTGAACCCTGGTCGCCTGGGTGGAAGGCAGGAACTTACCCACTGGACCACACGGGCTTCCATGTTTGTATTATTTCCAATAGTCCCTATATCATGGCTATGGTGTGTCATGTAGACTAGGGGGCCTGTATGTAGCTTATAGATGCTCCTGAATCCCTGATTACCAGCAAGGAGCAATAGCTCAGTGGTAATGTCATCTGCCTCTGATGCTGAAAGCTCCCCTGGCCGAGGGTTCAAATCCCGCCATGGGTGGAAAAAAAAATGTTTTTCTTTTTTTTTCCATTAACTAATATTTCGATTTTATAAAAACCAGGAGCAATTTCAGACACTCTTTTTTGCACCAGTGCCTGAAAATTATAAATATTTTCTCTCCTGACTCCCATGCAGCCCCCTTTTTCATTAGTAGGTGAAATATGGGTAAAGCATTATCTTCAGTTATCAATCTATTGATTTCTTGTCTTTGAATTTGGCATTTCGTAGGGCGAATGTGGCCTAGGGGCTATAACTGAGCAGAAATAAGCCTCCCACAAATAGTAAAATAGGTTGAGTGGTTTGGATTTTTCATTTTGGTGTGAACAGAGCTGTGTAATCAGGGGGATAGTGCCTGTGCTGCTGGCTAGGCATATTGGCCTAGTGTTAGCTCTCACTCACGAAATGATGGGCAAAGTTTGGAGCTGGTCAAACTCCCTTTATTAGGTGCAATCAGAAGACAGACATGTTGAAGTTTTCAAGAGTCAGAAAAGGGTAAAGTCCGGCGTGTGCTTCATTGGGCCTGCATCATGCCTGTTGCAGCAGCTGGCCTGGCCTGGCCCTGGGTCTTTAAACAACCCAGCACTCAGTCGTTAGCTAGCAAGCAAGGCCCCCGAACGCCCACGAACGCCCATGTTCTGTTTAGAGGAAGACTGCAGACAATTTGGCACCCTGCTAAATGAGGGTGCTTTCCCATGAGCGACCTTCGAGTAGGAAAAGCTTTAGCCTAAGACAAGTTGTCAAGCTTAAAATTCTGCTGAAAGCCATATGTTGGAGGCCATATCATGATGGAAGCCTGTGAATGTCTCAGGCCAAAGTAAGCATGGGAGGACATTATTTGCATAGGACAGCCCCCTTCAAAATCACATCATCATGCTGCAGTTGCCATGTAGTGTTACTAGAGGGCAGCAGTATGACCATAATAGAAGAGAGAAGTGTTAAATCTGTTTGCCGACGTACCGCTTGTCTTTCTTGGTCTTTGCTGGGCCTGTGGAGCGGGGGACTACAATAAGCGAGTGAATGAGTAATGAGGAAAGATTATCCTGCATTTGTGGGGAAGGGAGAGCACTTGGAGGGAAAACGGCAAGATGACAGAGTTAAAGCATAGATGTTTGCTGAGTGATTGGGTGAGTGTGTCATCTGTCTCTTTGAAAGGACACGTGAGAGAAGAACAGGAGCCCATGGCCTTCAGATGAGAGAAGAAGCATAGAAGAGCATTTTCCACAAAATAAAAACCTTTACTTCATCTCAAAGCTTCCAACTTTGCAGGTTGTAAGATTTGCCTTGTTGCTGCATAAATAGGCAGAACTAGTGAGGCTCTTCCCAGAATATAAGTAGCATACTCTTTGGGAGTATCCTTAGGCCAGGCATGTCAGGCACATAATTGGGGATATGAGGCCAAGAAAAACGTTAGGAAGCTTGCTCTAATCATCTGCAGGATAGAAGGACAATGGAGAGAAACTAGAGAGGGAACCAGGCTGCACAAAAAAAAGGGGCAGGGTGGCACATTACACCCTAGCAGGAATATCTGATCCCCATACCTCTACCCCTGGGACACCATTTGTGACTTCTCAATACCCCCATCTCATTGCCACTCAAGTGTTCCGTCCTAGTATCTGAATGACCATAAACACCCTTCCTTTCGGCCCTCCTTTTGTAATTCTCCCAGTAACCCAGGTGCTTTGCCACTGTCCAGCCTCCAGTGACCAGTTGGATGCACATTGCTCGGCACCCTATCCACTTACCACTCCGTGCAGCCCCTCTCCGCACACTCAAACTACCCTTCTTTAAATTCGATATACACGATCTGCCTCACTATAAGCTGTGACCTTCCCTCTGTGGATTATATACCCAATCCAAGGAGGACAAGTCACTTGTCGAGCACCCCAAACTCTCTGCAGACGCTGCCAATTCAGGGACTACTGCCTAGTTTGCATGCCATGATTATTCTCTATGCCACATCCAACCAATTGCCACATGCGCCGTCTCCCTGACTCATTCATCTACTTCCCCAAACCACCCGCCTTATTCACCAAATTTGAATGCTCTCAGCTGTCATAGCGGGCATCTCTGCTTCCTGTTCACCCACTTTTCCCCTTCTTTCTTAGTTGCCCACCTGTGCTCAGATGGCCATTCCTCCAAGTGCCACTTGAAGCTCGCCTTCCTTCTGGTTCTCTACCTTATAAAGCCCCTTTCAGTACTACCATCACAGCAATTGTCATTTTGTGGCTGCTCCTTTGTGGTGAGTAAATGAAGAAGAGGGTATCGCACAAGAAAGTACCCACACAATGGGGGGGACACTTGTCAACATTCCCCTTCCCTTCAGTGTCTTAAGCATCTGTTTTCAATACAACTACCCCAAGAGACCTCATAACAGATCCTGCGAGGGTGGGGGGTGGGGGTAATAAAAACTTGGGGTGCCTTGTCCCCCCTCACCGTGTCTTACCACGTGCTCCTTGCTGTCACCTCTTTCAATACCATAACTACAGTATGTCTGTCTGGTGCCCCCCTTGTGGTCGGTAATAAAAAAGTGCCCTAAGGCTGTTCCCCTAAGTTCCCTCTGTTGCCCCTATACTTTTGGGGTACACCCCCTCTCCCCGGAAAAGGGGGGGGGCAAAAAAAAATGATGGGTAGCGCACCCAAAGCCAAACCACATCATTCTGTGCCTTCTAGCACCCTCTTTTGTAATGCACCCCAACACCCCTTTTTTACACTGCTCCCCAAAATTTGTCCCCCCCACTCTGTATTTGGGGAGGGGGAGGGAGCGGTCATAAAATGTTGGGGGTCTACTATCGTAGTGCCCCTCCTATCAGGTCACCCCCCCTCTGTTTGCTGAAGGGGGAGGGGTACTCTTTCCTTGTTGGGCTCACTCCCCTATGCTCCGCCCCCTGACCTATTGCCCCAGACTCTGCCTACTTCTCCCTTTCCTCTGTGGCCCCACCCCTCTCTACACATGCCCCTCCCCTTGGTCCCTCCTAGGCTGTATGCCACCACCCTAGGCTCCTCCCCCCAACTATGCCCCCCCTTCTTTCTGCTTTCCTTTCTTACTCCACCCATTCACACTCCCCCTCTGTGGCTCCTCCCCCAGGCTGTATGCCACCACCTGTCCCTAGGCTCCTCCCCGAACTATGCCCCCCCCCTCTCTCTGCTTTCCTTTTTTACTCCACCCATTCACACTCCCCCTCTGTGGCTCCTCCCCTCTACTCTACTCTACTCCCACTCGGCCTGGGCCTGAACCTCACTCTCTCTGCCCAGACACTCCAACCACTCTGTTCTCCACCATTCAGGCTTCTCTCCTTACACACCAACCACTCTTACATCCACCAATCACCAGACAGGCACACCTCCACACATTTTACTTACCGACTTACCTCTGCATCACCGCCATCAGTCATCTGGTGCCGAACCCGGGATTTGAACCCTGGTCGCCTGGGTGGAAGGCAGGAACTTACCCACTGGACCACACGGGCTTCCATGTTTGTATTATTTCCAATAGTCCCTATATCATGGCTATGGTGTGTCATGTAGACTAGGGGGCCTGTATGTAGCTTATAGATGCTCCTGAATCCCTGATTACCAGCAAGGAGCAATAGCTCAGTGGTAATGTCATCTGCCTCTGATGCTGAAAGCTCCCCTGGCCGAGGGTTCAAATCCCGCCATGGGTGGAAAAAAAAATGTTTTTCTTTTTTTTTCCATTAACTAATATTTCGATTTTATAAAAACCAGGAGCAATTTCAGACACTCTTTTTTGCACCAGTGCCTGAAAATTATAAATATTTTCTCTCCTGACTCCCATGCAGCCCCCTTTTTCATTAGTAGGTGAAATATGGGTAAAGCATTATCTTCAGTTATCAATCTATTGATTTCTTGTCTTTGAATTTGGCATTTCGTAGGGCGAATGTGGCCTAGGGGCTATAACTGAGCAGAAATAAGCCTCCCACAAATAGTAAAATAGGTTGAGTGGTGGGGATTTTTCATTTTGGTGTGAACAGAGCTGTGTAATCAGGGGGATAGTGCCTGTGCTGCTGGCTAGGCATATTGGCCTAGTGTTAGCTCTCACTCACGAAATGATGGGCAAAGTTTGGAGCTGGTCAAACTCCCTTTATTAGGTGCAATCAGAAGACAGACATGTTGAAGTTTTCAAGAGTCAGAAAAGGGTAAAGTCCGGCGTGTGCTTCATTGGGCCTGCATCATGCCTGTTGCAGCAGCTGGCCTGGCCTGGCCCTGGGTCTTTAAACAACCCAGCACTCAGTCGTTAGCTAGCAAGCAAGGCCCCCGAACGCCCACGAACGCCCATGTTCTGTTTAGAGGAAGACTGCAGACAATTTGGCACCCTGCTAAATGAGGGTGCTTTCCCATGAGCGACCTTCGAGTAGGAAAAGCTTTAGCCTAAGACAAGTTGTCAAGCTTAAAATTCTGCTGAAAGCCATATGTTGGAGGCCATATCATGATGGAAGCCTGTGAATGTCTCAGGCCAAAGTAAGCATGGGAGGACATTATTTGCATAGGACAGCCCCCTTCAAAATCACATCATCATGCTGCAGTTGCCATGTAGTGTTACTAGAGGGCAGCAGTATGACCATAATAGAAGAGAGAAGTGTTAAATCTGTTTGCTGACGTACCGCTTGTCTTTCTTGGTCTTTGCTGGGCCTGTGGAGCGGGGGACTACAATAAGCGAGTGAATGAGTAATGAGGAAAGATTATCCTGCATTTGTGGGGAAGGGAGAGCACTTGGAGGGAAAACGGCAAGATGACAGAGTTAAAGCATAGATGTTTGCTGAGTGATTGGGTGAGTGTGTCATCTGTCTCTTTGAAAGGACACGTGAGAGAAGAACAGGAGCCCATGGCCTTCAGATGAGAGAAGAAGCATAGAAGAGCATTTTCCACAAAATAAAAACCTTTACTTCATCTCAAAGCTTCCAACTTTGCAGGTTGTAAGATTTGCCTTGTTGCTGCATAAATAGGCAGAACTAGTGAGGCTCTTCCCAGAATATAAGTAGCATACTCTTTGGGAGTATCCTTAGGCCAGGCATGTCAGGCACATAATTGGGGATATGAGGCCAAGAAAAACGTTAGGAAGCTTGCTCTAATCATCTGCAGGATAGAAGGACAATGGAGAGAAACTAGAGAGGGAACCAGGCTGCACAAAAAAAAGGGGCAGGGTGGCACATTACACCCTAGCAGGAATATCTGATCCCCATACCTCTACCCCTGGGACACCATTTGTGACTTCTCAATACCCCCATCTCATTGCCACTCAAGTGTTCCGTCCTAGTATCTGAATGACCATAAACACCCTTCCTTTCGGCCCTCCTTTTGTAATTCTCCCAGTAACCCAGGTGCTTTGCCACTGTCCAGCCTCCAGTGACCAGTTGGATGCACATTGCTCGGCACCCTATCCACTTACCACTCCGTGCAGCCCCTCTCCGCACACTCAAACTACCCTTCTTTAAATTCGATATACACGATCTGCCTCACTATAAGCTGTGACCTTCCCTCTGTGGATTATATACCCAATCCAAGGAGGACAAGTCACTTGTCGAGCACCCCAAACTCTCTGCAGACGCTGCCAATTCAGGGACTACTGCCTAGTTTGCATGCCATGATTATTCTCTATGCCACATCCAACCAATTGCCACATGCGCCGTCTCCCTGACTCATTCATCTACTTCCCCAAACCACCCGCCTTATTCACCAAATTTGAATGCTCTCAGCTGTCATAGCGGGCATCTCTGCTTCCTGTTCACCCACTTTTCCCCTTCTTTCTTAGTTGCCCACCTGTGCTCAGATGGCCATTCCTCCAAGTGCCACTTGAAGCTCGCCTTCCTTCTGGTTCTCTACCTTATAAAGCCCCTTTCAGTACTACCATCACAGCAATTGTCATTTTGTGGCTGCTCCTTTGTGGTGAGTAAATGAAGAAGAGGGTATCGCACAAGAAAGTACCCACACAATGGGGGGGACACTTGTCAACATTCCCCTTCCCTTCAGTGTCTTAAGCATCTGTTTTCAATACAACTACCCCAAGAGACCTCATAACAGATCCTGCGAGGGTGGGGGGTGGGGGTAATAAAAACTTGGGGTGCCTTGTCCCCCCTCACCGTGTCTTACCACGTGCTCCTTGCTGTCACCTCTTTCAATACCATAACTACAGTATGTCTGTCTGGTGCCCCCCTTGTGGTCGGTAATAAAAAAGTGCCCTAAGGCTGTTCCCCTAAGTTCCCTCTGTTGCCCCTATACTTTTGGGGTACACCCCCTCTCCCCGGAAAAGGGGGGGGGCAAAAAAAAATGATGGGTAGCGCACCCAAAGCCAAACCACATCATTCTGTGCCTTCTAGCACCCTCTTTTGTAATGCACCCCAACACCCCTTTTTTACACTGCTCCCCAAAATTTGTCCCCCCCACTCTGTATTTGGGGAGGGGGAGGGAGCGGTCATAAAATGTTGGGGGTCTACTATCGTAGTGCCCCTCCTATCAGGTCACCCCCCCTCTGTTTGCTGAAGGGGGAGGGGTACTCTTTCCTTGTTGGGCTCACTCCCCTATGCTCCGCCCCCTGACCTATTGCCCCAG
The DNA here is from genome assembly GCF_031143425.1 of Pleurodeles waltl. Taxonomy (NCBI): domain Eukaryota; kingdom Metazoa; phylum Chordata; class Amphibia; order Caudata; family Salamandridae; genus Pleurodeles; species Pleurodeles waltl. The sequence goes on along the minus strand of NC_090443.1, from coordinate 541,695,552 downwards.
ACTCTGCCTACTTCTCCCTTTCCTCTGTGGCCCCACCCCTCTCTACACATGCCCCTCCCCTTGGTCCCTCCTAGGCTGTATGCCACCACCCTAGGCTCCTCCCCCCAACTATGCCCCCCCTTCTTTCTGCTTTCCTTTCTTACTCCACCCATTCACACTCCCCCTCTGTGGCTCCTCCCCCAGGCTGTATGCCACCACCTGTCCCTAGGCTCCTCCCCGAACTATGCCCCCCCCCTCTCTCTGCTTTCCTTTTTTACTCCACCCATTCACACTCCCCCTCTGTGGCTCCTCCCCTCTACTCTACTCTACTCCCACTCGGCCTGGGCCTGAACCTCACTCTCTCTGCCCAGACACTCCAACCACTCTGTTCTCCACCATTCAGGCTTCTCTCCTTACACACCAACCACTCTTACATCCACCAATCACCAGACAGGCACACCTCCACACATTTTACTTACCGACTTACCTCTGCATCACCGCCATCAGTCATCTGGTGCCGAACCCGGGATTTGAACCCTGGTCGCCTGGGTGGAAGGCAGGAACTTACCCACTGGACCACACGGGCTTCCATGTTTGTATTATTTCCAATAGTCCCTATATCATGGCTATGGTGTGTCATGTAGACTAGGGGGCCTGTATGTAGCTTATAGATGCTCCTGAATCCCTGATTACCAGCAAGGAGCAATAGCTCAGTGGTAATGTCATCTGCCTCTGATGCTGAAAGCTCCCCTGGCCGAGGGTTCAAATCCCGCCATGGGTGGAAAAAAAAATGTTTTTCTTTTTTTTTCCATTAACTAATATTTCGATTTTATAAAAACCAGGAGCAATTTCAGACACTCTTTTTTGCACCAGTGCCTGAAAATTATAAATATTTTCTCTCCTGACTCCCATGCAGCCCCCTTTTTCATTAGTAGGTGAAATATGGGTAAAGCATTATCTTCAGTTATCAATCTATTGATTTCTTGTCTTTGAATTTGGCATTTCGTAGGGCGAATGTGGCCTAGGGGCTATAACTGAGCAGAAATAAGCCTCCCACAAATAGTAAAATAGGTTGAGTGGTGGGGATTTTTCATTTTGGTGTGAACAGAGCTGTGTAATCAGGGGGATAGTGCCTGTGCTGCTGGCTAGGCATATTGGCCTAGTGTTAGCTCTCACTCACGAAATGATGGGCAAAGTTTGGAGCTGGTCAAACTCCCTTTATTAGGTGCAATCAGAAGACAGACATGTTGAAGTTTTCAAGAGTCAGAAAAGGGTAAAGTCCGGCGTGTGCTTCATTGGGCCTGCATCATGCCTGTTGCAGCAGCTGGCCTGGCCTGGCCCTGGGTCTTTAAACAACCCAGCACTCAGTCGTTAGCTAGCAAGCAAGGCCCCCGAACGCCCACGAACGCCCATGTTCTGTTTAGAGGAAGACTGCAGACAATTTGGCACCCTGCTAAATGAGGGTGCTTTCCCATGAGCGACCTTCGAGTAGGAAAAGCTTTAGCCTAAGACAAGTTGTCAAGCTTAAAATTCTGCTGAAAGCCATATGTTGGAGGCCATATCATGATGGAAGCCTGTGAATGTCTCAGGCCAAAGTAAGCATGGGAGGACATTATTTGCATAGGACAGCCCCCTTCAAAATCACATCATCATGCTGCAGTTGCCATGTAGTGTTACTAGAGGGCAGCAGTATGACCATAATAGAAGAGAGAAGTGTTAAATCTGTTTGCTGACGTACCGCTTGTCTTTCTTGGTCTTTGCTGGGCCTGTGGAGCGGGGGACTACAATAAGCGAGTGAATGAGTAATGAGGAAAGATTATCCTGCATTTGTGGGGAAGGGAGAGCACTTGGAGGGAAAACGGCAAGATGACAGAGTTAAAGCATAGATGTTTGCTGAGTGATTGGGTGAGTGTGTCATCTGTCTCTTTGAAAGGACACGTGAGAGAAGAACAGGAGCCCATGGCCTTCAGATGAGAGAAGAAGCATAGAAGAGCATTTTCCACAAAATAAAAACCTTTACTTCATCTCAAAGCTTCCAACTTTGCAGGTTGTAAGATTTGCCTTGTTGCTGCATAAATAGGCAGAACTAGTGAGGCTCTTCCCAGAATATAAGTAGCATACTCTTTGGGAGTATCCTTAGGCCAGGCATGTCAGGCACATAATTGGGGATATGAGGCCAAGAAAAACGTTAGGAAGCTTGCTCTAATCATCTGCAGGATAGAAGGACAATGGAGAGAAACTAGAGAGGGAACCAGGCTGCACAAAAAAAAGGGGCAGGGTGGCACATTACACCCTAGCAGGAATATCTGATCCCCATACCTCTACCCCTGGGACACCATTTGTGACTTCTCAATACCCCCATCTCATTGCCACTCAAGTGTTCCGTCCTAGTATCTGAATGACCATAAACACCCTTCCTTTCGGCCCTCCTTTTGTAATTCTCCCAGTAACCCAGGTGCTTTGCCACTGTCCAGCCTCCAGTGACCAGTTGGATGCACATTGCTCGGCACCCTATCCACTTACCACTCCGTGCAGCCCCTCTCCGCACACTCAAACTACCCTTCTTTAAATTCGATATACACGATCTGCCTCACTATAAGCTGTGACCTTCCCTCTGTGGATTATATACCCAATCCAAGGAGGACAAGTCACTTGTCGAGCACCCCAAACTCTCTGCAGACGCTGCCAATTCAGGGACTACTGCCTAGTTTGCATGCCATGATTATTCTCTATGCCACATCCAACCAATTGCCACATGCGCCGTCTCCCTGACTCATTCATCTACTTCCCCAAACCACCCGCCTTATTCACCAAATTTGAATGCTCTCAGCTGTCATAGCGGGCATCTCTGCTTCCTGTTCACCCACTTTTCCCCTTCTTTCTTAGTTGCCCACCTGTGCTCAGATGGCCATTCCTCCAAGTGCCACTTGAAGCTCGCCTTCCTTCTGGTTCTCTACCTTATAAAGCCCCTTTCAGTACTACCATCACAGCAATTGTCATTTTGTGGCTGCTCCTTTGTGGTGAGTAAATGAAGAAGAGGGTATCGCACAAGAAAGTACCCACACAATGGGGGGGACACTTGTCAACATTCCCCTTCCCTTCAGTGTCTTAAGCATCTGTTTTCAATACAACTACCCCAAGAGACCTCATAACAGATCCTGCGAGGGTGGGGGGTGGGGGTAATAAAAACTTGGGGTGCCTTGTCCCCCCTCACCGTGTCTTACCACGTGCTCCTTGCTGTCACCTCTTTCAATACCATAACTACAGTATGTCTGTCTGGTGCCCCCCTTGTGGTCGGTAATAAAAAAGTGCCCTAAGGCTGTTCCCCTAAGTTCCCTCTGTTGCCCCTATACTTTTGGGGTACACCCCCTCTCCCCGGAAAAGGGGGGGGGCAAAAAAAAATGATGGGTAGCGCACCCAAAGCCAAACCACATCATTCTGTGCCTTCTAGCACCCTCTTTTGTAATGCACCCCAACACCCCTTTTTTACACTGCTCCCCAAAATTTGTCCCCCCCACTCTGTATTTGGGGAGGGGGAGGGAGCGGTCATAAAATGTTGGGGGTCTACTATCGTAGTGCCCCTCCTATCAGGTCACCCCCCCTCTGTTTGCTGAAGGGGGAGGGGTACTCTTTCCTTGTTGGGCTCACTCCCCTATGCTCCGCCCCCTGACCTATTGCCCCAGACTCTGCCTACTTCTCCCTTTCCTCTGTGGCCCCACCCCTCTCTACACATGCCCCTCCCCTTGGTCCCTCCTAGGCTGTATGCCACCACCCTAGGCTCCTCCCCCCAACTATGCCCCCCCTTCTTTCTGCTTTCCTTTCTTACTCCACCCATTCACACTCCCCCTCTGTGGCTCCTCCCCCAGGCTGTATGCCACCACCTGTCCCTAGGCTCCTCCCCGAACTATGCCCCCCCCCCTCTCTCTGCTTTCCTTTTTTACTCCGCCCATTCACACTCCCCCTCTGTGGCTCCTCCCCTCTACTCTACTCTACTCCCACTCGGCCTGGGCCTGAACCTCACTCTCTCTGCCCAGACACTCCAACCACTCTGTTCTCCACCATTCAGGCTTCTCTCCTTACACACCAACCACTCTTACATCCACCAATCACCAGACAGGCACACCTCCACACATTTTACTTACCGACTTACCTCTGCATCACCGCCATCAGTCATCTGGTGCCGAACCCGGGATTTGAACCCTGGTCGCCTGGGTGGAAGGCAGGAACTTACCCACTGGACCACACGGGCTTCCATGTTTGTATTATTTCCAATAGTCCCTATATCATGGCTATGGTGTGTCATGTAGACTAGGGGGCCTGTATGTAGCTTATAGATGCTCCTGAATCCCTGATTACCAGCAAGGAGCAATAGCTCAGTGGTAATGTCATCTGCCTCTGATGCTGAAAGCTCCCCTGGCCGAGGGTTCAAATCCCGCCATGGGTGGAAAAAAAAATGTTTTTCTTTTTTTTTCCATTAACTAATATTTCGATTTTATAAAAACCAGGAGCAATTTCAGACACTCTTTTTTGCACCAGTGCCTGAAAATTATAAATATTTTCTCTCCTGACTCCCATGCAGCCCCCTTTTTCATTAGTAGGTGAAATATGGGTAAAGCATTATCTTCAGTTATCAATCTATTGATTTCTTGTCTTTGAATTTGGCATTTCGTAGGGCGAATGTGGCCTAGGGGCTATAACTGAGCAGAAATAAGCCTCCCACAAATAGTAAAATAGGTTGAGTGGTGGGGATTTTTCATTTTGGTGTGAACAGAGCTGTGTAATCAGGGGGATAGTGCCTGTGCTGCTGGCTAGGCATATTGGCCTAGTGTTAGCTCTCACTCACGAAATGATGGGCAAAGTTTGGAGCTGGTCAAACTCCCTTTATTAGGTGCAATCAGAAGACAGACATGTTGAAGTTTTCAAGAGTCAGAAAAGGGTAAAGTCCGGCGTGTGCTTCATTGGGCCTGCATCATGCCTGTTGCAGCAGCTGGCCTGGCCTGGCCCTGGGTCTTTAAACAACCCAGCACTCAGTCGTTAGCTAGCAAGCAAGGCCCCCGAACGCCCACGAACGCCCATGTTCTGTTTAGAGGAAGACTGCAGACAATTTGGCACCCTGCTAAATGAGGGTGCTTTCCCATGAGCGACCTTCGAGTAGGAAAAGCTTTAGCCTAAGACAAGTTGTCAAGCTTAAAATTCTGCTGAAAGCCATATGTTGGAGGCCATATCATGATGGAAGCCTGTGAATGTCTCAGGCCAAAGTAAGCATGGGAGGACATTATTTGCATAGGACAGCCCCCTTCAAAATCACATCATCATGCTGCAGTTGCCATGTAGTGTTACTAGAGGGCAGCAGTATGACCATAATAGAAGAGAGAAGTGTTAAATCTGTTTGCTGACGTACCGCTTGTCTTTCTTGGTCTTTGCTGGGCCTGTGGAGCGGGGGACTACAATAAGCGAGTGAATGAGTAATGAGGAAAGATTATCCTGCATTTGTGGGGAAGGGAGAGCACTTGGAGGGAAAACGGCAAGATGACAGAGTTAAAGCATAGATGTTTGCTGAGTGATTGGGTGAGTGTGTCATCTGTCTCTTTGAAAGGACACGTGAGAGAAGAACAGGAGCCCATGGCCTTCAGATGAGAGAAGAAGCATAGAAGAGCATTTTCCACAAAATAAAAACCTTTACTTCATCTCAAAGCTTCCAACTTTGCAGGTTGTAAGATTTGCCTTGTTGCTGCATAAATAGGCAGAACTAGTGAGGCTCTTCCCAGAATATAAGTAGCATACTCTTTGGGAGTATCCTTAGGCCAGGCATGTCAGGCACATAATTGGGGATATGAGGCCAAGAAAAACGTTAGGAAGCTTGCTCTAATCATCTGCAGGATAGAAGGACAATGGAGAGAAACTAGAGAGGGAACCAGGCTGCACAAAAAAAAGGGGCAGGGTGGCACATTACACCCTAGCAGGAATATCTGATCCCCATACCTCTACCCCTGGGACACCATTTGTGACTTCTCAATACCCCCATCTCATTGCCACTCAAGTGTTCCGTCCTAGTATCTGAATGACCATAAACACCCTTCCTTTCGGCCCTCCTTTTGTAATTCTCCCAGTAACCCAGGTGCTTTGCCACTGTCCAGCCTCCAGTGACCAGTTGGATGCACATTGCTCGGCACCCTATCCACTTACCACTCCGTGCAGCCCCTCTCCGCACACTCAAACTACCCTTCTTTAAATTCGATATACACGATCTGCCTCACTATAAGCTGTGACCTTCCCTCTGTGGATTATATACCCAATCCAAGGAGGACAAGTCACTTGTCGAGCACCCCAAACTCTCTGCAGACGCTGCCAATTCAGGGACTACTGCCTAGTTTGCATGCCATGATTATTCTCTATGCCACATCCAACCAATTGCCACATGCGCCGTCTCCCTGACTCATTCATCTACTTCCCCAAACCACCCGCCTTATTCACCAAATTTGAATGCTCTCAGCTGTCATAGCGGGCATCTCTGCTTCCTGTTCACCCACTTTTCCCCTTCTTTCTTAGTTGCCCACCTGTGCTCAGATGGCCATTCCTCCAAGTGCCACTTGAAGCTCGCCTTCCTTCTGGTTCTCTACCTTATAAAGCCCCTTTCAGTACTACCATCACAGCAATTGTCATTTTGTGGCTGCTCCTTTGTGGTGAGTAAATGAAGAAGAGGGTATCGCACAAGAAAGTACCCACACAATGGGGGGGACACTTGTCAACATTCCCCTTCCCTTCAGTGTCTTAAGCATCTGTTTTCAATACAACTACCCCAAGAGACCTCATAACAGATCCTGCGAGGGTGGGGGGTGGGGGTAATAAAAACTTGGGGTGCCTTGTCCCCCCTCACCGTGTCTTACCACGTGCTCCTTGCTGTCACCTCTTTCAATACCATAACTACAGTATGTCTGTCTGGTGCCCCCCTTGTGGTCGGTAATAAAAAAGTGCCCTAAGGCTGTTCCCCTAAGTTCCCTCTGTTGCCCCTATACTTTTGGGGTACACCCCCTCTCCCCGGAAAAGGGGGGGGGCAAAAAAAAATGATGGGTAGCGCACCCAAAGCCAAACCACATCATTCTGTGCCTTCTAGCACCCTCTTTTGTAATGCACCCCAACACCCCTTTTTTACACTGCTCCCCAAAATTTGTCCCCCCCACTCTGTATTTGGGGAGGGGGAGGGAGCGGTCATAAAATGTTGGGGGTCTACTATCGTAGTGCCCCTCCTATCAGGTCACCCCCCCTCTGTTTGCTGAAGGGGGAGGGGTACTCTTTCCTTGTTGGGCTCACTCCCCTATGCTCCGCCCCCTGACCTATTGCCCCAGACTCTGCCTACTTCTCCCTTTCCTCTGTGGCCCCACCCCTCTCTACACATGCCCCTCCCCTTGGTCCCTCCTAGGCTGTATGCCACCACCCTAGGCTCCTCCCCCCAACTATGCCCCCCCTTCTTTCTGCTTTCCTTTCTTACTCCACCCATTCACACTCCCCCTCTGTGGCTCCTCCCCCAGGCTGTATGCCACCACCTGTCCCTAGGCTCCTCCCCGAACTATGCCCCCCCCCTCTCTCTGCTTTCCTTTTTTACTCCACCCATTCACACTCCCCCTCTGTGGCTCCTCCCCTCTACTCTACTCTACTCCCACTCGGCCTGGGCCTGAACCTCACTCTCTCTGCCCAGACACTCCAACCACTCTGTTCTCCACCATTCAGGCTTCTCTCCTTACACACCAACCACTCTTACATCCACCAATCACCAGACAGGCACACCTCCACACATTTTACTTACCGACTTACCTCTGCATCACCGCCATCAGTCATCTGGTGCCGAACCCGGGATTTGAACCCTGGTCGCCTGGGTGGAAGGCAGGAACTTACCCACTGGACCACACGGGCTTCCATGTTTGTATTATTTCCAATAGTCCCTATATCATGGCTATGGTGTGTCATGTAGACTAGGGGGCCTGTATGTAGCTTATAGATGCTCCTGAATCCCTGATTACCAGCAAGGAGCAATAGCTCAGTGGTAATGTCATCTGCCTCTGATGCTGAAAGCTCCCCTGGCCGAGGGTTCAAATCCCGCCATGGGTGGAAAAAAAAATGTTTTTCTTTTTTTTTCCATTAACTAATATTTCGATTTTATAAAAACCAGGAGCAATTTCAGACACTCTTTTTTGCACCAGTGCCTGAAAATTATAAATATTTTCTCTCCTGACTCCCATGCAGCCCCCTTTTTCATTAGTAGGTGAAATATGGGTAAAGCATTATCTTCAGTTATCAATCTATTGATTTCTTGTCTTTGAATTTGGCATTTCGTAGGGCGAATGTGGCCTAGGGGCTATAACTGAGCAGAAATAAGCCTCCCACAAATAGTAAAATAGGTTGAGTGGTGGGGATTTTTCATTTTGGTGTGAACAGAGCTGTGTAATCAGGGGGATAGTGCCTGTGCTGCTGGCTAGGCATATTGGCCTAGTGTTAGCTCTCACTCACGAAATGATGGGCAAAGTTTGGAGCTGGTCAAACTCCCTTTATTAGGTGCAATCAGAAGACAGACATGTTGAAGTTTTCAAGAGTCAGAAAAGGGTAAAGTCCGGCGTGTGCTTCATTGGGCCTGCATCATGCCTGTTGCAGCAGCTGGCCTGGCCTGGCCCTGGGTCTTTAAACAACCCAGCACTCAGTCGTTAGCTAGCAAGCAAGGCCCCCGAACGCCCACGAACGCCCATGTTCTGTTTAGAGGAAGACTGCAGACAATTTGGCACCCTGCTAAATGAGGGTGCTTTCCCATGAGCGACCTTCGAGTAGGAAAAGCTTTAGCCTAAGACAAGTTGTCAAGCTTAAAATTCTGCTGAAAGCCATATGTTGGAGGCCATATCATGATGGAAGCCTGTGAATGTCTCAGGCCAAAGTAAGCATGGGAGGACATTATTTGCATAGGACAGCCCCCTTCAAAATCACATCATCATGCTGCAGTTGCCATGTAGTGTTACTAGAGGGCAGCAGTATGACCATAATAGAAGAGAGAAGTGTTAAATCTGTTTGCTGACGTACCGCTTGTCTTTCTTGGTCTTTGCTGGGCCTGTGGAGCGGGGGACTACAATAAGCGAGTGAATGAGTAATGAGGAAAGATTATCCTGCATTTGTGGGGAAGGGAGAGCACTTGGAGGGAAAACGGCAAGATGACAGAGTTAAAGCATAGATGTTTGCTGAGTGATTGGGTGAGTGTGTCATCTGTCTCTTTGAAAGGACACGTGAGAGAAGAACAGGAGCCCATGGCCTTCAGATGAGAGAAGAAGCATAGAAGAGCATTTTCCACAAAATAAAAACCTTTACTTCATCTCAAAGCTTCCAACTTTGCAGGTTGTAAGATTTGCCTTGTTGCTGCATAAATAGGCAGAACTAGTGAGGCTCTTCCCAGAATATAAGTAGCATACTCTTTGGGAGTATCCTTAGGCCAGGCATGTCAGGCACATAATTGGGGATATGAGGCCAAGAAAAACGTTAGGAAGCTTGCTCTAATCATCTGCAGGATAGAAGGACAATGGAGAGAAACTAGAGAGGGAACCAGGCTGCACAAAAAAAAGGGGCAGGGTGGCACATTACACCCTAGCAGGAATATCTGATCCCCATACCTCTACCCCTGGGACACCATTTGTGACTTCTCAATACCCCCATCTCATTGCCACTCAAGTGTTCCGTCCTAGTATCTGAATGACCATAAACACCCTTCCTTTCGGCCCTCCTTTTGTAATTCTCCCAGTAACCCAGGTGCTTTGCCACTGTCCAGCCTCCAGTGACCAGTTGGATGCACATTGCTCGGCACCCTATCCACTTACCACTCCGTGCAGCCCCTCTCCGCACACTCAAACTACCCTTCTTTAAATTCGATATACACGATCTGCCTCACTATAAGCTGTGACCTTCCCTCTGTGGATTATATATCCAATCCAAGGAGGACAAGTCACTTGTCGAGCACCCCAAACTCTCTGCAGACGCTGCCAATTCAGGGACTACTGCCTAGTTTGCATGCCATGATTATTCTCTATGCCACATCCAACCAATTGCCACATGCGCCGTCTCCCTGACTCATTCATCTACTTCCCCAAACCACCCGCCTTATTCACCAAATTTGAATGCTCTCAGCTGTCATAGCGGGCATCTCTGCTTCCTGTTCACCCACTTTTCCCCTTCTTTCTTAGTTGCCCACCTGTGCTCAGATGGCCATTCCTCCAAGTGCCACTTGAAGCTCGCCTTCCTTCTGGTTCTCTACCTTATAAAGCCCCTTTCAGTACTACCATCACAGCAATTGTCATTTTGTGGCTGCTCCTTTGTGGTGAGTAAATGAAGAAGAGGGTATCGCACAAGAAAGTACCCACACAATGGGGGGGACACTTGTCAACATTCCCCTTCCCTTCAGTGTCTTAAGCATCTGTTTTCAATACAACTACCCCAAGAGACCTCATAACAGATCCTGCGAGGGTGGGGGGTGGGGGTAATAAAAACTTGGGGTGCCTTGTCCCCCCTCACCGTGTCTTACCACGTGCTCCTTGCTGTCACCTCTTTCAATACCATAACTACAGTATGTCTGTCTGGTGCCCCCCTTGTGGTCGGTAATAAAAAAGTGCCCTAAGGCTGTTCCCCTAAGTTCCCTCTGTTGCCCCTATACTTTTGGGGTACACCCCCTCTCCCCGGAAAAGGGGGGGGGCAAAAAAAAATGATGGGTAGCGCACCCAAAGCCAAACCACATCATTCTGTGCCTTCTAGCACCCTCTTTTGTAATGCACCCCAACACCCCTTTTTTACACTGCTCCCCAAAATTTGTCCCCCCCACTCTGTATTTGGGGAGGGGGAGGGAGCGGTCATAAAATGTTGGGGGTCTACTATCGTAGTGCCCCTCCTATCAGGTCACCCCCCCTCTGTTTGCTGAAGGGGGAGGGGTACTCTTTCCTTGTTGGGCTCACTCCCCTATGCTCCGCCCCCTGACCTATTGCCCCAGACTCTGCCTACTTCTCCCTTTCCTCTGTGGCCCCACCCCTCTCTACACATGCCCCTCCCCTTGGTCCCTCCTAGGCTGTATGCCACCACCCTAGGCTCCTCCCCCCAACTATGCCCCCCCTTCTTTCTGCTTTCCTTTCTTACTCCACCCATTCACACTCCCCCTCTGTGGCTCCTCCCCCAGGCTGTATGCCACCACCTGTCCCTAGGCTCCTCCCCGAACTATGCCCCCCCCCCCTCTCTCTGCTTTCCTTTTTTACTCCGCCCATTCACACTCCCCCTCTGTGGCTCCTCCCCTCTACTCTACTCTACTCCCACTCGGCCTGGGCCTGAACCTCACTCTCTCTGCCCAGACACTCCAACCACTCTGTTCTCCACCATTCAGGCTTCTCTCCTTACACACCAACCACTCTTACATCCACCAATCACCAGACAGGCACACCTCCACACATTTTACTTACCGACTTACCTCTGCATCACCGCCATCAGTCATCTGGTGCCGAACCCGGGATTTGAACCCTGGTCGCCTGGGTGGAAGGCAGGAACTTACCCACTGGACCACACGGGCTTCCATGTTTGTATTATTTCCAATAGTCCCTATATCATGGCTATGGTGTGTCATGTAGACTAGGGGGCCTGTATGTAGCTTATAGATGCTCCTGAATCCCTGATTACCAGCAAGGAGCAATAGCTCAGTGGTAATGTCATCTGCCTCTGATGCTGAAAGCTCCCCTGGCCGAGGGTTCAAATCCCGCCATGGGTGGAAAAAAAAATGTTTTTCTTTTTTTTTCCATTAACTAATATTTCGATTTTATAAAAACCAGGAGCAATTTCAGACACTCTTTTTTGCACCAGTGCCTGAAAATTATAAATATTTTCTCTCCTGACTCCCATGCAGCCCCCTTTTTCATTAGTAGGTGAAATATGGGTAAAGCATTATCTTCAGTTATCAATCTATTGATTTCTTGTCTTTGAATTTGGCATTTCGTAGGGCGAATGTGGCCTAGGGGCTATAACTGAGCAGAAATAAGCCTCCCACAAATAGTAAAATAGGTTGAGTGGTGGGGATTTTTCATTTTGGTGTGAACAGAGCTGTGTAATCAGGGGGATAGTGCCTGTGCTGCTGGCTAGGCATATTGGCCTAGTGTTAGCTCTCACTCACGAAATGATGGGCAAAGTTTGGAGCTGGTCAAACTCCCTTTATTAGGTGCAATCAGAAGACAGACATGTTGAAGTTTTCAAGAGTCAGAAAAGGGTAAAGTCCGGCGTGTGCTTCATTGGGCCTGCATCATGCCTGTTGCAGCAGCTGGCCTGGCCTGGCCCTGGGTCTTTAAACAACCCAGCACTCAGTCGTTAGCTAGCAAGCAAGGCCCCCGAACGCCCACGAACGCCCATGTTCTGTTTAGAGGAAGACTGCAGACAATTTGGCACCCTGCTAAATGAGGGTGCTTTCCCATGAGCGACCTTCGAGTAGGAAAAGCTTTAGCCTAAGACAAGTTGTCAAGCTTAAAATTCTGCTGAAAGCCATATGTTGGAGGCCATATCATGATGGAAGCCTGTGAATGTCTCAGGCCAAAGTAAGCATGGGAGGACATTATTTGCATAGGACAGCCCCCTTCAAAATCACATCATCATGCTGCAGTTGCCATGTAGTGTTACTAGAGGGCAGCAGTATGACCATAATAGAAGAGAGAAGTGTTAAATCTGTTTGCTGACGTACCGCTTGTCTTTCTTGGTCTTTGCTGGGCCTGTGGAGCGGGGGACTACAATAAGCGAGTGAATGAGTAATGAGGAAAGATTATCCTGCATTTGTGGGGAAGGGAGAGCACTTGGAGGGAAAACGGCAAGATGACAGAGTTAAAGCATAGATGTTTGCTGAGTGATTGGGTGAGTGTGTCATCTGTCTCTTTGAAAGGACACGTGAGAGAAGAACAGGAGCCCATGGCCTTCAGATGAGAGAAGAAGCATAGAAGAGCATTTTCCACAAAATAAAAACCTTTACTTCATCTCAAAGCTTCCAACTTTGCAGGTTGTAAGATTTGCCTTGTTGCTGCATAAATAGGCAGAACTAGTGAGGCTCTTCCCAGAATATAAGTAGCATACTCTTTGGGAGTATCCTTAGGCCAGGCATGTCAGGCACATAATTGGGGATATGAGGCCAAGAAAAACGTTAGGAAGCTTGCTCTAATCATCTGCAGGATAGAAGGACAATGGAGAGAAACTAGAGAGGGAACCAGGCTGCACAAAAAAAAGGGGCAGGGTGGCACATTACACCCTAGCAGGAATATCTGATCCCCATACCTCTACCCCTGGGACACCATTTGTGACTTCTCAATACCCCCATCTCATTGCCACTCAAGTGTTCCGTCCTAGTATCTGAATGACCATAAACACCCTTCCTTTCGGCCCTCCTTTTGTAATTCTCCCAGTAACCCAGGTGCTTTGCCACTGTCCAGCCTCCAGTGACCAGTTGGATGCACATTGCTCGGCACCCTATCCACTTACCACTCCGTGCAGCCCCTCTCCGCACACTCAAACTACCCTTCTTTAAATTCGATATACACGATCTGCCTCACTATAAGCTGTGACCTTCCCTCTGTGGATTATATACCCAATCCAAGGAGGACAAGTCACTTGTCGAGCACCCCAAACTCTCTGCAGACGCTGCCAATTCAGGGACTACTGCCTAGTTTGCATGCCATGATTATTCTCTATGCCACATCCAACCAATTGCCACATGCGCCGTCTCCCTGACTCATTCATCTACTTCCCCAAACCACCCGCCTTATTCACCAAATTTGAATGCTCTCAGCTGTCATAGCGGGCATCTCTGCTTCCTGTTCACCCACTTTTCCCCTTCTTTCTTAGTTGCCCACCTGTGCTCAGATGGCCATTCCTCCAAGTGCCACTTGAAGCTCGCCTTCCTTCTGGTTCTCTACCTTATAAAGCCCCTTTCAGTACTACCATCACAGCAATTGTCATTTTGTGGCTGCTCCTTTGTGGTGAGTAAATGAAGAAGAGGGTATCGCACAAGAAAGTACCCACACAATGGGGGGGACACTTGTCAACATTCCCCTTCCCTTCAGTGTCTTAAGCATCTGTTTTCAATACAACTACCCCAAGAGACCTCATAACAGATCCTGCGAGGGTGGGGGGTGGGGGTAATAAAAACTTGGGGTGCCTTGTCCCCCCTCACCGTGTCTTACCACGTGCTCCTTGCTGTCACCTCTTTCAATACCATAACTACAGTATGTCTGTCTGGTGCCCCCCTTGTGGTCGGTAATAAAAAAGTGCCCTAAGGCTGTTCCCCTAAGTTCCCTCTGTTGCCCCTATACTTTTGGGGTACACCCCCTCTCCCCGGAAAAGGGGGGGGGGCAAAAAAAAATGATGGGTAGCGCACCCAAAGCCAAACCACATCATTCTGTGCCTTCTAGCACCCTCTTTTGTAATGCACCCCAACACCCCTTTTTTACACTGCTCCCCAAAATTTGTCCCCCCCACTCTGTATTTGGGGAGGGGGAGGGAGCGGTCATAAAATGTTGGGGGTCTACTATCGTAGTGCCCCTCCTATCAGGTCACCCCCCCTCTGTTTGCTGAAGGGGGAGGGGTACTCTTTCCTTGTTGGGCTCACTCCCCTATGCTCCGCCCCCTGACCTATTGCCCCAGACTCTGCCTACTTCTCCCTTTCCTCTGTGGCCCCACCCCTCTCTACACATGCCCCTCCCCTTGGTCCCTCCTAGGCTGTATGCCACCACCCTAGGCTCCTCCCCCCAACTATGCCCCCCCTTCTTTCTGCTTTCCTTTCTTACTCCACCCATTCACACTCCCCCTCTGTGGCTCCTCCCCCAGGCTGTATGCCACCACCTGTCCCTAGGCTCCTCCCCGAACTATGCCCCCCCCTCTCTCTGCTTTCCTTTTTTACTCCGCCCATTCACACTCCCCCTCTGTGGCTCCTCCCCTCTACTCCTACTCGGCCTGGGCCTGAACCTCACTCTCTCTGCCCAGACACTCCAACCACTCTGTTCTCCACCATTCAGGCTTCTCTCCTTACACACCAACCACTCTTACATCCACCAATCACCAGACAGGCACACCTCCACACATTTTACTTACCGACTTACCTCTGCATCACCGCCATCAGTCATCTGGTGCCGAACCCGGGATTTGAACCCTGGTCGCCTGGGTGGAAGGCAGGAACTTACCCACTGGACCACACGGGCTTCCATGTTTGTATTATTTCCAATAGTCCCTATATCATGGCTATGGTGTGTCATGTAGACTAGGGGGCCTGTATGTAGCTTATAGATGCTCCTGAATCCCTGATTACCAGCAAGGAGCAATAGCTCAGTGGTAATGTCATCTGCCTCTGATGCTGAAAGCTCCCCTGGCCGAGGGTTCAAATCCCGCCATGGGTGGAAAAAAAAATGTTTTTCTTTTTTTTTCCATTAACTAATATTTCGATTTTATAAAAACCAGGAGCAATTTCAGACACTCTTTTTTGCACCAGTGCCTGAAAATTATAAATATTTTCTCTCCTGACTCCCATGCAGCCCCCTTTTTCATTAGTAGGTGAAATATGGGTAAAGCATTATCTTCAGTTATCAATCTATTGATTTCTTGTCTTTGAATTTGGCATTTCGTAGGGCGAATGTGGCCTAGGGGCTATAACTGAGCAGAAATAAGCCTCCCACAAATAGTAAAATAGGTTGAGTGGTGGGGATTTTTCATTTTGGTGTGAACAGAGCTGTGTAATCAGGGGGATAGTGCCTGTGCTGCTGGCTAGGCATATTGGCCTAGTGTTAGCTCTCACTCACGAAATGATGGGCAAAGTTTGGAGCTGGTCAAACTCCCTTTATTAGGTGCAATCAGAAGACAGACATGTTGAAGTTTTCAAGAGTCAGAAAAGGGTAAAGTCCGGCGTGTGCTTCATTGGGCCTGCATCATGCCTGTTGCAGCAGCTGGCCTGGCCTGGCCCTGGGTCTTTAAACAACCCAGCACTCAGTCGTTAGCTAGCAAGCAAGGCCCCCGAACGCCCACGAACGCCCATGTTCTGTTTAGAGGAAGACTGCAGACAATTTGGCACCCTGCTAAATGAGGGTGCTTTCCCATGAGCGACCTTCGAGTAGGAAAAGCTTTAGCCTAAGACAAGTTGTCAAGCTTAAAATTCTGCTGAAAGTAATATGTTGGAGGCCATATCATGATGGAAGCCTGTGAATGTCTCAGGCCAAAGTAAGCATGGGAGGACATTATTTGCATAGGACAGCCCCCTTCAAAATCACATCATCATGCTGCAGTTGCCATGTAGTGTTACTAGAGGGCAGCAGTATGACCATAATAGAAGAGAGAAGTGTTAAATCTGTTTGCTGACGTACCGCTTGTCTTTCTTGGTCTTTGCTGGGCCTGTGGAGCGGGGGACTACAATAAGCGAGTGAATGAGTAATGAGGAAAGATTATCCTGCATTTGTGGGGAAGGGAGAGCACTTGGAGGGAAAACGGCAAGATGACAGAGTTAAAGCATAGATGTTTGCTGAGTGATTGGGTGAGTGTGTCATCTGTCTCTTTGAAAGGACACGTGAGAGAAGAACAGGAGCCCATGGCCTTCAGATGAGAGAAGAAGCATAGAAGAGCATTTTCCACAAAATAAAAACCTTTACTTCATCTCAAAGCTTCCAACTTTGCAGGTTGTAAGATTTGCCTTGTTGCTGCATAAATAGGCAGAACTAGTGAGGCTCTTCCCAGAATATAAGTAGCATACTCTTTGGGAGTATCCTTAGGCCAGGCATGTCAGGCACATAATTGGGGATATGAGGCCAAGAAAAACGTTAGGAAGCTTGCTCTAATCATCTGCAGGATAGAAGGACAATGGAGAGAAACTAGAGAGGGAACCAGGCTGCACAAAAAAAAGGGGCAGGGTGGCACATTACACCCTAGCAGGAATATCTGATCCCCATACCTCTACCCCTGGGAGACACCATTTGTGACTTCTCAATACCCCCATCTCATTGCCACTCAAGTGTTCCGTCCTAGTATCTGAATGACCATAAACACCCTTCCTTTCGGCCCTCCTTTTGTAATTCTCCCAGTAACCCAGGTGCTTTGCCACTGTCCAGCCTCCAGTGACCAGTTGGATGCACATTGCTCGGCACCCTATCCACTTACCACTCCGTGCAGCCCCTCTCCGCACACTCAAACTACCCTTCTTTAAATTCGATATACACGATCTGCCTCACTATAAGCTGTGACCTTCCCTCTGTGGATTATATACCCAATCCAAGGAGGACAAGTCACTTGTCGAGCACCCCAAACTCTCTGCAGACGCTGCCAATTCAGGGACTACTGCCTAGTTTGCATGCCATGATTATTCTCTATGCCACATCCAACCAATTGCCACATGCGCCGTCTCCCTGACTCATTCATCTACTTCCCCAAACCACCCGCCTTATTCACCAAATTTGAATGCTCTCAGCTGTCATAGCGGGCATCTCTGCTTCCTGTTCACCCACTTTTCCCCTTCTTTCTTAGTTGCCCACCTGTGCTCAGATGGCCATTCCTCCAAGTGCCACTTGAAGCTCGCCTTCCTTCTGGTTCTCTACCTTATAAAGCCCCTTTCAGTACTACCATCACAGCAATTGTCATTTTGTGGCTGCTCCTTTGTGGTGAGTAAATGAAGAAGAGGGTATCGCACAAGAAAGTACCCACACAATGGGGGGGACACTTGTCAACATTCCCCTTCCCTTCAGTGTCTTAAGCATCTGTTTTCAATACAACTACCCCAAGAGACCTCATAACAGATCCTGCGAGGGTGGGGGGTGGGGGTAATAAAAACTTGGGGTGCCTTGTCCCCCCTCACCGTGTCTTACCACGTGCTCCTTGCTGTCACCTCTTTCAATACCATAACTACAGTATGTCTGTCTGGTGCCCCCCTTGTGGTCGGTAATAAAAAAGTGCCCTAAGGCTGTTCCCCTAAGTTCCCTCTGTTGCCCCTATACTTTTGGGGTACACCCCCTCTCCCCGGAAAAGGGGGGGGGCAAAAAAAAATGATGGGTAGCGCACCCAAAGCCAAACCACATCATTCTGTGCCTTCTAGCACCCTCTTTTGTAATGCACCCCAACACCCCTTTTTTACACTGCTCCCCAAAATTTGTCCCCCCCACTCTGTATTTGGGGAGGGGGAGGGAGCGGTCATAAAATGTTGGGGGTCTACTATCGTAGTGCCCCTCCTATCAGGTCACCCCCCCTCTGTTTGCTGAAGGGGGAGGGGTACTCTTTCCTTGTTGGGCTCACTCCCCTATGCTCCGCCCCCTGACCTATTGCCCCAGACTCTGCCTACTTCTCCCTTTCCTCTGTGGCCCCACCCCTCTCTACACATGCCCCTCCCCTTGGTCCCTCCTAGGCTGTATGCCACCACCCTAGGCTCCTCCCCCCAACTATGCCCCCCCTTCTTTCTGCTTTCCTTTCTTACTCCACCCATTCACACTCCCCCTCTGTGGCTCCTCCCCCAGGCTGTATGCCACCACCTGTCCCTAGGCTCCTCCCCGAACTATGCCCCCCCCTCTCTCTGCTTTCCTTTTTTACTCCGCCCATTCACACTCCCCCTCTGTGGCTCCTCCCCTCTACTCCCACTCGGCCTGGGCCTGAACCTCACTCTCTCTGCCCAGACACTCCAACCACTCTGTTCTCCACCATTCAGGCTTCTCTCCTTACACACCAACCACTCTTACATCCACCAATCACCAGACAGGCACACCTCCACACATTTTACTTACCGACTTACCTCTGCATCACCGCCATCAGTCATCTGGTGCCGAACCCGGGATTTGAACCCTGGTCGCCTGGGTGGAAGGCAGGAACTTACCCACTGGACCACACGGGCTTCCATGTTTGTATTATTTCCAATAGTCCCTATATCATGGCTATGGTGTGTCATGTAGACTAGGGGGCCTGTATGTAGCTTATAGATGCTCCTGAATCCCTGATTACCAGCAAGGAGCAATAGCTCAGTGGTAATGTCATCTGCCTCTGATGCTGAAAGCTCCCCTGGCCGAGGGTTCAAATCCCGCCATGGGTGGAAAAAAAAATGTTTTTCTTTTTTTTTCCATTAACTAATATTTCGATTTTATAAAAACCAGGAGCAATTTCAGACACTCTTTTTTGCACCAGTGCCTGAAAATTATAAATATTTTCTCTCCTGACTCCCATGCAGCCCCCTTTTTCATTAGTAGGTGAAATATGGGTAAAGCATTATCTTCAGTTATCAATCTATTGATTTCTTGTCTTTGAATTTGGCATTTCGTAGGGCGAATGTGGCCTAGGGGCTATAACTGAGCAGAAATAAGCCTCCCACAAATAGTAAAATAGGTTGAGTGGTGGGGATTTTTCATTTTGGTGTGAACAGAGCTGTGTAATCAGGGGGATAGTGCCTGTGCTGCTGGCTAGGCATATTGGCCTAGTGTTAGCTCTCACTCACGAAATGATGGGCAAAGTTTGGAGCTGGTCAAACTCCCTTTATTAGGTGCAATCAGAAGACAGACATGTTGAAGTTTTCAAGAGTCAGAAAAGGGTAAAGTCCGGCGTGTGCTTCATTGGGCCTGCATCATGCCTGTTGCAGCAGCTGGCCTGGCCTGGCCCTGGGTCTTTAAACAACCCAGCACTCAGTCGTTAGCTAGCAAGCAAGGCCCCCGAACGCCCACGAACGCCCATGTTCTGTTTAGAGGAAGACTGCAGACAATTTGGCACCCTGCTAAATGAGGGTGCTTTCCCATGAGCGACCTTCGAGTAGGAAAAGCTTTAGCCTAAGACAAGTTGTCAAGCTTAAAATTCTGCTGAAAGCCATATGTTGGAGGCCATATCATGATGGAAGCCTGTGAATGTCTCAGGCCAAAGTAAGCATGGGAGGACATTATTTGCATAGGACAGCCCCCTTCAAAATCACATCATCATGCTGCAGTTGCCATGTAGTGTTACTAGAGGGCAGCAGTATGACCATAATAGAAGAGAGAAGTGTTAAATCTGTTTGCTGACGTACCGCTTGTCTTTCTTGGTCTTTGCTGGGCCTGTGGAGCGGGGGACTACAATAAGCGAGTGAATGAGTAATGAGGAAAGATTATCCTGCATTTGTGGGGAAGGGAGAGCACTTGGAGGGAAAACGGCAAGATGACAGAGTTAAAGCATAGATGTTTGCTGAGTGATTGGGTGAGTGTGTCATCTGTCTCTTTGAAAGGACACGTGAGAGAAGAACAGGAGCCCATGGCCTTCAGATGAGAGAAGAAGCATAGAAGAGCATTTTCCACAAAATAAAAACCTTTACTTCATCTCAAAGCTTCCAACTTTGCAGGTTGTAAGATTTGCCTTGTTGCTGCATAAATAGGCAGAACTAGTGAGGCTCTTCCCAGAATATAAGTAGCATACTCTTTGGGAGTATCCTTAGGCCAGGCATGTCAGGCACATAATTGGGGATATGAGGCCAAGAAAAACGTTAGGAAGCTTGCTCTAATCATCTGCAGGATAGAAGGACAATGGAGAGAAACTAGAGAGGGAACCAGGCTGCACAAAAAAAAGGGGCAGGGTGGCACATTACACCCTAGCAGGAATATCTGATCCCCATACCTCTACCCCTGGGACACCATTTGTGACTTCTCAATACCCCCATCTCATTGCCACTCAAGTGTTCCGTCCTAGTATCTGAATGACCATAAACACCCTTCCTTTCGGCCCTCCTTTTGTAATTCTCCCAGTAACCCAGGTGCTTTGCCACTGTCCAGCCTCCAGTGACCAGTTGGATGCACATTGCTCGGCACCCTATCCACTTACCACTCCGTGCAGCCCCTCTCCGCACACTCAAACTACCCTTCTTTAAATTCGATATACACGATCTGCCTCACTATAAGCTGTGACCTTCCCTCTGTGGATTATATACCCAATCCAAGGAGGACAAGTCACTTGTCGAGCACCCCAAACTCTCTGCAGACGCTGCCAATTCAGGGACTACTGCCTAGTTTGCATGCCATGATTATTCTCTATGCCACATCCAACCAATTGCCACATGCGCCGTCTCCCTGACTCATTCATCTACTTCCCCAAACCACCCGCCTTATTCACCAAATTTGAATGCTCTCAGCTGTCATAGCGGGCATCTCTGCTTCCTGTTCACCCACTTTTCCCCTTCTTTCTTAGTTGCCCACCTGTGCTCAGATGGCCATTCCTCCAAGTGCCACTTGAAGCTCGCCTTCCTTCTGGTTCTCTACCTTATAAAGCCCCTTTCAGTACTACCATCACAGCAATTGTCATTTTGTGGCTGCTCCTTTGTGGTGAGTAAATGAAGAAGAGGGTATCGCACAAGAAAGTACCCACACAATGGGGGGGACACTTGTCAACATTCCCCTTCCCTTCAGTGTCTTAAGCATCTGTTTTCAATACAACTACCCCAAGAGACCTCATAACAGATCCTGCGAGGGTGGGGGGTGGGGGTAATAAAAACTTGGGGTGCCTTGTCCCCCCTCACCGTGTCTTACCACGTGCTCCTTGCTGTCACCTCTTTCAATACCATAACTACAGTATGTCTGTCTGGTGCCCCCCTTGTGGTCGGTAATAAAAAAGTGCCCTAAGGCTGTTCCCCTAAGTTCCCTCTGTTGCCCCTATACTTTTGGGGTACACCCCCTCTCCCCGGAAAAGGGGGGGGGGCAAAAAAAAATGATGGGTAGCGCACCCAAAGCCAAACCACATCATTCTGTGCCTTCTAGCACCCTCTTTTGTAATGCACCCCAACACCCCTTTTTTACACTGCTCCCCAAAATTTGTCCCCCCCACTCTGTATTTGGGGAGGGGGAGGGAGCGGTCATAAAATGTTGGGGGTCTACTATCGTAGTGCCCCTCCTATCAGGTCACCCCCCCTCTGTTTGCTGAAGGGGGAGGGGTACTCTTTCCTTGTTGGGCTCACTCCCCTATGCTCCGCCCCCTGACCTATTGCCCCAGACTCTGCCTACTTCTCCCTTTCCTCTGTGGCCCCACCCCTCTCTACACATGCCCCTCCCCTTGGTCCCTCCTAGGCTGTATGCCACCACCCTAGGCTCCTCCCCCCAACTATGCCCCCCCTTCTTTCTGCTTTCCTTTCTTACTCCACCCATTCACACTCCCCCTCTGTGGCTCCTCCCCCAGGCTGTATGCCACCACCTGTCCCTAGGCTCCTCCCCGAACTATGCCCCCCCCTCTCTCTGCTTTCCTTTTTTACTCCGCCCATTCACACTCCCCCTCTGTGGCTCCTCCCCTCTACTCCCACTCGGCCTGGGCCTGAACCTCACTCTCTCTGCCCAGACACTCCAACCACTCTGTTCTCCACCATTCAGGCTTCTCTCCTTACACACCAACCACTCTTACATCCACCAATCACCAGACAGGCACACCTCCACACATTTTACTTACCGACTTACCTCTGCATCACCGCCATCAGTCATCTGGTGCCGAACCCGGGATTTGAACCCTGGTCGCCTGGGTGGAAGGCAGGAACTTACCCACTGGACCACACGGGCTTCCATGTTTGTATTATTTCCAATAGTCCCTATATCATGGCTATGGTGTGTCATGTAGACTAGGGGGCCTGTATGTAGCTTATAGATGCTCCTGAATCCCTGATTACCAGCAAGGAGCAATAGCTCAGTGGTAATGTCATCTGCCTCTGATGCTGAAAGCTCCCCTGGCCGAGGGTTCAAATCCCGCCATGGGTGGAAAAAAAAATGTTTTTCTTTTTTTTTCCATTAACTAATATTTCGATTTTATAAAAACCAGGAGCAATTTCAGACACTCTTTTTTGCACCAGTGCCTGAAAATTATAAATATTTTCTCTCCTGACTCCCATGCAGCCCCCTTTTTCATTAGTAGGTGAAATATGGGTAAAGCATTATCTTCAGTTATCAATCTATTGATTTCTTGTCTTTGAATTTGGCATTTCGTAGGGCGAATGTGGCCTAGGGGCTATAACTGAGCAGAAATAAGCCTCCCACAAATAGTAAAATAGGTTGAGTGGTGGGGATTTTTCATTTTGGTGTGAACAGAGCTGTGTAATCAGGGGGATAGTGCCTGTGCTGCTGGCTAGGCATATTGGCCTAGTGTTAGCTCTCACTCACGAAATGATGGGCAAAGTTTGGAGCTGGTCAAACTCCCTTTATTAGGTGCAATCAGAAGACAGACATGTTGAAGTTTTCAAGAGTCAGAAAAGGGTAAAGTCCGGCGTGTGCTTCATTGGGCCTGCATCATGCCTGTTGCAGCAGCTGGCCTGGCCTGGCCCTGGGTCTTTAAACAACCCAGCACTCAGTCGTTAGCTAGCAAGCAAGGCCCCCGAACGCCCACGAACGCCCATGTTCTGTTTAGAGGAAGACTGCAGACAATTTGGCACCCTGCTAAATGAGGGTGCTTTCCCATGAGCGACCTTCGAGTAGGAAAAGCTTTAGCCTAAGACAAGTTGTCAAGCTTAAAATTCTGCTGAAAGCCATATGTTGGAGGCCATATCATGATGGAAGCCTGTGAATGTCTCAGGCCAAAGTAAGCATGGGAGGACATTATTTGCATAGGACAGCCCCCTTCAAAATCACATCATCATGCTGCAGTTGCCATGTAGTGTTACTAGAGGGCAGCAGTATGACCATAATAGAAGAGAGAAGTGTTAAATCTGTTTGCTGACGTACCGCTTGTCTTTCTTGGTCTTTGCTGGGCCTGTGGAGCGGGGGACTACAATAAGCGAGTGAATGAGTAATGAGGAAAGATTATCCTGCATTTGTGGGGAAGGGAGAGCACTTGGAGGGAAAACGGCAAGATGACAGAGTTAAAGCATAGATGTTTGCTGAGTGATTGGGTGAGTGTGTCATCTGTCTCTTTGAAAGGACACGTGAGAGAAGAACAGGAGCCCATGGCCTTCAGATGAGAGAAGAAGCATAGAAGAGCATTTTCCACAAAATAAAAACCTTTACTTCATCTCAAAGCTTCCAACTTTGCAGGTTGTAAGATTTGCCTTGTTGCTGCATAAATAGGCAGAACTAGTGAGGCTCTTCCCAGAATATAAGTAGCATACTCTTTGGGAGTATCCTTAGGCCAGGCATGTCAGGCACATAATTGGGGATATGAGGCCAAGAAAAACGTTGGGAAGCTTGCTCTAATCATCTGCAGGATAGAAGGACAATGGAGAGAAACTAGAGAGGGAACCAGGCTGCACAAAAAAAAGGGGCAGGGTGGCACATTACACCCTAGCAGGAATATCTGATCCCCATACCTCTACCCCTGGGACACCATTTGTGACTTCTCAATACCCCCATCTCATTGCCACTCAAGTGTTCCGTCCTAGTATCTGAATGACCATAAACACCCTTCCTTTCGGCCCTCCTTTTGTAATTCTCCCAGTAACCCAGGTGCTTTGCCACTGTCCAGCCTCCAGTGACCAGTTGGATGCACATTGC
The DNA here is from genome assembly GCF_031143425.1 of Pleurodeles waltl. NCBI lineage: Eukaryota > Metazoa > Chordata > Amphibia > Caudata > Salamandridae > Pleurodeles > Pleurodeles waltl. The sequence goes on along the minus strand of NC_090443.1, from coordinate 541,671,124 downwards.
TCGGCACCCTATCCACTTACCACTCCGTGCAGCCCCTCTCCGCACACTCAAACTACCCTTCTTTAAATTCGATATACACGATCTGCCTCACTATAAGCTGTGACCTTCCCTCTGTGGATTATATACCCAATCCAAGGAGGACAAGTCACTTGTCGAGCACCCCAAACTCTCTGCAGACGCTGCCAATTCAGGGACTACTGCCTAGTTTGCATGCCATGATTATTCTCTATGCCACATCCAACCAATTGCCACATGCGCCGTCTCCCTGACTCATTCATCTACTTCCCCAAACCACCCGCCTTATTCACCAAATTTGAATGCTCTCAGCTGTCATAGCGGGCATCTCTGCTTCCTGTTCACCCACTTTTCCCCTTCTTTCTTAGTTGCCCACCTGTGCTCAGATGGCCATTCCTCCAAGTGCCACTTGAAGCTCGCCTTCCTTCTGGTTCTCTACCTTATAAAGCCCCTTTCAGTACTACCATCACAGCAATTGTCATTTTGTGGCTGCTCCTTTGTGGTGAGTAAATGAAGAAGAGGGTATCGCACAAGAAAGTACCCACACAATGGGGGGGACACTTGTCAACATTCCCCTTCCCTTCAGTGTCTTAAGCATCTGTTTTCAATACAACTACCCCAAGAGACCTCATAACAGATCCTGCGAGGGTGGGGGGTGGGGGTAATAAAAACTTGGGGTGCCTTGTCCCCCCTCACCGTGTCTTACCACGTGCTCCTTGCTGTCACCTCTTTCAATACCATAACTACAGTATGTCTGTCTGGTGCCCCCCTTGTGGTCGGTAATAAAAAAGTGCCCTAAGGCTGTTCCCCTAAGTTCCCTCTGTTGCCCCTATACTTTTGGGGTACACCCCCTCTCCCCGGAAAGGGGGGGGGGGGCAAAAAAAAATGATGGGTAGCGCACCCAAAGCCAAACCACATCATTCTGTGCCTTCTAGCACCCTCTTTTGTAATGCACCCCAACACCCCTTTTTTACACTGCTCCCCAAAATTTGTCCCCCCCACTCTGTATTTGGGGAGGGGGAGGGAGCGGTCATAAAATGTTGGGGGTCTACTATCGTAGTGCCCCTCCTATCAGGTCACCCCCCCTCTGTTTGCTGAAGGGGGAGGGGTACTCTTTCCTTGTTGGGCTCACTCCCCTATGCTCCGCCCCCTGACCTATTGCCCCAGACTCTGCCTACTTCTCCCTTTCCTCTGTGGCCCCACCCCTCTCTACACATGCCCCTCCCCTTGGTCCCTCCTAGGCTGTATGCCACCACCCTAGGCTCCTCCCCCCAACTATGCCCCCCCTTCTTTCTGCTTTCCTTTCTTACTCCACCCATTCACACTCCCCCTCTGTGGCTCCTCCCCCAGGCTGTATGCCACCACCTGTCCCTAGGCTCCTCCCCGAACTATGCCCCCCCCCTCTCTCTGCTTTCCTTTTTTACTCCACCCATTCACACTCCCCCTCTGTGGCTCCTCCCCTCTACTCTACTCTACTCCCACTTGGCCTGGGCCTGAACCTCACTCTCTCTGCCCAGACACTCCAACCACTCTGTTCTCCACCATTCAGGCTTCTCTCCTTACACACCAACCACTCTTACATCCACCAATCACCAGACAGGCACACCTCCACACATTTTACTTACCGACTTACCTCTGCATCACCGCCATCAGTCATCTGGTGCCGAACCCGGGATTTGAACCCTGGTCGCCTGGGTGGAAGGCAGGAACTTACCCACTGGACCACACGGGCTTCCATGTTTGTATTATTTCCAATAGTCCCTATATCATGGCTATGGTGTGTCATGTAGACTAGGGGGCCTGTATGTAGCTTATAGATGCTCCTGAATCCCTGATTACCAGCAAGGAGCAATAGCTCAGTGGTAATGTCATCTGCCTCTGATGCTGAAAGCTCCCCTGGCCGAGGGTTCAAATCCCGCCATGGGTGGAAAAAAAAATGTTTTTCTTTTTTTTTCCATTAACTAATATTTCGATTTTATAAAAACCAGGAGCAATTTCAGACACTCTTTTTTGCACCAGTGCCTGAAAATTATAAATATTTTCTCTCCTGACTCCCATGCAGCCCCCTTTTTCATTAGTAGGTGAAATATGGGTAAAGCATTATCTTCAGTTATCAATCTATTGATTTCTTGTCTTTGAATTTGGCATTTCGTAGGGCGAATGTGGCCTAGGGGCTATAACTGAGCAGAAATAAGCCTCCCACAAATAGTAAAATAGGTTGAGTGGTGGGGATTTTTCATTTTGGTGTGAACAGAGCTGTGTAATCAGGGGGATAGTGCCTGTGCTGCTGGCTAGGCATATTGGCCTAGTGTTAGCTCTCACTCACGAAATGATGGGCAAAGTTTGGAGCTGGTCAAACTCCCTTTATTAGGTGCAATCAGAAGACAGACATGTTGAAGTTTTCAAGAGTCAGAAAAGGGTAAAGTCCGGCGTGTGCTTCATTGGGCCTGCATCATGCCTGTTGCAGCAGCTGGCCTGGCCTGGCCCTGGGTCTTTAAACAACCCAGCACTCAGTCGTTAGCTAGCAAGCAAGGCCCCCGAACGCCCACGAACGCCCATGTTCTGTTTAGAGGAAGACTGCAGACAATTTGGCACCCTGCTAAATGAGGGTGCTTTCCCATGAGCGACCTTCGAGTAGGAAAAGCTTTAGCCTAAGACAAGTTGTCAAGCTTAAAATTCTGCTGAAAGCCATATGTTGGAGGCCATATCATGATGGAAGCCTGTGAATGTCTCAGGCCAAAGTAAGCATGGGAGGACATTATTTGCATAGGACAGCCCCCTTCAAAATCACATCATCATGCTGCAGTTGCCATGTAGTGTTACTAGAGGGCAGCAGTATGACCATAATAGAAGAGAGAAGTGTTAAATCTGTTTGCTGACGTACCGCTTGTCTTTCTTGGTCTTTGCTGGGCCTGTGGAGCGGGGGACTACAATAAGCGAGTGAATGAGTAATGAGGAAAGATTATCCTGCATTTGTGGGGAAGGGAGAGCACTTGGAGGGAAAACGGCAAGATGACAGAGTTAAAGCATAGATGTTTGCTGAGTGATTGGGTGAGTGTGTCATCTGTCTCTTTGAAAGGACACGTGAGAGAAGAACAGGAGCCCATGGCCTTCAGATGAGAGAAGAAGCATAGAAGAGCATTTTCCACAAAATAAAAACCTTTACTTCATCTCAAAGCTTCCAACTTTGCAGGTTGTAAGATTTGCCTTGTTGCTGCATAAATAGGCAGAACTAGTGAGGCTCTTCCCAGAATATAAGTAGCATACTCTTTGGGAGTATCCTTAGGCCAGGCATGTCAGGCACATAATTGGGGATATGAGGCCAAGAAAAACGTTAGGAAGCTTGCTCTAATCATCTGCAGGATAGAAGGACAATGGAGAGAAACTAGAGAGGGAACCAGGCTGCACAAAAAAAAGGGGCAGGGTGGCACATTACACCCTAGCAGGAATATCTGATCCCCATACCTCTACCCCTGGGACACCATTTGTGACTTCTCAATACCCCCATCTCATTGCCACTCAAGTGTTCCGTCCTAGTATCTGAATGACCATAAACACCCTTCCTTTCGGCCCTCCTTTTGTAATTCTCCCAGTAACCCAGGTGCTTTGCCACTGTCCAGCCTCCAGTGACCAGTTGGATGCACATTGCTCGGCACCCTATCCACTTACCACTCCGTGCAGCCCCTCTCCGCACACTCAAACTACCCTTCTTTAAATTCGATATACACGATCTGCCTCACTATAAGCTGTGACCTTCCCTCTGTGGATTATATACCCAATCCAAGGAGGACAAGTCACTTGTCGAGCACCCCAAACTCTCTGCAGACGCTGCCAATTCAGGGACTACTGCCTAGTTTGCATGCCATGATTATTCTCTATGCCACATCCAACCAATTGCCACATGCGCCGTCTCCCTGACTCATTCATCTACTTCCCCAAACCACCCGCCTTATTCACCAAATTTGAATGCTCTCAGCTGTCATAGCGGGCATCTCTGCTTCCTGTTCACCCACTTTTCCCCTTCTTTCTTAGTTGCCCACCTGTGCTCAGATGGCCATTCCTCCAAGTGCCACTTGAAGCTCGCCTTCCTTCTGGTTCTCTACCTTATAAAGCCCCTTTCAGTACTACCATCACAGCAATTGTCATTTTGTGGCTGCTCCTTTGTGGTGAGTAAATGAAGAAGAGGGTATCGCACAAGAAAGTACCCACACAATGGGGGGGACACTTGTCAACATTCCCCTTCCCTTCAGTGTCTTAAGCATCTGTTTTCAATACAACTACCCCAAGAGACCTCATAACAGATCCTGCGAGGGTGGGGGGTGGGGGTAATAAAAACTTGGGGTGCCTTGTCCCCCCTCACCGTGTCTTACCACGTGCTCCTTGCTGTCACCTCTTTCAATACCATAACTACAGTATGTCTGTCTGGTGCCCCCCTTGTGGTCGGTAATAAAAAAGTGCCCTAAGGCTGTTCCCCTAAGTTCCCTCTGTTGCCCCTATACTTTTGGGGTACACCCCCTCTCCCCGGAAAAGGGGGGGGGGCAAAAAAAAATGATGGGTAGCGCACCCAAAGCCAAACCACATCATTCTGTGCCTTCTAGCACCCTCTTTTGTAATGCACCCCAACACCCCTTTTTTACACTGCTCCCCAAAATTTGTCCCCCCCACTCTGTATTTGGGGAGGGGGAGGGAGCGGTCATAAAATGTTGGGGGTCTACTATCGTAGTGCCCCTCCTATCAGGTCACCCCCCCTCTGTTTGCTGAAGGGGGAGGGGTACTCTTTCCTTGTTGGGCTCACTCCCCTATGCTCCGCCCCCTGACCTATTGCCCCAGACTCTGCCTACTTCTCCCTTTCCTCTGTGGCCCCACCCCTCTCTACACATGCCCCTCCCCTTGGTCCCTCCTAGGCTGTATGCCACCACCCTAGGCTCCTCCCCCCAACTATGCCCCCCCTTCTTTCTGCTTTCCTTTCTTACTCCACCCATTCACACTCCCCCTCTGTGGCTCCTCCCCCAGGCTGTATGCCACCACCTGTCCCTAGGCTCCTCCCCGAACTATGCCCCCCCCTCTCTCTGCTTTCCTTTTTTACTCCGCCCATTCACACTCCCCCTCTGTGGCTCCTCCCCTCTACTCCCACTCGGCCTGGGCCTGAACCTCACTCTCTCTGCCCAGACACTCCAACCACTCTGTTCTCCACCATTCAGGCTTCTCTCCTTACACACCAACCACTCTTACATCCACCAATCACCAGACAGGCACACCTCCACACATTTTACTTACCGACTTACCTCTGCATCACCGCCATCAGTCATCTGGTGCCGAACCCGGGATTTGAACCCTGGTCGCCTGGGTGGAAGGCAGGAACTTACCCACTGGACCACACGGGCTTCCATGTTTGTATTATTTCCAATAGTCCCTATATCATGGCTATGGTGTGTCATGTAGACTAGGGGGCCTGTATGTAGCTTATAGATGCTCCTGAATCCCTGATTACCAGCAAGGAGCAATAGCTCAGTGGTAATGTCATCTGCCTCTGATGCTGAAAGCTCCCCTGGCCGAGGGTTCAAATCCCGCCATGGGTGGAAAAAAAAATGTTTTTCTTTTTTTTTCCATTAACTAATATTTCGATTTTATAAAAACCAGGAGCAATTTCAGACACTCTTTTTTGCACCAGTGCCTGAAAATTATAAATATTTTCTCTCCTGACTCCCATGCAGCCCCCTTTTTCATTAGTAGGTGAAATATGGGTAAAGCATTATCTTCAGTTATCAATCTATTGATTTCTTGTCTTTGAATTTGGCATTTCGTAGGGCGAATGTGGCCTAGGGGCTATAACTGAGCAGAAATAAGCCTCCCACAAATAGTAAAATAGGTTGAGTGGTGGGGATTTTTCATTTTGGTGTGAACAGAGCTGTGTAATCAGGGGGATAGTGCCTGTGCTGCTGGCTAGGCATATTGGCCTAGTGTTAGCTCTCACTCACGAAATGATGGGCAAAGTTTGGAGCTGGTCAAACTCCCTTTATTAGGTGCAATCAGAAGACAGACATGTTGAAGTTTTCAAGAGTCAGAAAAGGGTAAAGTCCGGCGTGTGCTTCATTGGGCCTGCATCATGCCTGTTGCAGCAGCTGGCCTGGCCTGGCCCTGGGTCTTTAAACAACCCAGCACTCAGTCGTTAGCTAGCAAGCAAGGCCCCCGAACGCCCACGAACGCCCATGTTCTGTTTAGAGGAAGACTGCAGACAATTTGGCACCCTGCTAAATGAGGGTGCTTTCCCATGAGCGACCTTCGAGTAGGAAAAGCTTTAGCCTAAGACAAGTTGTCAAGCTTAAAATTCTGCTGAAAGCCATATGTTGGAGGCCATATCATGATGGAAGCCTGTGAATGTCTCAGGCCAAAGTAAGCATGGGAGGACATTATTTGCATAGGACAGCCCCCTTCAAAATCACATCATCATGCTGCAGTTGCCATGTAGTGTTACTAGAGGGCAGCAGTATGACCATAATAGAAGAGAGAAGTGTTAAATCTGTTTGCTGACGTACCGCTTGTCTTTCTTGGTCTTTGCTGGGCCTGTGGAGCGGGGGACTACAATAAGCGAGTGAATGAGTAATGAGGAAAGATTATCCTGCATTTGTGGGGAAGGGAGAGCACTTGGAGGGAAAACGGCAAGATGACAGAGTTAAAGCATAGATGTTTGCTGAGTGATTGGGTGAGTGTGTCATCTGTCTCTTTGAAAGGACACGTGAGAGAAGAACAGGAGCCCATGGCCTTCAGATGAGAGAAGAAGCATAGAAGAGCATTTTCCACAAAATAAAAACCTTTACTTCATCTCAAAGCTTCCAACTTTGCAGGTTGTAAGATTTGCCTTGTTGCTGCATAAATAGGCAGAACTAGTGAGGCTCTTCCCAGAATATAAGTAGCATACTCTTTGGGAGTATCCTTAGGCCAGGCATGTCAGGCACATAATTGGGGATATGAGGCCAAGAAAAACGTTAGGAAGCTTGCTCTAATCATCTGCAGGATAGAAGGACAATGGAGAGAAACTAGAGAGGGAACCAGGCTGCACAAAAAAAAGGGGCAGGGTGGCACATTACACCCTAGCAGGAATATCTGATCCCCATACCTCTACCCCTGGGACACCATTTGTGACTTCTCAATACCCCCATCTCATTGCCACTCAAGTGTTCCGTCCTAGTATCTGAATGACCATAAACACCCTTCCTTTCGGCCCTCCTTTTGTAATTCTCCCAGTAACCCAGGTGCTTTGCCACTGTCCAGCCTCCAGTGACCAGTTGGATGCACATTGCTCGGCACCCTATCCACTTACCACTCCGTGCAGCCCCTCTCCGCACACTCAAACTACCCTTCTTTAAATTCGATATACACGATCTGCCTCACTATAAGCTGTGACCTTCCCTCTGTGGATTATATACCCAATCCAAGGAGGACAAGTCACTTGTCGAGCACCCCAAACTCTCTGCAGACGCTGCCAATTCAGGGACTACTGCCTAGTTTGCATGCCATGATTATTCTCTATGCCACATCCAACCAATTGCCACATGCGCCGTCTCCCTGACTCATTCATCTACTTCCCCAAACCACCCGCCTTATTCACCAAATTTGAATGCTCTCAGCTGTCATAGCGGGCATCTCTGCTTCCTGTTCACCCACTTTTCCCCTTCTTTCTTAGTTGCCCACCTGTGCTCAGATGGCCATTCCTCCAAGTGCCACTTGAAGCTCGCCTTCCTTCTGGTTCTCTACCTTATAAAGCCCCTTTCAGTACTACCATCACAGCAATTGTCATTTTGTGGCTGCTCCTTTGTGGTGAGTAAATGAAGAAGAGGGTATCGCACAAGAAAGTACCCACACAATGGGGGGGACACTTGTCAACATTCCCCTTCCCTTCAGTGTCTTAAGCATCTGTTTTCAATACAACTACCCCAAGAGACCTCATAACAGATCCTGCGAGGGTGGGGGGTGGGGGTAATAAAAACTTGGGGTGCCTTGTCCCCCCTCACCGTGTCTTACCACGTGCTCCTTGCTGTCACCTCTTTCAATACCATAACTACAGTATGTCTGTCTGGTGCCCCCCTTGTGGTCGGTAATAAAAAAGTGCCCTAAGGCTGTTCCCCTAAGTTCCCTCTGTTGCCCCTATACTTTTGGGGTACACCCCCTCTCCCCGGAAAAGGGGGGGGGGCAAAAAAAAATGATGGGTAGCGCACCCAAAGCCAAACCACATCATTCTGTGCCTTCTAGCACCCTCTTTTGTAATGCACCCCAACACCCCTTTTTTACACTGCTCCCCAAAATTTGTCCCCCCCACTCTGTATTTGGGGAGGGGGAGGGAGCGGTCATAAAATGTTGGGGGTCTACTATCGTAGTGCCCCTCCTATCAGGTCACCCCCCCTCTGTTTGCTGAAGGGGGAGGGGTACTCTTTCCTTGTTGGGCTCACTCCCCTATGCTCCGCCCCCTGACCTATTGCCCCAGACTCTGCCTACTTCTCCCTTTCCTCTGTGGCCCCACCCCTCTCTACACATGCCCCTCCCCTTGGTCCCTCCTAGGCTGTATGCCACCACCCTAGGCTCCTCCCCCCAACTATGCCCCCCCTTCTTTCTGCTTTCCTTTCTTACTCCACCCATTCACACTCCCCCTCTGTGGCTCCTCCCCCAGGCTGTATGCCACCACCTGTCCCTAGGCTCCTCCCCGAACTATGCCCCCCCCCTCTCTCTGCTTTCCTTTTTTACTCCACCCATTCACACTCCCCCTCTGTGGCTCCTCCCCTCTACTCTACTCTACTCCCACTTGGCCTGGGCCTGAACCTCACTCTCTCTGCCCAGACACTCCAACCACTCTGTTCTCCACCATTCAGGCTTCTCTCCTTACACACCAACCACTCTTACATCCACCAATCACCAGACAGGCACACCTCCACACATTTTACTTACCGACTTACCTCTGCATCACCGCCATCAGTCATCTGGTGCCGAACCCGGGATTTGAACCCTGGTCGCCTGGGTGGAAGGCAGGAACTTACCCACTGGACCACACGGGCTTCCATGTTTGTATTATTTCCAATAGTCCCTATATCATGGCTATGGTGTGTCATGTAGACTAGGGGGCCTGTATGTAGCTTATAGATGCTCCTGAATCCCTGATTACCAGCAAGGAGCAATAGCTCAGTGGTAATGTCATCTGCCTCTGATGCTGAAAGCTCCCCTGGCCGAGGGTTCAAATCCCGCCATGGGTGGAAAAAAAAATGTTTTTCTTTTTTTTTCCATTAACTAATATTTCGATTTTATAAAAACCAGGAGCAATTTCAGACACTCTTTTTTGCACCAGTGCCTGAAAATTATAAATATTTTCTCTCCTGACTCCCATGCAGCCCCCTTTTTCATTAGTAGGTGAAATATGGGTAAAGCATTATCTTCAGTTATCAATCTATTGATTTCTTGTCTTTGAATTTGGCATTTCGTAGGGCGAATGTGGCCTAGGGGCTATAACTGAGCAGAAATAAGCCTCCCACAAATAGTAAAATAGGTTGAGTGGTGGGGATTTTTCATTTTGGTGTGAACAGAGCTGTGTAATCAGGGGGATAGTGCCTGTGCTGCTGGCTAGGCATATTGGCCTAGTGTTAGCTCTCACTCACGAAATGATGGGCAAAGTTTGGAGCTGGTCAAACTCCCTTTATTAGGTGCAATCAGAAGACAGACATGTTGAAGTTTTCAAGAGTCAGAAAAGGGTAAAGTCCGGCGTGTGCTTCATTGGGCCTGCATCATGCCTGTTGCAGCAGCTGGCCTGGCCTGGCCCTGGGTCTTTAAACAACCCAGCACTCAGTCGTTAGCTAGCAAGCAAGGCCCCCGAACGCCCACGAACGCCCATGTTCTGTTTAGAGGAAGACTGCAGACAATTTGGCACCCTGCTAAATGAGGGTGCTTTCCCATGAGCGACCTTCGAGTAGGAAAAGCTTTAGCCTAAGACAAGTTGTCAAGCTTAAAATTCTGCTGAAAGCCATATGTTGGAGGCCATATCATGATGGAAGCCTGTGAATGTCTCAGGCCAAAGTAAGCATGGGAGGACATTATTTGCATAGGACAGCCCCCTTCAAAATCACATCATCATGCTGCAGTTGCCATGTAGTGTTACTAGAGGGCAGCAGTATGACCATAATAGAAGAGAGAAGTGTTAAATCTGTTTGCTGACGTACCGCTTGTCTTTCTTGGTCTTTGCTGGGCCTGTGGAGCGGGGGACTACAATAAGCGAGTGAATGAGTAATGAGGAAAGATTATCCTGCATTTGTGGGGAAGGGAGAGCACTTGGAGGGAAAACGGCAAGATGACAGAGTTAAAGCATAGATGTTTGCTGAGTGATTGGGTGAGTGTGTCATCTGTCTCTTTGAAAGGACACGTGAGAGAAGAACAGGAGCCCATGGCCTTCAGATGAGAGAAGAAGCATAGAAGAGCATTTTCCACAAAATAAAAACCTTTACTTCATCTCAAAGCTTCCAACTTTGCAGGTTGTAAGATTTGCCTTGTTGCTGCATAAATAGGCAGAACTAGTGAGGCTCTTCCCAGAATATAAGTAGCATACTCTTTGGGAGTATCCTTAGGCCAGGCATGTCAGGCACATAATTGGGGATATGAGGCCAAGAAAAACGTTAGGAAGCTTGCTCTAATCATCTGCAGGATAGAAGGACAATGGAGAGAAACTAGAGAGGGAACCAGGCTGCACAAAAAAAAGGGGCAGGGTGGCACATTACACCCTAGCAGGAATATCTGATCCCCATACCTCTACCCCTGGGACACCATTTGTGACTTCTCAATACCCCCATCTCATTGCCACTCAAGTGTTCCGTCCTAGTATCTGAATGACCATAAACACCCTTCCTTTCGGCCCTCCTTTTGTAATTCTCCCAGTAACCCAGGTGCTTTGCCACTGTCCAGCCTCCAGTGACCAGTTGGATGCACATTGCTCGGCACCCTATCCACTTACCACTCCGTGCAGCCCCTCTCCGCACACTCAAACTACCCTTCTTTAAATTCGATATACACGATCTGCCTCACTATAAGCTGTGACCTTCCCTCTGTGGATTATATACCCAATCCAAGGAGGACAAGTCACTTGTCGAGCACCCCAAACTCTCTGCAGACGCTGCCAATTCAGGGACTACTGCCTAGTTTGCATGCCATGATTATTCTCTATGCCACATCCAACCAATTGCCACATGCGCCGTCTCCCTGACTCATTCATCTACTTCCCCAAACCACCCGCCTTATTCACCAAATTTGAATGCTCTCAGCTGTCATAGCGGGCATCTCTGCTTCCTGTTCACCCACTTTTCCCCTTCTTTCTTAGTTGCCCACCTGTGCTCAGATGGCCATTCCTCCAAGTGCCACTTGAAGCTCGCCTTCCTTCTGGTTCTCTACCTTATAAAGCCCCTTTCAGTACTACCATCACAGCAATTGTCATTTTGTGGCTGCTCCTTTGTGGTGAGTAAATGAAGAAGAGGGTATCGCACAAGAAAGTACCCACACAATGGGGGGGACACTTGTCAACATTCCCCTTCCCTTCAGTGTCTTAAGCATCTGTTTTCAATACAACTACCCCAAGAGACCTCATAACAGATCCTGCGAGGGTGGGGGGTGGGGGTAATAAAAACTTGGGGTGCCTTGTCCCCCCCTCACCGTGTCTTACCACGTGCTCCTTGCTGTCACCCTCTTTCAATACCATAACTACAGTATGTCTGTCTGGTGCCCCCCTTGTGGTCGGTAATAAAAAAGTGCCCTAAGGCTGTTCCCCTAAGTTCCCTCTGTTGCCCCTATACTTTTGGGGTACACCCCCTCTCCCCGGAAAAGGGGGGGGGGCAAAAAAAAATGATGGGTAGCGCACCCAAAGCCTAACCACATCATTCTGTGCCTTCTAGCACCCTCTTTTGTAATGCACCCCAACACCCCTTTTTTACACTGCTCCCCAAAATTTTGTCCCCCCCACTCTGTATTTGGGGAGGGGGAGGGAGCGGTCATAAAATGTTGGGGGGTCTACTATCGTAGTGCCCCTCCTATCAGGTCACCCCCCCTCTGTTTGCTGAAGGGGGAGGGGTACTCTTTCCTTGTTGGGCTCACTCCCCTATGCTCCGCCCCCTGACCTATTGCCCCAGACTCTGCTACTTCTCCCTTTCCTCTGTGGCCCCACCCCTCTCTACACATGCCCCTCCCCTTGGTCCCTCCTAGGCTGTATGCCACCACCCTAGGCTCCTCCCCCCAACTATGCCCCCCCCTTCTTTCTGCTTTCCTTTCTTACTCCACCCATTCACACTCCCCCTCTGTGGCTCCTCCCCCAGGCTGTATGCCACCACCTGTCCCTAGGCTCCTCCCCGAACTATGCCCCCCCCTCTCTCTGCTTTCCTTTTTTACTCCGCCCATTCACACTCCCCCTCTGTGGTTCCTCCCCCTCTACTCCCACTCGGCCTGGGCCTGAACCTCACTCTCTCTGCCCAGACACTCCAACCACTCTGTTCTCCACCATTCAGGCTTCTCTCCTTACACACCAACCACTCTTACATCCACCAATCACCAGACAGGCACACCTCCACACATTTTACTTACCGACTTACCTCTGCATCACCCGCCATCAGTCATCTGGTGCCGAACCCGGGATTTGAACCCTGGTCGCCTGGGTGGAAGGCAGGAACTTACCCACTGGACCACACGGGCTTCCATGTTTGTATTATTTCCAATAGTCCCTATATCATGGCTATGGTGTGTCATGTAGACTAGGGGGCCTGTATGTAGCTTATAGATGCTCCTGAATCCCTGATTACCAGCAAGGAGCAATAGCTCAGTGGTAATGTCATCTGCCTCTGATGCTGAAAGCTCCCCTGGCCGAGGGTTCAAATCCCGCCATGGGTGGAAAAAAAAATGTTTTTCTTTTTTTTTCCATTAACTAATATTTCGATTTTATAAAAACCAGGAGCAATTTCAGACACTCTTTTTTGCACCAGTGCCTGAAAATTATAAATATTTTCTCTCCTGACTCCCATGCAGCCCCCTTTTTCATTAGTAGGTGAAATAATGGTGTAAAGCATTATCTTCAGTTATCAATCTATTGATTTCTTGTCTTTGAATTTGGCATTTCGTAGGGCGAATGTGGCCTAGGGGCTATAACTGAGCAGAAATAAGCCTCCCACAAATAGTAAAATAGGTTGAGTGGTGGGGATTTTTCATTTTGGTGTGAACAGAGCTGTGTAATCAGGGGGATAGTGCCTGTGCTGCTGGCTAGGCATATTGGCCTAGTGTTAGCTCTCACTCACGAAATGATGGGCAAAGTTTGGAGCTGGTCAAACTCCCTTTATTAGGTGCAATCAGAAGACAGACATGTTGAAGTTTTCAAGAGTCAGAAAAGGGTAAAGTCCGGCGTGTGCTTCATTGGGCCTGCATCATGCCTGTTGCAGCAGCTGGCCTGGCCTGGCCCTGGGTCTTTAAACAACCCAGCACTCAGTCGTTAGCTAGCAAGCAAGGCCCCCGAACGCCCACGAACGCCCATGTTCTGTTTAGAGGAAGACTGCAGACAATTTGGCACCCTGCTAAATGAGGGTGCTTTCCCATGAGCGACCTTCGAGTAGGAAAAGCTTTAGCCTAAGACAAGTTGTCAAGCTTAAAATTCTGCTGAAAGCCATATGTTGGAGGCCATATCATGATGGAAGCCTGTGAATGTCTCAGGCCAAAGTAAGCATGGGAGGACATTATTTGCATAGGACAGCCCCCTTCAAAATCACATCATCATGCTGCAGTTGCCATGTAGTGTTACTAGAGGGCAGCAGTATGACCATAATAGAAGAGAGAAGTGTTAAATCTGTTTGCTGACGTACCGCTTGTCTTTCTTGGTCTTTGCTGGGCCTGTGGAGCGGGGGACTACAATAAGCGAGTGAATGAGTAATGAGGAAAGATTATCCTGCATTTGTGGGGAAGGGAGAGCACTTGGAGGGAAAACGGCAAGATGACAGAGTTAAAGCATAGATGTTTGCTGAGTGATTGGGTGAGTGTGTCATCTGTCTCTTTGAAAGGACACGTGAGAGAAGAACAGGAGCCCATGGCCTTCAGATGAGAGAAGAAGCATAGAAGAGCATTTTCCACAAAATAAAAACCTTTACTTCATCTCAAAGCTTCCAACTTTGCAGGTTGTAAGATTTGCCTTGTTGCTGCATAAATAGGCAGAACTAGTGAGGCTCTTCCCAGAATATAAGTAGCATACTCTTTGGGAGTATCCTTAGGCCAGGCATGTCAGGCACATAATTGGGGATATGAGGCCAAGAAAAACGTTAGGAAGCTTGCTCTAATCATCTGCAGGATAGAAGGACAATGGAGAGAAACTAGAGAGGGAACCAGGCTGCACAAAAAAAAGGGGCAGGGTGGCACATTACACCCTAGCAGGAATATCTGATCCCCATACCTCTACCCCTGGGACACCATTTGTGACTTCTCAATACCCCCATCTCATTGCCACTCAAGTGTTCCGTCCTAGTATCTGAATGACCATAAACACCCTTCCTTTCGGCCCTCCTTTTGTAATTCTCCCAGTAACCCAGGTGCTTTGCCACTGTCCAGCCTCCAGTGACCAGTTGGATGCACATTGCTCGGCACCCTATCCACTTACCACTCCGTGCAGCCCCTCTCCGCACACTCAAACTACCCTTCTTTAAATTCGATATACACGATCTGCCTCACTATAAGCTGTGACCTTCCCTCTGTGGATTATATACCCAATCCAAGGAGGACAAGTCACTTGTCGAGCACCCCAAACTCTCTGCAGACGCTGCCAATTCAGGGACTACTGCCTAGTTTGCATGCCATGATTATTCTCTATGCCACATCCAACCAATTGCCACATGCGCCGTCTCCCTGACTCATTCATCTACTTCCCCAAACCACCCGCCTTATTCACCAAATTTGAATGCTCTCAGCTGTCATAGCGGGCATCTCTGCTTCCTGTTCACCCACTTTTCCCCTTCTTTCTTAGTTGCCCACCTGTGCTCAGATGGCCATTCCTCCAAGTGCCACTTGAAGCTCGCCTTCCTTCTGGTTCTCTACCTTATAAAGCCCCTTTCAGTACTACCATCACAGCAATTGTCATTTTGTGGCTGCTCCTTTGTGGTGAGTAAATGAAGAAGAGGGTATCGCACAAGAAAGTACCCACACAATGGGGGGGACACTTGTCAACATTCCCCTTCCCTTCAGTGTCTTAAGCATCTGTTTTCAATACAACTACCCCAAGAGACCTCATAACAGATCCTGCGAGGGTGGGGGGTGGGGGTAATAAAAACTTGGGGTGCCTTGTCCCCCCTCACCGTGTCTTACCACGTGCTCCTTGCTGTCACCTCTTTCAATACCATAACTACAGTATGTCTGTCTGGTGCCCCCCTTGTGGTCGGTAATAAAAAAGTGCCCTAAGGCTGTTCCCCTAAGTTCCCTCTGTTGCCCCTATACTTTTGGGGTACACCCCCTCTCCCCGGAAAAGGGGGGGGGGGCAAAAAAAAATGATGGGTAGCGCACCCAAAGCCAAACCACATCATTCTGTGCCTTCTAGCACCCTCTTTTGTAATGCACCCCAACACCCCTTTTTTACACTGCTCCCCAAAATTTGTCCCCCCCACTCTGTATTTGGGGAGGGGGAGGGAGCGGTCATAAAATGTTGGGGGTCTACTATCGTAGTGCCCCTCCTATCAGGTCACCCCCCCTCTGTTTGCTGAAGGGGGAGGGGTACTCTTTCCTTGTTGGGCTCACTCCCCTATGCTCCGCCCCCTGACCTATTGCCCCAGACTCTGCCTACTTCTCCCTTTCCTCTGTGGCCCCACCCCTCTCTACACATGCCCCTCCCCTTGGTCCCTCCTAGGCTGTATGCCACCACCCTAGGCTCCTCCCCCCAACTATGCCCCCCCTTCTTTCTGCTTTCCTTTCTTACTCCACCCATTCACACTCCCCCTCTGTGGCTCCTCCCCCAGGCTGTATGCCACCACCTGTCCCTAGGCTCCTCCCCGAACTATGCCCCCCCCTCTCTCTGCTTTCCTTTTTTACTCCGCCCATTCACACTCCCCCTCTGTGGCTCCTCCCCTCTACTCCCACTCGGCCTGGGCCTGAACCTCACTCTCTCTGCCCAGACACTCCAACCACTCTGTTCTCCACCATTCAGGCTTCTCTCCTTACACACCAACCACTCTTACATCCACCAATCACCAGACAGGCACACCTCCACACATTTTACTTACCGACTTACCTCTGCATCATCGCCATCAGTCATCTGGTGCCGAACCCGGGATTTGAACCCTGGTCTCCTGGGTGGAAGGCAGGAACTTACCCACTGGACCACACGGGCTTCCATGTTTGTATTATTTCCAATAGTCCCTATATCATGGCTATGGTGTGTCATGTAGACTAGGGGGCCTGTATGTAGCTTATAGATGCTCCTGAATCCCTGATTACCAGCAAGGAGCAATAGCTCAGTGGTAATGTCATCTGCCTCTGATGCTGAAAGCTCCCCTGGCCGAGGGTTCAAATCCCGCCATGGGTGGAAAAAAAAATGTTTTTCTTTTTTTTTCCATTAACTAATATTTCGATTTTATAAAAACCAGGAGCAATTTCAGACACTCTTTTTTGCACCAGTGCCTGAAAATTATAAATATTTTCTCTCCTGACTCCCATGCAGCCCCCTTTTTCATTAGTAGGTGAAATATGGGTAAAGCATTATCTTCAGTTATCAATCTATTGATTTCTTGTCTTTGAATTTGGCATTTCGTAGGGCGAATGTGGCCTAGGGGCTATAACTGAGCAGAAATAAGCCTCCCACAAATAGTAAAATAGGTTGAGTGGTGGGGATTTTTCATTTTGGTGTGAACAGAGCTGTGTAATCAGGGGGATAGTGCCTGTGCTGCTGGCTAGGCATATTGGCCTAGTGTTAGCTCTCACTCACGAAATGATGGGCAAAGTTTGGAGCTGGTCAAACTCCCTTTATTAGGTGCAATCAGAAGACAGACATGTTGAAGTTTTCAAGAGTCAGAAAAGGGTAAAGTCCGGCGTGTGCTTCATTGGGCCTGCATCATGCCTGTTGCAGCAGCTGGCCTGGCCTGGCCCTGGGTCTTTAAACAACCCAGCACTCAGTCGTTAGCTAGCAAGCAAGGCCCCCGAACGCCCACGAACGCCCATGTTCTGTTTAGAGGAAGACTGCAGACAATTTGGCACCCTGCTAAATGAGGGTGCTTTCCCATGAGCGACCTTCGAGTAGGAAAAGCTTTAGCCTAAGACAAGTTGTCAAGCTTAAAATTCTGCTGAAAGCCATATGTTGGAGGCCATATCATGATGGAAGCCTGTGAATGTCTCAGGCCAAAGTAAGCATGGGAGGACATTATTTGCATAGGACAGCCCCCTTCAAAATCACATCATCATGCTGCAGTTGCCATGTAGTGTTACTAGAGGGCAGCAGTATGACCATAATAGAAGAGAGAAGTGTTAAATCTGTTTGCTGACGTACCGCTTGTCTTTCTTGGTCTTTGCTGGGCCTGTGGAGCGGGGGACTACAATAAGCGAGTGAATGAGTAATGAGGAAAGATTATCCTGCATTTGTGGGGAAGGGAGAGCACTTGGAGGGAAAACGGCAAGATGACAGAGTTAAAGCATAGATGTTTGCTGAGTGATTGGGTGAGTGTGTCATCTGTCTCTTTGAAAGGACACGTGAGAGAAGAACAGGAGCCCATGGCCTTCAGATGAGAGAAGAAGCATAGAAGAGCATTTTCCACAAAATAAAAACCTTTACTTCATCTCAAAGCTTCCAACTTTGCAGGTTGTAAGATTTGCCTTGTTGCTGCATAAATAGGCAGAACTAGTGAGGCTCTTCCCAGAATATAAGTAGCATACTCTTTGGGAGTATCCTTAGGCCAGGCATGTCAGGCACATAATTGGGGATATGAGGCCAAGAAAAACGTTAGGAAGCTTGCTCTAATCATCTGCAGGATAGAAGGACAATGGAGAGAAACTAGAGAGGGAACCAGGCTGCACAAAAAAAAGGGGCAGGGTGGCACATTACACCCTAGCAGGAATATCTGATCCCCATACCTCTACCCCTGGGACACCATTTGTGACTTCTCAATACCCCCATCTCATTGCCACTCAAGTGTTCCGTCCTAGTATCTGAATGACCATAAACACCCTTCCTTTCGGCCCTCCTTTTGTAATTCTCCCAGTAACCCAGGTGCTTTGCCACTGTCCAGCCTCCAGTGACCAGTTGGATGCACATTGCTCGGCACCCTATCCACTTACCACTCCGTGCAGCCCCTCTCCGCACACTCAAACTACCCTTCTTTAAATTCGATATACACGATCTGCCTCACTATAAGCTGTGACCTTCCCTCTGTGGATTATATACCCAATCCAAGGAGGACAAGTCACTTGTCGAGCACCCCAAACTCTCTGCAGACGCTGCCAATTCAGGGACTACTGCCTAGTTTGCATGCCATGATTATTCTCTATGCCACATCCAACCAATTGCCACATGCGCCGTCTCCCTGACTCATTCATCTACTTCCCCAAACCACCCGCCTTATTCACCAAATTTGAATGCTCTCAGCTGTCATAGCGGGCATCTCTGCTTCCTGTTCACCCACTTTTCCCCTTCTTTCTTAGTTGCCCACCTGTGCTCAGATGGCCATTCCTCCAAGTGCCACTTGAAGCTCGCCTTCCTTCTGGTTCTCTACCTTATAAAGCCCCTTTCAGTACTACCATCACAGCAATTGTCATTTTGTGGCTGCTCCTTTGTGGTGAGTAAATGAAGAAGAGGGCATCGCACAAGAAAGTACCCACACAATGGGGGGGACACTTGTCAACATTCCCCTTCCCTTCAGTGTCTTAAGCATCTGTTTTCAATACAACTACCCCAAGAGACCTCATAACAGATCCTGCGAGGGTGGGGGGTGGGGGTAATAAAAACTTGGGGTGCCTTGTCCCCCCTCACCGTGTCTTACCACGTGCTCCTTGCTGTCACCTCTTTCAATACCATAACTACAGTATGTCTGTCTGGTGCCCCCCTTGTGGTCGGTAATAAAAAAGTGCCCTAAGGCTGTTCCCCTAAGTTCCCTCTGTTGCCCCTATACTTTTGGGGTACACCCCCTCTCCCCGGAAAGGGGGGGGGGGCAAAAAAAAATGATGGGTAGCGCACCCAAAGCCAAACCACATCATTCTGTGCCTTCTAGCACCCTCTTTTGTAATGCACCCCAACACCCCTTTTTTACTCTGCTCCCCAAAATTTGTCCCCCCCACTCTGTATTTGGGGAGGGGGAGGGAGCGGTCATAAAATGTTGGGGGTCTACTATCGTAGTGCCCCTCCTATCAGGTCACCCCCCCTCTGTTTGCTGAAGGGGGAGGGGTACTCTTTCCTTGTTGGGCTCACTCCCCTATGCTCCGCCCCCTGACCTATTGCCCCAGACTCTGCCTACTTCTCCCTTTTCTCTGTGGCCCCACCCCTCTCTACACATGCCCCTCCCCTTGGTCCCTCCTAGGCTGTATGCCACCACCCTAGGCTCCTCCCCCCAACTATGCCCCCCCTTCTTTCTGCTTTCCTTTCTTACTCCACCCATTCACACTCCCCCTCTGTGGCTCCTCCCCCAGGCTGTATGCCACCACCTGTCCCTAGGCTCCTCCCCGAACTATGCCCCCCCCTCTCTCTGCTTTCCTTTTTTACTCCGCCCATTCACACTCCCCCTCTGTGGCTCCTCCCCTCTACTCTACTCTACTCCCACTCGGCCTGGGCCTGAACCTCACTCTCTCTGCCCAGACACTCCAACCACTCTGTTCTCCACCATTCAGGCTTCTCTCCTTACACACCAACCACTCTTACATCCACCAATCACCAGACAGGCACACCTCCACACATTTTACTTACCGACTTACCTCTGCATCACCGCCATCAGTCATCTGGTGCCGAACCCGGGATTTGAACCCTGGTCGCCTGGGTGGAAGGCAGGAACTTACCCACTGGACCACACGGGCTTCCATGTTTGTGTTATTTCCAATAGTCCCTATATCATGGCTATGGTGTGTCATGTAGACTAGGGGGCCTGTATGTAGCTTATAGATGCTCCTGAATCCCTGATTACCAGCAAGGAGCAATAGCTCAGTGGTAATGTCATCTGCCTCTGATGCTGAAAGCTCCCCTGGCCGAGGGTTCAAATCCCGCCATGGGTGGAAAAAAAAATGTTTTTCTTTTTTTTTCCATTAACTAATATTTCGATTTTATAAAAACCAGGAGCAATTTCAGACACTCTTTTTTGCACCAGTGCCTGAAAATTATAAATATTTTCTCTCCTGACTCCCATGCAGCCCCCTTTTTCATTAGTAGGTGAAATATGGGTAAAGCATTATCTTCAGTTATCAATCTATTGATTTCTTGTCTTTGAATTTGGCATTTCGTAGGGCGAATGTGGCCTAGGGGCTATAACTGAGCAGAAATAAGCCTCCCACAAATAGTAAAATAGGTTGAGTGGTGGGGATTTTTCATTTTGGTGTGAACAGAGCTGTGTAATCAGGGGGATAGTGCCTGTGCTGCTGGCTAGGCATATTGGCCTAGTGTTAGCTCTCACTCACGAAATGATGGGCAAAGTTTGGAGCTGGTCAAACTCCCTTTATTAGGTGCAATCAGAAGACAGACATGTTGAAGTTTTCAAGAGTCAGAAAAGGGTAAAGTCCGGCGTGTGCTTCATTGGGCCTGCATCATGCCTGTTGCAGCAGCTGGCCTGGCCTGGCCCTGGGTCTTTAAACAACCCAGCACTCAGTCGTTAGCTAGCAAGCAAGGCCCCCGAACGCCCACGAACGCCCATGTTCTGTTTAGAGGAAGACTGCAGACAATTTGGCACCCTGCTAAATGAGGGTGCTTTCCCATGAGCGACCTTCGAGTAGGAAAAGCTTTAGCCTAAGACAAGTTGTCAAGCTTAAAATTCTGCTGAAAGCCATATGTTGGAGGCCATATCATGATGGAAGCCTGTGAATGTCTCAGGCCAAAGTAAGCATGGGAGGACATTATTTGCATAGGACAGCCCCCTTCAAAATCACATCATCATGCTGCAGTTGCCATGTAGTGTTACTAGAGGGCAGCAGTATGACCATAATAGAAGAGAGAAGTGTTAAATCTGTTTGCTGACGTACCGCTTGTCTTTCTTGGTCTTTGCTGGGCCTGTGGAGCGGGGGACTACAATAAGCGAGTGAATGAGTAATGAGGAAAGATTATCCTGCATTTGTGGGGAAGGGAGAGCACTTGGAGGGAAAACGGCAAGATGACAGAGTTAAAGCATAGATGTTTGCTGAGTGATTGGGTGAGTGTGTCATCTGTCTCTTTGAAAGGACACGTGAGAGAAGAACAGGAGCCCATGGCCTTCAGATGAGAGAAGAAGCATAGAAGAGCATTTTCCACAAAATAAAAACCTTTACTTCATCTCAAAGCTTCCAACTTTGCAGGTTGTAAGATTTGCCTTGTTGCTGCATAAATAGGCAGAACTAGTGAGGCTCTTCCCAGAATATAAGTAGCATACTCTTTGGGAGTATCCTTAGGCCAGGCATGTCAGGCACATAATTGGGGATATGAGGCCAAGAAAAACGTTAGGAAGCTTGCTCTAATCATCTGCAGGATAGAAGGACAATGGAGAGAAACTAGAGAGGGAACCAGGCTGCACAAAAAAAAGGGGCAGGGTGGCACATTACACCCTAGCAGGAATATCTGATCCCCATACCTCTACCCCTGGGACACCATTTGTGACTTCTCAATACCCCCATCTCATTGCCACTCAAGTGTTCCGTCCTAGTATCTGAATGACCATAAACACCCTTCCTTTCGGCCCTCCTTTTGTAATTCTCCCAGTAACCCAGGTGCTTTGCCACTGTCCAGCCTCCAGTGACCAGTTGGATGCACATTGCTCGGCACCCTATCCACTTACCACTCCGTGCAGCCCCTCTCCGCACACTCAAACTACCCTTCTTTAAATTCGATATACACGATCTGCCTCACTATAAGCTGTGACCTTCCCTCTGTGGATTATATACCCAATCCAAGGAGGACAAGTCACTTGTCGAGCACCCCAAACTCTCTGCAGACGCTGCCAATTCAGGGACTACTGCCTAGTTTGCATGCCATGATTATTCTCTATGCCACATCCAACCAATTGCCACATGCGCCGTCTCCCTGACTCATTCATCTACTTCCCCAAACCACCCGCCTTATTCACCAAATTTGAATGCTCTCAGCTGTCATAGCGGGCATCTCTGCTTCCTGTTCACCCACTTTTCCCCTTCTTTCTTAGTTGCCCACCTGTGCTCAGATGGCCATTCCTCCAAGTGCCACTTGAAGCTCGCCTTCCTTCTGGTTCTCTACCTTATAAAGCCCCTTTCAGTACTACCATCACAGCAATTGTCATTTTGTGGCTGCTCCTTTGTGGTGAGTAAATGAAGAAGAGGGTATCGCACAAGAAAGTACCCACACAATGGGGGGGACACTTGTCAACATTCCCCTTCCCTTCAGTGTCTTAAGCATCTGTTTTCAATACAACTACCCCAAGAGACCTCATAACAGATCCTGCGAGGGTGGGGGGTGGGGGTAATAAAAACTTGGGGTGCCTTGTCCCCCCTCACCGTGTCTTACCACGTGCTCCTTGCTGTCACCTCTTTCAATACCATAACTACAGTATGTCTGTCTGGTGCCCCCCTTGTGGTCGGTAATAAAAAAGTGCCCTAAGGCTGTTCCCCTAAGTTCCCTCTGTTGCCCCTATACTTTTGGGGTACACCCCCTCTCCCCGGAAAAGGGGGGGGGGCAAAAAAAAATGATGGGTAGCGCACCCAAAGCCAAACCACATCATTCTGTGCCTTCTAGCACCCTCTTTTGTAATGCACCCCAACACCCCTTTTTTACACTGCTCCCCAAAATTTGTCCCCCCCACTCTGTATTTGGGGAGGGGGAGGGAGCGGTCATAAAATGTTGGGGGTCTACTATCGTAGTGCCCCTCCTATCAGGTCACCCCCCCTCTGTTTGCTGAAGGGGGAGGGGTACTCTTTCCTTGTTGGGCTCACTCCCCTATGCTCCGCCCCCTGACCTATTGCCCCAGACTCTGCCTACTTCTCCCTTTCCTCTGTGGCCCCACCCCTCTCTACACATGCCCCTCCCCTTGGTCCCTCCTAGGCTGTATGCCACCACCCTAGGCTCCTCCCCCCAACTATGCCCCCCCTTCTTTCTGCTTTCCTTTCTTACTCCACCCATTCACACTCCCCCTCTGTGGCTCCTCCCCCAGGCTGTATGCCACCACCTGTCCCTAGGCTCCTCCCCGAACTATGCCCCCCCCTCTCTCTGCTTTCCTTTTTTACTCCGCCCATTCACACTCCCCCTCTGTGGCTCCTCCCCTCTACTCCCACTCGGCCTGGGCCTGAACCTCACTCTCTCTGCCCAGACACTCCAACCACTCTGTTCTCCACCATTCAGGCTTCTCTCCTTACACACCAACCACTCTTACATCCACCAATCACCAGACAGGCACACCTCCACACATTTTACTTACCGACTTACCTCTGCATCACCGCCATCAGTCATCTGGTGCCGAACCCGGGATTTGAACCCTGGTCGCCTGGGTGGAAGGCAGGAACTTACCCACTGGACCACACGGGCTTCCATGTTTGTATTATTTCCAATAGTCCCTATATCATGGCTATGGTGTGTCATGTAGACTAGGGGGCCTGTATGTAGCTTATAGATGCTCCTGAATCCCTGATTACCAGCAAGGAGCAATAGCTCAGTGGTAATGTCATCTGCCTCTGATGCTGAAAGCTCCCCTGGCCGAGGGTTCAAATCCCGCCATGGGTGGAAAAAAAAATGTTTTTCTTTTTTTTTCCATTAACTAATATTTCGATTTTATAAAAACCAGGAGCAATTTCAGACACTCTTTTTTGCACCAGTGCCTGAAAATTATAAATATTTTCTCTCCTGACTCCCATGCAGCCCCCTTTTTCATTAGTAGGTGAAATATGGGTAAAGCATTATCTTCAGTTATCAATCTATTGATTTCTTGTCTTTGAATTTGGCATTTCGTAGGGCGAATGTGGCCTAGGGGCTATAACTGAGCAGAAATAAGCCTCCCACAAATAGTAAAATAGGTTGAGTGGTGGGGATTTTTCATTTTGGTGTGAACAGAGCTGTGTAATCAGGGGGATAGTGCCTGTGCTGCTGGCTAGGCATATTGGCCTAGTGTTAGCTCTCACTCACGAAATGATGGGCAAAGTTTGGAGCTGGTCAAACTCCCTTTATTAGGTGCAATCAGAAGACAGACATGTTGAAGTTTTCAAGAGTCAGAAAAGGGTAAAGTCCGGCGTGTGCTTCATTGGGCCTGCATCATGCCTGTTGCAGCAGCTGGCCTGGCCTGGCCCTGGGTCTTTAAACAACCCAGCACTCAGTCGTTAGCTAGCAAGCAAGGCCCCCGAACGCCCACGAACGCCCATGTTCTGTTTAGAGGAAGACTGCAGACAATTTGGCACCCTGCTAAATGAGGGTGCTTTCCCATGAGCGACCTTCGAGTAGGAAAAGCTTTAGCCTAAGACAAGTTGTCAAGCTTAAAATTCTGCTGAAAGCCATATGTTGGAGGCCATATCATGATGGAAGCCTGTGAATGTCTCAGGCCAAAGTAAGCATGGGAGGACATTATTTGCATAGGACAGCCCCCTTCAAAATCACATCATCATGCTGCAGTTGCCATGTAGTGTTACTAGAGGGCAGCAGTATGACCATAATAGAAGAGAGAAGTGTTAAATCTGTTTGCTGACGTACCGCTTGTCTTTCTTGGTCTTTGCTGGGCCTGTGGAGCGGGGGACTACAATAAGCGAGTGAATGAGTAATGAGGAAAGATTATCCTGCATTTGTGGGGAAGGGAGAGCACTTGGAGGGAAAACGGCAAGATGACAGAGTTAAAGCATAGATGTTTGCTGAGTGATTGGGTGAGTGTGTCATCTGTCTCTTTGAAAGGACACGTGAGAGAAGAACAGGAGCCCATGGCCTTCAGATGAGAGAAGAAGCATAGAAGAGCATTTTCCACAAAATAAAAACCTTTACTTCATCTCAAAGCTTCCAACTTTGCAGGTTGTAAGATTTGCCTTGTTGCTGCATAAATAGGCAGAACTAGTGAGGCTCTTCCCAGAATATAAGTAGCATACTCTTTGGGAGTATCCTTAGGCCAGGCATGTCAGGCACATAATTGGGGATATGAGGCCAAGAAAAACGTTAGGAAGCTTGCTCTAATCATCTGCAGGATAGAAGGACAATGGAGAGAAACTAGAGAGGGAACCAGGCTGCACAAAAAAAAGGGGCAGGGTGGCACATTACACCCTAGCAGGAATATCTGATCCCCATACCTCTACCCCTGGGACACCATTTGTGACTTCTCAATACCCCCATCTCATTGCCACTCAAGTGTTCCGTCCTAGTATCTGAATGACCATAAACACCCTTCCTTTCGGCCCTCCTTTTGTAATTCTCCCAGTAACCCAGGTGCTTTGCCACTGTCCAGCCTCCAGTGACCAGTTGGATGCACATTGCTCGGCACCCTATCCACTTACCACTCCGTGCAGCCCCTCTCCGCACACTCAAACTACCCTTCTTTAAATTCGATATACACGATCTGCCTCACTATAAGCTGTGACCTTCCCTCTGTGGATTATATACCCAATCCAAGGAGGACAAGTCACTTGTCGAGCACCCCAAACTCTCTGCAGACGCTGCCAATTCAGGGACTACTGCCTAGTTTGCATGCCATGATTATTCTCTATGCCACATCCAACCAATTGCCACATGCGCCGTCTCCCTGACTCATTCATCTACTTCCCCAAACCACCCGCCTTATTCACCAAATTTGAATGCTCTCAGCTGTCATAGCGGGCATCTCTGCTTCCTGTTCACCCACTTTTCCCCTTCTTTCTTAGTTGCCCACCTGTGCTCAGATGGCCATTCCTCCAAGTGCCACTTGAAGCTCGCCTTCCTTCTGGTTCTCTACCTTATAAAGCCCCTTTCAGTACTACCATCACAGCAATTGTCATTTTGTGGCTGCTCCTTTGTGGTGAGTAAATGAAGAAGAGGGCATCGCACAAGAAAGTACCCACACAATGGGGGGGACACTTGTCAACATTCCCCTTCCCTTCAGTGTCTTAAGCATCTGTTTTCAATACAACTACCCCAAGAGACCTCATAACAGATCCTGCGAGGGTGGGGGGTGGGGGTAATAAAAACTTGGGGTGCCTTGTCCCCCCTCACCGTGTCTTACCACGTGCTCCTTGCTGTCACCTCTTTCAATACCATAACTACAGTATGTCTGTCTGGTGCCCCCCTTGTGGTCGGTAATAAAAAAGTGCCCTAAGGCTGTTCCCCTAAGTTCCCTCTGTTGCCCCTATACTTTTGGGGTACACCCCCTCTCCCCGGAAAGGGGGGGGGGGCAAAAAAAAATGATGGGTAGCGCACCCAAAGCCAAACCACATCATTCTGTGCCTTCTAGCACCCTCTTTTGTAATGCACCCCAACACCCCTTTTTTACTCTGCTCCCCAAAATTTGTCCCCCCCACTCTGTATTTGGGGAGGGGGAGGGAGCGGTCATAAAATGTTGGGGGTCTACTATCGTAGTGCCCCTCCTATCAGGTCACCCCCCCTCTGTTTGCTGAAGGGGGAGGGGTACTCTTTCCTTGTTGGGCTCACTCCCCTATGCTCCGCCCCCTGACCTATTGCCCCAGACTCTGCCTACTTCTCCCTTTTCTCTGTGGCCCCACCCCTCTCTACACATGCCCCTCCCCTTGGTCCCTCCTAGGCTGTATGCCACCACCCTAGGCTCCTCCCCCCAACTATGCCCCCCCTTCTTTCTGCTTTCCTTTCTTACTCCACCCATTCACACTCCCCCTCTGTGGCTCCTCCCCCAGGCTGTATGCCACCACCTGTCCCTAGGCTCCTCCCCGAACTATGCCCCCCCCCTCTCTCTGCTTTCCTTTTTTACTCCGCCCATTCACACTCCCCCTCTGTGGCTCCTCCCCTCTACTCTACTCTACTCCCACTCGGCCTGGGCCTGAACCTCACTCTCTCTGCCCAGACACTCCAACCACTCTGTTCTCCACCATTCAGGCTTCTCTCCTTACACACCAACCACTCTTACATCCACCAATCACCAGACAGGCACACCTCCACACATTTTACTTACCGACTTACCTCTGCATCACCGCCATCAGTCATCTGGTGCCGAACCCGGGATTTGAACCCTGGTCGCCTGGGTGGAAGGCAGGAACTTACCCACTGGACCACACGGGCTTCCATGTTTGTGTTATTTCCAATAGTCCCTATATCATGGCTATGGTGTGTCATGTAGACTAGGGGGCCTGTATGTAGCTTATAGATGCTCCTGAATCCCTGATTACCAGCAAGGAGCAATAGCTCAGTGGTAATGTCATCTGCCTCTGATGCTGAAAGCTCCCCTGGCCGAGGGTTCAAATCCCGCCATGGGTGGAAAAAAAAATGTTTTTCTTTTTTTTTCCATTAACTAATATTTCGATTTTATAAAAACCAGGAGCAATTTCAGACACTCTTTTTTGCACCAGTGCCTGAAAATTATAAATATTTTCTCTCCTGACTCCCATGCAGCCCCCTTTTTCATTAGTAGGTGAAATATGGGTAAAGCATTATCTTCAGTTATCAATCTATTGATTTCTTGTCTTTGAATTTGGCATTTCGTAGGGCGAATGTGGCCTAGGGGCTATAACTGAGCAGAAATAAGCCTCCCACAAATAGTAAAATAGGTTGAGTGGTGGGGATTTTTCATTTTGGTGTGAACAGAGCTGTGTAATCAGGGGGATAGTGCCTGTGCTGCTGGCTAGGCATATTGGCCTAGTGTTAGCTCTCACTCACGAAATGATGGGCAAAGTTTGGAGCTGGTCAAACTCCCTTTATTAGGTGCAATCAGAAGACAGACATGTTGAAGTTTTCAAGAGTCAGAAAAGGGTAAAGTCCGGCGTGTGCTTCATTGGGCCTGCATCATGCCTGTTGCAGCAGCTGGCCTGGCCTGGCCCTGGGTCTTTAAACAACCCAGCACTCAGTCGTTAGCTAGCAAGCAAGGCCCCCGAACGCCCACGAACGCCCATGTTCTGTTTAGAGGAAGACTGCAGACAATTTGGCACCCTGCTAAATGAGGGTGCTTTCCCATGAGCGACCTTCGAGTAGGAAAAGCTTTAGCCTAAGACAAGTTGTCAAGCTTAAAATTCTGCTGAAAGCCATATGTTGGAGGCCATATCATGATGGAAGCCTGTGAATGTCTCAGGCCAAAGTAAGCATGGGAGGACATTATTTGCATAGGACAGCCCCCTTCAAAATCACATCATCATGCTGCAGTTGCCATGTAGTGTTACTAGAGGGCAGCAGTATGACCATAATAGAAGAGAGAAGTGTTAAATCTGTTTGCTGACGTACCGCTTGTCTTTCTTGGTCTTTGCTGGGCCTGTGGAGCGGGGGACTACAATAAGCGAGTGAATGAGTAATGAGGAAAGATTATCCTGCATTTGTGGGGAAGGGAGAGCACTTGGAGGGAAAACGGCAAGATGACAGAGTTAAAGCATAGATGTTTGCTGAGTGATTGGGTGAGTGTGTCATCTGTCTCTTTGAAAGGACACGTGAGAGAAGAACAGGAGCCCATGGCCTTCAGATGAGAGAAGAAGCATAGAAGAGCATTTTCCACAAAATAAAAACCTTTACTTCATCTCAAAGCTTCCAACTTTGCAGGTTGTAAGATTTGCCTTGTTGCTGCATAAATAGGCAGAACTAGTGAGGCTCTTCCCAGAATATAAGTAGCATACTCTTTGGGAGTATCCTTAGGCCAGGCATGTCAGGCACATAATTGGGGATATGAGGCCAAGAAAAACGTTAGGAAGCTTGCTCTAATCATCTGCAGGATAGAAGGACAATGGAGAGAAACTAGAGAGGGAACCAGGCTGCACAAAAAAAAGGGGCAGGGTGGCACATTACACCCTAGCAGGAATATCTGATCCCCATACCTCTACCCCTGGGACACCATTTGTGACTTCTCAATACCCCCATCTCATTGCCACTCAAGTGTTCCGTCCTAGTATCTGAATGACCATAAACACCCTTCCTTTCGGCCCTCCTTTTGTAATTCTCCCAGTAACCCAGGTGCTTTGCCACTGTCCAGCCTCCAGTGACCAGTTGGATGCACATTGCTCGGCACCCTATCCACTTACCACTCCGTGCAGCCCCTCTCCGCACACTCAAACTACCCTTCTTTAAATTCGATATACACGATCTGCCTCACTATAAGCTGTGACCTTCCCTCTGTGGATTATATACCCAATCCAAGGAGGACAAGTCACTTGTCGAGCACCCCAAACTCTCTGCAGACGCTGCCAATTCAGGGACTACTGCCTAGTTTGCATGCCATGATTATTCTCTATGCCACATCCAACCAATTGCCACATGCGCCGTCTCCCTGACTCATTCATCTACTTCCCCAAACCACCCGCCTTATTCACCAAATTTGAATGCTCTCAGCTGTCATAGCGGGCATCTCTGCTTCCTGTTCACCCACTTTTCCCCTTCTTTCTTAGTTGCCCACCTGTGCTCAGATGGCCATTCCTCCAAGTGCCACTTGAAGCTCGCCTTCCTTCTGGTTCTCTACCTTATAAAGCCCCTTTCAGTACTACCATCACAGCAATTGTCATTTTGTGGCTGCTCCTTTGTGGTGAGTAAATGAAGAAGAGGGTATCGCACAAGAAAGTACCCACACAATGGGGGGGACACTTGTCAACATTCCCCTTCCCTTCAGTGTCTTAAGCATCTGTTTTCAATACAACTACCCCAAGAGACCTCATAACAGATCCTGCGAGGGTGGGGGGTGGGGGTAATAAAAACTTGGGGTGCCTTGTCCCCCCTCACCGTGTCTTACCACGTGCTCCTTGCTGTCACCTCTTTCAATACCATAACTACAGTATGTCTGTCTGGTGCCCCCCTTGTGGTCGGTAATAAAAAAGTGCCCTAAGGCTGTTCCCCTAAGTTCCCTCTGTTGCCCCTATACTTTTGGGGTACACCCCCTCTCCCCGGAAAAGGGGGGGGGGGCAAAAAAAAATGATGGGTAGCGCACCCAAAGCCAAACCACATCATTCTGTGCCTTCTAGCACCCTCTTTTGTAATGCACCCCAACACCCCTTTTTTACACTGCTCCCCAAAATTTGTCCCCCCCACTCTGTATTTGGGGAGGGGGAGGGAGCGGTCATAAAATGTTGGGGGTCTACTATCGTAGTGCCCCTCCTATCAGGTCACCCCCCCTCTGTTTGCTGAAGGGGGAGGGGTACTCTTTCCTTGTTGGGCTCACTCCCCTATGCTCCGCCCCCTGACCTATTGCCCCAGACTCTGCCTACTTCTCCCTTTCCTCTGTGGCCCCACCCCTCTCTACACATGCCCCTCCCCTTGGTCCCTCCTAGGCTGTATGCCACCACCCTAGGCTCCTCCCCCCAACTATGCCCCCCCTTCTTTCTGCTTTCCTTTCTTACTCCACCCATTCACACTCCCCCTCTGTGGCTCCTCCCCCAGGCTGTATGCCACCACCTGTCCCTAGGCTCCTCCCCGAACTATGCCCCCCCCTCTCTCTGCTTTCCTTTTTTACTCCGCCCATTCACACTCCCCCTCTGTGGCTCCTCCCCTCTACTCCCACTCGGCCTGGGCCTGAACCTCACTCTCTCTGCCCAGACACTCCAACCACTCTGTTCTCCACCATTCAGGCTTCTCTCCTTACACACCAACCACTCTTACATCCACCAATCACCAGACAGGCACACCTCCACACATTTTACTTACCGACTTACCTCTGCATCATCGCCATCAGTCATCTGGTGCCGAACCCGGGATTTGAACCCTGGTCTCCTGGGTGGAAGGCAGGAACTTACCCACTGGACCACACGGGCTTCCATGTTTGTATTATTTCCAATAGTCCCTATATCATGGCTATGGTGTGTCATGTAGACTAGGGGGCCTGTATGTAGCTTATAGATGCTCCTGAATCCCTGATTACCAGCAAGGAGCAATAGCTCAGTGGTAATGTCATCTGCCTCTGATGCTGAAAGCTCCCCTGGCCGAGGGTTCAAATCCCGCCATGGGTGGAAAAAAAAATGTTTTTCTTTTTTTTTCCATTAACTAATATTTCGATTTTATAAAAACCAGGAGCAATTTCAGACACTCTTTTTTGCACCAGTGCCTGAAAATTATAAATATTTTCTCTCCTGACTCCCATGCAGCCCCCTTTTTCATTAGTAGGTGAAATATGGGTAAAGCATTATCTTCAGTTATCAATCTATTGATTTCTTGTCTTTGAATTTGGCATTTCGTAGGGCGAATGTGGCCTAGGGGCTATAACTGAGCAGAAATAAGCCTCCCACAAATAGTAAAATAGGTTGAGTGGTGGGGATTTTTCATTTTGGTGTGAACAGAGCTGTGTAATCAGGGGGATAGTGCCTGTGCTGCTGGCTAGGCATATTGGCCTAGTGTTAGCTCTCACTCACGAAATGATGGGCAAAGTTTGGAGCTGGTCAAACTCCCTTTATTAGGTGCAATCAGAAGACAGACATGTTGAAGTTTTCAAGAGTCAGAAAAGGGTAAAGTCCGGCGTGTGCTTCATTGGGCCTGCATCATGCCTGTTGCAGCAGCTGGCCTGGCCTGGCCCTGGGTCTTTAAACAACCCAGCACTCAGTCGTTAGCTAGCAAGCAAGGCCCCCGAACGCCCACGAACGCCCATGTTCTGTTTAGAGGAAGACTGCAGACAATTTGGCACCCTGCTAAATGAGGGTGCTTTCCCATGAGCGACCTTCGAGTAGGAAAAGCTTTAGCCTAAGACAAGTTGTCAAGCTTAAAATTCTGCTGAAAGCCATATGTTGGAGGCCATATCATGATGGAAGCCTGTGAATGTCTCAGGCCAAAGTAAGCATGGGAGGACATTATTTGCATAGGACAGCCCCCTTCAAAATCACATCATCATGCTGCAGTTGCCATGTAGTGTTACTAGAGGGCAGCAGTATGACCATAATAGAAGAGAGAAGTGTTAAATCTGTTTGCTGACGTACCGCTTGTCTTTCTTGGTCTTTGCTGGGCCTGTGGAGCGGGGGACTACAATAAGCGAGTGAATGAGTAATGAGGAAAGATTATCCTGCATTTGTGGGGAAGGGAGAGCACTTGGAGGGAAAACGGCAAGATGACAGAGTTAAAGCATAGATGTTTGCTGAGTGATTGGGTGAGTGTGTCATCTGTCTCTTTGAAAGGACACGTGAGAGAAGAACAGGAGCCCATGGCCTTCAGATGAGAGAAGAAGCATAGAAGAGCATTTTCCACAAAATAAAAACCTTTACTTCATCTCAAAGCTTCCAACTTTGCAGGTTGTAAGATTTGCCTTGTTGCTGCATAAATAGGCAGAACTAGTGAGGCTCTTCCCAGAATATAAGTAGCATACTCTTTGGGAGTATCCTTAGGCCAGGCATGTCAGGCACATAATTGGGGATATGAGGCCAAGAAAAACGTTAGGAAGCTTGCTCTAATCATCTGCAGGATAGAAGGACAATGGAGAGAAACTAGAGAGGGAACCAGGCTGCACAAAAAAAAGGGGCAGGGTGGCACATTACACCCTAGCAGGAATATCTGATCCCCATACCTCTACCCCTGGGACACCATTTGTGACTTCTCAATACCCCCATCTCATTGCCACTCAAGTGTTCCGTCCTAGTATCTGAATGACCATAAACACCCTTCCTTTCGGCCCTCCTTTTGTAATTCTCCCAGTAACCCAGGTGCTTTGCCACTGTCCAGCCTCCAGTGACCAGTTGGATGCACATTGCTCGGCACCCTATCCACTTACCACTCCGTGCAGCCCCTCTCCGCACACTCAAACTACCCTTCTTTAAATTCGATATACACGATCTGCCTCACTATAAGCTGTGACCTTCCCTCTGTGGATTATATACCCAATCCAAGGAGGACAAGTCACTTGTCGAGCACCCCAAACTCTCTGCAGACGCTGCCAATTCAGGGACTACTGCCTAGTTTGCATGCCATGATTATTCTCTATGCCACATCCAACCAATTGCCACATGCGCCGTCTCCCTGACTCATTCATCTACTTCCCCAAACCACCCGCCTTATTCACCAAATTTGAATGCTCTCAGCTGTCATAGCGGGCATCTCTGCTTCCTGTTCACCCACTTTTCCCCTTCTTTCTTAGTTGCCCACCTGTGCTCAGATGGCCATTCCTCCAAGTGCCACTTGAAGCTCGCCTTCCTTCTGGTTCTCTACCTTATAAAGCCCCTTTCAGTACTACCATCACAGCAATTGTCATTTTGTGGCTGCTCCTTTGTGGTGAGTAAATGAAGAAGAGGGCATCGCACAAGAAAGTACCCACACAATGGGGGGGACACTTGTCAACATTCCCCTTCCCTTCAGTGTCTTAAGCATCTGTTTTCAATACAACTACCCCAAGAGACCTCATAACAGATCCTGCGAGGGTGGGGGGTGGGGGTAATAAAAACTTGGGGTGCCTTGTCCCCCCTCACCGTGTCTTACCACGTGCTCCTTGCTGTCACCTCTTTCAATACCATAACTACAGTATGTCTGTCTGGTGCCCCCCTTGTGGTCGGTAATAAAAAAGTGCCCTAAGGCTGTTCCCCTAAGTTCCCTCTGTTGCCCCTATACTTTTGGGGTACACCCCCTCTCCCCGGAAAGGGGGGGGGGGCAAAAAAAAATGATGGGTAGCGCACCCAAAGCCAAACCACATCATTCTGTGCCTTCTAGCACCCTCTTTTGTAATGCACCCCAACACCCCTTTTTTACTCTGCTCCCCAAAATTTGTCCCCCCCACTCTGTATTTGGGGAGGGGGAGGGAGCGGTCATAAAATGTTGGGGGTCTACTATCGTAGTGCCCCTCCTATCAGGTCACCCCCCCTCTGTTTGCTGAAGGGGGAGGGGTACTCTTTCCTTGTTGGGCTCACTCCCCTATGCTCCGCCCCCTGACCTATTGCCCCAGACTCTGCCTACTTCTCCCTTTTCTCTGTGGCCCCACCCCTCTCTACACATGCCCCTCCCCTTGGTCCCTCCTAGGCTGTATGCCACCACCCTAGGCTCCTCCCCCCAACTATGCCCCCCCTTCTTTCTGCTTTCCTTTCTTACTCCACCCATTCACACTCCCCCTCTGTGGCTCCTCCCCCAGGCTGTATGCCACCACCTGTCCCTAGGCTCCTCCCCGAACTATGCCCCCCCCTCTCTCTGCTTTCCTTTTTTACTCCGCCCATTCACACTCCCCCTCTGTGGCTCCTCCCCTCTACTCTACTCTACTCCCACTCGGCCTGGGCCTGAACCTCACTCTCTCTGCCCAGACACTCCAACCACTCTGTTCTCCACCATTCAGGCTTCTCTCCTTACACACCAACCACTCTTACATCCACCAATCACCAGACAGGCACACCTCCACACATTTTACTTACCGACTTACCTCTGCATCACCGCCATCAGTCATCTGGTGCCGAACCCGGGATTTGAACCCTGGTCGCCTGGGTGGAAGGCAGGAACTTACCCACTGGACCACACGGGCTTCCATGTTTGTGTTATTTCCAATAGTCCCTATATCATGGCTATGGTGTGTCATGTAGACTAGGGGGCCTGTATGTAGCTTATAGATGCTCCTGAATCCCTGATTACCAGCAAGGAGCAATAGCTCAGTGGTAATGTCATCTGCCTCTGATGCTGAAAGCTCCCCTGGCCGAGGGTTCAAATCCCGCCATGGGTGGAAAAAAAAATGTTTTTCTTTTTTTTTCCATTAACTAATATTTCGATTTTATAAAAACCAGGAGCAATTTCAGACACTCTTTTTTGCACCAGTGCCTGAAAATTATAAATATTTTCTCTCCTGACTCCCATGCAGCCCCCTTTTTCATTAGTAGGTGAAATATGGGTAAAGCATTATCTTCAGTTATCAATCTATTGATTTCTTGTCTTTGAATTTGGCATTTCGTAGGGCGAATGTGGCCTAGGGGCTATAACTGAGCAGAAATAAGCCTCCCACAAATAGTAAAATAGGTTGAGTGGTGGGGATTTTTCATTTTGGTGTGAACAGAGCTGTGTAATCAGGGGGATAGTGCCTGTGCTGCTGGCTAGGCATATTGGCCTAGTGTTAGCTCTCACTCACGAAATGATGGGCAAAGTTTGGAGCTGGTCAAACTCCCTTTATTAGGTGCAATCAGAAGACAGACATGTTGAAGTTTTCAAGAGTCAGAAAAGGGTAAAGTCCGGCGTGTGCTTCATTGGGCCTGCATCATGCCTGTTGCAGCAGCTGGCCTGGCCTGGCCCTGGGTCTTTAAACAACCCAGCACTCAGTCGTTAGCTAGCAAGCAAGGCCCCCGAACGCCCACGAACGCCCATGTTCTGTTTAGAGGAAGACTGCAGACAATTTGGCACCCTGCTAAATGAGGGTGCTTTCCCATGAGCGACCTTCGAGTAGGAAAAGCTTTAGCCTAAGACAAGTTGTCAAGCTTAAAATTCTGCTGAAAGCCATATGTTGGAGGCCATATCATGATGGAAGCCTGTGAATGTCTCAGGCCAAAGTAAGCATGGGAGGACATTATTTGCATAGGACAGCCCCCTTCAAAATCACATCATCATGCTGCAGTTGCCATGTAGTGTTACTAGAGGGCAGCAGTATGACCATAATAGAAGAGAGAAGTGTTAAATCTGTTTGCTGACGTACCGCTTGTCTTTCTTGGTCTTTGCTGGGCCTGTGGAGCGGGGGACTACAATAAGCGAGTGAATGAGTAATGAGGAAAGATTATCCTGCATTTGTGGGGAAGGGAGAGCACTTGGAGGGAAAACGGCAAGATGACAGAGTTAAAGC
This sequence comes from Pleurodeles waltl, assembly GCF_031143425.1. Taxonomy (NCBI): domain Eukaryota; kingdom Metazoa; phylum Chordata; class Amphibia; order Caudata; family Salamandridae; genus Pleurodeles; species Pleurodeles waltl. The sequence goes on along the minus strand of NC_090443.1, from coordinate 541,635,161 downwards.
ATAGATGTTTGCTGAGTGATTGGGTGAGTGTGTCATCTGTCTCTTTGAAAGGACACGTGAGAGAAGAACAGGAGCCCATGGCCTTCAGATGAGAGAAGAAGCATAGAAGAGCATTTTCCACAAAATAAAAACCTTTACTTCATCTCAAAGCTTCCAACTTTGCAGGTTGTAAGATTTGCCTTGTTGCTGCATAAATAGGCAGAACTAGTGAGGCTCTTCCCAGAATATAAGTAGCATACTCTTTGGGAGTATCCTTAGGCCAGGCATGTCAGGCACATAATTGGGGATATGAGGCCAAGAAAAACGTTAGGAAGCTTGCTCTAATCATCTGCAGGATAGAAGGACAATGGAGAGAAACTAGAGAGGGAACCAGGCTGCACAAAAAAAAGGGGCAGGGTGGCACATTACACCCTAGCAGGAATATCTGATCCCCATACCTCTACCCCTGGGACACCATTTGTGACTTCTCAATACCCCCATCTCATTGCCACTCAAGTGTTCCGTCCTAGTATCTGAATGACCATAAACACCCTTCCTTTCGGCCCTCCTTTTGTAATTCTCCCAGTAACCCAGGTGCTTTGCCACTGTCCAGCCTCCAGTGACCAGTTGGATGCACATTGCTCGGCACCCTATCCACTTACCACTCCGTGCAGCCCCTCTCCGCACACTCAAACTACCCTTCTTTAAATTCGATATACACGATCTGCCTCACTATAAGCTGTGACCTTCCCTCTGTGGATTATATACCCAATCCAAGGAGGACAAGTCACTTGTCGAGCACCCCAAACTCTCTGCAGACGCTGCCAATTCAGGGACTACTGCCTAGTTTGCATGCCATGATTATTCTCTATGCCACATCCAACCAATTGCCACATGCGCCGTCTCCCTGACTCATTCATCTACTTCCCCAAACCACCCGCCTTATTCACCAAATTTGAATGCTCTCAGCTGTCATAGCGGGCATCTCTGCTTCCTGTTCACCCACTTTTCCCCTTCTTTCTTAGTTGCCCACCTGTGCTCAGATGGCCATTCCTCCAAGTGCCACTTGAAGCTCGCCTTCCTTCTGGTTCTCTACCTTATAAAGCCCCTTTCAGTACTACCATCACAGCAATTGTCATTTTGTGGCTGCTCCTTTGTGGTGAGTAAATGAAGAAGAGGGTATCGCACAAGAAAGTACCCACACAATGGGGGGGACACTTGTCAACATTCCCCTTCCCTTCAGTGTCTTAAGCATCTGTTTTCAATACAACTACCCCAAGAGACCTCATAACAGATCCTGCGAGGGTGGGGGGTGGGGGTAATAAAAACTTGGGGTGCCTTGTCCCCCCTCACCGTGTCTTACCACGTGCTCCTTGCTGTCACCTCTTTCAATACCATAACTACAGTATGTCTGTCTGGTGCCCCCCTTGTGGTCGGTAATAAAAAAGTGCCCTAAGGCTGTTCCCCTAAGTTCCCTCTGTTGCCCCTATACTTTTGGGGTACACCCCCTCTCCCCGGAAAAGGGGGGGGGGCAAAAAAAAATGATGGGTAGCGCACCCAAAGCCAAACCACATCATTCTGTGCCTTCTAGCACCCTCTTTTGTAATGCACCCCAACACCCCTTTTTTACACTGCTCCCCAAAATTTGTCCCCCCCACTCTGTATTTGGGGAGGGGGAGGGAGCGGTCATAAAATGTTGGGGGTCTACTATCGTAGTGCCCCTCCTATCAGGTCACCCCCCCTCTGTTTGCTGAAGGGGGAGGGGTACTCTTTCCTTGTTGGGCTCACTCCCCTATGCTCCGCCCCCTGACCTATTGCCCCAGACTCTGCCTACTTCTCCCTTTCCTCTGTGGCCCCACCCCTCTCTACACATGCCCCTCCCCTTGGTCCCTCCTAGGCTGTATGCCACCACCCTAGGCTCCTCCCCCCAACTATGCCCCCCCTTCTTTCTGCTTTCCTTTCTTACTCCACCCATTCACACTCCCCCTCTGTGGCTCCTCCCCCAGGCTGTATGCCACCACCTGTCCCTAGGCTCCTCCCCGAACTATGCCCCCCCCTCTCTCTGCTTTCCTTTTTTACTCCGCCCATTCACACTCCCCCTCTGTGGCTCCTCCCCTCTACTCCCACTCGGCCTGGGCCTGAACCTCACTCTCTCTGCCCAGACACTCCAACCACTCTGTTCTCCACCATTCAGGCTTCTCTCCTTACACACCAACCACTCTTACATCCACCAATCACCAGACAGGCACACCTCCACACATTTTACTTACCGACTTACCTCTGCATCACCGCCATCAGTCATCTGGTGCCGAACCCGGGATTTGAACCCTGGTCGCCTGGGTGGAAGGCAGGAACTTACCCACTGGACCACACGGGCTTCCATGTTTGTATTATTTCCAATAGTCCCTATATCATGGCTATGGTGTGTCATGTAGACTAGGGGGCCTGTATGTAGCTTATAGATGCTCCTGAATCCCTGATTACCAGCAAGGAGCAATAGCTCAGTGGTAATGTCATCTGCCTCTGATGCTGAAAGCTCCCCTGGCCGAGGGTTCAAATCCCGCCATGGGTGGAAAAAAAAATGTTTTTCTTTTTTTTTCCATTAACTAATATTTCGATTTTATAAAAACCAGGAGCAATTTCAGACACTCTTTTTTGCACCAGTGCCTGAAAATTATAAATATTTTCTCTCCTGACTCCCATGCAGCCCCCTTTTTCATTAGTAGGTGAAATATGGGTAAAGCATTATCTTCAGTTATCAATCTATTGATTTCTTGTCTTTGAATTTGGCATTTCGTAGGGCGAATGTGGCCTAGGGGCTATAACTGAGCAGAAATAAGCCTCCCACAAATAGTAAAATAGGTTGAGTGGTGGGGATTTTTCATTTTGGTGTGAACAGAGCTGTGTAATCAGGGGGATAGTGCCTGTGCTGCTGGCTAGGCATATTGGCCTAGTGTTAGCTCTCACTCACGAAATGATGGGCAAAGTTTGGAGCTGGTCAAACTCCCTTTATTAGGTGCAATCAGAAGACAGACATGTTGAAGTTTTCAAGAGTCAGAAAAGGGTAAAGTCCGGCGTGTGCTTCATTGGGCCTGCATCATGCCTGTTGCAGCAGCTGGCCTGGCCTGGCCCTGGGTCTTTAAACAACCCAGCACTCAGTCGTTAGCTAGCAAGCAAGGCCCCCGAACGCCCACGAACGCCCATGTTCTGTTTAGAGGAAGACTGCAGACAATTTGGCACCCTGCTAAATGAGGGTGCTTTCCCATGAGCGACCTTCGAGTAGGAAAAGCTTTAGCCTAAGACAAGTTGTCAAGCTTAAAATTCTGCTGAAAGCCATATGTTGGAGGCCATATCATGATGGAAGCCTGTGAATGTCTCAGGCCAAAGTAAGCATGGGAGGACATTATTTGCATAGGACAGCCCCCTTCAAAATCACATCATCATGCTGCAGTTGCCATGTAGTGTTACTAGAGGGCAGCAGTATGACCATAATAGAAGAGAGAAGTGTTAAATCTGTTTGCTGACGTACCGCTTGTCTTTCTTGGTCTTTGCTGGGCCTGTGGAGCGGGGGACTACAATAAGCGAGTGAATGAGTAATGAGGAAAGATTATCCTGCATTTGTGGGGAAGGGAGAGCACTTGGAGGGAAAACGGCAAGATGACAGAGTTAAAGCATAGATGTTTGCTGAGTGATTGGGTGAGTGTGTCATCTGTCTCTTTGAAAGGACACGTGAGAGAAGAACAGGAGCCCATGGCCTTCAGATGAGAGAAGAAGCATAGAAGAGCATTTTCCACAAAATAAAAACCTTTACTTCATCTCAAAGCTTCCAACTTTGCAGGTTGTAAGATTTGCCTTGTTGCTGCATAAATAGGCAGAACTAGTGAGGCTCTTCCCAGAATATAAGTAGCATACTCTTTGGGAGTATCCTTAGGCCAGGCATGTCAGGCACATAATTGGGGATATGAGGCCAAGAAAAACGTTAGGAAGCTTGCTCTAATCATCTGCAGGATAGAAGGACAATGGAGAGAAACTAGAGAGGGAACCAGGCTGCACAAAAAAAAGGGGCAGGGTGGCACATTACACCCTAGCAGGAATATCTGATCCCCATACCTCTACCCCTGGGACACCATTTGTGACTTCTCAATACCCCCATCTCATTGCCACTCAAGTGTTCCGTCCTAGTATCTGAATGACCATAAACACCCTTCCTTTCGGCCCTCCTTTTGTAATTCTCCCAGTAACCCAGGTGCTTTGCCACTGTCCAGCCTCCAGTGACCAGTTGGATGCACATTGCTCGGCACCCTATCCACTTACCACTCCGTGCAGCCCCTCTCCGCACACTCAAACTACCCTTCTTTAAATTCGATATACACGATCTGCCTCACTATAAGCTGTGACCTTCCCTCTGTGGATTATATACCCAATCCAAGGAGGACAAGTCACTTGTCGAGCACCCCAAACTCTCTGCAGACGCTGCCAATTCAGGGACTACTGCCTAGTTTGCATGCCATGATTATTCTCTATGCCACATCCAACCAATTGCCACATGCGCCGTCTCCCTGACTCATTCATCTACTTCCCCAAACCACCCGCCTTATTCACCAAATTTGAATGCTCTCAGCTGTCATAGCGGGCATCTCTGCTTCCTGTTCACCCACTTTTCCCCTTCTTTCTTAGTTGCCCACCTGTGCTCAGATGGCCATTCCTCCAAGTGCCACTTGAAGCTCGCCTTCCTTCTGGTTCTCTACCTTATAAAGCCCCTTTCAGTACTACCATCACAGCAATTGTCATTTTGTGGCTGCTCCTTTGTGGTGAGTAAATGAAGAAGAGGGCATCGCACAAGAAAGTACCCACACAATGGGGGGGACACTTGTCAACATTCCCCTTCCCTTCAGTGTCTTAAGCATCTGTTTTCAATACAACTACCCCAAGAGACCTCATAACAGATCCTGCGAGGGTGGGGGGTGGGGGTAATAAAAACTTGGGGTGCCTTGTCCCCCCTCACCGTGTCTTACCACGTGCTCCTTGCTGTCACCTCTTTCAATACCATAACTACAGTATGTCTGTCTGGTGCCCCCCTTGTGGTCGGTAATAAAAAAGTGCCCTAAGGCTGTTCCCCTAAGTTCCCTCTGTTGCCCCTATACTTTTGGGGTACACCCCCTCTCCCCGGAAAGGGGGGGGGGGCAAAAAAAAATGATGGGTAGCGCACCCAAAGCCAAACCACATCATTCTGTGCCTTCTAGCACCCTCTTTTGTAATGCACCCCAACACCCCTTTTTTACTCTGCTCCCCAAAATTTGTCCCCCCCACTCTGTATTTGGGGAGGGGGAGGGAGCGGTCATAAAATGTTGGGGGTCTACTATCGTAGTGCCCCTCCTATCAGGTCACCCCCCCTCTGTTTGCTGAAGGGGGAGGGGTACTCTTTCCTTGTTGGGCTCACTCCCCTATGCTCCGCCCCCTGACCTATTGCCCCAGACTCTGCCTACTTCTCCCTTTTCTCTGTGGCCCCACCCCTCTCTACACATGCCCCTCCCCTTGGTCCCTCCTAGGCTGTATGCCACCACCCTAGGCTCCTCCCCCCAACTATGCCCCCCCTTCTTTCTGCTTTCCTTTCTTACTCCACCCATTCACACTCCCCCTCTGTGGCTCCTCCCCCAGGCTGTATGCCACCACCTGTCCCTAGGCTCCTCCCCGAACTATGCCCCCCCCCTCTCTCTGCTTTCCTTTTTTACTCCGCCCATTCACACTCCCCCTCTGTGGCTCCTCCCCTCTACTCTACTCTACTCCCACTCGGCCTGGGCCTGAACCTCACTCTCTCTGCCCAGACACTCCAACCACTCTGTTCTCCACCATTCAGGCTTCTCTCCTTACACACCAACCACTCTTACATCCACCAATCACCAGACAGGCACACCTCCACACATTTTACTTACCGACTTACCTCTGCATCACCGCCATCAGTCATCTGGTGCCGAACCCGGGATTTGAACCCTGGTCGCCTGGGTGGAAGGCAGGAACTTACCCACTGGACCACACGGGCTTCCATGTTTGTGTTATTTCCAATAGTCCCTATATCATGGCTATGGTGTGTCATGTAGACTAGGGGGCCTGTATGTAGCTTATAGATGCTCCTGAATCCCTGATTACCAGCAAGGAGCAATAGCTCAGTGGTAATGTCATCTGCCTCTGATGCTGAAAGCTCCCCTGGCCGAGGGTTCAAATCCCGCCATGGGTGGAAAAAAAAATGTTTTTCTTTTTTTTTCCATTAACTAATATTTCGATTTTATAAAAACCAGGAGCAATTTCAGACACTCTTTTTTGCACCAGTGCCTGAAAATTATAAATATTTTCTCTCCTGACTCCCATGCAGCCCCCTTTTTCATTAGTAGGTGAAATATGGGTAAAGCATTATCTTCAGTTATCAATCTATTGATTTCTTGTCTTTGAATTTGGCATTTCGTAGGGCGAATGTGGCCTAGGGGCTATAACTGAGCAGAAATAAGCCTCCCACAAATAGTAAAATAGGTTGAGTGGTGGGGATTTTTCATTTTGGTGTGAACAGAGCTGTGTAATCAGGGGGATAGTGCCTGTGCTGCTGGCTAGGCATATTGGCCTAGTGTTAGCTCTCACTCACGAAATGATGGGCAAAGTTTGGAGCTGGTCAAACTCCCTTTATTAGGTGCAATCAGAAGACAGACATGTTGAAGTTTTCAAGAGTCAGAAAAGGGTAAAGTCCGGCGTGTGCTTCATTGGGCCTGCATCATGCCTGTTGCAGCAGCTGGCCTGGCCTGGCCCTGGGTCTTTAAACAACCCAGCACTCAGTCGTTAGCTAGCAAGCAAGGCCCCCGAACGCCCACGAACGCCCATGTTCTGTTTAGAGGAAGACTGCAGACAATTTGGCACCCTGCTAAATGAGGGTGCTTTCCCATGAGCGACCTTCGAGTAGGAAAAGCTTTAGCCTAAGACAAGTTGTCAAGCTTAAAATTCTGCTGAAAGCCATATGTTGGAGGCCATATCATGATGGAAGCCTGTGAATGTCTCAGGCCAAAGTAAGCATGGGAGGACATTATTTGCATAGGACAGCCCCCTTCAAAATCACATCATCATGCTGCAGTTGCCATGTAGTGTTACTAGAGGGCAGCAGTATGACCATAATAGAAGAGAGAAGTGTTAAATCTGTTTGCTGACGTACCGCTTGTCTTTCTTGGTCTTTGCTGGGCCTGTGGAGCGGGGGACTACAATAAGCGAGTGAATGAGTAATGAGGAAAGATTATCCTGCATTTGTGGGGAAGGGAGAGCACTTGGAGGGAAAACGGCAAGATGACAGAGTTAAAGCATAGATGTTTGCTGAGTGATTGGGTGAGTGTGTCATCTGTCTCTTTGAAAGGACACGTGAGAGAAGAACAGGAGCCCATGGCCTTCAGATGAGAGAAGAAGCATAGAAGAGCATTTTCCACAAAATAAAAACCTTTACTTCATCTCAAAGCTTCCAACTTTGCAGGTTGTAAGATTTGCCTTGTTGCTGCATAAATAGGCAGAACTAGTGAGGCTCTTCCCAGAATATAAGTAGCATACTCTTTGGGAGTATCCTTAGGCCAGGCATGTCAGGCACATAATTGGGGATATGAGGCCAAGAAAAACGTTAGGAAGCTTGCTCTAATCATCTGCAGGATAGAAGGACAATGGAGAGAAACTAGAGAGGGAACCAGGCTGCACAAAAAAAAGGGGCAGGGTGGCACATTACACCCTAGCAGGAATATCTGATCCCCATACCTCTACCCCTGGGACACCATTTGTGACTTCTCAATACCCCCATCTCATTGCCACTCAAGTGTTCCGTCCTAGTATCTGAATGACCATAAACACCCTTCCTTTCGGCCCTCCTTTTGTAATTCTCCCAGTAACCCAGGTGCTTTGCCACTGTCCAGCCTCCAGTGACCAGTTGGATGCACATTGCTCGGCACCCTATCCACTTACCACTCCGTGCAGCCCCTCTCCGCACACTCAAACTACCCTTCTTTAAATTCGATATACACGATCTGCCTCACTATAAGCTGTGACCTTCCCTCTGTGGATTATATACCCAATCCAAGGAGGACAAGTCACTTGTCGAGCACCCCAAACTCTCTGCAGACGCTGCCAATTCAGGGACTACTGCCTAGTTTGCATGCCATGATTATTCTCTATGCCACATCCAACCAATTGCCACATGCGCCGTCTCCCTGACTCATTCATCTACTTCCCCAAACCACCCGCCTTATTCACCAAATTTGAATGCTCTCAGCTGTCATAGCGGGCATCTCTGCTTCCTGTTCACCCACTTTTCCCCTTCTTTCTTAGTTGCCCACCTGTGCTCAGATGGCCATTCCTCCAAGTGCCACTTGAAGCTCGCCTTCCTTCTGGTTCTCTACCTTATAAAGCCCCTTTCAGTACTACCATCACAGCAATTGTCATTTTGTGGCTGCTCCTTTGTGGTGAGTAAATGAAGAAGAGGGTATCGCACAAGAAAGTACCCACACAATGGGGGGGACACTTGTCAACATTCCCCTTCCCTTCAGTGTCTTAAGCATCTGTTTTCAATACAACTACCCCAAGAGACCTCATAACAGATCCTGCGAGGGTGGGGGGTGGGGGTAATAAAAACTTGGGGTGCCTTGTCCCCCCTCACCGTGTCTTACCACGTGCTCCTTGCTATCACCTCTTTCAATACCATAACTACAGTATGTCTGTCTGGTGCCCCCCTTGTGGTCGGTAATAAAAAAGTGCCCTAAGGCTGTTCCCCTAAGTTCCCTCTGTTGCCCCTATACTTTTGGGGTACACCCCCTCTCCCCGGAAAAGGGGGGGCAAAAAAAAATGATGGGTAGCGCACCCAAAGCCAAACCACATCATTCTGTGCCTTCTAGCACCCTCTTTTGTAATGCACCCCAACACCCCTTTTTTACACTGCTCCCCAAAATTTGTCCCCCCCCACTCTGTATTTGGGGAGGGGGAGGGAGCGGTCATAAAATGTTGGGGGTCTACTATCGTAGTGCCCCTCCTATCAGGTCACCCCCCCCCCTCTGTTTGCTGAAGGGGGAGGGGTACTCTTTCCTTGTTGGGCTCACTCCCCTATGCTCCGCCCCCTGACCTATTGCCCCAGACTCTGCCTACTTCTCCCTTTCCTCTGTGGCCCCACCCCTCTCTACACATGCCCCGCCCCTTGGTCCCTCCTAGGCTGTATACCACCACCCTAGGCTCCTCCCCCCAACTATGCCCCCCCTTCTTTCTGCTTTCCTTTCTTACTCCACCCATTCACACTCCCCCTCTGTGGCTCCTCCCCTCTACTCCCACTCGGCCTGAACCTCACTCTCTCTGCCCAGACACACCAACCACTCTGTTCTCCACCATTCAGGCTTCTCTCCTTACACACCAACCACTCTCTCCATCCACCAATCACCATCCAGGACCATCTTCATCTACACACCAACCACTCTTACATCCACCAATCACCAGCCAGGCACACCTCCACACATTTTACTTACCGACTTACCTCTGCATCACCGCCATCAGTCATCTGGTGCCGAACCCGGGATTTGAACCCTGGTCGCCTGGGTGGAAGGCAGGAACTTACCCACTGGACCACACGGGCTTCCATGTTTGTATTATTTCCAATAGTCCCTATATCATGGCTATGGTGTGTCATGTAGACTAGGAGTCCTGTATGTAGCTTATAGATGCTCCTGAATCCCTGATTACCAGCAAGGAGCAATAGCTCAGTGGTAATGTCATCTGCCTCTGATGCTGAAAGCTCCCCTGGCCGAGGGTTCAAACCCCGCCATGGGTGGAAAAAAATTTTTTTTTCTTTTTTTTTCCATTAACTAATATTTCGATTTTATAAAAACCAGGAGCAATTTCAGAAACTCTTTTTTGCACGAGTGCCTGAAAATTATAAATATTTTCTCTCCTGACTCCCATGCAGCCCCCTTTTTCATTAGTAGGTGAAATATGGGTAAAGCATTATCTTCAGTTATCAATCTATTGATTTCTTGTCTTTGAATTTGGCATTTCGTAGGGCGAATGTGGCCTAGGGGCTATAACTGAGCAGAAATAAGCCTCCCACAAATAGTAAAATAGGTTGAGTGGTGGGGATTTTTCATTTTGGTGTGAACAGAGCTGTGTAATCAGGGGGATAGTGCCTGTGCTGCTGGCTAGGCATATTGGCCTAGTGTTAGCTCTCACTCACGAAATGATGGGCAAAGTTTGGAGCTGGTCAAACTCCCTTTATTAGGTGCAATCAGAAGACAGACATGTTGAAGTTTTCAAGAGTCAGAAAAGGGTAAAGTCCGGCGTGTGCTTCATTGGGCCTGCATCATGCCTGTTGCAGCAGCTGGCCTGGCCTGGCCCTGGGTCTTTAAACAACCCAGCACTCAGTCGTTAGCTAGCAAGCAAGGCCCCCGAACGCCCACGAACGCCCATGTTCTGTTTAGAGGAAGACTGCAGACAATTTGGCACCCTGCTAAATGAGGGTGCTTTCCCATGAGCGACCTTCGAGTAGGAAAAGCTTTAGCCTAAGACAAGTTGTCAAGCTTAAAATTCTGCTGAAAGCCATATGTTGGAGGCCATATCATGATGGAAGCCTGTGAATGTCTCAGGCCAAAGTAAGCATGGGAGGACATTATTTGCATAGGACAGCCCCCTTCAAAATCACATCATCATGCTGCAGTTGCCATGTAGTGTTACTAGAGGGCAGCAGTATGACCATAATAGAAGAGAGAAGTGTTAAATCTGTTTGCTGACGTACCGCTTGTCTTTCTTGGTCTTTGCTGGGCCTGTGGAGCGGGGGACTACAATAAGCGAGTGAATGAGTAATGAGGAAAGATTATCCTGCATTTGTGGGGAAGGGAGAGCACTTGGAGGGAAAACGGCAAGATGACAGAGTTAAAGCATAGATGTTTGCTGAGTGATTGGGTGAGTGTGTCATCTGTCTCTTTGAAAGGACACGTGAGAGAAGAACAGGAGCCCATGGCCTTCAGATGAGAGAAGAAGCATAGAAGAGCATTTTCCACAAAATAAAAACCTTTACTTCATCTCAAAGCTTCCAACTTTGCAGGTTGTAAGATTTGCCTTGTTGCTGCATAAATAGGCAGAACTAGTGAGGCTCTTCCCAGAATATAAGTAGCATACTCTTTGGGAGTATCCTTAGGCCAGGCATGTCAGGCACATAATTGGGGATATGAGGCCAAGAAAAACGTTAGGAAGCTTGCTCTAATCATCTGCAGGATAGAAGGACAATGGAGAGAAACTAGAGAGGGAACCAGGCTGCACAAAAAAAAGGGGCAGGGTGGCACATTACACCCTAGCAGGAATATCTGATCCCCATACCTCTACCCCTGGGACACCATTTGTGACTTCTCAATACCCCCATCTCATTGCCACTCAAGTGTTCCGTCCTAGTATCTGAATGACCATAAACACCCTTCCTTTCGGCCCTCCTTTTGTAATTCTCCCAGTAACCCAGGTGCTTTGCCACTGTCCAGCCTCCAGTGACCAGTTGGATGCACATTGCTCGGCACCCTATCCACTTACCACTCCGTGCAGCCCCTCTCCGCACACTCAAACTACCCTTCTTTAAATTCGATATACACGATCTGCCTCACTATAAGCTGTGACCTTCCCTCTGTGGATTATATACCCAATCCAAGGAGGACAAGTCACTTGTCGAGCACCCCAAACTCTCTGCAGACGCTGCCAATTCAGGGACTACTGCCTAGTTTGCATGCCATGATTATTCTCTATGCCACATCCAACCAATTGCCACATGCGCCGTCTCCCTGACTCATTCATCTACTTCCCCAAACCACCCGCCTTATTCACCAAATTTGAATGCTCTCAGCTGTCATAGCGGGCATCTCTGCTTCCTGTTCACCCACTTTTCCCCTTCTTTCTTAGTTGCCCACCTGTGCTCAGATGGCCATTCCTCCAAGTGCCACTTGAAGCTCGCCTTCCTTCTGGTTCTCTACCTTATAAAGCCCCTTTCAGTACTACCATCACAGCAATTGTCATTTTGTGGCTGCTCCTTTGTGGTGAGTAAATGAAGAAGAGGGCATCGCACAAGAAAGTACCCACACAATGGGGGGGACACTTGTCAACATTCCCCTTCCCTTCAGTGTCTTAAGCATCTGTTTTCAATACAACTACCCCAAGAGACCTCATAACAGATCCTGCGAGGGTGGGGGGTGGGGGTAATAAAAACTTGGGGTGCCTTGTCCCCCCTCACCGTGTCTTACCACGTGCTCCTTGCTGTCACCTCTTTCAATACCATAACTACAGTATGTCTGTCTGGTGCCCCCCTTGTGGTCGGTAATAAAAAAGTGCCCTAAGGCTGTTCCCCTAAGTTCCCTCTGTTGCCCCTATACTTTTGGGGTACACCCCCTCTCCCCGGAAAGGGGGGGGGGGCAAAAAAAAATGATGGGTAGCGCACCCAAAGCCAAACCACATCATTCTGTGCCTTCTAGCACCCTCTTTTGTAATGCACCCCAACACCCCTTTTTTACTCTGCTCCCCAAAATTTGTCCCCCCCACTCTGTATTTGGGGAGGGGGAGGGAGCGGTCATAAAATGTTGGGGGTCTACTATCGTAGTGCCCCTCCTATCAGGTCACCCCCCCTCTGTTTGCTGAAGGGGGAGGGGTACTCTTTCCTTGTTGGGCTCACTCCCCTATGCTCCGCCCCCTGACCTATTGCCCCAGACTCTGCCTACTTCTCCCTTTTCTCTGTGGCCCCACCCCTCTCTACACATGCCCCTCCCCTTGGTCCCTCCTAGGCTGTATGCCACCACCCTAGGCTCCTCCCCCCAACTATGCCCCCCCTTCTTTCTGCTTTCCTTTCTTACTCCACCCATTCACACTCCCCCTCTGTGGCTCCTCCCCCAGGCTGTATGCCACCACCTGTCCCTAGGCTCCTCCCCGAACTATGCCCCCCCCCTCTCTCTGCTTTCCTTTTTTACTCCGCCCATTCACACTCCCCCTCTGTGGCTCCTCCCCTCTACTCTACTCCCACTCGGCCTGGGCCTGAACCTCACTCTCTCTGCCCAGACACTCCAACCACTCTGTTCTCCACCATTCAGGCTTCTCTCCTTACACACCAACCACTCTTACATCCACCAATCACCAGACAGGCACACCTCCACACATTTTACTTACCGACTTACCTCTGCATCACCGCCATCAGTCATCTGGTGCCGAACCCGGGATTTGAACCCTGGTCGCCTGGGTGGAAGGCAGGAACTTACCCACTGGACCACACGGGCTTCCATGTTTGTGTTATTTCCAATAGTCCCTATATCATGGCTATGGTGTGTCATGTAGACTAGGGGGCCTGTATGTAGCTTATAGATGCTCCTGAATCCCTGATTACCAGCAAGGAGCAATAGCTCAGTGGTAATGTCATCTGCCTCTGATGCTGAAAGCTCCCCTGGCCGAGGGTTCAAATCCCGCCATGGGTGGAAAAAAAAATGTTTTTCTTTTTTTTTCCATTAACTAATATTTCGATTTTATAAAAACCAGGAGCAATTTCAGACACTCTTTTTTGCACCAGTGCCTGAAAATTATAAATATTTTCTCTCCTGACTCCCATGCAGCCCCCTTTTTCATTAGTAGGTGAAATATGGGTAAAGCATTATCTTCAGTTATCAATCTATTGATTTCTTGTCTTTGAATTTGGCATTTCGTAGGGCGAATGTGGCCTAGGGGCTATAACTGAGCAGAAATAAGCCTCCCACAAATAGTAAAATAGGTTGAGTGGTGGGGATTTTTCATTTTGGTGTGAACAGAGCTGTGTAATCAGGGGGATAGTGCCTGTGCTGCTGGCTAGGCATATTGGCCTAGTGTTAGCTCTCACTCACGAAATGATGGGCAAAGTTTGGAGCTGGTCAAACTCCCTTTATTAGGTGCAATCAGAAGACAGACATGTTGAAGTTTTCAAGAGTCAGAAAAGGGTAAAGTCCGGCGTGTGCTTCATTGGGCCTGCATCATGCCTGTTGCAGCAGCTGGCCTGGCCTGGCCCTGGGTCTTTAAACAACCCAGCACTCAGTCGTTAGCTAGCAAGCAAGGCCCCCGAACGCCCACGAACGCCCATGTTCTGTTTAGAGGAAGACTGCAGACAATTTGGCACCCTGCTAAATGAGGGTGCTTTCCCATGAGCGACCTTCGAGTAGGAAAAGCTTTAGCCTAAGACAAGTTGTCAAGCTTAAAATTCTGCTGAAAGCCATATGTTGGAGGCCATATCATGATGGAAGCCTGTGAATGTCTCAGGCCAAAGTAAGCATGGGAGGACATTATTTGCATAGGACAGCCCCCTTCAAAATCACATCATCATGCTGCAGTTGCCATGTAGTGTTACTAGAGGGCAGCAGTATGACCATAATAGAAGAGAGAAGTGTTAAATCTGTTTGCTGACGTACCGCTTGTCTTTCTTGGTCTTTGCTGGGCCTGTGGAGCGGGGGACTACAATAAGCGAGTGAATGAGTAATGAGGAAAGATTATCCTGCATTTGTGGGGAAGGGAGAGCACTTGGAGGGAAAACGGCAAGATGACAGAGTTAAAGCATAGATGTTTGCTGAGTGATTGGGTGAGTGTGTCATCTGTCTCTTTGAAAGGACACGTGAGAGAAGAACAGGAGCCCATGGCCTTCAGATGAGAGAAGAAGCATAGAAGAGCATTTTCCACAAAATAAAAACCTTTACTTCATCTCAAAGCTTCCAACTTTGCAGGTTGTAAGATTTGCCTTGTTGCTGCATAAATAGGCAGAACTAGTGAGGCTCTTCCCAGAATATAAGTAGCATACTCTTTGGGAGTATCCTTAGGCCAGGCATGTCAGGCACATAATTGGGGATATGAGGCCAAGAAAAACGTTGGGAAGCTTGCTCTAATCATCTGCAGGATAGAAGGACAATGGAGAGAAACTAGAGAGGGAACCAGGCTGCACAAAAAAAAGGGGCAGGGTGGCACATTACACCCTAGCAGGAATATCTGATCCCCATACCTCTACCCCTGGGACACCATTTGTGACTTCTCAATACCCCCATCTCATTGCCACTCAAGTGTTCCGTCCTAGTATCTGAATGACCATAAACACCCTTCCTTTCGGCCCTCCTTTTGTAATTCTCCCAGTAACCCAGGTGCTTTGCCACTGTCCAGCCTCCAGTGACCAGTTGGATGCACATTGCTCGGCACCCTATCCACTTACCACTCCGTGCAGCCCCTCTCCGCACACTCAAACTACCCTTCTTTAAATTCGATATACACGATCTGCCTCACTATAAGCTGTGACCTTCCCTCTGTGGATTATATACCCAATCCAAGGAGGACAAGTCACTTGTCGAGCACCCCAAACTCTCTGCAGACGCTGCCAATTCAGGGACTACTGCCTAGTTTGCATGCCATGATTATTCTCTATGCCACATCCAACCAATTGCCACATGCGCCGTCTCCCTGACTCATTCATCTACTTCCCCAAACCACCCGCCTTATTCCCCAAATTTGAATGCTCTCAGCTGTCATAGCGGGCATCTCTGCTTCCTGTTCACCCACTTTTCCCCTTCTTTCTTAGTTGCCCACCTGTGCTCAGATGGCCATTCCTCCAAGTGCCACTTGAAGCTCGCCTTCCTTCTGGTTCTCTACCTTATAAAGCCCCTTTCAGTACTACCATCACAGCAATTGTCATTTTGTGGCTGCTCCTTTGTGGTGAGTAAATGAAGAAGAGGGTATCGCACAAGAAAGTACCCACACAATGGGGGGGACACTTGTCAACATTCCCCTTCCCTTCAGTGTCTTAAGCATCTGTTTTCAATACAACTACCCCAAGAGACCTCATAACAGATCCTGCGAGGGTGGGGGGTGGGGGTAATAAAAACTTGGGGTGCCTTGTCCCCCCTCACCGTGTCTTACCACGTGCTCCTTGCTGTCACCTCTTTCAATACCATAACTACAGTATGTCTGTCTGGTGCCCCCCTTGTGGTCGGTAATAAAAAAGTGCCCTAAGGCTGTTCCCCTAAGTTCCCTCTGTTGCCCCTATACTTTTGGGGTACACCCCCCCTCCCCGGAAAAGGGGGGGGGGGGGGGGAAAAATGATGGGTAGCGCACCCAAAGCCAAACCACATCATTCTGTGCCTTCTAGCACCCTCTTTTGTAATGCACCCCAACACCCCTTTTTTACACTGCTCCCCAAAATTTGTCCCCCCCACTCTGTATTTGGGGAGGGGGAGGGAGCGGTCATAAAATGTTGGGGGTCTACTATCGTAGTGCCCCTCCTATCAGGTCACCCCCCCTCTGTTTGCTGAAGGGGGAGGGGTACTCTTTCCTTGTTGGGCTCACTCCCCTATGCTCCGCCCCCTGACCTATTGCCCCAGACTCTGCCTACTTCTCCCTTTCCTCTGTGGCCCCACCCCTCTCTACACATGCCCCTCCCCTTGGTCCCTCCTAGGCTGTATGCCACCACCCTAGGCTCCTCCCCCCAACTATGCCCCCCCTTCTTTCTGCTTTCCTTTCTTACTCCACCCATTCACACTCCCCCTCTGTGGCTCCTCCCCCAGGCTGTATGCCACCACCTGTCCCTAGGCTCCTCCCCGAACTATGCCCCCCCCTCTCTCTGCTTTCCTTTTTTACTCCGCCCATTCACACTCCCCCTCTGTGGCTCCTCCCCTCTACTCCCACTCGGCCTGGGCCTGAACCTCACTCTCTCTGCCCAGACACTCCAACCACTCTGTTCTCCACCATTCAGGCTTCTCTCCTTACACACCAACCACTCTTACATCCACCAATCACCAGACAGGCACACCTCCACACATTTTACTTACCGACTTACCTCTGCATCACCGCCATCAGTCATCTGGTGCCGAACCCGGGATTTGAACCCTGGTCGCCTGGGTGGAAGGCAGGAACTTACCCACTGGACCACACGGGCTTCCATGTTTGTGTTATTTCCAATAGTCCCTATATCATGGCTATGGTGTGTCATGTAGACTAGGGGGCCTGTATGTAGCTTATAGATGCTCCTGAATCCCTGATTACCAGCAAGGAGCAATAGCTCAGTGGTAATGTCATCTGCCTCTGATGCTGAAAGCTCCCCTGGCCGAGGGTTCAAATCCCGCCATGGGTGGAAAAAAAAATGTTTTTCTTTTTTTTTCCATTAACTAATATTTCGATTTTATAAAAACCAGGAGCAATTTCAGACACTCTTTTTTGCACCAGTGCCTGAAAATTATAAATATTTTCTCTCCTGACTCCCATGCAGCCCCCTTTTTCATTAGTAGGTGAAATATGGGTAAAGCATTATCTTCAGTTATCAATCTATTGATTTCTTGTCTTTGAATTTGGCATTTCGTAGGGCGAATGTGGCCTAGGGGCTATAACTGAGCAGAAATAAGCCTCCCACAAATAGTAAAATAGGTTGAGTGGTGGGGATTTTTCATTTTGGTGTGAACAGAGCTGTGTAATCAGGGGGATAGTGCCTGTGCTGCTGGCTAGGCATATTGGCCTAGTGTTAGCTCTCACTCACGAAATGATGGGCAAAGTTTGGAGCTGGTCAAACTCCCTTTATTAGGTGCAATCAGAAGACAGACATGTTGAAGTTTTCAAGAGTCAGAAAAGGGTAAAGTCCGGCGTGTGCTTCATTGGGCCTGCATCATGCCTGTTGCAGCAGCTGGCCTGGCCTGGCCCTGGGTCTTTAAACAACCCAGCACTCAGTCGTTAGCTAGCAAGCAAGGCCCCCGAACGCCCACGAACGCCCATGTTCTGTTTAGAGGAAGACTGCAGACAATTTGGCACCCTGCTAAATGAGGGTGCTTTCCCATGAGCGACCTTCGAGTAGGAAAAGCTTTAGCCTAAGACAAGTTGTCAAGCTTAAAATTCTGCTGAAAGCCATATGTTGGAGGCCATATCATGATGGAAGCCTGTGAATGTCTCAGGCCAAAGTAAGCATGGGAGGACATTATTTGCATAGGACAGCCCCCTTCAAAATCACATCATCATGCTGCAGTTGCCATGTAGTGTTACTAGAGGGCAGCAGTATGACCATAATAGAAGAGAGAAGTGTTAAATCTGTTTGCTGACGTACCGCTTGTCTTTCTTGGTCTTTGCTGGGCCTGTGGAGCGGGGGACTACAATAAGCGAGTGAATGAGTAATGAGGAAAGATTATCCTGCATTTGTGGGGAAGGGAGAGCACTTGGAGGGAAAACGGCAAGATGACAGAGTTAAAGCATAGATGTTTGCTGAGTGATTGGGTGAGTGTGTCATCTGTCTCTTTGAAAGGACACGTGAGAGAAGAACAGGAGCCCATGGCCTTCAGATGAGAGAAGAAGCATAGAAGAGCATTTTCCACAAAATAAAAACCTTTACTTCATCTCAAAGCTTCCAACTTTGCAGGTTGTAAGATTTGCCTTGTTGCTGCATAAATAGGCAGAACTAGTGAGGCTCTTCCCAGAATATAAGTAGCATACTCTTTGGGAGTATCCTTAGGCCAGGCATGTCAGGCACATAATTGGGGATATGAGGCCAAGAAAAACGTTAGGAAGCTTGCTCTAATCATCTGCAGGATAGAAGGACAATGGAGAGAAACTAGAGAGGGAACCAGGCTGCACAAAAAAAAGGGGCAGGGTGGCACATTACACCCTAGCAGGAATATCTGATCCCCATACCTCTACCCCTGGGACACCATTTGTGACTTCTCAATACCCCCATCTCATTGCCACTCAAGTGTTCCGTCCTAGTATCTGAATGACCATAAACACCCTTCCTTTCGGCCCTCCTTTTGTAATTCTCCCAGTAACCCAGGTGCTTTGCCACTGTCCAGCCTCCAGTGACCAGTTGGATGCACATTGCTCGGCACCCTATCCACTTACCACTCCGTGCAGCCCCTCTCCGCACACTCAAACTACCCTTCTTTAAATTCGATATACACGATCTGCCTCACTATAAGCTGTGACCTTCCCTCTGTGGATTATATACCCAATCCAAGGAGGACAAGTCACTTGTCGAGCACCCCAAACTCTCTGCAGACGCTGCCAATTCAGGGACTACTGCCTAGTTTGCATGCCATGATTATTCTCTATGCCACATCCAACCAATTGCCACATGCGCCGTCTCCCTGACTCATTCATCTACTTCCCCAAACCACCCGCCTTATTCACCAAATTTGAATGCTCTCAGCTGTCATAGCGGGCATCTCTGCTTCCTGTTCACCCACTTTTCCCCTTCTTTCTTAGTTGCCCACCTGTGCTCAGATGGCCATTCCTCCAAGTGCCACTTGAAGCTCGCCTTCCTTCTGGTTCTCTACCTTATAAAGCCCCTTTCAGTACTACCATCACAGCAATTGTCATTTTGTGGCTGCTCCTTTGTGGTGAGTAAATGAAGAAGAGGGTATCGCACAAGAAAGTACCCACACAATGGGGGGGACACTTGTCAACATTCCCCTTCCCTTCAGTGTCTTAAGCATCTGTTTTCAATACAACTACCCCAAGAGACCTCATAACAGATCCTGCGAGGGTGGGGGGTGGGGGTAATAAAAACTTGGGGTGCCTTGTCCCCCCTCACCGTGTCTTACCACGTGCTCCTTGCTATCACCTCTTTCAATACCATAACTACAGTATGTCTGTCTGGTGCCCCCCTTGTGGTCGGTAATAAAAAAGTGCCCTAAGGCTGTTCCCCTAAGTTCCCTCTGTTGCCCCTATACTTTTGGGGTACACCCCCTCTCCCCGGAAAAGGGGGGGCAAAAAAAAATGATGGGTAGCGCACCCAAAGCCAAACCACATCATTCTGTGCCTTCTAGCACCCTCTTTTGTAATGCACCCCAACACCCCTTTTTTACACTGCTCCCCAAAATTTGTCCCCCCCCACTCTGTATTTGGGGAGGGGGAGGGAGCGGTCATAAAATGTTGGGGGTCTACTATCGTAGTGCCCCTCCTATCAGGTCACCCCCCCCCCTCTGTTTGCTGAAGGGGGAGGGGTACTCTTTCCTTGTTGGGCTCACTCCCCTATGCTCCGCCCCCTCACCTATTGCCCCAGACTCTGCCTACTTCTCCCTTTCCTCTGTGGCCCCACCCCTCTCTACACATGCCCCGCCCCTTGGTCCCTCCTAGGCTGTATACCACCACCCTAGGCTCCTCCCCCCAACTATGCCCCCCCTTCTTTCTGCTTTCCTTTCTTACTCCACCCATTCACACTCCCCCTCTGTGGCTCCTCCCCTCTACTCCCACTCGGCCTGAACCTCACTCTCTCTGCCCAGACACACCAACCACTCTGTTCTCCACCATTCAGGCTTCTCTCCTTACACACCAACCACTCTCTCCATCCACCAATCACCATCCAGGACCATCTTCATCTACACACCAACCACTCTTACATCCACCAATCACCAGCCAGGCACACCTCCACACATTTTACTTACCGACTTACCTCTGCATCACCGCCATCAGTCATCTGGTGCCGAACCCGGGATTTGAACCCTGGTCGCCTGGGTGGAAGGCAGGAACTTACCCACTGGACCACACGGGCTTCCATGTTTGTATTATTTCCAATAGTCCCTATATCATGGCTATGGTGTGTCATGTAGACTAGGAGTCCTTTATGTAGCTTATAGATGCTCCTGAATCCCTGATTACCAGCAAGGAGCAATAGCTCAGTGGTAATGTCATCTGCCTCTGATGCTGAAAGCTCCCCTGGCCGAGGGTTCAAACCCCGCCATGGGTGGAAAAAATTTTTTTTTTCTTTTTTTTTCCATTAACTAATATTTCGATTTTATAAAAACCAGGAGCAATTTCAGAAACTCTTTTTTGCACGAGTGCCTGAAAATTATAAATATTTTCTCTCCTGACTCCCATGCAGCCCCCTTTTTCATTAGTAGGTGAAATATGGGTAAAGCATTATCTTCAGTTATCAATCTATTGATTTCTTGTCTTTGAATTTGGCATTTCGTAGGGCGAATGTGGCCTAGGGGCTATAACTGAGCAGAAATAAGCCTCCCACAAATAGTAAAATAGGTTGAGTGGTGGGGATTTTTCATTTTGGTGTGAACAGAGCTGTGTAATCAGGGGGATAGTGCCTGTGCTGCTGGCTAGGCATATTGGCCTAGTGTTAGCTCTCACTCACGAAATGATGGGCAAAGTTTGGAGCTGGTCAAACTCCCTTTATTAGGTGCAATCAGAAGACAGACATGTTGAAGTTTTCAAGAGTCAGAAAAGGGTAAAGTCCGGCGTGTGCTTCATTGGGCCTGCATCATGCCTGTTGCAGCAGCTGGCCTGGCCTGGCCCTGGGTCTTTAAACAACCCAGCACTCAGTCGTTAGCTAGCAAGCAAGGCCCCCGAACGCCCACGAACGCCCATGTTCTGTTTAGAGGAAGACTGCAGACAATTTGGCACCCTGCTAAATGAGGGTGCTTTCCCATGAGCGACCTTCGAGTAGGAAAAGCTTTAGCCTAAGACAAGTTGTCAAGCTTAAAATTCTGCTGAAAGCCATATGTTGGAGGCCATATCATGATGGAAGCCTGTGAATGTCTCAGGCCAAAGTAAGCATGGGAGGACATTATTTGCATAGGACAGCCCCCTTCAAAATCACATCATCATGCTGCAGTTGCCATGTAGTGTTACTAGAGGGCAGCAGTATGACCATAATAGAAGAGAGAAGTGTTAAATCTGTTTGCTGACGTACCGCTTGTCTTTCTTGGTCTTTGCTGGGCCTGTGGAGCGGGGGACTACAATAAGCGAGTGAATGAGTAATGAGGAAAGATTATCCTGCATTTGTGGGGAAGGGAGAGCACTTGGAGGGAAAACGGCAAGATGACAGAGTTAAAGCATAGATGTTTGCTGAGTGATTGGGTGAGTGTGTCATCTGTCTCTTTGAAAGGACACGTGAGAGAAGAACAGGAGCCCATGGCCTTCAGATGAGAGAAGAAGCATAGAAGAGCATTTTCCACAAAATAAAAACCTTTACTTCATCTCAAAGCTTCCAACTTTGCAGGTTGTAAGATTTGCCTTGTTGCTGCATAAATAGGCAGAACTAGTGAGGCTCTTCCCAGAATATAAGTAGCATACTCTTTGGGAGTATCCTTAGGCCAGGCATGTCAGGCACATAATTGGGGATATGAGGCCAAGAAAAACGTTAGGAAGCTTGCTCTAATCATCTGCAGGATAGAAGGACAATGGAGAGAAACTAGAGAGGGAACCAGGCTGCACAAAAAAAAGGGGCAGGGTGGCACATTACACCCTAGCAGGAATATCTGATCCCCATACCTCTACCCCTGGGACACCATTTGTGACTTCTCAATACCCCCATCTCATTGCCACTCAAGTGTTCCGTCCTAGTATCTGAATGACCATAAACACCCTTCCTTTCGGCCCTCCTTTTGTAATTCTCCCAGTAACCCAGGTGCTTTGCCACTGTCCAGCCTCCAGTGACCAGTTGGATGCACATTGCTCGGCACCCTATCCACTTACCACTCCGTGCAGCCCCTCTCCGCACACTCAAACTACCCTTCTTTAAATTCGATATACACGATCTGCCTCACTATAAGCTGTGACCTTCCCTCTGTGGATTATATACCCAATCCAAGGAGGACAAGTCACTTGTCGAGCACCCCAAACTCTCTGCAGACGCTGCCAATTCAGGGACTACTGCCTAGTTTGCATGCCATGATTATTCTCTATGCCACATCCAACCAATTGCCACATGCGCCGTCTCCCTGACTCATTCATCTACTTCCCCAAACCACCCGCCTTATTCACCAAATTTGAATGCTCTCAGCTGTCATAGCGGGCATCTCTGCTTCCTGTTCACCCACTTTTCCCCTTCTTTCTTAGTTGCCCACCTGTGCTCAGATGGCCATTCCTCCAAGTGCCACTTGAAGCTCGCCTTCCTTCTGGTTCTCTACCTTATAAAGCCCCTTTCAGTACTACCATCACAGCAATTGTCATTTTGTGGCTGCTCCTTTGTGGTGAGTAAATGAAGAAGAGGGCATCGCACAAGAAAGTACCCACACAATGGGGGGGACACTTGTCAACATTCCCCTTCCCTTCAGTGTCTTAAGCATCTGTTTTCAATACAACTACCCCAAGAGACCTCATAACAGATCCTGCGAGGGTGGGGGGTGGGGGTAATAAAAACTTGGGGTGCCTTGTCCCCCCTCACCGTGTCTTACCACGTGCTCCTTGCTGTCACCTCTTTCAATACCATAACTACAGTATGTCTGTCTGGTGCCCCCCTTGTGGTCGGTAATAAAAAAGTGCCCTAAGGCTGTTCCCCTAAGTTCCCTCTGTTGCCCCTATACTTTTGGGGTACACCCCCTCTCCCCGGAAAGGGGGGGGGGGCAAAAAAAAATGATGGGTAGCGCACCCAAAGCCAAACCACATCATTCTGTGCCTTCTAGCACCCTCTTTTGTAATGCACCCCAACACCCCTTTTTTACTCTGCTCCCCAAAATTTGTCCCCCCCACTCTGTATTTGGGGAGGGGGAGGGAGCGGTCATAAAATGTTGGGGGTCTACTATCGTAGTGCCCCTCCTATCAGGTCACCCCCCCTCTGTTTGCTGAAGGGGGAGGGGTACTCTTTCCTTGTTGGGCTCACTCCCCTATGCTCCGCCCCCTGACCTATTGCCCCAGACTCTGCCTACTTCTCCCTTTTCTCTGTGGCCCCACCCCTCTCTACACATGCCCCTCCCCTTGGTCCCTCCTAGGCTGTATGCCACCACCCTAGGCTCCTCCCCCCAACTATGCCCCCCCTTCTTTCTGCTTTCCTTTCTTACTCCACCCATTCACACTCCCCCTCTGTGGCTCCTCCCCCAGGCTGTATGCCACCACCTGTCCCTAGGCTCCTCCCCGAACTATGCCCCCCCCCTCTCTCTGCTTTCCTTTTTTACTCCGCCCATTCACACTCCCCCTCTGTGGCTCCTCCCCTCTACTCTACTCTACTCCCACTCGGCCTGGGCCTGAACCTCACTCTCTCTGCCCAGACACTCCAACCACTCTGTTCTCCACCATTCAGGCTTCTCTCCTTACACACCAACCACTCTTACATCCACCAATCACCAGACAGGCACACCTCCACACATTTTACTTACCGACTTACCTCTGCATCACCGCCATCAGTCATCTGGTGCCGAACCCGGGATTTGAACCCTGGTCGCCTGGGTGGAAGGCAGGAACTTACCCACTGGACCACACGGGCTTCCATGTTTGTGTTATTTCCAATAGTCCCTATATCATGGCTATGGTGTGTCATGTAGACTAGGGGGCCTGTATGTAGCTTATAGATGCTCCTGAATCCCTGATTACCAGCAAGGAGCAATAGCTCAGTGGTAATGTCATCTGCCTCTGATGCTGAAAGCTCCCCTGGCCGAGGGTTCAAATCCCGCCATGGGTGGAAAAAAAAATGTTTTTCTTTTTTTTTCCATTAACTAATATTTCGATTTTATAAAAACCAGGAGCAATTTCAGACACTCTTTTTTGCACCAGTGCCTGAAAATTATAAATATTTTCTCTCCTGACTCCCATGCAGCCCCCTTTTTCATTAGTAGGTGAAATATGGGTAAAGCATTATCTTCAGTTATCAATCTATTGATTTCTTGTCTTTGAATTTGGCATTTCGTAGGGCGAATGTGGCCTAGGGGCTATAACTGAGCAGAAATAAGCCTCCCACAAATAGTAAAATAGGTTGAGTGGTGGGGATTTTTCATTTTGGTGTGAACAGAGCTGTGTAATCAGGGGGATAGTGCCTGTGCTGCTGGCTAGGCATATTGGCCTAGTGTTAGCTCTCACTCACGAAATGATGGGCAAAGTTTGGAGCTGGTCAAACTCCCTTTATTAGGTGCAATCAGAAGACAGACATGTTGAAGTTTTCAAGAGTCAGAAAAGGGTAAAGTCCGGCGTGTGCTTCATTGGGCCTGCATCATGCCTGTTGCAGCAGCTGGCCTGGCCTGGCCCTGGGTCTTTAAACAACCCAGCACTCAGTCGTTAGCTAGCAAGCAAGGCCCCCGAACGCCCACGAACGCCCATGTTCTGTTTAGAGGAAGACTGCAGACAATTTGGCACCCTGCTAAATGAGGGTGCTTTCCCATGAGCGACCTTCGAGTAGGAAAAGCTTTAGCCTAAGACAAGTTGTCAAGCTTAAAATTCTGCTGAAAGCCATATGTTGGAGGCCATATCATGATGGAAGCCTGTGAATGTCTCAGGCCAAAGTAAGCATGGGAGGACATTATTTGCATAGGACAGCCCCCTTCAAAATCACATCATCATGCTGCAGTTGCCATGTAGTGTTACTAGAGGGCAGCAGTATGACCATAATAGAAGAGAGAAGTGTTAAATCTGTTTGCTGACGTACCGCTTGTCTTTCTTGGTCTTTGCTGGGCCTGTGGAGCGGGGGACTACAATAAGCGAGTGAATGAGTAATGAGGAAAGATTATCCTGCATTTGTGGGGAAGGGAGAGCACTTGGAGGGAAAACGGCAAGATGACAGAGTTAAAGCATAGATGTTTGCTGAGTGATTGGGTGAGTGTGTCATCTGTCTCTTTGAAAGGACACGTGAGAGAAGAACAGGAGCCCATGGCCTTCAGATGAGAGAAGAAGCATAGAAGAGCATTTTCCACAAAATAAAAACCTTTACTTCATCTCAAAGCTTCCAACTTTGCAGGTTGTAAGATTTGCCTTGTTGCTGCATAAATAGGCAGAACTAGTGAGGCTCTTCCCAGAATATAAGTAGCATACTCTTTGGGAGTATCCTTAGGCCAGGCATGTCAGGCACATAATTGGGGATATGAGGCCAAGAAAAACGTTAGGAAGCTTGCTCTAATCATCTGCAGGATAGAAGGACAATGGAGAGAAACTAGAGAGGGAACCAGGCTGCACAAAAAAAAGGGGCAGGGTGGCACATTACACCCTAGCAGGAATATCTGATCCCCATACCTCTACCCCTGGGACACCATTTGTGACTTCTCAATACCCCCATCTCATTGCCACTCAAGTGTTCCGTCCTAGTATCTGAATGACCATAAACACCCTTCCTTTCGGCCCTCCTTTTGTAATTCTCCCAGTAACCCAGGTGCTTTGCCACTGTCCAGCCTCCAGTGACCAGTTGGATGCACATTGCTCGGCACCCTATCCACTTACCACTCCGTGCAGCCCCTCTCCGCACACTCAAACTACCCTTCTTTAAATTCGATATACACGATCTGCCTCACTATAAGCTGTGACCTTCCCTCTGTGGATTATATACCCAATCCAAGGAGGACAAGTCACTTGTCGAGCACCCCAAACTCTCTGCAGACGCTGCCAATTCAGGGACTACTGCCTAGTTTGCATGCCATGATTATTCTCTATGCCACATCCAACCAATTGCCACATGCGCCGTCTCCCTGACTCATTCATCTACTTCCCCAAACCACCCGCCTTATTCACCAAATTTGAATGCTCTCAGCTGTCATAGCGGGCATCTCTGCTTCCTGTTCACCCACTTTTCCCCTTCTTTCTTAGTTGCCCACCTGTGCTCAGATGGCCATTCCTCCAAGTGCCACTTGAAGCTCGCCTTCCTTCTGGTTCTCTACCTTATAAAGCCCCTTTCAGTACTACCATCACAGCAATTGTCATTTTGTGGCTGCTCCTTTGTGGTGAGTAAATGAAGAAGAGGGTATCGCACAAGAAAGTACCCACACAATGGGGGGGACACTTGTCAACATTCCCCTTCCCTTCAGTGTCTTAAGCATCTGTTTTCAATACAACTACCCCAAGAGACCTCATAACAGATCCTGCGAGGGTGGGGGGTGGGGGTAATAAAAACTTGGGGTGCCTTGTCCCCCCTCACCGTGTCTTACCACGTGCTCCTTGCTATCACCTCTTTCAATACCATAACTACAGTATGTCTGTCTGGTGCCCCCCTTGTGGTCGGTAATAAAAAAGTGCCCTAAGGCTGTTCCCCTAAGTTCCCTCTGTTGCCCCTATACTTTTGGGGTACACCCCCTCTCCCCGGAAAAGGGGGGGCAAAAAAAAATGATGGGTAGCGCACCCAAAGCCAAACCACATCATTCTGTGCCTTCTAGCACCCTCTTTTGTAATGCACCCCAACACCCCTTTTTTACACTGCTCCCCAAAATTTGTCCCCCCCCACTCTGTATTTGGGGAGGGGGAGGGAGCGGTCATAAAATGTTGGGGGTCTACTATCGTAGTGCCCCTCCTATCAGGTCACCCCCCCCCCTCTGTTTGCTGAAGGGGGAGGGGTACTCTTTCCTTGTTGGGCTCACTCCCCTATGCTCCGCCCCCTGACCTATTGCCCCAGACTCTGCCTACTTCTCCCTTTCCTCTGTGGCCCCACCCCTCTCTACACATGCCCCGCCCCTTGGTCCCTCCTAGGCTGTATACCACCACCCTAGGCTCCTCCCCCCAACTATGCCCCCCCTTCTTTCTGCTTTCCTTTCTTACTCCACCCATTCACACTCCCCCTCTGTGGCTCCTCCCCTCTACTCCCACTCGGCCTGAACCTCACTCTCTCTGCCCAGACACACCAACCACTCTGTTCTCCACCATTCAGGCTTCTCTCCTTACACACCAACCACTCTCTCCATCCACCAATCACCATCCAGGACCATCTTCATCTACACACCAACCACTCTTACATCCACCAATCACCAGCCAGGCACACCTCCACACATTTTACTTACCGACTTACCTCTGCATCACCGCCATCAGTCATCTGGTGCCGAACCCGGGATTTGAACCCTGGTCGCCTGGGTGGAAGGCAGGAACTTACCCACTGGACCACACGGGCTTCCATGTTTGTATTATTTCCAATAGTCCCTATATCATGGCTATGGTGTGTCATGTAGACTAGGAGTCCTGTATGTAGCTTATAGATGCTCCTGAATCCCTGATTACCAGCAAGGAGCAATAGCTCAGTGGTAATGTCATCTGCCTCTGATGCTGAAAGCTCCCCTGGCCGAGGGTTCAAACCCCGCCATGGGTGGAAAAAAATTTTTTTTTCTTTTTTTTTCCATTAACTAATATTTCGATTTTATAAAAACCAGGAGCAATTTCAGAAACTCTTTTTTGCACGAGTGCCTGAAAATTATAAATATTTTCTCTCCTGACTCCCATGCAGCCCCCTTTTTCATTAGTAGGTGAAATATGGGTAAAGCATTATCTTCAGTTATCAATCTATTGATTTCTTGTCTTTGAATTTGGCATTTCGTAGGGCGAATGTGGCCTAGGGGCTATAACTGAGCAGAAATAAGCCTCCCACAAATAGTAAAATAGGTTGAGTGGTGGGGATTTTTCATTTTGGTGTGAACAGAGCTGTGTAATCAGGGGGATAGTGCCTGTGCTGCTGGCTAGGCATATTGGCCTAGTGTTAGCTCTCACTCACGAAATGATGGGCAAAGTTTGGAGCTGGTCAAACTCCCTTTATTAGGTGCAATCAGAAGACAGACATGTTGAAGTTTTCAAGAGTCAGAAAAGGGTAAAGTCCGGCGTGTGCTTCATTGGGCCTGCATCATGCCTGTTGCAGCAGCTGGCCTGGCCTGGCCCTGGGTCTTTAAACAACCCAGCACTCAGTCGTTAGCTAGCAAGCAAGGCCCCCGAACGCCCACGAACGCCCATGTTCTGTTTAGAGGAAGACTGCAGACAATTTGGCACCCTGCTAAATGAGGGTGCTTTCCCATGAGCGACCTTCGAGTAGGAAAAGCTTTAGCCTAAGACAAGTTGTCAAGCTTAAAATTCTGCTGAAAGCCATATGTTGGAGGCCATATCATGATGGAAGCCTGTGAATGTCTCAGGCCAAAGTAAGCATGGGAGGACATTATTTGCATAGGACAGCCCCCTTCAAAATCACATCATCATGCTGCAGTTGCCATGTAGTGTTACTAGAGGGCAGCAGTATGACCATAATAGAAGAGAGAAGTGTTAAATCTGTTTGCTGACGTACCGCTTGTCTTTCTTGGTCTTTGCTGGGCCTGTGGAGCGGGGGACTACAATAAGCGAGTGAATGAGTAATGAGGAAAGATTATCCTGCATTTGTGGGGAAGGGAGAGCACTTGGAGGGAAAACGGCAAGATGACAGAGTTAAAGCATAGATGTTTGCTGAGTGATTGGGTGAGTGTGTCATCTGTCTCTTTGAAAGGACACGTGAGAGAAGAACAGGAGCCCATGGCCTTCAGATGAGAGAAGAAGCATAGAAGAGCATTTTCCACAAAATAAAAACCTTTACTTCATCTCAAAGCTTCCAACTTTGCAGGTTGTAAGATTTGCCTTGTTGCTGCATAAATAGGCAGAACTAGTGAGGCTCTTCCCAGAATATAAGTAGCATACTCTTTGGGAGTATCCTTAGGCCAGGCATGTCAGGCACATAATTGGGGATATGAGGCCAAGAAAAACGTTAGGAAGCTTGCTCTAATCATCTGCAGGATAGAAGGACAATGGAGAGAAACTAGAGAGGGAACCAGGCTGCACAAAAAAAAGGGGCAGGGTGGCACATTACACCCTAGCAGGAATATCTGATCCCCATACCTCTACCCCTGGGACACCATTTGTGACTTCTCAATACCCCCATCTCATTGCCACTCAAGTGTTCCGTCCTAGTATCTGAATGACCATAAACACCCTTCCTTTCGGCCCTCCTTTTGTAATTCTCCCAGTAACCCAGGTGCTTTGCCACTGTCCAGCCTCCAGTGACCAGTTGGATGCACATTGCTCGGCACCCTATCCACTTACCACTCCGTGCAGCCCCTCTCCGCACACTCAAACTACCCTTCTTTAAATTCGATATACACGATCTGCCTCACTATAAGCTGTGACCTTCCCTCTGTGGATTATATACCCAATCCAAGGAGGACAAGTCACTTGTCGAGCACCCCAAACTCTCTGCAGACGCTGCCAATTCAGGGACTACTGCCTAGTTTGCATGCCATGATTATTCTCTATGCCACATCCAACCAATTGCCACATGCGCCGTCTCCCTGACTCATTCATCTACTTCCCCAAACCACCCGCCTTATTCACCAAATTTGAATGCTCTCAGCTGTCATAGCGGGCATCTCTGCTTCCTGTTCACCCACTTTTCCCCTTCTTTCTTAGTTGCCCACCTGTGCTCAGATGGCCATTCCTCCAAGTGCCACTTGAAGCTCGCCTTCCTTCTGGTTCTCTACCTTATAAAGCCCCTTTCAGTACTACCATCACAGCAATTGTCATTTTGTGGCTGCTCCTTTGTGGTGAGTAAATGAAGAAGAGGGCATCGCACAAGAAAGTACCCACACAATGGGGGGGACACTTGTCAACATTCCCCTTCCCTTCAGTGTCTTAAGCATCTGTTTTCAATACAACTACCCCAAGAGACCTCATAACAGATCCTGCGAGGGTGGGGGGTGGGGGTAATAAAAACTTGGGGTGCCTTGTCCCCCCTCACCGTGTCTTACCACGTGCTCCTTGCTGTCACCTCTTTCAATACCATAACTACAGTATGTCTGTCTGGTGCCCCCCTTGTGGTCGGTAATAAAAAAGTGCCCTAAGGCTGTTCCCCTAAGTTCCCTCTGTTGCCCCTATACTTTTGGGGTACACCCCCTCTCCCCGGAAAGGGGGGGGGGGCAAAAAAAAATGATGGGTAGCGCACCCAAAGCCAAACCACATCATTCTGTGCCTTCTAGCACCCTCTTTTGTAATGCACCCCAACACCCCTTTTTTACTCTGCTCCCCAAAATTTGTCCCCCCCACTCTGTATTTGGGGAGGGGGAGGGAGCGGTCATAAAATGTTGGGGGTCTACTATCGTAGTGCCCCTCCTATCAGGTCACCCCCCCTCTGTTTGCTGAAGGGGGAGGGGTACTCTTTCCTTGTTGGGCTCACTCCCCTATGCTCCGCCCCCTGACCTATTGCCCCAGACTCTGCCTACTTCTCCCTTTTCTCTGTGGCCCCACCCCTCTCTACACATGCCCCTCCCCTTGGTCCCTCCTAGGCTGTATGCCACCACCCTAGGCTCCTCCCCCCAACTATGCCCCCCCTTCTTTCTGCTTTCCTTTCTTACTCCACCCATTCACACTCCCCCTCTGTGGCTCCTCCCCCAGGCTGTATGCCACCACCTGTCCCTAGGCTCCTCCCCGAACTATGCCCCCCCCCTCTCTCTGCTTTCCTTTTTTACTCCACCCATTCACACTCCCCCTCTGTGGCTCCTCCCCTCTACTCTACTCCCACTCGGCCTGGGCCTGAACCTCACTCTCTCTGCCCAGACACTCCAACCACTCTGTTCTCCACCATTCAGGCTTCTCTCCTTACACACCAACCACTCTTACATCCACCAATCACCAGACAGGCACACCTCCACACATTTTACTTACCGACTTACCTCTGCATCACCGCCATCAGTCATCTGGTGCCGAACCCGGGATTTGAACCCTGGTCGCCTGGGTGGAAGGCAGGAACTTACCCACTGGACCACACGGGCTTCCATGTTTGTGTTATTTCCAATAGTCCCTATATCATGGCTATGGTGTGTCATGTAGACTAGGGGGCCTGTATGTAGCTTATAGATGCTCCTGAATCCCTGATTACCAGCAAGGAGCAATAGCTCAGTGGTAATGTCATCTGCCTCTGATGCTGAAAGCTCCCCTGGCCGAGGGTTCAAATCCCGCCATGGGTGGAAAAAAAAATGTTTTTCTTTTTTTTTCCATTAACTAATATTTCGATTTTATAAAAACCAGGAGCAATTTCAGACACTCTTTTTTGCACCAGTGCCTGAAAATTATAAATATTTTCTCTCCTGACTCCCATGCAGCCCCCTTTTTCATTAGTAGGTGAAATATGGGTAAAGCATTATCTTCAGTTATCAATCTATTGATTTCTTGTCTTTGAATTTGGCATTTCGTAGGGCGAATGTGGCCTAGGGGCTATAACTGAGCAGAAATAAGCCTCCCACAAATAGTAAAATAGGTTGAGTGGTGGGGATTTTTCATTTTGGTGTGAACAGAGCTGTGTAATCAGGGGGATAGTGCCTGTGCTGCTGGCTAGGCATATTGGCCTAGTGTTAGCTCTCACTCACGAAATGATGGGCAAAGTTTGGAGCTGGTCAAACTCCCTTTATTAGGTGCAATCAGAAGACAGACATGTTGAAGTTTTCAAGAGTCAGAAAAGGGTAAAGTCCGGCGTGTGCTTCATTGGGCCTGCATCATGCCTGTTGCAGCAGCTGGCCTGGCCTGGCCCTGGGTCTTTAAACAACCCAGCACTCAGTCGTTAGCTAGCAAGCAAGGCCCCCGAACGCCCACGAACGCCCATGTTCTGTTTAGAGGAAGACTGCAGACAATTTGGCACCCTGCTAAATGAGGGTGCTTTCCCATGAGCGACCTTCGAGTAGGAAAAGCTTTAGCCTAAGACAAGTTGTCAAGCTTAAAATTCTGCTGAAAGCCATATGTTGGAGGCCATATCATGATGGAAGCCTGTGAATGTCTCAGGCCAAAGTAAGCATGGGAGGACATTATTTGCATAGGACAGCCCCCTTCAAAATCACATCATCATGCTGCAGTTGCCATGTAGTGTTACTAGAGGGCAGCAGTATGACCATAATAGAAGAGAGAAGTGTTAAATCTGTTTGCTGACGTACCGCTTGTCTTTCTTGGTCTTTGCTGGGCCTGTGGAGCGGGGGACTACAATAAGCGAGTGAATGAGTAATGAGGAAAGATTATCCTGCATTTGTGGGGAAGGGAGAGCACTTGGAGGGAAAACGGCAAGATGACAGAGTTAAAGCATAGATGTTTGCTGAGTGATTGGGTGAGTGTGTCATCTGTCTCTTTGAAAGGACACGTGAGAGAAGAACAGGAGCCCATGGCCTTCAGATGAGAGAAGAAGCATAGAAGAGCATTTTCCACAAAATAAAAACCTTTACTTCATCTCAAAGCTTCCAACTTTGCAGGTTGTAAGATTTGCCTTGTTGCTGCATAAATAGGCAGAACTAGTGAGGCTCTTCCCAGAATATAAGTAGCATACTCTTTGGGAGTATCCTTAGGCCAGGCATGTCAGGCACATAATTGGGGATATGAGGCCAAGAAAAACGTTAGGAAGCTTGCTCTAATCATCTGCAGGATAGAAGGACAATGGAGAGAAACTAGAGAGGGAACCAGGCTGCACAAAAAAAAGGGGCAGGGTGGCACATTACACCCTAGCAGGAATATCTGATCCCCATACCTCTACCCCTGGGACACCATTTGTGACTTCTCAATACCCCCATCTCATTGCCACTCAAGTGTTCCGTCCTAGTATCTGAATGACCATAAACACCCTTCCTTTCGGCCCTCCTTTTGTAATTCTCCCAGTAACCCAGGTGCTTTGCCACTGTCCAGCCTCCAGTGACCAGTTGGATGCACATTGCTCGGCACCCTATCCACTTACCACTCCGTGCAGCCCCTCTCCGCACACTCAAACTACCCTTCTTTAAATTCGATATACACGATCTGCCTCACTATAAGCTGTGACCTTCCCTCTGTGGATTATATACCCAATCCAAGGAGGACAAGTCACTTGTCGAGCACCCCAAACTCTCTGCAGACGCTGCCAATTCAGGGACTACTGCCTAGTTTGCATGCCATGATTATTCTCTATGCCACATCCAACCAATTGCCACATGCGCCGTCTCCCTGACTCATTCATCTACTTCCCCAAACCACCCGCCTTATTCACCAAATTTGAATGCTCTCAGCTGTCATAGCGGGCATCTCTGCTTCCTGTTCACCCACTTTTCCCCTTCTTTCTTAGTTGCCCACCTGTGCTCAGATGGCCATTCCTCCAAGTGCCACTTGAAGCTCGCCTTCCTTCTGGTTCTCTACCTTATAAAGCCCCTTTCAGTACTACCATCACAGCAATTGTCATTTTGTGGCTGCTCCTTTGTGGTGAGTAAATGAAGAAGAGGGTATCGCACAAGAAAGTACCCACACAATGGGGGGGACACTTGTCAACATTCCCCTTCCCTTCAGTGTCTTAAGCATCTGTTTTCAATACAACTACCCCAAGAGACCTCATAACAGATCCTGCGAGGGTGGGGGGTGGGGGTAATAAAAACTTGGGGTGCCTTGTCCCCCCTCACCGTGTCTTACCACGTGCTCCTTGCTATCACCTCTTTCAATACCATAACTACAGTATGTCTGTCTGGTGCCCCCCTTGTGGTCGGTAATAAAAAAGTGCCCTAAGGCTGTTCCCCTAAGTTCCCTCTGTTGCCCCTATACTTTTGGGGTACACCCCCTCTCCCCGGAAAAGGGGGGGCAAAAAAAAATGATGGGTAGCGCACCCAAAGCCAAACCACATCATTCTGTGCCTTCTAGCACCCTCTTTTGTAATGCACCCCAACACCCCTTTTTTACACTGCTCCCCAAAATTTGTCCCCCCCCACTCTGTATTTGGGGAGGGGGAGGGAGCGGTCATAAAATGTTGGGGGTCTACTATCGTAGTGCCCCTCCTATCAGGTCACCCCCCCCCCTCTGTTTGCTGAAGGGGGAGGGGTACTCTTTCCTTGTTGGGCTCACTCCCCTATGCTCCGCCCCCTGACCTATTGCCCCAGACTCTGCCTACTTCTCCCTTTCCTCTGTGGCCCCACCCCTCTCTACACATGCCCCGCCCCTTGGTCCCTCCTAGGCTGTATACCACCACCCTAGGCTCCTCCCCCCAACTATGCCCCCCCTTCTTTCTGCTTTCCTTTCTTACTCCACCCATTCACACTCCCCCTCTGTGGCTCCTCCCCCAGGCTGTATGCCACCACCTGTCCCTAGGCTCCTCCCCAAACTATGCCCCCCCTCTCTCTGCTTTCCTTTTTTACTCCGCCCATTCACACTCCCCCTCTGTGGCTCCTCCCCTCTACTCCCACTCGGCCTGAACCTCACTCTCTCTGCCCAGACACACCAACCACTCTGTTCTCCACCATTCAGGCTTCTCTCCTTACACACCAACCACTCTCTCCATCCACCAATCACCATCCAGGACCATCTTCATCTACACACCAACCACTCTTACATCCACCAATCACCAGCCAGGCACACCTCCACACATTTTACTTACCGACTTACCTCTGCATCACCGCCATCAGTCATCTGGTGCCGAACCCGGGATTTGAACCCTGGTCGCCTGGGTGGAAGGCAGGAACTTACCCACTGGACCACACGGGCTTCCATGTTTGTATTATTTCCAATAGTCCCTATATCATGGCTATGGTGTGTCATGTAGACTAGGAGTCCTGTATGTAGCTTATAGATGCTCCTGAATCCCTGATTACCAGCAAGGAGCAATAGCTCAGTGGTAATGTCATCTGCCTCTGATGCTGAAAGCTCCCCTGGCCGAGGGTTCAAACCCCGCCATGGGTGGAAAAAATTTTTTTTTTCTTTTTTTTTCCATTAACTAATATTTCGATTTTATAAAAACCAGGAGCAATTTCAGAAACTCTTTTTTGCACGAGTGCCTGAAAATTATAAATATTTTCTCTCCTGACTCCCATGCAGCCCCCTTTTTCATTAGTAGGTGAAATATGGGTAAAGCATTATCTTCAGTTATCAATCTATTGATTTCTTGTCTTTGAATTTGGCATTTCGTAGGGCGAATGTGGCCTAGGGGCTATAACTGAGCAGAAATAAGCCTCCCACAAATAGTAAAATAGGTTGAGTGGTGGGGATTTTTCATTTTGGTGTGAACAGAGCTGTGTAATCAGGGGGATAGTGCCTGTGCTGCTGGCTAGGCATATTGGCCTAGTGTTAGCTCTCACTCACGAAATGATGGGCAAAGTTTGGAGCTGGTCAAACTCCCTTTATTAGGTGCAATCAGAAGACAGACATGTTGAAGTTTTCAAGAGTCAGAAAAGGGTAAAGTCCGGCGTGTGCTTCATTGGGCCTGCATCATGCCTGTTGCAGCAGCTGGCCTGGCCTGGCCCTGGGTCTTTAAACAACCCAGCACTCAGTCGTTAGCTAGCAAGCAAGGCCCCCGAACGCCCACGAACGCCCATGTTCTGTTTAGAGGAAGACTGCAGACAATTTGGCACCCTGCTAAATGAGGGTGCTTTCCCATGAGCGACCTTCGAGTAGGAAAAGCTTTAGCCTAAGACAAGTTGTCAAGCTTAAAATTCTGCTGAAAGCCATATGTTGGAGGCCATATCATGATGGAAGCCTGTGAATGTCTCAGGCCAAAGTAAGCATGGGAGGACATTATTTGCATAGGACAGCCCCCTTCAAAATCACATCATCATGCTGCAGTTGCCATGTAGTGTTACTAGAGGGCAGCAGTATGACCATAATAGAAGAGAGAAGTGTTAAATCTGTTTGCTGACGTACCGCTTGTCTTTCTTGGTCTTTGCTGGGCCTGTGGAGCGGGGGACTACAATAAGCGAGTGAATGAGTAATGAGGAAAGATTATCCTGCATTTGTGGGGAAGGGAGAGCACTTGGAGGGAAAACGGCAAGATGACAGAGTTAAAGCATAGATGTTTGCTGAGTGATTGGGTGAGTGTGTCATCTGTCTCTTTGAAAGGACACGTGAGAGAAGAACAGGAGCCCATGGCCTTCAGATGAGAGAAGAAGCATAGAAGAGCATTTTCCACAAAATAAAAACCTTTACTTCATCTCAAAGCTTCCAACTTTGCAGGTTGTAAGATTTGCCTTGTTGCTGCATAAATAGGCAGAACTAGTGAGGCTCTTCCCAGAATATAAGTAGCATACTCTTTGGGAGTATCCTTAGGCCAGGCATGTCAGGCACATAATTGGGGATATGAGGCCAAGAAAAACGTTAGGAAGCTTGCTCTAATCATCTGCAGGATAGAAGGACAATGGAGAGAAACTAGAGAGGGAACCAGGCTGCACAAAAAAAAGGGGCAGGGTGGCACATTACACCCTAGCAGGAATATCTGATCCCCATACCTCTACCCCTGGGACACCATTTGTGACTTCTCAATACCCCCATCTCATTGCCACTCAAGTGTTCCGTCCTAGTATCTGAATGACCATAAACACCCTTCCTTTCGGCCCTCCTTTTGTAATTCTCCCAGTAACCCAGGTGCTTTGCCACTGTCCAGCCTCCAGTGACCAGTTGGATGCACATTGCTCGGCACCCTATCCACTTACCACTCCGTGCAGCCCCTCTCCGCACACTCAAACTACCCTTCTTTAAATTCGATATACACGATCTGCCTCACTATAAGCTGTGACCTTCCCTCTGTGGATTATATACCCAATCCAAGGAGGACAAGTCACTTGTCGAGCACCCCAAACTCTCTGCAGACGCTGCCAATTCAGGGACTACTGCCTAGTTTGCATGCCATGATTATTCTCTATGCCACATCCAACCAATTGCCACATGCGCCGTCTCCCTGACTCATTCATCTACTTCCCCAAACCACCCGCCTTATTCACCAAATTTGAATGCTCTCAGCTGTCATAGCGGGCATCTCTGCTTCCTGTTCACCCACTTTTCCCCTTCTTTCTTAGTTGCCCACCTGTGCTCAGATGGCCATTCCTCCAAGTCCCACTTGAAGCTCGCCTTCCTTCTGGTTCTCTACCTTATAAAGCCCCTTTCAGTACTACCATCACAGCAATTGTCATTTTGTGGCTGCTCCTTTGTGGTGAGTAAATGAAGAAGAGGGCATCGCACAAGAAAGTACCCACACAATGGGGGGGACACTTGTCAACATTCCCCTTCCCTTCAGTGTCTTAAGCATCTGTTTTCAATACAACTACCCCAAGAGACCTCATAACAGATCCTGCGAGGGTGGGGGGTGGGGGTAATAAAAACTTGGGGTGCCTTGTCCCCCCTCACCGTGTCTTACCACGTGCTCCTTGCTGTCACCTCTTTCAATACCATAACTACAGTATGTCTGTCTGGTGCCCCCCTTGTGGTCGGTAATAAAAAAGTGCCCTAAGGCTGTTCCCCTAAGTTCCCTCTGTTGCCCCTATACTTTTGGGGTACACCCCCTCTCCCCGGAAAGGGGGGGGGGGCAAAAAAAAATGATGGGTAGCGCACCCAAAGCCAAACCACATCATTCTGTGCCTTCTAGCACCCTCTTTTGTAATGCACCCCCAACACCCCTTTTTTACTCTGCTCCCCAAAATTTGTCCCCCCCACTCTGTATTTGGGGAGGGGGAGGGAGCGGTCATAAAATGTTGGGGGTCTACTATCGTAGTGCCCCTCCTATCAGGTCACCCCCCCTCTGTTTGCTGAAGGGGGAGGGGTACTCTTTCCTTGTTGGGCTCACTCCCCTATGCTCCGCCCCCTGACCTATTGCCCCAGACTCTGCCTACTTCTCCCTTTCCTCTGTGGCCCCACCCCTCTCTACACATGCCCCTCCCCTTGGTCCCTCCTAGGCTGTATGCCACCACCCTAGGCTCCTCCCCCCAACTATGCCCCCCCTTCTTTCTGCTTTCCTTTCTTACTCCACCCATTCACACTCCCCCTCTGTGGCTCCTCCCCCAGGCTGTATGCCACCACCTGTCCCTAGGCTCCTCCCCGAACTATGCCCCCCCCCTCTCTCTGCTTTCCTTTTTTACTCCGCCCATTCACACTCCCCCTCTGTGGCTCCTCCCCTCTACTCTACTCTACTCCCACTCGGCCTGGGCCTGAACCTCACTCTCTCTGCCCAGACACTCCAACCACTCTGTTCTCCACCATTCAGGCTTCTCTCCTTACACACCAACCACTCTTACATCCACCAATCACCAGACAGGCACACCTCCACACATTTTACTTACCGACTTACCTCTGCATCACCGCCATCAGTCATCTGGTGCCGAACCCGGGATTTGAACCCTGGTCGCCTGGGTGGAAGGCAGGAACTTACCCACTGGACCACACGGGCTTCCATGTTTGTGTTATTTCCAATAGTCCCTATATCATGGCTATGGTGTGTCATGTAGACTAGGGGGCCTGTATGTAGCTTATAGATGCTCCTGAATCCCTGATTACCAGCAAGGAGCAATAGCTCAGTGGTAATGTCATCTGCCTCTGATGCTGAAAGCTCCCCTGGCCGAGGGTTCAAATCCCGCCATGGGTGGAAAAAAAAATGTTTTTCTTTTTTTTTCCATTAACTAATATTTCGATTTTATAAAAACCAGGAGCAATTTCAGACACTCTTTTTTGCACCAGTGCCTGAAAATTATAAATATTTTCTCTCCTGACTCCCATGCAGCCCCCTTTTTCATTAGTAGGTGAAATATGGGTAAAGCATTATCTTCAGTTATCAATCTATTGATTTCTTGTCTTTGAATTTGGCATTTCGTAGGGCGAATGTGGCCTAGGGGCTATAACTGAGCAGAAATAAGCCTCCCACAAATAGTAAAATAGGTTGAGTGGTGGGGATTTTTCATTTTGGTGTGAACAGAGCTGTGTAATCAGGGGGATAGTGCCTGTGCTGCTGGCTAGGCATATTGGCCTAGTGTTAGCTCTCACTCACGAAATGATGGGCAAAGTTTGGAGCTGGTCAAACTCCCTTTATTAGGTGCAATCAGAAGACAGACATGTTGAAGTTTTCAAGAGTCAGAAAAGGGTAAAGTCCGGCGTGTGCTTCATTGGGCCTGCATCATGCCTGTTGCAGCAGCTGGCCTGGCCTGGCCCTGGGTCTTTAAACAACCCAGCACTCAGTCGTTAGCTAGCAAGCAAGGCCCCCGAACGCCCACGAACGCCCATGTTCTGTTTAGAGGAAGACTGCAGACAATTTGGCACCCTGCTAAATGAGGGTGCTTTCCCATGAGCGACCTTCGAGTAGGAAAAGCTTTAGCCTAAGACAAGTTGTCAAGCTTAAAATTCTGCTGAAAGCCATATGTTGGAGGCCATATCATGATGGAAGCCTGTGAATGTCTCAGGCCAAAGTAAGCATGGGAGGACATTATTTGCATAGGACAGCCCCCTTCAAAATCACATCATCATGCTGCAGTTGCCATGTAGTGTTACTAGAGGGCAGCAGTATGACCATAATAGAAGAGAGAAGTGTTAAATCTGTTTGCTGACGTACCGCTTGTCTTTCTTGGTCTTTGCTGGGCCTGTGGAGCGGGGGACTACAATAAGCGAGTGAATGAGTAATGAGGAAAGATTATCCTGCATTTGTGGGGAAGGGAGAGCACTTGGAGGGAAAACGGCAAGATGACAGAGTTAAAGCATAGATGTTTGCTGAGTGATTGGGTGAGTGTGTCATCTGTCTCTTTGAAAGGACACGTGAGAGAAGAACAGGAGCCCATGGCCTTCAGATGAGAGAAGAAGCATAGAAGAGCATTTTCCACAAAATAAAAACCTTTACTTCATCTCAAAGCTTCCAACTTTGCAGGTTGTAAGATTTGCCTTGTTGCTGCATAAATAGGCAGAACTAGTGAGGCTCTTCCCAGAATATAAGTAGCATACTCTTTGGGAGTATCCTTAGGCCAGGCATGTCAGGCACATAATTGGGGATATGAGGCCAAGAAAAACGTTAGGAAGCTTGCTCTAATCATCTGCAGGATAGAAGGACAATGGAGAGAAACTAGAGAGGGAACCAGGCTGCACAAAAAAAAGGGGCAGGGTGGCACATTACACCCTAGCAGGAATATCTGATCCCCATACCTCTACCCCTGGGACACCATTTGTGACTTCTCAATACCCCCATCTCATTGCCACTCAAGTGTTCCGTCCTAGTATCTGAATGACCATAAACACCCTTCCTTTCGGCCCTCCTTTTGTAATTCTCCCAGTAACCCAGGTGCTTTGCCACTGTCCAGCCTCCAGTGACCAGTTGGATGCACATTGCTCGGCACCCTATCCACTTACCACTCCGTGCAGCCCCTCTCCGCACACTCAAACTACCCTTCTTTAAATTCGATATACACGATCTGCCTCACTATAAGATGTGACCTTCCCTCTGTGGATTATATACCCAATCCAAGGAGGACAAGTCACTTGTCGAGCACCCCAAACTCTCTGCAGACGCTGCCAATTCAGGGACTACTGCCTAGTTTGCATGCCATGATTATTCTCTATGCCACATCCAACCAATTGCCACATGCGCCGTCTCCCTGACTCATTCATCTACTTCCCCAAACCACCCGCCTTATTCACCAAATTTGAATGCTCTCAGCTGTCATAGCGGGCATCTCTGCTTCCTGTTCACCCACTTTTCCCCTTCTTTCTTAGTTGCCCACCTGTGCTCAGATGGCCATTCCTCCAAGTGCCACTTGAAGCTCGCCTTCCTTCTGGTTCTCTACCTTATAAAGCCCCTTTCAGTACTACCATCACAGCAATTGTCATTTTGTGGCTGCTCCTTTGTGGTGAGTAAATGAAGAAGAGGGTATCGCACAAGAAAGTACCCACACAATGGGGGGGACACTTGTCAACATTCCCCTTCCCTTCAGTGTCTTAAGCATCTGTTTTCAATACAACTACCCCAAGAGACCTCATAACAGATCCTGCGAGGGTGGGGGGTGGGGGTAATAAAAACTTGGGGTGCCTTGTCCCCCCTCACCGTGTCTTACCACGTGCTCCTTGCTATCACCTCTTTCAATACCATAACTACAGTATGTCTGTCTGGTGCCCCCCTTGTGGTCGGTAATAAAAAAGTGCCCTAAGGCTGTTCCCCTAAGTTCCCTCTGTTGCCCCTATACTTTTGGGGTACACCCCCTCTCCCCGGAAAAGGGGGGGCAAAAAAAAATGATGGGTAGCGCACCCAAAGCCAAACCACATCATTCTGTGCCTTCTAGCACCCTCTTTTGTAATGCACCCCAACACCCCTTTTTTACACTGCTCCCCAAAATTTGTCCCCCCCCACTCTGTATTTGGGGAGGGGGAGGGAGCGGTCATAAAATGTTGGGGGTCTACTATCGTAGTGCCCCTCCTATCAGGTCACCCCCCCCCCTCTGTTTGCTGAAGGGGGAGGGGTACTCTTTCCTTGTTGGGCTCACTCCCCTATGCTCCGCCCCCTGACCTATTGCCCCAGACTCTGCCTACTTCTCCCTTTCCTCTGTGGCCCCACCCCTCTCTACACATGCCCCGCCCCTTGGTCCCTCCTAGGCTGTATACCACCACCCTAGGCTCCTCCCCCCAACTATGCCCCCCCTTCTTTCTGCTTTCCTTTCTTACTCCACCCATTCACACTCCCCCTCTGTGGCTCCTCCCCCAGGCTGTATGCCACCACCTGTCCCTAGGCTCCTCCCCGAACTATGCCCCCCCTCTCTCTGCTTTCCTTTTTTACTCCGCCCATTCACACTCCCCCTCTGTGGCTCCTCCCCTCTACTCCCACTCGGCCTGAACCTCACTCTCTCTGCCCAGACACACCAACCACTCTGTTCTCCACCATTCAGGCTTCTCTCCTTACACACCAACCACTCTCTCCATCCACCAATCACCATCCAGGACCATCTTCATCTACACACCAACCACTCTTACATCCACCAATCACCAGCCAGGCACACCTCCACACATTTTACTTACCGACTTACCTCTGCATCACCGCCATCAGTCATCTGGTGCCGAACCCGGGATTTGAACCCTGGTCGCCTGGGTGGAAGGCAGGAACTTACCCACTGGACCACACGGGCTTCCATGTTTGTATTATTTCCAATAGTCCCTATATCATGGCTATGGTGTGTCATGTAGACTAGGAGTCCTGTATGTAGCTTATAGATGCTCCTGAATCCCTGATTACCAGCAAGGAGCAATAGCTCAGTGGTAATGTCATCTGCCTCTGATGCTGAAAGCTCCCCTGGCCGAGGGTTCAAACCCCGCCATGGGTGGAAAAATTTTTTTTTTTCTTTTTTTTTCCATTAACTAATATTTCGATTTTATAAAAACCAGGAGCAATTTCAGAAACTCTTTTTTGCACGAGTGCCTGAAAATTATAAATATTTTCTCTCCTGACTCCCATGCAGCCCCCTTTTTCATTAGTAGGTGAAATATGGGTAAAGCATTATCTTCAGTTATCAATCTATTGATTTCTTGTCTTTGAATTTGGCATTTCGTAGGGCGAATGTGGCCTAGGGGCTATAACTGAGCAGAAATAAGCCTCCCACAAATAGTAAAATAGGTTGAGTGGTGGGGATTTTTCATTTTGGTGTGAACAGAGCTGTGTAATCAGGGGGATAGTGCCTGTGCTGCTGGCTAGGCATATTGGCCTAGTGTTAGCTCTCACTCACGAAATGATGGGCAAAGTTTGGAGCTGGTCAAACTCCCTTTATTAGGTGCAATCAGAAGACAGACATGTTGAAGTTTTCAAGAGTCAGAAAAGGGTAAAGTCCGGCGTGTGCTTCATTGGGCCTGCATCATGCCTGTTGCAGCAGCTGGCCTGGCCTGGCCCTGGGTCTTTAAACAACCCAGCACTCAGTCGTTAGCTAGCAAGCAAGGCCCCCGAACGCCCACGAACGCCCATGTTCTGTTTAGAGGAAGACTGCAGACAATTTGGCACCCTGCTAAATGAGGGTGCTTTCCCATGAGCGACCTTCGAGTAGGAAAAGCTTTAGCCTAAGACAAGTTGTCAAGCTTAAAATTCTGCTGAAAGCCATATGTTGGAGGCCATATCATGATGGAAGCCTGTGAATGTCTCAGGCCAAAGTAAGCATGGGAGGACATTATTTGCATAGGACAGCCCCCTTCAAAATCACATCATCATGCTGCAGTTGCCATGTAGTGTTACTAGAGGGCAGCAGTATGACCATAATAGAAGAGAGAAGTGTTAAATCTGTTTGCTGACGTACCGCTTGTCTTTCTTGGTCTTTGCTGGGCCTGTGGAGCGGGGGACTACAATAAGCGAGTGAATGAGTAATGAGGAAAGATTATCCTGCATTTGTGGGGAAGGGAGAGCACTTGGAGGGAAAACGGCAAGATGACAGAGTTAAAGCATAGATGTTTGCTGAGTGATTGGGTGAGTGTGTCATCTGTCTCTTTGAAAGGACACGTGAGAGAAGAACAGGAGCCCATGGCCTTCAGATGAGAGAAGAAGCATAGAAGAGCATTTTCCACAAAATAAAAACCTTTACTTCATCTCAAAGCTTCCAACTTTGCAGGTTGTAAGATTTGCCTTGTTGCTGCATAAATAGGCAGAACTAGTGAGGCTCTTCCCAGAATATAAGTAGCATACTCTTTGGGAGTATCCTTAGGCCAGGCATGTCAGGCACATAATTGGGGATATGAGGCCAAGAAAAACGTTAGGAAGCTTGCTCTAATCATCTGCAGGATAGAAGGACAATGGAGAGAAACTAGAGAGGGAACCAGGCTGCACAAAAAAAAGGGGCAGGGTGGCACATTACACCCTAGCAGGAATATCTGATCCCCATACCTCTACCCCTGGGACACCATTTGTGACTTCTCAATACCCCCATCTCATTGCCACTCAAGTGTTCCGTCCTAGTATCTGAATGACCATAAACACCCTTCCTTTCGGCCCTCCTTTTGTAATTCTCCCAGTAACCCAGGTGCTTTGCCACTGTCCAGCCTCCAGTGACCAGTTGGATGCACATTGCTCGGCACCCTATCCACTTACCACTCCGTGCAGCCCCTCTCCGCACACTCAAACTACCCTTCTTTAAATTCGATATACACGATCTGCCTCACTATAAGCTGTGACCTTCCCTCTGTGGATTATATACCCAATCCAAGGAGGACAAGTCACTTGTCGAGCACCCCAAACTCTCTGCAGACGCTGCCAATTCAGGGACTACTGCCTAGTTTGCATGCCATGA
This sequence comes from Pleurodeles waltl, assembly GCF_031143425.1. NCBI lineage: Eukaryota > Metazoa > Chordata > Amphibia > Caudata > Salamandridae > Pleurodeles > Pleurodeles waltl. The sequence continues at coordinate 541,590,546 of NC_090443.1, read as the reverse complement.
TTATTCTCTATGCCACATCCAACCAATTGCCACATGCGCCGTCTCCCTGACTCATTCATCTACTTCCCCAAACCACCCGCCTTATTCACCAAATTTGAATGCTCTCAGCTGTCATAGCGGGCATCTCTGCTTCCTGTTCACCCACTTTTCCCCTTCTTTCTTAGTTGCCCACCTGTGCTCAGATGGCCATTCCTCCAAGTCCCACTTGAAGCTCGCCTTCCTTCTGGTTCTCTACCTTATAAAGCCCCTTTCAGTACTACCATCACAGCAATTGTCATTTTGTGGCTGCTCCTTTGTGGTGAGTAAATGAAGAAGAGGGCATCGCACAAGAAAGTACCCACACAATGGGGGGGACACTTGTCAACATTCCCCTTCCCTTCAGTGTCTTAAGCATCTGTTTTCAATACAACTACCCCAAGAGACCTCATAACAGATCCTGCGAGGGTGGGGGGTGGGGGTAATAAAAACTTGGGGTGCCTTGTCCCCCCTCACCGTGTCTTACCACGTGCTCCTTGCTGTCACCTCTTTCAATACCATAACTACAGTATGTCTGTCTGGTGCCCCCCTTGTGGTCGGTAATAAAAAAGTGCCCTAAGGCTGTTCCCCTAAGTTCCCTCTGTTGCCCCTATACTTTTGGGGTACACCCCCTCTCCCCGGAAAGGGGGGGGGGGCAAAAAAAAATGATGGGTAGCGCACCCAAAGCCAAACCACATCATTCTGTGCCTTCTAGCACCCTCTTTTGTAATGCACCCCAACACCCCTTTTTTACTCTGCTCCCCAAAATTTGTCCCCCCCACTCTGTATTTGGGGAGGGGGAGGGAGCGGTCATAAAATGTTGGGGGTCTACTATCGTAGTGCCCCTCCTATCAGGTCACCCCCCCTCTGTTTGCTGAAGGGGGAGGGGTACTCTTTCCTTGTTGGGCTCACTCCCCTATGCTCCGCCCCCTGACCTATTGCCCCAGACTCTGCCTACTTCTCCCTTTCCTCTGTGGCCCCACCCCTCTCTACACATGCCCCTCCCCTTGGTCCCTCCTAGGCTGTATGCCACCACCCTAGGCTCCTCCCCCCAACTATGCCCCCCCTTCTTTCTGCTTTCCTTTCTTACTCCACCCATTCACACTCCCCCTCTGTGGCTCCTCCCCCAGGCTGTATGCCACCACCTGTCCCTAGGCTCCTCCCCGAACTATGCCCCCCCCCTCTCTCTGCTTTCCTTTTTTACTCCGCCCATTCACACTCCCCCTCTGTGGCTCCTCCCCTCTACTCTACTCTACTCCCACTCGGCCTGGGCCTGAACCTCACTCTCTCTGCCCAGACACTCCAACCACTCTGTTCTCCACCATTCAGGCTTCTCTCCTTACACACCAACCACTCTTACATCCACCAATCACCAGCCAGGCACACCTCCACACATTTTACTTACCGACTTACCTCTGCATCACCGCCATCAGTCATCTGGTGCCGAACCCGGGATTTGAACCCTGGTCGCCTGGGTGGAAGGCAGGAACTTACCCACTGGACCACACGGGCTTCCATGTTTGTATTATTTCCAATAGTCCCTATATCATGGCTATGGTGTGTCATGTAGACTAGGAGTCCTGTATGTAGCTTATAGATGCTCCTGAATCCCTGATTACCAGCAAGGAGCAATAGCTCAGTGGTAATGTCATCTGCCTCTGATGCTGAAAGCTCCCCTGGCCGAGGGTTCAAACCCCGCCATGGGTGGAAAAATTTTTTTTTTTCTTTTTTTTTCCATTAACTAATATTTCGATTTTATAAAAACCAGGAGCAATTTCAGAAACTCTTTTTTGCACGAGTGCCTGAAAATTATAAATATTTTCTCTCCTGACTCCCATGCAGCCCCCTTTTTCATTAGTAGGTGAAATATGGGTAAAGCATTATCTTCAGTTATCAATCTATTGATTTCTTGTCTTTGAATTTGGCATTTCGTAGGGCGAATGTGGCCTAGGGGCTATAACTGAGCAGAAATAAGCCTCCCACAAATAGTAAAATAGGTTGAGTGGTGGGGATTTTTCATTTTGGTGTGAACAGAGCTGTGTAATCAGGGGGATAGTGCCTGTGCTGCTGGCTAGGCATATTGGCCTAGTGTTAGCTCTCACTCACGAAATGATGGGCAAAGTTTGGAGCTGGTCAAACTCCCTTTATTAGGTGCAATCAGAAGACAGACATGTTGAAGTTTTCAAGAGTCAGAAAAGGGTAAAGTCCGGCGTGTGCTTCATTGGGCCTGCATCATGCCTGTTGCAGCAGCTGGCCTGGCCTGGCCCTGGGTCTTTAAACAACCCAGCACTCAGTCGTTAGCTAGCAAGCAAGGCCCCCGAACGCCCACGAACGCCCATGTTCTGTTTAGAGGAAGACTGCAGACAATTTGGCACCCTGCTAAATGAGGGTGCTTTCCCATGAGCGACCTTCGAGTAGGAAAAGCTTTAGCCTAAGACAAGTTGTCAAGCTTAAAATTCTGCTGAAAGCCATATGTTGGAGGCCATATCATGATGGAAGCCTGTGAATGTCTCAGGCCAAAGTAAGCATGGGAGGACATTATTTGCATAGGACAGCCCCCTTCAAAATCACATCATCATGCTGCAGTTGCCATGTAGTGTTACTAGAGGGCAGCAGTATGACCATAATAGAAGAGAGAAGTGTTAAATCTGTTTGCTGACGTACCGCTTGTCTTTCTTGGTCTTTGCTGGGCCTGTGGAGCGGGGGACTACAATAAGCGAGTGAATGAGTAATGAGGAAAGATTATCCTGCATTTGTGGGGAAGGGAGAGCACTTGGAGGGAAAACGGCAAGATGACAGAGTTAAAGCATAGATGTTTGCTGAGTGATTGGGTGAGTGTGTCATCTGTCTCTTTGAAAGGACACGTGAGAGAAGAACAGGAGCCCATGGCCTTCAGATGAGAGAAGAAGCATAGAAGAGCATTTTCCACAAAATAAAAACCTTTACTTCATCTCAAAGCTTCCAACTTTGCAGGTTGTAAGATTTGCCTTGTTGCTGCATAAATAGGCAGAACTAGTGAGGCTCTTCCCAGAATATAAGTAGCATACTCTTTGGGAGTATCCTTAGGCCAGGCATGTCAGGCACATAATTGGGGATATGAGGCCAAGAAAAACGTTAGGAAGCTTGCTCTAATCATCTGCAGGATAGAAGGACAATGGAGAGAAACTAGAGAGGGAACCAGGCTGCACAAAAAAAAGGGGCAGGGTGGCACATTACACCCTAGCAGGAATATCTGATCCCCATACCTCTACCCCTGGGACACCATTTGTGACTTCTCAATACCCCCATCTCATTGCCACTCAAGTGTTCCGTCCTAGTATCTGAATGACCATAAACACCCTTCCTTTCGGCCCTCCTTTTGTAATTCTCCCAGTAACCCAGGTGCTTTGCCACTGTCCAGCCTCCAGTGACCAGTTGGATGCACATTGCTCGGCACCCTATCCACTTACCACTCCGTGCAGCCCCTCTCCGCACACTCAAACTACCCTTCTTTAAATTCGATATACACGATCTGCCTCACTATAAGCTGTGACCTTCCCTCTGTGGATTATATACCCAATCCAAGGAGGACAAGTCACTTGTCGAGCACCCCAAACTCTCTGCAGACGCTGCCAATTCAGGGACTACTGCCTAGTTTGCATGCCATGATTATTCTCTATGCCACATCCAACCAATTGCCACATGCGCCGTCTCCCTGACTCATTCATCTACTTCCCCAAACCACCCGCCTTATTCACCAAATTTGAATGCTCTCAGCTGTCATAGCGGGCATCTCTGCTTCCTGTTCACCCACTTTTCCCCTTCTTTCTTAGTTGCCCACCTGTGCTCAGATGGCCATTCCTCCAAGTCCCACTTGAAGCTCGCCTTCCTTCTGGTTCTCTACCTTATAAAGCCCCTTTCAGTACTACCATCACAGCAATTGTCATTTTGTGGCTGCTCCTTTGTGGTGAGTAAATGAAGAAGAGGGCATCGCACAAGAAAGTACCCACACAATGGGGGGGACACTTGTCAACATTCCCCTTCCCTTCAGTGTCTTAAGCATCTGTTTTCAATACAACTACCCCAAGAGACCTCATAACAGATCCTGCGAGGGTGGGGGGTGGGGGTAATAAAAACTTGGGGTGCCTTGTCCCCCCTCACCGTGTCTTACCACGTGCTCCTTGCTGTCACCTCTTTCAATACCATAACTACAGTATGTCTGTCTGGTGCCCCCCTTGTGGTCGGTAATAAAAAAGTGCCCTAAGGCTGTTCCCCTAAGTTCCCTCTGTTGCCCCTATACTTTTGGGGTACACCCCCTCTCCCCGGAAAGGGGGGGGGGGCAAAAAAAAATGATGGGTAGCGCACCCAAAGCCAAACCACATCATTCTGTGCCTTCTAGCACCCTCTTTTGTAATGCACCCCAACACCCCTTTTTTACTCTGCTCCCCAAAATTTGTCCCCCCCACTCTGTATTTGGGGAGGGGGAGGGAGCGGTCATAAAATGTTGGGGGTCTACTATCGTAGTGCCCCTCCTATCAGGTCACCCCCCCTCTGTTTGCTGAAGGGGGAGGGGTACTCTTTCCTTGTTGGGCTCACTCCCCTATGCTCCGCCCCCTGACCTATTGCCCCAGACTCTGCCTACTTCTCCCTTTCCTCTGTGGCCCCACCCCTCTCTACACATGCCCCTCCCCTTGGTCCCTCCTAGGCTGTATGCCACCACCCTAGGCTCCTCCCCCCAACTATGCCCCCCCTTCTTTCTGCTTTCCTTTCTTACTCCACCCATTCACACTCCCCCTCTGTGGCTCCTCCCCCAGGCTGTATGCCACCACCTGTCCCTAGGCTCCTCCCCGAACTATGCCCCCCCCCTCTCTCTGCTTTCCTTTTTTACTCCGCCCATTCACACTCCCCCTCTGTGGCTCCTCCCCTCTACTCTACTCTACTCCCACTCGGCCTGGGCCTGAACCTCACTCTCTCTGCCCAGACACTCCAACCACTCTGTTCTCCACCATTCAGGCTTCTCTCCTTACACACCAACCACTCTTACATCCACCAATCACCAGCCAGGCACACCTCCACACATTTTACTTACCGACTTACCTCTGCATCACCGCCATCAGTCATCTGGTGCCGAACCCGGGATTTGAACCCTGGTCGCCTGGGTGGAAGGCAGGAACTTACCCACTGGACCACACGGGCTTCCATGTTTGTATTATTTCCAATAGTCCCTATATCATGGCTATGGTGTGTCATGTAGACTAGGAGTCCTGTATGTAGCTTATAGATGCTCCTGAATCCCTGATTACCAGCAAGGAGCAATAGCTCAGTGGTAATGTCATCTGCCTCTGATGCTGAAAGCTCCCCTGGCCGAGGGTTCAAACCCCGCCATGGGTGGAAAAATTTTTTTTTTTCTTTTTTTTTCCATTAACTAATATTTCGATTTTATAAAAACCAGGAGCAATTTCAGAAACTCTTTTTTGCACGAGTGCCTGAAAATTATAAATATTTTCTCTCCTGACTCCCATGCAGCCCCCTTTTTCATTAGTAGGTGAAATATGGGTAAAGCATTATCTTCAGTTATCAATCTATTGATTTCTTGTCTTTGAATTTGGCATTTCGTAGGGCGAATGTGGCCTAGGGGCTATAACTGAGCAGAAATAAGCCTCCCACAAATAGTAAAATAGGTTGAGTGGTGGGGATTTTTCATTTTGGTGTGAACAGAGCTGTGTAATCAGGGGGATAGTGCCTGTGCTGCTGGCTAGGCATATTGGCCTAGTGTTAGCTCTCACTCACGAAATGATGGGCAAAGTTTGGAGCTGGTCAAACTCCCTTTATTAGGTGCAATCAGAAGACAGACATGTTGAAGTTTTCAAGAGTCAGAAAAGGGTAAAGTCCGGCGTGTGCTTCATTGGGCCTGCATCATGCCTGTTGCAGCAGCTGGCCTGGCCTGGCCCTGGGTCTTTAAACAACCCAGCACTCAGTCGTTAGCTAGCAAGCAAGGCCCCCGAACGCCCACGAACGCCCATGTTCTGTTTAGAGGAAGACTGCAGACAATTTGGCACCCTGCTAAATGAGGGTGCTTTCCCATGAGCGACCTTCGAGTAGGAAAAGCTTTAGCCTAAGACAAGTTGTCAAGCTTAAAATTCTGCTGAAAGCCATATGTTGGAGGCCATATCATGATGGAAGCCTGTGAATGTCTCAGGCCAAAGTAAGCATGGGAGGACATTATTTGCATAGGACAGCCCCCTTCAAAATCACATCATCATGCTGCAGTTGCCATGTAGTGTTACTAGAGGGCAGCAGTATGACCATAATAGAAGAGAGAAGTGTTAAATCTGTTTGCTGACGTACCGCTTGTCTTTCTTGGTCTTTGCTGGGCCTGTGGAGCGGGGGACTACAATAAGCGAGTGAATGAGTAATGAGGAAAGATTATCCTGCATTTGTGGGGAAGGGAGAGCACTTGGAGGGAAAACGGCAAGATGACAGAGTTAAAGCATAGATGTTTGCTGAGTGATTGGGTGAGTGTGTCATCTGTCTCTTTGAAAGGACACGTGAGAGAAGAACAGGAGCCCATGGCCTTCAGATGAGAGAAGAAGCATAGAAGAGCATTTTCCACAAAATAAAAACCTTTACTTCATCTCAAAGCTTCCAACTTTGCAGGTTGTAAGATTTGCCTTGTTGCTGCATAAATAGGCAGAACTAGTGAGGCTCTTCCCAGAATATAAGTAGCATACTCTTTGGGAGTATCCTTAGGCCAGGCATGTCAGGCACATAATTGGGGATATGAGGCCAAGAAAAACGTTAGGAAGCTTGCTCTAATCATCTGCAGGATAGAAGGACAATGGAGAGAAACTAGAGAGGGAACCAGGCTGCACAAAAAAAAGGGGCAGGGTGGCACATTACACCCTAGCAGGAATATCTGATCCCCATACCTCTACCCCTGGGACACCATTTGTGACTTCTCAATACCCCCATCTCATTGCCACTCAAGTGTTCCGTCCTAGTATCTGAATGACCATAAACACCCTTCCTTTCGGCCCTCCTTTTGTAATTCTCCCAGTAACCCAGGTGCTTTGCCACTGTCCAGCCTCCAGTGACCAGTTGGATGCACATTGCTCGGCACCCTATCCACTTACCACTCCGTGCAGCCCCTCTCCGCACACTCAAACTACCCTTCTTTAAATTCGATATACACGATCTGCCTCACTATAAGCTGTGACCTTCCCTCTGTGGATTATATACCCAATCCAAGGAGGACAAGTCACTTGTCGAGCACCCCAAACTCTCTGCAGACGCTGCCAATTCAGGGACTACTGCCTAGTTTGCATGCCATGATTATTCTCTATGCCACATCCAACCAATTGCCACATGCGCCGTCTCCCTGACTCATTCATCTACTTCCCCAAACCACCCGCCTTATTCACCAAATTTGAATGCTCTCAGCTGTCATAGCGGGCATCTCTGCTTCCTGTTCACCCACTTTTCCCCTTCTTTCTTAGTTGCCCACCTGTGCTCAGATGGCCATTCCTCCAAGTCCCACTTGAAGCTCGCCTTCCTTCTGGTTCTCTACCTTATAAAGCCCCTTTCAGTACTACCATCACAGCAATTGTCATTTTGTGGCTGCTCCTTTGTGGTGAGTAAATGAAGAAGAGGGCATCGCACAAGAAAGTACCCACACAATGGGGGGGACACTTGTCAACATTCCCCTTCCCTTCAGTGTCTTAAGCATCTGTTTTCAATACAACTACCCCAAGAGACCTCATAACAGATCCTGCGAGGGTGGGGGGTGGGGGTAATAAAAACTTGGGGTGCCTTGTCCCCCCTCACCGTGTCTTACCACGTGCTCCTTGCTGTCACCTCTTTCAATACCATAACTACAGTATGTCTGTCTGGTGCCCCCCTTGTGGTCGGTAATAAAAAAGTGCCCTAAGGCTGTTCCCCTAAGTTCCCTCTGTTGCCCCTATACTTTTGGGGTACACCCCCTCTCCCCGGAAAGGGGGGGGGGGCAAAAAAAAATGATGGGTAGCGCACCCAAAGCCAAACCACATCATTCTGTGCCTTCTAGCACCCTCTTTTGTAATGCACCCTAACACCCCTTTTTTACTCTGCTCCCCAAAATTTGTCCCCCCCACTCTGTATTTGGGGAGGGGGAGGGAGCGGTCATAAAATGTTGGGGGTCTACTATCGTAGTGCCCCTCCTATCAGGTCACCCCCCCTCTGTTTGCTGAAGGGGGAGGGGTACTCTTTCCTTGTTGGGCTCACTCCCCTATGCTCCGCCCCCTGACCTATTGCCCCAGACTCTGCCTACTTCTCCCTTTCCTCTGTGGCCCCACCCCTCTCTACACATGCCCCTCCCCTTGGTCCCTCCTAGGCTGTATGCCACCACCCTAGGCTCCTCCCCCCAACTATGCCCCCCCTTCTTTCTGCTTTCCTTTCTTACTCCACCCATTCACACTCCCCCTCTGTGGCTCCTCCCCCAGGCTGTATGCCACCACCTGTCCCTAGGCTCCTCCCCGAACTATGCCCCCCCCCTCTCTCTGCTTTCCTTTTTTACTCCGCCCATTCACACTCCCCCTCTGTGGCTCCTCCCCTCTACTCTACTCTACTCCCACTCGGCCTGGGCCTGAACCTCACTCTCTCTGCCCAGACACTCCAACCACTCTGTTCTCCACCATTCAGGCTTCTCTCCTTACACACCAACCACTCTTACATCCACCAATCACCAGACAGGCACACCTCCACACATTTTACTTACCGACTTACCTCTGCATCACCGCCATCAGTCATCTGGTGCCGAACCCGGGATTTGAACCCTGGTCGCCTGGGTGGAAGGCAGGAACTTACCCACTGGACCACACGGGCTTCCATGTTTGTGTTATTTCCAATAGTCCCTATATCATGGCTATGGTGTGTCATGTAGACTAGGGGGCCTGTATGTAGCTTATAGATGCTCCTGAATCCCTGATTACCAGCAAGGAGCAATAGCTCAGTGGTAATGTCATCTGCCTCTGATGCTGAAAGCTCCCCTGGCCGAGGGTTCAAATCCCGCCATGGGTGGAAAAAAAAATGTTTTTCTTTTTTTTTCCATTAACTAATATTTCGATTTTATAAAAACCAGGAGCAATTTCAGACACTCTTTTTTGCACCAGTGCCTGAAAATTATAAATATTTTCTCTCCTGACTCCCATGCAGCCCCCTTTTTCATTAGTAGGTGAAATATGGGTAAAGCATTATCTTCAGTTATCAATCTATTGATTTCTTGTCTTTGAATTTGGCATTTCGTAGGGCGAATGTGGCCTAGGGGCTATAACTGAGCAGAAATAAGCCTCCCACAAATAGTAAAATAGGTTGAGTGGTGGGGATTTTTCATTTTGGTGTGAACAGAGCTGTGTAATCAGGGGGATAGTGCCTGTGCTGCTGGCTAGGCATATTGGCCTAGTGTTAGCTCTCACTCACGAAATGATGGGCAAAGTTTGGAGCTGGTCAAACTCCCTTTATTAGGTGCAATCAGAAGACAGACATGTTGAAGTTTTCAAGAGTCAGAAAAGGGTAAAGTCCGGCGTGTGCTTCATTGGGCCTGCATCATGCCTGTTGCAGCAGCTGGCCTGGCCTGGCCCTGGGTCTTTAAACAACCCAGCACTCAGTCGTTAGCTAGCAAGCAAGGCCCCCGAACGCCCACGAACGCCCATGTTCTGTTTAGAGGAAGACTGCAGACAATTTGGCACCCTGCTAAATGAGGGTGCTTTCCCATGAGCGACCTTCGAGTAGGAAAAGCTTTAGCCTAAGACAAGTTGTCAAGCTTAAAATTCTGCTGAAAGCCATATGTTGGAGGCCATATCATGATGGAAGCCTGTGAATGTCTCAGGCCAAAGTAAGCATGGGAGGACATTATTTGCATAGGACAGCCCCCTTCAAAATCACATCATCATGCTGCAGTTGCCATGTAGTGTTACTAGAGGGCAGCAGTATGACCATAATAGAAGAGAGAAGTGTTAAATCTGTTTGCTGACGTACCGCTTGTCTTTCTTGGTCTTTGCTGGGCCTGTGGAGCGGGGGACTACAATAAGCGAGTGAATGAGTAATGAGGAAAGATTATCCTGCATTTGTGGGGAAGGGAGAGCACTTGGAGGGAAAACGGCAAGATGACAGAGTTAAAGCATAGATGTTTGCTGAGTGATTGGGTGAGTGTGTCATCTGTCTCTTTGAAAGGACACGTGAGAGAAGAACAGGAGCCCATGGCCTTCAGATGAGAGAAGAAGCATAGAAGAGCATTTTCCACAAAATAAAAACCTTTACTTCATCTCAAAGCTTCCAACTTTGCAGGTTGTAAGATTTGCCTTGTTGCTGCATAAATAGGCAGAACTAGTGAGGCTCTTCCCAGAATATAAGTAGCATACTCTTTGGGAGTATCCTTAGGCCAGGCATGTCAGGCACATAATTGGGGATATGAGGCCAAGAAAAACGTTAGGAAGCTTGCTCTAATCATCTGCAGGATAGAAGGACAATGGAGAGAAACTAGAGAGGGAACCAGGCTGCACAAAAAAAAGGGGCAGGGTGGCACATTACACCCTAGCAGGAATATCTGATCCCCATACCTCTACCCCTGGGACACCATTTGTGACTTCTCAATACCCCCATCTCATTGCCACTCAAGTGTTCCGTCCTAGTATCTGAATGACCATAAACACCCTTCCTTTCGGCCCTCCTTTTGTAATTCTCCCAGTAACCCAGGTGCTTTGCCACTGTCCAGCCTCCAGTGACCAGTTGGATGCACATTGCTCGGCACCCTATCCACTTACCACTCCGTGCAGCCCCTCTCCGCACACTCAAACTACCCTTCTTTAAATTCGATATACACGATCTGCCTCACTATAAGCTGTGACCTTCCCTCTGTGGATTATATACCCAATCCAAGGAGGACAAGTCACTTGTCGAGCACCCCAAACTCTCTGCAGACGCTGCCAATTCAGGGACTACTGCCTAGTTTGCATGCCATGATTATTCTCTATGCCACATCCAACCAATTGCCACATGCGCCGTCTCCCTGACTCATTCATCTACTTCCCCAAACCACCCGCCTTATTCACCAAATTTGAATGCTCTCAGCTGTCATAGCGGGCATCTCTGCTTCCTGTTCACCCACTTTTCCCCTTCTTTCTTAGTTGCCCACCTGTGCTCAGATGGCCATTCCTCCAAGTGCCACTTGAAGCTCGCCTTCCTTCTGGTTCTCTACCTTATAAAGCCCCTTTCAGTACTACCATCACAGCAATTGTCATTTTGTGGCTGCTCCTTTGTGGTGAGTAAATGAAGAAGAGGGTATCGCACAAGAAAGTACCCACACAATGGGGGGGACACTTGTCAACATTCCCCTTCCCTTCAGTGTCTTAAGCATCTGTTTTCAATACAACTACCCCAAGAGACCTCATAACAGATCCTGCGAGGGTGGGGGGTGGGGGTAATAAAAACTTGGGGTGCCTTGTCCCCCCTCACCGTGTCTTACCACGTGCTCCTTGCTATCACCTCTTTCAATACCATAACTACAGTATGTCTGTCTGGTGCCCCCCTTGTGGTCGGTAATAAAAAAGTGCCCTAAGGCTGTTCCCCTAAGTTCCCTCTGTTGCCCCTATACTTTTGGGGTACACCCCCTCTCCCCGGAAAAGGGGGGGCAAAAAAAAATGATGGGTAGCGCACCCAAAGCCAAACCACATCATTCTGTGCCTTCTAGCACCCTCTTTTGTAATGCACCCCAACACCCCTTTTTTACACTGCTCCCCAAAATTTGTCCCCCCCCACTCTGTATTTGGGGAGGGGGAGGGAGCGGTCATAAAATGTTGGGGGTCTACTATCGTAGTGCCCCTCCTATCAGGTCACCCCCCCCCCTCTGTTTGCTGAAGGGGGAGGGGTACTCTTTCCTTGTTGGGCTCACTCCCCTATGCTCCGCCCCCTGACCTATTGCCCCAGACTCTGCCTACTTCTCCCTTTCCTCTGTGGCCCCACCCCTCTCTACACATGCCCCGCCCCTTGGTCCCTCCTAGGCTGTATACCACCACCCTAGGCTCCTCCCCCCAACTATGCCCCCCCTTCTTTCTGCTTTCCTTTCTTACTCCACCCATTCACACTCCCCCTCTGTGGCTCCTCCCCCAGGCTGTATGCCACCACCTGTCCCTAGGCTCCTCCCCGAACTATGCCCCCCCTCTCTCTGCTTTCCTTTTTTACTCCGCCCATTCACACTCCCCCTCTGTGGCTCCTCCCCTCTACTCCCACTCGGCCTGAACCTCACTCTCTCTGCCCAGACACACCAACCACTCTGTTCTCCACCATTCAGGCTTCTCTCCTTACACACCAACCACTCTCTCCATCCACCAATCACCATCCAGGACCATCTTCATCTACACACCAACCACTCTTACATCCACCAATCACCAGCCAGGCACACCTCCACACATTTTACTTACCGACTTACCTCTGCATCACCGCCATCAGTCATCTGGTGCCGAACCCGGGATTTGAACCCTGGTCGCCTGGGTGGAAGGCAGGAACTTACCCACTGGACCACACGGGCTTCCATGTTTGTATTATTTCCAATAGTCCCTATATCATGGCTATGGTGTGTCATGTAGACTAGGAGTCCTGTATGTAGCTTATAGATGCTCCTGAATCCCTGATTACCAGCAAGGAGCAATAGCTCAGTGGTAATGTCATCTGCCTCTGATGCTGAAAGCTCCCCTGGCCGAGGGTTCAAACCCCGCCATGGGTGGAAAAATTTTTTTTTTTCTTTTTTTTTCCATTAACTAATATTTCGATTTTATAAAAACCAGGAGCAATTTCAGAAACTCTTTTTTGCACGAGTGCCTGAAAATTATAAATATTTTCTCTCCTGACTCCCATGCAGCCCCCTTTTTCATTAGTAGGTGAAATATGGGTAAAGCATTATCTTCAGTTATCAATCTATTGATTTCTTGTCTTTGAATTTGGCATTTCGTAGGGCGAATGTGGCCTAGGGGCTATAACTGAGCAGAAATAAGCCTCCCACAAATAGTAAAATAGGTTGAGTGGTGGGGATTTTTCATTTTGGTGTGAACAGAGCTGTGTAATCAGGGGGATAGTGCCTGTGCTGCTGGCTAGGCATATTGGCCTAGTGTTAGCTCTCACTCACGAAATGATGGGCAAAGTTTGGAGCTGGTCAAACTCCCTTTATTAGGTGCAATCAGAAGACAGACATGTTGAAGTTTTCAAGAGTCAGAAAAGGGTAAAGTCCGGCGTGTGCTTCATTGGGCCTGCATCATGCCTGTTGCAGCAGCTGGCCTGGCCTGGCCCTGGGTCTTTAAACAACCCAGCACTCAGTCGTTAGCTAGCAAGCAAGGCCCCCGAACGCCCACGAACGCCCATGTTCTGTTTAGAGGAAGACTGCAGACAATTTGGCACCCTGCTAAATGAGGGTGCTTTCCCATGAGCGACCTTCGAGTAGGAAAAGCTTTAGCCTAAGACAAGTTGTCAAGCTTAAAATTCTGCTGAAAGCCATATGTTGGAGGCCATATCATGATGGAAGCCTGTGAATGTCTCAGGCCAAAGTAAGCATGGGAGGACATTATTTGCATAGGACAGCCCCCTTCAAAATCACATCATCATGCTGCAGTTGCCATGTAGTGTTACTAGAGGGCAGCAGTATGACCATAATAGAAGAGAGAAGTGTTAAATCTGTTTGCTGACGTACCGCTTGTCTTTCTTGGTCTTTGCTGGGCCTGTGGAGCGGGGGACTACAATAAGCGAGTGAATGAGTAATGAGGAAAGATTATCCTGCATTTGTGGGGAAGGGAGAGCACTTGGAGGGAAAACGGCAAGATGACAGAGTTAAAGCATAGATGTTTGCTGAGTGATTGGGTGAGTGTGTCATCTGTCTCTTTGAAAGGACACGTGAGAGAAGAACAGGAGCCCATGGCCTTCAGATGAGAGAAGAAGCATAGAAGAGCATTTTCCACAAAATAAAAACCTTTACTTCATCTCAAAGCTTCCAACTTTGCAGGTTGTAAGATTTGCCTTGTTGCTGCATAAATAGGCAGAACTAGTGAGGCTCTTCCCAGAATATAAGTAGCATACTCTTTGGGAGTATCCTTAGGCCAGGCATGTCAGGCACATAATTGGGGATATGAGGCCAAGAAAAACGTTAGGAAGCTTGCTCTAATCATCTGCAGGATAGAAGGACAATGGAGAGAAACTAGAGAGGGAACCAGGCTGCACAAAAAAAAGGGGCAGGGTGGCACATTACACCCTAGCAGGAATATCTGATCCCCATACCTCTACCCCTGGGACACCATTTGTGACTTCTCAATACCCCCATCTCATTGCCACTCAAGTGTTCCGTCCTAGTATCTGAATGACCATAAACACCCTTCCTTTCGGCCCTCCTTTTGTAATTCTCCCAGTAACCCAGGTGCTTTGCCACTGTCCAGCCTCCAGTGACCAGTTGGATGCACATTGCTCGGCACCCTATCCACTTACCACTCCGTGCAGCCCCTCTCCGCACACTCAAACTACCCTTCTTTAAATTCGATATACACGATCTGCCTCACTATAAGCTGTGACCTTCCCTCTGTGGATTATATACCCAATCCAAGGAGGACAAGTCACTTGTCGAGCACCCCAAACTCTCTGCAGACGCTGCCAATTCAGGGACTACTGCCTAGTTTGCATGCCATGATTATTCTCTATGCCACATCCAACCAATTGCCACATGCGCCGTCTCCCTGACTCATTCATCTACTTCCCCAAACCACCCGCCTTATTCACCAAATTTGAATGCTCTCAGCTGTCATAGCGGGCATCTCTGCTTCCTGTTCACCCACTTTTCCCCTTCTTTCTTAGTTGCCCACCTGTGCTCAGATGGCCATTCCTCCAAGTCCCACTTGAAGCTCGCCTTCCTTCTGGTTCTCTACCTTATAAAGCCCCTTTCAGTACTACCATCACAGCAATTGTCATTTTGTGGCTGCTCCTTTGTGGTGAGTAAATGAAGAAGAGGGCATCGCACAAGAAAGTACCCACACAATGGGGGGGACACTTGTCAACATTCCCCTTCCCTTCAGTGTCTTAAGCATCTGTTTTCAATACAACTACCCCAAGAGACCTCATAACAGATCCTGCGAGGGTGGGGGGTGGGGGTAATAAAAACTTGGGGTGCCTTGTCCCCCCTCACCGTGTCTTACCACGTGCTCCTTGCTGTCACCTCTTTCAATACCATAACTACAGTATGTCTGTCTGGTGCCCCCCTTGTGGTCGGTAATAAAAAAGTGCCCTAAGGCTGTTCCCCTAAGTTCCCTCTGTTGCCCCTATACTTTTGGGGTACACCCCCTCTCCCCGGAAAGGGGGGGGGGGCAAAAAAAAATGATGGGTAGCGCACCCAAAGCCAAACCACATCATTCTGTGCCTTCTAGCACCCTCTTTTGTAATGCACCCCCAACACCCCTTTTTTACTCTGCTCCCCAAAATTTGTCCCCCCCACTCTGTATTTGGGGAGGGGGAGGGAGCGGTCATAAAATGTTGGGGGTCTACTATCGTAGTGCCCCTCCTATCAGGTCACCCCCCCTCTGTTTGCTGAAGGGGGAGGGGTACTCTTTCCTTGTTGGGCTCACTCCCCTATGCTCCGCCCCCTGACCTATTGCCCCAGACTCTGCCTACTTCTCCCTTTCCTCTGTGGCCCCACCCCTCTCTACACATGCCCCTCCCCTTGGTCCCTCCTAGGCTGTATGCCACCACCCTAGGCTCCTCCCCCCAACTATGCCCCCCCTTCTTTCTGCTTTCCTTTCTTACTCCACCCATTCACACTCCCCCTCTGTGGCTCCTCCCCCAGGCTGTATGCCACCACCTGTCCCTAGGCTCCTCCCCGAACTATGCCCCCCCCCTCTCTCTGCTTTCCTTTTTTACTCCGCCCATTCACACTCCCCCTCTGTGGCTCCTCCCCTCTACTCTACTCTACTCCCACTCGGCCTGGGCCTGAACCTCACTCTCTCTGCCCAGACACTCCAACCACTCTGTTCTCCACCATTCAGGCTTCTCTCCTTACACACCAACCACTCTTACATCCACCAATCACCAGACAGGCACACCTCCACACATTTTACTTACCGACTTACCTCTGCATCACCGCCATCAGTCATCTGGTGCCGAACCCGGGATTTGAACCCTGGTCGCCTGGGTGGAAGGCAGGAACTTACCCACTGGACCACACGGGCTTCCATGTTTGTGTTATTTCCAATAGTCCCTATATCATGGCTATGGTGTGTCATGTAGACTAGGGGGCCTGTATGTAGCTTATAGATGCTCCTGAATCCCTGATTACCAGCAAGGAGCAATAGCTCAGTGGTAATGTCATCTGCCTCTGATGCTGAAAGCTCCCCTGGCCGAGGGTTCAAATCCCGCCATGGGTGGAAAAAAAAATGTTTTTCTTTTTTTTTCCATTAACTAATATTTCGATTTTATAAAAACCAGGAGCAATTTCAGACACTCTTTTTTGCACCAGTGCCTGAAAATTATAAATATTTTCTCTCCTGACTCCCATGCAGCCCCCTTTTTCATTAGTAGGTGAAATATGGGTAAAGCATTATCTTCAGTTATCAATCTATTGATTTCTTGTCTTTGAATTTGGCATTTCGTAGGGCGAATGTGGCCTAGGGGCTATAACTGAGCAGAAATAAGCCTCCCACAAATAGTAAAATAGGTTGAGTGGTGGGGATTTTTCATTTTGGTGTGAACAGAGCTGTGTAATCAGGGGGATAGTGCCTGTGCTGCTGGCTAGGCATATTGGCCTAGTGTTAGCTCTCACTCACGAAATGATGGGCAAAGTTTGGAGCTGGTCAAACTCCCTTTATTAGGTGCAATCAGAAGACAGACATGTTGAAGTTTTCAAGAGTCAGAAAAGGGTAAAGTCCGGCGTGTGCTTCATTGGGCCTGCATCATGCCTGTTGCAGCAGCTGGCCTGGCCTGGCCCTGGGTCTTTAAACAACCCAGCACTCAGTCGTTAGCTAGCAAGCAAGGCCCCCGAACGCCCACGAACGCCCATGTTCTGTTTAGAGGAAGACTGCAGACAATTTGGCACCCTGCTAAATGAGGGTGCTTTCCCATGAGCGACCTTCGAGTAGGAAAAGCTTTAGCCTAAGACAAGTTGTCAAGCTTAAAATTCTGCTGAAAGCCATATGTTGGAGGCCATATCATGATGGAAGCCTGTGAATGTCTCAGGCCAAAGTAAGCATGGGAGGACATTATTTGCATAGGACAGCCCCCTTCAAAATCACATCATCATGCTGCAGTTGCCATGTAGTGTTACTAGAGGGCAGCAGTATGACCATAATAGAAGAGAGAAGTGTTAAATCTGTTTGCTGACGTACCGCTTGTCTTTCTTGGTCTTTGCTGGGCCTGTGGAGCGGGGGACTACAATAAGCGAGTGAATGAGTAATGAGGAAAGATTATCCTGCATTTGTGGGGAAGGGAGAGCACTTGGAGGGAAAACGGCAAGATGACAGAGTTAAAGCATAGATGTTTGCTGAGTGATTGGGTGAGTGTGTCATCTGTCTCTTTGAAAGGACACGTGAGAGAAGAACAGGAGCCCATGGCCTTCAGATGAGAGAAGAAGCATAGAAGAGCATTTTCCACAAAATAAAAACCTTTACTTCATCTCAAAGCTTCCAACTTTGCAGGTTGTAAGATTTGCCTTTTTGCTGCATAAATAGGCAGAACTAGTGAGGCTCTTCCCAGAATATAAGTAGCATACTCTTTGGGAGTATCCTTAGGCCAGGCATGTCAGGCACATAATTGGGGATATGAGGCCAAGAAAAACGTTAGGAAGCTTGCTCTAATCATCTGCAGGATAGAAGGACAATGGAGAGAAACTAGAGAGGGAACCAGGCTGCACAAAAAAAAGGGGCAGGGTGGCACATTACACCCTAGCAGGAATATCTGATCCCCATACCTCTACCCCTGGGACACCATTTGTGACTTCTCAATACCCCCATCTCATTGCCACTCAAGTGTTCCGTCCTAGTATCTGAATGACCATAAACACCCTTCCTTTCGGCCCTCCTTTTGTAATTCTCCCAGTAACCCAGGTGCTTTGCCACTGTCCAGCCTCCAGTGACCAGTTGGATGCACATTGCTCGGCACCCTATCCACTTACCACTCCGTGCAGCCCCTCTCCGCACACTCAAACTACCCTTCTTTAAATTCGATATACACGATCTGCCTCACTATAAGATGTGACCTTCCCTCTGTGGATTATATACCCAATCCAAGGAGGACAAGTCACTTGTCGAGCACCCCAAACTCTCTGCAGACGCTGCCAATTCAGGGACTACTGCCTAGTTTGCATGCCATGATTATTCTCTATGCCACATCCAACCAATTGCCACATGCGCCGTCTCCCTGACTCATTCATCTACTTCCCCAAACCACCCGCCTTATTCACCAAATTTGAATGCTCTCAGCTGTCATAGCGGGCATCTCTGCTTCCTGTTCACCCACTTTTCCCCTTCTTTCTTAGTTGCCCACCTGTGCTCAGATGGCCATTCCTCCAAGTGCCACTTGAAGCTCGCCTTCCTTCTGGTTCTCTACCTTATAAAGCCCCTTTCAGTACTACCATCACAGCAATTGTCATTTTGTGGCTGCTCCTTTGTGGTGAGTAAATGAAGAAGAGGGTATCGCACAAGAAAGTACCCACACAATGGGGGGGACACTTGTCAACATTCCCCTTCCCTTCAGTGTCTTAAGCATCTGTTTTCAATACAACTACCCCAAGAGACCTCATAACAGATCCTGCGAGGGTGGGGGGTGGGGGTAATAAAAACTTGGGGTGCCTTGTCCCCCCTCACCGTGTCTTACCACGTGCTCCTTGCTATCACCTCTTTCAATACCATAACTACAGTATGTCTGTCTGGTGCCCCCCTTGTGGTCGGTAATAAAAAAGTGCCCTAAGGCTGTTCCCCTAAGTTCCCTCTGTTGCCCCTATACTTTTGGGGTACACCCCCTCTCCCCGGAAAAGGGGGGGCAAAAAAAAATGATGGGTAGCGCACCCAAAGCCAAACCACATCATTCTGTGCCTTCTAGCACCCTCTTTTGTAATGCACCCCAACACCCCTTTTTTACACTGCTCCCCAAAATTTGTCCCCCCCCACTCTGTATTTGGGGAGGGGGAGGGAGCGGTCATAAAATGTTGGGGGTCTACTATCGTAGTGCCCCTCCTATCAGGTCACCCCCCCCCCTCTGTTTGCTGAAGGGGGAGGGGTACTCTTTCCTTGTTGGGCTCACTCCCCTATGCTCCGCCCCCTGACCTATTGCCCCAGACTCTGCCTACTTCTCCCTTTCCTCTGTGGCCCCACCCCTCTCTACACATGCCCCGCCCCTTGGTCCCTCCTAGGCTGTATACCACCACCCTAGGCTCCTCCCCCCAACTATGCCCCCCCTTCTTTCTGCTTTCCTTTCTTACTCCACCCATTCACACTCCCCCTCTGTGGCTCCTCCCCCAGGCTGTATGCCACCACCTGT
Source organism: Pleurodeles waltl (assembly GCF_031143425.1). NCBI lineage: Eukaryota > Metazoa > Chordata > Amphibia > Caudata > Salamandridae > Pleurodeles > Pleurodeles waltl. The sequence goes on along the minus strand of NC_090443.1, from coordinate 541,571,028 downwards.
CCCTAGGCTCCTCCCCGAACTATGCCCCCCCTCTCTCTGCTTTCCTTTTTTACTCCGCCCATTCACACTCCCCCTCTGTGGCTCCTCCCCTCTACTCCCACTCGGCCTGAACCTCACTCTCTCTGCCCAGACACACCAACCACTCTGTTCTCCACCATTCAGGCTTCTCTCCTTACACACCAACCACTCTCTCCATCCACCAATCACCATCCAGGACCATCTTCATCTACACACCAACCACTCTTACATCCACCAATCACCAGCCAGGCACACCTCCACACATTTTACTTACCGACTTACCTCTGCATCACCGCCATCAGTCATCTGGTGCCGAACCCGGGATTTGAACCCTGGTCGCCTGGGTGGAAGGCAGGAACTTACCCACTGGACCACACGGGCTTCCATGTTTGTATTATTTCCAATAGTCCCTATATCATGGCTATGGTGTGTCATGTAGACTAGGAGTCCTGTATGTAGCTTATAGATGCTCCTGAATCCCTGATTACCAGCAAGGAGCAATAGCTCAGTGGTAATGTCATCTGCCTCTGATGCTGAAAGCTCCCCTGGCCGAGGGTTCAAACCCCGCCATGGGTGGAAAAAATTTTTTTTTTCTTTTTTTTTCCATTAACTAATATTTCGATTTTATAAAAACCAGGAGCAATTTCAGAAACTCTTTTTTGCACGAGTGCCTGAAAATTATAAATATTTTCTCTCCTGACTCCCATGCAGCCCCCTTTTTCATTAGTAGGTGAAATATGGGTAAAGCATTATCTTCAGTTATCAATCTATTGATTTCTTGTCTTTGAATTTGGCATTTCGTAGGGCGAATGTGGCCTAGGGGCTATAACTGAGCAGAAATAAGCCTCCCACAAATAGTAAAATAGGTTGAGTGGTGGGGATTTTTCATTTTGGTGTGAACAGAGCTGTGTAATCAGGGGGATAGTGCCTGTGCTGCTGGCTAGGCATATTGGCCTAGTGTTAGCTCTCACTCACGAAATGATGGGCAAAGTTTGGAGCTGGTCAAACTCCCTTTATTAGGTGCAATCAGAAGACAGACATGTTGAAGTTTTCAAGAGTCAGAAAAGGGTAAAGTCCGGCGTGTGCTTCATTGGGCCTGCATCATGCCTGTTGCAGCAGCTGGCCTGGCCTGGCCCTGGGTCTTTAAACAACCCAGCACTCAGTCGTTAGCTAGCAAGCAAGGCCCCCGAACGCCCACGAACGCCCATGTTCTGTTTAGAGGAAGACTGCAGACAATTTGGCACCCTGCTAAATGAGGGTGCTTTCCCATGAGCGACCTTCGAGTAGGAAAAGCTTTAGCCTAAGACAAGTTGTCAAGCTTAAAATTCTGCTGAAAGCCATATGTTGGAGGCCATATCATGATGGAAGCCTGTGAATGTCTCAGGCCAAAGTAAGCATGGGAGGACATTATTTGCATAGGACAGCCCCCTTCAAAATCACATCATCATGCTGCAGTTGCCATGTAGTGTTACTAGAGGGCAGCAGTATGACCATAATAGAAGAGAGAAGTGTTAAATCTGTTTGCTGACGTACCGCTTGTCTTTCTTGGTCTTTGCTGGGCCTGTGGAGCGGGGGACTACAATAAGCGAGTGAATGAGTAATGAGGAAAGATTATCCTGCATTTGTGGGGAAGGGAGAGCACTTGGAGGGAAAACGGCAAGATGACAGAGTTAAAGCATAGATGTTTGCTGAGTGATTGGGTGAGTGTGTCATCTGTCTCTTTGAAAGGACACGTGAGAGAAGAACAGGAGCCCATGGCCTTCAGATGAGAGAAGAAGCATAGAAGAGCATTTTCCACAAAATAAAAACCTTTACTTCATCTCAAAGCTTCCAACTTTGCAGGTTGTAAGATTTGCCTTGTTGCTGCATAAATAGGCAGAACTAGTGAGGCTCTTCCCAGAATATAAGTAGCATACTCTTTGGGAGTATCCTTAGGCCAGGCATGTCAGGCACATAATTGGGGATATGAGGCCAAGAAAAACGTTAGGAAGCTTGCTCTAATCATCTGCAGGATAGAAGGACAATGGAGAGAAACTAGAGAGGGAACCAGGCTGCACAAAAAAAAGGGGCAGGGTGGCACATTACACCCTAGCAGGAATATCTGATCCCCATACCTCTACCCCTGGGACACCATTTGTGACTTCTCAATACCCCCATCTCATTGCCACTCAAGTGTTCCGTCCTAGTATCTGAATGACCATAAACACCCTTCCTTTCGGCCCTCCTTTTGTAATTCTCCCAGTAACCCAGGTGCTTTGCCACTGTCCAGCCTCCAGTGACCAGTTGGATGCACATTGCTCGGCACCCTATCCACTTACCACTCCGTGCAGCCCCTCTCCGCACACTCAAACTACCCTTCTTTAAATTCGATATACACGATCTGCCTCACTATAAGCTGTGACCTTCCCTCTGTGGATTATATACCCAATCCAAGGAGGACAAGTCACTTGTCGAGCACCCCAAACTCTCTGCAGACGCTGCCAATTCAGGGACTACTGCCTAGTTTGCATGCCATGATTATTCTCTATGCCACATCCAACCAATTGCCACATGCGCCGTCTCCCTGACTCATTCATCTACTTCCCCAAACCACCCGCCTTATTCACCAAATTTGAATGCTCTCAGCTGTCATAGCGGGCATCTCTGCTTCCTGTTCACCCACTTTTCCCCTTCTTTCTTAGTTGCCCACCTGTGCTCAGATGGCCATTCCTCCAAGTCCCACTTGAAGCTCGCCTTCCTTCTGGTTCTCTACCTTATAAAGCCCCTTTCAGTACTACCATCACAGCAATTGTCATTTTGTGGCTGCTCCTTTGTGGTGAGTAAATGAAGAAGAGGGCATCGCACAAGAAAGTACCCACACAATGGGGGGGACACTTGTCAACATTCCCCTTCCCTTCAGTGTCTTAAGCATCTGTTTTCAATACAACTACCCCAAGAGACCTCATAACAGATCCTGCGAGGGTGGGGGGTGGGGGTAATAAAAACTTGGGGTGCCTTGTCCCCCCTCACCGTGTCTTACCACGTGCTCCTTGCTGTCACCTCTTTCAATACCATAACTACAGTATGTCTGTCTGGTGCCCCCCTTGTGGTCGGTAATAAAAAAGTGCCCTAAGGCTGTTCCCCTAAGTTCCCTCTGTTGCCCCTATACTTTTGGGGTACACCCCCTCTCCCCGGAAAGGGGGGGGGGGCAAAAAAAAATGATGGGTAGCGCACCCAAAGCCAAACCACATCATTCTGTGCCTTCTAGCACCCTCTTTTGTAATGCACCCCAACACCCCTTTTTTACTCTGCTCCCCAAAATTTGTCCCCCCCACTCTGTATTTGGGGAGGGGGAGGGAGCGGTCATAAAATGTTGGGGGTCTACTATCGTAGTGCCCCTCCTATCAGGTCACCCCCCCTCTGTTTGCTGAAGGGGGAGGGGTACTCTTTCCTTGTTGGGCTCACTCCCCTATGCTCCGCCCCCTGACCTATTGCCCCAGACTCTGCCTACTTCTCCCTTTCCTCTGTGGCCCCACCCCTCTCTACACATGCCCCTCCCCTTGGTCCCTCCTAGGCTGTATGCCACCACCCTAGGCTCCTCCCCCCAACTATGCCCCCCCTTCTTTCTGCTTTCCTTTCTTACTCCACCCATTCACACTCCCCCTCTGTGGCTCCTCCCCCAGGCTGTATGCCACCACCTGTCCCTAGGCTCCTCCCCGAACTATGCCCCCCCCCTCTCTCTGCTTTCCTTTTTTACTCCGCCCATTCACACTCCCCCTCTGTGGCTCCTCCCCTCTACTCTACTCTACTCCCACTCGGCCTGGGCCTGAACCTCACTCTCTCTGCCCAGACACTCCAACCACTCTGTTCTCCACCATTCAGGCTTCTCTCCTTACACACCAACCACTCTTACATCCACCAATCACCAGCCAGGCACACCTCCACACATTTTACTTACCGACTTACCTCTGCATCACCGCCATCAGTCATCTGGTGCCGAACCCGGGATTTGAACCCTGGTCGCCTGGGTGGAAGGCAGGAACTTACCCACTGGACCACACGGGCTTCCATGTTTGTATTATTTCCAATAGTCCCTATATCATGGCTATGGTGTGTCATGTAGACTAGGAGTCCTGTATGTAGCTTATAGATGCTCCTGAATCCCTGATTACCAGCAAGGAGCAATAGCTCAGTGGTAATGTCATCTGCCTCTGATGCTGAAAGCTCCCCTGGCCGAGGGTTCAAACCCCGCCATGGGTGGAAAAATTTTTTTTTTTCTTTTTTTTTCCATTAACTAATATTTCGATTTTATAAAAACCAGGAGCAATTTCAGAAACTCTTTTTTGCACGAGTGCCTGAAAATTATAAATATTTTCTCTCCTGACTCCCATGCAGCCCCCTTTTTCATTAGTAGGTGAAATATGGGTAAAGCATTATCTTCAGTTATCAATCTATTGATTTCTTGTCTTTGAATTTGGCATTTCGTAGGGCGAATGTGGCCTAGGGGCTATAACTGAGCAGAAATAAGCCTCCCACAAATAGTAAAATAGGTTGAGTGGTGGGGATTTTTCATTTTGGTGTGAACAGAGCTGTGTAATCAGGGGGATAGTGCCTGTGCTGCTGGCTAGGCATATTGGCCTAGTGTTAGCTCTCACTCACGAAATGATGGGCAAAGTTTGGAGCTGGTCAAACTCCCTTTATTAGGTGCAATCAGAAGACAGACATGTTGAAGTTTTCAAGAGTCAGAAAAGGGTAAAGTCCGGCGTGTGCTTCATTGGGCCTGCATCATGCCTGTTGCAGCAGCTGGCCTGGCCTGGCCCTGGGTCTTTAAACAACCCAGCACTCAGTCGTTAGCTAGCAAGCAAGGCCCCCGAACGCCCACGAACGCCCATGTTCTGTTTAGAGGAAGACTGCAGACAATTTGGCACCCTGCTAAATGAGGGTGCTTTCCCATGAGCGACCTTCGAGTAGGAAAAGCTTTAGCCTAAGACAAGTTGTCAAGCTTAAAATTCTGCTGAAAGCCATATGTTGGAGGCCATATCATGATGGAAGCCTGTGAATGTCTCAGGCCAAAGTAAGCATGGGAGGACATTATTTGCATAGGACAGCCCCCTTCAAAATCACATCATCATGCTGCAGTTGCCATGTAGTGTTACTAGAGGGCAGCAGTATGACCATAATAGAAGAGAGAAGTGTTAAATCTGTTTGCTGACGTACCGCTTGTCTTTCTTGGTCTTTGCTGGGCCTGTGGAGCGGGGGACTACAATAAGCGAGTGAATGAGTAATGAGGAAAGATTATCCTGCATTTGTGGGGAAGGGAGAGCACTTGGAGGGAAAACGGCAAGATGACAGAGTTAAAGCATAGATGTTTGCTGAGTGATTGGGTGAGTGTGTCATCTGTCTCTTTGAAAGGACACGTGAGAGAAGAACAGGAGCCCATGGCCTTCAGATGAGAGAAGAAGCATAGAAGAGCATTTTCCACAAAATAAAAACCTTTACTTCATCTCAAAGCTTCCAACTTTGCAGGTTGTAAGATTTGCCTTGTTGCTGCATAAATAGGCAGAACTAGTGAGGCTCTTCCCAGAATATAAGTAGCATACTCTTTGGGAGTATCCTTAGGCCAGGCATGTCAGGCACATAATTGGGGATATGAGGCCAAGAAAAACGTTAGGAAGCTTGCTCTAATCATCTGCAGGATAGAAGGACAATGGAGAGAAACTAGAGAGGGAACCAGGCTGCACAAAAAAAAGGGGCAGGGTGGCACATTACACCCTAGCAGGAATATCTGATCCCCATACCTCTACCCCTGGGACACCATTTGTGACTTCTCAATACCCCCATCTCATTGCCACTCAAGTGTTCCGTCCTAGTATCTGAATGACCATAAACACCCTTCCTTTCGGCCCTCCTTTTGTAATTCTCCCAGTAACCCAGGTGCTTTGCCACTGTCCAGCCTCCAGTGACCAGTTGGATGCACATTGCTCGGCACCCTATCCACTTACCACTCCGTGCAGCCCCTCTCCGCACACTCAAACTACCCTTCTTTAAATTCGATATACACGATCTGCCTCACTATAAGCTGTGACCTTCCCTCTGTGGATTATATACCCAATCCAAGGAGGACAAGTCACTTGTCGAGCACCCCAAACTCTCTGCAGACGCTGCCAATTCAGGGACTACTGCCTAGTTTGCATGCCATGATTATTCTCTATGCCACATCCAACCAATTGCCACATGCGCCGTCTCCCTGACTCATTCATCTACTTCCCCAAACCACCCGCCTTATTCACCAAATTTGAATGCTCTCAGCTGTCATAGCGGGCATCTCTGCTTCCTGTTCACCCACTTTTCCCCTTCTTTCTTAGTTGCCCACCTGTGCTCAGATGGCCATTCCTCCAAGTCCCACTTGAAGCTCGCCTTCCTTCTGGTTCTCTACCTTATAAAGCCCCTTTCAGTACTACCATCACAGCAATTGTCATTTTGTGGCTGCTCCTTTGTGGTGAGTAAATGAAGAAGAGGGCATCGCACAAGAAAGTACCCACACAATGGGGGGGACACTTGTCAACATTCCCCTTCCCTTCAGTGTCTTAAGCATCTGTTTTCAATACAACTACCCCAAGAGACCTCATAACAGATCCTGCGAGGGTGGGGGGTGGGGGTAATAAAAACTTGGGGTGCCTTGTCCCCCCTCACCGTGTCTTACCACGTGCTCCTTGCTGTCACCTCTTTCAATACCATAACTACAGTATGTCTGTCTGGTGCCCCCCTTGTGGTCGGTAATAAAAAAGTGCCCTAAGGCTGTTCCCCTAAGTTCCCTCTGTTGCCCCTATACTTTTGGGGTACACCCCCTCTCCCCGGAAAGGGGGGGGGGGCAAAAAAAAATGATGGGTAGCGCACCCAAAGCCAAACCACATCATTCTGTGCCTTCTAGCACCCTCTTTTGTAATGCACCCCAACACCCCTTTTTTACTCTGCTCCCCAAAATTTGTCCCCCCCACTCTGTATTTGGGGAGGGGGAGGGAGCGGTCATAAAATGTTGGGGGTCTACTATCGTAGTGCCCCTCCTATCAGGTCACCCCCCCTCTGTTTGCTGAAGGGGGAGGGGTACTCTTTCCTTGTTGGGCTCACTCCCCTATGCTCCGCCCCCTGACCTATTGCCCCAGACTCTGCCTACTTCTCCCTTTCCTCTGTGGCCCCACCCCTCTCTACACATGCCCCGCCCCTTGGTCCCTCCTAGGCTGTATACCACCACCCTAGGCTCCTCCCCCCAACTATGCCCCCCCTTCTTTCTGCTTTCCTTTCTTACTCCACCCATTCACACTCCCCCTCTGTGGCTCCTCCCCCAGGCTGTATGCCACCACCTGTCCCTAGGCTCCTCCCCGAACTATGCCCCCCCTCTCTCTGCTTTCCTTTTTTACTCCGCCCATTCACACTCCCCCTCTGTGGCTCCTCCCCTCTACTCCCACTCGGCCTGAACCTCACTCTCTCTGCCCAGACACACCAACCACTCTGTTCTCCACCATTCAGGCTTCTCTCCTTACACACCAACCACTCTCTCCATCCACCAATCACCATCCAGGACCATCTTCATCTACACACCAACCACTCTTACATCCACCAATCACCAGCCAGGCACACCTCCACACATTTTACTTACCGACTTACCTCTGCATCACCGCCATCAGTCATCTGGTGCCGAACCCGGGATTTGAACCCTGGTCGCCTGGGTGGAAGGCAGGAACTTACCCACTGGACCACACGGGCTTCCATGTTTGTATTATTTCCAATAGTCCCTATATCATGGCTATGGTGTGTCATGTAGACTAGGAGTCCTGTATGTAGCTTATAGATGCTCCTGAATCCCTGATTACCAGCAAGGAGCAATAGCTCAGTGGTAATGTCATCTGCCTCTGATGCTGAAAGCTCCCCTGGCCGAGGGTTCAAACCCCGCCATGGGTGGAAAAATTTTTTTTTTTCTTTTTTTTTCCATTAACTAATATTTCGATTTTATAAAAACCAGGAGCAATTTCAGAAACTCTTTTTTGCACGAGTGCCTGAAAATTATAAATATTTTCTCTCCTGACTCCCATGCAGCCCCCTTTTTCATTAGTAGGTGAAATATGGGTAAAGCATTATCTTCAGTTATCAATCTATTGATTTCTTGTCTTTGAATTTGGCATTTCGTAGGGCGAATGTGGCCTAGGGGCTATAACTGAGCAGAAATAAGCCTCCCACAAATAGTAAAATAGGTTGAGTGGTGGGGATTTTTCATTTTGGTGTGAACAGAGCTGTGTAATCAGGGGGATAGTGCCTGTGCTGCTGGCTAGGCATATTGGCCTAGTGTTAGCTCTCACTCACGAAATGATGGGCAAAGTTTGGAGCTGGTCAAACTCCCTTTATTAGGTGCAATCAGAAGACAGACATGTTGAAGTTTTCAAGAGTCAGAAAAGGGTAAAGTCCGGCGTGTGCTTCATTGGGCCTGCATCATGCCTGTTGCAGCAGCTGGCCTGGCCTGGCCCTGGGTCTTTAAACAACCCAGCACTCAGTCGTTAGCTAGCAAGCAAGGCCCCCGAACGCCCACGAACGCCCATGTTCTGTTTAGAGGAAGACTGCAGACAATTTGGCACCCTGCTAAATGAGGGTGCTTTCCCATGAGCGACCTTCGAGTAGGAAAAGCTTTAGCCTAAGACAAGTTGTCAAGCTTAAAATTCTGCTGAAAGCCATATGTTGGAGGCCATATCATGATGGAAGCCTGTGAATGTCTCAGGCCAAAGTAAGCATGGGAGGACATTATTTGCATAGGACAGCCCCCTTCAAAATCACATCATCATGCTGCAGTTGCCATGTAGTGTTACTAGAGGGCAGCAGTATGACCATAATAGAAGAGAGAAGTGTTAAATCTGTTTGCTGACGTACCGCTTGTCTTTCTTGGTCTTTGCTGGGCCTGTGGAGCGGGGGACTACAATAAGCGAGTGAATGAGTAATGAGGAAAGATTATCCTGCATTTGTGGGGAAGGGAGAGCACTTGGAGGGAAAACGGCAAGATGACAGAGTTAAAGCATAGATGTTTGCTGAGTGATTGGGTGAGTGTGTCATCTGTCTCTTTGAAAGGACACGTGAGAGAAGAACAGGAGCCCATGGCCTTCAGATGAGAGAAGAAGCATAGAAGAGCATTTTCCACAAAATAAAAACCTTTACTTCATCTCAAAGCTTCCAACTTTGCAGGTTGTAAGATTTGCCTTGTTGCTGCATAAATAGGCAGAACTAGTGAGGCTCTTCCCAGAATATAAGTAGCATACTCTTTGGGAGTATCCTTAGGCCAGGCATGTCAGGCACATAATTGGGGATATGAGGCCAAGAAAAACGTTAGGAAGCTTGCTCTAATCATCTGCAGGATAGAAGGACAATGGAGAGAAACTAGAGAGGGAACCAGGCTGCACAAAAAAAAGGGGCAGGGTGGCACATTACACCCTAGCAGGAATATCTGATCCCCATACCTCTACCCCTGGGACACCATTTGTGACTTCTCAATACCCCCATCTCATTGCCACTCAAGTGTTCCGTCCTAGTATCTGAATGACCATAAACACCCTTCCTTTCGGCCCTCCTTTTGTAATTCTCCCAGTAACCCAGGTGCTTTGCCACTGTCCAGCCTCCAGTGACCAGTTGGATGCACATTGCTCGGCACCCTATCCACTTACCACTCCGTGCAGCCCCTCTCCGCACACTCAAACTACCCTTCTTTAAATTCGATATACACGATCTGCCTCACTATAAGCTGTGACCTTCCCTCTGTGGATTATATACCCAATCCAAGGAGGACAAGTCACTTGTCGAGCACCCCAAACTCTCTGCAGACGCTGCCAATTCAGGGACTACTGCCTAGTTTGCATGCCATGATTATTCTCTATGCCACATCCAACCAATTGCCACATGCGCCGTCTCCCTGACTCATTCATCTACTTCCCCAAACCACCCGCCTTATTCACCAAATTTGAATGCTCTCAGCTGTCATAGCGGGCATCTCTGCTTCCTGTTCACCCACTTTTCCCCTTCTTTCTTAGTTGCCCACCTGTGCTCAGATGGCCATTCCTCCAAGTCCCACTTGAAGCTCGCCTTCCTTCTGGTTCTCTACCTTATAAAGCCCCTTTCAGTACTACCATCACAGCAATTGTCATTTTGTGGCTGCTCCTTTGTGGTGAGTAAATGAAGAAGAGGGCATCGCACAAGAAAGTACCCACACAATGGGGGGGACACTTGTCAACATTCCCCTTCCCTTCAGTGTCTTAAGCATCTGTTTTCAATACAACTACCCCAAGAGACCTCATAACAGATCCTGCGAGGGTGGGGGGTGGGGGTAATAAAAACTTGGGGTGCCTTGTCCCCCCTCACCGTGTCTTACCACGTGCTCCTTGCTGTCACCTCTTTCAATACCATAACTACAGTATGTCTGTCTGGTGCCCCCCTTGTGGTCGGTAATAAAAAAGTGCCCTAAGGCTGTTCCCCTAAGTTCCCTCTGTTGCCCCTATACTTTTGGGGTACACCCCCTCTCCCCGGAAAGGGGGGGGGGGCAAAAAAAAATGATGGGTAGCGCACCCAAAGCCAAACCACATCATTCTGTGCCTTCTAGCACCCTCTTTTGTAATGCACCCCCAACACCCCTTTTTTACTCTGCTCCCCAAAATTTGTCCCCCCCACTCTGTATTTGGGGAGGGGGAGGGAGCGGTCATAAAATGTTGGGGGTCTACTATCGTAGTGCCCCTCCTATCAGGTCACCCCCCCTCTGTTTGCTGAAGGGGGAGGGGTACTCTTTCCTTGTTGGGCTCACTCCCCTATGCTCCGCCCCCTGACCTATTGCCCCAGACTCTGCCTACTTCTCCCTTTCCTCTGTGGCCCCACCCCTCTCTACACATGCCCCTCCCCTTGGTCCCTCCTAGGCTGTATGCCACCACCCTAGGCTCCTCCCCCCAACTATGCCCCCCCTTCTTTCTGCTTTCCTTTCTTACTCCACCCATTCACACTCCCCCTCTGTGGCTCCTCCCCCAGGCTGTATGCCACCACCTGTCCCTAGGCTCCTCCCCGAACTATGCCCCCCCCCTCTCTCTGCTTTCCTTTTTTACTCCGCCCATTCACACTCCCCCTCTGTGGCTCCTCCCCTCTACTCTACTCTACTCCCACTCGGCCTGGGCCTGAACCTCACTCTCTCTGCCCAGACACTCCAACCACTCTGTTCTCCACCATTCAGGCTTCTCTCCTTACACACCAACCACTCTTACATCCACCAATCACCAGACAGGCACACCTCCACACATTTTACTTACCGACTTACCTCTGCATCACCGCCATCAGTCATCTGGTGCCGAACCCGGGATTTGAACCCTGGTCGCCTGGGTGGAAGGCAGGAACTTACCCACTGGACCACACGGGCTTCCATGTTTGTGTTATTTCCAATAGTCCCTATATCATGGCTATGGTGTGTCATGTAGACTAGGGGGCCTGTATGTAGCTTATAGATGCTCCTGAATCCCTGATTACCAGCAAGGAGCAATAGCTCAGTGGTAATGTCATCTGCCTCTGATGCTGAAAGCTCCCCTGGCCGAGGGTTCAAATCCCGCCATGGGTGGAAAAAAAAATGTTTTTCTTTTTTTTTCCATTAACTAATATTTCGATTTTATAAAAACCAGGAGCAATTTCAGACACTCTTTTTTGCACCAGTGCCTGAAAATTATAAATATTTTCTCTCCTGACTCCCATGCAGCCCCCTTTTTCATTAGTAGGTGAAATATGGGTAAAGCATTATCTTCAGTTATCAATCTATTGATTTCTTGTCTTTGAATTTGGCATTTCGTAGGGCGAATGTGGCCTAGGGGCTATAACTGAGCAGAAATAAGCCTCCCACAAATAGTAAAATAGGTTGAGTGGTGGGGATTTTTCATTTTGGTGTGAACAGAGCTGTGTAATCAGGGGGATAGTGCCTGTGCTGCTGGCTAGGCATATTGGCCTAGTGTTAGCTCTCACTCACGAAATGATGGGCAAAGTTTGGAGCTGGTCAAACTCCCTTTATTAGGTGCAATCAGAAGACAGACATGTTGAAGTTTTCAAGAGTCAGAAAAGGGTAAAGTCCGGCGTGTGCTTCATTGGGCCTGCATCATGCCTGTTGCAGCAGCTGGCCTGGCCTGGCCCTGGGTCTTTAAACAACCCAGCACTCAGTCGTTAGCTAGCAAGCAAGGCCCCCGAACGCCCACGAACGCCCATGTTCTGTTTAGAGGAAGACTGCAGACAATTTGGCACCCTGCTAAATGAGGGTGCTTTCCCATGAGCGACCTTCGAGTAGGAAAAGCTTTAGCCTAAGACAAGTTGTCAAGCTTAAAATTCTGCTGAAAGCCATATGTTGGAGGCCATATCATGATGGAAGCCTGTGAATGTCTCAGGCCAAAGTAAGCATGGGAGGACATTATTTGCATAGGACAGCCCCCTTCAAAATCACATCATCATGCTGCAGTTGCCATGTAGTGTTACTAGAGGGCAGCAGTATGACCATAATAGAAGAGAGAAGTGTTAAATCTGTTTGCTGACGTACCGCTTGTCTTTCTTGGTCTTTGCTGGGCCTGTGGAGCGGGGGACTACAATAAGCGAGTGAATGAGTAATGAGGAAAGATTATCCTGCATTTGTGGGGAAGGGAGAGCACTTGGAGGGAAAACGGCAAGATGACAGAGTTAAAGCATAGATGTTTGCTGAGTGATTGGGTGAGTGTGTCATCTGTCTCTTTGAAAGGACACGTGAGAGAAGAACAGGAGCCCATGGCCTTCAGATGAGAGAAGAAGCATAGAAGAGCATTTTCCACAAAATAAAAACCTTTACTTCATCTCAAAGCTTCCAACTTTGCAGGTTGTAAGATTTGCCTTTTTGCTGCATAAATAGGCAGAACTAGTGAGGCTCTTCCCAGAATATAAGTAGCATACTCTTTGGGAGTATCCTTAGGCCAGGCATGTCAGGCACATAATTGGGGATATGAGGCCAAGAAAAACGTTAGGAAGCTTGCTCTAATCATCTGCAGGATAGAAGGACAATGGAGAGAAACTAGAGAGGGAACCAGGCTGCACAAAAAAAAGGGGCAGGGTGGCACATTACACCCTAGCAGGAATATCTGATCCCCATACCTCTACCCCTGGGACACCATTTGTGACTTCTCAATACCCCCATCTCATTGCCACTCAAGTGTTCCGTCCTAGTATCTGAATGACCATAAACACCCTTCCTTTCGGCCCTCCTTTTGTAATTCTCCCAGTAACCCAGGTGCTTTGCCACTGTCCAGCCTCCAGTGACCAGTTGGATGCACATTGCTCGGCACCCTATCCACTTACCACTCCGTGCAGCCCCTCTCCGCACACTCAAACTACCCTTCTTTAAATTCGATATACACGATCTGCCTCACTATAAGATGTGACCTTCCCTCTGTGGATTATATACCCAATCCAAGGAGGACAAGTCACTTGTCGAGCACCCCAAACTCTCTGCAGACGCTGCCAATTCAGGGACTACTGCCTAGTTTGCATGCCATGATTATTCTCTATGCCACATCCAACCAATTGCCACATGCGCCGTCTCCCTGACTCATTCATCTACTTCCCCAAACCACCCGCCTTATTCACCAAATTTGAATGCTCTCAGCTGTCATAGCGGGCATCTCTGCTTCCTGTTCACCCACTTTTCCCCTTCTTTCTTAGTTGCCCACCTGTGCTCAGATGGCCATTCCTCCAAGTGCCACTTGAAGCTCGCCTTCCTTCTGGTTCTCTACCTTATAAAGCCCCTTTCAGTACTACCATCACAGCAATTGTCATTTTGTGGCTGCTCCTTTGTGGTGAGTAAATGAAGAAGAGGGTATCGCACAAGAAAGTACCCACACAATGGGGGGGACACTTGTCAACATTCCCCTTCCCTTCAGTGTCTTAAGCATCTGTTTTCAATACAACTACCCCAAGAGACCTCATAACAGATCCTGCGAGGGTGGGGGGTGGGGGTAATAAAAACTTGGGGTGCCTTGTCCCCCCTCACCGTGTCTTACCACGTGCTCCTTGCTATCACCTCTTTCAATACCATAACTACAGTATGTCTGTCTGGTGCCCCCCTTGTGGTCGGTAATAAAAAAGTGCCCTAAGGCTGTTCCCCTAAGTTCCCTCTGTTGCCCCTATACTTTTGGGGTACACCCCCTCTCCCCGGAAAAGGGGGGGCAAAAAAAAATGATGGGTAGCGCACCCAAAGCCAAACCACATCATTCTGTGCCTTCTAGCACCCTCTTTTGTAATGCACCCCAACACCCCTTTTTTACACTGCTCCCCAAAATTTGTCCCCCCCCACTCTGTATTTGGGGAGGGGGAGGGAGCGGTCATAAAATGTTGGGGGTCTACTATCGTAGTGCCCCTCCTATCAGGTCACCCCCCCCCCTCTGTTTGCTGAAGGGGGAGGGGTACTCTTTCCTTGTTGGGCTCACTCCCCTATGCTCCGCCCCCTGACCTATTGCCCCAGACTCTGCCTACTTCTCCCTTTCCTCTGTGGCCCCACCCCTCTCTACACATGCCCCGCCCCTTGGTCCCTCCTAGGCTGTATACCACCACCCTAGGCTCCTCCCCCCAACTATGCCCCCCCTTCTTTCTGCTTTCCTTTCTTACTCCACCCATTCACACTCCCCCTCTGTGGCTCCTCCCCCAGGCTGTATGCCACCACCTGTCCCTAGGCTCCTCCCCGAACTATGCCCCCCCTCTCTCTGCTTTCCTTTTTTACTCCGCCCATTCACACTCCCCCTCTGTGGCTCCTCCCCTCTACTCCCACTCGGCCTGAACCTCACTCTCTCTGCCCAGACACACCAACCACTCTGTTCTCCACCATTCAGGCTTCTCTCCTTACACACCAACCACTCTCTCCATCCACCAATCACCATCCAGGACCATCTTCATCTACACACCAACCACTCTTACATCCACCAATCACCAGCCAGGCACACCTCCACACATTTTACTTACCGACTTACCTCTGCATCACCGCCATCAGTCATCTGGTGCCGAACCCGGGATTTGAACCCTGGTCGCCTGGGTGGAAGGCAGGAACTTACCCACTGGACCACACGGGCTTCCATGTTTGTATTATTTCCAATAGTCCCTATATCATGGCTATGGTGTGTCATGTAGACTAGGAGTCCTGTATGTAGCTTATAGATGCTCCTGAATCCCTGATTACCAGCAAGGAGCAATAGCTCAGTGGTAATGTCATCTGCCTCTGATGCTGAAAGCTCCCCTGGCCGAGGGTTCAAACCCCGCCATGGGTGGAAAAAATTTTTTTTTTCTTTTTTTTTCCATTAACTAATATTTCGATTTTATAAAAACCAGGAGCAATTTCAGAAACTCTTTTTTGCACGAGTGCCTGAAAATTATAAATATTTTCTCTCCTGACTCCCATGCAGCCCCCTTTTTCATTAGTAGGTGAAATATGGGTAAAGCATTATCTTCAGTTATCAATCTATTGATTTCTTGTCTTTGAATTTGGCATTTCGTAGGGCGAATGTGGCCTAGGGGCTATAACTGAGCAGAAATAAGCCTCCCACAAATAGTAAAATAGGTTGAGTGGTGGGGATTTTTCATTTTGGTGTGAACAGAGCTGTGTAATCAGGGGGATAGTGCCTGTGCTGCTGGCTAGGCATATTGGCCTAGTGTTAGCTCTCACTCACGAAATGATGGGCAAAGTTTGGAGCTGGTCAAACTCCCTTTATTAGGTGCAATCAGAAGACAGACATGTTGAAGTTTTCAAGAGTCAGAAAAGGGTAAAGTCCGGCGTGTGCTTCATTGGGCCTGCATCATGCCTGTTGCAGCAGCTGGCCTGGCCTGGCCCTGGGTCTTTAAACAACCCAGCACTCAGTCGTTAGCTAGCAAGCAAGGCCCCCGAACGCCCACGAACGCCCATGTTCTGTTTAGAGGAAGACTGCAGACAATTTGGCACCCTGCTAAATGAGGGTGCTTTCCCATGAGCGACCTTCGAGTAGGAAAAGCTTTAGCCTAAGACAAGTTGTCAAGCTTAAAATTCTGCTGAAAGCCATATGTTGGAGGCCATATCATGATGGAAGCCTGTGAATGTCTCAGGCCAAAGTAAGCATGGGAGGACATTATTTGCATAGGACAGCCCCCTTCAAAATCACATCATCATGCTGCAGTTGCCATGTAGTGTTACTAGAGGGCAGCAGTATGACCATAATAGAAGAGAGAAGTGTTAAATCTGTTTGCTGACGTACCGCTTGTCTTTCTTGGTCTTTGCTGGGCCTGTGGAGCGGGGGACTACAATAAGCGAGTGAATGAGTAATGAGGAAAGATTATCCTGCATTTGTGGGGAAGGGAGAGCACTTGGAGGGAAAACGGCAAGATGACAGAGTTAAAGCATAGATGTTTGCTGAGTGATTGGGTGAGTGTGTCATCTGTCTCTTTGAAAGGACACGTGAGAGAAGAACAGGAGCCCATGGCCTTCAGATGAGAGAAGAAGCATAGAAGAGCATTTTCCACAAAATAAAAACCTTTACTTCATCTCAAAGCTTCCAACTTTGCAGGTTGTAAGATTTGCCTTGTTGCTGCATAAATAGGCAGAACTAGTGAGGCTCTTCCCAGAATATAAGTAGCATACTCTTTGGGAGTATCCTTAGGCCAGGCATGTCAGGCACATAATTGGGGATATGAGGCCAAGAAAAACGTTAGGAAGCTTGCTCTAATCATCTGCAGGATAGAAGGACAATGGAGAGAAACTAGAGAGGGAACCAGGCTGCACAAAAAAAAGGGGCAGGGTGGCACATTACACCCTAGCAGGAATATCTGATCCCCATACCTCTACCCCTGGGACACCATTTGTGACTTCTCAATACCCCCATCTCATTGCCACTCAAGTGTTCCGTCCTAGTATCTGAATGACCATAAACACCCTTCCTTTCGGCCCTCCTTTTGTAATTCTCCCAGTAACCCAGGTGCTTTGCCACTGTCCAGCCTCCAGTGACCAGTTGGATGCACATTGCTCGGCACCCTATCCACTTACCACTCCGTGCAGCCCCTCTCCGCACACTCAAACTACCCTTCTTTAAATTCGATATACACGATCTGCCTCACTATAAGCTGTGACCTTCCCTCTGTGGATTATATACCCAATCCAAGGAGGACAAGTCACTTGTCGAGCACCCCAAACTCTCTGCAGACGCTGCCAATTCAGGGACTACTGCCTAGTTTGCATGCCATGATTATTCTCTATGCCACATCCAACCAATTGCCACATGCGCCGTCTCCCTGACTCATTCATCTACTTCCCCAAACCACCCGCCTTATTCACCAAATTTGAATGCTCTCAGCTGTCATAGCGGGCATCTCTGCTTCCTGTTCACCCACTTTTCCCCTTCTTTCTTAGTTGCCCACCTGTGCTCAGATGGCCATTCCTCCAAGTCCCACTTGAAGCTCGCCTTCCTTCTGGTTCTCTACCTTATAAAGCCCCTTTCAGTACTACCATCACAGCAATTGTCATTTTGTGGCTGCTCCTTTGTGGTGAGTAAATGAAGAAGAGGGCATCGCACAAGAAAGTACCCACACAATGGGGGGGACACTTGTCAACATTCCCCTTCCCTTCAGTGTCTTAAGCATCTGTTTTCAATACAACTACCCCAAGAGACCTCATAACAGATCCTGCGAGGGTGGGGGGTGGGGGTAATAAAAACTTGGGGTGCCTTGTCCCCCCTCACCGTGTCTTACCACGTGCTCCTTGCTGTCACCTCTTTCAATACCATAACTACAGTATGTCTGTCTGGTGCCCCCCTTGTGGTCGGTAATAAAAAAGTGCCCTAAGGCTGTTCCCCTAAGTTCCCTCTGTTGCCCCTATACTTTTGGGGTACACCCCCTCTCCCCGGAAAGGGGGGGGGGGCAAAAAAAAATGATGGGTAGCGCACCCAAAGCCAAACCACATCATTCTGTGCCTTCTAGCACCCTCTTTTGTAATGCACCCCAACACCCCTTTTTTACTCTGCTCCCCAAAATTTGTCCCCCCCACTCTGTATTTGGGGAGGGGGAGGGAGCGGTCATAAAATGTTGGGGGTCTACTATCGTAGTGCCCCTCCTATCAGGTCACCCCCCCTCTGTTTGCTGAAGGGGGAGGGGTACTCTTTCCTTGTTGGGCTCACTCCCCTATGCTCCGCCCCCTGACCTATTGCCCCAGACTCTGCCTACTTCTCCCTTTCCTCTGTGGCCCCACCCCTCTCTACACATGCCCCTCCCCTTGGTCCCTCCTAGGCTGTATGCCACCACCCTAGGCTCCTCCCCCCAACTATGCCCCCCCTTCTTTCTGCTTTCCTTTCTTACTCCACCCATTCACACTCCCCCTCTGTGGCTCCTCCCCCAGGCTGTATGCCACCACCTGTCCCTAGGCTCCTCCCCGAACTATGCCCCCCCCCTCTCTCTGCTTTCCTTTTTTACTCCGCCCATTCACACTCCCCCTCTGTGGCTCCTCCCCTCTACTCTACTCTACTCCCACTCGGCCTGGGCCTGAACCTCACTCTCTCTGCCCAGACACTCCAACCACTCTGTTCTCCACCATTCAGGCTTCTCTCCTTACACACCAACCACTCTTACATCCACCAATCACCAGCCAGGCACACCTCCACACATTTTACTTACCGACTTACCTCTGCATCACCGCCATCAGTCATCTGGTGCCGAACCCGGGATTTGAACCCTGGTCGCCTGGGTGGAAGGCAGGAACTTACCCACTGGACCACACGGGCTTCCATGTTTGTATTATTTCCAATAGTCCCTATATCATGGCTATGGTGTGTCATGTAGACTAGGAGTCCTGTATGTAGCTTATAGATGCTCCTGAATCCCTGATTACCAGCAAGGAGCAATAGCTCAGTGGTAATGTCATCTGCCTCTGATGCTGAAAGCTCCCCTGGCCGAGGGTTCAAACCCCGCCATGGGTGGAAAAATTTTTTTTTTTCTTTTTTTTTCCATTAACTAATATTTCGATTTTATAAAAACCAGGAGCAATTTCAGAAACTCTTTTTTGCACGAGTGCCTGAAAATTATAAATATTTTCTCTCCTGACTCCCATGCAGCCCCCTTTTTCATTAGTAGGTGAAATATGGGTAAAGCATTATCTTCAGTTATCAATCTATTGATTTCTTGTCTTTGAATTTGGCATTTCGTAGGGCGAATGTGGCCTAGGGGCTATAACTGAGCAGAAATAAGCCTCCCACAAATAGTAAAATAGGTTGAGTGGTGGGGATTTTTCATTTTGGTGTGAACAGAGCTGTGTAATCAGGGGGATAGTGCCTGTGCTGCTGGCTAGGCATATTGGCCTAGTGTTAGCTCTCACTCACGAAATGATGGGCAAAGTTTGGAGCTGGTCAAACTCCCTTTATTAGGTGCAATCAGAAGACAGACATGTTGAAGTTTTCAAGAGTCAGAAAAGGGTAAAGTCCGGCGTGTGCTTCATTGGGCCTGCATCATGCCTGTTGCAGCAGCTGGCCTGGCCTGGCCCTGGGTCTTTAAACAACCCAGCACTCAGTCGTTAGCTAGCAAGCAAGGCCCCCGAACGCCCACGAACGCCCATGTTCTGTTTAGAGGAAGACTGCAGACAATTTGGCACCCTGCTAAATGAGGGTGCTTTCCCATGAGCGACCTTCGAGTAGGAAAAGCTTTAGCCTAAGACAAGTTGTCAAGCTTAAAATTCTGCTGAAAGCCATATGTTGGAGGCCATATCATGATGGAAGCCTGTGAATGTCTCAGGCCAAAGTAAGCATGGGAGGACATTATTTGCATAGGACAGCCCCCTTCAAAATCACATCATCATGCTGCAGTTGCCATGTAGTGTTACTAGAGGGCAGCAGTATGACCATAATAGAAGAGAGAAGTGTTAAATCTGTTTGCTGACGTACCGCTTGTCTTTCTTGGTCTTTGCTGGGCCTGTGGAGCGGGGGACTACAATAAGCGAGTGAATGAGTAATGAGGAAAGATTATCCTGCATTTGTGGGGAAGGGAGAGCACTTGGAGGGAAAACGGCAAGATGACAGAGTTAAAGCATAGATGTTTGCTGAGTGATTGGGTGAGTGTGTCATCTGTCTCTTTGAAAGGACACGTGAGAGAAGAACAGGAGCCCATGGCCTTCAGATGAGAGAAGAAGCATAGAAGAGCATTTTCCACAAAATAAAAACCTTTACTTCATCTCAAAGCTTCCAACTTTGCAGGTTGTAAGATTTGCCTTGTTGCTGCATAAATAGGCAGAACTAGTGAGGCTCTTCCCAGAATATAAGTAGCATACTCTTTGGGAGTATCCTTAGGCCAGGCATGTCAGGCACATAATTGGGGATATGAGGCCAAGAAAAACGTTAGGAAGCTTGCTCTAATCATCTGCAGGATAGAAGGACAATGGAGAGAAACTAGAGAGGGAACCAGGCTGCACAAAAAAAAGGGGCAGGGTGGCACATTACACCCTAGCAGGAATATCTGATCCCCATACCTCTACCCCTGGGACACCATTTGTGACTTCTCAATACCCCCATCTCATTGCCACTCAAGTGTTCCGTCCTAGTATCTGAATGACCATAAACACCCTTCCTTTCGGCCCTCCTTTTGTAATTCTCCCAGTAACCCAGGTGCTTTGCCACTGTCCAGCCTCCAGTGACCAGTTGGATGCACATTGCTCGGCACCCTATCCACTTACCACTCCGTGCAGCCCCTCTCCGCACACTCAAACTACCCTTCTTTAAATTCGATATACACGATCTGCCTCACTATAAGCTGTGACCTTCCCTCTGTGGATTATATACCCAATCCAAGGAGGACAAGTCACTTGTCGAGCACCCCAAACTCTCTGCAGACGCTGCCAATTCAGGGACTACTGCCTAGTTTGCATGCCATGATTATTCTCTATGCCACATCCAACCAATTGCCACATGCGCCGTCTCCCTGACTCATTCATCTACTTCCCCAAACCACCCGCCTTATTCACCAAATTTGAATGCTCTCAGCTGTCATAGCGGGCATCTCTGCTTCCTGTTCACCCACTTTTCCCCTTCTTTCTTAGTTGCCCACCTGTGCTCAGATGGCCATTCCTCCAAGTCCCACTTGAAGCTCGCCTTCCTTCTGGTTCTCTACCTTATAAAGCCCCTTTCAGTACTACCATCACAGCAATTGTCATTTTGTGGCTGCTCCTTTGTGGTGAGTAAATGAAGAAGAGGGCATCGCACAAGAAAGTACCCACACAATGGGGGGGACACTTGTCAACATTCCCCTTCCCTTCAGTGTCTTAAGCATCTGTTTTCAATACAACTACCCCAAGAGACCTCATAACAGATCCTGCGAGGGTGGGGGGTGGGGGTAATAAAAACTTGGGGTGCCTTGTCCCCCCTCACCGTGTCTTACCACGTGCTCCTTGCTGTCACCTCTTTCAATACCATAACTACAGTATGTCTGTCTGGTGCCCCCCTTGTGGTCGGTAATAAAAAAGTGCCCTAAGGCTGTTCCCCTAAGTTCCCTCTGTTGCCCCTATACTTTTGGGGTACACCCCCTCTCCCCGGAAAGGGGGGGGGGGCAAAAAAAAATGATGGGTAGCGCACCCAAAGCCAAACCACATCATTCTGTGCCTTCTAGCACCCTCTTTTGTAATGCACCCCAACACCCCTTTTTTACTCTGCTCCCCAAAATTTGTCCCCCCCACTCTGTATTTGGGGAGGGGGAGGGAGCGGTCATAAAATGTTGGGGGTCTACTATCGTAGTGCCCCTCCTATCAGGTCACCCCCCCTCTGTTTGCTGAAGGGGGAGGGGTACTCTTTCCTTGTTGGGCTCACTCCCCTATGCTCCGCCCCCTGACCTATTGCCCCAGACTCTGCCTACTTCTCCCTTTCCTCTGTGGCCCCACCCCTCTCTACACATGCCCCGCCCCTTGGTCCCTCCTAGGCTGTATACCACCACCCTAGGCTCCTCCCCCCAACTATGCCCCCCCTTCTTTCTGCTTTCCTTTCTTACTCCACCCATTCACACTCCCCCTCTGTGGCTCCTCCCCCAGGCTGTATGCCACCACCTGTCCCTAGGCTCCTCCCCGAACTATGCCCCCCCTCTCTCTGCTTTCCTTTTTTACTCCGCCCATTCACACTCCCCCTCTGTGGCTCCTCCCCTCTACTCCCACTCGGCCTGAACCTCACTCTCTCTGCCCAGACACACCAACCACTCTGTTCTCCACCATTCAGGCTTCTCTCCTTACACACCAACCACTCTCTCCATCCACCAATCACCATCCAGGACCATCTTCATCTACACACCAACCACTCTTACATCCACCAATCACCAGCCAGGCACACCTCCACACATTTTACTTACCGACTTACCTCTGCATCACCGCCATCAGTCATCTGGTGCCGAACCCGGGATTTGAACCCTGGTCGCCTGGGTGGAAGGCAGGAACTTACCCACTGGACCACACGGGCTTCCATGTTTGTATTATTTCCAATAGTCCCTATATCATGGCTATGGTGTGTCATGTAGACTAGGAGTCCTGTATGTAGCTTATAGATGCTCCTGAATCCCTGATTACCAGCAAGGAGCAATAGCTCAGTGGTAATGTCATCTGCCTCTGATGCTGAAAGCTCCCCTGGCCGAGGGTTCAAACCCCGCCATGGGTGGAAAAAATTTTTTTTTTCTTTTTTTTTCCATTAACTAATATTTCGATTTTATAAAAACCAGGAGCAATTTCAGAAACTCTTTTTTGCACGAGTGCCTGAAAATTATAAATATTTTCTCTCCTGACTCCCATGCAGCCCCCTTTTTCATTAGTAGGTGAAATATGGGTAAAGCATTATCTTCAGTTATCAATCTATTGATTTCTTGTCTTTGAATTTGGCATTTCGTAGGGCGAATGTGGCCTAGGGGCTATAACTGAGCAGAAATAAGCCTCCCACAAATAGTAAAATAGGTTGAGTGGTGGGGATTTTTCATTTTGGTGTGAACAGAGCTGTGTAATCAGGGGGATAGTGCCTGTGCTGCTGGCTAGGCATATTGGCCTAGTGTTAGCTCTCACTCACGAAATGATGGGCAAAGTTTGGAGCTGGTCAAACTCCCTTTATTAGGTGCAATCAGAAGACAGACATGTTGAAGTTTTCAAGAGTCAGAAAAGGGTAAAGTCCGGCGTGTGCTTCATTGGGCCTGCATCATGCCTGTTGCAGCAGCTGGCCTGGCCTGGCCCTGGGTCTTTAAACAACCCAGCACTCAGTCGTTAGCTAGCAAGCAAGGCCCCCGAACGCCCACGAACGCCCATGTTCTGTTTAGAGGAAGACTGCAGACAATTTGGCACCCTGCTAAATGAGGGTGCTTTCCCATGAGCGACCTTCGAGTAGGAAAAGCTTTAGCCTAAGACAAGTTGTCAAGCTTAAAATTCTGCTGAAAGCCATATGTTGGAGGCCATATCATGATGGAAGCCTGTGAATGTCTCAGGCCAAAGTAAGCATGGGAGGACATTATTTGCATAGGACAGCCCCCTTCAAAATCACATCATCATGCTGCAGTTGCCATGTAGTGTTACTAGAGGGCAGCAGTATGACCATAATAGAAGAGAGAAGTGTTAAATCTGTTTGCTGACGTACCGCTTGTCTTTCTTGGTCTTTGCTGGGCCTGTGGAGCGGGGGACTACAATAAGCGAGTGAATGAGTAATGAGGAAAGATTATCCTGCATTTGTGGGGAAGGGAGAGCACTTGGAGGGAAAACGGCAAGATGACAGAGTTAAAGCATAGATGTTTGCTGAGTGATTGGGTGAGTGTGTCATCTGTCTCTTTGAAAGGACACGTGAGAGAAGAACAGGAGCCCATGGCCTTCAGATGAGAGAAGAAGCATAGAAGAGCATTTTCCACAAAATAAAAACCTTTACTTCATCTCAAAGCTTCCAACTTTGCAGGTTGTAAGATTTGCCTTGTTGCTGCATAAATAGGCAGAACTAGTGAGGCTCTTCCCAGAATATAAGTAGCATACTCTTTGGGAGTATCCTTAGGCCAGGCATGTCAGGCACATAATTGGGGATATGAGGCCAAGAAAAACGTTAGGAAGCTTGCTCTAATCATCTGCAGGATAGAAGGACAATGGAGAGAAACTAGAGAGGGAACCAGGCTGCACAAAAAAAAGGGGCAGGGTGGCACATTACACCCTAGCAGGAATATCTGATCCCCATACCTCTACCCCTGGGACACCATTTGTGACTTCTCAATACCCCCATCTCATTGCCACTCAAGTGTTCCGTCCTAGTATCTGAATGACCATAAACACCCTTCCTTTCGGCCCTCCTTTTGTAATTCTCCCAGTAACCCAGGTGCTTTGCCACTGTCCAGCCTCCAGTGACCAGTTGGATGCACATTGCTCGGCACCCTATCCACTTACCACTCCGTGCAGCCCCTCTCCGCACACTCAAACTACCCTTCTTTAAATTCGATATACACGATCTGC
This sequence comes from Pleurodeles waltl, assembly GCF_031143425.1. Lineage (NCBI taxonomy): Eukaryota > Metazoa > Chordata > Amphibia > Caudata > Salamandridae > Pleurodeles > Pleurodeles waltl. The sequence continues at coordinate 541,546,538 of NC_090443.1, read as the reverse complement.
CTCACTATAAGCTGTGACCTTCCCTCTGTGGATTATATACCCAATCCAAGGAGGACAAGTCACTTGTCGAGCACCCCAAACTCTCTGCAGACGCTGCCAATTCAGGGACTACTGCCTAGTTTGCATGCCATGATTATTCTCTATGCCACATCCAACCAATTGCCACATGCGCCGTCTCCCTGACTCATTCATCTACTTCCCCAAACCACCCGCCTTATTCACCAAATTTGAATGCTCTCAGCTGTCATAGCGGGCATCTCTGCTTCCTGTTCACCCACTTTTCCCCTTCTTTCTTAGTTGCCCACCTGTGCTCAGATGGCCATTCCTCCAAGTCCCACTTGAAGCTCGCCTTCCTTCTGGTTCTCTACCTTATAAAGCCCCTTTCAGTACTACCATCACAGCAATTGTCATTTTGTGGCTGCTCCTTTGTGGTGAGTAAATGAAGAAGAGGGCATCGCACAAGAAAGTACCCACACAATGGGGGGGACACTTGTCAACATTCCCCTTCCCTTCAGTGTCTTAAGCATCTGTTTTCAATACAACTACCCCAAGAGACCTCATAACAGATCCTGCGAGGGTGGGGGGTGGGGGTAATAAAAACTTGGGGTGCCTTGTCCCCCCTCACCGTGTCTTACCACGTGCTCCTTGCTGTCACCTCTTTCAATACCATAACTACAGTATGTCTGTCTGGTGCCCCCCTTGTGGTCGGTAATAAAAAAGTGCCCTAAGGCTGTTCCCCTAAGTTCCCTCTGTTGCCCCTATACTTTTGGGGTACACCCCCTCTCCCCGGAAAGGGGGGGGGGGCAAAAAAAAATGATGGGTAGCGCACCCAAAGCCAAACCACATCATTCTGTGCCTTCTAGCACCCTCTTTTGTAATGCACCCCAACACCCCTTTTTTACTCTGCTCCCCAAAATTTGTCCCCCCCACTCTGTATTTGGGGAGGGGGAGGGAGCGGTCATAAAATGTTGGGGGTCTACTATCGTAGTGCCCCTCCTATCAGGTCACCCCCCCTCTGTTTGCTGAAGGGGGAGGGGTACTCTTTCCTTGTTGGGCTCACTCCCCTATGCTCCGCCCCCTGACCTATTGCCCCAGACTCTGCCTACTTCTCCCTTTCCTCTGTGGCCCCACCCCTCTCTACACATGCCCCTCCCCTTGGTCCCTCCTAGGCTGTATGCCACCACCCTAGGCTCCTCCCCCCAACTATGCCCCCCCTTCTTTCTGCTTTCCTTTCTTACTCCACCCATTCACACTCCCCCTCTGTGGCTCCTCCCCCAGGCTGTATGCCACCACCTGTCCCTAGGCTCCTCCCCGAACTATGCCCCCCCCCTCTCTCTGCTTTCCTTTTTTACTCCGCCCATTCACACTCCCCCTCTGTGGCTCCTCCCCTCTACTCTACTCTACTCCCACTCGGCCTGGGCCTGAACCTCACTCTCTCTGCCCAGACACTCCAACCACTCTGTTCTCCACCATTCAGGCTTCTCTCCTTACACACCAACCACTCTTACATCCACCAATCACCAGCCAGGCACACCTCCACACATTTTACTTACCGACTTACCTCTGCATCACCGCCATCAGTCATCTGGTGCCGAACCCGGGATTTGAACCCTGGTCGCCTGGGTGGAAGGCAGGAACTTACCCACTGGACCACACGGGCTTCCATGTTTGTATTATTTCCAATAGTCCCTATATCATGGCTATGGTGTGTCATGTAGACTAGGAGTCCTGTATGTAGCTTATAGATGCTCCTGAATCCCTGATTACCAGCAAGGAGCAATAGCTCAGTGGTAATGTCATCTGCCTCTGATGCTGAAAGCTCCCCTGGCCGAGGGTTCAAACCCCGCCATGGGTGGAAAAATTTTTTTTTTTCTTTTTTTTTCCATTAACTAATATTTCGATTTTATAAAAACCAGGAGCAATTTCAGAAACTCTTTTTTGCACGAGTGCCTGAAAATTATAAATATTTTCTCTCCTGACTCCCATGCAGCCCCCTTTTTCATTAGTAGGTGAAATATGGGTAAAGCATTATCTTCAGTTATCAATCTATTGATTTCTTGTCTTTGAATTTGGCATTTCGTAGGGCGAATGTGGCCTAGGGGCTATAACTGAGCAGAAATAAGCCTCCCACAAATAGTAAAATAGGTTGAGTGGTGGGGATTTTTCATTTTGGTGTGAACAGAGCTGTGTAATCAGGGGGATAGTGCCTGTGCTGCTGGCTAGGCATATTGGCCTAGTGTTAGCTCTCACTCACGAAATGATGGGCAAAGTTTGGAGCTGGTCAAACTCCCTTTATTAGGTGCAATCAGAAGACAGACATGTTGAAGTTTTCAAGAGTCAGAAAAGGGTAAAGTCCGGCGTGTGCTTCATTGGGCCTGCATCATGCCTGTTGCAGCAGCTGGCCTGGCCTGGCCCTGGGTCTTTAAACAACCCAGCACTCAGTCGTTAGCTAGCAAGCAAGGCCCCCGAACGCCCACGAACGCCCATGTTCTGTTTAGAGGAAGACTGCAGACAATTTGGCACCCTGCTAAATGAGGGTGCTTTCCCATGAGCGACCTTCGAGTAGGAAAAGCTTTAGCCTAAGACAAGTTGTCAAGCTTAAAATTCTGCTGAAAGCCATATGTTGGAGGCCATATCATGATGGAAGCCTGTGAATGTCTCAGGCCAAAGTAAGCATGGGAGGACATTATTTGCATAGGACAGCCCCCTTCAAAATCACATCATCATGCTGCAGTTGCCATGTAGTGTTACTAGAGGGCAGCAGTATGACCATAATAGAAGAGAGAAGTGTTAAATCTGTTTGCTGACGTACCGCTTGTCTTTCTTGGTCTTTGCTGGGCCTGTGGAGCGGGGGACTACAATAAGCGAGTGAATGAGTAATGAGGAAAGATTATCCTGCATTTGTGGGGAAGGGAGAGCACTTGGAGGGAAAACGGCAAGATGACAGAGTTAAAGCATAGATGTTTGCTGAGTGATTGGGTGAGTGTGTCATCTGTCTCTTTGAAAGGACACGTGAGAGAAGAACAGGAGCCCATGGCCTTCAGATGAGAGAAGAAGCATAGAAGAGCATTTTCCACAAAATAAAAACCTTTACTTCATCTCAAAGCTTCCAACTTTGCAGGTTGTAAGATTTGCCTTGTTGCTGCATAAATAGGCAGAACTAGTGAGGCTCTTCCCAGAATATAAGTAGCATACTCTTTGGGAGTATCCTTAGGCCAGGCATGTCAGGCACATAATTGGGGATATGAGGCCAAGAAAAACGTTAGGAAGCTTGCTCTAATCATCTGCAGGATAGAAGGACAATGGAGAGAAACTAGAGAGGGAACCAGGCTGCACAAAAAAAAGGGGCAGGGTGGCACATTACACCCTAGCAGGAATATCTGATCCCCATACCTCTACCCCTGGGACACCATTTGTGACTTCTCAATACCCCCATCTCATTGCCACTCAAGTGTTCCGTCCTAGTATCTGAATGACCATAAACACCCTTCCTTTCGGCCCTCCTTTTGTAATTCTCCCAGTAACCCAGGTGCTTTGCCACTGTCCAGCCTCCAGTGACCAGTTGGATGCACATTGCTCGGCACCCTATCCACTTACCACTCCGTGCAGCCCCTCTCCGCACACTCAAACTACCCTTCTTTAAATTCGATATACACGATCTGCCTCACTATAAGCTGTGACCTTCCCTCTGTGGATTATATACCCAATCCAAGGAGGACAAGTCACTTGTCGAGCACCCCAAACTCTCTGCAGACGCTGCCAATTCAGGGACTACTGCCTAGTTTGCATGCCATGATTATTCTCTATGCCACATCCAACCAATTGCCACATGCGCCGTCTCCCTGACTCATTCATCTACTTCCCCAAACCACCCGCCTTATTCACCAAATTTGAATGCTCTCAGCTGTCATAGCGGGCATCTCTGCTTCCTGTTCACCCACTTTTCCCCTTCTTTCTTAGTTGCCCACCTGTGCTCAGATGGCCATTCCTCCAAGTCCCACTTGAAGCTCGCCTTCCTTCTGGTTCTCTACCTTATAAAGCCCCTTTCAGTACTACCATCACAGCAATTGTCATTTTGTGGCTGCTCCTTTGTGGTGAGTAAATGAAGAAGAGGGCATCGCACAAGAAAGTACCCACACAATGGGGGGGACACTTGTCAACATTCCCCTTCCCTTCAGTGTCTTAAGCATCTGTTTTCAATACAACTACCCCAAGAGACCTCATAACAGATCCTGCGAGGGTGGGGGGTGGGGGTAATAAAAACTTGGGGTGCCTTGTCCCCCCTCACCGTGTCTTACCACGTGCTCCTTGCTGTCACCTCTTTCAATACCATAACTACAGTATGTCTGTCTGGTGCCCCCCTTGTGGTCGGTAATAAAAAAGTGCCCTAAGGCTGTTCCCCTAAGTTCCCTCTGTTGCCCCTATACTTTTGGGGTACACCCCCTCTCCCCGGAAAGGGGGGGGGGGCAAAAAAAAATGATGGGTAGCGCACCCAAAGCCAAACCACATCATTCTGTGCCTTCTAGCACCCTCTTTTGTAATGCACCCCAACACCCCTTTTTTACTCTGCTCCCCAAAATTTGTCCCCCCCACTCTGTATTTGGGGAGGGGGAGGGAGCGGTCATAAAATGTTGGGGGTCTACTATCGTAGTGCCCCTCCTATCAGGTCACCCCCCCTCTGTTTGCTGAAGGGGGAGGGGTACTCTTTCCTTGTTGGGCTCACTCCCCTATGCTCCGCCCCCTGACCTATTGCCCCAGACTCTGCCTACTTCTCCCTTTCCTCTGTGGCCCCACCCCTCTCTACACATGCCCCTCCCCTTGGTCCCTCCTAGGCTGTATGCCACCACCCTAGGCTCCTCCCCCCAACTATGCCCCCCCTTCTTTCTGCTTTCCTTTCTTACTCCACCCATTCACACTCCCCCTCTGTGGCTCCTCCCCCAGGCTGTATGCCACCACCTGTCCCTAGGCTCCTCCCCGAACTATGCCCCCCCCCTCTCTCTGCTTTCCTTTTTTACTCCGCCCATTCACACTCCCCCTCTGTGGCTCCTCCCCTCTACTCTACTCTACTCCCACTCGGCCTGGGCCTGAACCTCACTCTCTCTGCCCAGACACTCCAACCACTCTGTTCTCCACCATTCAGGCTTCTCTCCTTACACACCAACCACTCTTACATCCACCAATCACCAGCCAGGCACACCTCCACACATTTTACTTACCGACTTACCTCTGCATCACCGCCATCAGTCATCTGGTGCCGAACCCGGGATTTGAACCCTGGTCGCCTGGGTGGAAGGCAGGAACTTACCCACTGGACCACACGGGCTTCCATGTTTGTATTATTTCCAATAGTCCCTATATCATGGCTATGGTGTGTCATGTAGACTAGGAGTCCTGTATGTAGCTTATAGATGCTCCTGAATCCCTGATTACCAGCAAGGAGCAATAGCTCAGTGGTAATGTCATCTGCCTCTGATGCTGAAAGCTCCCCTGGCCGAGGGTTCAAACCCCGCCATGGGTGGAAAAATTTTTTTTTTTCTTTTTTTTTCCATTAACTAATATTTCGATTTTATAAAAACCAGGAGCAATTTCAGAAACTCTTTTTTGCACGAGTGCCTGAAAATTATAAATATTTTCTCTCCTGACTCCCATGCAGCCCCCTTTTTCATTAGTAGGTGAAATATGGGTAAAGCATTATCTTCAGTTATCAATCTATTGATTTCTTGTCTTTGAATTTGGCATTTCGTAGGGCGAATGTGGCCTAGGGGCTATAACTGAGCAGAAATAAGCCTCCCACAAATAGTAAAATAGGTTGAGTGGTGGGGATTTTTCATTTTGGTGTGAACAGAGCTGTGTAATCAGGGGGATAGTGCCTGTGCTGCTGGCTAGGCATATTGGCCTAGTGTTAGCTCTCACTCACGAAATGATGGGCAAAGTTTGGAGCTGGTCAAACTCCCTTTATTAGGTGCAATCAGAAGACAGACATGTTGAAGTTTTCAAGAGTCAGAAAAGGGTAAAGTCCGGCGTGTGCTTCATTGGGCCTGCATCATGCCTGTTGCAGCAGCTGGCCTGGCCTGGCCCTGGGTCTTTAAACAACCCAGCACTCAGTCGTTAGCTAGCAAGCAAGGCCCCCGAACGCCCACGAACGCCCATGTTCTGTTTAGAGGAAGACTGCAGACAATTTGGCACCCTGCTAAATGAGGGTGCTTTCCCATGAGCGACCTTCGAGTAGGAAAAGCTTTAGCCTAAGACAAGTTGTCAAGCTTAAAATTCTGCTGAAAGCCATATGTTGGAGGCCATATCATGATGGAAGCCTGTGAATGTCTCAGGCCAAAGTAAGCATGGGAGGACATTATTTGCATAGGACAGCCCCCTTCAAAATCACATCATCATGCTGCAGTTGCCATGTAGTGTTACTAGAGGGCAGCAGTATGACCATAATAGAAGAGAGAAGTGTTAAATCTGTTTGCTGACGTACCGCTTGTCTTTCTTGGTCTTTGCTGGGCCTGTGGAGCGGGGGACTACAATAAGCGAGTGAATGAGTAATGAGGAAAGATTATCCTGCATTTGTGGGGAAGGGAGAGCACTTGGAGGGAAAACGGCAAGATGACAGAGTTAAAGCATAGATGTTTGCTGAGTGATTGGGTGAGTGTGTCATCTGTCTCTTTGAAAGGACACGTGAGAGAAGAACAGGAGCCCATGGCCTTCAGATGAGAGAAGAAGCATAGAAGAGCATTTTCCACAAAATAAAAACCTTTACTTCATCTCAAAGCTTCCAACTTTGCAGGTTGTAAGATTTGCCTTGTTGCTGCATAAATAGGCAGAACTAGTGAGGCTCTTCCCAGAATATAAGTAGCATACTCTTTGGGAGTATCCTTAGGCCAGGCATGTCAGGCACATAATTGGGGATATGAGGCCAAGAAAAACGTTAGGAAGCTTGCTCTAATCATCTGCAGGATAGAAGGACAATGGAGAGAAACTAGAGAGGGAACCAGGCTGCACAAAAAAAAGGGGCAGGGTGGCACATTACACCCTAGCAGGAATATCTGATCCCCATACCTCTACCCCTGGGACACCATTTGTGACTTCTCAATACCCCCATCTCATTGCCACTCAAGTGTTCCGTCCTAGTATCTGAATGACCATAAACACCCTTCCTTTCGGCCCTCCTTTTGTAATTCTCCCAGTAACCCAGGTGCTTTGCCACTGTCCAGCCTCCAGTGACCAGTTGGATGCACATTGCTCGGCACCCTATCCACTTACCACTCCGTGCAGCCCCTCTCCGCACACTCAAACTACCCTTCTTTAAATTCGATATACACGATCTGCCTCACTATAAGCTGTGACCTTCCCTCTGTGGATTATATACCCAATCCAAGGAGGACAAGTCACTTGTCGAGCACCCCAAACTCTCTGCAGACGCTGCCAATTCAGGGACTACTGCCTAGTTTGCATGCCATGATTATTCTCTATGCCACATCCAACCAATTGCCACATGCGCCGTCTCCCTGACTCATTCATCTACTTCCCCAAACCACCCGCCTTATTCACCAAATTTGAATGCTCTCAGCTGTCATAGCGGGCATCTCTGCTTCCTGTTCACCCACTTTTCCCCTTCTTTCTTAGTTGCCCACCTGTGCTCAGATGGCCATTCCTCCAAGTCCCACTTGAAGCTCGCCTTCCTTCTGGTTCTCTACCTTATAAAGCCCCTTTCAGTACTACCATCACAGCAATTGTCATTTTGTGGCTGCTCCTTTGTGGTGAGTAAATGAAGAAGAGGGCATCGCACAAGAAAGTACCCACACAATGGGGGGGACACTTGTCAACATTCCCCTTCCCTTCAGTGTCTTAAGCATCTGTTTTCAATACAACTACCCCAAGAGACCTCATAACAGATCCTGCGAGGGTGGGGGGTGGGGGTAATAAAAACTTGGGGTGCCTTGTCCCCCCTCACCGTGTCTTACCACGTGCTCCTTGCTGTCACCTCTTTCAATACCATAACTACAGTATGTCTGTCTGGTGCCCCCCTTGTGGTCGGTAATAAAAAAGTGCCCTAAGGCTGTTCCCCTAAGTTCCCTCTGTTGCCCCTATACTTTTGGGGTACACCCCCTCTCCCCGGAAAGGGGGGGGGGGCAAAAAAAAATGATGGGTAGCGCACCCAAAGCCAAACCACATCATTCTGTGCCTTCTAGCACCCTCTTTTGTAATGCACCCCAACACCCCTTTTTTACTCTGCTCCCCAAAATTTGTCCCCCCCACTCTGTATTTGGGGAGGGGGAGGGAGCGGTCATAAAATGTTGGGGGTCTACTATCGTAGTGCCCCTCCTATCAGGTCACCCCCCCTCTGTTTGCTGAAGGGGGAGGGGTACTCTTTCCTTGTTGGGCTCACTCCCCTATGCTCCGCCCCCTGACCTATTGCCCCAGACTCTGCCTACTTCTCCCTTTCCTCTGTGGCCCCACCCCTCTCTACACATGCCCCTCCCCTTGGTCCCTCCTAGGCTGTATGCCACCACCCTAGGCTCCTCCCCCCAACTATGCCCCCCCTTCTTTCTGCTTTCCTTTCTTACTCCACCCATTCACACTCCCCCTCTGTGGCTCCTCCCCCAGGCTGTATGCCACCACCTGTCCCTAGGCTCCTCCCCGAACTATGCCCCCCCCCTCTCTCTGCTTTCCTTTTTTACTCCGCCCATTCACACTCCCCCTCTGTGGCTCCTCCCCTCTACTCTACTCTACTCCCACTCGGCCTGGGCCTGAACCTCACTCTCTCTGCCCAGACACTCCAACCACTCTGTTCTCCACCATTCAGGCTTCTCTCCTTACACACCAACCACTCTTACATCCACCAATCACCAGACAGGCACACCTCCACACATTTTACTTACCGACTTACCTCTGCATCACCGCCATCAGTCATCTGGTGCCGAACCCGGGATTTGAACCCTGGTCGCCTGGGTGGAAGGCAGGAACTTACCCACTGGACCACACGGGCTTCCATGTTTGTGTTATTTCCAATAGTCCCTATATCATGGCTATGGTGTGTCATGTAGACTAGGGGGCCTGTATGTAGCTTATAGATGCTCCTGAATCCCTGATTACCAGCAAGGAGCAATAGCTCAGTGGTAATGTCATCTGCCTCTGATGCTGAAAGCTCCCCTGGCCGAGGGTTCAAATCCCGCCATGGGTGGAAAAAAAAATGTTTTTCTTTTTTTTTCCATTAACTAATATTTCGATTTTATAAAAACCAGGAGCAATTTCAGACACTCTTTTTTGCACCAGTGCCTGAAAATTATAAATATTTTCTCTCCTGACTCCCATGCAGCCCCCTTTTTCATTAGTAGGTGAAATATGGGTAAAGCATTATCTTCAGTTATCAATCTATTGATTTCTTGTCTTTGAATTTGGCATTTCGTAGGGCGAATGTGGCCTAGGGGCTATAACTGAGCAGAAATAAGCCTCCCACAAATAGTAAAATAGGTTGAGTGGTGGGGATTTTTCATTTTGGTGTGAACAGAGCTGTGTAATCAGGGGGATAGTGCCTGTGCTGCTGGCTAGGCATATTGGCCTAGTGTTAGCTCTCACTCACGAAATGATGGGCAAAGTTTGGAGCTGGTCAAACTCCCTTTATTAGGTGCAATCAGAAGACAGACATGTTGAAGTTTTCAAGAGTCAGAAAAGGGTAAAGTCCGGCGTGTGCTTCATTGGGCCTGCATCATGCCTGTTGCAGCAGCTGGCCTGGCCTGGCCCTGGGTCTTTAAACAACCCAGCACTCAGTCGTTAGCTAGCAAGCAAGGCCCCCGAACGCCCACGAACGCCCATGTTCTGTTTAGAGGAAGACTGCAGACAATTTGGCACCCTGCTAAATGAGGGTGCTTTCCCATGAGCGACCTTCGAGTAGGAAAAGCTTTAGCCTAAGACAAGTTGTCAAGCTTAAAATTCTGCTGAAAGCCATATGTTGGAGGCCATATCATGATGGAAGCCTGTGAATGTCTCAGGCCAAAGTAAGCATGGGAGGACATTATTTGCATAGGACAGCCCCCTTCAAAATCACATCATCATGCTGCAGTTGCCATGTAGTGTTACTAGAGGGCAGCAGTATGACCATAATAGAAGAGAGAAGTGTTAAATCTGTTTGCTGACGTACCGCTTGTCTTTCTTGGTCTTTGCTGGGCCTGTGGAGCGGGGGACTACAATAAGCGAGTGAATGAGTAATGAGGAAAGATTATCCTGCATTTGTGGGGAAGGGAGAGCACTTGGAGGGAAAACGGCAAGATGACAGAGTTAAAGCATAGATGTTTGCTGAGTGATTGGGTGAGTGTGTCATCTGTCTCTTTGAAAGGACACGTGAGAGAAGAACAGGAGCCCATGGCCTTCAGATGAGAGAAGAAGCATAGAAGAGCATTTTCCACAAAATAAAAACCTTTACTTCATCTCAAAGCTTCCAACTTTGCAGGTTGTAAGATTTGCCTTGTTGCTGCATAAATAGGCAGAACTAGTGAGGCTCTTCCCAGAATATAAGTAGCATACTCTTTGGGAGTATCCTTAGGCCAGGCATGTCAGGCACATAATTGGGGATATGAGGCCAAGAAAAACGTTAGGAAGCTTGCTCTAATCATCTGCAGGATAGAAGGACAATGGAGAGAAACTAGAGAGGGAACCAGGCTGCACAAAAAAAAGGGGCAGGGTGGCACATTACACCCTAGCAGGAATATCTGATCCCCATACCTCTACCCCTGGGACACCATTTGTGACTTCTCAATACCCCCATCTCATTGCCACTCAAGTGTTCCGTCCTAGTATCTGAATGACCATAAACACCCTTCCTTTCGGCCCTCCTTTTGTAATTCTCCCAGTAACCCAGGTGCTTTGCCACTGTCCAGCCTCCAGTGACCAGTTGGATGCACATTGCTCGGCACCCTATCCACTTACCACTCCGTGCAGCCCCTCTCCGCACACTCAAACTACCCTTCTTTAAATTCGATATACACGATCTGCCTCACTATAAGCTGTGACCTTCCCTCTGTGGATTATATACCCAATCCAAGGAGGACAAGTCACTTGTCGAGCACCCCAAACTCTCTGCAGACGCTGCCAATTCAGGGACTACTGCCTAGTTTGCATGCCATGATTATTCTCTATGCCACATCCAACCAATTGCCACATGCGCCGTCTCCCTGACTCATTCATCTACTTCCCCAAACCACCCGCCTTATTCACCAAATTTGAATGCTCTCAGCTGTCATAGCGGGCATCTCTGCTTCCTGTTCACCCACTTTTCCCCTTCTTTCTTAGTTGCCCACCTGTGCTCAGATGGCCATTCCTCCAAGTGCCACTTGAAGCTCGCCTTCCTTCTGGTTCTCTACCTTATAAAGCCCCTTTCAGTACTACCATCACAGCAATTGTCATTTTGTGGCTGCTCCTTTGTGGTGAGTAAATGAAGAAGAGGGTATCGCACAAGAAAGTACCCACACAATGGGGGGGACACTTGTCAACATTCCCCTTCCCTTCAGTGTCTTAAGCATCTGTTTTCAATACAACTACCCCAAGAGACCTCATAACAGATCCTGCGAGGGTGGGGGGTGGGGGTAATAAAAACTTGGGGTGCCTTGTCCCCCCTCACCGTGTCTTACCACGTGCTCCTTGCTATCACCTCTTTCAATACCATAACTACAGTATGTCTGTCTGGTGCCCCCCTTGTGGTCGGTAATAAAAAAGTGCCCTAAGGCTGTTCCCCTAAGTTCCCTCTGTTGCCCCTATACTTTTGGGGTACACCCCCTCTCCCCGGAAAAGGGGGGGCAAAAAAAAATGATGGGTAGCGCACCCAAAGCCAAACCACATCATTCTGTGCCTTCTAGCACCCTCTTTTGTAATGCACCCCAACACCCCTTTTTTACACTGCTCCCCAAAATTTGTCCCCCCCCCCACTCTGTATTTGGGGAGGGGGAGGGAGCGGTCATAAAATGTTGGGGGTCTACTATCGTAGTGCCCCTCCTATCAGGTCACCCCCCCCCTCTGTTTGCTGAAGGGGGAGGGGTACTCTTTCCTTGTTGGGCTCACTCCCCTATGCTCCGCCCCCTGACCTATTGCCCCAGACTCTGCCTACTTCTCCCTTTCCTCTGTGGCCCCACCCCTCTCTACACATGCCCCGCCCCTTGGTCCCTCCTAGGCTGTATACCACCACCCTAGGCTCCTCCCCCCAACTATGCCCCCCCTTCTTTCTGCTTTCCTTTCTTACTCCACCCATTCACACTCCCCCTCTGTGGCTCCTCCCCCAGGCTGTATGCCACCACCTGTCCCTAGGCTCCTCCCCGAACTATGCCCCCCCTCTCTCTGCTTTCCTTTTTTACTCCGCCCATTCACACTCCCCCTCTGTGGCTCCTCCCCTCTACTCCCACTCGGCCTGAACCTCACTCTCTCTGCCCAGACACACCAACCACTCTGTTCTCCACCATTCAGGCTTCTCTCCTTACACACCAACCACTCTCTCCATCCACCAATCACCATCCAGGACCATCTTCATCTACACACCAACCACTCTTACATCCACCAATCACCAGCCAGGCACACCTCCACACATTTTACTTACCGACTTACCTCTGCATCACCGCCATCAGTCATCTGGTGCCGAACCCGGGATTTGAACCCTGGTCGCCTGGGTGGAAGGCAGGAACTTACCCACTGGACCACACGGGCTTCCATGTTTGTATTATTTCCAATAGTCCCTATATCATGGCTATGGTGTGTCATGTAGACTAGGAGTCCTGTATGTAGCTTATAGATGCTCCTGAATCCCTGATTACCAGCAAGGAGCAATAGCTCAGTGGTAATGTCATCTGCCTCTGATGCTGAAAGCTCCCCTGGCCGAGGGTTCAAACCCCGCCATGGGTGGAAAAATTTTTTTTTTTCTTTTTTTTTCCATTAACTAATATTTCGATTTTATAAAAACCAGGAGCAATTTCAGAAACTCTTTTTTGCACGAGTGCCTGAAAATTATAAATATTTTCTCTCCTGACTCCCATGCAGCCCCCTTTTTCATTAGTAGGTGAAATATGGGTAAAGCATTATCTTCAGTTATCAATCTATTGATTTCTTGTCTTTGAATTTGGCATTTCGTAGGGCGAATGTGGCCTAGGGGCTATAACTGAGCAGAAATAAGCCTCCCACAAATAGTAAAATAGGTTGAGTGGTGGGGATTTTTCATTTTGGTGTGAACAGAGCTGTGTAATCAGGGGGATAGTGCCTGTGCTGCTGGCTAGGCATATTGGCCTAGTGTTAGCTCTCACTCACGAAATGATGGGCAAAGTTTGGAGCTGGTCAAACTCCCTTTATTAGGTGCAATCAGAAGACAGACATGTTGAAGTTTTCAAGAGTCAGAAAAGGGTAAAGTCCGGCGTGTGCTTCATTGGGCCTGCATCATGCCTGTTGCAGCAGCTGGCCTGGCCTGGCCCTGGGTCTTTAAACAACCCAGCACTCAGTCGTTAGCTAGCAAGCAAGGCCCCCGAACGCCCACGAACGCCCATGTTCTGTTTAGAGGAAGACTGCAGACAATTTGGCACCCTGCTAAATGAGGGTGCTTTCCCATGAGCGACCTTCGAGTAGGAAAAGCTTTAGCCTAAGACAAGTTGTCAAGCTTAAAATTCTGCTGAAAGCCATATGTTGGAGGCCATATCATGATGGAAGCCTGTGAATGTCTCAGGCCAAAGTAAGCATGGGAGGACATTATTTGCATAGGACAGCCCCCTTCAAAATCACATCATCATGCTGCAGTTGCCATGTAGTGTTACTAGAGGGCAGCAGTATGACCATAATAGAAGAGAGAAGTGTTAAATCTGTTTGCTGACGTACCGCTTGTCTTTCTTGGTCTTTGCTGGGCCTGTGGAGCGGGGGACTACAATAAGCGAGTGAATGAGTAATGAGGAAAGATTATCCTGCATTTGTGGGGAAGGGAGAGCACTTGGAGGGAAAACGGCAAGATGACAGAGTTAAAGCATAGATGTTTGCTGAGTGATTGGGTGAGTGTGTCATCTGTCTCTTTGAAAGGACACGTGAGAGAAGAACAGGAGCCCATGGCCTTCAGATGAGAGAAGAAGCATAGAAGAGCATTTTCCACAAAATAAAAACCTTTACTTCATCTCAAAGCTTCCAACTTTGCAGGTTGTAAGATTTGCCTTGTTGCTGCATAAATAGGCAGAACTAGTGAGGCTCTTCCCAGAATATAAGTAGCATACTCTTTGGGAGTATCCTTAGGCCAGGCATGTCAGGCACATAATTGGGGATATGAGGCCAAGAAAAACGTTAGGAAGCTTGCTCTAATCATCTGCAGGATAGAAGGACAATGGAGAGAAACTAGAGAGGGAACCAGGCTGCACAAAAAAAAGGGGCAGGGTGGCACATTACACCCTAGCAGGAATATCTGATCCCCATACCTCTACCCCTGGGACACCATTTGTGACTTCTCAATACCCCCATCTCATTGCCACTCAAGTGTTCCGTCCTAGTATCTGAATGACCATAAACACCCTTCCTTTCGGCCCTCCTTTTGTAATTCTCCCAGTAACCCAGGTGCTTTGCCACTGTCCAGCCTCCAGTGACCAGTTGGATGCACATTGCTCGGCACCCTATCCACTTACCACTCCGTGCAGCCCCTCTCCGCACACTCAAACTACCCTTCTTTAAATTCGATATACACGATCTGCCTCACTATAAGCTGTGACCTTCCCTCTGTGGATTATATACCCAATCCAAGGAGGACAAGTCACTTGTCGAGCACCCCAAACTCTCTGCAGACGCTGCCAATTCAGGGACTACTGCCTAGTTTGCATGCCATGATTATTCTCTATGCCACATCCAACCAATTGCCACATGCGCCGTCTCCCTGACTCATTCATCTACTTCCCCAAACCACCCGCCTTATTCACCAAATTTGAATGCTCTCAGCTGTCATAGCGGGCATCTCTGCTTCCTGTTCACCCACTTTTCCCCTTCTTTCTTAGTTGCCCACCTGTGCTCAGATGGCCATTCCTCCAAGTGCCACTTGAAGCTCGCCTTCCTTCTGGTTCTCTACCTTATAAAGCCCCTTTCAGTACTACCATCACAGCAATTGTCATTTTGTGGCTGCTCCTTTGTGGTGAGTAAATGAAGAAGAGGGTATCGCACAAGAAAGTACCCACACAATGGGGGGGACACTTGTCAACATTCCCCTTCCCTTCAATGTCTTAAGCATCTGTTTTCAATACAACTACCCCAAGAGACCTCATAACAGATCCTGCGAGGGTGGGGGGTGGGGGTAATAAAAACTTGGGGTGCCTTGTCCCCCCTCACCGTGTCTTACCACGTGCTCCTTGCTATCACCTCTTTCAATACCATAACTACAGTATGTCTGTCTGGTGCCCCCCTTGTGGTCGGTAATAAAAAAGTGCCCTAAGGCTGTTCCCCTAAGTTCCCTCTGTTGCCCCTATACTTTTGGGGTACACCCCCTCTCCCCGGAAAAGGGGGGGCAAAAAAAATGATGGGTAGCGCACCCAAAGCCAAACCACATCATTCTGTGCCTTCTAGCACCCTCTTTTGTAATGCACCCCAACACCCCTTTTTTACACTGCTCCCCAAAATTTGTCCCCCCCCACTCTGTATTTGGGGAGGGGGAGGGAGCGGTCATAAAATGTTGGGGGTCTACTATCGTAGTGCCCCTCCTATCAGGTCACCCCCCCCTCTGTTTGCTGAAGGGGGAGGGGTACTCTTTCCTTGTTGGGCTCACTCCCCTATGCTCCGCCCCCTGACCTATTGCCCCAGACTCTGCCTACTTCTCCCTTTCCTCTGTGGCCCCACCCCTCTCTACACATGCCCCGCCCCTTGGTCCCTCCTAGGCTGTATACCACCACCCTAGGCTCCTCCCCCCAACTATGCCCCCCCTTCTTTCTGCTTTCCTTTCTTACTCCACCCATTCACACTCCCCCTCTGTGGCTCCTCCCCTCTACTCCCACTCGGCCTGAACCTCACTCTCTCTGCCCAGACACACCAACCACTCTGTTCTCCACCATTCAGGCTTCTCTCCTTACACACCAACCACTCTCTCCATCCACCAATCACCATCCAGGACCATCTTCATCTACACACCAACCACTCTTACATCCACCAATCACCAGCCAGGCACACCTCCACACATTTTACTTACCGACTTACCTCTGCATCACCGCCATCAGTCATCTGGTGCCGAACCCGGGATTTGAACCCTGGTCGCCTGGGTGGAAGGCAGGAACTTACCCACTGGACCACACGGGCTTCCATGTTTGTATTATTTCCAATAGTCCCTATATCATGGCTATGGTGTGTCATGTAGACTAGGAGTCCTGTATGTAGCTTATAGATGCTCCTGAATCCCTGATTACCAGCAAGGAGCAATAGCTCAGTGGTAATGTCATCTGCCTCTGATGCTGAAAGCTCCCCTGGCCGAGGGTTCAAACCCCGCCATGGGTGGAAAATTTTTTTTTTTTCTTTTTTTTTCCATTAACTAATATTTCGATTTTATAAAAACCAGGAGCAATTTCAGAAACTCTTTTTTGCACGAGTGCCTGAAAATTATAAATATTTTCTCTCCTGACTCCCATGCAGCCCCCTTTTTCATTAGTAGGTGAAATATGGGTAAAGCATTATCTTCAGTTATCAATCTATTGATTTCTTGTCTTTGAATTTGGCATTTCGTAGGGCGAATGTGGCCTAGGGGCTATAACTGAGCAGAAATAAGCCTCCCACAAATAGTAAAATAGGTTGAGTGGTGGGGATTTTTCATTTTGGTGTGAACAGAGCTGTGTAATCAGGGGGATAGTGCCTGTGCTGCTGGCTAGGCATATTGGCCTAGTGTTAGCTCTCACTCACGAAATGATGGGCAAAGTTTGGAGCTGGTCAAACTCCCTTTATTAGGTGCAATCAGAAGACAGACATGTTGAAGTTTTCAAGAGTCAGAAAAGGGTAAAGTCCGGCGTGTGCTTCATTGGGCCTGCATCATGCCTGTTGCAGCAGCTGGCCTGGCCTGGCCCTGGGTCTTTAAACAACCCAGCACTCAGTCGTTAGCTAGCAAGCAAGGCCCCCGAACGCCCACGAACGCCCATGTTCTGTTTAGAGGAAGACTGCAGACAATTTGGCACCCTGCTAAATGAGGGTGCTTTCCCATGAGCGGCATTCGAGTAGGAAAAGCTTTAGCCTAAGACAAGTTGTCAAGCTTAAAATTCTGCTGAAAGCCATATGTTGGAGGCCATATCATGATGGAAGCCTGTGAATGTCTCAGGCCAAAGTAAGCATGGGAGGACATTATTTGCATAGGACAGCCCCCTTCAAAATCACATCATCATGCTGCAGTTGCCATGTAGTGTTACTAGAGGGCAGCAGTATGACCATAATAGAAGAGAGAAGTGTTAAATCTGTTTGCTGACGTACCGCTTGTCTTTGTTGGTCTTTGCTGGGCCTGTGGAGCGGGGGACTACAATAAGCGAGTGAATGAGTAATGAGGAAAGATTATCCTGCATTTGTGGGGAAGGGAGAGCACTTGGAGGGAAAATGGCAAGATGACAGAGTTAAAGCATAGATGTTTGCTGAGTGATTGGGTGAGTGTGTCATCTGTCTCTTTGAAAGGACACGTGAGAGATGAACAGGAGCCCATGGCCTTCAGATGAGAGAAGAAGCATAGAAGAGCATTTTCCACAAAATAAAAACCTTTACTTCATCTCAAAGCTTCCAACTTTGCAGGTTGTAAGATTTGCCTTGTTGCTGCATAAATAGGCAGAACTAGTGAGGCTCTTCCCAGAATATAAGTAGCATACTCTTTGGGAGTATCCTGAGGTCAGGCATGTCAGGCACATAATTGGGGATATGAGGCCAAGAAAAACGTTAGGAAGCTTGCTCTAATCATCTGCAGGATAGAAGGACAATGGAGAGAAACTAGAGAGGGAACCAGGCTGCACAAAAAAAAGGGGCAGGGTGGCACATTACACCCTAGCAGGAATATCTGATCCCCATACCTCTACCCCTGGGACACCATTGGTGACTTCTCAATACCCCCATCTCATTGCCACTCAAGTGTTCCGTCCTAGTATCTGAATGACCATAAACACCCTTCCTTTCGGCCCTCCTTTTGTAATTTTCCCAGTAACCCAGGTGCTTTGCCACTGTCCAGTCTCCAGTGACCAGTTGGATGCACATTGCTCGGCACCCCATCCACTTACCACTCCGTGCAGCCCCTCTCCGCACACTCAAACTACCCTTCTTTAAATTCGATATACACGATCTGCCTCACTATAAGCTGTGACCTTCCCTCTGTGGATTATATACCCAATCCAAGGAGGACAAGTCACTTGTCGAGCACCCCAAACTCTCTGCAGACGCTGCCAATTCAGGGACTACTGCCTAGTTTGCATGCCATGATTATTCTCTATGCCACATCCAACCAATTGCCACATGCGCCGTCTCCCTGACTCATTCATCTACTTCCCCAAACCACCCGCCTTATTCACCAAATTTGAATGCTCTCAGCTGTCATAGCGGGCATCTCTGCTTCCTGTTCACCCACTTTTCCCCTTCTTTCTTAGTTGCCCACCTGTGCTCAGATGGCCATTCCTCCAAGTGCCACTTGAAGCTCGCCTTCCTTCTGGTTCTCTACCTTATAAAGCCCCTTTCAGTACTACCATCACAGCAATTGTCATTTTGTGGCTGCTCCTTTGTGGTGAGTAAATGAAGAAGAGGGTATCGCACAAGAAAGTACCCACACAATGGGGGGGACACTTGTCAACATTCCCCTTCCCTTCAGTGTCTTAAGCATCTGTTTTCAATACAACTACCCCAAGAGACCTCATAACAGATCCTGCGAGGGTGGGGGTAATAAAAACTTGGGGTGCCTTGTCCCCCCTCACCGTGTCTTACCACGTGCTCCTTGCTGTCACCTCTTTCAATACCATAACTACAGTATGTCTGTCTTGTGCACCCCTTGTGGTCGGTAATAAAAAAGTGCCCTAAGGCTGTTCCCCTAAGTTCCCTCTGTTGCCCCTATACTTTTGGGGTACACCCCCTCTCCCCGGAAAAGGGGGGGGCAAAAAAAAATGATGGGTAGCGCACCCAAAGCCAAACCAAATCATTCTGTGCCTTCTAGCACCCTCTTTTGTAATGCACCCCAACACCCCTTTTTTACACTGCTCCCCAAAATTTGTCCCCCCCACTCTGTATTTGGGGAGGGGGAGGGAGCGGTCATAAAATGTTGGGGGTCTACTATCGTAGTGCCCCTCCTATCAGGTCACCCCCCCTCTGTTTGCTGAAGGGGGAGGGGTACTCTTTCCTTGTTGGGCTCACTCCCCTATGCTCCGCCCCCTGACCTATTGCCCCAGACTCTGCCTACTTCTCCCTTTCCTCTGTGGCCCCACCCCTCTCTACACATGCCCCTCCCCTTGGTCCCTCCTAGGCTGTATGCCACCACCCTAGGCTCCTCCCCCCAACTATGCCCCCCCTTCTTTCTGCTTTCCTTTCTTACTCCACCCATTCACACTCCCCCTCTGTGGCTCCTCCCCCAGGCTGTATGCCACCACCTGTCCCTAGGTTCCTCCCCGAACTATGCCCCCCCTCTCTCTGCTTTCCTTTTTTACTCCGCCCATTCACACTCCCCCTCTGGGGCTCCTCCCCTCTACTCTACTCCCACTCAGCCTGGGCCTGAACCTCACTCTCTCTGCCCAGACACACCAACCACTCTGTTCTCCACCATTCAGGCTTCTCTCCTCACACACCAACCACTCTCTCCATCCACCAATCACCATCCAGGACCATCTTCATCTACACACCAACCACTCTTACATCCACCAATCACCAGCCAGGCACACCTCCACACATTTTACTTACCGACTTACCTCTGCATCACCGCCATCAGTCATCTGGTGCCGAACCCGGGATTTGAACCCTGGTCGTCTGGGTGGAAGGCAGGAACTTACCCACTGGACCACACGGGCTTCCATGTTTGTATTATTTCCAATAGTCCCTATATCATGGCTATGATGTGTCATGTAGACTAGGGGGCCTGTATGTAGCTTATAGATGCTCCTGAATCCCTGATTACCAGCAAGGAGCAATAGCTCAGTGGTAATGTCATCTGCCTCTGATGCTGAAAGCTCCCCTGGCCGAGGGTTCAAATCCCGCCATGGGTGGAAAAATTTTTTTTTTTCTTTTTTTTTCCATTAACTAATATTTCGATTTTATAAAAACCAGGAGCAATTTCAGACACTCTTTTTTGCACGAGTGCCTGAAAATTATAAATATTTTCTCTCCTGACTCCCATGCAGTCCCCTTTTTCATTAGTAGGTGAAATATGGGTAAAGCATTATCTTCAGTTATCAATCTATGGATTTCTTGTCTTTGAATTTGGCATTTCGTAGGGCGAATGTGGCCTAGGGGCTATAACTGAGCAGAAATAAGCCTCCCACAAATAATAAAATAGGTTGAGTGGTGGGGATTTTTCATTTTGGTGTGAACAGAGCTGTGTAATCAGGGGGATAGTGCCTGTGCTGCTGGCTAGGCATATTGGCCTAGTGTTAGCTCTCACTCACGAAATGATGGGCAAAGTTTGGAGCTGGTCAAACTCCCTTTATTAGGTGCAATCAGAAGACAGACATGTTGAAGTTTTCAAGAGTCAGAAAAGGGTAAAGTCCGGCGTGTGCTTCATTGGGCCTGCATCATGCCTGTTGCAGCAGCTGGCCTGGCCTGGCCCTGGGTCTTTAAACAACCCAGCACTCAGTCGTTAGCTAGCAAGCAAGGCCCCCGAACGCCCACGAACGCCCATGTTCTGTTTAGAGGAAGACTGCAGACAATTTGGCACCCTGCTAAATGAGGGTGCTTTCCCATGAGCGGCCTTCGAGTAGGAAAAGCTTTAGCCTAAGACAAGTTGTCAAGCTTAAAATTCTGCTGAAAGCCATATGTTGGAGGCCATATCATGATGGAAGCCTGTGAATGTCTCAGGCCAAAGTAAGCATGGGAGGACATTATTTGCATAGGACAGCCCCCTTCAAAATCACATCATCATGCTGCAGTTGCCATGTAGTGTTACTAGAGGGCAGCAGTATGACCATAATAGAAGAGAGAAGTGTTAAATCTGTTTGCTGACGTACCGCTTGTCTTTGTTGGTCTTTGCTGGGCCTGTGGAGCGGGGGACTACAATAAGCGAGTGAATGAGTAATGAGGAAAGATTATCCTGCATTTGTGGGGAAGGGAGAGCACTTGGAGGGAAAACGGCAAGATGACAGAGTTAAAGCATAGATGTTTGCTGAGTGATTGGGTGAGTGTGTCATCTGTCTCTTTGAAAGGACACGTGAGAGAAGAACAGGAGCCCATGGCCTTCAGATGAGAGAAGAAGCATAGAAGAGCATTTTCCACAAAATAAAAACCTTTACTTCATCTCAAAGCTTCCAACTTTGCAGGTTGTAAGATTTGCCTTGTTGCTGCATAAATAGGCAGAACTAGTGAGGCTCTTCCCAGAATATAAGTAGCATACTCTTTGGGAGTATCCTTAGGCCAGGCATGTCAGGCACATAATTGGGGATATGAGGCCAAGAAAAACGTTAGGAAGCTTGCTCTAATCATCTGCAGGATAGAAGGACAATGGAGAGAAACTAGAGAGGGAACCAGGCTGCACAAAAAAAAGGGGCAGGGTGGCACATTACACCCTAGCAGGAATATCTGATCCCCATACCTCTACCCCTGGGACACCATTGGTGACTTCTCAATACCCCCATCTCATTGCCACTCAAGTGTTCCGTCCTAGTATCTGAATGACCATAAACACCCTTCCTTTCGGCCCTCCTTTTGTAATTCTCCCAGTAACCCAGGTGCTTTGCCACTGTCCAGCCTCCAGTGACCAGTTGGATGCACATTGCTCGGCACCCCATCCACTTACCACTCCGTGCAGCCCCTCTCCGCACACTCAAACTACCCTTCTTTAAATTCGATATACACGATCTGCCTCACTATAAGCTGTGACCTTCCCTCTGTGGATTATATACCCAATCCAAGGAGGACAAGTCACTTGTCGAGCACCCCAAACTCTCTGCAGACGCTGCCAATTCAGGGACTACTGCCTAGTTTGCATGCCATGATTATTCTCTATGCCACATCCAACCAATTGCCACATGCGCCGTCTCCCTGACTCATTCATCTACTTCCCCAAACCACCCGCCTTATTCACCAAATTTGAATGCTCTCAGCTGTCATAGCGGGCATCTCTGCTTCCTGTTCACCCACTTTTCCCCTTCTTTCTTTGTTGCCCACCTGTGCTCAGATGGCCATTCCTCCAAGTGCCACTTGAAGCTCGCCTTCCTTCTGGTTCTCTACCTTATAAAGCCCCTTTCAGTACTACCATCACAGCAATTGTCATTTTGTGGCTGCTCCTTTGTGGTGAGTAAATGAAGAAGAGGGTATCGCACAAGAAAGTACCCACACAATGGGGGGGACACTTGTCAACATTCCCCTTCCCTTCAGTGTCTTCAGCATCTGTTTTCAATACAACTACCCCAAGAGACCTCATAACAGATCCTGCGAGGGTGGGGGTAATAAAAACTTGGGGTGCCTTGTCCCCCCTCACCGTGTCTTACCACGTGCTCCTTGCTGTCACCTCTTTCAATACCATAACTACAGTATGTCTGTCTTGTGCACCCCTTGTGGTCGGTAATAAAAAAGTGCCCTAAGGCTGTTCCCCTAAGTTCCCTCTGTTGCCCCTATACTTTTGGGGTACACCCCCTCTCCCCGGAAAAGGGGGGGGCAAAAAAAAATGATGGGTAGCGCACCCAAAGCCAAACCACATCATTCTGTGCCTTCTAGCACCCTCTTTTGTAATGCACCCCAACACCCCTTTTTTACACTGCTCCCCAAAATTTGTCCCCCCCACTCTGTATTTGGGGAGGGGGAGGGAGCGGTCATAAAATGTTGGGGGTCTACTATCGTAGTGCCCCTCCTATCAGGTCACCCCACCTCTGTTTGCTGAAGGGGGAGGGGTACTCTTTCCTTGTTGGGCTCACTCCCCTATGCTCCGCCCCCTGACCTATTGCCCCAGACTCTGCCTACTTCTCCCTTTCCTCTGTGGCCCCACCCCTCTCTACACATGCCCCTCCCCTTGGTCCCTCCTAGGCTGTATGCCACCACCCTAGGCTCCTCCCCCCAACTATGCCCCCCCTTCTTTCTGCTTTCCTTTCTTACTCCACCCATTCACACTCCCCCTCTGTGGCTCCTCCCCCAGGCTGAATGCCACCACCTGTCCCTAGGCTCCTCCCCGAACTATGCCCCCCCCTCTCTCTGCTTTCCTTTTTTACTCCGCCCATTCACACTCCCCCTCTGGGGCTCCTCCCCTCTACTCTACTCCCACTCAGCCTGGGCCTGAACCTCACTCTCTCTGCCCAGACACACCAACCACTCTGTTCTCCACCATTCAGGCTTCTCTCCTCACACACCAACCACTCTCTCCATCCACCAATCACCATCCAGGACCATCTTCATCTACACACCAACCACTCTTACATCCACCAATCACCAGCCAGGCACACCTCCACACATTTTACTTACCGACTTACCTCTGCATCACCGCCATCAGTCATCTGGTGCCGAACCCGGGATTTGAACCCTGGTCGTCTGGGTGGAAGGCAGGAACTTACCCACTGGACCACACGGGCTTCCATGTTTGTATTATTTCCAATAGTCCCTATATCATGGCTATGATGTGTCATGTAGACTAGGGGGCCTGTATGTAGCTTATAGATGCTCCTGAATCCCTGATTACCAGCAAGGAGCAATAGCTCAGTGGTAATGTCATCTGCCTCTGATGCTGAAAGCTCCCCTGGCCGAGGGTTCAAATCCCGCCATGGGTGGAAAACATTTTTTTTTTCTTTTTTTTTCCATTAACTAATATTTCGATTTTATAAAAACCAGGAGCAATTTCAGACACTCTTTTTTGCACGAGTGCCTGAAAATTATAAATATTTTCTCTCCTGACTCCCATGCAGTCCCCTTTTTCATTAGTAGGTGAAATATGGGTAAAGCATTATCTTCAGTTATCAATCTATGGATTTCTTGTCTTTGAATTTGGCATTTCGTAGGGCGAATGTGGCCTAGGGGCTATAACTGAGCAGAAATAAGCCTCCCACAAATAATAAAATAGGTTGAGTGGTGGGGATTTTTCATTTTGGTGTGAACAGAGCTGTGTAATCAGGGGGATAGTGCCTGTGCTGCTGGCTAGGCATATTGGCCTAGTGTTAGCTCTCACTCACGAAATGATGGGCAAAGTTTGGAGCTGGTCAAACTCCCTTTATTAGGTGCAATCAGAAGACAGACATGTTGAAGTTTTCAAGAGTCAGAAAAGGGTAAAGTCCGGCGTGTGCTTCATTGGGCCTGCATCATGCCTGTTGCAGCAGCTGGCCTGGCCTGGCCCTGGGTCTTTAAACAACCCAGCACTCAGTCGTTAGCTAGCAAGCAAGGCCCCCGAACGCCCACGAACGCCCATGTTCTGTTTAGAGGAAGACTGCAGACAATTTGGCACCCTGCTAAATGAGGGTGCTTTCCCATGAGCGGCCTTCGAGTAGGAAAAGCTTTAGCCTAAGACAAGTTGTCAAGCTTAAAATTCTGCTGAAAGCCATATGTTGGAGGCCATATCATGATGGAAGCCTGTGAATGTCTCAGGCCAAAGTAAGCATGGGAGGACATTATTTGCATAGGACAGCCCCCTTCAAAATCACATCATCATGCTGCAGTTGCCATGTAGTGTTACTAGAGGGCAGCAGTATGACCATAATAGAAGAGAGAAGTGTTAAATCTGTTTGCTGACGTACCGCTTGTCTTTGTTGGTCTTTGCTGGGCCTGTGGAGCGGGGGACTACAATAAGCGAGTGAATGAGTAATGAGGAAAGATTATCCTGCATTTGTGGGGAAGGGAGAGCACTTGGAGGGAAAACGGCAAGATGACAGAGTTAAAGCATAGATGTTTGCTGAGTGATTGGGTGAGTGTGTCATCTGTCTCTTTGAAAGGACACGTGAGAGAAGAACAGGAGCCCATGGCCTTCAGATGAGAGAAGAAGCATAGAAGAGCATTTTCCACAAAATAAAAACCTTTACTTCATCTCAAAGCTTCCAACTTTGCAGGTTGTAAGATTTGCCTTGTTGCTGCATAAATAGGCAGAACTAGTGAGGCTCTTCCCAGAATATAAGTAGCATACTCTTTGGGAGTATCCTGAGGTCAGGCATGTCAGGCACATAATTGGGGATATGAGGCCAAGAAAAACGTTAGGAAGCTTGCTCTAATCATCTGCAGGATAGAAGGACAATGGAGAGAAACTAGAGAGGGAACCAGGCTGCACAAAAAAAAGGGGCAGGGTGGCACATTACACCCTAGCAGGAATATCTGATCCCCATACCTCTACCCCTGGGACACCATTGGTGACTTCTCAATACCCCCATCTCATTGCCACTCAAGTGTTCCGTCCTAGTATCTGAATGACCATAAACACCCTTCCTTTCGGCCCTCCTTTTGTAATTCTCCCAGTAACCCAGGTGCTTTGCCACTGTCCAGCCTCCAGTGACCAGTTGGATGCACATTGCTCGGCACCCCATCCACTTACCACTCCGTGCAGCCCCTCTCCGCACACTCAAACTACCCTTCTTTAAATTCGATATACACGATCTGCCTCACTATAAGCTGTGACCTTCCCTCTGTGGATTATATACCCAATCCAAGGAGGACAAGTCACTTGTCGAGCACCCCAAACTCTCTGCAGACGCTGCCAATTCAGGGACTACTGCCTAGTTTGCATGCCATGATTATTCTCTATGCCACATCCAACCAATTGCCACATGCGCCGTCTCCCTGACTCATTCATCTACTTCCCCAAACCACCCGCCTTATTCACCAAATTTGAATGCTCTCAGCTGTCATAGCGGGCATCTCTGCTTCCTGTTCACCCACTTTTCCCCTTCTTTCTTTGTTGCCCACCTGTGCTCAGATGGCCATTCCTCCAAGTGCCACTTGAAGCTCGCCTTCCTTCTGGTTCTCTACCTTATAAAGCCCCTTTCAGTACTACCATCACAGCAATTGTCATTTTGTGGCTGCTCCTTTGTGGTGAGTAAATGAAGAAGAGGGTATCGCACAAGAAAGTACCCACACAATGGGGGGGACACTTGTCAACATTCCCCTTCCCTTCAGTGTCTTCAGCATCTGTTTTCAATACAACTACCCCAAGAGACCTCATAACAGATCCTGCGAGGGTGGGGGTAATAAAAACTTGGGGTGCCTTGTCCCCCCTCACCGTGTCTTACCACGTGCTCCTTGCTGTCACCTCTTTCAATACCATAACTACAGTATGTCTGTCTTGTGCACCCCTTGTGGTCGGTAATAAAAAAGTGCCCTAAGGCTGTTCCCCTAAGTTCCCTCTGTTGCCCCTATACTTTTGGGGTACACCCCCTCTCCCCGGAAAAGGGGGGGGCAAAAAAAAATGATGGGTAGCGCACCCAAAGCCAAACCACATCATTCTGTGCCTTCTAGCACCCTCTTTTGTAATGCACCCCAACACCCCTTTTTTACACTGCTCCCCAAAATTTGTCCCCCCCACTCTGTATTTGGGGAGGGGGAGGGAGCGGTCATAAAATGTTGGGGGTCTACTATCGTAGTGCCCCTCCTATCAGGTCACCCCACCTCTGTTTGCTGAAGGGGGAGGGGTACTCTTTCCTTGTTGGGCTCACTCCCCTATGCTCCGCCCCCTGACCTATTGCCCCAGACTCTGCCTACTTCTCCCTTTCCTCTGTGGCCCCACCCCTCTCTACACATGCCCCTCCCCTTGGTCCCTCCTAGGCTGTATGCCACCACCCTAGGCTCCTCCCCCCAACTATGCCCCCCCTTCTTTCTGCTTTCCTTTCTTACTCCACCCATTCACACTCCCCCTCTGTGGCTCCTCCCCCAGGCTGAATGCCACCACCTGTCCCTAGGCTCCTCCCCGAACTATGCCCCCCCCTCTCTCTGCTTTCCTTTTTTACTCCGCCCATTCACACTCCCCCTCTGGGGCTCCTCCCCTCTACTCTACTCCCACTCAGCCTGGGCCTGAACCTCACTCTCTCTGCCCAGACACACCAACCACTCTGTTCTCCACCATTCAGGCTTCTCTCCTCACACACCAACCACTCTCTCCATCCACCAATCACCATCCAGGACCATCTTCATCTACACACCAACCACTCTTACATCCACCAATCACCAGCCAGGCACACCTCCACTCATTTTACTTACCGACTTACCTCTGCATCACCGCCATCAGTCATCTGGTGCCGAACCCGGGATTTGAACCCTGGTCGTCTGGGTGGAAGGCAAGAACTTACCCACTGGACCACACGGGCTTCCATGTTTGTATTATTTCCAATAGTCCCTATATCATGGCTATGATGTGTCATGTAGACTAGGGGGCCTGTATGTAGCTTATAGATGCTCCTGAATCCCTGATTACCAGCAAGGAGCAATAGCTCAGTGGTAATGTCATCTGCCTCTGATGCTGAAAGCTCCCCTGGCCGAGGGTTCAAATCCCGCCATGGGTGGAAAAATTTTTTTTTTTCTTTTTTTTTCCATTAACTAATATTTCGATTTTATAAAAACCAGGAGCAATTTCAGACACTCTTTTTTGCACGAGTGCCTGAAAATTATAAATATTTTCTCTCCTGACTCCCATGCAGTCCCCTTTTTCATTAGTAGGTGAAATATGGGTAAAGCATTATCTTCAGTTATCAATCTATGGATTTCTTGTCTTTGAATTTGGCATTTCGTAGGGCGAATGTGGCCTAGGGGCTATAACTGAGCAGAAATAAGCCTCCCACAAATAATAAAATAGGTTGAGTGGTGGGGATTTTTCATTTTGGTGTGAACAGAGCTGTGTAATCAGGGGGATAGTGCCTGTGCTGCTGGCTAGGCATATTGGCCTAGTGTTAGCTCTCACTCACGAAATGATGGGCAAAGTTTGGAGCTGGTCAAACTCCCTTTATTAGGTGCAATCAGAAGACAGACATGTTGAAGTTTTCAAGAGTCAGAAAAGGGTAAAGTCCGGCGTGTACTTCATTGGGCCTGCATCATGCCTGTTGCAGCAGCTGGCCTGGCCTGGCCCTGGGTCTTTAAACAACCCAGCACTCAGTCTTTAGCTAGCAAGCAAGGCCCCCGAACGCCCACGAACGCCCATGTTCTGTTTAGAGGAAGACTGCAGACAATTTGGCACCCTGCTAAATGAGGGTGCTTTCCCATGAGCGGCCTTCGAGTAGGAAAAGCTTTAGCCTAAGACAAGTTGTCAAGCTTAAAATTCTGCTGAAAGCCATATGTTGGAGGCCATATCATGATGGAAGCCTGTGAATGTCTCAGGCCAAAGTAAGCATGGGAGGACATTATTTGCATAGGACAGCCCCCTTCAAAATCACATCATCATGCTGCAGTTGCCATGTAGTGTTACTAGAGGGCAGCAGTATGACCATAATAGAAGAGAGAAGTGTTAAATCTGTTTGCTGACGTACCGCTTGTCTTTCTTGGTCTTTGCTGGGCCTGTGGAGCGGGGGACTACAATAAGCGAGTGAATGAGTAATGAGGAAAGATTATCCTGCATTTGTGGGGAAGGGAGAGCACTTGGAGGGAAAACGGCAAGATGACAGAGTTAAAGCATAGATGTTTGCTGAGTGATTGGGTGAGTGTGTCATCTGTCTCTTTGAAAGGACACGTGAGAGAAGAACAGGAGCCCATGGCCTTCAGATGAGAGAAGAAGCATAGAAGAGCATTTTCCACAAAATAAAAACCTTTACTTCATCTCAAAGCTTCCAACTTTGCAGGTTGTAAGATTTGCCTTGTTGCTGCATAAATAGGCAGAACTAGTGAGGCTCTTCCCAGAATATAAGTAGCATACTCTTTGGGAGTATCCTTAGGCCAGGCATGTCAGGCACATAATTGGGGATATGAGGCCAAGAAAAACGTTAGGAAGCTTGCTCTAATCATCTGCAGGATAGAAGGACAATGGAGAGAAACTAGAGAGGGAACCAGGCTGCACAAAAAAAAGGGGCAGGGTGGCACATTACACCCTAGCAGGAATATCTGATCCCCATACCTCTACCCCTGGGACACCATTGGTGACTTCTCAATACCCCCATCTCATTGCCACTCAAGTGTTCCGTCCTAGTATCTGAATGACCATAAACACCCTTCCTTTCGGCCCTCCTTTTGTAATTCTCCCAGTAACCCAGGTGCTTTGCCACTGTCCAGCCTCCAGTGACCAGTTGGATGCACATTGCTCGGCACCCCATCCACTTACCACTCCGTGCAGCCCCTCTCCGCACACTCAAACTACCCTTCTTTAAATTCGATATACACGATCTGCCTCACTATAAGCTGTGACCTTCCCTCTGTGGATTATATACCCAATCCAAGGAGGACAAGTCACTTGTCGAGCACCCCAAACTCTCTGCAGACGCTGCCAATTCAGGGACTACTGCCTAGTTTGCATGCCATGATTATTCTCTATGCCACATCCAACCAATTGCCACATGCGCCGTCTCCCTGACTCATTCATCTACTTCCCCAAACCACCCGCCTTATTCACCAAATTTGAATGCTCTCAGCTGTCATAGCGGGCATCTCTGCTTCCTGTTCACCCACTTTTCCCCTTCTTTCTTTGTTGCCCACCTGTGCTCAGATGGCCATTCCTCCAAGTGCCACTTGAAGCTCGCCTTCCTTCTGGTTCTCTACCTTATAAAGCCCCTTTCAGTACTACCATCACAGCAATTGTCATTTTGTGGCTGCTCCTTTGTGGTGAGTAAATGAAGAAGAGGGTATCGCACAAGAAAGTACCCACACAATGGGGGGGACACTTGTCAACATTCCCCTTCCCTTCAGTGTCTTCAGCATCTGTTTTCAATACAACTACCCCAAGAGACCTCATAACAGATCCTGCGAGGGTGGGGGTAATAAAAACTTGGGGTGCCTTGTCCCCCCTCACCGTGTCTTACCACGTGCTCCTTGCTGTCACCTCTTTCAATACCATAACTACAGTATGTCTGTCTTGTGCACCCCTTGTGGTCGGTAATAAAAAAGTGCCCTAAGGCTGTTCCCCTAAGTTCCCTCTGTTGCCCCTATACTTTTGGGGTACACCCCCTCTCCCCGGAAAAGGGGGGGGCAAAAAAAAATGATGGGTAGCGCACCCAAAGCCAAACCACATCATTCTGTGCCTTCTAGCACCCTCTTTTGTAATGCACCCCAACACCCCTTTTTTACACTGCTCCCCAAAATTTGTCCCCCCCACTCTGTATTTGGGGAGGGGGAGGGAGCGGTCATAAAATGTTGGGGGTCTACTATCGTAGTGCCCCTCCTATCAGGTCACCCCACCTCTGTTTGCTGAAGGGGGAGGGGTACTCTTTCCTTGTTGGGCTCACTCCCCTATGCTCCGCCCCCTGACCTATTGCCCCAGACTCTGCCTACTTCTCCCTTTCCTCTGTGGCCCCACCCCTCTCTACACATGCCCCTCCCCTTGGTCCCTCCTAGGCTGTATGCCACCACCCTAGGCTCCTCCCCCCAACTATGCCCCCCCTTCTTTCTGCTTTCCTTTCTTACTCCACCCATTCACACTCCCCCTCTGTGGCTCCTCCCCCAGGCTGAATGCCACCACCTGTCCCTAGGCTCCTCCCCGAACTATGCCCCCCCCTCTCTCTGCTTTCCTTTTTTACTCCGCCCATTCACACTCCCCCTCTGGGGCTCCTCCCCTCTACTCTACTCCCACTCAGCCTGGGCCTGAACCTCACTCTCTCTGCCCAGACACACCAACCACTCTGTTCTCCACCATTCAGGCTTCTCTCCTCACACACCAACCACTCTCTCCATCCACCAATCACCATCCAGGACCATCTTCATCTACACACCAACCACTCTTACATCCACCAATCACCAGCCAGGCACACCTCCACACATTTTACTTACCGACTTACCTCTGCATCACCGCCATCAGTCATCTGGTGCCGAACCCGGGATTTGAACCCTGGTCGTCTGGGTGGAAGGCAGGAACTTACCCACTGGACCACACGGGCTTCCATGTTTGTATTATTTCCAATAGTCCCTATATCATGGCTATGATGTGTCATGTAGACTAGGGGGCCTGTATGTAGCTTATAGATGCTCCTGAATCCCTGATTACCAGCAAGGAGCAATAGCTCAGTGGTAATGTCATCTGCCTCTGATGCTGAAAGCTCCCCTGGCCGAGGGTTCAAATCCCGCCATGGGTGGAAAACATTTTTTTTTTCTTTTTTTTTCCATTAACTAATATTTCGATTTTATAAAAACCAGGAGCAATTTCAGACACTCTTTTTTGCACGAGTGCCTGAAAATTATAAATATTTTCTCTCCTGACTCCCATGCAGTCCCCTTTTTCATTAGTAGGTGAAATATGGGTAAAGCATTATCTTCAGTTATCAATCTATGGATTTCTTGTCTTTGAATTTGGCATTTCGTAGGGCGAATGTGGCCTAGGGGCTATAACTGAGCAGAAATAAGCCTCCCACAAATAATAAAATAGGTTGAGTGGTGGGGATTTTTCATTTTGGTGTGAACAGAGCTGTGTAATCAGGGGGATAGTGCCTGTGCTGCTGGCTAGGCATATTGGCCTAGTGTTAGCTCTCACTCACGAAATGATGGGCAAAGTTTGGAGCTGGTCAAACTCCCTTTATTAGGTGCAATCAGAAGACAGACATGTTGAAGTTTTCAAGAGTCAGAAAAGGGTAAAGTCCGGCGTGTGCTTCATTGGGCCTGCATCATGCCTGTTGCAGCAGCTGGCCTGGCCTGGCCCTGGGTCTTTAAACAACCCAGCACTCAGTCGTTAGCTAGCAAGCAAGGCCCCCGAACGCCCACGAACGCCCATGTTCTGTTTAGAGGAAGACTGCAGACAATTTGGCACCCTGCTAAATGAGGGTGCTTTCCCATGAGCGGCCTTCGAGTAGGAAAAGCTTTAGCCTAAGACAAGTTGTCAAGCTTAAAATTCTGCTGAAAGCCATATGTTGGAGGCCATATCATGATGGAAGCCTGTGAATGTCTCAGGCCAAAGTAAGCATGGGAGGACATTATTTGCATAGGACAGCCCCCTTCAAAATCACATCATCATGCTGCAGTTGCCATGTAGTGTTACTAGAGGGCAGCAGTATGACCATAATAGAAGAGAGAAGTGTTAAATCTGTTTGCTGACGTACCGCTTGTCTTTGTTGGTCTTTGCTGGGCCTGTGGAGCGGGGGACTACAATAAGCGAGTGAATGAGTAATGAGGAAAGATTATCCTGCATTTGTGGGGAAGGGAGAGCACTTGGAGGGAAAACGGCAAGATGACAGAGTTAAAGCATAGATGTTTGCTGAGTGATTGGGTGAGTGTGTCATCTGTCTCTTTGAAAGGACACGTGAGAGAAGAACAGGAGCCCATGGCCTTCAGATGAGAGAAGAAGCATAGAAGAGCATTTTCCACAAAATAAAAACCTTTACTTCATCTCAAAGCTTCCAACTTTGCAGGTTGTAAGATTTGCCTTGTTGCTGCATAAATAGGCAGAACTAGTGAGGCTCTTCCCAGAATATAAGTAGCATACTCTTTGGGAGTATCCTGAGGTCAGGCATGTCAGGCACATAATTGGGGATATGAGGCCAAGAAAAACGTTAGGAAGCTTGCTCTAATCATCTGCAGGATAGAAGGACAATGGAGAGAAACTAGAGAGGGAACCAGGCTGCACAAAAAAAAGGGGCAGGGTGGCACATTACACCCTAGCAGGAATATCTGATCCCCATACCTCTACCCCTGGGACACCATTGGTGACTTCTCAATACCCCCATCTCATTGCCACTCAAGTGTTCCGTCCTAGTATCTGAATGACCATAAACACCCTTCCTTTCGGCCCTCCTTTTGTAATTCTCCCAGTAACCCAGGTGCTTTGCCACTGTCCAGCCTCCAGTGACCAGTTGGATGCACATTGCTCGGCACCCCATCCACTTACCACTCCGTGCAGCCCCTCTCCGCACACTCAAACTACCCTTCTTTAAATTCGATATACACGATCTGCCTCACTATAAGCTGTGACCTTCCCTCTGTGGATTATATACCCAATCCAAGGAGGACAAGTCACTTGTCGAGCACCCCAAACTCTCTGCAGACGCTGCCAATTCAGGGACTACTGCCTAGTTTGCATGCCATGATTATTCTCTATGCCACATCCAACCAATTGCCACATGCGCCGTCTCCCTGACTCATTCATCTACTTCCCCAAACCACCCGCCTTATTCACCAAATTTGAATGCTCTCAGCTGTCATAGCGGGCATCTCTGCTTCCTGTTCACCCACTTTTCCCCTTCTTTCTTTGTTGCCCACCTGTGCTCAGATGGCCATTCCTCCAAGTGCCACTTGAAGCTCGCCTTCCTTCTGGTTCTCTACCTTATAAAGCCCCTTTCAGTACTACCATCACAGCAATTGTCATTTTGTGGCTGCTCCTTTGTGGTGAGTAAATGAAGAAGAGGGTATCGCACAAGAAAGTACCCACACAATGGGGGGGACACTTGTCAACATTCCCCTTCCCTTCAGTGTCTTCAGCATCTGTTTTCAATACAACTACCCCAAGAGACCTCATAACAGATCCTGCGAGGGTGGGGGTAATAAAAACTTGGGGTGCCTTGTCCCCCCTCACCGTGTCTTACCACGTGCTCCTTGCTGTCACCTCTTTCAATACCATAACTACAGTATGTCTGTCTTGTGCACCCCTTGTGGTCGGTAATAAAAAAGTGCCCTAAGGCTGTTCCCCTAAGTTCCCTCTGTTGCCCCTATACTTTTGGGGTACACCCCCTCTCCCCGGAAAAGGGGGGGGCAAAAAAAAATGATGGGTAGCGCACCCAAAGCCAAACCACATCATTCTGTGCCTTCTAGCACCCTCTTTTGTAATGCACCCCAACACCCCTTTTTTACACTGCTCCCCAAAATTTGTCCCCCCCACTCTGTATTTGGGGAGGGGGAGGGAGCGGTCATAAAATGTTGGGGGTCTACTATCGTAGTGCCCCTCCTATCAGGTCACCCCACCTCTGTTTGCTGAAGGGGGAGGGGTACTCTTTCCTTGTTGGGCTCACTCCCCTATGCTCCGCCCCCTGACCTATTGCCCCAGACTCTGCCTACTTCTCCCTTTCCTCTGTGGCCCCACCCCTCTCTACACATGCCCCTCCCCTTGGTCCCTCCTAGGCTGTATGCCACCACCCTAGGCTCCTCCCCCCAACTATGCCCCCCCTTCTTTCTGCTTTCCTTTCTTACTCCACCCATTCACACTCCCCCTCTGTGGCTCCTCCCCCAGGCTGAATGCCACCACCTGTCCCTAGGCTCCTCCCCGAACTATGCCCCCCCCTCTCTCTGCTTTCCTTTTTTACTCCGCCCATTCACACTCCCCCTCTGGGGCTCCTCCCCTCTACTCTACTCCCACTCAGCCTGGGCCTGAACCTCACTCTCTCTGCCCAGACACACCAACCACTCTGTTCTCCACCATTCAGGCTTCTCTCCTCACACACCAACCACTCTCTCCATCCACCAATCACCATCCAGGACCATCTTCATCTACACACCAACCACTCTTACATCCACCAATCACCAGCCAGGCACACCTCCACTCATTTTACTTACCGACTTACCTCTGCATCACCGCCATCAGTCATCTGGTGCCGAACCCGGGATTTGAACCCTGGTCGTCTGGGTGGAAGGCAAGAACTTACCCACTGGACCACACGGGCTTCCATGTTTGTATTATTTCCAATAGTCCCTATATCATGGCTATGATGTGTCATGTAGACTAGGGGGCCTGTATGTAGCTTATAGATGCTCCTGAATCCCTGATTACCAGCAAGGAGCAATAGCTCAGTGGTAATGTCATCTGCCTCTGATGCTGAAAGCTCCCCTGGCCGAGGGTTCAAATCCCGCCATGGGTGGAAAAATTTTTTTTTTTCTTTTTTTTTCCATTAACTAATATTTCGATTTTATAAAAACCAGGAGCAATTTCAGACACTCTTTTTTGCACGAGTGCCTGAAAATTATAAATATTTTCTCTCCTGACTCCCATGCAGTCCCCTTTTTCATTAGTAGGTGAAATATGGGTAAAGCATTATCTTCAGTTATCAATCTATGGATTTCTTGTCTTTGAATTTGGCATTTCGTAGGGCGAATGTGGCCTAGGGGCTATAACTGAGCAGAAATAAGCCTCCCACAAATAATAAAATAGGTTGAGTGGTGGGGATTTTTCATTTTGGTGTGAACAGAGCTGTGTAATCAGGGGGATAGTGCCTGTGCTGCTGGCTAGGCATATTGGCCTAGTGTTAGCTCTCACTCACGAAATGATGGGCAAAGTTTGGAGCTGGTCAAACTCCCTTTATTAGGTGCAATCAGAAGACAGACATGTTGAAGTTTTCAAGAGTCAGAAAAGGGTAAAGTCCGGCGTGTACTTCATTGGGCCTGCATCATGCCTGTTGCAGCAGCTGGCCTGGCCTGGCCCTGGGTCTTTAAACAACCCAGCACTCAGTCTTTAGCTAGCAAGCAAGGCCCCCGAACGCCCACGAACGCCCATGTTCTGTTTAGAGGAAGACTGCAGACAATTTGGCACCCTGCTAAATGAGGGTGCTTTCCCATGAGCGGCCTTCGAGTAGGAAAAGCTTTAGCCTAAGACAAGTTGTCAAGCTTAAAATTCTGCTGAAAGCCATATGTTGGAGGCCATATCATGATGGAAGCCTGTGAATGTCTCAGGCCAAAGTAAGCATGGGAGGACATTATTTGCATAGGACAGCCCCCTTCAAAATCACATCATCATGCTGCAGTTGCCATGTAGTGTTACTAGAGGGCAGCAGTATGACCATAATAGAAGAGAGAAGTGTTAAATCTGTTTGCTGACGTACCGCTTGTCTTTCTTGGTCTTTGCTGGGCCTGTGGAGCGGGGGACTACAATAAGCGAGTGAATGAGTAATGAGGAAAGATTATCCTGCATTTGTGGGGAAGGGAGAGCACTTGGAGGGAAAACGGCAAGATGACAGAGTTAAAGCATAGATGTTTGCTGAGTGATTGGGTGAGTGTGTCATCTGTCTCTTTGAAAGGACACGTGAGAGAAGAACAGGAGCCCATGGCCTTCAGATGAGAGAAGAAGCATAGAAGAGCATTTTCCACAAAATAAAAACCTTTACTTCATCTCAAAGCTTCCAACTTTGCAGGTTGTAAGATTTGCCTTGTTGCTGCATAAATAGGCAGAACTAGTGAGGCTCTTCCCAGAATATAAGTAGCATACTCTTTGGGAGTATCCTGAGGTCAGGCATGTCAGGCACATAATTGGGGATATGAGGCCAAGAAAAACGTTAGGAAGCTTGCTCTAATCATCTGCAGGATAGAAGGACAATGGAGAGAAACTAGAGAGGGAACCAGGCTGCACAAAAAAAAGGGGCAGGGTGGCACATTACACCCTAGCAGGAATATCTGATCCCCATACCTCTACCCCTGGGACACCATTGGTGACTTCTCAATACCCCCATCTCATTGCCACTCAAGTGTTCCGTCCTAGTATCTGAATGACCATAAACACCCTTCCTTTCGGCCCTCCTTTTGTAATTCTCCCAGTAACCCAGGTGCTTTGCCACTGTCCAGCCTCCAGTGACCAGTTGGATGCACATTGCTCGGCACCCCATCCACTTACCACTCCGTGCAGCCCCTCTCCGCACACTCAAACTACCCTTCTTTAAATTCGATATACACGATCTGCCTCACTATAAGCTGTGACCTTCCCTCTGTGGATTATATACCCAATCCAAGGAGGACAAGTCACTTGTCGAGCACCCCAAACTCTCTGCAGACGCTGCCAATTCAGGGACTACTGCCTAGTTTGCATGCCATGATTATTCTCTATGCCACATCCAACCAATTGCCACATGCGCCGTCTCCCTGACTCATTCATCTACTTCCCCAAACCACCCGCCTTATTCACCAAATTTGAATGCTCTCAGCTGTCATAGCGGGCATCTCTGCTTCCTGTTCACCCACTTTTCCCCTTCTTTCTTTGTTGCCCACCTGTGCTCAGATGGCCATTCCTCCAAGTGCCACTTGAAGCTCGCCTTCCTTCTGGTTCTCTACCTTATAAAGCCCCTTTCAGTACTACCATCACAGCAATTGTCATTTTGTGGCTGCTCCTTTGTGGTGAGTAAATGAAGAAGAGGGTATCGCACAAGAAAGTACCCACACAATGGGGGGGACACTTGTCAACATTCCCCTTCCCTTCAGTGTCTTCAGCATCTGTTTTCAATACAACTACCCCAAGAGACCTCATAACAGATCCTGCGAGGGTGGGGGTAATAAAAACTTGGGGTGCCTTGTCCCCCCTCACCGTGTCTTACCACGTGCTCCTTGCTGTCACCTCTTTCAATACCATAACTACAGTATGTCTGTCTTGTGCACCCCTTGTGGTCGGTAATAAAAAAGTGCCCTAAGGCTGTTCCCCTAAGTTCCCTCTGTTGCCCCTATACTTTTGGGGTACACCCCCTCTCCCCGGAAAAGGGGGGGGCAAAAAAAAA
Source organism: Pleurodeles waltl (assembly GCF_031143425.1). Classification (NCBI taxonomy): domain Eukaryota; kingdom Metazoa; phylum Chordata; class Amphibia; order Caudata; family Salamandridae; genus Pleurodeles; species Pleurodeles waltl. The sequence goes on along the minus strand of NC_090443.1, from coordinate 541,508,949 downwards.
TGATGGGTAGCGCACCCAAAGCCAAACCAAATCATTCTGTGCCTTCTAGCACCCTCTTTTGTAATGCACCCCAACACCCCTTTTTTACACTGCTCCCCAAAATTTGTCCCCCCCACTCTGTATTTGGGGAGGGGGAGGGAGCGGTCATAAAATGTTGGGGGTCTACTATCGTAGTGCCCCTCCTATCAGGTCACCCCCCCCTCTGTTTGCTGAAGGGGGAGGGGTACTCTTTCCTTGTTGGGCTCACTCCCCTATGCTCCGCCCCCTGACCTATTGCCCCAGACTCTGCCTACTTCTCCCTTTCCTCTGTGGCCCCACCCCTCTCTACACATGCCCCTCCCCTTGGTCCCTCCTAGGCTGTATGCCACCACCCTAGGCTCCTCCCCCCAACTATGCCCCCCCTTCTTTCTGCTTTCCTTTCTTACTCCACCCATTCACACTCCCCCTCTGTGGCTCCTCCCCCAGGCTGAATGCCACCACCTGTCCCTAGGCTCCTCCCCGAACTATGCCCCCCCCTCTCTCTGCTTTCCTTTTTTACTCCGCCCATTCACACTCCCCCTCTGGGGCTCCTCCCCTCTACTCTACTCCCACTCAGCCTGGGCCTGAACCTCACTCTCTCTGCCCAGACACACCAACCACTCTGTTCTCCACCATTCAGGCTTCTCTCCTCACACACCAACCACTCTCTCCATCCACCAATCACCATCCAGGACCATCTTCATCTACACACCAACCACTCTTACATCCACCAATCACCAGCCAGGCACACCTCCACACATTTTACTTACCGACTTACCTCTGCATCACCGCCATCAGTCATCTGGTGCCGAACCCGGGATTTGAACCCTGGTCGTCTGGGTGGAAGGCAGGAACTTACCCACTGGACCACACGGGCTTCCATGTTTGTATTATTTCCAATAGTCCCTATATCATGGCTATGATGTGTCATGTAGACTAGGGGGCCTGTATGTAGCTTATAGATGCTCCTGAATCCCTGATTACCAGCAAGGAGCAATAGCTCAGTGGTAATGTCATCTGCCTCTGATGCTGAAAGCTCCCCTGGCCGAGGGTTCAAATCCCGCCATGGGTGGAAAAAATTTTTTTTTTCTTTTTTTTTCCATTAACTAATATTTCGATTTTATAAAAACCAGGAGCAATTTCAGACACTCTTTTTTGCACGAGTGCCTGAAAATTATAAATATTTTCTCTCCTGACTCCCATGCAGTCCCCTTTTTCATTAGTAGGTGAAATATGGGTAAAGCATTATCTTCAGTTATCAATCTATGGATTTCTTGTCTTTGAATTTGGCATTTCGTAGGGCGAATGTGGCCTAGGGGCTATAACTGAGCAGAAATAAGCCTCCCACAAATAATAAAATAGGTTGAGTGGTGGGGATTTTTCATTTTGGTGTGAACAGAGCTGTGTAATCAGGGGGATAGTGCCTGTGCTGCTGGCTAGGCATATTGGCCTAGTGTTAGCTCTCACTCACGAAATGATGGGCAAAGTTTGGAGCTGGTCAAACTCCCTTTATTAGGTGCAATCAGAAGACAGACATGTTGAAGTTTTCAAGAGTCAGAAAAGGGTAAAGTCCGGCGTGTGCTTCATTGGGCCTGCATCATGCCTGTTGCAGCAGCTGGCCTGGCCTGGCCCTGGGTCTTTAAACAACCCAGCACTCAGTCGTTAGCTAGCAAGCAAGGCCCCCGAACGCCCACGAACGCCCATGTTCTGTTTAGAGGAAGACTGCAGACAATTTGGCACCCTGCTAAATGAGGGTGCTTTCCCATGAGCGGCCTTCGAGTAGGAAAAGCTTTAGCCTAAGACAAGTTGTCAAGCTTAAAATTCTGCTGAAAGCCATATGTTGGAGGCCATATCATGATGGAAGCCTGTGAATGTCTCAGGCCAAAGTAAGCATGGGAGGACATTATTTGCATAGGACAGCCCCCTTCAAAATCACATCATCATGCTGCAGTTGCCATGTAGTGTTACTAGAGGGCAGCAGTATGACCATAATAGAAGAGAGAAGTGTTAAATCTGTTTGCTGACGTACCGCTTGTCTTTCTTGGTCTTTGCTGGGCCTGTGGAGCGGGGGACTACAATAAGCGAGTGAATGAGTAATGAGGAAAGATTATCCTGCATTTGTGGGGAAGGGAGAGCACTTGGAGGGAAAACGGCAAGATGACAGAGTTAAAGCATAGATGTTTGCTGAGTGATTGGGTGAGTGTGTCATCTGTCTCTTTGAAAGGACACGTGAGAGAAGAACAGGAGCCCATGGCCTTCAGATGAGAGAAGAAGCATAGAAGAGCATTTTCCACAAAATAAAAACCTTTACTTCATCTCAAAGCTTCCAACTTTGCAGGTTGTAAGATTTGCCTTGTTGCTGCATAAATAGGCAGAACTAGTGAGGCTCTTCCCAGAATATAAGTAGCATACTCTTTGGGAGTATCCTGAGGTCAGGCATGTCAGGCACATAATTGGGGATATGAGGCCAAGAAAAACGTTAGGAAGCTTGCTCTAATCATCTGCAGGATAGAAGGACAATGGAGAGAAACTAGAGAGGGAACCAGGCTGCACAAAAAAAAGGGGCAGGGTGGCACATTACACCCTAGCAGGAATATCTGATCCCCATACCTCTACCCCTGGGACACCATTGGTGACTTCTCAATACCCCCATCTCATTGCCACTCAAGTGTTCCGTCCTAGTATCTGAATGACCATAAACACCCTTCCTTTCGGCCCTCCTTTTGTAATTCTCCCAGTAACCCAGGTGCTTTGCCACTGTCCAGCCTCCAGTGACCAGTTGGATGCACATTGCTCGGCACCCCATCCACTTACCACTCCGTGCAGCCCCTCTCCGCACACTCAAACTACCCTTCTTTAAATTCGATATACACGATCTGCCTCACTATAAGCTGTGACCTTCCCTCTGTGGATTATATACCCAATCCAAGGAGGACAAGTCACTTGTCGAGCACCCCAAACTCTCTGCAGACGCTGCCAATTCAGGGACTACTGCCTAGTTTGCATGCCATGATTATTCTCTATGCCACATCCAACCAATTGCCACATGCGCCGTCTCCCTGACTCATTCATCTACTTCCCCAAACCACCCGCCTTATTCACCAAATTTGAATGCTCTCAGCTGTCATAGCGGGCATCTCTGCTTCCTGTTCACCCACTTTTCCCCTTCTTTCTTTGTTGCCCACCTGTGCTCAGATGGCCATTCCTCCAAGTGCCACTTGAAGCTCGCCTTCCTTCTGGTTCTCTACCTTATAAAGCCCCTTTCAGTACTACCATCACAGCAATTGTCATTTTGTGGCTGCTCCTTTGTGGTGAGTAAATGAAGAAGAGGGTATCGCACAAGAAAGTACCCACACAATGGGGGGGACACTTGTCAACATTCCCCTTCCCTTCAGTGTCTTCAGCATCTGTTTTCAATACAACTACCCCAAGAGACCTCATAACAGATCCTGCGAGGGTGGGGGTAATAAAAACTTGGGGTGCCTTGTCCCCCCTCACCGTGTCTTACCACGTGCTCCTTGCTGTCACCTCTTTCAATACCATAACTACAGTATGTCTGTCTTGTGCACCCCTTGTGGTCGGTAATAAAAAAGTGCCCTAAGGCTGTTCCCCTAAGTTCCCTCTGTTGCCCCTATACTTTTGGGGTATGTAGGAGGCTGGACTGGCTTGTAGTGAGTACCAAGGGGTACTTGCACCTTGCACCAGGCCCAGTTATCCCTTATTAGTGTATAGGGTGTCTAGCAGCTTAGGCTGATAGATAATGGTAGCTTAGCAGAGCAGCTTAGGCTGAACTAGGAGACATGTGAAGCTACTACAGTACCACCTAGTGTCATATGCACAATATCATAAGAAAACACAATACACAGTTATACTAAAAATAAAGGTACTTTATTTTTATGACAATATGCCAAAGTATCTTAGAGTGTACCCTCAGTGAGAGGATAGGAAATATACACAAGATATATATACACAATAGCAAAAATATGCAGTATAGTCTTAGAAAACAGTGCAAACAATGTATAGTTACAATAGGATGCAATGGGGAAACATAGGGATAGGGGCAACACAAACCATATACTCCAAAAGTGGAATGTGAACCACGAATGGACCCCAAACCTATGTGACCTTGTAGAGGGTCGCTGGGACTATTAGAAAATAGTGAGAGTTAGAAAAATAACCCTCCCCAAGACCCTGAAAAGTGAGTGCAAAGTGCACCAAAGTTCCCCTAAGGACAAAATAGTCGTGTTAGAGGGAGAATGCAAGGAAAACACAAATCAGCAATGCAACAACGATGGATTCCTGTCTGAAGGTACCTGTGGAACAAGGGGACCAAGTCCAAAAGTCACAAGCAGCTCGGAGATGGGCCGTTGCCCAAGAAATGCCAGCGGTTGGTGCAAAGAAGCTCTTTCTAGGCTGAAGAACTGTGAATACTGCAGGAACGACAAGGGCTAGAGACTTCCCCTTTGGAGGATGGATCCCCCACGCCTTGGAGAGTCGTGCAGAAGTGTTTTCCCGCCGGATGGACGCCAACAAGCCTTGCTACACGCAAATCGTGCGTTTGGCGTTTTTGGACGCTGCTGGGGCCCAGGAGGGACCAGAAGGTCGCAAATTGGACCTGCAGAGAGAGGGGACGTCGAGCAAGACAAAGAGCCCTCACTGAAGCAGGTAGCACCCGGAGAAGTGCCAGAAACAGGCACTACGAGGATGCGTGAAACGGTGCTCGCCGAAGTTGCACAAAGGAGTCCCACGTCGCCGGAGACCAACTTAGAAAGTCGTGCAATGCAGGTTAGAGTGCCGTGGACCCAGGCTTGGCTGTGCACACAGGATTTCCGCCGGAAGTGCACAGGGGCCGGAGAAGCTTGCAAAGTCGCGGTTCCCAGCAATGCAGCCCAGCGAGGTGAGGCAAGGACTTACCTCCACCAAACTTGGGCTGAAGAGTCACTGGACTGTGGGGGTCACTTGGACGGTGTCGCTGGATTCGAGGGACCTCGCTCGTCGTGCTGAGAGGAGACCCAAGGGACCGGAGATGCAGCTTTTTGGTGCCTGCGGTTGCAGGGGGAAGATTCCGTCGACCCACGGGAGATTTCTTCGGAGCTTCTGGTGCAGAGAGGAGGCAGACTACCCCCACAGCATGCACAAGCAGGAAAACAGTCGAGAAGGCGGCAGGATCAGCGTTACAGAGTTGCAGTAGTCGTCTTTGCTACTATGTTGCAGGTTTGCAGGCTTCCAGCGCGGTCAGCGGTCGATTCCTTATCAGAAGGTGAAGAGGGAGATGCAGAGGAACTCGGCTGAGCTCATGCATTCGTTATCTGCAGTTTCCCCAGAGACAGAGACCCTAAATAGCCAGAAAAGAGGGTTTGGCTACCTAGGAGAGAGGAAAGGCTACTAACACCTGAAGGAGCCTATCACAAGGAGTCTCTGACGTCACCTGGTGGCCCTGGCCACTCAGAGCAGTCCAGTGTGCCAGCAGCACCTCTGTTTCCAAGATGGCAGAGGTCTGGAGCACACTGGAGGAGCTCTGGACACCTCCCAGGGGAGGTGCAGGTCAGGGGAGTGGTCACTCCCCTTTCCTTTGTCCAGTTTCGCGCCAGAGCAGGGGCTAAGGGGTCCCTGAACCGGTGTAGACTGGCTTATGCAGAATTGGGCACCTCTGTGCCCAACAAAGCATTTCCAGAGGCTGGGGGAGGCTACTCCTCCCCTGCCTTCACACCATTTTCTAAAGGGAGAGGGTGTCACACCCTCTCTCAGAGGAAGTTCTTTGTTCTGCCATCCTGGGCCAGGCCTGGCTGGACCCCAGGAGGGCAGCTGCCTGTCTGAGGGGTTGGCAGCAGCAGCAGCTGCAGTGAAACCCCAGGAAGGGCAGTTTGGCAGTACCAGGGTCTGTGCTACAGACCACTGGGATCATGGGATTGTGCCAACTATGCCAGGATGGTATAGAGGGGGCAATTCCATGATCATAGACATGTTACATGGCCATATTCGGAGTTACCATGGTGAAGCTACATATAGGTAGTGACCTATATGTAGTGCACGCGTGTAATGGTGTCCCCGCACTCACAAAGTTCAGGGAATTGGCTCTGAACAATGTGGGGGCACCTTGGCTAGTGCCAGGGTGCCCTCACACTAAGTAACTTTGCACCTAACCTTTACCAGGTAAAGGTTAGACATATAGGTGACTTATAAGTTACTTAAGTGCAGTGTAAAATGGCTGTGAAATAACGTGGACGTTATTTCACTCAGGCTGCAGTGGCAGGCCTGTGTAAGAATTGTCAGAGCTCCCTATGGGTGGCAAAAGAAATGCTGCAGCCCATAGGGGTCTCCTGGAACCCCAATACCCTGGGTACCTCAGTACCATATACTAGGAAATTATAAGGGTGTTCCAGTAAGCCAATGTAAATTGGTAAAAATGGTCACTAGCCTGTTAGTGACAATTTAAAAGTAATGAGAGAGCATAACCACTGAGGTTCTGGTTAGCAGAGCCTCAGTGAGACAGTTAGGCACCACACAGGGAACATATACATGCACACCTATGAGCACTGGGGCCCTGTGTGACAGGGTCCCAGTGACACATACATATAGGCCACAAACCTATGAGCACTGGGGTCCTGACTAGCAGGATCCCAGTGACACATAACAACCATACTGAAAACATGGTGTTTTCACTATGAGCACTGAGGCCTGGCTATCAGGATCCCAGTGAGACAGTGAAAACAGTGACAAACACCCTGACATACACTCACAAACAGGCCAAAAGTGGGGGTAACAAGGCTAGAAAGAGGCTACCTTCTCACACAACCCCCCCCCAAACGAAGGACAATAAGGCTAACCTTGGCCAGTTGAGACTTTATTGTCTAAGTGGTGATAAGTAGAGAGTAGCTCTGCAATAGACTGGTTACTCCCTTTATCATCCACTATATGGTTACTTCCCTGTGGAGATGTAAACCACCCTGTTTGAAGTTTTTTAGCTAAGCAACAATGTGAAGATGTATTTTCAGAGTTTCTATCAGTAAGTTTTAGTTTAGAGCAGTGGGAATTGTCCACTGAACCTATTTGTAGTGATGGAAATGCCAGACAGGGATGCTGTCTCAGAAAAGCCATAGCTGGGCAAAAACTTTGTCCATATGGCTGGAAGAGAGAACAGGGATGCTGTTTCTCTTGGGTTGGAGCAGGGCAGGGATGCTGTCCTATCAGCTCCACACTAGGGCAGGGATGCTGTCCTAAGTGTTGTGAGGCAGTGCAGAGTTTCTGCACTAAAGTTTCTCTGGGAGGGTTGGAGGGATGCTCCATGTTAACTAAAATGGTGCTCTTTTTCTCACCAATGTTAGTTATCCCACAGAGAGGTACTTCCACCTCAGGGAGTCCAGCTTTGCCAGCTGATGATTCCCTTGGAACAGGTGCCACCCCAGGAGAGGTTTCTCCCACCACAGGAATAGTATCCTGAATGGTAGGGTGGTTAGGGGATACTGTGATACCCTTTTTACCTGTTGATGGAGAGGGATCCTGAGTTTTCAGGCCTTCTCTCCTTTGCTTTTTCATTTCACTTGAAATGAGAGGGAACAATTCCTCAGGGATGCCCAGCATGGCTGCATGGGCATAAAACTCTACATCAGCCCAACCTGAGGCCTCTAGGTCATTACCTAAGAGACAGTCTACAGGTAAGCTAGGTGATACCACCACCTGCTTAGGGCCAGTAACTCCACCCCAACTAAACTGAATTATAGCTAAGGGAAGAAACTTAGTGGAGTTATGGACATCAATAATCTTATACTGTTGTCCAATGATGTGTTGATCAGGGTGCACTAGGTTTTCAGTCACCAAAGTGAAACTGGCACCTGTGTCCCTGTAGGCCAAGGCCTCAACACCATTTATTGAAACTGTCTGCCTGTACTTATCCATTGTAAGGGGACAAGCAGCCAGTGTGGCAAGGCCAATGCCACTAGGTGTGACAGAAACTGTCTTGGGACTGATTACATCAGTTTCCACTATGGACCCATAAGTGAACCCAACTACACCCTTTGCTTGACTGTTGCCAGCAGTCCCACCACTAGTACCACTACTGCTAGGGGCACTAGAGCTTGATGTATTAGTGGTGGTAGGCTCAGGGGGTTTACCTGGACAGGACTTATCCCCTGGCCTATGGCCTCTGTTTTTACACACAAAGCACCAGGGCTTTTTAATGTGTGCAGGTTGGGAAGAAGAGGAAGAATTTGTTTTATCCCCACCCTCTGAAGAGTGTTTAAGATTTGAAGTGGGATCTTTGGTTTTACCCTTATCCCCATGCTTATCTTGAGATTTTTCACCATCTTTCTTCTTATTGCCATCTTTGTCACCCCCTGTATGAACTTTTCTGTTCACCCTTGTTCTGACCCATTTGTCTGCCTTCTTTCCCAATTCTTGGGGAGAGGTCAGATCAGAGTCTACCAGGTACTGGTGCAACAAATCAGACACACAATTATTAAGTATATGCTCTCTCAGGATTGTGTTATACAGGCTTTCATAATCAGTAACTTTACTGCCATGTAACCACCCCTCCAAGGCCTTCACTGAATGGTCAATGAAATCAACCCAGTCTTGTGAAGACTCCTTTTTGGTTTCTCTGAACTTTATCCTGTACTGTTCAGTGGTTAAGCCATAACCATCCAGGAGTGCATTCTTAAGAACTTGGAAATTGTTAGCATCATTTTCTTTTACAGTAAGGAGCCTATCCCTACCTTTTCCAGTAAATGATAGCCATAGGATAGCAGCCCACTGCTTTTGAGGGACATCCTGTACAGCACAGGCCCTCTCAAGTGCAGCAAACCACTTGTTAATGTCATCCCCCTCCTTGTAAGGGGGAACTATCTTATGCAGATTCCTGGAATCATGCTCTTTTGCAGGATGACTATGGGGAATACTGCTGCTGCCACCATGGGTATCTAAACCCATCTTCTGTCTTTCCCTCTCTATTTCTAAAGACTGTCTATCCAAATCCAGCTGTTGCTTCTTGAGCTTCAGTCTGGTTTGCTCCACTCTCAATCTATTGAGCTCCCTTTCTAACAATCTGTCATCAGGGTGGGTGGGAGGGACATTTCTAGATACAGAGGTATGATGGGAATGAACAGAAGGAGACCTGTCCCTTACAGAGGGCACCCTAACAGCTTGGCTACCAGTATAATGTGAGAGCACACCATCAGTATGGTGTGATTCAACCTCTGTACCAACTATGCTAGACTGTCTAGTAATGGGCAGGCTGAGAAGTTTCTTCCCTGAACCTTTTCCTGGGGGAGTCCCTGGATCAGATTGAGAACCATTAGCTACTTTTTCTACAGATTGGGCACTTATGGCCTTATCCTGTACTCTAAGCATATTAATTAACAGTTCTAAAGAAGGATTCTTCCCTACACTCAAACCTCTCTCTATGCAGAGACTCCTTGCTCCTTTCCAGCTAAGGTGATCATATGCAAGTTTGGACAGTTCAACATTTTGGCCTGTGCCAGACATTTTTAGAGAGAGTTAAAGTGAAAGAGAAAAAAGTTTTCAGAACTTTTTGGAAAGACAGAAAAAAACTTTTTAAACTTTTAAGAACTTTTTGAAAGTTTTAGAAGTACTTTTCAGCACTTAGAAAAGAGTGCAAAGAGGAAATGCAAAACTTTTTGGCTATGTGTATATACACTGACCTTGTTTTGTATATTTTTCTCTTATGAAAAGTACAATGACAAGAGTGGTAAGTAGTCTCAAGCACTTATCCCACCACTGCACAACCAATGTAGGAGGCTGGACTGGCTTGTAGTGAGTACCAAGGGGTACTTGCACCTTGCACCAGGCCCAGTTATCCCTTATTAGTGTATAGGGTGTCTAGCAGCTTAGGCTGATAGATAATGGTAGCTTAGCAGAGCAGCTTAGGCTGAACTAGGAGACATGTGAAGCTACTACAGTACCACCTAGTGTCATATGCACAATATCATAAGAAAACACAATACACAGTTATACTAAAAATAAAGGTACTTTATTTTTATGACAATATGCCAAAGTATCTTAGAGTGTACCCTCAGTGAGAGGATAGGAAATATACACAAGATATATATACACAATAGCAAAAATATGCAGTATAGTCTTAGAAAACAGTGCAAACAATGTATAGTTACAATAGGATGCAATGGGGAAACATAGGGATAGGGGCAACACAAACCATATACTCCAAAAGTGGAATGTGAACCACGAATGGACCCCAAACCTATGTGACCTTGTAGAGGGTCGCTGGGACTATTAGAAAATAGTGAGAGTTAGAAAAATAACCCTCCCCAAGACCCTGAAAAGTGAGTGCAAAGTGCACCAAAGTTCCCCTAAGGACAAAATAGTCGTGTTAGAGGGAGAATGCAAGGAAAACACAAATCAGCAATGCAACAACGATGGATTCCTGTCTGAAGGTACCTGTGGAACAAGGGGACCAAGTCCAAAAGTCACAAGCAGCTCGGAGATGGGCCGTTGCCCAAGAAATGCCAGCGGTTGGTGCAAAGAAGCTCTTTCTAGGCTGAAGAACTGTGAATACTGCAGGAACGACAAGGGCTAGAGACTTCCCCTTTGGAGGATGGATCCCCCACGCCTTGGAGAGTCGTGCAGAAGTGTTTTCCCGCCGGATGGACGCCAACAAGCCTTGCTACACGCAAATCGTGCGTTTGGCGTTTTTGGACGCTGCTGGGGCCCAGGAGGGACCAGAAGGTCGCAAATTGGACCTGCAGAGAGAGGGGACGTCGAGCAAGACAAAGAGCCCTCACTGAAGCAGGTAGCACCCGGAGAAGTGCCAGAAACAGGCACTACGAGGATGCGTGAAACGGTGCTCGCCGAAGTTGCACAAAGGAGTCCCACGTCGCCGGAGACCAACTTAGAAAGTCGTGCAATGCAGGTTAGAGTGCCGTGGACCCAGGCTTGGCTGTGCACACAGGATTTCCGCCGGAAGTGCACAGGGGCCGGAGAAGCTTGCAAAGTCGCGGTTCCCAGCAATGCAGCCCAGCGAGGTGAGGCAAGGACTTACCTCCACCAAACTTGGGCTGAAGAGTCACTGGACTGTGGGGGTCACTTGGACGGTGTCGCTGGATTCGAGGGACCTCGCTCGTCGTGCTGAGAGGAGACCCAAGGGACCGGAGATGCAGCTTTTTGGTGCCTGCGGTTGCAGGGGGAAGATTCCGTCGACCCACGGGAGATTTCTTCGGAGCTTCTGGTGCAGAGAGGAGGCAGACTACCCCCACAGCATGCACAAGCAGGAAAACAGTCGAGAAGGCGGCAGGATCAGCGTTACAGAGTTGCAGTAGTCGTCTTTGCTACTATGTTGCAGGTTTGCAGGCTTCCAGCGCGGTCAGCGGTCGATTCCTTATCAGAAGGTGAAGAGGGAGATGCAGAGGAACTCGGCTGAGCTCATGCATTCGTTATCTGCAGTTTCCCCAGAGACAGAGACCCTAAATAGCCAGAAAAGAGGGTTTGGCTACCTAGGAGAGAGGAAAGGCTACTAACACCTGAAGGAGCCTATCACAAGGAGTCTCTGACGTCACCTGGTGGCCCTGGCCACTCAGAGCAGTCCAGTGTGCCAGCAGCACCTCTGTTTCCAAGATGGCAGAGGTCTGGAGCACACTGGAGGAGCTCTGGACACCTCCCAGGGGAGGTGCAGGTCAGGGGAGTGGTCACTCCCCTTTCCTTTGTCCAGTTTCGCGCCAGAGCAGGGGCTAAGGGGTCCCTGAACCGGTGTAGACTGGCTTATGCAGAATTGGGCACCTCTGTGCCCAACAAAGCATTTCCAGAGGCTGGGGGAGGCTACTCCTCCCCTGCCTTCACACCATTTTCTAAAGGGAGAGGGTGTCACACCCTCTCTCAGAGGAAGTTCTTTGTTCTGCCATCCTGGGCCAGGCCTGGCTGGACCCCAGGAGGGCAGCTGCCTGTCTGAGGGGTTGGCAGCAGCAGCAGCTGCAGTGAAACCCCAGGAAGGGCAGTTTGGCAGTACCAGGGTCTGTGCTACAGACCACTGGGATCATGGGATTGTGCCAACTATGCCAGGATGGTATAGAGGGGGCAATTCCATGATCATAGACATGTTACATGGCCATATTCGGAGTTACCATGGTGAAGCTACATATAGGTAGTGACCTATATGTAGTGCACGCGTGTAATGGTGTCCCCGCACTCACAAAGTTCAGGGAATTGGCTCTGAACAATGTGGGGGCACCTTGGCTAGTGCCAGGGTGCCCTCACACTAAGTAACTTTGCACCTAACCTTTACCAGGTAAAGGTTAGACATATAGGTGACTTATAAGTTACTTAAGTGCAGTGTAAAATGGCTGTGAAATAACGTGGACGTTATTTCACTCAGGCTGCAGTGGCAGGCCTGTGTAAGAATTGTCAGAGCTCCCTATGGGTGGCAAAAGAAATGCTGCAGCCCATAGGGGTCTCCTGGAACCCCAATACCCTGGGTACCTCAGTACCATATACTAGGAAATTATAAGGGTGTTCCAGTAAGCCAATGTAAATTGGTAAAAATGGTCACTAGCCTGTTAGTGACAATTTAAAAGTAATGAGAGAGCATAACCACTGAGGTTCTGGTTAGCAGAGCCTCAGTGAGACAGTTAGGCACCACACAGGGAACATATACATGCACACCTATGAGCACTGGGGCCCTGTGTGACAGGGTCCCAGTGACACATACATATAGGCCACAAACCTATGAGCACTGGGGTCCTGACTAGCAGGATCCCAGTGACACATAACAACCATACTGAAAACATGGTGTTTTCACTATGAGCACTGAGGCCTGGCTATCAGGATCCCAGTGAGACAGTGAAAACAGTGACAAACACCCTGACATACACTCACAAACAGGCCAAAAGTGGGGGTAACAAGGCTAGAAAGAGGCTACCTTCTCACAGGGTACACCCCCTCTCCCCGGAAAAGGGGGGGGCAAAAAAAAATGATGGGTAGCGCACCCAAAGCCAAACCACATCATTCTGTGCCTTCTAGCACCCTCTTTTGTAATGCACCCCAACACCCCTTTTTTACACTGCTCCCCAAAATTTGTCCCCCCCACTCTGTATTTGGGGAGGGGGAGGGAGCGGTCATAAAATGTTGGGGGTCTACTATCGTAGTGCCCCTCCTATCAGGTCACCCCACCTCTGTTTGCTGAAGGGGGAGGGGTACTCTTTCCTTGTTGGGCTCACTCCCCTATGCTCCGCCCCCTGACCTATTGCCCCAGACTCTGCCTACTTCTCCCTTTCCTCTGTGGCCCCACCCCTCTCTACACATGCCCCTCCCCTTGGTCCCTCCTAGGCTGTATGCCACCACCCTAGGCTCCTCCCCCCAACTATGCCCCCCCTTCTTTCTGCTTTCCTTTCTTACTCCACCCATTCACACTCCCCCTCTGTGGCTCCTCCCCCAGGCTGAATGCCACCACCTGTCCCTAGGCTCCTCCCCGAACTATGCCCCCCCCTCTCTCTGCTTTCCTTTTTTACTCCGCCCATTCACACTCCCCCTCTGGGGCTCCTCCCCTCTACTCTACTCCCACTCAGCCTGGGCCTGAACCTCACTCTCTCTGCCCAGACACACCAACCACTCTGTTCTCCACCATTCAGGCTTCTCTCCTCACACACCAACCACTCTCTCCATCCACCAATCACCATCCAGGACCATCTTCATCTACACACCAACCACTCTTACATCCACCAATCACCAGCCAGGCACACCTCCACACATTTTACTTACCGACTTACCTCTGCATCACCGCCATCAGTCATCTGGTGCCGAACCCGGGATTTGAACCCTGGTCGTCTGGGTGGAAGGCAGGAACTTACCCACTGGACCACACGGGCTTCCATGTTTGTATTATTTCCAATAGTCCCTATATCATGGCTATGATGTGTCATGTAGACTAGGGGGCCTGTATGTAGCTTATAGATGCTCCTGAATCCCTGATTACCAGCAAGGAGCAATAGCTCAGTGGTAATGTCATCTGCCTCTGATGCTGAAAGCTCCCCTGGCCGAGGGTTCAAATCCCGCCATGGGTGGAAAACATTTTTTTTTTCTTTTTTTTTCCATTAACTAATATTTCGATTTTATAAAAACCAGGAGCAATTTCAGACACTCTTTTTTGCACGAGTGCCTGAAAATTATAAATATTTTCTCTCCTGACTCCCATGCAGTCCCCTTTTTCATTAGTAGGTGAAATATGGGTAAAGCATTATCTTCAGTTATCAATCTATGGATTTCTTGTCTTTGAATTTGGCATTTCGTAGGGCGAATGTGGCCTAGGGGCTATAACTGAGCAGAAATAAGCCTCCCACAAATAATAAAATAGGTTGAGTGGTGGGGATTTTTCATTTTGGTGTGAACAGAGCTGTGTAATCAGGGGGATAGTGCCTGTGCTGCTGGCTAGGCATATTGGCCTAGTGTTAGCTCTCACTCACGAAATGATGGGCAAAGTTTGGAGCTGGTCAAACTCCCTTTATTAGGTGCAATCAGAAGACAGACATGTTGAAGTTTTCAAGAGTCAGAAAAGGGTAAAGTCCGGCGTGTGCTTCATTGGGCCTGCATCATGCCTGTTGCAGCAGCTGGCCTGGCCTGGCCCTGGGTCTTTAAACAACCCAGCACTCAGTCGTTAGCTAGCAAGCAAGGCCCCCGAACGCCCACGAACGCCCATGTTCTGTTTAGAGGAAGACTGCAGACAATTTGGCACCCTGCTAAATGAGGGTGCTTTCCCATGAGCGGCCTTCGAGTAGGAAAAGCTTTAGCCTAAGACAAGTTGTCAAGCTTAAAATTCTGCTGAAAGCCATATGTTGGAGGCCATATCATGATGGAAGCCTGTGAATGTCTCAGGCCAAAGTAAGCATGGGAGGACATTATTTGCATAGGACAGCCCCCTTCAAAATCACATCATCATGCTGCAGTTGCCATGTAGTGTTACTAGAGGGCAGCAGTATGACCATAATAGAAGAGAGAAGTGTTAAATCTGTTTGCTGACGTACCGCTTGTCTTTGTTGGTCTTTGCTGGGCCTGTGGAGCGGGGGACTACAATAAGCGAGTGAATGAGTAATGAGGAAAGATTATCCTGCATTTGTGGGGAAGGGAGAGCACTTGGAGGGAAAACGGCAAGATGACAGAGTTAAAGCATAGATGTTTGCTGAGTGATTGGGTGAGTGTGTCATCTGTCTCTTTGAAAGGACACGTGAGAGAAGAACAGGAGCCCATGGCCTTCAGATGAGAGAAGAAGCATAGAAGAGCATTTTCCACAAAATAAAAACCTTTACTTCATCTCAAAGCTTCCAACTTTGCAGGTTGTAAGATTTGCCTTGTTGCTGCATAAATAGGCAGAACTAGTGAGGCTCTTCCCAGAATATAAGTAGCATACTCTTTGGGAGTATCCTGAGGTCAGGCATGTCAGGCACATAATTGGGGATATGAGGCCAAGAAAAACGTTAGGAAGCTTGCTCTAATCATCTGCAGGATAGAAGGACAATGGAGAGAAACTAGAGAGGGAACCAGGCTGCACAAAAAAAAGGGGCAGGGTGGCACATTACACCCTAGCAGGAATATCTGATCCCCATACCTCTACCCCTGGGACACCATTGGTGACTTCTCAATACCCCCATCTCATTGCCACTCAAGTGTTCCGTCCTAGTATCTGAATGACCATAAACACCCTTCCTTTCGGCCCTCCTTTTGTAATTCTCCCAGTAACCCAGGTGCTTTGCCACTGTCCAGCCTCCAGTGACCAGTTGGATGCACATTGCTCGGCACCCCATCCACTTACCACTCCGTGCAGCCCCTCTCCGCACACTCAAACTACCCTTCTTTAAATTCGATATACACGATCTGCCTCACTATAAGCTGTGACCTTCCCTCTGTGGATTATATACCCAATCCAAGGAGGACAAGTCACTTGTCGAGCACCCCAAACTCTCTGCAGACGCTGCCAATTCAGGGACTACTGCCTAGTTTGCATGCCATGATTATTCTCTATGCCACATCCAACCAATTGCCACATGCGCCGTCTCCCTGACTCATTCATCTACTTCCCCAAACCACCCGCCTTATTCACCAAATTTGAATGCTCTCAGCTGTCATAGCGGGCATCTCTGCTTCCTGTTCACCCACTTTTCCCCTTCTTTCTTTGTTGCCCACCTGTGCTCAGATGGCCATTCCTCCAAGTGCCACTTGAAGCTCGCCTTCCTTCTGGTTCTCTACCTTATAAAGCCCCTTTCAGTACTACCATCACAGCAATTGTCATTTTGTGGCTGCTCCTTTGTGGTGAGTAAATGAAGAAGAGGGTATCGCACAAGAAAGTACCCACACAATGGGGGGGACACTTGTCAACATTCCCCTTCCCTTCAGTGTCTTCAGCATCTGTTTTCAATACAACTACCCCAAGAGACCTCATAACAGATCCTGCGAGGGTGGGGGTAATAAAAACTTGGGGTGCCTTGTCCCCCCTCACCGTGTCTTACCACGTGCTCCTTGCTGTCACCTCTTTCAATACCATAACTACAGTATGTCTGTCTTGTGCACCCCTTGTGGTCGGTAATAAAAAAGTGCCCTAAGGCTGTTCCCCTAAGTTCCCTCTGTTGCCCCTATACTTTTGGGGTACACCCCCTCTCCCCGGAAAAGGGGGGGGCAAAAAAAAATGATGGGTAGCGCACCCAAAGCCAAACCACATCATTCTGTGCCTTCTAGCACCCTCTTTTGTAATGCACCCCAACACCCCTTTTTTACACTGCTCCCCAAAATTTGTCCCCCCCACTCTGTATTTGGGGAGGGGGAGGGAGCGGTCATAAAATGTTGGGGGTCTACTATCGTAGTGCCCCTCCTATCAGGTCACCCCACCTCTGTTTGCTGAAGGGGGAGGGGTACTCTTTCCTTGTTGGGCTCACTCCCCTATGCTCCGCCCCCTGACCTATTGCCCCAGACTCTGCCTACTTCTCCCTTTCCTCTGTGGCCCCACCCCTCTCTACACATGCCCCTCCCCTTGGTCCCTCCTAGGCTGTATGCCACCACCCTAGGCTCCTCCCCCCAACTATGCCCCCCCTTCTTTCTGCTTTCCTTTCTTACTCCACCCATTCACACTCCCCCTCTGTGGCTCCTCCCCCAGGCTGAATGCCACCACCTGTCCCTAGGCTCCTCCCCGAACTATGCCCCCCCCTCTCTCTGCTTTCCTTTTTTACTCCGCCCATTCACACTCCCCCTCTGGGGCTCCTCCCCTCTACTCTACTCCCACTCAGCCTGGGCCTGAACCTCACTCTCTCTGCCCAGACACACCAACCACTCTGTTCTCCACCATTCAGGCTTCTCTCCTCACACACCAACCACTCTCTCCATCCACCAATCACCATCCAGGACCATCTTCATCTACACACCAACCACTCTTACATCCACCAATCACCAGCCAGGCACACCTCCACACATTTTACTTACCGACTTACCTCTGCATCACCGCCATCAGTCATCTGGTGCCGAACCCGGGATTTGAACCCTGGTCGTCTGGGTGGAAGGCAGGAACTTACCCACTGGACCACACGGGCTTCCATGTTTGTATTATTTCCAATAGTCCCTATATCATGGCTATGATGTGTCATGTAGACTAGGGGGCCTGTATGTAGCTTATAGATGCTCCTGAATCCCTGATTACCAGCAAGGAGCAATAGCTCAGTGGTAATGTCATCTGCCTCTGATGCTGAAAGCTCCCCTGGCCGAGGGTTCAAATCCCGCCATGGGTGGAAAACATTTTTTTTTTCTTTTTTTTTCCATTAACTAATATTTCGATTTTATAAAAACCAGGAGCAATTTCAGACACTCTTTTTTGCACGAGTGCCTGAAAATTATAAATATTTTCTCTCCTGACTCCCATGCAGTCCCCTTTTTCATTAGTAGGTGAAATATGGGTAAAGCATTATCTTCAGTTATCAATCTATGGATTTCTTGTCTTTGAATTTGGCATTTCGTAGGGCGAATGTGGCCTAGGGGCTATAACTGAGCAGAAATAAGCCTCCCACAAATAATAAAATAGGTTGAGTGGTGGGGATTTTTCATTTTGGTGTGAACAGAGCTGTGTAATCAGGGGGATAGTGCCTGTGCTGCTGGCTAGGCATATTGGCCTAGTGTTAGCTCTCACTCACGAAATGATGGGCAAAGTTTGGAGCTGGTCAAACTCCCTTTATTAGGTGCAATCAGAAGACAGACATGTTGAAGTTTTCAAGAGTCAGAAAAGGGTAAAGTCCGGCGTGTGCTTCATTGGGCCTGCATCATGCCTGTTGCAGCAGCTGGCCTGGCCTGGCCCTGGGTCTTTAAACAACCCAGCACTCAGTCTTTAGCTAGCAAGCAAGGCCCCCGAACGCCCACGAACGCCCATGTTCTGTTTAGAGGAAGACTGCAGACAATTTGGCACCCTGCTAAATGAGGGTGCTTTCCCATGAGCGGCCTTCGAGTAGGAAAAGCTTTAGCCTAAGACAAGTTGTCAAGCTTAAAATTCTGCTGAAAGCCATATGTTGGAGGCCATATCATGATGGAAGCCTGTGAATGTCTCAGGCCAAAGTAAGCATGGGAGGACATTATTTGCATAGGACAGCCCCCTTCAAAATCACATCATCATGCTGCAGTTGCCATGTAGTGTTACTAGAGGGCAGCAGTATGACCATAATAGAAGAGAGAAGTGTTAAATCTGTTTGCTGACGTACCGCTTGTCTTTCTTGGTCTTTGCTGGGCCTGTGGAGCGGGGGACTACAATAAGCGAGTGAATGAGTAATGAGGAAAGATTATCCTGCATTTGTGGGGAAGGGAGAGCACTTGGAGGGAAAACGGCAAGATGACAGAGTTAAAGCATAGATGTTTGCTGAGTGATTGGGTGAGTGTGTCATCTGTCTCTTTGAAAGGACACGTGAGAGAAGAACAGGAGCCCATGGCCTTCAGATGAGAGAAGAAGCATAGAAGAGCATTTTCCACAAAATAAAAACCTTTACTTCATCTCAAAGCTTCCAACTTTGCAGGTTGTAAGATTTGCCTTGTTGCTGCATAAATAGGCAGAACTAGTGAGGCTCTTCCCAGAATATAAGTAGCATACTCTTTGGGAGTATCCTGAGGTCAGGCATGTCAGGCACATAATTGGGGATATGAGGCCAAGAAAAACGTTAGGAAGCTTGCTCTAATCATCTGCAGGATAGAAGGACAATGGAGAGAAACTAGAGAGGGAACCAGGCTGCACAAAAAAAAGGGGCAGGGTGGCACATTACACCCTAGCAGGAATATCTGATCCCCATACCTCTACCCCTGGGACACCATTGGTGACTTCTCAATACCCCCATCTCATTGCCACTCAAGTGTTCCGTCCTAGTATCTGAATGACCATAAACACCCTTCCTTTCGGCCCTCCTTTTGTAATTCTCCCAGTAACCCAGGTGCTTTGCCACTGTCCAGCCTCCAGTGACCAGTTGGATGCACATTGCTCGGCACCCCATCCACTTACCACTCCGTGCAGCCCCTCTCCGCACACTCAAACTACCCTTCTTTAAATTCGATATACACGATCTGCCTCACTATAAGCTGTGACCTTCCCTCTGTGGATTATATACCCAATCCAAGGAGGACAAGTCACTTGTCGAGCACCCCAAACTCTCTGCAGACGCTGCCAATTCAGGGACTACTGCCTAGTTTGCATGCCATGATTATTCTCTATGCCACATCCAACCAATTGCCACATGCGCCGTCTCCCTGACTCATTCATCTACTTCCCCAAACCACCCGCCTTATTCACCAAATTTGAATGCTCTCAGCTGTCATAGCGGGCATCTCTGCTTCCTGTTCACCCACTTTTCCCCTTCTTTCTTTGTTGCCCACCTGTGCTCAGATGGCCATTCCTCCAAGTGCCACTTGAAGCTCGCCTTCCTTCTGGTTCTCTACCTTATAAAGCCCCTTTCAGTACTACCATCACAGCAATTGTCATTTTGTGGCTGCTCCTTTGTGGTGAGTAAATGAAGAAGAGGGTATCGCACAAGAAAGTACCCACACAATGGGGGGGACACTTGTCAACATTCCCCTTCCCTTCAGTGTCTTCAGCATCTGTTTTCAATACAACTACCCCAAGAGACCTCATAACAGATCCTGCGAGGGTGGGGGTAATAAAAACTTGGGGTGCCTTGTCCCCCCTCACCGTGTCTTACCACGTGCTCCTTGCTGTCACCTCTTTCAATACCATAACTACAGTATGTCTGTCTTGTGCACCCCTTGTGGTCGGTAATAAAAAAGTGCCCTAAGGCTGTTCCCCTAAGTTCCCTCTGTTGCCCCTATACTTTTGGGGTACACCCCCTCTCCCCGGAAAAGGGGGGGGCAAAAAAAAATGATGGGTAGCGCACCCAAAGCCAAACCACATCATTCTGTGCCTTCTAGCACCCTCTTTTGTAATGCACCCCAACACCCCTTTTTTACACTGCTCCCCAAAATTTGTCCCCCCCACTCTGTATTTGGGGAGGGGGAGGGAGCGGTCATAAAATGTTGGGGGTCTACTATCGTAGTGCCCCTCCTATCAGGTCACCCCACCTCTGTTTGCTGAAGGGGGAGGGGTACTCTTTCCTTGTTGGGCTCACTCCCCTATGCTCCGCCCCCTGACCTATTGCCCCAGACTCTGCCTACTTCTCCCTTTCCTCTGTGGCCCCACCCCTCTCTACACATGCCCCTCCCCTTGGTCCCTCCTAGGCTGTATGCCACCACCCTAGGCTCCTCCCCCCAACTATGCCCCCCCTTCTTTCTGCTTTCCTTTCTTACTCCACCCATTCACACTCCCCCTCTGTGGCTCCTCCCCCAGGCTGAATGCCACCACCTGTCCCTAGGCTCCTCCCCGAACTATGCCCCCCCCTCTCTCTGCTTTCCTTTTTTACTCCGCCCATTCACACTCCCCCTCTGGGGCTCCTCCCCTCTACTCTACTCCCACTCAGCCTGGGCCTGAACCTCACTCTCTCTGCCCAGACACACCAACCACTCTGTTCTCCACCATTCAGGCTTCTCTCCTCACACACCAACCACTCTCTCCATCCACCAATCACCATCCAGGACCATCTTCATCTACACACCAACCACTCTTACATCCACCAATCACCAGCCAGGCACACCTCCACACATTTTACTTACCGACTTACCTCTGCATCACCGCCATCAGTCATCTGGTGCCGAACCCGGGATTTGAACCCTGGTCGTCTGGGTGGAAGGCAGGAACTTACCCACTGGACCACACGGGCTTCCATGTTTGTATTATTTCCAATAGTCCCTATATCATGGCTATGATGTGTCATGTAGACTAGGGGGCCTGTATGTAGCTTATAGATGCTCCTGAATCCCTGATTACCAGCAAGGAGCAATAGCTCAGTGGTAATGTCATCTGCCTCTGATGCTGAAAGCTCCCCTGGCCGAGGGTTCAAATCCCGCCATGGGTGGAAAAAAATTTTTTTTTCTTTTTTTTTCCATTAACTAATATTTCGATTTTATAAAAACCAGGAGCAATTTCAGACACTCTTTTTTGCACGAGTGCCTGAAAATTATAAATATTTTCTCTCCTGACTCCCATGCAGTCCCCTTTTTCATTAGTAGGTGAAATATGGGTAAAGCATTATCTTCAGTTATCAATCTATGGATTTCTTGTCTTTGAATTTGGCATTTCGTAGGGCGAATGTGGCCTAGGGGCTATAACTGAGCAGAAATAAGCCTCCCACAAATAATAAAATAGGTTGAGTGGTGGGGATTTTTCATTTTGGTGTGAACAGAGCTGTGTAATCAGGGGGATAGTGCCTGTGCTGCTGGCTAGGCATATTGGCCTAGTGTTAGCTCTCACTCACGAAATGATGGGCAAAGTTTGGAGCTGGTCAAACTCCCTTTATTAGGTGCAATCAGAAGACAGACATGTTGAAGTTTTCAAGAGTCAGAAAAGGGTAAAGTCCGGCGTGTGCTTCATTGGGCCTGCATCATGCCTGTTGCAGCAGCTGGCCTGGCCTGGCCCTGGGTCTTTAAACAACCCAGCACTCAGTCGTTAGCTAGCAAGCAAGGCCCCCGAACGCCCACGAACGCCCATGTTCTGTTTAGAGGAAGACTGCAGACAATTTGGCACCCTGCTAAATGAGGGTGCTTTCCCATGAGCGGCCTTCGAGTAGGAAAAGCTTTAGCCTAAGACAAGTTGTCAAGCTTAAAATTCTGCTGAAAGCCATATGTTGGAGGCCATATCATGATGGAAGCCTGTGAATGTCTCAGGCCAAAGTAAGCATGGGAGGACATTATTTGCATAGGACAGCCCCCTTCAAAATCACATCATCATGCTGCAGTTGCCATGTAGTGTTACTAGAGGGCAGCAGTATGACCATAATAGAAGAGAGAAGTGTTAAATCTGTTTGCTGACGTACCGCTTGTCTTTGTTGGTCTTTGCTGGGCCTGTGGAGCGGGGGACTACAATAAGCGAGTGAATGAGTAATGAGGAAAGATTATCCTGCATTTGTGGGGAAGGGAGAGCACTTGGAGGGAAAACGGCAAGATGACAGAGTTAAAGCATAGATGTTTGCTGAGTGATTGGGTGAGTGTGTCATCTGTCTCTTTGAAAGGACACGTGAGAGAAGAACAGGAGCCCATGGCCTTCAGATGAGAGAAGAAGCATAGAAGAGCATTTTCCACAAAATAAAAACCTTTACTTCATCTCAAAGCTTCCAACTTTGCAGGTTGTAAGATTTGCCTTGTTGCTGCATAAATAGGCAGAACTAGTGAGGCTCTTCCCAGAATATAAGTAGCATACTCTTTGGGAGTATCCTGAGGTCAGGCATGTCAGGCACATAATTGGGGATATGAGGCCAAGAAAAACGTTAGGAAGCTTGCTCTAATCATCTGCAGGATAGAAGGACAATGGAGAGAAACTAGAGAGGGAACCAGGCTGCACAAAAAAAAGGGGCAGGGTGGCACATTACACCCTAGCAGGAATATCTGATCCCCATACCTCTACCCCTGGGACACCATTGGTGACTTCTCAATACCCCCATCTCATTGCCACTCAAGTGTTCCGTCCTAGTATCTGAATGACCATAAACACCCTTCCTTTCGGCCCTCCTTTTGTAATTCTCCCAGTAACCCAGGTGCTTTGCCACTGTCCAGCCTCCAGTGACCAGTTGGATGCACATTGCTCGGCACCCCATCCACTTACCACTCCGTGCAGCCCCTCTCCGCACACTCAAACTACCCTTCTTTAAATTCGATATACACGATCTGCCTCACTATAAGCTGTGACCTTCCCTCTGTGGATTATATACCCAATCCAAGGAGGACAAGTCACTTGTCGAGCACCCCAAACTCTCTGCAGACGCTGCCAATTCAGGGACTACTGCCTAGTTTGCATGCCATGATTATTCTCTATGCCACATCCAACCAATTGCCACATGCGCCGTCTCCCTGACTCATTCATCTACTTCCCCAAACCACCCGCCTTATTCACCAAATTTGAATGCTCTCAGCTGTCATAGCGGGCATCTCTGCTTCCTGTTCACCCACTTTTCCCCTTCTTTCTTTGTTGCCCACCTGTGCTCAGATGGCCATTCCTCCAAGTGCCACTTGAAGCTCGCCTTCCTTCTGGTTCTCTACCTTATAAAGCCCCTTTCAGTACTACCATCACAGCAATTGTCATTTTGTGGCTGCTCCTTTGTGGTGAGTAAATGAAGAAGAGGGTATCGCACAAGAAAGTACCCACACAATGGGGGGGACACTTGTCAACATTCCCCTTCCCTTCAGTGTCTTCAGCATCTGTTTTCAATACAACTACCCCAAGAGACCTCATAACAGATCCTGCGAGGGTGGGGGTAATAAAAACTTGGGGTGCCTTGTCCCCCCTCACCGTGTCTTACCACGTGCTCCTTGCTGTCACCTCTTTCAATACCATAACTACAGTATGTCTGTCTTGTGCACCCCTTGTGGTCGGTAATAAAAAAGTGCCCTAAGGCTGTTCCCCTAAGTTCCCTCTGTTGCCCCTATACTTTTGGGGTACACCCCCTCTCCCCGGAAAAGGGGGGGGCAAAAAAAAATGATGGGTAGCGCACCCAAAGCCAAACCACATCATTCTGTGCCTTCTAGCACCCTCTTTTGTAATGCACCCCAACACCCCTTTTTTACACTGCTCCCCAAAATTTGTCCCCCCCACTCTGTATTTGGGGAGGGGGAGGGAGCGGTCATAAAATGTTGGGGGTCTACTATCGTAGTGCCCCTCCTATCAGGTCACCCCACCTCTGTTTGCTGAAGGGGGAGGGGTACTCTTTCCTTGTTGGGCTCACTCCCCTATGCTCCGCCCCCTGACCTATTGCCCCAGACTCTGCCTACTTCTCCCTTTCCTCTGTGGCCCCACCCCTCTCTACACATGCCCCTCCCCTTGGTCCCTCCTAGGCTGTATGCCACCACCCTAGGCTCCTCCCCCCAACTATGCCCCCCCTTCTTTCTGCTTTCCTTTCTTACTCCACCCATTCACACTCCCCCTCTGTGGCTCCTCCCCCAGGCTGAATGCCACCACCTGTCCCTAGGCTCCTCCCCGAACTATGCCCCCCCCTCTCTCTGCTTTCCTTTTTTACTCCGCCCATTCACACTCCCCCTCTGGGGCTCCTCCCCTCTACTCTACTCCCACTCAGCCTGGGCCTGAACCTCACTCTCTCTGCCCAGACACACCAACCACTCTGTTCTCCACCATTCAGGCTTCTCTCCTCACACACCAACCACTCTCTCCATCCACCAATCACCATCCAGGACCATCTTCATCTACACACCAACCACTCTTACATCCACCAATCACCAGCCAGGCACACCTCCACTCATTTTACTTACCGACTTACCTCTGCATCACCGCCATCAGTCATCTGGTGCCGAACCCGGGATTTGAACCCTGGTCGTCTGGGTGGAAGGCAGGAACTTACCCACTGGACCACACGGGCTTCCATGTTTGTATTATTTCCAATAGTCCCTATATCATGGCTATGATGTGTCATGTAGACTAGGGGGCCTGTATGTAGCTTATAGATGCTCCTGAATCCCTGATTACCAGCAAGGAGCAATAGCTCAGTGGTAATGTCATCTGCCTCTGATGCTGAAAGCTCCCCTGGCCGAGGGTTCAAATCCCGCCATGGGTGGAAAAATTTTTTTTTTTCTTTTTTTTTCCATTAACTAATATTTCGATTTTATAAAAACCAGGAGCAATTTCAGACACTCTTTTTTGCACGAGTGCCTGAAAATTATAAATATTTTCTCTCCTGACTCCCATGCAGTCCCCTTTTTCATTAGTAGGTGAAATATGGGTAAAGCATTATCTTCAGTTATCAATCTATGGATTTCTTGTCTTTGAATTTGGCATTTCGTAGGGCGAATGTGGCCTAGGGGCTATAACTGAGCAGAAATAAGCCTCCCACAAATAATAAAATAGGTTGAGTGGTGGGGATTTTTCATTTTGGTGTGAACAGAGCTGTGTAATCAGGGGGATAGTGCCTGTGCTGCTGGCTAGGCATATTGGCCTAGTGTTAGCTCTCACTCACGAAATGATGGGCAAAGTTTGGAGCTGGTCAAACTCCCTTTATTAGGTGCAATCAGAAGACAGACATGTTGAAGTTTTCAAGAGTCAGAAAAGGGTAAAGTCCGGCGTGTACTTCATTGGGCCTGCATCATGCCTGTTGCAGCAGCTGGCCTGGCCTGGCCCTGGGTCTTTAAACAACCCAGCACTCAGTCTTTAGCTAGCAAGCAAGGCCCCCGAACGCCCACGAACGCCCATGTTCTGTTTAGAGGAAGACTGCAGACAATTTGGCACCCTGCTAAATGAGGGTGCTTTCCCATGAGCGGCCTTCGAGTAGGAAAAGCTTTAGCCTAAGACAAGTTGTCAAGCTTAAAATTCTGCTGAAAGCCATATGTTGGAGGCCATATCATGATGGAAGCCTGTGAATGTCTCAGGCCAAAGTAAGCATGGGAGGACATTATTTGCATAGGACAGCCCCCTTCAAAATCACAT
This sequence comes from Pleurodeles waltl, assembly GCF_031143425.1. Lineage (NCBI taxonomy): Eukaryota > Metazoa > Chordata > Amphibia > Caudata > Salamandridae > Pleurodeles > Pleurodeles waltl. The sequence continues at coordinate 541,482,938 of NC_090443.1, read as the reverse complement.
CATCATGCTGCAGTTGCCATGTAGTGTTACTAGAGGGCAGCAGTATGACCATAATAGAAGAGAGAAGTGTTAAATCTGTTTGCTGACGTACCGCTTGTCTTTCTTGGTCTTTGCTGGGCCTGTGGAGCGGGGGACTACAATAAGCGAGTGAATGAGTAATGAGGAAAGATTATCCTGCATTTGTGGGGAAGGGAGAGCACTTGGAGGGAAAACGGCAAGATGACAGAGTTAAAGCATAGATGTTTGCTGAGTGATTGGGTGAGTGTGTCATCTGTCTCTTTGAAAGGACACGTGAGAGAAGAACAGGAGCCCATGGCCTTCAGATGAGAGAAGAAGCATAGAAGAGCATTTTCCACAAAATAAAAACCTTTACTTCATCTCAAAGCTTCCAACTTTGCAGGTTGTAAGATTTGCCTTGTTGCTGCATAAATAGGCAGAACTAGTGAGGCTCTTCCCAGAATATAAGTAGCATACTCTTTGGGAGTATCCTGAGGTCAGGCATGTCAGGCACATAATTGGGGATATGAGGCCAAGAAAAACGTTAGGAAGCTTGCTCTAATCATCTGCAGGATAGAAGGACAATGGAGAGAAACTAGAGAGGGAACCAGGCTGCACAAAAAAAAGGGGCAGGGTGGCACATTACACCCTAGCAGGAATATCTGATCCCCATACCTCTACCCCTGGGACACCATTGGTGACTTCTCAATACCCCCATCTCATTGCCACTCAAGTGTTCCGTCCTAGTATCTGAATGACCATAAACACCCTTCCTTTCGGCCCTCCTTTTGTAATTCTCCCAGTAACCCAGGTGCTTTGCCACTGTCCAGCCTCCAGTGACCAGTTGGATGCACATTGCTCGGCACCCCATCCACTTACCACTCCGTGCAGCCCCTCTCCGCACACTCAAACTACCCTTCTTTAAATTCGATATACACGATCTGCCTCACTATAAGCTGTGACCTTCCCTCTGTGGATTATATACCCAATCCAAGGAGGACAAGTCACTTGTCGAGCACCCCAAACTCTCTGCAGACGCTGCCAATTCAGGGACTACTGCCTAGTTTGCATGCCATGATTATTCTCTATGCCACATCCAACCAATTGCCACATGCGCCGTCTCCCTGACTCATTCATCTACTTCCCCAAACCACCCGCCTTATTCACCAAATTTGAATGCTCTCAGCTGTCATAGCGGGCATCTCTGCTTCCTGTTCACCCACTTTTCCCCTTCTTTCTTTGTTGCCCACCTGTGCTCAGATGGCCATTCCTCCAAGTGCCACTTGAAGCTCGCCTTCCTTCTGGTTCTCTACCTTATAAAGCCCCTTTCAGTACTACCATCACAGCAATTGTCATTTTGTGGCTGCTCCTTTGTGGTGAGTAAATGAAGAAGAGGGTATCGCACAAGAAAGTACCCACACAATGGGGGGGACACTTGTCAACATTCCCCTTCCCTTCAGTGTCTTCAGCATCTGTTTTCAATACAACTACCCCAAGAGACCTCATAACAGATCCTGCGAGGGTGGGGGTAATAAAAACTTGGGGTGCCTTGTCCCCCCTCACCGTGTCTTACCACGTGCTCCTTGCTGTCACCTCTTTCAATACCATAACTACAGTATGTCTGTCTTGTGCACCCCTTGTGGTCGGTAATAAAAAAGTGCCCTAAGGCTGTTCCCCTAAGTTCCCTCTGTTGCCCCTATACTTTTGGGGTACACCCCCTCTCCCCGGAAAAGGGGGGGGCAAAAAAAAATGATGGGTAGCGCACCCAAAGCCAAACCACATCATTCTGTGCCTTCTAGCACCCTCTTTTGTAATGCACCCCAACACCCCTTTTTTACACTGCTCCCCAAAATTTGTCCCCCCCACTCTGTATTTGGGGAGGGGGAGGGAGCGGTCATAAAATGTTGGGGGTCTACTATCGTAGTGCCCCTCCTATCAGGTCACCCCACCTCTGTTTGCTGAAGGGGGAGGGGTACTCTTTCCTTGTTGGGCTCACTCCCCTATGCTCCGCCCCCTGACCTATTGCCCCAGACTCTGCCTACTTCTCCCTTTCCTCTGTGGCCCCACCCCTCTCTACACATGCCCCTCCCCTTGGTCCCTCCTAGGCTGTATGCCACCACCCTAGGCTCCTCCCCCCAACTATGCCCCCCCTTCTTTCCTTTCTTACTCCACCCATTCACACTCCCCCTCTGTGGCTCCTCCCCCAGGCTGAATGCCACCACCTGTCCCTAGGCTCCTCCCCGAACTATGCCCCCCCCCTCTCTCTGCTTTCCTTTTTTACTCCGCCCATTCACACTCCCCCTCTGGGGCTCCTCCCCTCTACTCTACTCCCACTCAGCCTGGGCCTGAACCTCACTCTCTCTGCCCAGACACACCAACCACTCTGTTCTCCACCATTCAGGCTTCTCTCCTCACACACCAACCACTCTCTCCATCCACCAATCACCATCCAGGACCATCTTCATCTACACACCAACCACTCTTACATCCACCAATCACCAGCCAGGCACACCTCCACACATTTTACTTACCGACTTACCTCTGCATCACCGCCATCAGTCATCTGGTGCCGAACCCGGGATTTGAACCCTGGTCGTCTGGGTGGAAGGCAGGAACTTACCCACTGGACCACACGGGCTTCCATGTTTGTATTATTTCCAATAGTCCCTATATCATGGCTATGATGTGTCATGTAGACTAGGGGGCCTGTATGTAGCTTATAGATGCTCCTGAATCCCTGATTACCAGCAAGGAGCAATAGCTCAGTGGTAATGTCATCTGCCTCTGATGCTGAAAGCTCCCCTGGCCGAGGGTTCAAATCCCGCCATGGGTGGAAAAATTTTTTTTTTTCTTTTTTTTTCCATTAACTAATATTTCGATTTTATAAAAACCAGGAGCAATTTCAGACACTCTTTTTTGCACGAGTGCCTGAAAATTATAAATATTTTCTCTCCTGACTCCCATGCAGTCCCCTTTTTCATTAGTAGGTGAAATATGGGTAAAGCATTATCTTCAGTTATCAATCTATGGATTTCTTGTCTTTGAATTTGGCATTTCGTAGGGCGAATGTGGCCTAGGGGCTATAACTGAGCAGAAATAAGCCTCCCACAAATAATAAAATAGGTTGAGTGGTGGGGATTTTTCATTTTGGTGTGAACAGAGCTGTGTAATCAGGGGGATAGTGCCTGTGCTGCTGGCTAGGCATATTGGCCTAGTGTTAGCTCTCACTCACGAAATGATGGGCAAAGTTTGGAGCTGGTCAAACTCCCTTTATTAGGTGCAATCAGAAGACAGACATGTTGAAGTTTTCAAGAGTCAGAAAAGGGTAAAGTCCGGCGTGTGCTTCATTGGGCCTGCATCATGCCTGTTGCAGCAGCTGGCCTGGCCTGGCCCTGGGTCTTTAAACAACCCAGCACTCAGTCGTTAGCTAGCAAGCAAGGCCCCCGAACGCCCACGAACGCCCATGTTCTGTTTAGAGGAAGACTGCAGACAATTTGGCACCCTGCTAAATGAGGGTGCTTTCCCATGAGCGGCCTTCGAGTAGGAAAAGCTTTAGCCTAAGACAAGTTGTCAAGCTTAAAATTCTGCTGAAAGCCATATGTTGGAGGCCATATCATGATGGAAGCCTGTGAATGTCTCAGGCCAAAGTAAGCATGGGAGGACATTATTTGCATAGGACAGCCCCCTTCAAAATCACATCATCATGCTGCAGTTGCCATGTAGTGTTACTAGAGGGCAGCAGTATGACCATAATAGAAGAGAGAAGTGTTAAATCTGTTTGCTGACGTACCGCTTGTCTTTCTTGGTCTTTGCTGGGCCTGTGGAGCGGGGGACTACAATAAGCGAGTGAATGAGTAATGAGGAAAGATTATCCTGCATTTGTGGGGAAGGGAGAGCACTTGGAGGGAAAACGGCAAGATGACAGAGTTAAAGCATAGATGTTTGCTGAGTGATTGGGTGAGTGTGTCATCTGTCTCTTTGAAAGGACACGTGAGAGAAGAACAGGAGCCCATGGCCTTCAGATGAGAGAAGAAGCATAGAAGAGCATTTTCCACAAAATAAAAACCTTTACTTCATCTCAAAGCTTCCAACTTTGCAGGTTGTAAGATTTGCCTTGTTGCTGCATAAATAGGCAGAACTAGTGAGGCTCTTCCCAGAATATAAGTAGCATACTCTTTGGGAGTATCCTGAGGTCAGGCATGTCAGGCACATAATTGGGGATATGAGGCCAAGAAAAACGTTAGGAAGCTTGCTCTAATCATCTGCAGGATAGAAGGACAATGGAGAGAAACTAGAGAGGGAACCAGGCTGCACAAAAAAAAGGGGCAGGGTGGCACATTACACCCTAGCAGGAATATCTGATCCCCATACCTCTACCCCTGGGACACCATTGGTGACTTCTCAATACCCCCATCTCATTGCCACTCAAGTGTTCCGTCCTAGTATCTGAATGACCATAAACACCCTTCCTTTCGGCCCTCCTTTTGTAATTCTCCCAGTAACCCAGGTGCTTTGCCACTGTCCAGCCTCCAGTGACCAGTTGGATGCACATTGCTCGGCACCCCATCCACTTACCACTCCGTGCAGCCCCTCTCCGCACACTCAAACTACCCTTCTTTAAATTCGATATACACGATCTGCCTCACTATAAGCTGTGACCTTCCCTCTGTGGATTATATACCCAATCCAAGGAGGACAAGTCACTTGTCGAGCACCCCAAACTCTCTGCAGACGCTGCCAATTCAGGGACTACTGCCTAGTTTGCATGCCATGATTATTCTCTATGCCACATCCAACCAATTGCCACATGCGCCGTCTCCCTGACTCATTCATCTACTTCCCCAAACCACCCGCCTTATTCACCAAATTTGAATGCTCTCAGCTGTCATAGCGGGCATCTCTGCTTCCTGTTCACCCACTTTTCCCCTTCTTTCTTTGTTGCCCACCTGTGCTCAGATGGCCATTCCTCCAAGTGCCACTTGAAGCTCGCCTTCCTTCTGGTTCTCTACCTTATAAAGCCCCTTTCAGTACTACCATCACAGCAATTGTCATTTTGTGGCTGCTCCTTTGTGGTGAGTAAATGAAGAAGAGGGTATCGCACAAGAAAGTACCCACACAATGGGGGGGACACTTGTCAACATTCCCCTTCCCTTCAGTGTCTTCAGCATCTGTTTTCAATACAACTACCCCAAGAGACCTCATAACAGATCCTGCGAGGGTGGGGGTAATAAAAACTTGGGGTGCCTTGTCCCCCCTCACCGTGTCTTACCACGTGCTCCTTGCTGTCACCTCTTTCAATACCATAACTACAGTATGTCTGTCTTGTGCACCCCTTGTGGTCGGTAATAAAAAAGTGCCCTAAGGCTGTTCCCCTAAGTTCCCTCTGTTGCCCCTATACTTTTGGGGTACACCCCCTCTCCCCGGAAAAGGGGGGGGCAAAAAAAAATGATGGGTAGCGCACCCAAAGCCAAACCACATCATTCTGTGCCTTCTAGCACCCTCTTTTGTAATGCACCCCAACACCCCTTTTTTACACTGCTCCCCAAAATTTGTCCCCCCCACTCTGTATTTGGGGAGGGGGAGGGAGCGGTCATAAAATGTTGGGGGTCTACTATCGTAGTGCCCCTCCTATCAGGTCACCCCACCTCTGTTTGCTGAAGGGGGAGGGGTACTCTTTCCTTGTTGGGCTCACTCCCCTATGCTCCGCCCCCTGACCTATTGCCCCAGACTCTGCCTACTTCTCCCTTTCCTCTGTGGCCCCACCCCTCTCTACACATGCCCCTCCCCTTGGTCCCTCCTAGGCTGTATGCCACCACCCTAGGCTCCTCCCCCCAACTATGCCCCCCCTTCTTTCTGCTTTCCTTTCTTACTCCACCCATTCACACTCCCCCTCTGTGGCTCCTCCCCCAGGCTGAATGCCACCACCTGTCCCTAGGCTCCTCCCCGAACTATGCCCCCCCCTCTCTCTGCTTTCCTTTTTTACTCCGCCCATTCACACTCCCCCTCTGGGGCTCCTCCCCTCTACTCTACTCCCACTCAGCCTGGGCCTGAACCTCACTCTCTCTGCCCAGACACACCAACCACTCTGTTCTCCACCATTCAGGCTTCTCTCCTCACACACCAACCACTCTCTCCATCCACCAATCACCATCCAGGACCATCTTCATCTACACACCAACCACTCTTACATCCACCAATCACCAGCCAGGCACACCTCCACACATTTTACTTACCGACTTACCTCTGCATCACCGCCATCAGTCATCTGGTGCCGAACCCGGGATTTGAACCCTGGTCGTCTGGGTGGAAGGCAGGAACTTACCCACTGGACCACACGGGCTTCCATGTTTGTATTATTTCCAATAGTCCCTATATCATGGCTATGATGTGTCATGTAGACTAGGGGGCCTGTATGTAGCTTATAGATGCTCCTGAATCCCTGATTACCAGCAAGGAGCAATAGCTCAGTGGTAATGTCATCTGCCTCTGATGCTGAAAGCTCCCCTGGCCGAGGGTTCAAATCCCGCCATGGGTGGAAAAATTTATTTTTTTCTTTTTTTTTCCATTAACTAATATTTCGATTTTATAAAAACCAGGAGCAATTTCAGACACTCTTTTTTGCACGAGTGCCTGAAAATTATAAATATTTTCTCTCCTGACTCCCATGCAGTCCCCTTTTTCATTAGTAGGTGAAATATGGGTAAAGCATTATCTTCAGTTATCAATCTATGGATTTCTTGTCTTTGAATTTGGCATTTCGTAGGGCGAATGTGGCCTAGGGGCTATAACTGAGCAGAAATAAGCCTCCCACAAATAATAAAATAGGTTGAGTGGTGGGGATTTTTCATTTTGGTGTGAACAGAGCTGTGTAATCAGGGGGATAGTGCCTGTGCTGCTGGCTAGGCATATTGGCCTAGTGTTAGCTCTCACTCACGAAATGATGGGCAAAGTTTGGAGCTGGTCAAACTCCCTTTATTAGGTGCAATCAGAAGACAGACATGTTGAAGTTTTCAAGAGTCAGAAAAGGGTAAAGTCCGGCGTGTGCTTCATTGGGCCTGCATCATGCCTGTTGCAGCAGCTGGCCTGGCCTGGCCCTGGGTCTTTAAACAACCCAGCACTCAGTCGTTAGCTAGCAAGCAAGGCCCCCGAACGCCCACGAACGCCCATGTTCTGTTTAGAGGAAGACTGCAGACAATTTGGCACCCTGCTAAATGAGGGTGCTTTCCCATGAGCGGCCTTCGAGTAGGAAAAGCTTTAGCCTAAGACAAGTTGTCAAGCTTAAAATTCTGCTGAAAGCCATATGTTGGAGGCCATATCATGATGGAAGCCTGTGAATGTCTCAGGCCAAAGTAAGCATGGGAGGACATTATTTGCATAGGACAGCCCCCTTCAAAATCACATCATCATGCTGCAGTTGCCATGTAGTGTTACTAGAGGGCAGCAGTATGACCATAATAGAAGAGAGAAGTGTTAAATCTGTTTGCTGACGTACCGCTTGTCTTTCTTGGTCTTTGCTGGGCCTGTGGAGCGGGGGACTACAATAAGCGAGTGAATGAGTAATGAGGAAAGATTATCCTGCATTTGTGGGGAAGGGAGAGCACTTGGAGGGAAAACGGCAAGATGACAGAGTTAAAGCATAGATGTTTGCTGAGTGATTGGGTGAGTGTGTCATCTGTCTCTTTGAAAGGACACGTGAGAGAAGAACAGGAGCCCATGGCCTTCAGATGAGAGAAGAAGCATAGAAGAGCATTTTCCACAAAATAAAAACCTTTACTTCATCTCAAAGCTTCCAACTTTGCAGGTTGTAAGATTTGCCTTGTTGCTGCATAAATAGGCAGAACTAGTGAGGCTCTTCCCAGAATATAAGTAGCATACTCTTTGGGAGTATCCTGAGGTCAGGCATGTCAGGCACATAATTGGGGATATGAGGCCAAGAAAAACGTTAGGAAGCTTGCTCTAATCATCTGCAGGATAGAAGGACAATGGAGAGAAACTAGAGAGGGAACCAGGCTGCACAAAAAAAAGGGGCAGGGTGGCACATTACACCCTAGCAGGAATATCTGATCCCCATACCTCTACCCCTGGGACACCATTGGTGACTTCTCAATACCCCCATCTCATTGCCACTCAAGTGTTCCGTCCTAGTATCTGAATGACCATAAACACCCTTCCTTTCGGCCCTCCTTTTGTAATTCTCCCAGTAACCCAGGTGCTTTGCCACTGTCCAGCCTCCAGTGACCAGTTGGATGCACATTGCTCGGCACCCCATCCACTTACCACTCCGTGCAGCCCCTCTCCGCACACTCAAACTACCCTTCTTTAAATTCGATATACACGATCTGCCTCACTATAAGCTGTGACCTTCCCTCTGTGGATTATATACCCAATCCAAGGAGGACAAGTCACTTGTCGAGCACCCCAAACTCTCTGCAGACGCTGCCAATTCAGGGACTACTGCCTAGTTTGCATGCCATGATTATTCTCTATGCCACATCCAACCAATTGCCACATGCGCCGTCTCCCTGACTCATTCATCTACTTCCCCAAACCACCCGCCTTATTCACCAAATTTGAATGCTCTCAGCTGTCATAGCGGGCATCTCTGCTTCCTGTTCACCCACTTTTCCCCTTCTTTCTTAGTTGCCCACCTGTGCTCAGATGGCCATTCCTCCAAGTGCCACTTGAAGCTCGCCTTCCTTCTGGTTCTCTACCTTATAAAGCCCCTTTCAGTACTACCATCACAGCAATTGTCATTTTGTGGCTGCTCCTTTGTGGTGAGTAAATGAAGAAGAGGGTATCGCACAAGAAAGTACCCACACAATGGGGGGGACACTTGTCAACATTCCCCTTCCCTTCAGTGTCTTAAGCATCTGTTTTCAATACAACTACCCCAAGAGACCTCATAACAGATCCTGCGAGGGTGGGGGGTGGGGGTAATAAAAACTTGGGGTGCCTTGTCCCCCCTCACCGTGTCTTACCACGTGCTCCTTGCTGTCACCTCTTTCAATACCATAACTACAGTATGTCTGTCTTGTGCACCCCTTGTGGTCGGTAATAAAAAAGTGCCCTAAGGCTGTTCCCCTAAGTTCCCTCTGTTGCCCCTATACTTTTGGGGTACACCCCCTCTCCCCGGAAAAGGGGGGGGCAAAAAAAAATGATGGGTAGCGCACCCAAAGCCAAACCACATCATTCTGTGCCTTCTAGCACCCTCTTTTGTAATGCACCCCAACACCCCTTTTTTACACTGCTCCCCAAAATTTGTCCCCCCCACTCTGTATTTGGGGAGGGGGAGGGAGCGGTCATAAAATGTTGGGGGTCTACTATCGTAGTGCCCCTCCTATCAGGTCACCCCACCTCTGTTTGCTGAAGGGGGAGGGGTACTCTTTCCTTGTTGGGCTCACTCCCCTATGCTCCGCCCCCTGACCTATTGCCCCAGACTCTGCCTACTTCTCCCTTTCCTCTGTGGCCCCACCCCTCTCTACACATGCCCCTCCCCTTGGTCCCTCCTAGGCTGTATGCCACCACCCTAGGCTCCTCCCCCCAACTATGCCCCCCCTTCTTTCTGCTTTCCTTTCTTACTCCACCCATTCACACTCCCCCTCTGTGGCTCCTCCCCCAGGCTGAATGCCACCACCTGTCCCTAGGCTCCTCCCCGAACTATGCCCCCCCCTCTCTCTGCTTTCCTTTTTTACTCCGCCCATTCACACTCCCCCTCTGGGGCTCCTCCCCTCTACTCTACTCCCACTCAGCCTGGGCCTGAACCTCACTCTCTCTGCCCAGACACACCAACCACTCTGTTCTCCACCATTCAGGCTTCTCTCCTCACACACCAACCACTCTCTCCATCCACCAATCACCATCCAGGACCATCTTCATCTACACACCAACCACTCTTACATCCACCAATCACCAGCCAGGCACACCTCCACACATTTTACTTACCGACTTACCTCTGCATCACCGCCATCAGTCATCTGGTGCCGAACCCGGGATTTGAACCCTGGTCGTCTGGGTGGAAGGCAGGAACTTACCCACTGGACCACACGGGCTTCCATGTTTGTATTATTTCCAATAGTCCCTATATCATGGCTATGATGTGTCATGTAGACTAGGGGGCCTGTATGTAGCTTATAGATGCTCCTGAATCCCTGATTACCAGCAAGGAGCAATAGCTCAGTGGTAATGTCATCTGCCTCTGATGCTGAAAGCTCCCCTGGCCGAGGGTTCAAATCCCGCCATGGGTGGAAAAAATTTTTTTTTTCTTTTTTTTTCCATTAACTAATATTTCGATTTTATAAAAACCAGGAGCAATTTCAGACACTCTTTTTTGCACGAGTGCCTGAAAATTATAAATATTTTCTCTCCTGACTCCCATGCAGTCCCCTTTTTCATTAGTAGGTGAAATATGGGTAAAGCATTATCTTCAGTTATCAATCTATGGATTTCTTGTCTTTGAATTTGGCATTTCGTAGGGCGAATGTGGCCTAGGGGCTATAACTGAGCAGAAATAAGCCTCCCACAAATAATAAAATAGGTTGAGTGGTGGGGATTTTTCATTTTGGTGTGAACAGAGCTGTGTAATCAGGGGGATAGTGCCTGTGCTGCTGGCTAGGCATATTGGCCTAGTGTTAGCTCTCACTCACGAAATGATGGGCAAAGTTTGGAGCTGGTCAAACTCCCTTTATTAGGTGCAATCAGAAGACAGACATGTTGAAGTTTTCAAGAGTCAGAAAAGGGTAAAGTCCGGCGTGTGCTTCATTGGGCCTGCATCATGCCTGTTGCAGCAGCTGGCCTGGCCTGGCCCTGGGTCTTTAAACAACCCAGCACTCAGTCGTTAGCTAGCAAGCAAGGCCCCCGAACGCCCACGAACGCCCATGTTCTGTTTAGAGGAAGACTGCAGACAATTTGGCACCCTGCTAAATGAGGGTGCTTTCCCATGAGCGGCCTTCGAGTAGGAAAAGCTTTAGCCTAAGACAAGTTGTCAAGCTTAAAATTCTGCTGAAAGCCATATGTTGGAGGCCATATCATGATGGAAGCCTGTGAATGTCTCAGGCCAAAGTAAGCATGGGAGGACATTATTTGCATAGGACAGCCCCCTTCAAAATCACATCATCATGCTGCAGTTGCCATGTAGTGTTACTAGAGGGCAGCAGTATGACCATAATAGAAGAGAGAAGTGTTAAATCTGTTTGCTGACGTACCGCTTGTCTTTCTTGGTCTTTGCTGGGCCTGTGGAGCGGGGGACTACAATAAGCGAGTGAATGAGTAATGAGGAAAGATTATCCTGCATTTGTGGGGAAGGGAGAGCACTTGGAGGGAAAACGGCAAGATGACAGAGTTAAAGCATAGATGTTTGCTGAGTGATTGGGTGAGTGTGTCATCTGTCTCTTTGAAAGGACACGTGAGAGAAGAACAGGAGCCCATGGCCTTCAGATGAGAGAAGAAGCATAGAAGAGCATTTTCCACAAAATAAAAACCTTTACTTCATCTCAAAGCTTCCAACTTTGCAGGTTGTAAGATTTGCCTTGTTGCTGCATAAATAGGCAGAACTAGTGAGGCTCTTCCCAGAATATAAGTAGCATACTCTTTGGGAGTATCCTGAGGTCAGGCATGTCAGGCACATAATTGGGGATATGAGGCCAAGAAAAACGTTAGGAAGCTTGCTCTAATCATCTGCAGGATAGAAGGACAATGGAGAGAAACTAGAGAGGGAACCAGGCTGCACAAAAAAAAGGGGCAGGGTGGCACATTACACCCTAGCAGGAATATCTGATCCCCATACCTCTACCCCTGGGACACCATTGGTGACTTCTCAATACCCCCATCTCATTGCCACTCAAGTGTTCCGTCCTAGTATCTGAATGACCATAAACACCCTTCCTTTCGGCCCTCCTTTTGTAATTCTCCCAGTAACCCAGGTGCTTTGCCACTGTCCAGCCTCCAGTGACCAGTTGGATGCACATTGCTCGGCACCCCATCCACTTACCACTCCGTGCAGCCCCTCTCCGCACACTCAAACTACCCTTCTTTAAATTCGATATACACGATCTGCCTCACTATAAGCTGTGACCTTCCCTCTGTGGATTATATACCCAATCCAAGGAGGACAAGTCACTTGTCGAGCACCCCAAACTCTCTGCAGACGCTGCCAATTCAGGGACTACTGCCTAGTTTGCATGCCATGATTATTCTCTATGCCACATCCAACCAATTGCCACATGCGCCGTCTCCCTGACTCATTCATCTACTTCCCCAAACCACCCGCCTTATTCACCAAATTTGAATGCTCTCAGCTGTCATAGCGGGCATCTCTGCTTCCTGTTCACCCACTTTTCCCCTTCTTTCTTTGTTGCCCACCTGTGCTCAGATGGCCATTCCTCCAAGTGCCACTTGAAGCTCGCCTTCCTTCTGGTTCTCTACCTTATAAAGCCCCTTTCAGTACTACCATCACAGCAATTGTCATTTTGTGGCTGCTCCTTTGTGGTGAGTAAATGAAGAAGAGGGTATCGCACAAGAAAGTACCCACACAATGGGGGGGACACTTGTCAACATTCCCCTTCCCTTCAGTGTCTTCAGCATCTGTTTTCAATACAACTACCCCAAGAGACCTCATAACAGATCCTGCGAGGGTGGGGGTAATAAAAACTTGGGGTGCCTTGTCCCCCCTCACCGTGTCTTACCACGTGCTCCTTGCTGTCACCTCTTTCAATACCATAACTACAGTATGTCTGTCTTGTGCACCCCTTGTGGTCGGTAATAAAAAAGTGCCCTAAGGCTGTTCCCCTAAGTTCCCTCTGTTGCCCCTATACTTTTGGGGTACACCCCCTCTCCCCGGAAAAGGGGGGGGCAAAAAAAAATGATGGGTAGCGCACCCAAAGCCAAACCACATCATTCTGTGCCTTCTAGCACCCTCTTTTGTAATGCACCCCAACACCCCTTTTTTACACTGCTCCCCAAAATTTGTCCCCCCCACTCTGTATTTGGGGAGGGGGAGGGAGCGGTCATAAAATGTTGGGGGTCTACTATCGTAGTGCCCCTCCTATCAGGTCACCCCACCTCTGTTTGCTGAAGGGGGAGGGGTACTCTTTCCTTGTTGGGCTCACTCCCCTATGCTCCGCCCCCTGACCTATTGCCCCAGACTCTGCCTACTTCTCCCTTTCCTCTGTGGCCCCACCCCTCTCTACACATGCCCCTCCCCTTGGTCCCTCCTAGGCTGTATGCCACCACCCTAGGCTCCTCCCCCCAACTATGCCCCCCCTTCTTTCTGCTTTCCTTTCTTACTCCACCCATTCACACTCCCCCTCTGTGGCTCCTCCCCCAGGCTGAATGCCACCACCTGTCCCTAGGCTCCTCCCCGAACTATGCCCCCCCCTCTCTCTGCTTTCCTTTTTTACTCCGCCCATTCACACTCCCCCTCTGGGGCTCCTCCCCTCTACTCTACTCCCACTCAGCCTGGGCCTGAACCTCACTCTCTCTGCCCAGACACACCAACCACTCTGTTCTCCACCATTCAGGCTTCTCTCCTCACACACCAACCACTCTCTCCATCCACCAATCACCATCCAGGACCATCTTCATCTACACACCAACCACTCTTACATCCACCAATCACCAGCCAGGCACACCTCCACACATTTTACTTACCGACTTACCTCTGCATCACCGCCATCAGTCATCTGGTGCCGAACCCGGGATTTGAACCCTGGTCGTCTGGGTGGAAGGCAGGAACTTACCCACTGGACCACACGGGCTTCCATGTTTGTATTATTTCCAATAGTCCCTATATCATGGCTATGATGTGTCATGTAGACTAGGGGGCCTGTATGTAGCTTATAGATGCTCCTGAATCCCTGATTACCAGCAAGGAGCAATAGCTCAGTGGTAATGTCATCTGCCTCTGATGCTGAAAGCTCCCCTGGCCGAGGGTTCAAATCCCGCCATGGGTGGAAAACATTTTTTTTTTCTTTTTTTTTCCATTAACTAATATTTCGATTTTATAAAAACCAGGAGCAATTTCAGACACTCTTTTTTGCACGAGTGCCTGAAAATTATAAATATTTTCTCTCCTGACTCCCATGCAGTCCCCTTTTTCATTAGTAGGTGAAATATGGGTAAAGCATTATCTTCAGTTATCAATCTATGGATTTCTTGTCTTTGAATTTGGCATTTCGTAGGGCGAATGTGGCCTAGGGGCTATAACTGAGCAGAAATAAGCCTCCCACAAATAATAAAATAGGTTGAGTGGTGGGGATTTTTCATTTTGGTGTGAACAGAGCTGTGTAATCAGGGGGATAGTGCCTGTGCTGCTGGCTAGGCATATTGGCCTAGTGTTAGCTCTCACTCACGAAATGATGGGCAAAGTTTGGAGCTGGTCAAACTCCCTTTATTAGGTGCAATCAGAAGACAGACATGTTGAAGTTTTCAAGAGTCAGAAAAGGGTAAAGTCCGGCGTGTGCTTCATTGGGCCTGCATCATGCCTGTTGCAGCAGCTGGCCTGGCCTGGCCCTGGGTCTTTAAACAACCCAGCACTCAGTCGTTAGCTAGCAAGCAAGGCCCCCGAACGCCCACGAACGCCCATGTTCTGTTTAGAGGAAGACTGCAGACAATTTGGCACCCTGCTAAATGAGGGTGCTTTCCCATGAGCGGCCTTCGAGTAGGAAAAGCTTTAGCCTAAGACAAGTTGTCAAGCTTAAAATTCTGCTGAAAGCCATATGTTGGAGGCCATATCATGATGGAAGCCTGTGAATGTCTCAGGCCAAAGTAAGCATGGGAGGACATTATTTGCATAGGACAGCCCCCTTCAAAATCACATCATCATGCTGCAGTTGCCATGTAGTGTTACTAGAGGGCAGCAGTATGACCATAATAGAAGAGAGAAGTGTTAAATCTGTTTGCTGACGTACCGCTTGTCTTTCTTGGTCTTTGCTGGGCCTGTGGAGCGGGGGACTACAATAAGCGAGTGAATGAGTAATGAGGAAAGATTATCCTGCATTTGTGGGGAAGGGAGAGCACTTGGAGGGAAAACGGCAAGATGACAGAGTTAAAGCATAGATGTTTGCTGAGTGATTGGGTGAGTGTGTCATCTGTCTCTTTGAAAGGACACGTGAGAGAAGAACAGGAGCCCATGGCCTTCAGATGAGAGAAGAAGCATAGAAGAGCATTTTCCACAAAATAAAAACCTTTACTTCATCTCAAAGCTTCCAACTTTGCAGGTTGTAAGATTTGCCTTGTTGCTGCATAAATAGGCAGAACTAGTGAGGCTCTTCCCAGAATATAAGTAGCATACTCTTTGGGAGTATCCTGAGGTCAGGCATGTCAGGCACATAATTGGGGATATGAGGCCAAGAAAAACGTTAGGAAGCTTGCTCTAATCATCTGCAGGATAGAAGGACAATGGAGAGAAACTAGAGAGGGAACCAGGCTGCACAAAAAAAAGGGGCAGGGTGGCACATTACACCCTAGCAGGAATATCTGATCCCCATACCTCTACCCCTGGGACACCATTGGTGACTTCTCAATACCCCCATCTCATTGCCACTCAAGTGTTCCGTCCTAGTATCTGAATGACCATAAACACCCTTCCTTTCGGCCCTCCTTTTGTAATTCTCCCAGTAACCCAGGTGCTTTGCCACTGTCCAGCCTCCAGTGACCAGTTGGATGCACATTGCTCGGCACCCCATCCACTTACCACTCCGTGCAGCCCCTCTCCGCACACTCAAACTACCCTTCTTTAAATTCGATATACACGATCTGCCTCACTATAAGCTGTGACCTTCCCTCTGTGGATTATATACCCAATCCAAGGAGGACAAGTCACTTGTCGAGCACCCCAAACTCTCTGCAGACGCTGCCAATTCAGGGACTACTGCCTAGTTTGCATGCCATGATTATTCTCTATGCCACATCCAACCAATTGCCACATGCGCCGTCTCCCTGACTCATTCATCTACTTCCCCAAACCACCCGCCTTATTCACCAAATTTGAATGCTCTCAGCTGTCATAGCGGGCATCTCTGCTTCCTGTTCACCCACTTTTCCCCTTCTTTCTTTGTTGCCCACCTGTGCTCAGATGGCCATTCCTCCAAGTGCCACTTGAAGCTCGCCTTCCTTCTGGTTCTCTACCTTATAAAGCCCCTTTCAGTACTACCATCACAGCAATTGTCATTTTGTGGCTGCTCCTTTGTGGTGAGTAAATGAAGAAGAGGGTATCGCACAAGAAAGTACCCACACAATGGGGGGGACACTTGTCAACATTCCCCTTCCCTTCAGTGTCTTCAGCATCTGTTTTCAATACAACTACCCCAAGAGACCTCATAACAGATCCTGCGAGGGTGGGGGTAATAAAAACTTGGGGTGCCTTGTCCCCCCTCACCGTGTCTTACCACGTGCTCCTTGCTGTCACCTCTTTCAATACCATAACTACAGTATGTCTGTCTTGTGCACCCCTTGTGGTCGGTAATAAAAAAGTGCCCTAAGGCTGTTCCCCTAAGTTCCCTCTGTTGCCCCTATACTTTTGGGGTACACCCCCTCTCCCCGGAAAAGGGGGGGGCAAAAAAAAATGATGGGTAGCGCACCCAAAGCCAAACCACATCATTCTGTGCCTTCTAGCACCCTCTTTTGTAATGCACCCCAACACCCCTTTTTTACACTGCTCCCCAAAATTTGTCCCCCCCACTCTGTATTTGGGGAGGGGGAGGGAGCGGTCATAAAATGTTGGGGGTCTACTATCGTAGTGCCCCTCCTATCAGGTCACCCCACCTCTGTTTGCTGAAGGGGGAGGGGTACTCTTTCCTTGTTGGGCTCACTCCCCTATGCTCCGCCCCCTGACCTATTGCCCCAGACTCTGCCTACTTCTCCCTTTCCTCTGTGGCCCCACCCCTCTCTACACATGCCCCTCCCCTTGGTCCCTCCTAGGCTGTATGCCACCACCCTAGGCTCCTCCCCCCAACTATGCCCCCCCTTCTTTCTGCTTTCCTTTCTTACTCCACCCATTCACACTCCCCCTCTGTGGCTCCTCCCCCAGGCTGAATGCCACCACCTGTCCCTAGGCTCCTCCCCGAACTATGCCCCCCCCTCTCTCTGCTTTCCTTTTTTACTCCGCCCATTCACACTCCCCCTCTGGGGCTCCTCCCCTCTACTCTACTCCCACTCAGCCTGGGCCTGAACCTCACTCTCTCTGCCCAGACACACCAACCACTCTGTTCTCCACCATTCAGGCTTCTCTCCTCACACACCAACCACTCTCTCCATCCACCAATCACCATCCAGGACCATCTTCATCTACACACCAACCACTCTTACATCCACCAATCACCAGCCAGGCACACCTCCACACATTTTACTTACCGACTTACCTCTGCATCACCGCCATCAGTCATCTGGTGCCGAACCCGGGATTTGAACCCTGGTCGTCTGGGTGGAAGGCAGGAACTTACCCACTGGACCACACGGGCTTCCATGTTTGTATTATTTCCAATAGTCCCTATATCATGGCTATGATGTGTCATGTAGACTAGGGGGCCTGTATGTAGCTTATAGATGCTCCTGAATCCCTGATTACCAGCAAGGAGCAATAGCTCAGTGGTAATGTCATCTGCCTCTGATGCTGAAAGCTCCCCTGGCCGAGGGTTCAAATCCCGCCATGGGTGGAAAAATTTTTTTTTTTCTTTTTTTTTCCATTAACTAATATTTCGATTTTATAAAAACCAGGAGCAATTTCAGACACTCTTTTTTGCACGAGTGCCTGAAAATTATAAATATTTTCTCTCCTGACTCCCATGCAGTCCCCTTTTTCATTAGTAGGTGAAATATGGGTAAAGCATTATCTTCAGTTATCAATCTATGGATTTCTTGTCTTTGAATTTGGCATTTCGTAGGGCGAATGTGGCCTAGGGGCTATAACTGAGCAGAAATAAGCCTCCCACAAATAATAAAATAGGTTGAGTGGTGGGGATTTTTCATTTTGGTGTGAACAGAGCTGTGTAATCAGGGGGATAGTGCCTGTGCTGCTGGCTAGGCATATTGGCCTAGTGTTAGCTCTCACTCACGAAATGATGGGCAAAGTTTGGAGCTGGTCAAACTCCCTTTATTAGGTGCAATCAGAAGACAGACATGTTGAAGTTTTCAAGAGTCAGAAAAGGGTAAAGTCCGGCGTGTGCTTCATTGGGCCTGCATCATGCCTGTTGCAGCAGCTGGCCTGGCCTGGCCCTGGGTCTTTAAACAACCCAGCACTCAGTCGTTAGCTAGCAAGCAAGGCCCCCGAACGCCCACGAACGCCCATGTTCTGTTTAGAGGAAGACTGCAGACAATTTGGCACCCTGCTAAATGAGGGTGCTTTCCCATGAGCGGCCTTCGAGTAGGAAAAGCTTTAGCCTAAGACAAGTTGTCAAGCTTAAAATTCTGCTGAAAGCCATATGTTGGAGGCCATATCATGATGGAAGCCTGTGAATGTCTCAGGCCAAAGTAAGCATGGGAGGACATTATTTGCATAGGACAGCCCCCTTCAAAATCACATCATCATGCTGCAGTTGCCATGTAGTGTTACTAGAGGGCAGCAGTATGACCATAATAGAAGAGAGAAGTGTTAAATCTGTTTGCTGACGTACCGCTTGTCTTTCTTGGTCTTTGCTGGGCCTGTGGAGCGGGGGACTACAATAAGCGAGTGAATGAGTAATGAGGAAAGATTATCCTGCATTTGTGGGGAAGGGAGAGCACTTGGAGGGAAAACGGCAAGATGACAGAGTTAAAGCATAGATGTTTGCTGAGTGATTGGGTGAGTGTGTCATCTGTCTCTTTGAAAGGACACGTGAGAGAAGAACAGGAGCCCATGGCCTTCAGATGAGAGAAGAAGCATAGAAGAGCATTTTCCACAAAATAAAAACCTTTACTTCATCTCAAAGCTTCCAACTTTGCAGGTTGTAAGATTTGCCTTGTTGCTGCATAAATAGGCAGAACTAGTGAGGCTCTTCCCAGAATATAAGTAGCATACTCTTTGGGAGTATCCTGAGGTCAGGCATGTCAGGCACATAATTGGGGATATGAGGCCAAGAAAAACGTTAGGAAGCTTGCTCTAATCATCTGCAGGATAGAAGGACAATGGAGAGAAACTAGAGAGGGAACCAGGCTGCACAAAAAAAAGGGGCAGGGTGGCACATTACACCCTAGCAGGAATATCTGATCCCCATACCTCTACCCCTGGGACACCATTGGTGACTTCTCAATACCCCCATCTCATTGCCACTCAAGTGTTCCGTCCTAGTATCTGAATGACCATAAACACCCTTCCTTTCGGCCCTCCTTTTGTAATTCTCCCAGTAACCCAGGTGCTTTGCCACTGTCCAGCCTCCAGTGACCAGTTGGATGCACATTGCTCGGCACCCCATCCACTTACCACTCCGTGCAGCCCCTCTCCGCACACTCAAACTACCCTTCTTTAAATTCGATATACACGATCTGCCTCACTATAAGCTGTGACCTTCCCTCTGTGGATTATATACCCAATCCAAGGAGGACAAGTCACTTGTCGAGCACCCCAAACTCTCTGCAGACGCTGCCAATTCAGGGACTACTGCCTAGTTTGCATGCCATGATTATTCTCTATGCCACATCCAACCAATTGCCACATGCGCCGTCTCCCTGACTCATTCATCTACTTCCCCAAACCACCCGCCTTATTCACCAAATTTGAATGCTCTCAGCTGTCATAGCGGGCATCTCTGCTTCCTGTTCACCCACTTTTCCCCTTCTTTCTTTGTTGCCCACCTGTGCTCAGATGGCCATTCCTCCAAGTGCCACTTGAAGCTCGCCTTCCTTCTGGTTCTCTACCTTATAAAGCCCCTTTCAGTACTACCATCACAGCAATTGTCATTTTGTGGCTGCTCCTTTGTGGTGAGTAAATGAAGAAGAGGGTATCGCACAAGAAAGTACCCACACAATGGGGGGGACACTTGTCAACATTCCCCTTCCCTTCAGTGTCTTCAGCATCTGTTTTCAATACAACTACCCCAAGAGACCTCATAACAGATCCTGCGAGGGTGGGGGTAATAAAAACTTGGGGTGCCTTGTCCCCCCTCACCGTGTCTTACCACGTGCTCCTTGCTGTCACCTCTTTCAATACCATAACTACAGTATGTCTGTCTTGTGCACCCCTTGTGGTCGGTAATAAAAAAGTGCCCTAAGGCTGTTCCCCTAAGTTCCCTCTGTTGCCCCTATACTTTTGGGGTACACCCCCTCTCCCCGGAAAAGGGGGGGGCAAAAAAAAATGATGGGTAGCGCACCCAAAGCCAAACCACATCATTCTGTGCCTTCTAGCACCCTCTTTTGTAATGCACCCCAACACCCCTTTTTTACACTGCTCCCCAAAATTTGTCCCCCCCACTCTGTATTTGGGGAGGGGGAGGGAGCGGTCATAAAATGTTGGGGGTCTACTATCGTAGTGCCCCTCCTATCAGGTCACCCCACCTCTGTTTGCTGAAGGGGGAGGGGTACTCTTTCCTTGTTGGGCTCACTCCCCTATGCTCCGCCCCCTGACCTATTGCCCCAGACTCTGCCTACTTCTCCCTTTCCTCTGTGGCCCCACCCCTCTCTACACATGCCCCTCCCCTTGGTCCCTCCTAGGCTGTATGCCACCACCCTAGGCTCCTCCCCCCAACTATGCCCCCCCTTCTTTCTGCTTTCCTTTCTTACTCCACCCATTCACACTCCCCCTCTGTGGCTCCTCCCCCAGGCTGAATGCCACCACCTGTCCCTAGGCTCCTCCCCGAACTATGCCCCCCCCTCTCTCTGCTTTCCTTTTTTACTCCGCCCATTCACACTCCCCCTCTGGGGCTCCTCCCCTCTACTCTACTCCCACTCAGCCTGGGCCTGAACCTCACTCTCTCTGCCCAGACACACCAACCACTCTGTTCTCCACCATTCAGGCTTCTCTCCTCACACACCAACCACTCTCTCCATCCACCAATCACCATCCAGGACCATCTTCATCTACACACCAACCACTCTTACATCCACCAATCACCAGCCAGGCACACCTCCACACATTTTACTTACCGACTTACCTCTGCATCACCGCCATCAGTCATCTGGTGCCGAACCCGGGATTTGAACCCTGGTCGTCTGGGTGGAAGGCAGGAACTTACCCACTGGACCACACGGGTTTCCATGTTTGTATTATTTCCAATAGTCCCTATATCATGGCTATGATGTGTCATGTAGACTAGGGGGCCTGTATGTAGCTTATAGATGCTCCTGAATCCCTGATTACCAGCAAGGAGCAATAGCTCAGTGGTAATGTCATCTGCCTCTGATGCTGAAAGCTCCCCTGGCCGAGGGTTCAAATCCCGCCATGGGTGGAAAAATTTTTTTTTTTCTTTTTTTTTCCATTAACTAATATTTCGATTTTATAAAAACCAGGAGCAATTTCAGACACTCTTTTTTGCACGAGTGCCTGAAAATTATAAATATTTTCTCTCCTGACTCCCATGCAGTCCCCTTTTTCATTAGTAGGTGAAATATGGGTAAAGCATTATCTTCAGTTATCAATCTATGGATTTCTTGTCTTTGAATTTGGCATTTCGTAGGGCGAATGTGGCCTAGGGGCTATAACTGAGCAGAAATAAGCCTCCCACAAATAATAAAATAGGTTGAGTGGTGGGGATTTTTCATTTTGGTGTGAACAGAGCTGTGTAATCAGGGGGATAGTGCCTGTGCTGCTGGCTAGGCATATTGGCCTAGTGTTAGCTCTCACTCACGAAATGATGGGCAAAGTTTGGAGCTGGTCAAACTCCCTTTATTAGGTGCAATCAGAAGACAGACATGTTGAAGTTTTCAAGAGTCAGAAAAGGGTAAAGTCCGGCGTGTGCTTCATTGGGCCTGCATCATGCCTGTTGCAGCAGCTGGCCTGGCCTGGCCCTGGGTCTTTAAACAACCCAGCACTCAGTCGTTAGCTAGCAAGCAAGGCCCCCGAACGCCCACGAACGCCCATGTTCTGTTTAGAGGAAGACTGCAGACAATTTGGCACCCTGCTAAATGAGGGTGCTTTCCCATGAGCGGCCTTCGAGTAGGAAAAGCTTTAGCCTAAGACAAGTTGTCAAGCTTAAAATTCTGCTGAAAGCCATATGTTGGAGGCCATATCATGATGGAAGCCTGTGAATGTCTCAGGCCAAAGTAAGCATGGGAGGACATTATTTGCATAGGACAGCCCCCTTCAAAATCACATCATCATGCTGCAGTTGCCATGTAGTGTTACTAGAGGGCAGCAGTATGACCATAATAGAAGAGAGAAGTGTTAAATCTGTTTGCTGACGTACCGCTTGTCTTTCTTGGTCTTTGCTGGGCCTGTGGAGCGGGGGACTACAATAAGCGAGTGAATGAGTAATGAGGAAAGATTATCCTGCATTTGTGGGGAAGGGAGAGCACTTGGAGGGAAAACGGCAAGATGACAGAGTTAAAGCATAGATGTTTGCTGAGTGATTGGGTGAGTGTGTCATCTGTCTCTTTGAAAGGACACGTGAGAGAAGAACAGGAGCCCATGGCCTTCAGATGAGAGAAGAAGCATAGAAGAGCATTTTCCACAAAATAAAAACCTTTACTTCATCTCAAAGCTTCCAACTTTGCAGGTTGTAAGATTTGCCTTGTTGCTGCATAAATAGGCAGAACTAGTGAGGCTCTTCCCAGAATATAAGTAGCATACTCTTTGGGAGTATCCTGAGGTCAGGCATGTCAGGCACATAATTGGGGATATGAGGCCAAGAAAAACGTTAGGAAGCTTGCTCTAATCATCTGCAGGATAGAAGGACAATGGAGAGAAACTAGAGAGGGAACCAGGCTGCACAAAAAAAAGGGGCAGGGTGGCACATTACACCCTAGCAGGAATATCTGATCCCCATACCTCTACCCCTGGGACACCATTGGTGACTTCTCAATACCCCCATCTCATTGCCACTCAAGTGTTCCGTCCTAGTATCTGAATGACCATAAACACCCTTCCTTTCGGCCCTCCTTTTGTAATTCTCCCAGTAACCCAGGTGCTTTGCCACTGTCCAGCCTCCAGTGACCAGTTGGATGCACATTGCTCGGCACCCCATCCACTTACCACTCCGTGCAGCCCCTCTCCGCACACTCAAACTACCCTTCTTTAAATTCGATATACACGATCTGCCTCACTATAAGCTGTGACCTTCCCTCTGTGGATTATATACCCAATCCAAGGAGGACAAGTCACTTGTCGAGCACCCCAAACTCTCTGCAGACGCTGCCAATTCAGGGACTACTGCCTAGTTTGCATGCCATGATTATTCTCTATGCCACATCCAACCAATTGCCACATGCGCCGTCTCCCTGACTCATTCATCTACTTCCCCAAACCACCCGCCTTATTCACCAAATTTGAATGCTCTCAGCTGTCATAGCGGGCATCTCTGCTTCCTGTTCACCCACTTTTCCCCTTCTTTCTTAGTTGCCCACCTGTGCTCAGATGGCCATTCCTCCAAGTGCCACTTGAAGCTCGCCTTCCTTCTGGTTCTCTACCTTATAAAGCCCCTTTCAGTACTACCATCACAGCAATTGTCATTTTGTGGCTGCTCCTTTGTGGTGAGTAAATGAAGAAGAGGGTATCGCACAAGAAAGTACCCACACAATGGGGGGGACACTTGTCAACATTCCCCTTCCCTTCAGTGTCTTAAGCATCTGTTTTCAATACAACTACCCCAAGAGACCTCATAACAGATCCTGCGAGGGTGGGGGGTGGGGGTAATAAAAACTTGGGGTGCCTTGTCCCCCCTCACCGTGTCTTACCACGTGCTCCTTGCTGTCACCTCTTTCAATACCATAACTACAGTATGTCTGTCTTGTGCACCCCTTGTGGTCGGTAATAAAAAAGTGCCCTAAGGCTGTTCCCCTAAGTTCCCTCTGTTGCCCCTATACTTTTGGGGTACACCCCCTCTCCCCGGAAAAGGGGGGGGCAAAAAAAAATGATGGGTAGCGCACCCAAAGCCAAACCACATCATTCTGTGCCTTCTAGCACCCTCTTTTGTAATGCACCCCAACACCCCTTTTTTACACTGCTCCCCAAAATTTGTCCCCCCCACTCTGTATTTGGGGAGGGGGAGGGAGCGGTCATAAAATGTTGGGGGTCTACTATCGTAGTGCCCCTCCTATCAGGTCACCCCACCTCTGTTTGCTGAAGGGGGAGGGGTACTCTTTCCTTGTTGGGCTCACTCCCCTATGCTCCGCCCCCTGACCTATTGCCCCAGACTCTGCCTACTTCTCCCTTTCCTCTGTGGCCCCACCCCTCTCTACACATGCCCCTCCCCTTGGTCCCTCCTAGGCTGTATGCCACCACCCTAGGCTCCTCCCCCCAACTATGCCCCCCCTTCTTTCTGCTTTCCTTTCTTACTCCACCCATTCACACTCCCCCTCTGTGGCTCCTCCCCCAGGCTGAATGCCACCACCTGTCCCTAGGCTCCTCCCCGAACTATGCCCCCCCCTCTCTCTGCTTTCCTTTTTTACTCCGCCCATTCACACTCCCCCTCTGGGGCTCCTCCCCTCTACTCTACTCCCACTCAGCCTGGGCCTGAACCTCACTCTCTCTGCCCAGACACACCAACCACTCTGTTCTCCACCATTCAGGCTTCTCTCCTCACACACCAACCACTCTCTCCATCCACCAATCACCATCCAGGACCATCTTCATCTACACACCAACCACTCTTACATCCACCAATCACCAGCCAGGCACACCTCCACACATTTTACTTACCGACTTACCTCTGCATCACCGCCATCAGTCATCTGGTGCCGAACCCGGGATTTGAACCCTGGTCGTCTGGGTGGAAGGCAGGAACTTACCCACTGGACCACACGGGCTTCCATGTTTGTATTATTTCCAATAGTCCCTATATCATGGCTATGATGTGTCATGTAGACTAGGGGGCCTGTATGTAGCTTATAGATGCTCCTGAATCCCTGATTACCAGCAAGGAGCAATAGCTCAGTGGTAATGTCATCTGCCTCTGATGCTGAAAGCTCCCCTGGCCGAGGGTTCAAATCCCGCCATGGGTGGAAAAAATTTTTTTTTTCTTTTTTTTTCCATTAACTAATATTTCGATTTTATAAAAACCAGGAGCAATTTCAGACACTCTTTTTTGCACGAGTGCCTGAAAATTATAAATATTTTCTCTCCTGACTCCCATGCAGTCCCCTTTTTCATTAGTAGGTGAAATATGGGTAAAGCATTATCTTCAGTTATCAATCTATGGATTTCTTGTCTTTGAATTTGGCATTTCGTAGGGCGAATGTGGCCTAGGGGCTATAACTGAGCAGAAATAAGCCTCCCACAAATAATAAAATAGGTTGAGTGGTGGGGATTTTTCATTTTGGTGTGAACAGAGCTGTGTAATCAGGGGGATAGTGCCTGTGCTGCTGGCTAGGCATATTGGCCTAGTGTTAGCTCTCACTCACGAAATGATGGGCAAAGTTTGGAGCTGGTCAAACTCCCTTTATTAGGTGCAATCAGAAGACAGACATGTTGAAGTTTTCAAGAGTCAGAAAAGGGTAAAGTCCGGCGTGTGCTTCATTGGGCCTGCATCATGCCTGTTGCAGCAGCTGGCCTGGCCTGGCCCTGGGTCTTTAAACAACCCAGCACTCAGTCGTTAGCTAGCAAGCAAGGCCCCCGAACGCCCACGAACGCCCATGTTCTGTTTAGAGGAAGACTGCAGACAATTTGGCACCCTGCTAAATGAGGGTGCTTTCCCATGAGCGGCCTTCGAGTAGGAAAAGCTTTAGCCTAAGACAAGTTGTCAAGCTTAAAATTCTGCTGAAAGCCATATGTTGGAGGCCATATCATGATGGAAGCCTGTGAATGTCTCAGGCCAAAGTAAGCATGGGAGGACATTATTTGCATAGGACAGCCCCCTTCAAAATCACATCATCATGCTGCAGTTGCCATGTAGTGTTACTAGAGGGCAGCAGTATGACCATAATAGAAGAGAGAAGTGTTAAATCTGTTTGCTGACGTACCGCTTGTCTTTCTTGGTCTTTGCTGGGCCTGTGGAGCGGGGGACTACAATAAGCGAGTGAATGAGTAATGAGGAAAGATTATCCTGCATTTGTGGGGAAGGGAGAGCACTTGGAGGGAAAACGGCAAGATGACAGAGTTAAAGCATAGATGTTTGCTGAGTGATTGGGTGAGTGTGTCATCTGTCTCTTTGAAAGGACACGTGAGAGAAGAACAGGAGCCCATGGCCTTCAGATGAGAGAAGAAGCATAGAAGAGCATTTTCCACAAAATAAAAACCTTTACTTCATCTCAAAGCTTCCAACTTTGCAGGTTGTAAGATTTGCCTTGTTGCTGCATAAATAGGCAGAACTAGTGAGGCTCTTCCCAGAATATAAGTAGCATACTCTTTGGGAGTATCCTGAGGTCAGGCATGTCAGGCACATAATTGGGGATATGAGGCCAAGAAAAACGTTAGGAAGCTTGCTCTAATCATCTGCAGGATAGAAGGACAATGGAGAGAAACTAGAGAGGGAACCAGGCTGCACAAAAAAAAGGGGCAGGGTGGCACATTACACCCTAGCAGGAATATCTGATCCCCATACCTCTACCCCTGGGACACCATTGGTGACTTCTCAATACCCCCATCTCATTGCCACTCAAGTGTTCCGTCCTAGTATCTGAATGACCATAAACACCCTTCCTTTCGGCCCTCCTTTTGTAATTCTCCCAGTAACCCAGGTGCTTTGCCACTGTCCAGCCTCCAGTGACCAGTTGGATGCACATTGCTCGGCACCCCATCCACTTACCACTCCGTGCAGCCCCTCTCCGCACACTCAAACTACCCTTCTTTAAATTCGATATACACGATCTGCCTCACTATAAGCTGTGACCTTCCCTCTGTGGATTATATACCCAATCCAAGGAGGACAAGTCACTTGTCGAGCACCCCAAACTCTCTGCAGACGCTGCCAATTCAGGGACTACTGCCTAGTTTGCATGCCATGATTATTCTCTATGCCACATCCAACCAATTGCCACATGCGCCGTCTCCCTGACTCATTCATCTACTTCCCCAAACCACCCGCCTTATTCACCAAATTTGAATGCTCTCAGCTGTCATAGCGGGCATCTCTGCTTCCTGTTCACCCACTTTTCCCCTTCTTTCTTTGTTGCCCACCTGTGCTCAGATGGCCATTCCTCCAAGTGCCACTTGAAGCTCGCCTTCCTTCTGGTTCTCTACCTTATAAAGCCCCTTTCAGTACTACCATCACAGCAATTGTCATTTTGTGGCTGCTCCTTTGTGGTGAGTAAATGAAGAAGAGGGTATCGCACAAGAAAGTACCCACACAATGGGGGGGACACTTGTCAACATTCCCCTTCCCTTCAGTGTCTTCAGCATCTGTTTTCAATACAACTACCCCAAGAGACCTCATAACAGATCCTGCGAGGGTGGGGGTAATAAAAACTTGGGGTGCCTTGTCCCCCCTCACCGTGTCTTACCACGTGCTCCTTGCTGTCACCTCTTTCAATACCATAACTACAGTATGTCTGTCTTGTGCACCCCTTGTGGTCGGTAATAAAAAAGTGCCCTAAGGCTGTTCCCCTAAGTTCCCTCTGTTGCCCCTATACTTTTGGGGTACACCCCCTCTCCCCGGAAAAGGGGGGGGCAAAAAAAAATGATGGGTAGCGCACCCAAAGCCAAACCACATCATTCTGTGCCTTCTAGCACCCTCTTTTGTAATGCACCCCAACACCCCTTTTTTACACTGCTCCCCAAAATTTGTCCCCCCCACTCTGTATTTGGGGAGGGGGAGGGAGCGGTCATAAAATGTTGGGGGTCTACTATCGTAGTGCCCCTCCTATCAGGTCACCCCACCTCTGTTTGCTGAAGGGGGAGGGGTACTCTTTCCTTGTTGGGCTCACTCCCCTATGCTCCGCCCCCTGACCTATTGCCCCAGACTCTGCCTACTTCTCCCTTTCCTCTGTGGCCCCACCCCTCTCTACACATGCCCCTCCCCTTGGTCCCTCCTAGGCTGTATGCCACCACCCTAGGCTCCTCCCCCCAACTATGCCCCCCCTTCTTTCTGCTTTCCTTTCTTACTCCACCCATTCACACTCCCCCTCTGTGGCTCCTCCCCCAGGCTGAATGCCACCACCTGTCCCTAGGCTCCTCCCCGAACTATGCCCCCCCCTCTCTCTGCTTTCCTTTTTTACTCCGCCCATTCACACTCCCCCTCTGGGGCTCCTCCCCTCTACTCTACTCCCACTCAGCCTGGGCCTGAACCTCACTCTCTCTGCCCAGACACACCAACCACTCTGTTCTCCACCATTCAGGCTTCTCTCCTCACACACCAACCACTCTCTCCATCCACCAATCACCATCCAGGACCATCTTCATCTACACACCAACCACTCTTACATCCACCAATCACCAGCCAGGCACACCTCCACACATTTTACTTACCGACTTACCTCTGCATCACCGCCATCAGTCATCTGGTGCCGAACCCGGGATTTGAACCCTGGTCGTCTGGGTGGAAGGCAGGAACTTACCCACTGGACCACACGGGCTTCCATGTTTGTATTATTTCCAATAGTCCCTATATCATGGCTATGATGTGTCATGTAGACTAGGGGGCCTGTATGTAGCTTATAGATGCTCCTGAATCCCTGATTACCAGCAAGGAGCAATAGCTCAGTGGTAATGTCATCTGCCTCTGATGCTGAAAGCTCCCCTGGCCGAGGGTTCAAATCCCGCCATGGGTGGAAAACATTTTTTTTTTCTTTTTTTTTCCATTAACTAATATTTCGATTTTATAAAAACCAGGAGCAATTTCAGACACTCTTTTTTGCACGAGTGCCTGAAAATTATAAATATTTTCTCTCCTGACTCCCATGCAGTCCCCTTTTTCATTAGTAGGTGAAATATGGGTAAAGCATTATCTTCAGTTATCAATCTATGGATTTCTTGTCTTTGAATTTGGCATTTCGTAGGGCGAATGTGGCCTAGGGGCTATAACTGAGCAGAAATAAGCCTCCCACAAATAATAAAATAGGTTGAGTGGTGGGGATTTTTCATTTTGGTGTGAACAGAGCTGTGTAATCAGGGGGATAGTGCCTGTGCTGCTGGCTAGGCATATTGGCCTAGTGTTAGCTCTCACTCACGAAATGATGGGCAAAGTTTGGAGCTGGTCAAACTCCCTTTATTAGGTGCAATCAGAAGACAGACATGTTGAAGTTTTCAAGAGTCAGAAAAGGGTAAAGTCCGGCGTGTGCTTCATTGGGCCTGCATCATGCCTGTTGCAGCAGCTGGCCTGGCCTGGCCCTGGGTCTTTAAACAACCCAGCACTCAGTCGTTAGCTAGCAAGCAAGGCCCCCGAACGCCCACGAACGCCCATGTTCTGTTTAGAGGAAGACTGCAGACAATTTGGCACCCTGCTAAATGAGGGTGCTTTCCCATGAGCGGCCTTCGAGTAGGAAAAGCTTTAGCCTAAGACAAGTTGTCAAGCTTAAAATTCTGCTGAAAGCCATATGTTGGAGGCCATATCATGATGGAAGCCTGTGAATGTCTCAGGCCAAAGTAAGCATGGGAGGACATTATTTGCATAGGACAGCCCCCTTCAAAATCACATCATCATGCTGCAGTTGCCATGTAGTGTTACTAGAGGGCAGCAGTATGACCATAATAGAAGAGAGAAGTGTTAAATCTGTTTGCTGACGTACCGCTTGTCTTTCTTGGTCTTTGCTGGGCCTGTGGAGCGGGGGACTACAATAAGCGAGTGAATGAGTAATGAGGAAAGATTATCCTGCATTTGTGGGGAAGGGAGAGCACTTGGAGGGAAAACGGCAAGATGACAGAGTTAAAGCATAGATGTTTGCTGAGTGATTGGGTGAGTGTGTCATCTGTCTCTTTGAAAGGACACGTGAGAGAAGAACAGGAGCCCATGGCCTTCAGATGAGAGAAGAAGCATAGAAGAGCATTTTCCACAAAATAAAAACCTTTACTTCATCTCAAAGCTTCCAACTTTGCAGGTTGTAAGATTTGCCTTGTTGCTGCATAAATAGGCAGAACTAGTGAGGCTCTTCCCAGAATATAAGTAGCATACTCTTTGGGAGTATCCTGAGGTCAGGCATGTCAGGCACATAATTGGGGATATGAGGCCAAGAAAAACGTTAGGAAGCTTGCTCTAATCATCTGCAGGATAGAAGGACAATGGAGAGAAACTAGAGAGGGAACCAGGCTGCACAAAAAAAAGGGGCAGGGTGGCACATTACACCCTAGCAGGAATATCTGATCCCCATACCTCTACCCCTGGGACACCATTGGTGACTTCTCAATACCCCCATCTCATTGCCACTCAAGTGTTCCGTCCTAGTATCTGAATGACCATAAACACCCTTCCTTTCGGCCCTCCTTTTGTAATTCTCCCAGTAACCCAGGTGCTTTGCCACTGTCCAGCCTCCAGTGACCAGTTGGATGCACATTGCTCGGCACCCCATCCACTTACCACTCCGTGCAGCCCCTCTCCGCACACTCAAACTACCCTTCTTTAAATTCGATATACACGATCTGCCTCACTATAAGCTGTGACCTTCCCTCTGTGGATTATATACCCAATCCAAGGAGGACAAGTCACTTGTCGAGCACCCCAAACTCTCTGCAGACGCTGCCAATTCAGGGACTACTGCCTAGTTTGCATGCCATGATTATTCTCTATGCCACATCCAACCAATTGCCACATGCGCCGTCTCCCTGACTCATTCATCTACTTCCCCAAACCACCCGCCTTATTCACCAAATTTGAATGCTCTCAGCTGTCATAGCGGGCATCTCTGCTTCCTGTTCACCCACTTTTCCCCTTCTTTCTTTGTTGCCCACCTGTGCTCAGATGGCCATTCCTCCAAGTGCCACTTGAAGCTCGCCTTCCTTCTGGTTCTCTACCTTATAAAGCCCCTTTCAGTACTACCATCACAGCAATTGTCATTTTGTGGCTGCTCCTTTGTGGTGAGTAAATGAAGAAGAGGGTATCGCACAAGAAAGTACCCACACAATGGGGGGGACACTTGTCAACATTCCCCTTCCCTTCAGTGTCTTCAGCATCTGTTTTCAATACAACTACCCCAAGAGACCTCATAACAGATCCTGCGAGGGTGGGGGTAATAAAAACTTGGGGTGCCTTGTCCCCCCTCACCGTGTCTTACCACGTGCTCCTTGCTGTCACCTCTTTCAATACCATAACTACAGTATGTCTGTCTTGTGCACCCCTTGTGGTCGGTAATAAAAAAGTGCCCTAAGGCTGTTCCCCTAAGTTCCCTCTGTTGCCCCTATACTTTTGGGGTACACCCCCTCTCCCCGGAAAAGGGGGGGGCAAAAAAAAATGATGGGTAGCGCACCCAAAGCCAAACCACATCATTCTGTGCCTTCTAGCACCCTCTTTTGTAATGCACCCCAACACCCCTTTTTTACACTGCTCCCCAAAATTTGTCCCCCCCACTCTGTATTTGGGGAGGGGGAGGGAGCGGTCATAAAATGTTGGGGGTCTACTATCGTAGTGCCCCTCCTATCAGGTCACCCCACCTCTGTTTGCTGAAGGGGGAGGGGTACTCTTTCCTTGTTGGGCTCACTCCCCTATGCTCCGCCCCCTGACCTATTGCCCCAGACTCTGCCTACTTCTCCCTTTCCTCTGTGGCCCCACCCCTCTCTACACATGCCCCTCCCCTTGGTCCCTCCTAGGCTGTATGCCACCACCCTAGGCTCCTCCCCCCAACTATGCCCCCCCTTCTTTCTGCTTTCCTTTCTTACTCCACCCATTCACACTCCCCCTCTGTGGCTCCTCCCCCAGGCTGAATGCCACCACCTGTCCCTAGGCTCCTCCCCGAACTATGCCCCCCCCTCTCTCTGCTTTCCTTTTTTACTCCGCCCATTCACACTCCCCCTCTGGGGCTCCTCCCCTCTACTCTACTCCCACTCAGCCTGGGCCTGAACCTCACTCTCTCTGCCCAGACACACCAACCACTCTGTTCTCCACCATTCAGGCTTCTCTCCTCACACACCAACCACTCTCTCCATCCACCAATCACCATCCAGGACCATCTTCATCTACACACCAACCACTCTTACATCCACCAATCACCAGCCAGGCACACCTCCACACATTTTACTTACCGACTTACCTCTGCATCACCGCCATCAGTCATCTGGTGCCGAACCCGGGATTTGAACCCTGGTCGTCTGGGTGGAAGGCAGGAACTTACCCACTGGACCACACGGGCTTCCATGTTTGTATTATTTCCAATAGTCCCTATATCATGGCTATGATGTGTCATGTAGACTAGGGGGCCTGTATGTAGCTTATAGATGCTCCTGAATCCCTGATTACCAGCAAGGAGCAATAGCTCAGTGGTAATGTCATCTGCCTCTGATGCTGAAAGCTCCCCTGGCCGAGGGTTCAAATCCCGCCATGGGTGGAAAAATTTTTTTTTTTCTTTTTTTTTCCATTAACTAATATTTCGATTTTATAAAAACCAGGAGCAATTTCAGACACTCTTTTTTGCACGAGTGCCTGAAAATTATAAATATTTTCTCTCCTGACTCCCATGCAGTCCCCTTTTTCATTAGTAGGTGAAATATGGGTAAAGCATTATCTTCAGTTATCAATCTATGGATTTCTTGTCTTTGAATTTGGCATTTCGTAGGGCGAATGTGGCCTAGGGGCTATAACTGAGCAGAAATAAGCCTCCCACAAATAATAAAATAGGTTGAGTGGTGGGGATTTTTCATTTTGGTGTGAACAGAGCTGTGTAATCAGGGGGATAGTGCCTGTGCTGCTGGCTAGGCATATTGGCCTAGTGTTAGCTCTCACTCACGAAATGATGGGCAAAGTTTGGAGCTGGTCAAACTCCCTTTATTAGGTGCAATCAGAAGACAGACATGTTGAAGTTTTCAAGAGTCAGAAAAGGGTAAAGTCCGGCGTGTGCTTCATTGGGCCTGCATCATGCCTGTTGCAGCAGCTGGCCTGGCCTGGCCCTGGGTCTTTAAACAACCCAGCACTCAGTCGTTAGCTAGCAAGCAAGGCCCCCGAACGCCCACGAACGCCCATGTTCTGTTTAGAGGAAGACTGCAGACAATTTGGCACCCTGCTAAATGAGGGTGCTTTCCCATGAGCGGCCTTCGAGTAGGAAAAGCTTTAGCCTAAGACAAGTTGTCAAGCTTAAAATTCTGAAGCCCATATGTTGGAGGCCATATCATGATGGAAGCCTGTGAATGTCTCAGGCCAAAGTAAGCATGGGAGGACATTATTTGCATAGGACAGCCCCCTTCAAAATCACATCATCATGCTGCAGTTGCCATGTAGTGTTACTAGAGGGCAGCAGTATGACCATAATAGAAGAGAGAAGTGTTAAATCTGTTTGCTGACGTACCGCTTGTCTTTCTTGGTCTTTGCTGGCCTGTGGAGCGGGGGACTACAATAAGCGAGTGAATGAGTAATGAGGAAAGATTATCCTGCATTTGTGGGGAAGGGAGAGCACTTGGAGGGGAAACGGCAAGATGACAGAGTTAAAGCATAGATGTTTGCTGAGTGATTGGGTGAGTGTGTCATCTGTCTCTTTGAAAGGACACGTGAGAGAAGAACAGGAGCCCATGGCCTTCAGATGAGAGAAGAAGCATAGAAGAGCATTTTCCACAAAATAAAAACCTTTACTTCATCTCAAAGCTTCCAACTTTGCAGGTTGTAAGATTTGCCTTGTTGCTGCATAAATAGGCAGAACTAGTGAGGCTCTTCCCAGAATATAAGTAGCATACTCTTTGGGAGTATCCTGAGGTCAGGCATGTCAGGCACATAATTGGGGATATGAGGCCAAGAAAAACGTTAGGAAGCTTGCTCTAATCATCTGCAGGATAGAAGGACAATGGAGAGAAACTAGAGAGGGAACCAGGCTGCACAAAAAAAAGGGGCAGGGTGGCACATTACACCCTAGCAGGAATATCTGATCCCCATACCTCTACCCCTGGGACACCATTGGTGACTTCTCAATACCCCCATCTCATTGCCACTCAAGTGTTCCGTCCTAGTATCTGAATGACCATAAACACCCTTCCTTTCGGCCCTCCTTTTGTAATTCTCCCAGTAACCCAGGTGCTTTGCCACTGTCCAGCCTCCAGTGACCAGTTGGATGCACATTGCTCGGCACCCCCATCCACTTACCACTCCGTGCAGCCCCTCTCCGCACACTCAAACTACCCTTCTTTAAATTCGATATACACGATCTGCCTCACTATAAGCTGTGACCCTTCCCTCTGCTGGATTATATACCCAATCCAAGGAGGACAAGTCACTTGTCGAGCACCCCAAACTCTCTGCAGACGCTGCCAATTCAGGGGACTACTGCCTAGTTTGCATGCCATGATTATTCTCTATGCCACATCCAACCAATTGCCACATGCGCCGTCTCCCTGACTCATTCATCTACTTCCCCAAACCACCCGCCTTATTCACCAAATTTGAATGCTCTCAGCTGTCATAGCGGGCATCTCTGCTTCCTGTTCACCCACTTTTCCCCTTCTTTCTTAGTTGCCCACCTGTGCTCAGATGGCCATTCCTCCAAGTGCCACTTGAAGCTCGCCTTCCTTCTGGTTCTCTACCTTATAAAGCCCCTTTCAGTACTACCATCACAGCAATTGTCATTTTGTGGCTGCTCCTTTGTGGTGAGTAAATGAAGAAGAGGGTATCGCACAAGAAAGTACCCACACAATGGGGGGGACACTTGTCAACATTCCCCTTCCCTTCAGTGTCTTCAGCATCTGTTTTCAATACAACTACCCCAAGAGACCTCATAACAGATCCTGCGAGGGTGGGGGTAATAAAAACTTGGGGTGCCTTGTCCCCCCCTCACCGTGTCTTACCACGTGCTCCTTGCTGTCACCTCTTTTCAATACCATAACTACAGTATGTCTGTCTTGTGCACCCCTTGTGGTCGGTAATAAAAAAGTGCCCTAAGGCTGTTCCCCTAAGTTCCCTCTGTTGCCCCTATACTTTTGGGGTACACCCCCTCTCCCCGGAAAAGGGGGGGGCAAAAAAAAAATGATGGGTAGCGCACCCAAAGCCAAACCACATCATTCTGTGCCTTCTAGCACCCTCTTTTGTAATGCACCCCAACACCCCTTTTTTACACTGCTCCCCAAATTTGTCCCCCCCCACTCTGTATTTGGGGAGGGGGAGGGAGCGGTCATAAAATGTTGGGGGTCTACTATCGTAGTGCCCCTCCTATCAGGTCACCCCACCTCTGTTTGCTGAAGGGGGAGGGGTACTCTTTCCTTGTTGGGCTCACTCCCCTATGCTCCGCCCCCTGACCTATTGCCCCAGACTCTGCCTACTTCTCCCTTTCCTCTGTGGCCCCACCCCTCTCTACACATGCCCCTCCCCTTGGTCCCTCCTAGGCTGTATGCCACCACCCTAGGCTCCTCCCCCCAACTATGCCCCCCCTTCTTTCTGCTTTCCTTTCTTACTCCACCCATTCACACTCCCCCTCTGTGGCTCCTCCCCCAGGCTGAATGCCACCACCTGTCCCTAGGCTCCTCCCCGAACTATGCCCCCCCCTCTCTCTGCTTTCCTTTTTTACTCCGCCCATTCACACTCCCCCTCTGGGGCTCCTCCCTCTACTCTACTCCCACTCAGCCTGGGCCTGAACCTCACTCTCTCTGCCCAGACACACCAACCACTCTGTTCTCCACCATTCAGGCTTCTCTCCTCACACACCAACCACTCTCTCCCATCCACCAATCACCATCCAGGACCATCTTCATCTACACACCAACCACTCTTACATCCACCAATCACCAGCCAGGCACACCTCCACACATTTTACTTACCGACTTACCTCTGCATCACCGCCATCAGTCATCTGGTGCCGAACCCGGGATTTGAACCCTGGTCGTCTGGGTGGAAGGCAGGAACTTACCCACTGGACCACACGGGCTTCCATGTTTGTATTATTTCCAATAGTCCCTATATCATGGCTATGATGTGTCATGTAGACTAGGGGGCCTGTATGTAGCTTATAGATGCTCCTGAATCCCTGATTACCAGCAAGGAGCAATAGCTCAGTGGTAATGTCATCTGCCTCTGATGCTGAAAGCTCCCCTGGCCGAGGGTTCAAATCCCGCCATGGGTGGAAAAATTTTTTTTTTTCTTTTTTTTTCCATTAACTAATATTTCGATTTTATAAAAACCAGGAGCAATTTCAGACACTCTTTTTTGCACGAGTGCCTGAAAATTATAAATATTTTCTCTCCTGACTCCCATGCAGTCCCCTTTTTCATTAGTAGGTGAAATATGGGTAAAGCATTATCTTCAGTTATCAATCTATGGATTTCTTGTCTTTGAATTTGGCATTTCGTAGGGCGAATGTGGCCTAGGGGCTATAACTGAGCAGAAATAAGCCTCCCACAAATAATAAAATAGTTGAGTGGTGGGGATTTTTCATTTTGGTGTGAACAGAGCTGTGTAATCAGGGGGATAGTGCCTGTGCTGCTGGCTAGGCATATTGGCCTAGTGTTAGCTCTCACTCACGAAATGATGGGCAAAGTTTGGAGCTGGTCCAAACTCCCTTTATTAGGTGCAATCAGAAGACAGACATGTTGAAGTTTTCAAGAGTCAGAAAAGGGTAAAGTCCGGCGTGTGCTTCATTGGGCCTGCATCATGCCTGTTGCAGCAGCTGGCCTGGCCTGGCCCTGGGTCTTTAAACAACCCAGCACTCAGTCGTTAGCTAGCAAGCAGGCCCCCGAACGCCCACGAACGCCCATGTTCTGTTTAGAGGAAGACTGCAGACAATTTGGCACCCTGCTAATGAGGGTGCTTTCCCATGAGCGGCCTTCGAGTAGGAAAAGCTTTAGCCTAAGACAAGTTGTCAAGCTTAAAATTCTGCTGAAAGCCATATGTTGGAGGCCATATCATGATGGAAGCCTGTGAATGTCTCAGGCCAAAGTAAGCATGGGAGGACATTATTTGCATAGGACAGCCCCCCTTCAAAATCACATCATCATGCTGCAGTTGCCATGTAGTGTTACTAGAGGGCAGCAGTATGACCATAATAGAAGAGAGAAGTGTTAAATCTGTTTGCTGACGTACCGCTTGTCTTTCTTGGTCTTTGCTGGGCCTGTGGAGCGGGGGACTACAATAAGCGAGTGAATGAGTAATGAGGAAAGATTATCCTGCATTTGTGGGGAAGGGAGAGCACTTGGAGGAAAACGGCAAGATGACAGAGTTAAAGCATAGATGTTTGCTGAGTGATTGGGTGAGTGTGTCATCTGTCTCTTTGAAAGGACACGTGAGAGAAGAACAGGAGCCATGGCCTTCAGATGAGAGAAGAAGCATAGAAGAGCATTTTCCACAAAATAAAAACCTTTACTTCATCTCAAAGCTTCCAACTTTGCAGGTTGTAAGATTTGCCTTGTTGCTGCATAAATAGGCAGAACTAGTGAGGCTCTTCCCAGAATATAAGTAGCATACTCTTTGGGAGTATCCTGAGGTCAGGCATGTCAGGCACATAATTGGGGATATGAGGCCAAGAAAAACGTTAGGAAGCTTGCTCTAATCATCTGCAGGATAGAAGGACAATGGAGAGAAACTAGAGAGGGAACCAGGCTGCACAAAAAAAGGGGCAGGGTGGCACATTACACCCTAGCAGGAATATCTGATCCCCATACCTCTACCCCTGGGACACCATTGGTGACTTCTCAATACCCCCATCTCATTGCCACTCAAGTGTTCCGTCCTAGTATCTGAATGACCATAAACACCCTTCCTTTCGGCCCTCCTTTTGTAATTCTCCCAGTAACCCAGGTGCTTTGCCACTGTCCAGCCTCCAGTGACCAGTTGGATGCACATTGCTCGGCACCCCATCCACTTACCCACTCCGTGCAGCCCCTCTCCGCACACTCAAACTACCCTTCTTTAAATTCGATATACACGATCTGCCTCACTATAAGCTGTGACCTTCCCTCTGTGGATTATATACCCAATCCAAGGAGGACAAGTCACTTGTCGAGCACCCCAAACTCTCTGCAGACGCTGCCAATTCAGGGACTACTGCCTAGTTTGCATGCCATGATTATTCTCTATGCCACATCCAACCAATTGCCACATGCGCCGTCTCCCTGACTCATTCATCTACTTCCCCAAACCACCCCGCCTTATTCACCAAATTTGAATGCTCTCAGCTGTCATAGCGGGCATCTCTGCTTCCTGTTCACCCACTTTTCCCCTTCTTTCTTTGTTGCCCACCTGTGCTCAGATGGCCATTCCTCCAAGTGCCACTTGAAGCTCGCCTTCCTTCTGGTTCTCTACCTTATAAAGCCCCCTTTCAGTACTACCATCACAGCAATTGTCATTTTGTGGCTGCTCCTTTGTGGTGAGTAAATGAAGAAGAGGGTATCGCACAAGAAAGTACCCACACAATGGGGGGGACACTTGTCAACATTCCCCTTCCCTTCAGTGTCTTCAGCATCTGTTTTCAATACAACTACCCCAAGAGACCTCATAACAGATCCTGCGAGGGTGGGGGTAATAAAAACTTGGGGTGCCTTGTCCCCCCTCACCGTGTCTTACCACGTGCTCCTTGCTGTCACCTCTTTCAATACCATAACTACAGTATGTCTGTCTTGTGCACCCCCTTGTGGTCGGTAATAAAAAAGTGCCCTAAGGCCTGTTCCCCTAAGTTCCCTCTGTTGCCCCTATACTTTTGGGGTACACCCCCTCTCCCCGGAAAGGGGGGGGGCAAAAAAAATGATGGGTAGCGCACCCAAAGCCAAACCACATCATTCTGTGCCTTCTAGCACCCTCTTTTGTAATGCACCCCAACACCCCTTTTTTACACTGCTCCCCAAAATTTGTCCCCCCCACTCTGTATTTGGGGAGGGGGAGGGAGCGGTCATAAAATGTTGGGGGTCTACTATCGTAGTGCCCCTCCTATCAGGTCACCCCACTCTGTTTGCTGAAGGGGGGAGGGGTACTCTTTCCTTGTTGGGCTCACTCCCCTATGCTCCGCCCCCTGACCTATTGCCCCAGACTCTGCCTACTTCTCCCTTTCCTCTGTGGCCCCACCCCTCTCTACACATGCCCCTCCCCTTGGTCCCTCCTAGGCTGTATGCCACCACCCTAGGCTCCTCCCCCCAACTATGCCCCCCCTTCTTTCTGCTTTCCTTTCTTACTCCACCCATTCACACTCCCCCTCTGTGGCTCCTCCCCCAGCTGAATGCCACCACCTGTCCCTAGGCTCCTCCCCGAACTATGCCCCCCCCCTCTCTCTGCTTTCCTTTTTTACTCCGCCCATTCACCACTCCCCCTCTGGGGCTCCTCCCCTCTACTCTACTCCCACTCAGCCTGGGCCTGAACCTCACTCTCTCTGCCCAGACACACCAACCACTCTGTTCTCCACCATTCAGGCTTCTCTCCTCACACACCAACCACTCTCTCCATCCACCAATCACCATCCAGGACATCTTCATCTACACACCAACCACCTCTTACATCCACCAATCACCAGCCAGGCACACCTCCACACATTTTACTTACCGACTTACCTCTGCATCACCGCCATCAGTCATCTGGTGCCGAACCCGGGATTTGAACCCTGGTCGTCTGGGTGGAAGGCAGGAACTTACCCACTGGACCACACGGGCTTCCATGTTTGTATTATTTCCAATAGTCCCTATATCATGGCTATGATGTGTCATGTAGACTAGGGGGCCTGTATGTAGCTTATAGATGCTCCTGAATCCCTGATTACCAGCAAGGAGCAATAGCTCAGTGGTAATGTCATCTGCCTCTGATGCTGAAAGCTCCCCTGGCCGAGGGTTCAAATCCCGCCATGGGTGGAAAACATTTTTTTTTTCTTTTTTTTTCCATTAACTAATATTTCGATTTTATAAAAACCAGGAGCAATTTCAGACACTCTTTTTTGCACGAGTGCCTGAAAATTATAAATATTTTCTCTCCTGACTCCCATGCAGTCCCCTTTTTCATTAGTAGGTGAAATATGGGTAAAGCATTATCTTCAGTTATCAATCTATGGATTTCTTGTCTTTGAATTTGGCATTTCGTAGGGCGAATGTGGCCTAGGGCTATAACTGAGCAGAAATAAGCCTCCCACAAATAATAAAATAGGTTGAGTGGTGGGGATTTTTCATTTTGGTGTGAACAGAGCTGTGTAATCAGGGGGATAGTGCCTGTGCTGCTGGCTAGGCATATTGGCCTAGTGTTAGCTCTCACTCACGAAATGATGGCAAAGTTTGGAGCTGGTCAAACTCCCTTTATTAGGTGCAATCAGAAGACAGACATGTTGAAGTTTTCAAGAGTCAGAAAAGGGTAAAGTCCGGCGTGTACTTCATTGGGCCTGCATCATGCCTGTTGCAGCAGCTGGCCTGCCTGGCCCTGGGTCTTTAAACAACCCAGCACTCAGTCGTTAGCTAGCAAGCAAGGCCCCCGAACGCCCACGAACGCCCATGTTCTGTTTAGAGGAAGACTGCAGACAATTTGGCACCCTGCTAAATGAGGGTGCTTTCCCATGAGCGGCCTTCGAGTAGGAAAAGCTTTAGCCTAAGACAAGTTGTCAAGCTTAAAATTCTGCTGAAAGCCATATGTTGGAGGCCATATCATGATGGAAGCCTGTGAATGTCTCAGGCCAAAGTAAGCATGGGAGGACATTATTTGCATAGGACAGCCCCCTTCAAAATCACATCATCATGCTGCAGTTGCCATGTAGTGTTACTAGAGGGCAGCAGTATGACCATAATAGAAGAGAGAAGTGTTAAATCTGTTTGCTGACGTACCGCTTGTCTTTCTTGGTCTTTGCTGGGCCTGTGGAGCGGGGGACTACAATAAGCGAGTGAATGAGTAATGAGGAAAGATTATCCTGCATTTGTGGGGAAGGGAGAGCACTTGGAGGGAAAACGGCAAGATGACAGAGTTAAAGCATAGATGTTTGCTGAGTGATTGGGTGAGTGTGTCATCTGTCTC
Source organism: Pleurodeles waltl (assembly GCF_031143425.1). Taxonomy (NCBI): domain Eukaryota; kingdom Metazoa; phylum Chordata; class Amphibia; order Caudata; family Salamandridae; genus Pleurodeles; species Pleurodeles waltl. The sequence continues at coordinate 541,441,929 of NC_090443.1, read as the reverse complement.
TTTGAAAGGACACGTGAGAGAAGAACAGGAGCCCATGGCCTTCAGATGAGAGAAGAAGCATAGAAGAGCATTTTCCACAAAATAAAAACCTTTACTTCATCTCAAAGCTTCCAACTTTGCAGGTTGTAAGATTTGCCTTGTTGCTGCATAAATAGGCAGAACTAGTGAGGCTCTTCCCAGAATATAAGTAGCATACTCTTTGGGAGTATCCTGAGGTCAGGCATGTCAGGCACATAATTGGGGATATGAGGCCAAGAAAAACGTTAGGAAGCTTGCTCTAATCATCTGCAGGATAGAAGGACAATGGAGAGAAACTAGAGAGGGAACCAGGCTGCACAAAAAAAAAGGGGCAGGGTGGCACATTACACCCTAGCAGGAATATCTGATCCCCATACCTCTACCCCTGGGACACCATTGGTGACTTCTCAATACCCCCATCTCATTGCCACTCAAGTGTTCCGTCCTAGTATCTGAATGACCATAAACACCCTTCCTTTCGGCCCTCCTTTTGTAATTCTCCCAGTAACCCAGGTGCTTTGCCACTGTCCAGCCTCCAGTGACCAGTTGGATGCACATTGCTCGGCACCCCCATCCACTTACCACTCCGTGCAGCCCCTCTCCGCACACTCAAACTACCCTTCTTTAAATTCGATATACACGATCTGCCTCACTATAAGCTGTGACCTTCCTCTGTGGATTATATACCCAATCCAAGGAGGACAAGTCACTTGTCGAGCACCCCAAACTCTCTGCAGACGCTGCCAATTCAGGGACTACTGCCTAGTTTGCATGCCATGATTATTCTCTATGCCACATCCAACCAATTGCCACATGCGCCGTCTCCCTGACTCATTCATCTACTTCCCCAAACCACCCGCCTTATTCACCAAATTTGAATGCTCTCAGCTGTCATAGCGGGCATCTCTGCTTCCTGTTCACCCACTTTTCCCCTTCTTTCTTTGTTGCCCACCTGTGCTCAGATGGCCATTCCTCCAAGTGCCACTTGAAGCTCGCCTTCCTTCTGGTTCTCTACCTTATAAAGCCCCTTTCAGTACTACCATCACAGCAATTGTCATTTTGTGGCTGCTCCTTTGTGGTGAGTAAATGAAGAAGAGGGTATCGCACAAGAAAGTACCCACACAATGGGGGGGACACTTGTCAACATTCCCCTTCCCTTCAGTGTCTTCAGCATCTGTTTTCAATACAACTACCCCAAGAGACCTCATAACAGATCCTGCGAGGGTGGGGGTAATAAAAACTTGGGGTGCCTTGTCCCCCCTCACCGTGTCTTACCACGTGCTCCTTGCTGTCACCTCTTTCAATACCATAACTACAGTATGTCTGTCTTGTGCACCCCTTGTGGTCGGTAATAAAAAAGTGCCCTAAGGCTGTTCCCCTAAGTTCCCTCTGTTGCCCCTATACTTTTGGGGTACACCCCCTCTCCCCGGAAAAGGGGGGGGCAAAAAAAAATGATGGGTAGCGCACCCAAAGCCAAACCACATCATTCTGTGCCTTCTAGCACCCTCTTTTGTAATGCACCCCAACACCCCTTTTTTACACTGCTCCCCAAAATTTGTCCCCCCCACTCTGTATTTGGGGAGGGGGAGGGAGCGGTCATAAAATGTTGGGGGTCTACTATCGTAGTGCCCCTCCTATCAGGTCACCCCACCTCTGTTTGCTGAAGGGGGAGGGGTACTCTTTCCTTGTTGGGCTCACTCCCCTATGCTCCGCCCCCTGACCTATTGCCCCAGACTCTGCCTACTTCTCCCTTTCCTCTGTGGCCCCACCCCTCTCTACACATGCCCCTCCCCTTGGTCCCTCCTAGGCTGTATGCCACCACCCTAGGCTCCTCCCCCCAACTATGCCCCCCCTTCTTTCTGCTTTCCTTTCTTACTCCACCCATTCACACTCCCCCTCTGTGGCTCCTCCCCCAGGCTGAATGCCACCACCTGTCCCTAGGCTCCTCCCCGAACTATGCCCCCCCCTCTCTCTGCTTTCCTTTTTTACTCCGCCCATTCACACTCCCCCTCTGGGGCTCCTCCCCTCTACTCTACTCCCACTCAGCCTGGGCCTGAACCTCACTCTCTCTGCCCAGACACACCAACCACTCTGTTCTCCACCATTCAGGCTTCTCTCCTCACACACCAACCACTCTCTCCATCCACCAATCACCATCCAGGACCATCTTCATCTACACACCAACCACTCTTACATCCACCAATCACCAGCCAGGCACACCTCCACACATTTTACTTACCGACTTACCTCTGCATCACCGCCATCAGTCATCTGGTGCCGAACCCGGGATTTGAACCCTGGTCGTCTGGGTGGAAGGCAGGAACTTACCCACTGGACCACACGGGCTTCCATGTTTGTATTATTTCCAATAGTCCCTATATCATGGCTATGATGTGTCATGTAGACTAGGGGGCCTGTATGTAGCTTATAGATGCTCCTGAATCCCTGATTACCAGCAAGGAGCAATAGCTCAGTGGTAATGTCATCTGCCTCTGATGCTGAAAGCTCCCCTGGCCGAGGGTTCAAATCCCGCCATGGGTGGAAAAATTTTTTTTTTTCTTTTTTTTTCCATTAACTAATATTTCGATTTTATAAAAACCAGGAGCAATTTCAGACACTCTTTTTTGCACGAGTGCCTGAAAATTATAAATATTTTCTCTCCTGACTCCCATGCAGTCCCCTTTTTCATTAGTAGGTGAAATATGGGTAAAGCATTATCTTCAGTTATCAATCTATGGATTTCTTGTCTTTGAATTTGGCATTTCGTAGGGCGAATGTGGCCTAGGGGCTATAACTGAGCAGAAATAAGCCTCCCACAAATAATAAAATAGGTTGAGTGGTGGGGATTTTTCATTTTGGTGTGAACAGAGCTGTGTAATCAGGGGGATAGTGCCTGTGCTGCTGGCTAGGCATATTGGCCTAGTGTTAGCTCTCACTCACGAAATGATGGGCAAAGTTTGGAGCTGGTCAAACTCCCTTTATTAGGTGCAATCAGAAGACAGACATGTTGAAGTTTTCAAGAGTCAGAAAAGGGTAAAGTCCGGCGTGTGCTTCATTGGGCCTGCATCATGCCTGTTGCAGCAGCTGGCCTGGCCTGGCCCTGGGTCTTTAAACAACCCAGCACTCAGTCGTTAGCTAGCAAGCAAGGCCCCCGAACGCCCACGAACGCCCATGTTCTGTTTAGAGGAAGACTGCAGACAATTTGGCACCCTGCTAAATGAGGGTGCTTTCCCATGAGCGGCCTTCGAGTAGGAAAAGCTTTAGCCTAAGACAAGTTGTCAAGCTTAAAATTCTGCTGAAAGCCATATGTTGGAGGCCATATCATGATGGAAGCCTGTGAATGTCTCAGGCCAAAGTAAGCATGGGAGGACATTATTTGCATAGGACAGCCCCCTTCAAAATCACATCATCATGCTGCAGTTGCCATGTAGTGTTACTAGAGGGCAGCAGTATGACCATAATAGAAGAGAGAAGTGTTAAATCTGTTTGCTGACGTACCGCTTGTCTTTCTTGGTCTTTGCTGGGCCTGTGGAGCGGGGGACTACAATAAGCGAGTGAATGAGTAATGAGGAAAGATTATCCTGCATTTGTGGGGAAGGGAGAGCACTTGGAGGGAAAACGGCAAGATGACAGAGTTAAAGCATAGATGTTTGCTGAGTGATTGGGTGAGTGTGTCATCTGTCTCTTTGAAAGGACACGTGAGAGAAGAACAGGAGCCCATGGCCTTCAGATGAGAGAAGAAGCATAGAAGAGCATTTTCCACAAAATAAAAACCTTTACTTCATCTCAAAGCTTCCAACTTTGCAGGTTGTAAGATTTGCCTTGTTGCTGCATAAATAGGCAGAACTAGTGAGGCTCTTCCCAGAATATAAGTAGCATACTCTTTGGGAGTATCCTGAGGTCAGGCATGTCAGGCACATAATTGGGGATATGAGGCCAAGAAAAACGTTAGGAAGCTTGCTCTAATCATCTGCAGGATAGAAGGACAATGGAGAGAAACTAGAGAGGGAACCAGGCTGCACAAAAAAAAGGGGCAGGGTGGCACATTACACCCTAGCAGGAATATCTGATCCCCATACCTCTACCCCTGGGACACCATTGGTGACTTCTCAATACCCCCATCTCATTGCCACTCAAGTGTTCCGTCCTAGTATCTGAATGACCATAAACACCCTTCCTTTCGGCCCTCCTTTTGTAATTCTCCCAGTAACCCAGGTGCTTTGCCACTGTCCAGCCTCCAGTGACCAGTTGGATGCACATTGCTCGGCACCCCATCCACTTACCACTCCGTGCAGCCCCTCTCCGCACACTCAAACTACCCTTCTTTAAATTCGATATACACGATCTGCCTCACTATAAGCTGTGACCTTCCCTCTGTGGATTATATACCCAATCCAAGGAGGACAAGTCACTTGTCGAGCACCCCAAACTCTCTGCAGACGCTGCCAATTCAGGGACTACTGCCTAGTTTGCATGCCATGATTATTCTCTATGCCACATCCAACCAATTGCCACATGCGCCGTCTCCCTGACTCATTCATCTACTTCCCCAAACCACCCGCCTTATTCACCAAATTTGAATGCTCTCAGCTGTCATAGCGGGCATCTCTGCTTCCTGTTCACCCACTTTTCCCCTTCTTTCTTAGTTGCCCACCTGTGCTCAGATGGCCATTCCTCCAAGTGCCACTTGAAGCTCGCCTTCCTTCTGGTTCTCTACCTTATAAAGCCCCTTTCAGTACTACCATCACAGCAATTGTCATTTTGTGGCTGCTCCTTTGTGGTGAGTAAATGAAGAAGAGGGTATCGCACAAGAAAGTACCCACACAATGGGGGGGACACTTGTCAACATTCCCCTTCCCTTCAGTGTCTTCAGCATCTGTTTTCAATACAACTACCCCAAGAGACCTCATAACAGATCCTGCGAGGGTGGGGGTAATAAAAACTTGGGGTGCCTTGTCCCCCCTCACCGTGTCTTACCACGTGCTCCTTGCTGTCACCTCTTTCAATACCATAACTACAGTATGTCTGTCTTGTGCACCCCTTGTGGTCGGTAATAAAAAAGTGCCCTAAGGCTGTTCCCCTAAGTTCCCTCTGTTGCCCCTATACTTTTGGGGTACACCCCCTCTCCCCGGAAAAGGGGGGGGCAAAAAAAAATGATGGGTAGCGCACCCAAAGCCAAACCACATCATTCTGTGCCTTCTAGCACCCTCTTTTGTAATGCACCCCAACACCCCTTTTTTACACTGCTCCCCAAAATTTGTCCCCCCCACTCTGTATTTGGGGAGGGGGAGGGAGCGGTCATAAAATGTTGGGGGTCTACTATCGTAGTGCCCCTCCTATCAGGTCACCCCACCTCTGTTTGCTGAAGGGGGAGGGGTACTCTTTCCTTGTTGGGCTCACTCCCCTATGCTCCGCCCCCTGACCTATTGCCCCAGACTCTGCCTACTTCTCCCTTTCCTCTGTGGCCCCACCCCTCTCTACACATGCCCCTCCCCTTGGTCCCTCCTAGGCTGTATGCCACCACCCTAGGCTCCTCCCCCCAACTATGCCCCCCCTTCTTTCTGCTTTCCTTTCTTACTCCACCCATTCACACTCCCCCTCTGTGGCTCCTCCCCCAGGCTGAATGCCACCACCTGTCCCTAGGCTCCTCCCCGAACTATGCCCCCCCCTCTCTCTGCTTTCCTTTTTTACTCCGCCCATTCACACTCCCCCTCTGGGGCTCCTCCCCTCTACTCTACTCCCACTCAGCCTGGGCCTGAACCTCACTCTCTCTGCCCAGACACACCAACCACTCTGTTCTCCACCATTCAGGCTTCTCTCCTCACACACCAACCACTCTCTCCATCCACCAATCACCATCCAGGACCATCTTCATCTACACACCAACCACTCTTACATCCACCAATCACCAGCCAGGCACACCTCCACACATTTTACTTACCGACTTACCTCTGCATCACCGCCATCAGTCATCTGGTGCCGAACCCGGGATTTGAACCCTGGTCGTCTGGGTGGAAGGCAGGAACTTACCCACTGGACCACACGGGCTTCCATGTTTGTATTATTTCCAATAGTCCCTATATCATGGCTATGATGTGTCATGTAGACTAGGGGGCCTGTATGTAGCTTATAGATGCTCCTGAATCCCTGATTACCAGCAAGGAGCAATAGCTCAGTGGTAATGTCATCTGCCTCTGATGCTGAAAGCTCCCCTGGCCGAGGGTTCAAATCCCGCCATGGGTGGAAAAATTTTTTTTTTTCTTTTTTTTTCCATTAACTAATATTTCGATTTTATAAAAACCAGGAGCAATTTCAGACACTCTTTTTTGCACGAGTGCCTGAAAATTATAAATATTTTCTCTCCTGACTCCCATGCAGTCCCCTTTTTCATTAGTAGGTGAAATATGGGTAAAGCATTATCTTCAGTTATCAATCTATGGATTTCTTGTCTTTGAATTTGGCATTTCGTAGGGCGAATGTGGCCTAGGGGCTATAACTGAGCAGAAATAAGCCTCCCACAAATAATAAAATAGGTTGAGTGGTGGGGATTTTTCATTTTGGTGTGAACAGAGCTGTGTAATCAGGGGGATAGTGCCTGTGCTGCTGGCTAGGCATATTGGCCTAGTGTTAGCTCTCACTCACGAAATGATGGGCAAAGTTTGGAGCTGGTCAAACTCCCTTTATTAGGTGCAATCAGAAGACAGACATGTTGAAGTTTTCAAGAGTCAGAAAAGGGTAAAGTCCGGCGTGTGCTTCATTGGGCCTGCATCATGCCTGTTGCAGCAGCTGGCCTGGCCTGGCCCTGGGTCTTTAAACAACCCAGCACTCAGTCGTTAGCTAGCAAGCAAGGCCCCCGAACGCCCACGAACGCCCATGTTCTGTTTAGAGGAAGACTGCAGACAATTTGGCACCCTGCTAAATGAGGGTGCTTTCCCATGAGCGGCCTTCGAGTAGGAAAAGCTTTAGCCTAAGACAAGTTGTCAAGCTTAAAATTCTGCTGAAAGCCATATGTTGGAGGCCATATCATGATGGAAGCCTGTGAATGTCTCAGGCCAAAGTAAGCATGGGAGGACATTATTTGCATAGGACAGCCCCCTTCAAAATCACATCATCATGCTGCAGTTGCCATGTAGTGTTACTAGAGGGCAGCAGTATGACCATAATAGAAGAGAGAAGTGTTAAATCTGTTTGCTGACGTACCGCTTGTCTTTCTTGGTCTTTGCTGGGCCTGTGGAGCGGGGGACTACAATAAGCGAGTGAATGAGTAATGAGGAAAGATTATCCTGCATTTGTGGGGAAGGGAGAGCACTTGGAGGGAAAACGGCAAGATGACAGAGTTAAAGCATAGATGTTTGCTGAGTGATTGGGTGAGTGTGTCATCTGTCTCTTTGAAAGGACACGTGAGAGAAGAACAGGAGCCCATGGCCTTCAGATGAGAGAAGAAGCATAGAAGAGCATTTTCCACAAAATAAAAACCTTTACTTCATCTCAAAGCTTCCAACTTTGCAGGTTGTAAGATTTGCCTTGTTGCTGCATAAATAGGCAGAACTAGTGAGGCTCTTCCCAGAATATAAGTAGCATACTCTTTGGGAGTATCCTGAGGTCAGGCATGTCAGGCACATAATTGGGGATATGAGGCCAAGAAAAACGTTAGGAAGCTTGCTCTAATCATCTGCAGGATAGAAGGACAATGGAGAGAAACTAGAGAGGGAACCAGGCTGCACAAAAAAAAGGGGCAGGGTGGCACATTACACCCTAGCAGGAATATCTGATCCCCATACCTCTACCCCTGGGACACCATTGGTGACTTCTCAATACCCCCATCTCATTGCCACTCAAGTGTTCCGTCCTAGTATCTGAATGACCATAAACACCCTTCCTTTCGGCCCTCCTTTTGTAATTCTCCCAGTAACCCAGGTGCTTTGCCACTGTCCAGCCTCCAGTGACCAGTTGGATGCACATTGCTCGGCACCCCATCCACTTACCACTCCGTGCAGCCCCTCTCCGCACACTCAAACTACCCTTCTTTAAATTCGATATACACGATCTGCCTCACTATAAGCTGTGACCTTCCCTCTGTGGATTATATACCCAATCCAAGGAGGACAAGTCACTTGTCGAGCACCCCAAACTCTCTGCAGACGCTGCCAATTCAGGGACTACTGCCTAGTTTGCATGCCATGATTATTCTCTATGCCACATCCAACCAATTGCCACATGCGCCGTCTCCCTGACTCATTCATCTACTTCCCCAAACCACCCGCCTTATTCACCAAATTTGAATGCTCTCAGCTGTCATAGCGGGCATCTCTGCTTCCTGTTCACCCACTTTTCCCCTTCTTTCTTTGTTGCCCACCTGTGCTCAGATGGCCATTCCTCCAAGTGCCACTTGAAGCTCGCCTTCCTTCTGGTTCTCTACCTTATAAAGCCCCTTTCAGTACTACCATCACAGCAATTGTCATTTTGTGGCTGCTCCTTTGTGGTGAGTAAATGAAGAAGAGGGTATCGCACAAGAAAGTACCCACACAATGGGGGGGACACTTGTCAACATTCCCCTTCCCTTCAGTGTCTTCAGCATCTGTTTTCAATACAACTACCCCAAGAGACCTCATAACAGATCCTGCGAGGGTGGGGGTAATAAAAACTTGGGGTGCCTTGTCCCCCCTCACCGTGTCTTACCACGTGCTCCTTGCTGTCACCTCTTTCAATACCATAACTACAGTATGTCTGTCTTGTGCACCCCTTGTGGTCGGTAATAAAAAAGTGCCCTAAGGCTGTTCCCCTAAGTTCCCTCTGTTGCCCCTATACTTTTGGGGTACACCCCCTCTCCCCGGAAAAGGGGGGGGCAAAAAAAAATGATGGGTAGCGCACCCAAAGCCAAACCACATCATTCTGTGCCTTCTAGCACCCTCTTTTGTAATGCACCCCAACACCCCTTTTTTACACTGCTCCCCAAAATTTGTCCCCCCCACTCTGTATTTGGGGAGGGGGAGGGAGCGGTCATAAAATGTTGGGGGTCTACTATCGTAGTGCCCCTCCTATCAGGTCACCCCACCTCTGTTTGCTGAAGGGGGAGGGGTACTCTTTCCTTGTTGGGCTCACTCCCCTATGCTCCGCCCCCTGACCTATTGCCCCAGACTCTGCCTACTTCTCCCTTTCCTCTGTGGCCCCACCCCTCTCTACACATGCCCCTCCCCTTGGTCCCTCCTAGGCTGTATGCCACCACCCTAGGCTCCTCCCCCCAACTATGCCCCCCCTTCTTTCTGCTTTCCTTTCTTACTCCACCCATTCACACTCCCCCTCTGTGGCTCCTCCCCCAGGCTGAATGCCACCACCTGTCCCTAGGCTCCTCCCCGAACTATGCCCCCCCCTCTCTCTGCTTTCCTTTTTTACTCCGCCCATTCACACTCCCCCTCTGGGGCTCCTCCCCTCTACTCTACTCCCACTCAGCCTGGGCCTGAACCTCACTCTCTCTGCCCAGACACACCAACCACTCTGTTCTCCACCATTCAGGCTTCTCTCCTCACACACCAACCACTCTCTCCATCCACCAATCACCATCCAGGACCATCTTCATCTACACACCAACCACTCTTACATCCACCAATCACCAGCCAGGCACACCTCCACACATTTTACTTACCGACTTACCTCTGCATCACCGCCATCAGTCATCTGGTGCCGAACCCGGGATTTGAACCCTGGTCGTCTGGGTGGAAGGCAGGAACTTACCCACTGGACCACACGGGCTTCCATGTTTGTATTATTTCCAATAGTCCCTATATCATGGCTATGATGTGTCATGTAGACTAGGGGGCCTGTATGTAGCTTATAGATGCTCCTGAATCCCTGATTACCAGCAAGGAGCAATAGCTCAGTGGTAATGTCATCTGCCTCTGATGCTGAAAGCTCCCCTGGCCGAGGGTTCAAATCCCGCCATGGGTGGAAAACATTTTTTTTTTCTTTTTTTTTCCATTAACTAATATTTCGATTTTATAAAAACCAGGAGCAATTTCAGACACTCTTTTTTGCACGAGTGCCTGAAAATTATAAATATTTTCTCTCCTGACTCCCATGCAGTCCCCTTTTTCATTAGTAGGTGAAATATGGGTAAAGCATTATCTTCAGTTATCAATCTATGGATTTCTTGTCTTTGAATTTGGCATTTCGTAGGGCGAATGTGGCCTAGGGGCTATAACTGAGCAGAAATAAGCCTCCCACAAATAATAAAATAGGTTGAGTGGTGGGGATTTTTCATTTTGGTGTGAACAGAGCTGTGTAATCAGGGGGATAGTGCCTGTGCTGCTGGCTAGGCATATTGGCCTAGTGTTAGCTCTCACTCACGAAATGATGGGCAAAGTTTGGAGCTGGTCAAACTCCCTTTATTAGGTGCAATCAGAAGACAGACATGTTGAAGTTTTCAAGAGTCAGAAAAGGGTAAAGTCCGGCGTGTACTTCATTGGGCCTGCATCATGCCTGTTGCAGCAGCTGGCCTGGCCTGGCCCTGGGTCTTTAAACAACCCAGCACTCAGTCTTTAGCTAGCAAGCAAGGCCCCCGAACGCCCACGAACGCCCATGTTCTGTTTAGAGGAAGACTGCAGACAATTTGGCACCCTGCTAAATGAGGGTGCTTTCCCATGAGCGGCCTTCGAGTAGGAAAAGCTTTAGCCTAAGACAAGTTGTCAAGCTTAAAATTCTGCTGAAAGCCATATGTTGGAGGCCATATCATGATGGAAGCCTGTGAATGTCTCAGGCCAAAGTAAGCATGGGAGGACATTATTTGCATAGGACAGCCCCCTTCAAAATCACATCATCATGCTGCAGTTGCCATGTAGTGTTACTAGAGGGCAGCAGTATGACCATAATAGAAGAGAGAAGTGTTAAATCTGTTTGCTGACGTACCGCTTGTCTTTCTTGGTCTTTGCTGGGCCTGTGGAGCGGGGGACTACAATAAGCGAGTGAATGAGTAATGAGGAAAGATTATCCTGCATTTGTGGGGAAGGGAGAGCACTTGGAGGGAAAACGGCAAGATGACAGAGTTAAAGCATAGATGTTTGCTGAGTGATTGGGTGAGTGTGTCATCTGTCTCTTTGAAAGGACACGTGAGAGAAGAACAGGAGCCCATGGCCTTCAGATGAGAGAAGAAGCATAGAAGAGCATTTTCCACAAAATAAAAACCTTTACTTCATCTCAAAGCTTCCAACTTTGCAGGTTGTAAGATTTGCCTTGTTGCTGCATAAATAGGCAGAACTAGTGAGGCTCTTCCCAGAATATAAGTAGCATACTCTTTGGGAGTATCCTGAGGTCAGGCATGTCAGGCACATAATTGGGGATATGAGGCCAAGAAAAACGTTAGGAAGCTTGCTCTAATCATCTGCAGGATAGAAGGACAATGGAGAGAAACTAGAGAGGGAACCAGGCTGCACAAAAAAAAGGGGCAGGGTGGCACATTACACCCTAGCAGGAATATCTGATCCCCATACCTCTACCCCTGGGACACCATTGGTGACTTCTCAATACCCCCATCTCATTGCCACTCAAGTGTTCCGTCCTAGTATCTGAATGACCATAAACACCCTTCCTTTCGGCCCTCCTTTTGTAATTCTCCCAGTAACCCAGGTGCTTTGCCACTGTCCAGCCTCCAGTGACCAGTTGGATGCACATTGCTCGGCACCCCATCCACTTACCACTCCGTGCAGCCCCTCTCCGCACACTCAAACTACCCTTCTTTAAATTCGATATACACGATCTGCCTCACTATAAGCTGTGACCTTCCCTCTGTGGATTATATACCCAATCCAAGGAGGACAAGTCACTTGTCGAGCACCCCAAACTCTCTGCAGACGCTGCCAATTCAGGGACTACTGCCTAGTTTGCATGCCATGATTATTCTCTATGCCACATCCAACCAATTGCCACATGCGCCGTCTCCCTGACTCATTCATCTACTTCCCCAAACCACCCGCCTTATTCACCAAATTTGAATGCTCTCAGCTGTCATAGCGGGCATCTCTGCTTCCTGTTCACCCACTTTTCCCCTTCTTTCTTAGTTGCCCACCTGTGCTCAGATGGCCATTCCTCCAAGTGCCACTTGAAGCTCGCCTTCCTTCTGGTTCTCTACCTTATAAAGCCCCTTTCAGTACTACCATCACAGCAATTGTCATTTTGTGGCTGCTCCTTTGTGGTGAGTAAATGAAGAAGAGGGTATCGCACAAGAAAGTACCCACACAATGGGGGGGACACTTGTCAACATTCCCCTTCCCTTCAGTGTCTTAAGCATCTGTTTTCAATACAACTACCCCAAGAGACCTCATAACAGATCCTGCGAGGGTGGGGGGTGGGGGTAATAAAAACTTGGGGTGCCTTGTCCCCCCTCACCGTGTCTTACCACGTGCTCCTTGCTGTCACCTCTTTCAATACCATAACTACAGTATGTCTGTCTTGTGCACCCCTTGTGGTCGGTAATAAAAAAGTGCCCTAAGGCTGTTCCCCTAAGTTCCCTCTGTTGCCCCTATACTTTTGGGGTACACCCCCTCTCCCCGGAAAAGGGGGGGGCAAAAAAAAATGATGGGTAGCGCACCCAAAGCCAAACCACATCATTCTGTGCCTTCTAGCACCCTCTTTTGTAATGCACCCCAACACCCCTTTTTTACACTGCTCCCCAAAATTTGTCCCCCCCACTCTGTATTTGGGGAGGGGGAGGGAGCGGTCATAAAATGTTGGGGGTCTACTATCGTAGTGCCCCTCCTATCAGGTCACCCCACCTCTGTTTGCTGAAGGGGGAGGGGTACTCTTTCCTTGTTGGGCTCACTCCCCTATGCTCCGCCCCCTGACCTATTGCCCCAGACTCTGCCTACTTCTCCCTTTCCTCTGTGGCCCCACCCCTCTCTACACATGCCCCTCCCCTTGGTCCCTCCTAGGCTGTATGCCACCACCCTAGGCTCCTCCCCCCAACTATGCCCCCCCTTCTTTCTGCTTTCCTTTCTTACTCCACCCATTCACACTCCCCCTCTGTGGCTCCTCCCCCAGGCTGAATGCCACCACCTGTCCCTAGGCTCCTCCCCGAACTATGCCCCCCCCCTCTGCTTTCCTTTTTTACTCCGCCCATTCACACTCCCCCTCTGGGGCTCCTCCCCTCTACTCTACTCCCACTCAGCCTGGGCCTGAACCTCACTCTCTCTGCCCAGACACACCAACCACTCTGTTCTCCACCATTCAGGCTTCTCTCCTCACACACCAACCACTCTCTCCATCCACATCTACACACCAACCACTCTTACATCCACCAATCACCAGCCAGGCACACCTCCACACATTTTACTTACCGACTTACCTCTGCATCACCGCCATCAGTCATCTGGTGCCGAACCCGGGATTTGAACCCTGGTCGCCTGGGTGGAAGGCAGGAACTTACCCACTGGACCACACGGGCTTCCATGTTTGTATTATTTCCAATAGTCCCTATATCATGGCTATGGTGTGTCATGTAGACTAGGGGGCCTGTATGTAGCTTATAGATGCTCCTGAATCCCTGATTACCAGCAAGGAGCAATAGCTCAGTGGTAATGTCATCTGCCTCTGATGCTGAAAGCTCCCCTGGCCGAGGGTTCAAATCCCGCCATGGGTGGAAAAAATTTTTTTTTCTTCCATTAACTAATATTTCGATTTTATAAAAACCAGGAGCAATTTCAGACACTCTTTTTTGCACGAGTGCCTGAAAATTATAAATATTTTCTCTCCTGACTCCCATGCAGCCCCCTTTTTCATTAGAAGGTGAAATATGGGTAAAGCATTATCTTCAGTTATCAATCTATTGATTTCTTGTCTTTGAATTTGGCATTTCGTAGGGCGAATGTGGCCTAGGGGCTATAACTGAGCAGAAATAAGCCTCCCACAAATAGTAAAATAGGTTGAGTGGTGGGGATTTTTCATTTTGGTGTGAACAGAGCTGTGTAATCAGGGGGATAGTGCCTGTGCTGCTGGCTAGGCATATTGGCCTAGTGTTAGCTCTCACTCACGAAATGATGGGCAAATTTTGGAGCTGGTCAAACTCCCTTTATTAGGTGCAATCAGAAGACAGACATGTTGAAGTTTTCAAGAGTCAGAAAAGGGTAAAGTCCGGCGTGTGCTTCATTGGGCCTGCATCATGCCTGTTGCAGCAGCTGGCCTGGCCTGGCCCTGGGTCTTTAAACAACCCAGCACTCAGTCTTTAGCTAGCAAGCAAGGCCCCCGAACGCCCACGAACGCCCATGTTCTGTTTAGAGGAAGACTGCAGACAATTTGGCACCCTGCTAAATGAGGGTGCTTTCCCATGAGCGGCATTCGAGTAGGAAAAGCTTTAGCCTAAGACAAGTTGTCAAGCTTAAAATTCTGCTGAAAGCCATATGTTGGAGGCCATATCATGATGGAAGCCTGTGAATGTCTCAGGCCAAAGTAAGCATGGGAGGACATTATTTGCATAGGACAGCCCCCTTCAAAATCACATCATCATGCTGCAGTTGCCATGTAGTGTTACTAGAGGGCAGCAGTATGACCATAATAGAAGAGAGAAGTGTTAAATCTGTTTGCTGACGTACCGCTTGTCTTTGTTGGTCTTTGCTGGGCCTGTGGAGCGGGGGACTACAATAAGCGAGTGAATGAGTAATGAGGAAAGATTATCCTGCATTTGTGGGGAAGGGAGAGCACTTGGAGGGAAAATGGCAAGATGACAGAGTTAAAGCATAGATGTTTGCTGAGTGATTGGGTGAGTGTGTCATCTGTCTCTTTGAAAGGACACGTGAGAGAAGAACAGGAGCCCATGGCCTTCAGATGAGAGAAGAAGCATAGAAGAGCATTTTCCACAAAATAAAAACCTTTACTTCATCTCAAAGCTTCCAACTTTGCAGGTTGTAAGATTTGCCTTGTTGCTGCATAAATAGGCAGAACTAGTGAGGCTCTTCCCAGAATATAAGTAGCATACTCTTTGGGAGTATCCTGAGGTCAGGCATGTCAGGCACATAATTGGGGATATGAGGCCAAGAAAAACGTTAGGAAGCTTGCTCTAATCATCTGCAGGATAGAAGGACAATGGAGAGAAACTAGAGAGGGAACCAGGCTGCACAAAAAAAAGGGGCAGGGTGGCACATTACACCCAAGCAGGAATATCTGATCCCCATACCTCTACCCCTGGGACACCATTGGTGACTTCTCAATACCCCCATCTCATTGCCACTCAAGTGTTCCGTCCTAGTATCTGAATGACCATAAACACCCTTCCTTTCGGCCCTCCTTTTGTAATTTTCCCAGTAACCCAGGTGCTTTGCCACTGTCCAGTCTCCAGTGACCAGTTGGATGCACATTGCTCGGCACCCCATCCACTTACCACTCCGTGCAGCCCCTCTCCGCACACTCAAACTACCCTTCTTTAAATTCGATATACACGATCTGCCTCACTATAAGCTGTGACCTTCCCTCTGTGGATTATATACCCAATCCAAGGAGGACAAGTCACTTGTCGAGCACCCCAAACTCTCTGCAGACGCTGCCAATTCAGGGACTACTGCCTAGTTTGCATGCCATGATTATTCTCTATGCCACATCCAACCAATTGCCACATGCGCCGTCTCCCTGACTCATTCATCTACTTCCCCAAACCACCCGCCTTATTCACCAAATTTGAATGCTCTCAGCTGTCATAGCGGGCATCTCTGCTTCCTGTTCACCCACTTTTCCCCTTCTTTCTTAGTTGCCCACCTGTGCTCAGATGGCCATTCCTCCAAGTGCCACTTGAAGCTCGCCTTCCTTCTGGTTCTCTACCTTATAAAGCCCCTTTCAGTACTACCATCACAGCAATTGTCATTTTGTGGCTGCTCCTTTGTGGTGAGTAAATGAAGAAGAGGGTATCGCACAAGAAAGTACCCACACAATGGGGGGGACACTTGTCAACATTCCCCTTCCCTTCAGTGTCTTAAGCATCTGTTTTCAATACAACTACCCCAAGAGACCTCATAACAGATCCTGCGAGGGTGGGGGGTGGGGGTAATAAAAACTTGGGGTGCCTTGTCCCCCCTCACCGTGTCTTACCA
The DNA here is from genome assembly GCF_031143425.1 of Pleurodeles waltl. Lineage (NCBI taxonomy): Eukaryota > Metazoa > Chordata > Amphibia > Caudata > Salamandridae > Pleurodeles > Pleurodeles waltl. Next base: position 541,425,847 of record NC_090443.1, on the reverse strand, counting down.
CGTGCTCCTTGCTGTCACCTCTTTCAATACCATAACTACAGTATGTCTGTCTTGTGCACCCCTTGTGGTCGGTAATAAAAAAGTGCCCTAAGGCTGTTCCCCTAAGTTCCCTCTGTTGCCCCTATACTTTTGGGGTACACCCCCTCTCCCCGGAAAAGGGGGGGGCAAAAAAAAATGATGGGTAGCGCACCCAAAGCCAAACCAAATCATTCTGTGCCTTCTAGCACCCTCTTTTGTAATGCACCCCAACACCCCTTTTTTACACTGCTCCCCAAAATTTGTCCCCCCCACTCTGTATTTGGGGAGGGGGAGGGAGCGGTCATAAAATGTTGGGGGTCTACTATCGTAGTGCCCCTCCTTTCAGGTCACCCCCCCTCTGTTTGCTGAAGGGGGAGGGGTACTCTTTCCTTGCTGGGCTCACTCCCCTATGCTCCGCCCCCTGACCTATTGCCCCAGACTCTGCCTACTTCTCCCTTTCCTCTGTGGCCCCACCCCTCTCTACACATGCCCCTCCCCTTGGTCCCTCCTAGGCTGTATGCCACCACCCTAGGCTCCTCCCCCCAACTATGCCCCCCCTTCTTTCTGCTTTCCTTTCTTACTCCACCCATTCACACTCCCCCTCTGTGGCTCCTCCCCCAGGCTGTATGCCACCACCTGTCCCTAGGTTCCTCCCCGAACTATGCCCCCCCTCTCTCTGCTTTCCTTTTTTACTCCGCCCATTCACACTCCCCCTCTGGGGCTCCTCCCCTCTACTCTACTCCCACTCAGCCTGGGCCTGAACCTCACTCTCTCTGCCCAGACACACCAACCACTCTGTTCTCCACCATTCAGGCTTCTCTCCTCACACACCAACCACTCTCTCCATCCACCAATCACCATCCAGGACCATCTTCATCTACACACCAACCACTCTTACATCCACCAATCACCAGCCAGGCACACCTCCACACATTTTACTTACCGACTTACCTCTGCATCACCGCCATCAGTCATCTGGTGCCGAACCCGGGATTTGAACCCTGGTCGTCTGGGTGGAAGGCAGGAACTTACCCACTGGACCACACGGGCTTCCATGTTTGTATTATTTCCAATAGTCCCTATATCATGGCTATGATGTGTCATGTAGACTAGGGGGCCTGTATGTAGCTTATAGATGCTCCTGAATCCCTGATTACCAGCAAGGAGCAATAGCTCAGTGGTAATGTCATCTGCCTCTGATGCTGAAAGCTCCCCTGGCCGAGGGTTCAAATCCCGCCATGGGTGGAAAAAATTTTTTTTTTCTTTTTTTTTCCATTAACTAATATTTCGATTTTATAAAAACCAGGAGCAATTTCAGACACTCTTTTTTGCACGAGTGCCTGAAAATTATAAATATTTTCTCTCCTGACTCCCATGCAGTCCCCTTTTTCATTAGTAGGTGAAATATGGGTAAAGCATTATCTTCAGTTATCAATCTATGGATTTCTTGTCTTTGAATTTGGCATTTCGTAGGGCGAATGTGGCCTAGGGGCTATAACTGAGCAGAAATAAGCCTCCCACAAATAATAAAATAGGTTGAGTGGTGGGGATTTTTCATTTTGGTGTGAACAGAGCTGTGTAATCAGGGGGATAGTGCCTGTGCTGCTGGCTAGGCATATTGGCCTAGTGTTAGCTCTCACTCACGAAATGATGGGCAAAGTTTGGAGCTGGTCAAACTCCCTTTATTAGGTGCAATCAGAAGACAGACATGTTGAAGTTTTCAAGAGTCAGAAAAGGGTAAAGTCCGGCGTGTGCTTCATTGGGCCTGCATCATGCCTGTTGCAGCAGCTGGCCTGGCCTGGCCCTGGGTCTTTAAACAACCCAGCACTCAGTCGTTAGCTAGCAAGCAAGGCCCCCGAACGCCCACGAACGCCCATGTTCTGTTTAGAGGAAGACTGCAGACAATTTGGCACCCTGCTAAATGAGGGTGCTTTCCCATGAGCGGCATTCGAGTAGGAAAAGCTTTAGCCTAAGACAAGTTGTCAAGCTTAAAATTCTGCTGAAAGCCATATGTTGGAGGCCATATCATGATGGAAGCCTGTGAATGTCTCAGGCCAAAGTAAGCATGGGAGGACATTATTTGCATAGGACAGCCCCCTTCAAAATCACATCATCATGCTGCAGTTGCCATGTAGTGTTACTAGAGGGCAGCAGTATGACCATAATAGAAGAGAGAAGTGTTAAATCTGTTTGCTGACGTACCGCTTGTCTTTCTTGGTCTTTGCTGGGCCTGTGGAGCGGGGGACTACAATAAGCGAGTGAATGAGTAATGAGGAAAGATTATCCTGCATTTGTGGGGAAGGGAGAGCACTTGGAGGGAAAATGGCAAGATGACAGAGTTAAAGCATAGATGTTTGCTGAGTGATTGGGTGAGTGTGTCATCTGTCTCTTTGAAAGGACACGTGAGAGAAGAACAGGAGCCCATGGCCTTCAGATGAGAGAAGAAGCATAGAAGAGCATTTTCCACAAAATAAAAACCTTTACTTCATCTCAAAGCTTCCAACTTTGCAGGTTGTAAGATTTGCCTTGTTGCTGCATAAATAGGCAGAACTAGTGAGGCTCTTCCCAGAATATAAGTAGCATACTCTTTGGGAGTATCCTGAGGTCAGGCATGTCAGGCACATAATTGGGGATATGAGGCCAAGAAAAACGTTAGGAAGCTTGCTCTAATCATCTGCAGGATAGAAGGACAATGGAGAGAAACTAGAGAGGGAACCAGGCTGCACAAAAAAAAGGGGCAGGGTGGCACATTACACCCAAGCAGGAATATCTGATCCCCATACCTCTACCCCTGGGACACCATTGGTGACTTCTCAATACCCCCATCTCATTGCCACTCAAGTGTTCCGTCCTAGTATCTGAATGACCATAAACACCCTTCCTTTCGGCCCTCCTTTTGTAATTTTCCCAGTAACCCAGGTGCTTTGCCACTGTCCAGTCTCCAGTGACCAGTTGGATGCACATTGCTCGGCACCCCATCCACTTACCACTCCGTGCAGCCCCTCTCCGCACACTCAAACTACCCTTCTTTAAATTCGATATACACGATCTGCCTCACTATAAGCTGTGACCTTCCCTCTGTGGATTATATACCCAATCCAAGGAGGACAAGTCACTTGTCGAGCACCCCAAACTCTCTGCAGACGCTGCCAATTCAGGGACTACTGCCTAGTTTGCATGCCATGATTATTCTCTATGCCACATCCAACCAATTGCCACATGCGCCGTCTCCCTGACTCATTCATCTACTTCCCCAAACCACCCGCCTTATTCACCAAATTTGAATGCTCTCAGCTGTCATAGCGGGCATCTCTGCTTCCTGTTCACCCACTTTTCCCCTTCTTTCTTAGTTGCCCACCTGTGCTCAGATGGCCATTCCTCCAAGTGCCACTTGAAGCTCGCCTTCCTTCTGGTTCTCTACCTTATAAAGCCCCTTTCAGTACTACCATCACAGCAATTGTCATTTTGTGGCTGCTCCTTTGTGGTGAGTAAATGAAGAAGAGGGTATCGCACAAGAAAGTACCCACACAATGGGGGGGACACTTGTCAACATTCCCCTTCCCTTCAGTGTCTTAAGCATCTGTTTTCAATACAACTACCCCAAGAGACCTCATAACAGATCCTGCGAGGGTGGGGGGTGGGGGTAATAAAAACTTGGGGTGCCTTGTCCCCCCTCACCGTGTCTTACCACGTGCTCCTTGCTGTCACCTCTTTCAATACCATAACTACAGTATGTCTGTCTTGTGCACCCCTTGTGGTCGGTAATAAAAAAGTGCCCTAAGGCTGTTCCCCTAAGTTCCCTCTGTTGCCCCTATACTTTTGGGGTACACCCCCTCTCCCCGGAAAAGGGGGGGGCAAAAAAAAATGATGGGTAGCGCACCCAAAGCCAAACCAAATCATTCTGTGCCTTCTAGCACCCTCTTTTGTAATGCACCCCAACACCCCTTTTTTACACTGCTCCCCAAAATTTGTCCCCCCCACTCTGTATTTGGGGAGGGGGAGGGAGCGGTCATAAAATGTTGGGGGTCTACTATCGTAGTGCCCCTCCTTTCAGGTCACCCCCCCCTCTGTTTGCTGAAGGGGGAGGGGTACTCTTTCCTTGCTGGGCTCACTCCCCTATGCTCCGCCCCCTGACCTATTGCCCCAGACTCTGCCTACTTCTCCCTTTCCTCTGTGGCCCCACCCCTCTCTACACATGCCCCTCCCCTTGGTCCCTCCTAGGCTGTATGCCACCACCCTAGGCTCCTCCCCCCAACTATGCCCCCCCTTCTTTCTGCTTTCCTTTCTTACTCCACCCATTCACACTCCCCCTCTGGGGCTCCTCCCCTCTACTCTACTCCCACTCAGCCTGGGCCTGAACCTCACTCTCTCTGCCCAGACACACCAACCACTCTGTTCTCCACCATTCAGGCTTCTCTCCTCACACACCAACCACTCTCTCCATCCACCAATCACCATCCAGGACCATCTTCATCTACACACCAACCACTCTTACATCCACCAATCACCAGCCAGGCACACCTCCACACATTTTACTTACCGACTTACCTCTGCATCACCGCCATCAGTCATCTGGTGCCGAACCCGGGATTTGAACCCTGGTCGTCTGGGTGGAAGGCAGGAACTTACCCACTGGACCACACGGGCTTCCATGTTGTATTATTTCCAATAGTCCCTATATCATGGCTATGATGTGTCATGTAGACTAGGGGGCCTGTATGTAGCTTATAGATGCTCCTGAATCCCTGATTACCAGCAAGGAGCAATAGCTCAGTGGTAATGTCATCTTCCTCTGATGCTGAAAGCTCCCCTGGCCGAGGGTTCAAATCCCGCCATGGGTGGAAAACATTTTTTTTTTTCTTTTTTTTTCCATTAACTAATATTTCGATTTTATAAAAACCAGGAGCAATTTCAGACACTCTTTTTTGCACGAGTGCCTGAAAATTATAAATATTTTCTCTCCTGACTCCCATGCAGTCCCCTTTTTCATTAGTAGGTGAAAAATGGGTAAAGCATTATCTTCAGTTATCAATCTATGGATTTCTTGTCTTTGAATTTGGCATTTCGTAGGGCGAATGTGGCCTAGGGGCTATAACTGAGCAGAAATAAGCCTCCCACAAATAATAAAATAGGTTGAGTGGTGGGGATTTTTCATTTTGGTGTGAACAGAGCTGTGTAATCAGGGGGATAGTGCCTGTGCTGCTGGCTAGGCATATTGGCCTAGTGTTAGCTCTCACTCACGAAATGATGGGCAAAGTTTGGAGCTGGTCAAACTCCCTTTATTAGGTGCAATCAGAAGACAGACATGTTGAAGTTTTCAAGAGTCAGAAAAGGGTAAAGTCCGGCGTGTGCTTCATTGGGCCTGCATCATGCCTGTTGCAGCAGCTGGCCTGGCCTGGCCTGGCCCTGGGTCTTTAAACAACCCAGCACTCAGTCTTTAGCTAGCAAGCAAGGCCCCCGAACGCCCACGAACGCCCATGTTCTGTTTAGAGGAAGACTGCAGACAATTTGGCACCCTGCTAAATGAGGGTGCTTTCCCATGAGCGGCCTTCGAGTAGGAAAAGCTTTAGCCTAAGACAAGTTGTCAAGCTTAAAATTCTGCTGAAAGCCATATGTTGGAGGCCATATCATGATGGAAGCCTGTGAATGTCTCAGGCCAAAGTAAGCATGGGAGGACATTATTTGCATAGGACAGCCCCCTTCAAAATCACATCATCATGCTGCAGTTGCCATGTAGTGTTACTAGAGGGCAGCAGTATGACCATAATAGAAGAGAGAAGTGTTAAATCTGTTTGCTGACGTACCGCTTGTCTTTCTTGGTCTTTGCTGGGCCTGTGGAGCGGGGGACTACAATAAGCGAGTGAATGAGTAATGAGGAAAGATTATCCTGCATTTGTGGGGAAGGGAGAGCACTTGGAGGGAAAACGGCAAGATGACAGAGTTAAAGCATAGATGTTTGCTGAGTGATTGGGTGAGTGTGTCATCTGTCTCTTTGAAAGGACACGTGAGAGAAGAACAGGAGCCCATGGCCTTCAGATGAGAGAAGAAGCATAGAAGAGCATTTTCCACAAAATAAAAACCTTTACTTCATCTCAAAGCTTCCAACTTTGCAGGTTGTAAGATTTGCCTTGTTGCTGCATAAATAGGCAGAACTAGTGAGGCTCTTCCCAGAATATAAGTAGCATACTCTTTGGGAGTATCCTGAGGTCAGGCATGTCAGGCACATAATTGGGGATATGAGGCCAAGAAAAACGTTAGGAAGCTTGCTCTAATCATCTGCAGGATAGAAGGACAATGGAGAGAAACTAGAGAGGGAACCAGGCTGCACAAAAAAAAGGGGCAGGGTGGCACATTACACCCTAGCAGGAATATCTGATCCCCATACCTCTACCCCTGGGACACCATTGGTGACTTCTCAATACCCCCATCTCATTGCCACTCAAGTGTTCCGTCCTAGTATCTGAATGACCATAAACACCCTTCCTTTCGGCCCTCCTTTTGTAATTCTCCCAGTAACCCAGGTGCTTTGCCACTGTCCAGCCTCCAGTGACCAGTTGGATGCACATTGCTCGGCACCCCATCCACTTACCACTCCGTGCAGCCCCTCTCCGCACACTCAAACTACCCTTCTTTAAATTCGATATACACGATCTGCCTCACTATAAGCTGTGACCTTCCCTCTGTGGATTATATACCCAATCCAAGGAGGACAAGTCACTTGTCGAGCACCCCAAACTCTCTGCAGACGCTGCCAATTCAGGGACTACTGCCTAGTTTGCATGCCATGATTATTCTCTATGCACATCCAACCAATTGCCACATGCGCCGTCTCCCTGACTCATTCATCTACTTCCCCAAACCACCCGCCTTATTCACCAAATTTGAATGCTCTCAGCTGTCATAGCGGGCATCTCTGCTTCCTGTTCACCCACTTTTCCCCTTCTTTCTTAGTTGCCCACCTGTGCTCAGATGGCCATTCCTCCAAGTGCCACTTGAAGCTCGCCTTCCTTCTGGTTCTCTACCTTATAAAGCCCCTTTCAGTACTACCATCACAGCAATTGTCATTTTGTGGCTGCTCCTTTGTGGTGAGTAAATGAAGAAGAGGGTATCGCACAAGAAAGTACCCACACAATGGGGGGGACACTTGTCAACATTCCCCTTCCCTTCAGTGTCTTAAGCATCTGTTTTCAATACAACTACCCCAAGAGACCTCATAACAGATCCTGCGAGGGTGGGGGGTGGGGGTAATAAAAACTTGGGGTGCCTTGTCCCCCCTCACCGTGTCTTACCACGTGCTCCTTGCTGTCACCTCTTTCAATACCATAACTACAGTATGTCTGTCTTGTGCACCCCTTGTGGTCGGTAATAAAAAAGTGCCCTAAGGCTGTTCCCCTAAGTTCCCTCTGTTGCCCCTATACTTTTGGGGTACACCCCCTCTCCCCGGAAAAGGGGGGGGCAAAAAAAAAATGATGGGTAGCGCACCCAAAGCCAAACCACATCATTCTGTGCCTTCTAGCACCCTCTTTTGTAATGCACCCCAACACCCCTTTTTTACACTGCTCCCCAAAATTTGTCCCCCCCACTCTGTATTTGGGGAGGGGGAGGGAGCGGTCATAAAATGTTGGGGGTCTACTATCGTAGTGCCCCTCCTATCAGGTCACCCCACCTCTGTTTGCTGAAGGGGGAGGGGTACTCTTTCCTTGTTGGGCTCACTCCCCTATGCTCCGCCCCCTGACCTATTGCCCCAGACTCTGCCTACTTCTCCCTTTCCTCTGTGGCCCCACCCCTCTCTACACATGCCCCTCCCCTTGGTCCCTCCTAGGCTGTATGCCACCACCCTAGGCTCCTCCCCCCAACTATGCCCCCCCTTCTTTCTGCTTTCCTTTCTTACTCCACCCATTCACACTCCCCCTCTGTGGCTCCTCCCCCAGGCTGTATGCCACCACCTGTCCCTAGGCTCCTCCCCGAACTATGCCCCCCCCTCTCTCTGCTTTCCTTTTTTACTCCGCCCATTCACACTCCCCCTCTGGGGCTCCTCCCCTCTACTCTACTCCCACTCAGCCTGGGCCTGAACCTCACTCTCTCTGCCCAGACACACCAACCACTCTGTTCTCCACCATTCAGGCTTCTCTCCTCACACACCAACCACTCTCTCCATCCACATCTACACACCAACCACTCTTACATCCACCAATCACCAGCCAGGCACACCTCCACACATTTTACTTACCGACTGACCTCTGCATCACCGCCATCAGTCATCTGGTGCCGAACCCGGGATTTGAACCCTGGTCGCCTGGGTGGAAGGCAGGAACTTACCCACTGGACCACACGGGCTTCCATGTTTGTATTATTTCCAATAGTCCCTATATCATGGCTATGGTGTGTCATGTAGACTAGGGGGCCTGTATGTAGCTTATAGATGCTCCTGAATCCCTGATTACCAGCAAGGAGCAATAGCTCAGTGGTAATGTCATCTGCCTCTGATGCTGAAAGCTCCCCTGGCCGAGGGTTCAAATCCCGCCATGGGTGGAAAAATTTGTTTTTTCTTCCATTAACTAATATTTCGATTTTATAAAAACCAGGAGCAATTTCAGACACTCTTTTTTGCACGAGTGCCTGAAAATTATAAATATTTTCTCTCCTGACTCCCATGCAGCCCCCTTTTTCATTAGAAGGTGAAATATGGGTAAAGCATTATCTTCAGTTATCAATCTATTGATTTCTTGTCTTTGAATTTGGCATTTCGTAGGGCGAATGTGGCCTAGGGGCTATAACTGAGCAGAAATAAGCCTCCCACAAATAGTAAAATAGGTTGAGTGGTGGGGATTTTTCATTTTGGTGTGAACAGAGCTGTGTAATCAGGGGGATAGTGCCTGTGCTGCTGGCTAGGCATATTGGCCTAGTGTTAGCTCTCACTCACGAAATGATGGGCAAATTTTGGAGCTGGTCAAACTCCCTTTATTAGGTGCAATCAGAAGACAGACATGTTGAAGTTTTCAAGAGTCAGAAAAGGGTAAAGTCCGGCGTGTGCTTCATTGGGCCTGCATCATGCCTGTTGCAGCAGCTGGCCTGGCCTGGCCCTGGGTCTTTAAACAACCCAGCACTCAGTCTTTAGCTAGCAAGCAAGGCCCCCGAACGCCCACGAACGCCCATGTTCTGTTTAGAGGAAGACTGCAGACAATTTGGCACCCTGCTAAATGAGGGTGCTTTCCCATGAGCGGCATTCGAGTAGGAAAAGCTTTAGCCTAAGACAAGTTGTCAAGCTTAAAATTCTGCTGAAAGCCATATGTTGGAGGCCATATCATGATGGAAGCCTGTGAATGTCTCAGGCCAAAGTAAGCATGGGAGGACATTATTTGCATAGGACAGCCCCCTTCAAAATCACATCATCATGCTGCAGTTGCCATGTAGTGTTACTAGAGGGCAGCAGTATGACCATAATAGAAGAGAGAAGTGTTAAATCTGTTTGCTGACGTACCGCTTGTCTTTGTTGGTCTTTGCTGGGCCTGTGGAGCGGGGGACTACAATAAGCGAGTGAATGAGTAATGAGGAAAGATTATCCTGCATTTGTGGGGAAGGGAGAGCACTTGGAGGGAAAATGGCAAGATGACAGAGTTAAAGCATAGATGTTTGCTGAGTGATTGGGTGAGTGTGTCATCTGTCTCTTTGAAAGGACACGTGAGAGAAGAACAGGAGCCCATGGCCTTCAGATGAGAGTAGAAGCATAGAAGAGCATTTTCCACAAAATAAAAACCTTTACTTCATCTCAAAGCTTCCAACTTTGCAGGTTGTAAGATTTGCCTTGTTGCTGCATAAATAGGCAGAACTAGTGAGGCTCTTCCCAGAATATAAGTAGCATACTCTTTGGGAGTATCCTGAGGTCAGGCATGTCAGGCACATAATTGGGGATATGAGGCCAAGAAAAACGTTAGGAAGCTTGCTCTAATCATCTGCAGGATAGAAGGACAATGGAGAGAAACTAGAGAGGGACCCAGGCTGCACAAAAAAAAGGGGCAGGGTGGCACATTACACCCAAGCAGGAATATCTGATCCCCATACCTCTACCCCTGGGACACCATTGGTGACTTCTCAATACCCCCATCTCATTGCCACTCAAGTGTTCCGTCCTAGTATCTGAATGACCATAAACACCCTTCCTTTCGGCCCTCCTTTTGTAATTTTCCCAGTAACCCAGGTGCTTTGCCACTGTCCAGTCTCCAGTGACCAGTTGGATGCACATTGCTCGGCACCCCATCCACTTACCACTCCGTGCAGCCCCTCTCCGCACACTCAAACTACCCTTCTTTAAATTCGATATACACGATCTGCCTCACTATAAGCTGTGACCTTCCCTCTGTGGATTATATACCCAATCCAAGGAGGACAAGTCACTTGTCGAGCACCCCAAACTCTCTGCAGACGCTGCCAATTCAGGGACTACTGCCTAGTTTGCATGCCATGATTATTCTCTATGCCACATCCAACCAATTGCCACATGCGCCGTCTCCCTGACTCATTCATCTACTTCCCCAAACCACCCGCCTTATTCACCAAATTTGAATGCTCTCAGCTGTCATAGCGGGCATCTCTGCTTCCTGTTCACCCACTTTTCCCCTTCTTTCTTAGTTGCCCACCTGTGCTCAGATGGCCATTCCTCCAAGTGCCACTTGAAGCTCGCCTTCCTTCTGGTTCTCTACCTTATAAAGCCCCTTTCAGTACTACCATCACAGCAATTGTCATTTTGTGGCTGCTCCTTTGTGGTGAGTAAATGAAGAAGAGGGTATCGCACAAGAAAGTACCCACACAATGGGGGGGACACTTGTCAACATTCCCCTTCCCTTCAGTGTCTTAAGCATCTGTTTTCAATACAACTACCCCAAGAGACCTCATAACAGATCCTGCGAGGGTGGGGGGTGGGGGTAATAAAAACTTGGGGTGCCTTGTCCCCCCTCACCGTGTCTTACCACGTGCTCCTTGCTGTCACCTCTTTCAATACCATAACTACAGTATGTCTGTCTTGTGCACCCCTTGTGGTCGGTAATAAAAAAGTGCCCTAAGGCTGTTCCCCTAAGTTCCCTCTGTTGCCCCTATACTTTTGGGGTACACCCCCTCTCCCCGAAAAGGGGGGGGCAAAAAAAAATGATGGGTAGCGCACCCAAAGCCAAACCAAATCATTCTGTGCCTTCTAGCACCCTCTTTTGTAATGCACCCCAACACCCCTTTTTTACACTGCTCCCCAAAATTTGTCCCCCCCACTCTGTATTTGGGGAGGGGGAGGGAGCGGTCATAAAATGTTGGGGGTCTACTATCGTAGTGCCCCTCCTTTCAGGTCACCCCCCCTCTGTTTGCTGAAGGGGGAGGGGTACTCTTTCCTTGCTGGGCTCACTCCCCTATGCTCCGCCCCCTGACCTATTGCCCCAGACTCTGCCTACTTCTCCCTTTCCTCTGTGGCCCCACCCCTCTCTACACATGCCCCTCCCCTTGGTCCCTCCTAGGCTGTATGCCACCACCCTAGGCTCCTCCCCCCAACTATGCCCCCCCTTCTTTCTGCTTTCCTTTCTTACTCCACCCATTCACACTCCCCCTCTGTGGCTCCTCCCCCAGACTGTATGCCACCACCTGTCCCTAGGTTCCTCCCCGAACTATGCCCCCCCCTCTCTCTGCTTTCCTTTTTTACTCCGCCCATTCACACTCCCCCTCTGGGGCTCCTCCCCTCTACTCTACTCCCACTCAGCCTGGGCCTGAACCTCACTCTCTCTGCCCAGACACACCAACCACTCTGTTCTCCACCATTCAGGCTTCTCTCCTCACACACCAACCACTCTCTCCATCCACCAATCACCATCCAGGACCATCTTCATCTACACACCAACCACTCTTACATCCACCAATCACCAGCCAGGCACACCTCCACACATTTTACTTACCGACTTACCTCTGCATCACCGCCATCAGTCATCTGGTGCCGAACCCGGGATTTGAACCCTGGTCGTCTGGGTGGAAGGCAGGAACTTACCCACTGGACCACACGGGCTTCCATGTTTGTATTATTTCCAATAGTCCCTATATCATGGCTATGATGTGTCATGTAGACTAGGGGGCCTGTATGTAGCTTATAGATGCTCCTGAATCCCTGATTACCAGCAAGGAGCAATAGCTCAGTGGTAATGTCATCTGCCTCTGATGCTGAAAGCTCCCCTGGCCGAGGGTTCAAATCCCGCCATGGGTGGAAAAAAATTTTTTTTTCTTTTTTTTTCCATTAACTAATATTTCGATTTATAAAAACCAGGAGCAATTTCAGACACTCTTTTTTGCACGAGTGCCTGAAAATTATAAATATTTTCTCTCCTGACTCCCATGCAGTCCCCTTTTTCATTAGTAGGTGAAATATGGGTAAAGCATTATCTTCAGTTATCAATCTATGGATTTCTTGTCTTTGAATTTGGCATTTCGTAGGGCGAATGTGGCCTAGGGGCTATAACTGAGCAGAAATAAGCCTCCCACAAATAATAAAATAGGTTGAGTGGTGGGGATTTTTCATTTTGGTGTGAACAGAGCTGTGTAATCAGGGGGATAGTGCCTGTGCTGCTGGCTAGGCATATTGGCCTAGTGTTAGCTCTCACTCACGAAATGATGGGCAAAGTTTGGAGCTGGTCAAACTCCCTTTATTAGGTGCAATCAGAAGACAGACATGTTGAAGTTTTCAAGAGTCAGAAAAGGGTAAAGTCCGGCGTGTGCTTCATTGGGCCTGCATCATGCCTGTTGCAGCAGCTGGCCTGGCCTGGCCCTGGGTCTTTAAACAACCCAGCACTCAGTCGTTAGCTAGCAAGCAAGGCCCCCGAACGCCCACGAACGCCCATGTTCTGTTTAGAGGAAGACTGCAGACAATTTGGCACCCTGCTAAATGAGGGTGCTTTCCCATGAGCGGCATTCGAGTAGGAAAAGCTTTAGCCTAAGACAAGTTGTCAAGCTTAAAATTCTGCTGAAAGCCATATGTTGGAGGCCATATCATGATGGAAGCCTGTGAATGTCTCAGGCCAAAGTAAGCATGGGAGGACATTATTTGCATAGGACAGCCCCCTTCAAAATCACATCATCATGCTGCAGTTGCCATGTAGTGTTACTAGAGGGCAGCAGTATGACCATAATAGAAGAGAGAAGTGTTAAATCTGTTTGCTGACGTACCGCTTGTCTTTCTTGGTCTTTGCTGGGCCTGTGGAGCGGGGGACTACAATAAGCGAGTGAATGAGTAATGAGGAAAGATTATCCTTCATTTGTGGGGAAGGGAGAGCACTTGGAGGGAAAATGGCAAGATGACAGAGTTAAAGCATAGATGTTTGCTGAGTGATTGGGTGAGTGTGTCATCTGTCTCTTTGAAAGGACACGTGAGAGAAGAACAGGAGCCCATGGCCTTCAGATGAGAGAAGAAGCATAGAAGAGCATTTTCCACAAAATAAAAACCTTTACTTCATCTCAAAGCTTCCAACTTTGCAGGTTGTAAGATTTGCCTTGTTGCTGCATAAATAGGCAGAACTAGTGAGGCTCTTCCCAGAATATAAGTAGCATACTCTTTGGGAGTATCCTGAGGTCAGGCATGTCAGGCACATAATTGGGGATATGAGGCCAAGAAAAACGTTAGGAAGCTTGCTCTAATCATCTGCAGGATAGAAGGACAATGGAGAGAAACTAGAGAGGGAACCAGGCTGCACAAAAAAAAGGGGCAGGGTGGCACATTACACCCTAGCAGGAATATCTGATCCCCATACCTCTACCCCTGGGACACCATTGGTGACTTCTCAATACCCCCATCTCATTGCCACTCAAGTGTTCCGTCCTAGTATCTGAATGACCATAAACACCCTTCCTTTCGGCCCTCCTTTTGTAATTTTCCCAGTAACCCAGGTGCTTTGCCACTGTCCAGTCTCCAGTGACCAGTTGGATGCACATTGCTCGGCACCCCATCCACTTACCACTCCGTGCAGCCCCTCTCCGCACACTCAAACTACCCTTCTTTAAATTCGATATACACGATCTGCCTCACTATAAGCTGTGACCTTCCCTCTGTGGATTATATACCCAATCCAAGGAGGACAAGTCACTTGTCGAGCACCCCAAACTCTCTGCAGACGCTGCCAATTCAGGGACTACTGCCTAGTTTGCATGCCATGATTATTCTCTATGCCACATCCAACCAATTGCCACATGCGCCGTCTCCCTGACTCATTCATCTACTTCCCCAAACCACCCGCCTTATTCACCAAATTTGAATGCTCTCAGCTGTCATAGCGGGCATCTCTGCTTCCTGTTCACCCACTTTTCCCCTTCTTTCTTAGTTGCCCACCTGTGCTCAGATGGCCATTCCTCCAAGTGCCACTTGAAGCTCGCCTTCCTTCTGGTTCTCTACCTTATAAAGCCCCTTTCAGTACTACCATCACAGCAATTGTCATTTTGTGGCTGCTCCTTTGTGGTGAGTAAATGAAGAAGAGGGTATCGCACAAGAAAGTACCCACACAATGGGGGGGACACTTGTCAACATTCCCCTTCCCTTCAGTGTCTTAAGCATCTGTTTTCAATACAACTACCCCAAGAGACCTCATAACAGATCCTGCAAGGGTGGGTGGTGGGGGTAATAAAAACTTGGGGTGCCCTTGGTTTGACCAGCTCCAAACTTTGCCCATCATTTCGTGAGTGAGAGCTAACACTAGGCCAATATGCCTAGCCAGCAGCACAGGCACTATCCCCCTGATTACACAGCTCTGTTCACACCAAAATGAAAAATCCCCACCACTCAACCTATTTTACTATTTGTGGGAGGCTTATTTCTGCTCAGTTATAGCCCCTAGGCCACATTCGCCCTACGAAATGCCAAAGTCAAAGACAAGAAATCAATAGATTGATAACTGAAGATAATGCTTTACCCATATTTCACCTACTAATGAAAAAGGGGGCTGCATGGGAGTCAGGAGAGAAAATATTTATAATTTTCAGGCACTCGTGCAAAAAAGAGTGTCTGAAATTGCTCCTGGTTTTTATAAAATCGAAATATTAGTTAATGGAAAAAAAAAAGAATTTTTTTTTTTTTTCCACCCATGGTGGGAGTTGAACCCTCGGCCAGGGGAGCTTTCAGCATCAGAGGCAGATGACATTACCACAGAGCTATTGCTCCTTGCTGGTAACCAGGGATTCAGGAGCATCTATAAGGTACATACAGGCCCCCTAGTCTACATGACACACCATAGCCATGATATAGGGACTATTGGAAATAATACAAACATGGAAGCCCGTGTGGTCCAGTGGGTAAATTCCTGCCTTCCACCCAGGCGACCAGGGTTCAAATCCCGGGTTCGGCACCAGATGACTGATGGCGGTGATGCAGAGGTAAGTCGGTAAGTAAAATGTGTGGATGTGTGCCTGGCTGGTGATTGGTGGATGTAAGAGTGGTTGGTGTGTAGATGAAGAAGTCCTGGATGGTGATTGGTGGATGGAGAGAGTGGTTGGTGTGTGAGGAGAGAAGCCTGAATGGTGGAGAACAGAGTGGTTGGTGTGTCTGGGCAGAGAGAGTGAGGTTCAGGCCCAGGCTGAGTGGGAGGGGAGGAGCCACAGAGGGGGAGTGTGAATGGGCGGAGTAAAAAAGGAAAGCAGAGAGAGGGGGGGCATAGTTCGGGGAGGAGCCTAGGGACAGGTGGTGGCATACAGCCTGGGGGAGGAGCCACAGAGGGGGAGTGTGAATGGGTGGAGTAAGAAAGGAAAGCAGAAAGAAGGGGGGGCATAGTTGGGGGGAGGAGCCTAGGGTGGTGGCATACAGCCTAGGAGGGACCAAGGGGAGGGGCATGTGTAGAGAGGGGTGGGGCCACAGAGGAAAGGGAGAAGTAGGCAGAGTCTAGGGCAATAGGTCAGGGGGCGGAGCATAGGGGAATCAGCCCAACAAGGAAAGTGTACCCCTCCCCCTTCAGCAAACAGAGGGGGGGGTGACCTGATAGGAGGGGCACTACGATAGTAGACCCCCAACATTTTATGACCGCTCCCTCCCCCTCCCCAAATACAGAGTGGGGGGGGACAAATTTTGGGGAGCAGTGTAAAAAAGGGGTGTTGGGGTGCATTACAAAAGAGGGTGCTAGAAGGCACAGAATGATGTGGTTTGGCTTTGGGTGCGCTACCCATCATTTTTTTTTGCCCCCCCTTTTCCGGGGAGAGGGGGTGTACCCCAAAAGTATAGGGGCAACAGAGGGAACTTAGGGGAACAGCCTTAGGGCACTTTTTTATTACCGACCACAAGGGGGGCACCAGACAGACATACTGTAGTTATGGTATTGAAAGAGGTGACAGCAAGGAGCACGTGGTAAGACACGGTGAGGGGGGACAAGGCACCCCAAGTTTTTATTACCCCCACCCCCCACCCTCGCAGGATCTCTTATGAGGTCTCTTGGGGTAGTTGTATTGAAAACAGATGCTTAAGACACTGAAGGGAAGGGGAATGTTGACAAGTGTCCCCCCCATTGTGTGGGTACTTTCTTGTGCGATACCCTCTTCTTCATTTACTCACCACAAAGGAGCAGCCACAAAATGACAATTGCTGTGATGGTAGTACTGAAAGGGGCTTTATAAGGTAGAGAACCAGAAGGAAGGCGAGCTTCAAGTGGCACTTGGAGGAATGGCCATCTGAGAACAGGTGGGCAACTAAGAAACAAGGGGAAAAGTGGGTGAACAGGAAGCAGAGATGCCCGCTATGACAGCTGAGAGCATTCAAATTTGGTGAATAAGGCGGGTGGTTTGGGGAAGTAGATGAATGAGTCAGGGAGACGGCGCATGTGGCAACTGGTTGGATGTGGCATAGAGAATAATCATGGCATGCAAACTAGGCAGTAGTCCCTGAATTGGCAGCGTCTGCAGAGAGTTTGGGGTGCTCGACAAGTGACGTCACAGCTTATAGTGAGGCAGATCGTGTATATCGAATTTAAAGAAGGGTAGTTTGAGTGTGCGGAGAGGGGCTGCACGGAGTGATAAGTGGATGGGGTGCCGAGCAATGTGCATCCAACTGGTCACTGGAGGCTGGACAGTGGCAAAGCACCTGGGTTACTGGGAGAATTACAAAAGGAGGGCCGAAAGGAAGGGTGTTTATGGTCATTCAGATACTAGGACGGAACACTTGAGTGGCAATGAGATGGGGGTATTGAGAAGTCACAAATGGTGTCCCAGGGGTAGAGGTATGAGGATCAGATATTCCTGCTAGGGTGTAATGTGCCACCCTGCCCCTTTTTTTTGTGCAGCCTGGTTCCCTCTCTAGTTTCTCTCCATTGTCCTTCTATCCTGCAGATGATTAGAGCAAGCTTCCTAACGTTTTTCTTGGCCTCATATCCCCAATTATGTGCCTGACATGCCTGGCCTCAGGATACTCCCAAAGAGTATGCTACTTATATTCTGGGAAGAGCCTCACTAGTTCTGCCTATTTATGCAGCAACAAGGCAAATCTTACAACCTGCAAAGTTGGAAGCTTTGAGATGAAGTAAAGGTTTTTATTTTGGGGAAAATGCTCTTCTATGCTTCTTCTCTCATCTGAAGGCCATGGGCTCCTGTTCTTCTCTCACGTGTCCTTTCAAAGAGACAGATGACACACTCACCCAATCACTCAGCAAACATCTATGCTTTAACTCTGTCATCTTGCCGTTTTCCCTCCAAGTGCTCTCCCTTCCCCACAAATGCAGGATAATCTTTCCTCATTACTCATTCACTCGCTTATTGTAGTCCCCCGCTCCACAGGCCCAGCAAAGACCAACAAAGACAAGCGGTACGTCAGCAAACAGATTTAACACTTCTCACTTCTATTATGGTCATACTGCTGCCCTCTAGTAACACTACATGGCAACTGCAGCATGATGATGTGATTTTGAAGGGGGCTGTCCTATGCAAATAATGTCCTCCCATGCTTACTTTGGCCTGAGACATTCACAGGCTTCCATCATGATATGGCCTCCAACATATGGCTTTCAGCAGAATTTTAAGCTTGACAACTTGTCTTAGGCTAAAGCTTTTCCTACTCGAATGCCGCTCATGGGAAAGCACCCTCATTTAGCAGGGTGCCAAATTGTCTGCAGTCTTCCTCTAAACAGAACATGGGCGTTCGTGGGCGTTCGGGGGCCTTGCTTGCTAGCTAACGACTGAGTGCTGGGTTGTTTAAAGACCCAAGGCCAGGCCAGGCCAGCTGCTGCAACAGGCATGATGCAGGCCCAATGAAGCACACGCCGGACTTTACCCTTTTCTGACTCTTGAAAACTTCAACATGTCTGTCTTCTGATTGCACCTAATAAAGGGAGTTTGACCAGCTCCAAACTTTGCCCATCATTTCGTGAGTGAGAGCTAACACTAGGCCAATATGCCTAGCCAGCAGCACAGGCACTATCCCCCTGATTACACAGCTCTGTTCACACCAAAATGAAAAATCCCCACCACTCAACCTATTTTACTATTTGTGGGAGGCTTATTTCTGCTCAGTTATAGCCCCTAGGCCACATTCGCCCTACGAAATGCCAAATTCAAAGACAAGAAATCAATAGATTGATAACTGAAGATAATGCTTTACCCATATTTCACCTACTAATGAAAAAGGGGGCTGCATGGGAGTCAGGAGAGAAAATATTTATAATTTTCAGGCACTGGTGCAAAAAAGAGTGTCTGAAATTGCTCCTGGTTTTTATAAAATCGAAATATTAGTTAATGGAAAAAAAAAGAAAAACATTTTTTTTTCCACCCATGGCGGGATTTGAACCCTCGGCCAGGGGAGCTTTCAGCATCAGAGGCAGATGACATTACCACTGAGCTATTGCTCCTTGCTGGTAATCAGGGATTCAGGAGCATCTATAAGCTACATACAGGCCCCCTAGTCTACATGACACACCATAGCCATGATATAGGGACTATTGGAAATAATACAAACATGGAAGCCCGTGTGGTCCAGTGGGTAAGTTCCTGCCTTCCACCCAGGCGACCAGGGTTCAAATCCCGGGTTCGGCACCAGATGACTGATGGCGGTGATGCAGAGGTAAGTCGGTAAGTAAAATGTGTGGAGGTGTGCCTGTCTGGTGATTGGTGGATGTAAGAGTGGTTGGTGTGTAAGGAGAGAAGCCTGAATGGTGGAGAACAGAGTGGTTGGAGTGTCTGGGCAGAGAGAGTGAGGTTCAGGCCCAGGCCGAGTGGGAGTAGAGTAGAGTAGAGGGGAGGAGCCACAGAGGGGGAGTGTGAATGGGCGGAGTAAAAAAGGAAAGCAGAGAGAGGGGGGGGCATAGTTCGGGGAGGAGCCTAGGGACAGGTGGTGGCATACAGCCTGGGGGAGGAGCCACAGAGGGGGAGTGTGAATGGGTGGAGTAAGAAAGGAAAGCAGAAAGAAGGGGGGGCATAGTTGGGGGGAGGAGCCTAGGGTGGTGGCATACAGCCTAGGAGGGACCAAGGGGAGGGGCATGTGTAGAGAGGGGTGGGGCCACAGAGGAAAGGGAGAAGTAGGCAGAGTCTGGGGCAATAGGTCAGGGGGCGGAGCATAGGGGAGTGAGCCCAACAAGGAAAGAGTACCCCTCCCCCTTCAGCAAACAGAGGGTGGGGTGACCTGATAGGAGGGGCACTACGATAGTAGACCCCCAACATTTTATGACCGCTCCCTCCCCCTCCCCAAATACAGAGTGGGGGGGGGGACAAATTTTGAGGAGCAGTGTAAAAAAGGGGTGTTGGGGTGCATTACAAAAGAGGGTGCTAGAAGCCACAGAATGATGTGGTTTGGCTTTGGGTGCGCTACCCATCATTTTTTTTTGCCCCCCCCTTTTCCGGGGAGAGGGGGTGTACCCCAAAAGTATAGGGGCAACAGAGGGAACTTAGGGGAACAGACTTAGGGCAATTTTTTATTACCGACCACTAGGGGGGCACCAGACAGACATACTGTAGTTATGGTATTGAAAGAGGTGACAGCAAGGAGCACGTGGTAAGACACGGTGAGGGGGGACAAGGCACCCCAAGTTTTTATTACCCCCACCCCCCACCCTCGCAGGATCTGTTATGAGGTCTCTTGGGGTAGTTGTATTGAAAACAGATGCTTAAGACACTGAAGGGAAGGGGAATGTTGACAAGTGTCCCCCCCATTGTGTGGGTACTTTCTTGTGCGATACCCTCTTCTTCATTTACTCACCACAAAGGAGCAGCCACAAAATGACAATTGCTGTGATGGTAGTACTGAAAGGGGCTTTATAAGGTAGAGAACCAGAAGGAAGGCGAGCTTCAAGTGGCACTTGGAGGAATGGCCATCTGAGCACAGGTGGGCAACTAAGAAAGAAGGGGAAAAGTGGGTGAACAGGAAGCAGAGATGCCCGCTATGACAGCTGAGAGCATTCAAATTTGGTGAATAAGGCGGGTGGTTTGGGGAAGTAGATGAATGAGTCAGGGAGACGGCGCATGTGGCAATTGGTTGGATGTGGCATAGAGAATAATCATGGCATGCAAACTAGGCAGTAGTCCCTGAATTGGCAGCGTCTGCAGAGAGTTTGGGGTGCTCGACAAGTGACTTGTCCTCCTTGGATTGGGTATATAATCCACAGAGGGAAGGTCACAGCTTATAGTGAGGCAGATCGTGTATATCGAATTTAAAGAAGGGTAGTTTGAGTGTGCGGAGAGGGGCTGCACGGAGTGGTAAGTGGATAGGGTGCCGAGCAATGTGCATCCAACTGGTCACTGGAGGCTGGACAGTGGCAAAGCACCTGGGTTACTGGGAGAATTACAAAAGGAGGGCCGAAAGGAAGGGTGTTTATGGTCATTCAGATACTAGGACGGAACACTTGAGTGGCAATGAGATGGGGGTATTGAGAAGTCACAAATGGTGTCCCAGGGGTAGAGGTATGGGGATCAGATATTCCTGCTAGGGTGTAATGTGCCACCCTGCCCCTTTTTTTTGTGCAGCCTGGTTCCCTCTCTAGTTTCTCTCCATTGTCCTTCTATCCTGCAGATGATTAGAGCAAGCTTCCTAAAGTTTTTCTAGGCCTCATATCCCCAATTATGTGCCTGACATGCCTGGCCTAAGGATACTCCCAAAGAGTATGCTACTTATATTCTGGGAAGAGCCTCACTAGTTCTGCCTATTTATGCAGCAACAAGGCAAATCTTACAACCTGCAAAGTTGGAAGCTTTGAGATGAAGTAAAGGTTTTTATTTTGTGGAAAATGCTCTTCTATGCTTCTTCTCTCATCTGAAGGCCATGGGCTCCTGTTCTTCTCTCACGTGTCCTTTCAAAGAGACAGATGACACACTCACCCAATCACTCAGCAAACATCTATGCTTTAACTCTGTCATCTTGCCGTTTTCCCTCCAAGTGCTCTCCCTTCCCCACAAATGCAGGATAATCTTTCCTCATTACTCATTCACTCGCTTATTGTAGTCCCCCGCTCCACAGGCCCAGCAAAGACCAAGAAAGACAAGCGGTACGTCAGCAAACAGATTTAACACTTCTCTCTTCTATTATGGTCATACTGCTGCCCTCTAGTAACACTACATGGCAACTGCAGCATGATGATGTGATTTTGAAGGGGGCTGTCCTATGCAAATAATGTCCTCCCATGCTTACTTTGGCCTGAGACATTCACAGGCTTCCATCATGATATGGCCTCCAACATATGGCTTTCAGCAGAATTTTAAGCTTGACAACTTGTCTTAGGCTAAAGCTTTTCCTACTCGAAGGTCGCTCATGGGAAAGCACCCTCATTTAGCAGGGTGCCAAATTGTCTGCAGTCTTCCTCTAAACAGAACATGGGCGTTCGTGGGCGTTCGGGGGCCTTGCTTGCTAGCTAACGACTGAGTGCTGGGTTGTTTAAAGACCCAGGGCCAGGCCAGGCCAGCTGCTGCAACAGGCATGATGCAGGCCCAATGAAGCACACGCCGGACTTTACCCTTTTCTGACTCTTGAAAACTTCAACATGTCTGTCTTCTGATTGCACCTAATAAAGGGAGTTTGACCAGCTCCAAACTTTGCCCATCATTTCGTGAGTGAGAGCTAACACTAGGCCAATATGCCTAGCCAGCAGCACAGGCACTATCCCCCTGATTACACAGCTCTGTTCACACCAAAATGAAAAATCCCCACCACTCAACCTATTTTACTATTTGTGGGAGGCTTATTTCTGCTCAGTTATAGCCCCTAGGCCACATTCGCCCTACGAAATGCCAAATTCAAAGACAAGAAATCAATAGATTGATAACTGAAGATAATGCTTTACCCATATTTCACCTACTAATGAAAAAGGGGGCTGCATGGGAGTCAGGAGAGAAAATATTTATAATTTTCAGGCACTGGTGCAAAAAAGAGTGTCTGAAATTGCTCCTGGTTTTTATAAAATCGAAATATTAGTTAATGGAAAAAAAAAGAAAAACATTTTTTTTTCCACCCATGGCGGGATTTGAACCCTCGGCCAGGGGAGCTTTCAGCATCAGAGGCAGATGACATTACCACTGAGCTATTGCTCCTTGCTGGTAATCAGGGATTCAGGAGCATCTATAAGCTACATACAGGCCCCCTAGTCTACATGACACACCATAGCCATGATATAGGGACTATTGGAAATAATACAAACATGGAAGCCCGTGTGGTCCAGTGGGTAAGTTCCTGCCTTCCACCCAGGCGACCAGGGTTCAAATCCCGGGTTCGGCACCAGATGACTGATGGCGGTGATGCAGAGGTAAGTCGGTAAGTAAAATGTGTGGAGGTGTGCCTGTCTGGTGATTGGTGGATGTAAGAGTGGTTGGTGTGTAAGGAGAGAAGCCTGAATGGTGGAGAACAGAGTGGTTGGAGTGTCTGGGCAGAGAGAGTGAGGTTCAGGCCCAGGCCGAGTGGGAGTAGAGGGGAGGAGCCACAGAGGGGGAATGTGAATGGGCGGAGTAAAAAAGGAAAGCAGAGAGAGGGGGGGGCATAGTTCGGGGAGGAGCCTAGGGACAGGTGGTGGCATACAGCCTGGGGGAGGAGCCACAGAGGGGGAGTGTGAATGGGTGGAGTAAGAAAGGAAAGCAGAAAGAAGGGGGGGCATAGTTGGGGGGAGGAGCCTAGGGTGGTGGCATACAGCCTAGGAGGGACCAAGGGGAGGGGCATGTGTAGAGAGGGGTGGGGCCACAGAGGAAAGGGAGAAGTAGGCAGAGTCTGGGGCAATAGGTCAGGGGGCGGAGCATAGGGGAGTGAGCCCAACAAGGAAAGAGTACCCCTCCCCCTTCAGCAAACAGAGGGGGGGTGACCTGATAGGAGGGGCACTACGATAGTAGACCCCCAACATTTTATGACCGCTCCCTCCCCCTCCCCAAATACAGAGTGGGGGGGACAAATTTTGGGGAGCAGTGTAAAAAAGGGGTGTTGGGGTGCATTACAAAAGAGGGTGCTAGAAGGCACAGAATGATGTGGTTTGGCTTTGGGTGCGCTACCCATCATTTTTTTTTGCCCCCCCCCCTTTTCCGGGGAGAGGGGGTGTACCCCAAAAGTATAGGGGCAACAGAGGGAACTTAGGGGAACAGCCTTAGGGCACTTTTTTATTACCGACCACAAGGGGGGCACCAGACAGACATACTGTAGTTATGGTATTGAAAGAGGTGACAGCAAGGAGCACGTGGTAAGACACGGTGAGGGGGGACAAGGCACCCCAAGTTTTTATTACCCCCACCCCCCACCCTCGCAGGATCTGTTATGAGGTCTCTTGGGGTAGTTGTATTGAAAACAGATGCTTAAGACACTGAAGGGAAGGGGAATGTTGACAAGTGTCCCCCCCATTGTGTGGGTACTTTCTTGTGCGATACCCTCTTCTTCATTTACTCACCACAAAGGAGCAGCCACAAAATGACAATTGCTGTGATGGTAGTACTGAAAGGGGCTTTATAAGGTAGAGAACCAGAAGGAAGGCGAGCTTCAAGTGGCACTTGGAGGAATGGCCATCTGAGCACAGGTGGGCAACTAAGAAAGAAGGGGAAAAGTGGGTGAACAGGAAGCAGAGATGCCCGCTATGACAGCTGAGAGCATTCAAATTTGGTGAATAAGGCGGGTGGTTTGGGGAAGTAGATGAATGAGTCAGGGAGACGGCGCATGTGGCAATTGGTTGGATGTGGCATAGAGAATAATCATGGCATGCAAACTAGGCAGTAGTCCCTGAATTGGCAGCGTCTGCAGAGAGTTTGGGGTGCTCGACAAGTGACTTGTCCTCCTTGGATTGGGTATATAATCCACAGAGGGAAGGTCACAGCTTATAGTGAGGCAGATCGTGTATATCGAATTTAAAGAAGGGTAGTTTGAGTGTGCGGAGAGGGGCTGCACGGAGTGGTAAGTGGATAGGGTGCCGAGCAATGTGCATCCAACTGGTCACTGGAGGCTGGACAGTGGCAAAGCACCTGGGTTACTGGGAGAATTACAAAAGGAGGGCCGAAAGGAAGGGTGTTTATGGTCATTCAGATACTAGGACGGAACACTTGAGTGGCAATGAGATGGGGGTATTGAGAAGTCACAAATGGTGTCCCAGGGGTAGAGGTATGGGGATCAGATATTCCTGCTAGGGTGTAATGTGCCACCCTGCCCCTTTTTTTTGTGCAGCCTGGTTCCCTCTCTAGTTTCTCTCCATTGTCCTTCTATCCTGCAGATGATTAGAGCAAGCTTCCTAACGTTTTTCTTGGCCTCATATCCCCAATTATGTGCCTGACATGCCTGGCCTAAGGATACTCCCAAAGAGTATGCTACTTATATTCTGGGAAGAGCCTCACTAGTTCTGCCTATTTATGCAGCAACAAGGCAAATCTTACAACCTGCAAAGTTGGAAGCTTTGAGATGAAGTAAAGGTTTTTATTTTGTGGAAAATGCTCTTCTATGCTTCTTCTCTCATCTGAAGGCCATGGGCTCCTGTTCTTCTCTCACGTGTCCTTTCAAAGAGACAGATGACACACTCACCCAATCACTCAGCAAACATCTATGCTTTAACTCTGTCATCTTGCCGTTTTCCCTCCAAGTGCTCTCCCTTCCCCACAAATGCAGGATAATCTTTCCTCATTACTCATTCACTCGCTTATTGTAGTCCCCCGCTCCACAGGCCCAGCAAAGACCAAGAAAGACAAGCGGTACGTCAGCAAACAGATTTAACACTTCTCTCTTCTATTATGGTCATACTGCTGCCCTCTAGTAACACTACATGGCAACTGCAGCATGATGATGTGATTTTGAAGGGGGCTGTCCTATGCAAATAATGTCCTCCCATGCTTACTTTGGCCTGAGACATTCACAGGCTTCCATCATGATATGGCCTCCAACATATGGCTTTCAGCAGAATTTTAAGCTTGACAACTTGTCTTAGGCTAAAGCTTTTCCTACTCGAAGGTCGCTCATGGGAAAGCACCCTCATTTAGCAGGGTGCCAAATTGTCTGCAGTCTTCCTCTAAACAGAACATGGGCGTTCGTGGGCGTTCGGGGGCCTTGCTTGCTAGCTAACGACTGAGTGCTGGGTTGTTTAAAGACCCAGGGCCAGGCCAGGCCAGCTGCTGCAACAGGCATGATGCAGGCCCAATGAAGCACACGCCGGACTTTACCCTTTTCTGACTCTTGAAAACTTCAACATGTCTGTCTTCTGATTGCACCTAATAAAGGGAGTTTGACCAGCTCCAAACTTTGCCCATCATTTCGTGAGTGAGAGCTAACACTAGGCCAATATGCCTAGCCAGCAGCACAGGCACTATCCCCCTGATTACACAGCTCTGTTCACACCAAAATGAAAAATCCCCACCACTCAACCTATTTTACTATTTGTGGGAGGCTTATTTCTGCTCAGTTATAGCCCCTAGGCCACATTCGCCCTACGAAATGCCAAATTCAAAGACAAGAAATCAATAGATTGATAACTGAAGATAATGCTTTACCCATATTTCACCTACTAATGAAAAAGGGGGCTGCATGGGAGTCAGGAGAGAAAATATTTATAATTTTCAGGCACTGGTGCAAAAAAGAGTGTCTGAAATTGCTCCTGGTTTTTATAAAATCGAAATATTAGTTAATGGAAAAAAAAAGAAAAACATTTTTTTTTCCACCCATGGCGGGATTTGAACCCTCGGCCAGGGGAGCTTTCAGCATCAGAGGCAGATGACATTACCACTGAGCTATTGCTCCTTGCTGGTAATCAGGGATTCAGGAGCATCTATAAGCTACATACAGGCCCCCTAGTCTACATGACACACCATAGCCATGATATAGGGACTATTGGAAATAATACAAACATGGAAGCCCGTGTGGTCCAGTGGGTAAGTTCCTGCCTTCCACCCAGGCGACCAGGGTTCAAATCCCGGGTTCGGCACCAGATGACTGATGGCGGTGATGCAGAGGTAAGTCGGTAAGTAAAATGTGTGGAGGTGTGCCTGTCTGGTGATTGGTGGATGTAAGAGTGGTTGGTGTGTAAGGAGAGAAGCCTGAATGGTGGAGAACAGAGTGGTTGGAGTGTCTGGGCAGAGAGAGTGAGGTTCAGGCCCAGGCCGAGTGGGAGTAGAGGGGAGGAGCCACAGAGGGGGAATGTGAATGGGCGGAGTAAAAAAGGAAAGCAGAGAGAGGGGGGGGCATAGTTCGGGGAGGAGCCTAGGGACAGGTGGTGGCATACAGCCTGGGGGAGGAGCCACAGAGGGGGAGTGTGAATGGGTGGAGTAAGAAAGGAAAGCAGAAAGAAGGGGGGGCATAGTTGGGGGGAGGAGCCTAGGGTGGTGGCATACAGCCTAGGAGGGACCAAGGGGAGGGGCATGTGTAGAGAGGGGTGGGGCCACAGAGGAAAGGGAGAAGTAGGCAGAGTCTGGGGCAATAGGTCAGGGGGCGGAGCATAGGGGAGTGAGCCCAACAAGGAAAGAGTACCCCTCCCCCTTCAGCAAACAGAGGGGGGGTGACCTGATAGGAGGGGCACTACGATAGTAGACCCCCAACATTTTATGACCGCTCCCTCCCCCTCCCCAAATACAGAGTGGGGGGGACAAATTTTGGGGAGCAGTGTAAAAAAGGGGTGTTGGGGTGCATTACAAAAGAGGGTGCTAGAAGGCACAGAATGATGTGGTTTGGCTTTGGGTGCGCTACCCATCATTTTTTTTTGCCCCCCCCCCTTTTCCGGGGAGAGGGGGTGTACCCCAAAAGTATAGGGGCAACAGAGGGAACTTAGGGGAACAGCCTTAGGGCACTTTTTTATTACCGACCACAAGGGGGGCACCAGACAGACATACTGTAGTTATGGTATTGAAAGAGGTGACAGCAAGGAGCACGTGGTAAGACACGGTGAGGGGGGACAAGGCACCCCAAGTTTTTATTACCCCCACCCCCCACCCTCGCAGGATCTGTTATGAGGTCTCTTGGGGTAGTTGTATTGAAAACAGATGCTTAAGACACTGAAGGGAAGGGGAATGTTGACAAGTGTCCCCCCCATTGTGTGGGTACTTTCTTGTGCGATACCCTCTTCTTCATTTACTCACCACAAAGGAGCAGCCACAAAATGACAATTGCTGTGATGGTAGTACTGAAAGGGGCTTTATAAGGTAGAGAACCAGAAGGAAGGCGAGCTTCAAGTGGCACTTGGAGGAATGGCCATCTGAGCACAGGTGGGCAACTAAGAAAGAAGGGGAAAAGTGGGTGAACAGGAAGCAGAGATGCCCGCTATGACAGCTGAGAGCATTCAAATTTGGTGAATAAGGCGGGTGGTTTGGGGAAGTAGATGAATGAGTCAGGGAGACGGCGCATGTGGCAATTGGTTGGATGTGGCATAGAGAATAATCATGGCATGCAAACTAGGCAGTAGTCCCTGAATTGGCAGCGTCTGCAGAGAGTTTGGGGTGCTCGACAAGTGACTTGTCCTCCTTGGATTGGGTATATAATCCACAGAGGGAAGGTCACAGCTTATAGTGAGGCAGATCGTGTATATCGAATTTAAAGAAGGGTAGTTTGAGTGTGCGGAGAGGGGCTGCACGGAGTGGTAAGTGGATAGGGTGCCGAGCAATGTGCATCCAACTGGTCACTGGAGGCTGGACAGTGGCAAAGCACCTGGGTTACTGGGAGAATTACAAAAGGAGGGCCGAAAGGAAGGGTGTTTATGGTCATTCAGATACTAGGACGGAACACTTGAGTGGCAATGAGATGGGGGTATTGAGAAGTCACAAATGGTGTCCCAGGGGTAGAGGTATGGGGATCAGATATTCCTGCTAGGGTGTAATGTGCCACCCTGCCCCTTTTTTTTGTGCAGCCTGGTTCCCTCTCTAGTTTCTCTCCATTGTCCTTCTATCCTGCAGATGATTAGAGCAAGCTTCCTAACGTTTTTCTTGGCCTCATATCCCCAATTATGTGCCTGACATGCCTGGCCTAAGGATACTCCCAAAGAGTATGCTACTTATATTCTGGGAAGAGCCTCACTAGTTCTGCCTATTTATGCAGCAACAAGGCAAATCTTACAACCTGCAAAGTTGGAAGCTTTGAGATGAAGTAAAGGTTTTTATTTTGTGGAAAATGCTCTTCTATGCTTCTTCTCTCATCTGAAGGCCATGGGCTCCTGTTCTTCTCTCACGTGTCCTTTCAAAGAGACAGATGACACACTCACCCAATCACTCAGCAAACATCTATGCTTTAACTCTGTCATCTTGCCGTTTTCCCTCCAAGTGCTCTCCCTTCCCCACAAATGCAGGATAATCTTTCCTCATTACTCATTCACTCGCTTATTGTAGTCCCCCGCTCCACAGGCCCAGCAAAGACCAAGAAAGACAAGCGGTACGTCAGCAAACAGATTTAACACTTCTCTCTTCTATTATGGTCATACTGCTGCCCTCTAGTAACACTACATGGCAACTGCAGCATGATGATGTGATTTTGAAGGGGGCTGTCCTATGCAAATAATGTCCTCCCATGCTTACTTTGGCCTGAGACATTCACAGGCTTCCATCATGATATGGCCTCCAACATATGGCTTTCAGCAGAATTTTAAGCTTGACAACTTGTCTTAGGCTAAAGCTTTTCCTACTCGAAGGTCGCTCATGGGAAAGCACCCTCATTTAGCAGGGTGCCAAATTGTCTGCAGTCTTCCTCTAAACAGAACATGGGCGTTCGTGGGCGTTCGTGGGCCTTGCTTGCTAGCTAACGACTGAGTGCTGGGTTGTTTAAAGACCCAGGGCCAGGCCAGGCCAGCTGCTGCAACAGGCATGATGCAGGCCCAATGAAGCACACGCCGGACTTTACCCTTTTCTGACTCTTGAAAACTTCAACATGTCTGTCTTCTGATTGCACCTAATAAAGGGAGTTTGACCAGCTCCAAACTTTGCCCATCATTTCGTGAGTGAGAGCTAACACTAGGCCAATATGCCTAGCCAGCAGCACAGGCACTATCCCCCTGATTACACAGCTCTGTTCACACCAAAATGAAAAATCCCCACCACTCAACCTATTTTACTATTTGTGGGAGGCTTATTTCTGCTCAGTTATAGCCCCTAGGCCACATTCGCCCTACGAAATGCCAAATTCAAAGACAAGAAATCAATAGATTGATAACTGAAGATAATGCTTTACCCATATTTCACCTACTAATGAAAAAGGGGGCTGCATGGGAGTCAGGAGAGAAAATATTTATAATTTTCAGGCACTGGTGCAAAAAAGAGTGTCTGAAATTGCTCCTGGTTTTTATAAAATCGAAATATTAGTTAATGGAAAAAAAAAGAAAAACATTTTTTTTTCCACCCATGGCGGGATTTGAACCCTCGGCCAGGGGAGCTTTCAGCATCAGAGGCAGATGACATTACCACTGAGCTATTGCTCCTTGCTGGTAATCAGGGATTCAGGAGCATCTATAAGCTACATACAGGCCCCCTAGTCTACATGACACACCATAGCCATGATATAGGGACTATTGGAAATAATACAAACATGGAAGCCCGTGTGGTCCAGTGGGTAAGTTCCTGCCTTCCACCCAGGCGACCAGGGTTCAAATCCCGGGTTCGGCACCAGATGACTGATGGCGGTGATGCAGAGGTAAGTCGGTAAGTAAAATGTGTGGAGGTGTGCCTGTCTGGTGATTGGTGGATGTAAGAGTGGTTGGTGTGTAAGGAGAGAAGCCTGAATGGTGGAGAACAGAGTGGTTGGAGTGTCTGGGCAGAGAGAGTGAGGTTCAGGCCCAGGCCGAGTGGGAGTAGAGTAGAGTAGAGGGGAGGAGCCACAGAGGGGGAGTGTGAATGGGCGGAGTAAAAAAGGAAAGCAGAGAGAGGGGGGGGGCATAGTTCGGGGAGGAGCCTAGGGACAGGTGGTGGCATACAGCCTGGGGGAGGAGCCACAGAGGGGGAGTGTGAATGGGTGGAGTAAGAAAGGAAAGCAGAAAGAAGGGGGGGCATAGTTGGGGGGAGGAGCCTAGGGTGGTGGCATACAGCCTAGGAGGGACCAAGGGGAGGGGCATGTGTAGAGAGGGGTGGGGCCACAGAGGAAAGGGAGAAGTAGGCAGAGTCTGGGGCAATAGGTCAGGGGGCGGAGCATAGGGGAGTGAGCCCAACAAGGAAAGAGTACCCCTCCCCCTTCAGCAAACAGAGGGGGGGTGACCTGATAGGAGGGGCACTACGATAGTAGACCCCCAACATTTTATGACCGCTCCCTCCCCCTCCCCAAATACAGAGTGGGGGGGACAAATTTTGGGGAGCAGTGTAAAAAAGGGGTGTTGGGGTGCATTACAAAAGAGGGTGCTAGAAGGCACAGAATGATGTGGTTTGGCTTTGGGTGCGCTACCCATCATTTTTTTTTGCCCCCCCCCTTTTCCGGGGAGAGGGGGTGTACCCCAAAAGTATAGGGGCAACAGAGGGAACTTAGGGGAACAGCCTTAGGGCACTTTTTTATTACCGACCACAAGGGGGGCACCAGACAGACATACTGTAGTTATGGTATTGAAAGAGGTGACAGCAAGGAGCACGTGGTAAGACACGGTGAGGGGGGACAAGGCACCCCAAGTTTTTATTACCCCCACCCCCCACCCTCGCAGGATCTGTTATGAGGTCTCTTGGGGTAGTTGTATTGAAAACAGATGCTTAAGACACTGAAGGGAAGGGGAATGTTGACAAGTGTCCCCCCCATTGTGTGGGTACTTTCTTGTGCGATACCCTCTTCTTCATTTACTCACCACAAAGGAGCAGCCACAAAATGACAATTGCTGTGATGGTAGTACTGAAAGGGGCTTTATAAGGTAGAGAACCAGAAGGAAGGCGAGCTTCAAGTGGCACTTGGAGGAATGGCCATCTGAGCACAGGTGGGCAACTAAGAAAGAAGGGGAAAAGTGGGTGAACAGGAAGCAGAGATGCCCGCTATGACAGCTGAGAGCATTCAAATTTGGTGAATAAGGCGGGTGGTTTGGGGAAGTAGATGAATGAGTCAGGGAGACGGCGCATGTGGCAATTGGTTGGATGTGGCATAGAGAATAATCATGGCATGCAAACTAGGCAGTAGTCCCTGAATTGGCAGCGTCTGCAGAGAGTTTGGGGTGCTCGACAAGTGACTTGTCCTCCTTGGATTGGGTATATAATCCACAGAGGGAAGGTCACAGCTTATAGTGAGGCAGATCGTGTATATCGAATTTAAAGAAGGGTAGTTTGAGTGTGCGGAGAGGGGCTGCACGGAGTGGTAAGTGGATAGGGTGCCGAGCAATGTGCATCCAACTGGTCACTGGAGGCTGGACAGTGGCAAAGCACCTGGGTTACTGGGAGAATTACAAAAGGAGGGCCGAAAGGAAGGGTGTTTATGGTCATTCAGATACTAGGACGGAACACTTGAGTGGCAATGAGATGGGGGTATTGAGAAGTCACAAATGGTGTCCCAGGGGTAGAGGTATGGGGATCAGATATTCCTGCTAGGGTGTAATGTGCCACCCTGCCCCTTTTTTTTGTGCAGCCTGGTTCCCTCTCTAGTTTCTCTCCATTGTCCTTCTATCCTGCAGATGATTAGAGCAAGCTTCCTAACGTTTTTCTTGGCCTCATATCCCCAATTATGTGCCTGACATGCCTGGCCTAAGGATACTCCCAAAGAGTATGCTACTTATATTCTGGGAAGAGCCTCACTAGTTCTGCCTATTTATGCAGCAACAAGGCAAATCTTACAACCTGCAAAGTTGGAAGCTTTGAGATGAAGTAAAGGTTTTTATTTTGTGGAAAATGCTCTTCTATGCTTCTTCTCTCATCTGAAGGCCATGGGCTCCTGTTCTTCTCTCACGTGTCCTTTCAAAGAGACAGATGACACACTCACCCAATCACTCAGCAAACATCTATGCTTTAACTCTGTCATCTTGCCGTTTTCCCTCCAAGTGCTCTCCCTTCCCCACAAATGCAGGATAATCTTTCCTCATTACTCATTCACTCGCTTATTGTAGTCCCCCGCTCCACAGGCCCAGCAAAGACCAAGAAAGACAAGCGGTACGTCAGCAAACAGATTTAACACTTCTCTCTTCTATTATGGTCATACTGCTGCCCTCTAGTAACACTACATGGCAACTGCAGCATGATGATGTGATTTTGAAGGGGGCTGTCCTATGCAAATAATGTCCTCCCATGCTTACTTTGGCCTGAGACATTCACAGGCTTCCATCATGATATGGCCTCCAACATATGGCTTTCAGCAGAATTTTAAGCTTGACAACTTGTCTTAGGCTAAAGCTTTTCCTACTCGAAGGTCGCTCATGGGAAAGCACCCTCATTTAGCAGGGTGCCAAATTGTCTGCAGTCTTCCTCTAAACAGAACATGGGCGTTCGTGGGCGTTCGGGGGCCTTGCTTGCTAGCTAACGACTGAGTGCTGGGTTGTTTAAAGACCCAGGGCCAGGCCAGGCCAGCTGCTGCAACAGGCATGATGCAGGCCCAATGAAGCACACGCCGGACTTTACCCTTTTCTGACTCTTGAAAACTTCAACATGTCTGTCTTCTGATTGCACCTAATAAAGGGAGTTTGACCAGCTCCAAACTTTGCCCATCATTTCGTGAGTGA
Source organism: Pleurodeles waltl (assembly GCF_031143425.1). NCBI lineage: Eukaryota > Metazoa > Chordata > Amphibia > Caudata > Salamandridae > Pleurodeles > Pleurodeles waltl. The sequence continues at coordinate 541,392,845 of NC_090443.1, read as the reverse complement.
GAGCTAACACTAGGCCAATATGCCTAGCCAGCAGCACAGGCACTATCCCCCTGATTACACAGCTCTGTTCACACCAAAATGAAAAATCCCCACCACTCAACCTATTTTACTATTTGTGGGAGGCTTATTTCTGCTCAGTTATAGCCCCTAGGCCACATTCGCCCTACGAAATGCCAAATTCAAAGACAAGAAATCAATAGATTGATAACTGAAGATAATGCTTTACCCATATTTCACCTACTAATGAAAAAGGGGGCTGCATGGGAGTCAGGAGAGAAAATATTTATAATTTTCAGGCACTGGTGCAAAAAAGAGTGTCTGAAATTGCTCCTGGTTTTTATAAAATCGAAATATTAGTTAATGGAAAAAAAAAGAAAAACATTTTTTTTTCCACCCATGGCGGGATTTGAACCCTCGGCCAGGGGAGCTTTCAGCATCAGAGGCAGATGACATTACCACTGAGCTATTGCTCCTTGCTGGTAATCAGGGATTCAGGAGCATCTATAAGCTACATACAGGCCCCCTAGTCTACATGACACACCATAGCCATGATATAGGGACTATTGGAAATAATACAAACATGGAAGCCCGTGTGGTCCAGTGGGTAAGTTCCTGCCTTCCACCCAGGCGACCAGGGTTCAAATCCCGGGTTCGGCACCAGATGACTGATGGCGGTGATGCAGAGGTAAGTCGGTAAGTAAAATGTGTGGAGGTGTGCCTGTCTGGTGATTGGTGGATGTAAGAGTGGTTGGTGTGTAAGGAGAGAAGCCTGAATGGTGGAGAACAGAGTGGTTGGAGTGTCTGGGCAGAGAGAGTGAGGTTCAGGCCCAGGCCGAGTGGGAGTAGAGTAGAGTAGAGGGGAGGAGCCACAGAGGGGGAGTGTGAATGGGCGGAGTAAAAAAGGAAAGCAGAGAGAGGGGGGGGGCATAGTTCGGGGAGGAGCCTAGGGACAGGTGGTGGCATACAGCCTGGGGGAGGAGCCACAGAGGGGGAGTGTGAATGGGTGGAGTAAGAAAGGAAAGCAGAAAGAAGGGGGGGCATAGTTGGGGGGAGGAGCCTAGGGTGGTGGCATACAGCCTAGGAGGGACCAAGGGGAGGGGCATGTGTAGAGAGGGGTGGGGCCACAGAGGAAAGGGAGAAGTAGGCAGAGTCTGGGGCAATAGGTCAGGGGGCGGAGCATAGGGGAGTGAGCCCAACAAGGAAAGAGTACCCCTCCCCCTTCAGCAAACAGAGGGGGGGTGACCTGATAGGAGGGGCACTACGATAGTAGACCCCCAACATTTTATGACCGCTCCCTCCCCCTCCCCAAATACAGAGTGGGGGGGACAAATTTTGGGGAGCAGTGTAAAAAAGGGGTGTTGGGGTGCATTACAAAAGAGGGTGCTAGAAGGCACAGAATGATGTGGTTTGGCTTTGGGTGCGCTACCCATCATTTTTTTTTGCCCCCCCCCCTTTTCCGGGGAGAGGGGGTGTACCCCAAAAGTATAGGGGCAACAGAGGGAACTTAGGGGAACAGCCTTAGGGCACTTTTTTATTACCGACCACAAGGGGGGCACCAGACAGACATACTGTAGTTATGGTATTGAAAGAGGTGACAGCAAGGAGCACGTGGTAAGACACGGTGAGGGGGGACAAGGCACCCCAAGTTTTTATTACCCCCACCCCCCACCCTCGCAGGATCTGTTATGAGGTCTCTTGGGGTAGTTGTATTGAAAACAGATGCTTAAGACACTGAAGGGAAGGGGAATGTTGACAAGTGTCCCCCCCATTGTGTGGGTACTTTCTTGTGCGATACCCTCTTCTTCATTTACTCACCACAAAGGAGCAGCCACAAAATGACAATTGCTGTGATGGTAGTACTGAAAGGGGCTTTATAAGGTAGAGAACCAGAAGGAAGGCGAGCTTCAAGTGGCACTTGGAGGAATGGCCATCTGAGCACAGGTGGGCAACTAAGAAAGAAGGGGAAAAGTGGGTGAACAGGAAGCAGAGATGCCCGCTATGACAGCTGAGAGCATTCAAATTTGGTGAATAAGGCGGGTGGTTTGGGGAAGTAGATGAATGAGTCAGGGAGACGGCGCATGTGGCAATTGGTTGGATGTGGCATAGAGAATAATCATGGCATGCAAACTAGGCAGTAGTCCCTGAATTGGCAGCGTCTGCAGAGAGTTTGGGGTGCTCGACAAGTGACTTGTCCTCCTTGGATTGGGTATATAATCCACAGAGGGAAGGTCACAGCTTATAGTGAGGCAGATCGTGTATATCGAATTTAAAGAAGGGTAGTTTGAGTGTGCGGAGAGGGGCTGCACGGAGTGGTAAGTGGATAGGGTGCCGAGCAATGTGCATCCAACTGGTCACTGGAGGCTGGACAGTGGCAAAGCACCTGGGTTACTGGGAGAATTACAAAAGGAGGGCCGAAAGGAAGGGTGTTTATGGTCATTCAGATACTAGGACGGAACACTTGAGTGGCAATGAGATGGGGGTATTGAGAAGTCACAAATGGTGTCCCAGGGGTAGAGGTATGGGGATCAGATATTCCTGCTAGGGTGTAATGTGCCACCCTGCCCCTTTTTTTTGTGCAGCCTGGTTCCCTCTCTAGTTTCTCTCCATTGTCCTTCTATCCTGCAGAAGATTAGAGCAAGCTTCCTAACGTTTTTCTTGGCCTCATATCCCCAATTATGTGCCTGACATGCCTGGCCTAAGGATACTCCCAAAGAGTATGCTACTTATATTCTGGGAAGAGCCTCACTAGTTCTGCCTATTTATGCAGCAACAAGGCAAATCTTACAACCTGCAAAGTTGGAAGCTTTGAGATGAAGTAAAGGTTTTTATTTTGTGGAAAATGCTCTTCTATGCTTCTTCTCTCATCTGAAGGCCATGGGCTCCTGTTCTTCTCTCACGTGTCCTTTCAAAGAGACAGATGACACACTCACCCAATCACTCAGCAAACATCTATGCTTTAACTCTGTCATCTTGCCGTTTTCCCTCCAAGTGCTCTCCCTTCCCCACAAATGCAGGATAATCTTTCCTCATTACTCATTCACTCGCTTATTGTAGTCCCCCGCTCCACAGGCCCAGCAAAGACCAAGAAAGACAAGCGGTACGTCAGCAAACAGATTTAACACTTCTCTCTTCTATTATGGTCATACTGCTGCCCTCTAGTAACACTACATGGCAACTGCAGCATGATGATGTGATTTTGAAGGGGGCTGTCCTATGCAAATAATGTCCTCCCATGCTTACTTTGGCCTGAGACATTCACAGGCTTCCATCATGATATGGCCTCCAACATATGGCTTTCAGCAGAATTTTAAGCTTGACAACTTGTCTTAGGCTAAAGCTTTTCCTACTCGAAGGTCGCTCATGGGAAAGCACCCTCATTTAGCAGGGTGCCAAATTGTCTGCAGTCTTCCTCTAAACAGAACATGGGCGTTCGTGGGCGTTCGGGGGCCTTGCTTGCTAGCTAACGACTGAGTGCTGGGTTGTTTAAAGACCCAGGGCCAGGCCAGGCCAGCTGCTGCAACAGGCATGATGCAGGCCCAATGAAGCACACGCCGGACTTTACCCTTTTCTGACTCTTGAAAACTTCAACATGTCTGTCTTCTGATTGCACCTAATAAAGGGAGTTTGACCAGCTCCAAACTTTGCCCATCATTTCGTGAGTGAGAGCTAACACTAGGCCAATATGCCTAGCCAGCAGCACAGGCACTATCCCCCTGATTACACAGCTCTGTTCACACCAAAATGAAAAATCCCCACCACTCAACCTATTTTACTATTTGTGGGAGGCTTATTTCTGCTCAGTTATAGCCCCTAGGCCACATTCGCCCTACGAAATGCCAAATTCAAAGACAAGAAATCAATAGATTGATAACTGAAGATAATGCTTTACCCATATTTCACCTACTAATGAAAAAGGGGGCTGCATGGGAGTCAGGAGAGAAAATATTTATAATTTTCAGGCACTGGTGCAAAAAAGAGTGTCTGAAATTGCTCCTGGTTTTTATAAAATCGAAATATTAGTTAATGGAAAAAAAAAGAAAAACATTTTTTTTTCCACCCATGGCGGGATTTGAACCCTCGGCCAGGGGAGCTTTCAGCATCAGAGGCAGATGACATTACCACTGAGCTATTGCTCCTTGCTGGTAATCAGGGATTCAGGAGCATCTATAAGCTACATACAGGCCCCCTAGTCTACATGACACACCATAGCCATGATATAGGGACTATTGGAAATAATACAAACATGGAAGCCCGTGTGGTCCAGTGGGTAAGTTCCTGCCTTCCACCCAGGCGACCAGGGTTCAAATCCCGGGTTCGGCACCAGATGACTGATGGCGGTGATGCAGAGGTAAGTCGGTAAGTAAAATGTGTGGAGGTGTGCCTGTCTGGTGATTGGTGGATGTAAGAGTGGTTGGTGTGTAAGGAGAGAAGCCTGAATGGTGGAGAACAGAGTGGTTGGAGTGTCTGGGCAGAGAGAGTGAGGTTCAGGCCCAGGCCGAGTGGGAGTAGAGTAGAGTAGAGGGGAGGAGCCACAGAGGGGGAGTGTGAATGGGTGGAGTAAAAAAGGAAAGCAGAGAGAGGGGGGGGGCATAGTTCGGGGAGGAGCCTAGGGACAGGTGGTGGCATACAGCCTGGGGGAGGAGCCACAGAGGGGGAGTGTGAATGGGTGGAGTAAGGAAAGCAGAAAGAAGGGGGGGCATAGTTGGGGGGAGGAGCCTAGGGTGGTGGCATACAGCCTAGGAGGGACCAAGGGGAGGGGCATGTGTAGAGAGGGGTGGGGCCACAGAGGAAAGGGAGAAGTAGGCAGAGTCTGGGGCAATAGGTCAGGGGGCGGAGCATAGGGGAGTGAGCCCAACAAGGAAAGAGTACCCCTCCCCCTTCAGCAAACAGAGGGGGGGTGACCTGATAGGAGGGGCACTACGATAGTAGACCCCCAACATTTTATGACCGCTCCCTCCCCCTCCCCAAATACAGAGTGGGGGGGACAAATTTTGGGGAGCAGTGTAAAAAAGGGGTGTTGGGGTGCATTACAAAAGAGGGTGCTAGAAGGCACAGAATGATGTGGTTTGGCTTTGGGTGCGCTACCCATCATTTTTTTTTGCCCCCCCCCTTTTCCGGGGAGAGGGGGTGTACCCCAAAAGTATAGGGGCAACAGAGGGAACTTAGGGGAACAGCCTTAGGGCACTTTTTTATTACCGACCACAAGGGGGGCACCAGACAGACATACTGTAGTTATGGTATTGAAAGAGGTGACAGCAAGGAGCACGTGGTAAGACACGGTGAGGGGGGACAAGGCACCCCAAGTTTTTATTACCCCCACCCCCCACCCTCGCAGGATCTGTTATGAGGTCTCTTGGGGTAGTTGTATTGAAAACAGATGCTTAAGACACTGAAGGGAAGGGGAATGTTGACAAGTGTCCCCCCCATTGTGTGGGTACTTTCTTGTGCGATACCCTCTTCTTCATTTACTCACCACAAAGGAGCAGCCACAAAATGACAATTGCTGTGATGGTAGTACTGAAAGGGGCTTTATAAGGTAGAGAACCAGAAGGAAGGCGAGCTTCAAGTGGCACTTGGAGGAATGGCCATCTGAGCACAGGTGGGCAACTAAGAAAGAAGGGGAAAAGTGGGTGAACAGGAAGCAGAGATGCCCGCTATGACAGCTGAGAGCATTCAAATTTGGTGAATAAGGCGGGTGGTTTGGGGAAGTAGATGAATGAGTCAGGGAGACGGCGCATGTGGCAATTGGTTGGATGTGGCATAGAGAATAATCATGGCATGCAAACTAGGCAGTAGTCCCTGAATTGGCAGCGTCTGCAGAGAGTTTGGGGTGCTCGACAAGTGACTTGTCCTCCTTGGATTGGGTATATAATCCACAGAGGGAAGGTCACAGCTTATAGTGAGGCAGATCGTGTATATCGAATTTAAAGAAGGGTAGTTTGAGTGTGCGGAGAGGGGCTGCACGGAGTGGTAAGTGGATAGGGTGCCGAGCAATGTGCATCCAACTGGTCACTGGAGGCTGGACAGTGGCAAAGCACCTGGGTTACTGGGAGAATTACAAAAGGAGGGCCGAAAGGAAGGGTGTTTATGGTCATTCAGATACTAGGACGGAACACTTGAGTGGCAATGAGATGGGGGTATTGAGAAGTCACAAATGGTGTCCCAGGGGTAGAGGTATGGGGATCAGATATTCTTGCTAGGGTGTAATGTGCCACCCTGCCCCTTTTTTTTGTGCAGCCTGGTTCCCTCTCTAGTTTCTCTCCATTGTCCTTCTATCCTGCAGATGATTAGAGCAAGCTTCCTAACGTTTTTCTTGGCCTCATATCCCCAATTATGTGCCTGACATGCCTGGCCTAAGGATACTCCCAAAGAGTATGCTACTTATATTCTGGGAAGAGCCTCACTAGTTCTGCCTATTTATGCAGCAACAAGGCAAATCTTACAACCTGCAAAGTTGGAAGCTTTGAGATGAAGTAAAGGTTTTTATTTTGTGGAAAATGCTCTTCTATGCTTCTTCTCTCATCTGAAGGCCATGGGCTCCTGTTCTTCTCTCACGTGTCCTTTCAAAGAGACAGATGACACACTCACCCAATCACTCAGCAAACATCTATGCTTTAACTCTGTCATCTTGCCGTTTTCCCTCCAAGTGCTCTCCCTTCCCCACAAATGCAGGATAATCTTTCCTCATTACTCATTCACTCGCTTATTGTAGTCCCCCGCTCCACAGGCCCAGCAAAGACCAAGAAAGACAAGCGGTACGTCAGCAAACAGATTTAACACTTCTCTCTTCTATTATGGTCATACTGCTGCCCTCTAGTAACACTACATGGCAACTGCAGCATGATGATGTGATTTTGAAGGGGGCTGTCCTATGCAAATAATGTCCTCCCATGCTTACTTTGGCCTGAGACATTCACAGGCTTCCATCATGATATGGCCTCCAACATATGGCTTTCAGCAGAATTTTAAGCTTGACAACTTGTCTTAGGCTAAAGCTTTTCCTACTCGAAGGTCGCTCATGGGAAAGCACCCTCATTTAGCAGGGTGCCAAATTGTCTGCAGTCTTCCTCTAAACAGAACATGGGCGTTCGTGGGCGTTCGGGGGCCTTGCTTGCTAGCTAACGACTGAGTGCTGGGTTGTTTAAAGACCCAGGGCCAGGCCAGGCCAGCTGCTGCAACAGGCATGATGCAGGCCCAATGAAGCACACGCCGGACTTTACCCTTTTCTGACTCTTGAAAACTTCAACATGTCTGTCTTCTGATTGCACCTAATAAAGGGAGTTTGACCAGCTCCAAACTTTGCCCATCATTTCGTGAGTGAGAGCTAACACTAGGCCAATATGCCTAGCCAGCAGCACAGGCACTATCCCCCTGATTACACAGCTCTGTTCACACCAAAATGAAAAATCCCCACCACTCAACCTATTTTACTATTTGTGGGAGGCTTATTTCTGCTCAGTTATAGCCCCTAGGCCACATTCGCCCTACGAAATGCCAAATTCAAAGACAAGAAATCAATAGATTGATAACTGAAGATAATGCTTTACCCATATTTCACCTACTAATGAAAAAGGGGGCTGCATGGGAGTCAGGAGAGAAAATATTTATAATTTTCAGGCACTGGTGCAAAAAAGAGTGTCTGAAATTGCTCCTGGTTTTTATAAAATCGAAATATTAGTTAATGGAAAAAAAAAGAAAAACATTTTTTTTTCCACCCATGGCGGGATTTGAACCCTCGGCCAGGGGAGCTTTCAGCATCAGAGGCAGATGACATTACCACTGAGCTATTGCTCCTTGCTGGTAATCAGGGATTCAGGAGCATCTATAAGCTACATACAGGCCCCCTAGTCTACATGACACACCATAGCCATGATATAGGGACTATTGGAAATAATACAAACATGGAAGCCCGTGTGGTCCAGTGGGTAAGTTCCTGCCTTCCACCCAGGCGACCAGGGTTCAAATCCCGGGTTCGGCACCAGATGACTGATGGCGGTGATGCAGAGGTAAGTCGGTAAGTAAAATGTGTGGAGGTGTGCCTGTCTGGTGATTGGTGGATGTAAGAGTGGTTGGTGTGTAAGGAGAGAAGCCTGAATGGTGGAGAACAGAGTGGTTGGAGTGTCTGGGCAGAGAGAGTGAGGTTCAGGCCCAGGCCGAGTGGGAGTAGAGTAGAGTAGAGGGGAGGAGCCACAGAGGGGGAGTGTGAATGGGTGGAGTAAAAAAGGAAAGCAGAGAGAGGGGGGGGGCATAGTTCGGGGAGGAGCCTAGGGACAGGTGGTGGCATACAGCCTGGGGGAGGAGCCACAGAGGGGGAGTGTGAATGGGTGGAGTAAGAAAGGAAAGCAGAAAGAAGGGGGGGCATAGTTGGGGGGAGGAGCCTAGGGTGGTGGCATACAGCCTAGGAGGGACCAAGGGGAGGGGCATGTGTAGAGAGGGGTGGGGCCACAGAGGAAAGGGAGAAGTAGGCAGAGTCTGGGGCAATAGGTCAGGGGGCGGAGCATAGGGGAGTGAGCCCAACAAGGAAAGAGTACCCCTCCCCCTTCAGCAAACAGAGGGGGGGTGACCTGATAGGAGGGGCACTACGATAGTAGACCCCCAACATTTTATGACCGCTCCCTCCCCCTCCCCAAATACAGAGTGGGGGGGACAAATTTTGGGGAGCAGTGTAAAAAAGGGGTGTTGGGGTGCATTACAAAAGAGGGTGCTAGAAGGCACAGAATGATGTGGTTTGGCTTTGGGTGCGCTACCCATCATTTTTTTTTGCCCCCCCCCTTTTCCGGGGAGAGGGGGTGTACCCCAAAAGTATAGGGGCAACAGAGGGAACTTAGGGGAACAGCCTTAGGGCACTTTTTTATTACCGACCACAAGGGGGGCACCAGACAGACATACTGTAGTTATGGTATTGAAAGAGGTGACAGCAAGGAGCACGTGGTAAGACACGGTGAGGGGGGACAAGGCACCCCAAGTTTTTATTACCCCCACCCCCCACCCTCGCAGGATCTGTTATGAGGTCTCTTGGGGTAGTTGTATTGAAAACAGATGCTTAAGACACTGAAGGGAAGGGGAATGTTGACAAGTGTCCCCCCCATTGTGTGGGTACTTTCTTGTGCGATACCCTCTTCTTCATTTACTCACCACAAAGGAGCAGCCACAAAATGACAATTGCTGTGATGGTAGTACTGAAAGGGGCTTTATAAGGTAGAGAACCAGAAGGAAGGCGAGCTTCAAGTGGCACTTGGAGGAATGGCCATCTGAGCACAGGTGGGCAACTAAGAAAGAAGGGGAAAAGTGGGTGAACAGGAAGCAGAGATGCCCGCTATGACAGCTGAGAGCATTCAAATTTGGTGAATAAGGCGGGTGGTTTGGGGAAGTAGATGAATGAGTCAGGGAGACGGCGCATGTGGCAATTGGTTGGATGTGGCATAGAGAATAATCATGGCATGCAAACTAGGCAGTAGTCCCTGAATTGGCAGCGTCTGCAGAGAGTTTGGGGTGCTCGACAAGTGACTTGTCCTCCTTGGATTGGGTATATAATCCACAGAGGGAAGGTCACAGCTTATAGTGAGGCAGATCGTGTATATCGAATTTAAAGAAGGGTAGTTTGAGTGTGCGGAGAGGGGCTGCACGGAGTGGTAAGTGGATAGGGTGCCGAGCAATGTGCATCCAACTGGTCACTGGAGGCTGGACAGTGGCAAAGCACCTGGGTTACTGGGAGAATTACAAAAGGAGGGCCGAAAGGAAGGGTGTTTATGGTCATTCAGATACTAGGACGGAACACTTGAGTGGCAATGAGATGGGGGTATTGAGAAGTCACAAATGGTGTCCCAGGGGTAGAGGTATGGGGATCAGATATTCCTGCTAGGGTGTAATGTGCCACCCTGCCCCTTTTTTTTGTGCAGCCTGGTTCCCTCTCTAGTTTCTCTCCATTGTCCTTCTATCCTGCAGATGATTAGAGCAAGCTTCCTAACGTTTTTCTTGGCCTCATATCCCCAATTATGTGCCTGACATGCCTGGCCTAAGGATACTCCCAAAGAGTATGCTACTTATATTCTGGGAAGAGCCTCACTAGTTCTGCCTATTTATGCAGCAACAAGGCAAATCTTACAACCTGCAAAGTTGGAAGCTTTGAGATGAAGTAAAGGTTTTTATTTTGTGGAAAATGCTCTTCTATGCTTCTTCTCTCATCTGAAGGCCATGGGCTCCTGTTCTTCTCTCACGTGTCCTTTCAAAGAGACAGATGACACACTCACCCAATCACTCAGCAAACATCTATGCTTTAACTCTGTCATCTTGCCGTTTTCCCTCCAAGTGCTCTCCCTTCCCCACAAATGCAGGATAATCTTTCCTCATTACTCATTCACTCGCTTATTGTAGTCCCCCGCTCCACAGGCCCAGCAAAGACCAAGAAAGACAAGCGGTACGTCAGCAAACAGATTTAACACTTCTCTCTTCTATTATGGTCATACTGCTGCCCTCTAGTAACACTACATGGCAACTGCAGCATGATGATGTGATTTTGAAGGGGGCTGTCCTATGCAAATAATGTCCTCCCATGCTTACTTTGGCCTGAGACATTCACAGGCTTCCATCATGATATGGCCTCCAACATATGGCTTTCAGCAGAATTTTAAGCTTGACAACTTGTCTTAGGCTAAAGCTTTTCCTACTCGAAGGTCGCTCATGGGAAAGCACCCTCATTTAGCAGGGTGCCAAATTGTCTGCAGTCTTCCTCTAAACAGAACATGGGCGTTCGTGGGCGTTCGGGGGCCTTGCTTGCTAGCTAACGACTGAGTGCTGGGTTGTTTAAAGACCCAGGGCCAGGCCAGGCCAGCTGCTGCAACAGGCATGATGCAGGCCCAATGAAGCACACGCCGGACTTTACCCTTTTCTGACTCTTGAAAACTTCAACATGTCTGTCTTCTGATTGCACCTAATAAAGGGAGTTTGACCAGCTCCAAACTTTGCCCATCATTTCGTGAGTGAGAGCTAACACTAGGCCAATATGCCTAGCCAGCAGCACAGGCACTATCCCCCTGATTACACAGCTCTGTTCACACCAAAATGAAAAATCCCCACCACTCAACCTATTTTACTATTTGTGGGAGGCTTATTTCTGCTCAGTTATAGCCCCTAGGCCACATTCGCCCTACGAAATGCCAAATTCAAAGACAAGAAATCAATAGATTGATAACTGAAGATAATGCTTTACCCATTTTTCACCTACTAATGAAAAAGGGGGCTGCATGGGAGTCAGGAGAGAAAATATTTATAATTTTCAGGCACTGGTGCAAAAAAGAGTGTCTGAAATTGCTCCTGGTTTTTATAAAATCGAAATATTAGTTAATGGAAAAAAAAAGAAAAACATTTTTTTTTCCACCCATGGCGGGATTTGAACCCTCGGCCAGGGGAGCTTTCAGCATCAGAGGCAGATGACATTACCACTGAGCTATTGCTCCTTGCTGGTAATCAGGGATTCAGGAGCATCTATAAGCTACATACAGGCCCCCTAGTCTACATGACACACCATAGCCATGATATAGGGACTATTGGAAATAATACAAACATGGAAGCCCGTGTGGTCCAGTGGGTAAGTTCCTGCCTTCCACCCAGGCGACCAGGGTTCAAATCCCGGGTTCGGCACCAGATGACTGATGGCGGTGATGCAGAGGTAAGTCGGTAAGTAAAATGTGTGGAGGTGTACCTGTCTGGTGATTGGTGGATGTAAGAGTGGTTGGTGTGTAAGGAGAGAAGCCTGAATGGTGGAGAACAGAGTGGTTGGAGTGTCTGGGCAGAGAGAGTGAGGTTCAGGCCCAGGCCGAGTGGGAGTAGAGTAGAGTAGAGGGGAGGAGCCACAGAGGGGGAGTGTGAATGGGCGGAGTAAAAAAGGAAAGCAGAGAGAGGGGGGGGGCATAGTTCGGGGAGGAGCCTAGGGACAGGTGGTGGCATACAGCCTGGGGGAGGAGCCACAGAGGGGGAGTGTGAATGGGTGGAGTAAGAAAGGAAAGCAGAAAGAAGGGGGGGCATAGTTGGGGGGAGGAGCCTAGGGTGGTGGCATACAGCCTAGGAGGGACCAAGGGGAGGGGCATGTGTAGAGAGGGGTGGGGCCACAGAGGAAAGGGAGAAGTAGGCAGAGTCTGGGGCAATAGGTCAGGGGGCGGAGCATAGGGGAGTGAGCCCAACAAGGAAAGAGTACCCCTCCCCCTTCAGCAAACAGAGGGGGGGTGACCTGATAGGAGGGGCACTACGATAGTAGACCCCCAACATTTTATGACCGCTCCCTCCCCCTCCCCAAATACAGAGTGGGGGGGACAAATTTTGGGGAGCAGTGTAAAAAAGGGGTGTTGGGGTGCATTACAAAAGAGGGTGCTAGAAGGCACAGAATGATGTGGTTTGGCTTTGGGTGCGCTACCCATCATTTTTTTTTGCCCCCCCCCCTTTTCCGGGGAGAGGGGGTGTACCCCAAAAGTATAGGGGCAACAGAGGGAACTTAGGGGAACAGCCTTAGGGCACTTTTTTATTACCGACCACAAGGGGGGCACCAGACAGACATACTGTAGTTATGGTATTGAAAGAGGTGACAGCAAGGAGCACGTGGTAAGACACGGTGAGGGGGGACAAGGCACCCCAAGTTTTTATTACCCCCACCCCCCACCCTCGCAGGATCTGTTATGAGGTCTCTTGGGGTAGTTGTATTGAAAACAGATGCTTAAGACACTGAAGGGAAGGGGAATGTTGACAAGTGTCCCCCCCATTGTGTGGGTACTTTCTTGTGCGATACCCTCTTCTTCATTTACTCACCACAAAGGAGCAGCCACAAAATGACAATTGCTGTGATGGTAGTACTGAAAGGGGCTTTATAAGGTAGAGAACCAGAAGGAAGGCGAGCTTCAAGTGGCACTTGGAGGAATGGCCATCTGAGCACAGGTGGGCAACTAAGAAAGAAGGGGAAAAGTGGGTGAACAGGAAGCAGAGATGCCCGCTATGACAGCTGAGAGCATTCAAATTTGGTGAATAAGGCGGGTGGTTTGGGGAAGTAGATGAATGAGTCAGGGAGACGGCGCATGTGGCAATTGGTTGGATGTGGCATAGAGAATAATCATGGCATGCAAACTAGGCAGTAGTCCCTGAATTGGCAGCGTCTGCAGAGAGTTTGGGGTGCTCGACAAGTGACTTGTCCTCCTTGGATTGGGTATATAATCCACAGAGGGAAGGTCACAGCTTATAGTGAGGCAGATCGTGTATATCGAATTTAAAGAAGGGTAGTTTGAGTGTGCGGAGAGGGGCTGCACGGAGTGGTAAGTGGATAGGGTGCCGAGCAATGTGCATCCAACTGGTCACTGGAGGCTGGACAGTGGCAAAGCACCTGGGTTACTGGGAGAATTACAAAAGGAGGGCCGAAAGGAAGGGTGTTTATGGTCATTCAGATACTAGGACGGAACACTTGAGTGGCAATGAGATGGGGGTATTGAGAAGTCACAAATGGTGTCCCAGGGGTAGAGGTATGGGGATCAGATATTCCTGCTAGGGTGTAATGTGCCACCCTGCCCCTTTTTTTTGTGCAGCCTGGTTCCCTCTCTAGTTTCTCTCCATTGTCCTTCTATCCTGCAGATGATTAGAGCAAGCTTCCTAACGTTTTTCTTGGCCTCATATCCCCAATTATGTGCCTGACATGCCTGGCCTAAGGATACTCCCAAAGAGTATGCTACTTATATTCTGGGAAGAGCCTCACTAGTTCTGCCTATTTATGCAGCAACAAGGCAAATCTTACAACCTGCAAAGTTGGAAGCTTTGAGATGAAGTAAAGGTTTTTATTTTGTGGAAAATGCTCTTCTATGCTTCTTCTCTCATCTGAAGGCCATGGGCTCCTGTTCTTCTCTCACGTGTCCTTTCAAAGAGACAGATGACACACTCACCCAATCACTCAGCAAACATCTATGCTTTAACTCTGTCATCTTGCCGTTTTCCCTCCAAGTGCTCTCCCTTCCCCACAAATGCAGGATAATCTTTCCTCATTACTCATTCACTCGCTTATTGTAGTCCCCCGCTCCACAGGCCCAGCAAAGACCAAGAAAGACAAGCGGTACGTCAGCAAACAGATTTAACACTTCTCTCTTCTATTATGGTCATACTGCTGCCCTCTAGTAACACTACATGGCAACTGCAGCATGATGATGTGATTTTGAAGGGGGCTGTCCTATGCAAATAATGTCCTCCCATGCTTACTTTGGCCTGAGACATTCACAGGCTTCCATCATGATATGGCCTCCAACATATGGCTTTCAGCAGAATTTTAAGCTTGACAACTTGTCTTAGGCTAAAGCTTTTCCTACTCGAAGGTCGCTCATGGGAAAGCACCCTCATTTAGCAGGGTGCCAAATTGTCTGCAGTCTTCCTCTAAACAGAACATGGGCGTTCGTGGGCGTTCGGGGGCCTTGCTTGCTAGCTAACGACTGAGTGCTGGGTTGTTTAAAGACCCAGGGCCAGGCCAGGCCAGCTGCTGCAACAGGCATGATGCAGGCCCAATGAAGCACACGCCGGACTTTACCCTTTTCTGACTCTTGAAAACTTCAACATGTCTGTCTTCTGATTGCACCTAATAAAGGGAGTTTGACCAGCTCCAAACTTTGCCCATCATTTCGTGAGTGAGAGCTAACACTAGGCCAATATGCCTAGCCAGCAGCACAGGCACTATCCCCCTGATTACACAGCTCTGTTCACACCAAAATGAAAAATCCCCACCACTCAACCTATTTTACTATTTGTGGGAGGCTTATTTCTGCTCAGTTATAGCCCCTAGGCCACATTCGCCCTACGAAATGCCAAATTCAAAGACAAGAAATCAATAGATTGATAACTGAAGATAATGCTTTACCCATATTTCACCTACTAATGAAAAAGGGGGCTGCATGGGAGTCAGGAGAGAAAATATTTATAATTTTCAGGCACTGGTGCAAAAAAGAGTGTCTGAAATTGCTCCTGGTTTTTATAAAATCGAAATATTAGTTAATGGAAAAAAAAAGAAAAACATTTTTTTTTCCACCCATGGCGGGATTTGAACCCTCGGCCAGGGGAGCTTTCAGCATCAGAGGCAGATGACATTACCACTGAGCTATTGCTCCTTGCTGGTAATCAGGGATTCAGGAGCATCTATAAGCTACATACAGGCCCCCTAGTCTACATGACACACCATAGCCATGATATAGGGACTATTGGAAATAATACAAACATGGAAGCCCGTGTGGTCCAGTGGGTAAGTTCCTGCCTTCCACCCAGGCGACCAGGGTTCAAATCCCGGGTTCGGCACCAGATGACTGATGGCGGTGATGCAGAGGTAAGTCGGTAAGTAAAATGTGTGGAGGTGTGCCTGTCTGGTGATTGGTGGATGTAAGAGTGGTTGGTGTGTAAGGAGAGAAGCCTGAATGGTGGAGAACAGAGTGGTTGGAGTGTCTGGGCAGAGAGAGTGAGGTTCAGGCCCAGGCCGAGTGGGAGTAGAGTAGAGTAGAGGGGAGGAGCCACAGAGGGGGAGTGTGAATGGGTGGAGTAAAAAAGGAAAGCAGAGAGAGGGGGGGGGCATAGTTCGGGGAGGAGCCTAGGGACAGGTGGTGGCATACAGCCTGGGGGAGGAGCCACAGAGGGGGAGTGTGAATGGGTGGAGTAAGAAAGGAAAGCAGAAAGAAGGGGGGGCATAGTTGGGGGGAGGAGCCTAGGGTGGTGGCATACAGCCTAGGAGGGACCAAGGGGAGGGGCATGTGTAGAGAGGGGTGGGGCCACAGAGGAAAGGGAGAAGTAGGCAGAGTCTGGGGCAATAGGTCAGGGGGCGGAGCATAGGGGAGTGAGCCCAACAAGGAAAGAGTACCCCTCCCCCTTCAGCAAACAGAGGGGGGGTGACCTGATAGGAGGGGCACTACGATAGTAGACCCCCAACATTTTATGACCGCTCCCTCCCCCTCCCCAAATACAGAGTGGGGGGGACAAATTTTGGGGAGCAGTGTAAAAAAGGGGTGTTGGGGTGCATTACAAAAGAGGGTGCTAGAAGGCACAGAATGATGTGGTTTGGCTTTGGGTGCGCTACCCATCATTTTTTTTTGCCCCCCCCCTTTTCCGGGGAGAGGGGGTGTACCCCAAAAGTATAGGGGCAACAGAGGGAACTTAGGGGAACAGCCTTAGGGCACTTTTTTATTACCGACCACAAGGGGGGCACCAGACAGACATACTGTAGTTATGGTATTGAAAGAGGTGACAGCAAGGAGCACGTGGTAAGACACGGTGAGGGGGGACAAGGCACCCCAAGTTTTTATTACCCCCACCCCCCACCCTCGCAGGATCTGTTATGAGGTCTCTTGGGGTAGTTGTATTGAAAACAGATGCTTAAGACACTGAAGGGAAGGGGAATGTTGACAAGTGTCCCCCCCATTGTGTGGGTACTTTCTTGTGCGATACCCTCTTCTTCATTTACTCACCACAAAGGAGCAGCCACAAAATGACAATTGCTGTGATGGTAGTACTGAAAGGGGCTTTATAAGGTAGAGAACCAGAAGGAAGGCGAGCTTCAAGTGGCACTTGGAGGAATGGCCATCTGAGCACAGGTGGGCAACTAAGAAAGAAGGGGAAAAGTGGGTGAACAGGAAGCAGAGATGCCCGCTATGACAGCTGAGAGCATTCAAATTTGGTGAATAAGGCGGGTGGTTTGGGGAAGTAGATGAATGAGTCAGGGAGACGGCGCATGTGGCAATTGGTTGGATGTGGCATAGAGAATAATCATGGCATGCAAACTAGGCAGTAGTCCCTGAATTGGCAGCGTCTGCAGAGAGTTTGGGGTGCTCGACAAGTGACTTGTCCTCCTTGGATTGGGTATATAATCCACAGAGGGAAGGTCACAGCTTATAGTGAGGCAGATCGTGTATATCGAATTTAAAGAAGGGTAGTTTGAGTGTGCGGAGAGGGGCTGCACGGAGTGGTAAGTGGATAGGGTGCCGAGCAATGTGCATCCAACTGGTCACTGGAGGCTGGACAGTGGCAAAGCACCTGGGTTACTGGGAGAATTACAAAAGGAGGGCCGAAAGGAAGGGTGTTTATGGTCATTCAGATACTAGGACGGAACACTTGAGTGGCAATGAGATGGGGGTATTGAGAAGTCACAAATGGTGTCCCAGGGGTAGAGGTATGGGGATCAGATATTCCTGCTAGGGTGTAATGTGCCACCCTGCCCCTTTTTTTTGTGCAGCCTGGTTCCCTCTCTAGTTTCTCTCCATTGTCCTTCTATCCTGCAGATGATTAGAGCAAGCTTCCTAACGTTTTTCTTGGCCTCATATCCCCAATTATGTGCCTGACATGCCTGGCCTAAGGATACTCCCAAAGAGTATGCTACTTATATTCTGGGAAGAGCCTCACTAGTTCTGCCTATTTATGCAGCAACAAGGCAAATCTTACAACCTGCAAAGTTGGAAGCTTTGAGATGAAGTAAAGGTTTTTATTTTGTGGAAAATGCTCTTCTATGCTTCTTCTCTCATCTGAAGGCCATGGGCTCCTGTTCTTCTCTCACGTGTCCTTTCAAAGAGACAGATGACACACTCACCCAATCACTCAGCAAACATCTATGCTTTAACTCTGTCATCTTGCCGTTTTCCCTCCAAGTGCTCTCCCTTCCCCACAAATGCAGGATAATCTTTCCTCATTACTCATTCACTCGCTTATTGTAGTCCCCCGCTCCACAGGCCCAGCAAAGACCAAGAAAGACAAGCGGTACGTCAGCAAACAGATTTAACACTTCTCTCTTCTATTATGGTCATACTGCTGCCCTCTAGTAACACTACATGGCAACTGCAGCATGATGATGTGATTTTGAAGGGGGCTGTCCTATGCAAATAATGTCCTCCCATGCTTACTTTGGCCTGAGACATTCACAGGCTTCCATCATGATATGGCCTCCAACATATGGCTTTCAGCAGAATTTTAAGCTTGACAACTTGTCTTAGGCTAAAGCTTTTCCTACTCGAAGGTCGCTCATGGGAAAGCACCCTCATTTAGCAGGGTGCCAAATTGTCTGCAGTCTTCCTCTAAACAGAACATGGGCGTTCGTGGGCGTTCGGGGGCCTTGCTTGCTAGCTAACGACTGAGTGCTGGGTTGTTTAAAGACCCAGGGCCAGGCCAGGCCAGCTGCTGCAACAGGCATGATGCAGGCCCAATGAAGCACACGCCGGACTTTACCCTTTTCTGACTCTTGAAAACTTCAACATGTCTGTCTTCTGATTGCACCTAATAAAGGGAGTTTGACCAGCTCCAAACTTTGCCCATCATTTCGTGAGTGAGAGCTAACACTAGGCCAATATGCCTAGCCAGCAGCACAGGCACTATCCCCCTGATTACACAGCTCTGTTCACACCAAAATGAAAAATCCCCACCACTCAACCTATTTTACTATTTGTGGGAGGCTTATTTCTGCTCAGTTATAGCCCCTAGGCCACATTCGCCCTACGAAATGCCAAATTCAAAGACAAGAAATCAATAGATTGATAACTGAAGATAATGCTTTACCCATATTTCACCTACTAATGAAAAAGGGGGCTGCATGGGAGTCAGGAGAGAAAATATTTATAATTTTCAGGCACTGGTGCAAAAAAGAGTGTCTGAAATTGCTCCTGGTTTTTATAAAATCGAAATATTAGTTAATGGAAAAAAAAAGAAAAACATTTTTTTTTCCACCCATGGCGGGATTTGAACCCTCGGCCAGGGGAGCTTTCAGCATCAGAGGCAGATGACATTACCACTGAGCTATTGCTCCTTGCTGGTAATCAGGGATTCAGGAGCATCTATAAGCTACATACAGGCCCCCTAGTCTACATGACACACCATAGCCATGATATAGGGACTATTGGAAATAATACAAACATGGAAGCCCGTGTGGTCCAGTGGGTAAGTTCCTGCCTTCCACCCAGGCGACCAGGGTTCAAATCCCGGGTTCGGCACCAGATGACTGATGGCGGTGATGCAGAGGTAAGTCGGTAAGTAAAATGTGTGGAGGTGTGCCTGTCTGGTGATTGGTGGATGTAAGAGTGGTTGGTGTGTAAGGAGAGAAGCCTGAATGGTGGAGAACAGAGTGGTTGGAGTGTCTGGGCAGAGAGAGTGAGGTTCAGGCCCAGGCCGAGTGGGAGTAGAGTAGAGTAGAGGGGAGGAGCCACAGAGGGGGAGTGTGAATGGGTGGAGTAAAAAAGGAAAGCAGAGAGAGGGGGGGGGCATAGTTCGGGGAGGAGCCTAGGGACAGGTGGTGGCATACAGCCTGGGGGAGGAGCCACAGAGGGGGAGTGTGAATGGGTGGAGTAAGAAAGGAAAGCAGAAAGAAGGGGGGGCATAGTTGGGGGGAGGAGCCTAGGGTGGTGGCATACAGCCTAGGAGGGACCAAGGGGAGGGGCATGTGTAGAGAGGGGTGGGGCCACAGAGGAAAGGGAGAAGTAGGCAGAGTCTGGGGCAATAGGTCAGGGGGCGGAGCATAGGGGAGTGAGCCCAACAAGGAAAGAGTACCCCTCCCCCTTCAGCAAACAGAGGGGGGGTGACCTGATAGGAGGGGCACTACGATAGTAGACCCCCAACATTTTATGACCGCTCCCTCCCCCTCCCCAAATACAGAGTGGGGGGGACAAATTTTGGGGAGCAGTGTAAAAAAGGGGTGTTGGGGTGCATTACAAAAGAGGGTGCTAGAAGGCACAGAATGATGTGGTTTGGCTTTGGGTGCGCTACCCATCATTTTTTTTTGCCCCCCCCCTTTTCCGGGGAGAGGGGGTGTACCCCAAAAGTATAGGGGCAACAGAGGGAACTTAGGGGAACAGCCTTAGGGCACTTTTTTATTACCGACCACAAGGGGGGCACCAGACAGACATACTGTAGTTATGGTATTGAAAGAGGTGACAGCAAGGAGCACGTGGTAAGACACGGTGAGGGGGGACAAGGCACCCCAAGTTTTTATTACCCCCACCCCCCACCCTCGCAGGATCTGTTATGAGGTCTCTTGGGGTAGTTGTATTGAAAACAGATGCTTAAGACACTGAAGGGAAGGGGAATGTTGACAAGTGTCCCCCCCATTGTGTGGGTACTTTCTTGTGCGATACCCTCTTCTTCATTTACTCACCACAAAGGAGCAGCCACAAAATGACAATTGCTGTGATGGTAGTACTGAAAGGGGCTTTATAAGGTAGAGAACCAGAAGGAAGGCGAGCTTCAAGTGGCACTTGGAGGAATGGCCATCTGAGCACAGGTGGGCAACTAAGAAAGAAGGGGAAAAGTGGGTGAACAGGAAGCAGAGATGCCCGCTATGACAGCTGAGAGCATTCAAATTTGGTGAATAAGGCGGGTGGTTTGGGGAAGTAGATGAATGAGTCAGGGAGACGGCGCATGTGGCAATTGGTTGGATGTGGCATAGAGAATAATCATGGCATGCAAACTAGGCAGTAGTCCCTGAATTGGCAGCGTCTGCAGAGAGTTTGGGGTGCTCGACAAGTGACTTGTCCTCCTTGGATTGGGTATATAATCCACAGAGGGAAGGTCACAGCTTATAGTGAGGCAGATCGTGTATATCGAATTTAAAGAAGGGTAGTTTGAGTGTGCGGAGAGGGGCTGCACGGAGTGGTAAGTGGATAGGGTGCCGAGCAATGTGCATCCAACTGGTCACTGGAGGCTGGACAGTGGCAAAGCACCTGGGTTACTGGGAGAATTACAAAAGGAGGGCCGAAAGGAAGGGTGTTTATGGTCATTCAGATACTAGGACGGAACACTTGAGTGGCAATGAGATGGGGGTATTGAGAAGTCACAAATGGTGTCCCAGGGGTAGAGGTATGGGGATCAGATATTCCTGCTAGGGTGTAATGTGCCACCCTGCCCCTTTTTTTTGTGCAGCCTGGTTCCCTCTCTAGTTTCTCTCCATTGTCCTTCTATCCTGCAGATGATTAGAGCAAGCTTCCTAACGTTTTTCTTGGCCTCATATCCCCAATTATGTGCCTGACATGCCTGGCCTAAGGATACTCCCAAAGAGTATGCTACTTATATTCTGGGAAGAGCCTCACTAGTTCTGCCTATTTATGCAGCAACAAGGCAAATCTTACAACCTGCAAAGTTGGAAGCTTTGAGATGAAGTAAAGGTTTTTATTTTGTGGAAAATGCTCTTCTATGCTTCTTCTCTCATCTGAAGGCCATGGGCTCCTGTTCTTCTCTCACGTGTCCTTTCAAAGAGACAGATGACACACTCACCCAATCACTCAGCAAACATCTATGCTTTAACTCTGTCATCTTGCCGTTTTCCCTCCAAGTGCTCTCCCTTCCCCACAAATGCAGGATAATCTTTCCTCATTACTCATTCACTCGCTTATTGTAGTCCCCCGCTCCACAGGCCCAGCAAAGACCAAGAAAGACAAGCGGTACGTCAGCAAACAGATTTAACACTTCTCTCTTCTATTATGGTCATACTGCTGCCCTCTAGTAACACTACATGGCAACTGCAGCATGATGATGTGATTTTGAAGGGGGCTGTCCTATGCAAATAATGTCCTCCCATGCTTACTTTGGCCTGAGACATTCACAGGCTTCCATCATGATATGGCCTCCAACATATGGCTTTCAGCAGAATTTTAAGCTTGACAACTTGTCTTAGGCTAAAGCTTTTCCTACTCGAAGGTCGCTCATGGGAAAGCACCCTCATTTAGCAGGGTGCCAAATTGTCTGCAGTCTTCCTCTAAACAGAACATGGGCGTTCGTGGGCGTTCGGGGGCCTTGCTTGCTAGCTAACGACTGAGTGCTGGGTTGTTTAAAGACCCAGGGCCAGGCCAGGCCAGCTGCTGCAACAGGCATGATGCAGGCCCAATGAAGCACACGCCGGACTTTACCCTTTTCTGACTCTTGAAAACTTCAACATGTCTGTCTTCTGATTGCACCTAATAAAGGGAGTTTGACCAGCTCCAAACTTTGCCCATCATTTCGTGAGTGAGAGCTAACACTAGGCCAATATGCCTAGCCAGCAGCACAGGCACTATCCCCCTGATTACACAGCTCTGTTCACACCAAAATGAAAAATCCCCACCACTCAACCTATTTTACTATTTGTGGGAGGCTTATTTCTGCTCAGTTATAGCCCCTAGGCCACATTCGCCCTACGAAATGCCAAATTCAAAGACAAGAAATCAATAGATTGATAACTGAAGATAATGCTTTACCCATTTTTCACCTACTAATGAAAAAGGGGGCTGCATGGGAGTCAGGAGAGAAAATATTTATAATTTTCAGGCACTGGTGCAAAAAAGAGTGTCTGAAATTGCTCCTGGTTTTTATAAAATCGAAATATTAGTTAATGGAAAAAAAAAGAAAAACATTTTTTTTTCCACCCATGGCGGGATTTGAACCCTCGGCCAGGGGAGCTTTCAGCATCAGAGGCAGATGACATTACCACTGAGCTATTGCTCCTTGCTGGTAATCAGGGATTCAGGAGCATCTATAAGCTACATACAGGCCCCCTAGTCTACATGACACACCATAGCCATGATATAGGGACTATTGGAAATAATACAAACATGGAAGCCCGTGTGGTCCAGTGGGTAAGTTCCTGCCTTCCACCCAGGCGACCAGGGTTCAAATCCCGGGTTCGGCACCAGATGACTGATGGCGGTGATGCAGAGGTAAGTCGGTAAGTAAAATGTGTGGAGGTGTACCTGTCTGGTGATTGGTGGATGTAAGAGTGGTTGGTGTGTAAGGAGAGAAGCCTGAATGGTGGAGAACAGAGTGGTTGGAGTGTCTGGGCAGAGAGAGTGAGGTTCAGGCCCAGGCCGAGTGGGAGTAGAGTAGAGTAGAGGGGAGGAGCCACAGAGGGGGAGTGTGAATGGGCGGAGTAAAAAAGGAAAGCAGAGAGAGGGGGGGGGCATAGTTCGGGGAGGAGCCTAGGGACAGGTGGTGGCATACAGCCTGGGGGAGGAGCCACAGAGGGGGAGTGTGAATGGGTGGAGTAAGAAAGGAAAGCAGAAAGAAGGGGGGGCATAGTTGGGGGGAGGAGCCTAGGGTGGTGGCATACAGCCTAGGAGGGACCAAGGGGAGGGGCATGTGTAGAGAGGGGTGGGGCCACAGAGGAAAGGGAGAAGTAGGCAGAGTCTGGGGCAATAGGTCAGGGGGCGGAGCATAGGGGAGTGAGCCCAACAAGGAAAGAGTACCCCTCCCCCTTCAGCAAACAGAGGGGGGGTGACCTGATAGGAGGGGCACTACGATAGTAGACCCCCAACATTTTATGACCGCTCCCTCCCCCTCCCCAAATACAGAGTGGGGGGGACAAATTTTGGGGAGCAGTGTAAAAAAGGGGTGTTGGGGTGCATTACAAAAGAGGGTGCTAGAAGGCACAGAATGATGTGGTTTGGCTTTGGGTGCGCTACCCATCATTTTTTTTTGCCCCCCCCCCTTTTCCGGGGAGAGGGGGTGTACCCCAAAAGTATAGGGGCAACAGAGGGAACTTAGGGGAACAGCCTTAGGGCACTTTTTTATTACCGACCACAAGGGGGGCACCAGACAGACATACTGTAGTTATGGTATTGAAAGAGGTGACAGCAAGGAGCACGTGGTAAGACACGGTGAGGGGGGACAAGGCACCCCAAGTTTTTATTACCCCCACCCCCCACCCTCGCAGGATCTGTTATGAGGTCTCTTGGGGTAGTTGTATTGAAAACAGATGCTTAAGACACTGAAGGGAAGGGGAATGTTGACAAGTGTCCCCCCCATTGTGTGGGTACTTTCTTGTGCGATACCCTCTTCTTCATTTACTCACCACAAAGGAGCAGCCACAAAATGACAATTGCTGTGATGGTAGTACTGAAAGGGGCTTTATAAGGTAGAGAACCAGAAGGAAGGCGAGCTTCAAGTGGCACTTGGAGGAATGGCCATCTGAGCACAGGTGGGCAACTAAGAAAGAAGGGGAAAAGTGGGTGAACAGGAAGCAGAGATGCCCGCTATGACAGCTGAGAGCATTCAAATTTGGTGAATAAGGCGGGTGGTTTGGGGAAGTAGATGAATGAGTCAGGGAGACGGCGCATGTGGCAATTGGTTGGATGTGGCATAGAGAATAATCATGGCATGCAAACTAGGCAGTAGTCCCTGAATTGGCAGCGTCTGCAGAGAGTTTGGGGTGCTCGACAAGTGACTTGTCCTCCTTGGATTGGGTATATAATCCACAGAGGGAAGGTCACAGCTTATAGTGAGGCAGATCGTGTATATCGAATTTAAAGAAGGGTAGTTTGAGTGTGCGGAGAGGGGCTGCACGGAGTGGTAAGTGGATAGGGTGCCGAGCAATGTGCATCCAACTGGTCACTGGAGGCTGGACAGTGGCAAAGCACCTGGGTTACTGGGAGAATTACAAAAGGAGGGCCGAAAGGAAGGGTGTTTATGGTCATTCAGATACTAGGACGGAACACTTGAGTGGCAATGAGATGGGGGTATTGAGAAGTCACAAATGGTGTCCCAGGGGTAGAGGTATGGGGATCAGATATTCCTGCTAGGGTGTAATGTGCCACCCTGCCCCTTTTTTTTGTGCAGCCTGGTTCCCTCTCTAGTTTCTCTCCATTGTCCTTCTATCCTGCAGATGATTAGAGCAAGCTTCCTAACGTTTTTCTTGGCCTCATATCCCCAATTATGTGCCTGACATGCCTGGCCTAAGGATACTCCCAAAGAGTATGCTACTTATATTCTGGGAAGAGCCTCACTAGTTCTGCCTATTTATGCAGCAACAAGGCAAATCTTACAACCTGCAAAGTTGGAAGCTTTGAGATGAAGTAAAGGTTTTTATTTTGTGGAAAATGCTCTTCTATGCTTCTTCTCTCATCTGAAGGCCATGGGCTCCTGTTCTTCTCTCACGTGTCCTTTCAAAGAGACAGATGACACACTCACCCAATCACTCAGCAAACATCTATGCTTTAACTCTGTCATCTTGCCGTTTTCCCTCCAAGTGCTCTCCCTTCCCCACAAATGCAGGATAATCTTTCCTCATTACTCATTCACTCGCTTATTGTAGTCCCCCGCTCCACAGGCCCAGCAAAGACCAAGAAAGACAAGCGGTACGTCAGCAAACAGATTTAACACTTCTCTCTTCTATTATGGTCATACTGCTGCCCTCTAGTAACACTACATGGCAACTGCAGCATGATGATGTGATTTTGAAGGGGGCTGTCCTATGCAAATAATGTCCTCCCATGCTTACTTTGGCCTGAGACATTCACAGGCTTC
The DNA here is from genome assembly GCF_031143425.1 of Pleurodeles waltl. NCBI lineage: Eukaryota > Metazoa > Chordata > Amphibia > Caudata > Salamandridae > Pleurodeles > Pleurodeles waltl. The sequence continues at coordinate 541,367,609 of NC_090443.1, read as the reverse complement.
CATCATGATATGGCCTCCAACATATGGCTTTCAGCAGAATTTTAAGCTTGACAACTTGTCTTAGGCTAAAGCTTTTCCTACTCGAAGGTCGCTCATGGGAAAGCACCCTCATTTAGCAGGGTGCCAAATTGTCTGCAGTCTTCCTCTAAACAGAACATGGGCGTTCGTGGGCGTTCGGGGGCCTTGCTTGCTAGCTAACGACTGAGTGCTGGGTTGTTTAAAGACCCAGGGCCAGGCCAGGCCAGCTGCTGCAACAGGCATGATGCAGGCCCAATGAAGCACACGCCGGACTTTACCCTTTTCTGACTCTTGAAAACTTCAACATGTCTGTCTTCTGATTGCACCTAATAAAGGGAGTTTGACCAGCTCCAAACTTTGCCCATCATTTCGTGAGTGAGAGCTAACACTAGGCCAATATGCCTAGCCAGCAGCACAGGCACTATCCCCCTGATTACACAGCTCTGTTCACACCAAAATGAAAAATCCCCACCACTCAACCTATTTTACTATTTGTGGGAGGCTTATTTCTGCTCAGTTATAGCCCCTAGGCCACATTCGCCCTACGAAATGCCAAATTCAAAGACAAGAAATCAATAGATTGATAACTGAAGATAATGCTTTACCCATATTTCACCTACTAATGAAAAAGGGGGCTGCATGGGAGTCAGGAGAGAAAATATTTATAATTTTCAGGCACTGGTGCAAAAAAGAGTGTCTGAAATTGCTCCTGGTTTTTATAAAATCGAAATATTAGTTAATGGAAAAAAAAAGAAAAACATTTTTTTTTCCACCCATGGCGGGATTTGAACCCTCGGCCAGGGGAGCTTTCAGCATCAGAGGCAGATGACATTACCACTGAGCTATTGCTCCTTGCTGGTAATCAGGGATTCAGGAGCATCTATAAGCTACATACAGGCCCCCTAGTCTACATGACACACCATAGCCATGATATAGGGACTATTGGAAATAATACAAACATGGAAGCCCGTGTGGTCCAGTGGGTAAGTTCCTGCCTTCCACCCAGGCGACCAGGGTTCAAATCCCGGGTTCGGCACCAGATGACTGATGGCGGTGATGCAGAGGTAAGTCGGTAAGTAAAATGTGTGGAGGTGTGCCTGTCTGGTGATTGGTGGATGTAAGAGTGGTTGGTGTGTAAGGAGAGAAGCCTGAATGGTGGAGAACAGAGTGGTTGGAGTGTCTGGGCAGAGAGAGTGAGGTTCAGGCCCAGGCCGAGTGGGAGTAGAGTAGAGTAGAGGGGAGGAGCCACAGAGGGGGAGTGTGAATGGGTGGAGTAAAAAAGGAAAGCAGAGAGAGGGGGGGGGCATAGTTCGGGGAGGAGCCTAGGGACAGCTGGTGGCATACAGCCTGGGGGAGGAGCCACAGAGGGGGAGTGTGAATGGGTGGAGTAAGAAAGGAAAGCAGAAAGAAGGGGGGGCATAGTTGGGGGGAGGAGCCTAGGGTGGTGGCATACAGCCTAGGAGGGACCAAGGGGAGGGGCATGTGTAGAGAGGGGTGGGGCCACAGAGGAAAGGGAGAAGTAGGCAGAGTCTGGGGCAATAGGTCAGGGGGCGGAGCATAGGGGAGTGAGCCCAACAAGGAAAGAGTACCCCTCCCCCTTCAGCAAACAGAGGGGGGGTGACCTGATAGGAGGGGCACTACGATAGTAGACCCCCAACATTTTATGACCGCTCCCTCCCCCTCCCCAAATACAGAGTGGGGGGGACAAATTTTGGGGAGCAGTGTAAAAAAGGGGTGTTGGGGTGCATTACAAAAGAGGGTGCTAGAAGGCACAGAATGATGTGGTTTGGCTTTGGGTGCGCTACCCATCATTTTTTTTTGCCCCCCCCCTTTTCCGGGGAGAGGGGGTGTACCCCAAAAGTATAGGGGCAACAGAGGGAACTTAGGGGAACAGCCTTAGGGCACTTTTTTATTACCGACCACAAGGGGGGCACCAGACAGACATACTGTAGTTATGGTATTGAAAGAGGTGACAGCAAGGAGCACGTGGTAAGACACGGTGAGGGGGGACAAGGCACCCCAAGTTTTTATTACCCCCACCCCCCACCCTCGCAGGATCTGTTATGAGGTCTCTTGGGGTAGTTGTATTGAAAACAGATGCTTAAGACACTGAAGGGAAGGGGAATGTTGACAAGTGTCCCCCCCATTGTGTGGGTACTTTCTTGTGCGATACCCTCTTCTTCATTTACTCACCACAAAGGAGCAGCCACAAAATGACAATTGCTGTGATGGTAGTACTGAAAGGGGCTTTATAAGGTAGAGAACCAGAAGGAAGGCGAGCTTCAAGTGGCACTTGGAGGAATGGCCATCTGAGCACAGGTGGGCAACTAAGAAAGAAGGGGAAAAGTGGGTGAACAGGAAGCAGAGATGCCCGCTATGACAGCTGAGAGCATTCAAATTTGGTGAATAAGGCGGGTGGTTTGGGGAAGTAGATGAATGAGTCAGGGAGACGGCGCATGTGGCAATTGGTTGGATGTGGCATAGAGAATAATCATGGCATGCAAACTAGGCAGTAGTCCCTGAATTGGCAGCGTCTGCAGAGAGTTTGGGGTGCTCGACAAGTGACTTGTCCTCCTTGGATTGGGTATATAATCCACAGAGGGAAGGTCACAGCTTATAGTGAGGCAGATCGTGTATATCGAATTTAAAGAAGGGTAGTTTGAGTGTGCGGAGAGGGGCTGCACGGAGTGGTAAGTGGATAGGGTGCCGAGCAATGTGCATCCAACTGGTCACTGGAGGCTGGACAGTGGCAAAGCACCTGGGTTACTGGGAGAATTACAAAAGGAGGGCCGAAAGGAAGGGTGTTTATGGTCATTCAGATACTAGGACGGAACACTTGAGTGGCAATGAGATGGGGGTATTGAGAAGTCACAAATGGTGTCCCAGGGGTAGAGGTATGGGGATCAGATATTCCTGCTAGGGTGTAATGTGCCACCCTGCCCCTTTTTTTTGTGCAGCCTGGTTCCCTCTCTAGTTTCTCTCCATTGTCCTTCTATCCTGCAGATGATTAGAGCAAGCTTCCTAACGTTTTTCTTGGCCTCATATCCCCAATTATGTGCCTGACATGCCTGGCCTAAGGATACTCCCAAAGAGTATGCTACTTATATTCTGGGAAGAGCCTCACTAGTTCTGCCTATTTATGCAGCAACAAGGCAAATCTTACAACCTGCAAAGTTGGAAGCTTTGAGATGAAGTAAAGGTTTTTATTTTGTGGAAAATGCTCTTCTATGCTTCTTCTCTCATCTGAAGGCCATGGGCTCCTGTTCTTCTCTCACGTGTCCTTTCAAAGAGACAGATGACACACTCACCCAATCACTCAGCAAACATCTATGCTTTAACTCTGTCATCTTGCCGTTTTCCCTCCAAGTGCTCTCCCTTCCCCACAAATGCAGGATAATCTTTCCTCATTACTCATTCACTCGCTTATTGTAGTCCCCCGCTCCACAGGCCCAGCAAAGACCAAGAAAGACAAGCGGTACGTCAGCAAACAGATTTAACACTTCTCTCTTCTATTATGGTCATACTGCTGCCCTCTAGTAACACTACATGGCAACTGCAGCATGATGATGTGATTTTGAAGGGGGCTGTCCTATGCAAATAATGTCCTCCCATGCTTACTTTGGCCTGAGACATTCACAGGCTTCCATCATGATATGGCCTCCAACATATGGCTTTCAGCAGAATTTTAAGCTTGACAACTTGTCTTAGGCTAAAGCTTTTCCTACTCGAAGGTCGCTCATGGGAAAGCACCCTCATTTAGCAGGGTGCCAAATTGTCTGCAGTCTTCCTCTAAACAGAACATGGGCGTTCGTGGGCGTTCGGGGGCCTTGCTTGCTAGCTAACGACTGAGTGCTGGGTTGTTTAAAGACCCAGGGCCAGGCCAGGCCAGCTGCTGCAACAGGCATGATGCAGGCCCAATGAAGCACACGCCGGACTTTACCCTTTTCTGACTCTTGAAAACTTCAACATGTCTGTCTTCTGATTGCACCTAATAAAGGGAGTTTGACCAGCTCCAAACTTTGCCCATCATTTCGTGAGTGAGAGCTAACACTAGGCCAATATGCCTAGCCAGCAGCACAGGCACTATCCCCCTGATTACACAGCTCTGTTCACACCAAAATGAAAAATCCCCACCACTCAACCTATTTTACTATTTGTGGGAGGCTTATTTCTGCTCAGTTATAGCCCCTAGGCCACATTCGCCCTACGAAATGCCAAATTCAAAGACAAGAAATCAATAGATTGATAACTGAAGATAATGCTTTACCCATATTTCACCTACTAATGAAAAAGGGGGCTGCATGGGAGTCAGGAGAGAAAATATTTATAATTTTCAGGCACTGGTGCAAAAAAGAGTGTCTGAAATTGCTCCTGGTTTTTATAAAATCGAAATATTAGTTAATGGAAAAAAAAAGAAAAACATTTTTTTTTCCACCCATGGCGGGATTTGAACCCTCGGCCAGGGGAGCTTTCAGCATCAGAGGCAGATGACATTACCACTGAGCTATTGCTCCTTGCTGGTAATCAGGGATTCAGGAGCATCTATAAGCTACATACAGGCCCCCTAGTCTACATGACACACCATAGCCATGATATAGGGACTATTGGAAATAATACAAACATGGAAGCCCGTGTGGTCCAGTGGGTAAGTTCCTGCCTTCCACCCAGGCGACCAGGGTTCAAATCCCGGGTTCGGCACCAGATGACTGATGGCGGTGATGCAGAGGTAAGTCGGTAAGTAAAATGTGTGGAGGTGTGCCTGTCTGGTGATTGGTGGATGTAAGAGTGGTTGGTGTGTAAGGAGAGAAGCCTGAATGGTGGAGAACAGAGTGGTTGGAGTGTCTGGGCAGAGAGAGTGAGGTTCAGGCCCAGGCCGAGTGGGAGTAGAGTAGAGTAGAGGGGAGGAGCCACAGAGGGGGAGTGTGAATGGGTGGAGTAAAAAAGGAAAGCAGAGAGAGGGGGGGGGCATAGTTCGGGGAGGAGCCTAGGGACAGGTGGTGGCATACAGCCTGGGGGAGGAGCCACAGAGGGGGAGTGTGAATGGGTGGAGTAAGAAAGGAAAGCAGAAAGAAGGGGGGGCATAGTTGGGGGGAGGAGCCTAGGGTGGTGGCATACAGCCTAGGAGGGACCAAGGGGAGGGGCATGTGTAGAGAGGGGTGGGGCCACAGAGGAAAGGGAGAAGTAGGCAGAGTCTGGGGCAATAGGTCAGGGGGCGGAGCATAGGGGAGTGAGCCCAACAAGGAAAGAGTACCCCTCCCCCTTCAGCAAACAGAGGGGGGGTGACCTGATAGGAGGGGCACTACGATAGTAGACCCCCAACATTTTATGACCGCTCCCTCCCCCTCCCCAAATACAGAGTGGGGGGGACAAATTTTGGGGAGCAGTGTAAAAAAGGGGTGTTGGGGTGCATTACAAAAGAGGGTGCTAGAAGGCACAGAATGATGTGGTTTGGCTTTGGGTGCGCTACCCATCATTTTTTTTTGCCCCCCCCCTTTTCCGGGGAGAGGGGGTGTACCCCAAAAGTATAGGGGCAACAGAGGGAACTTAGGGGAACAGCCTTAGGGCACTTTTTTATTACCGACCACAAGGGGGGCACCAGACAGACATACTGTAGTTATGGTATTGAAAGAGGTGACAGCAAGGAGCACGTGGTAAGACACGGTGAGGGGGGACAAGGCACCCCAAGTTTTTATTACCCCCACCCCCCACCCTCGCAGGATCTGTTATGAGGTCTCTTGGGGTAGTTGTATTGAAAACAGATGCTTAAGACACTGAAGGGAAGGGGAATGTTGACAAGTGTCCCCCCCATTGTGTGGGTACTTTCTTGTGCGATACCCTCTTCTTCATTTACTCACCACAAAGGAGCAGCCACAAAATGACAATTGCTGTGATGGTAGTACTGAAAGGGGCTTTATAAGGTAGAGAACCAGAAGGAAGGCGAGCTTCAAGTGGCACTTGGAGGAATGGCCATCTGAGCACAGGTGGGCAACTAAGAAAGAAGGGGAAAAGTGGGTGAACAGGAAGCAGAGATGCCCGCTATGACAGCTGAGAGCATTCAAATTTGGTGAATAAGGCGGGTGGTTTGGGGAAGTAGATGAATGAGTCAGGGAGACGGCGCATGTGGCAATTGGTTGGATGTGGCATAGAGAATAATCATGGCATGCAAACTAGGCAGTAGTCCCTGAATTGGCAGCGTCTGCAGAGAGTTTGGGGTGCTCGACAAGTGACTTGTCCTCCTTGGATTGGGTATATAATCCACAGAGGGAAGGTCACAGCTTATAGTGAGGCAGATCGTGTATATCGAATTTAAAGAAGGGTAGTTTGAGTGTGCGGAGAGGGGCTGCACGGAGTGGTAAGTGGATAGGGTGCCGAGCAATGTGCATCCAACTGGTCACTGGAGGCTGGACAGTGGCAAAGCACCTGGGTTACTGGGAGAATTACAAAAGGAGGGCCGAAAGGAAGGGTGTTTATGGTCATTCAGATACTAGGACGGAACACTTGAGTGGCAATGAGATGGGGGTATTGAGAAGTCACAAATGGTGTCCCAGGGGTAGAGGTATGGGGATCAGATATTCCTGCTAGGGTGTAATGTGCCACCCTGCCCCTTTTTTTTGTGCAGCCTGGTTCCCTCTCTAGTTTCTCTCCATTGTCCTTCTATCCTGCAGATGATTAGAGCAAGCTTCCTAACGTTTTTCTTGGCCTCATATCCCCAATTATGTGCCTGACATGCCTGGCCTAAGGATACTCCCAAAGAGTATGCTACTTATATTCTGGGAAGAGCCTCACTAGTTCTGCCTATTTATGCAGCAACAAGGCAAATCTTACAACCTGCAAAGTTGGAAGCTTTGAGATGAAGTAAAGGTTTTTATTTTGTGGAAAATGCTCTTCTATGCTTCTTCTCTCATCTGAAGGCCATGGGCTCCTGTTCTTCTCTCACGTGTCCTTTCAAAGAGACAGATGACACACTCACCCAATCACTCAGCAAACATCTATGCTTTAACTCTGTCATCTTGCCGTTTTCCCTCCAAGTGCTCTCCCTTCCCCACAAATGCAGGATAATCTTTCCTCATTACTCATTCACTCGCTTATTGTAGTCCCCCGCTCCACAGGCCCAGCAAAGACCAAGAAAGACAAGCGGTACGTCAGCAAACAGATTTAACACTTCTCTCTTCTATTATGGTCATACTGCTGCCCTCTAGTAACACTACATGGCAACTGCAGCATGATGATGTGATTTTGAAGGGGGCTGTCCTATGCAAATAATGTCCTCCCATGCTTACTTTGGCCTGAGACATTCACAGGCTTCCATCATGATATGGCCTCCAACATATGGCTTTCAGCAGAATTTTAAGCTTGACAACTTGTCTTAGGCTAAAGCTTTTCCTACTCGAAGGTCGCTCATGGGAAAGCACCCTCATTTAGCAGGGTGCCAAATTGTCTGCAGTCTTCCTCTAAACAGAACATGGGCGTTCGTGGGCGTTCGGGGGCCTTGCTTGCTAGCTAACGACTGAGTGCTGGGTTGTTTAAAGACCCAGGGCCAGGCCAGGCCAGCTGCTGCAACAGGCATGATGCAGGCCCAATGAAGCACACGCCGGACTTTACCCTTTTCTGACTCTTGAAAACTTCAACATGTCTGTCTTCTGATTGCACCTAATAAAGGGAGTTTGACCAGCTCCAAACTTTGCCCATCATTTCGTGAGTGAGAGCTAACACTAGGCCAATATGCCTAGCCAGCAGCACAGGCACTATCCCCCTGATTACACAGCTCTGTTCACACCAAAATGAAAAATCCCCACCACTCAACCTATTTTACTATTTGTGGGAGGCTTATTTCTGCTCAGTTATAGCCCCTAGGCCACATTCGCCCTACGAAATGCCAAATTCAAAGACAAGAAATCAATAGATTGATAACTGAAGATAATGCTTTACCCATATTTCACCTACTAATGAAAAAGGGGGCTGCATGGGAGTCAGGAGAGAAAATATTTATAATTTTCAGGCACTGGTGCAAAAAAGAGTGTCTGAAATTGCTCCTGGTTTTTATAAAATCGAAATATTAGTTAATGGAAAAAAAAAGAAAAACATTTTTTTTTCCACCCATGGCGGGATTTGAACCCTCGGCCAGGGGAGCTTTCAGCATCAGAGGCAGATGACATTACCACTGAGCTATTGCTCCTTGCTGGTAATCAGGGATTCAGGAGCATCTATAAGCTACATACAGGCCCCCTAGTCTACATGACACACCATAGCCATGATATAGGGACTATTGGAAATAATACAAACATGGAAGCCCGTGTGGTCCAGTGGGTAAGTTCCTGCCTTCCACCCAGGCGACCAGGGTTCAAATCCCGGGTTCGGCACCAGATGACTGATGGCGGTGATGCAGAGGTAAGTCGGTAAGTAAAATGTGTGGAGGTGTGCCTGTCTGGTGATTGGTGGATGTAAGAGTGGTTGGTGTGTAAGGAGAGAAGCCTGAATGGTGGAGAACAGAGTGGTTGGAGTGTCTGGGCAGAGAGAGTGAGGTTCAGGCCCAGGCCGAGTGGGAGTAGAGTAGAGTAGAGGGGAGGAGCCACAGAGGGGGAGTGTGAATGGGTGGAGTAAAAAAGGAAAGCAGAGAGAGGGGGGGGGCATAGTTCGGGGAGGAGCCTAGGGACAGGTGGTGGCATACAGCCTGGGGGAGGAGCCACAGAGGGGGAGTGTGAATGGGTGGAGTAAGAAAGGAAAGCAGAAAGAAGGGGGGGCATAGTTGGGGGGAGGAGCCTAGGGTGGTGGCATACAGCCTAGGAGGGACCAAGGGGAGGGGCATGTGTAGAGAGGGGTGGGGCCACAGAGGAAAGGGAGAAGTAGGCAGAGTCTGGGGCAATAGGTCAGGGGGCGGAGCATAGGGGAGTGAGCCCAACAAGGAAAGAGTACCCCTCCCCCTTCAGCAAACAGAGGGGGGGTGACCTGATAGGAGGGGCACTACGATAGTAGACCCCCAACATTTTATGACCGCTCCCTCCCCCTCCCCAAATACAGAGTGGGGGGGACAAATTTTGGGGAGCAGTGTAAAAAAGGGGTGTTGGGGTGCATTACAAAAGAGGGTGCTAGAAGGCACAGAATGATGTGGTTTGGCTTTGGGTGCGCTACCCATCATTTTTTTTTGCCCCCCCCCTTTTCCGGGGAGAGGGGGTGTACCCCAAAAGTATAGGGGCAACAGAGGGAACTTAGGGGAACAGCCTTAGGGCACTTTTTTATTACCGACCACAAGGGGGGCACCAGACAGACATACTGTAGTTATGGTATTGAAAGAGGTGACAGCAAGGAGCACGTGGTAAGACACGGTGAGGGGGGACAAGGCACCCCAAGTTTTTATTACCCCCACCCCCCACCCTCGCAGGATCTGTTATGAGGTCTCTTGGGGTAGTTGTATTGAAAACAGATGCTTAAGACACTGAAGGGAAGGGGAATGTTGACAAGTGTCCCCCCCATTGTGTGGGTACTTTCTTGTGCGATACCCTCTTCTTCATTTACTCACCACAAAGGAGCAGCCACAAAATGACAATTGCTGTGATGGTAGTACTGAAAGGGGCTTTATAAGGTAGAGAACCAGAAGGAAGGCGAGCTTCAAGTGGCACTTGGAGGAATGGCCATCTGAGCACAGGTGGGCAACTAAGAAAGAAGGGGAAAAGTGGGTGAACAGGAAGCAGAGATGCCCGCTATGACAGCTGAGAGCATTCAAATTTGGTGAATAAGGCGGGTGGTTTGGGGAAGTAGATGAATGAGTCAGGGAGACGGCGCATGTGGCAATTGGTTGGATGTGGCATAGAGAATAATCATGGCATGCAAACTAGGCAGTAGTCCCTGAATTGGCAGCGTCTGCAGAGAGTTTGGGGTGCTCGACAAGTGACTTGTCCTCCTTGGATTGGGTATATAATCCACAGAGGGAAGGTCACAGCTTATAGTGAGGCAGATCGTGTATATCGAATTTAAAGAAGGGTAGTTTGAGTGTGCGGAGAGGGGCTGCACGGAGTGGTAAGTGGATAGGGTGCCGAGCAATGTGCATCCAACTGGTCACTGGAGGCTGGACAGTGGCAAAGCACCTGGGTTACTGGGAGAATTACAAAAGGAGGGCCGAAAGGAAGGGTGTTTATGGTCATTCAGATACTAGGACGGAACACTTGAGTGGCAATGAGATGGGGGTATTGAGAAGTCACAAATGGTGTCCCAGGGGTAGAGGTATGGGGATCAGATATTCCTGCTAGGGTGTAATGTGCCACCCTGCCCCTTTTTTTTGTGCAGCCTGGTTCCCTCTCTAGTTTCTCTCCATTGTCCTTCTATCCTGCAGATGATTAGAGCAAGCTTCCTAACGTTTTTCTTGGCCTCATATCCCCAATTATGTGCCTGACATGCCTGGCCTAAGGATACTCCCAAAGAGTATGCTACTTATATTCTGGGAAGAGCCTCACTAGTTCTGCCTATTTATGCAGCAACAAGGCAAATCTTACAACCTGCAAAGTTGGAAGCTTTGAGATGAAGTAAAGGTTTTTATTTTGTGGAAAATGCTCTTCTATGCTTCTTCTCTCATCTGAAGGCCATGGGCTCCTGTTCTTCTCTCACGTGTCCTTTCAAAGAGACAGATGACACACTCACCCAATCACTCAGCAAACATCTATGCTTTAACTCTGTCATCTTGCCGTTTTCCCTCCAAGTGCTCTCCCTTCCCCACAAATGCAGGATAATCTTTCCTCATTACTCATTCACTCGCTTATTGTAGTCCCCCGCTCCACAGGCCCAGCAAAGACCAAGAAAGACAAGCGGTACGTCAGCAAACAGATTTAACACTTCTCTCTTCTATTATGGTCATACTGCTGCCCTCTAGTAACACTACATGGCAACTGCAGCATGATGATGTGATTTTGAAGGGGGCTGTCCTATGCAAATAATGTCCTCCCATGCTTACTTTGGCCTGAGACATTCACAGGCTTCCATCATGATATGGCCTCCAACATATGGCTTTCAGCAGAATTTTAAGCTTGACAACTTGTCTTAGGCTAAAGCTTTTCCTACTCGAAGGTCGCTCATGGGAAAGCACCCTCATTTAGCAGGGTGCCAAATTGTCTGCAGTCTTCCTCTAAACAGAACATGGGCGTTCGTGGGCGTTCGGGGGCCTTGCTTGCTAGCTAACGACTGAGTGCTGGGTTGTTTAAAGACCCAGGGCCAGGCCAGGCCAGCTGCTGCAACAGGCATGATGCAGGCCCAATGAAGCACACGCCGGACTTTACCCTTTTCTGACTCTTGAAAACTTCAACATGTCTGTCTTCTGATTGCACCTAATAAAGGGAGTTTGACCAGCTCCAAACTTTGCCCATCATTTCGTGAGTGAGAGCTAACACTAGGCCAATATGCCTAGCCAGCAGCACAGGCACTATCCCCCTGATTACACAGCTCTGTTCACACCAAAATGAAAAATCCCCACCACTCAACCTATTTTACTATTTGTGGGAGGCTTATTTCTGCTCAGTTATAGCCCCTAGGCCACATTCGCCCTACGAAATGCCAAATTCAAAGACAAGAAATCAATAGATTGATAACTGAAGATAATGCTTTACCCATATTTCACCTACTAATGAAAAAGGGGGCTGCATGGGAGTCAGGAGAGAAAATATTTATAATTTTCAGGCACTGGTGCAAAAAAGAGTGTCTGAAATTGCTCCTGGTTTTTATAAAATCGAAATATTAGTTAATGGAAAAAAAAAGAAAAACATTTTTTTTTCCACCCATGGCGGGATTTGAACCCTCGGCCAGGGGAGCTTTCAGCATCAGAGGCAGATGACATTACCACTGAGCTATTGCTCCTTGCTGGTAATCAGGGATTCAGGAGCATCTATAAGCTACATACAGGCCCCCTAGTCTACATGACACACCATAGCCATGATATAGGGACTATTGGAAATAATACAAACATGGAAGCCCGTGTGGTCCAGTGGGTAAGTTCCTGCCTTCCACCCAGGCGACCAGGGTTCAAATCCCGGGTTCGGCACCAGATGACTGATGGCGGTGATGCAGAGGTAAGTCGGTAAGTAAAATGTGTGGAGGTGTGCCTGTCTGGTGATTGGTGGATGTAAGAGTGGTTGGTGTGTAAGGAGAGAAGCCTGAATGGTGGAGAACAGAGTGGTTGGAGTGTCTGGGCAGAGAGAGTGAGGTTCAGGCCCAGGCCGAGTGGGAGTAGAGTAGAGTAGAGGGGAGGAGCCACAGAGGGGGAGTGTGAATGGGTGGAGTAAAAAAGGAAAGCAGAGAGAGGGGGGGGGCATAGTTCGGGGAGGAGCCTAGGGACAGGTGGTGGCATACAGCCTGGGGGAGGAGCCACAGAGGGGGAGTGTGAATGGGTGGAGTAAGAAAGGAAAGCAGAAAGAAGGGGGGGCATAGTTGGGGGGAGGAGCCTAGGGTGGTGGCATACAGCCTAGGAGGGACCAAGGGGAGGGGCATGTGTAGAGAGGGGTGGGGCCACAGAGGAAAGGGAGAAGTAGGCAGAGTCTGGGGCAATAGGTCAGGGGGCGGAGCATAGGGGAGTGAGCCCAACAAGGAAAGAGTACCCCTCCCCCTTCAGCAAACAGAGGGGGGGTGACCTGATAGGAGGGGCACTACGATAGTAGACCCCCAACATTTTATGACCGCTCCCTCCCCCTCCCCAAATACAGAGTGGGGGGGACAAATTTTGGGGAGCAGTGTAAAAAAGGGGTGTTGGGGTGCATTACAAAAGAGGGTGCTAGAAGGCACAGAATGATGTGGTTTGGCTTTGGGTGCGCTACCCATCATTTTTTTTTGCCCCCCCCCTTTTCCGGGGAGAGGGGGTGTACCCCAAAAGTATAGGGGCAACAGAGGGAACTTAGGGGAACAGCCTTAGGGCACTTTTTTATTACCGACCACAAGGGGGGCACCAGACAGACATACTGTAGTTATGGTATTGAAAGAGGTGACAGCAAGGAGCACGTGGTAAGACACGGTGAGGGGGGACAAGGCACCCCAAGTTTTTATTACCCCCACCCCCCACCCTCGCAGGATCTGTTATGAGGTCTCTTGGGGTAGTTGTATTGAAAACAGATGCTTAAGACACTGAAGGGAAGGGGAATGTTGACAAGTGTCCCCCCCATTGTGTGGGTACTTTCTTGTGCGATACCCTCTTCTTCATTTACTCACCACAAAGGAGCAGCCACAAAATGACAATTGCTGTGATGGTAGTACTGAAAGGGGCTTTATAAGGTAGAGAACCAGAAGGAAGGCGAGCTTCAAGTGGCACTTGGAGGAATGGCCATCTGAGCACAGGTGGGCAACTAAGAAAGAAGGGGAAAAGTGGGTGAACAGGAAGCAGAGATGCCCGCTATGACAGCTGAGAGCATTCAAATTTGGTGAATAAGGCGGGTGGTTTGGGGAAGTAGATGAATGAGTCAGGGAGACGGCGCATGTGGCAATTGGTTGGATGTGGCATAGAGAATAATCATGGCATGCAAACTAGGCAGTAGTCCCTGAATTGGCAGCGTCTGCAGAGAGTTTGGGGTGCTCGACAAGTGACTTGTCCTCCTTGGATTGGGTATATAATCCACAGAGGGAAGGTCACAGCTTATAGTGAGGCAGATCGTGTATATCGAATTTAAAGAAGGGTAGTTTGAGTGTGCGGAGAGGGGCTGCACGGAGTGGTAAGTGGATAGGGTGCCGAGCAATGTGCATCCAACTGGTCACTGGAGGCTGGACAGTGGCAAAGCACCTGGGTTACTGGGAGAATTACAAAAGGAGGGCCGAAAGGAAGGGTGTTTATGGTCATTCAGATACTAGGACGGAACACTTGAGTGGCAATGAGATGGGGGTATTGAGAAGTCACAAATGGTGTCCCAGGGGTAGAGGTATGGGGATCAGATATTCCTGCTAGGGTGTAATGTGCCACCCTGCCCCTTTTTTTTGTGCAGCCTGGTTCCCTCTCTAGTTTCTCTCCATTGTCCTTCTATCCTGCAGATGATTAGAGCAAGCTTCCTAACGTTTTTCTTGGCCTCATATCCCCAATTATGTGCCTGACATGCCTGGCCTAAGGATACTCCCAAAGAGTATGCTACTTATATTCTGGGAAGAGCCTCACTAGTTCTGCCTATTTATGCAGCAACAAGGCAAATCTTACAACCTGCAAAGTTGGAAGCTTTGAGATGAAGTAAAGGTTTTTATTTTGTGGAAAATGCTCTTCTATGCTTCTTCTCTCATCTGAAGGCCATGGGCTCCTGTTCTTCTCTCACGTGTCCTTTCAAAGAGACAGATGACACACTCACCCAATCACTCAGCAAACATCTATGCTTTAACTCTGTCATCTTGCCGTTTTCCCTCCAAGTGCTCTCCCTTCCCCACAAATGCAGGATAATCTTTCCTCATTACTCATTCACTCGCTTATTGTAGTCCCCCGCTCCACAGGCCCAGCAAAGACCAAGAAAGACAAGCGGTACGTCAGCAAACAGATTTAACACTTCTCTCTTCTATTATGGTCATACTGCTGCCCTCTAGTAACACTACATGGCAACTGCAGCATGATGATGTGATTTTGAAGGGGGCTGTCCTATGCAAATAATGTCCTCCCATGCTTACTTTGGCCTGAGACATTCACAGGCTTCCATCATGATATGGCCTCCAACATATGGCTTTCAGCAGAATTTTAAGCTTGACAACTTGTCTTAGGCTAAAGCTTTTCCTACTCGAAGGTCGCTCATGGGAAAGCACCCTCATTTAGCAGGGTGCCAAATTGTCTGCAGTCTTCCTCTAAACAGAACATGGGCGTTCGTGGGCGTTCGGGGGCCTTGCTTGCTAGCTAACGACTGAGTGCTGGGTTGTTTAAAGACCCAGGGCCAGGCCAGGCCAGCTGCTGCAACAGGCATGATGCAGGCCCAATGAAGCACACGCCGGACTTTACCCTTTTCTGACTCTTGAAAACTTCAACATGTCTGTCTTCTGATTGCACCTAATAAAGGGAGTTTGACCAGCTCCAAACTTTGCCCATCATTTCGTGAGTGAGAGCTAACACTAGGCCAATATGCCTAGCCAGCAGCACAGGCACTATCCCCCTGATTACACAGCTCTGTTCACACCAAAATGAAAAATCCCCACCACTCAACCTATTTTACTATTTGTGGGAGGCTTATTTCTGCTCAGTTATAGCCCCTAGGCCACATTCGCCCTACGAAATGCCAAATTCAAAGACAAGAAATCAATAGATTGATAACTGAAGATAATGCTTTACCCATATTTCACCTACTAATGAAAAAGGGGGCTGCATGGGAGTCAGGAGAGAAAATATTTATAATTTTCAGGCACTGGTGCAAAAAAGAGTGTCTGAAATTGCTCCTGGTTTTTATAAAATCGAAATATTAGTTAATGGAAAAAAAAAGAAAAACATTTTTTTTTCCACCCATGGCGGGATTTGAACCCTCGGCCAGGGGAGCTTTCAGCATCAGAGGCAGATGACATTACCACTGAGCTATTGCTCCTTGCTGGTAATCAGGGATTCAGGAGCATCTATAAGCTACATACAGGCCCCCTAGTCTACATGACACACCATAGCCATGATATAGGGACTATTGGAAATAATACAAACATGGAAGCCCGTGTGGTCCAGTGGGTAAGTTCCTGCCTTCCACCCAGGCGACCAGGGTTCAAATCCCGGGTTCGGCACCAGATGACTGATGGCGGTGATGCAGAGGTAAGTCGGTAAGTAAAATGTGTGGAGGTGTGCCTGTCTGGTGATTGGTGGATGTAAGAGTGGTTGGTGTGTAAGGAGAGAAGCCTGAATGGTGGAGAACAGAGTGGTTGGAGTGTCTGGGCAGAGAGAGTGAGGTTCAGGCCCAGGCCGAGTGGGAGTAGAGTAGAGTAGAGGGGAGGAGCCACAGAGGGGGAGTGTGAATGGGTGGAGTAAAAAAGGAAAGCAGAGAGAGGGGGGGGGCATAGTTCGGGGAGGAGCCTAGGGACAGGTGGTTGCATACAGACTGGGGGAGGAGCCACAGAGGGGGAGTGTGAATGGGTGGAGTAAGAAAGGAAAGCAGAAAGAAGGGGGGGCATAGTTGGGGGGAGGAGCCTAGGGTGGTGGCATACAGCCTAGGAGGGACCAAGGGGAGGGGCATGTGTAGAGAGGGGTGGGGCCACAGAGGAAAGGGAGAAGTAGGCAGAGTCTGGGGCAATAGGTCAGGGGGCGGAGCATAGGGGAGTGAGCCCAACAAGGAAAGAGTACCCCTCCCCCTTCAGCAAACAGAGGGGGGGTGACCTGATAGGAGGGGCACTACGATAGTAGACCCCCAACATTTTATGACCGCTCCCTCCCCCTCCCCAAATACAGAGTGGGGGGGACAAATTTTGGGGAGCAGTGTAAAAAAGGGGTGTTGGGGTGCATTACAAAAGAGGGTGCTAGAAGGCACAGAATGATGTGGTTTGGCTTTGGGTGCGCTACCCATCATTTTTTTTTGCCCCCCCCCTTTTCCGGGGAGAGGGGGTGTACCCCAAAAGTATAGGGGCAACAGAGGGAACTTAGGGGAACAGCCTTAGGGCACTTTTTTATTACCGACCACAAGGGGGGCACCAGACAGACATACTGTAGTTATGGTATTGAAAGAGGTGACAGCAAGGAGCACGTGGTAAGACACGGTGAGGGGGGACAAGGCACCCCAAGTTTTTATTACCCCCACCCCCCACCCTCGCAGGATCTGTTATGAGGTCTCTTGGGGTAGTTGTATTGAAAACAGATGCTTAAGACACTGAAGGGAAGGGGAATGTTGACAAGTGTCCCCCCCATTGTGTGGGTACTTTCTTGTGCGATACCCTCTTCTTCATTTACTCACCACAAAGGAGCAGCCACAAAATGACAATTGCTGTGATGGTAGTACTGAAAGGGGCTTTATAAGGTAGAGAACCAGAAGGAAGGCGAGCTTCAAGTGGCACTTGGAGGAATGGCCATCTGAGCACAGGTGGGCAACTAAGAAAGAAGGGGAAAAGTGGGTGAACAGGAAGCAGAGATGCCCGCTATGACAGCTGAGAGCATTCAAATTTGGTGAATAAGGCGGGTGGTTTGGGGAAGTAGATGAATGAGTCAGGGAGACGGCGCATGTGGCAATTGGTTGGATGTGGCATAGAGAATAATCATGGCATGCAAACTAGGCAGTAGTCCCTGAATTGGCAGCGTCTGCAGAGAGTTTGGGGTGCTCGACAAGTGACTTGTCCTCCTTGGATTGGGTATATAATCCACAGAGGGAAGGTCACAGCTTATAGTGAGGCAGATCGTGTATATCGAATTTAAAGAAGGGTAGTTTGAGTGTGCGGAGAGGGGCTGCACGGAGTGGTAAGTGGATAGGGTGCCGAGCAATGTGCATCCAACTGGTCACTGGAGGCTGGACAGTGGCAAAGCACCTGGGTTACTGGGAGAATTACAAAAGGAGGGCCGAAAGGAAGGGTGTTTATGGTCATTCAGATACTAGGACGGAACACTTGAGTGGCAATGAGATGGGGGTATTGAGAAGTCACAAATGGTGTCCCAGGGGTAGAGGTATGGGGATCAGATATTCCTGCTAGGGTGTAATGTGCCACCCTGCCCCTTTTTTTTGTGCAGCCTGGTTCCCTCTCTAGTTTCTCTCCATTGTCCTTCTATCCTGCAGATGATTAGAGCAAGCTTCCTAACGTTTTTCTTGGCCTCATATCCCCAATTATGTGCCTGACATGCCTGGCCTAAGGATACTCCCAAAGAGTATGCTACTTATATTCTGGGAAGAGCCTCACTAGTTCTGCCTATTTATGCAGCAACAAGGCAAATCTTACAACCTGCAAAGTTGGAAGCTTTGAGATGAAGTAAAGGTTTTTATTTTGTGGAAAATGCTCTTCTATGCTTCTTCTCTCATCTGAAGGCCATGGGCTCCTGTTCTTCTCTCACGTGTCCTTTCAAAGAGACAGATGACACACTCACCCAATCACTCAGCAAACATCTATGCTTTAACTCTGTCATCTTGCCGTTTTCCCTCCAAGTGCTCTCCCTTCCCCACAAATGCAGGATAATCTTTCCTCATTACTCATTCACTCGCTTATTGTAGTCCCCCGCTCCACAGGCCCAGCAAAGACCAAGAAAGACAAGCGGTACGTCAGCAAACAGATTTAACACTTCTCTCTTCTATTATGGTCATACTGCTGCCCTCTAGTAACACTACATGGCAACTGCAGCATGATGATGTGATTTTGAAGGGGGCTGTCCTATGCAAATAATGTCCTCCCATGCTTACTTTGGCCTGAGACATTCACAGGCTTCCATCATGATATGGCCTCCAACATATGGCTTTCAGCAGAATTTTAAGCTTGACAACTTGTCTTAGGCTAAAGCTTTTCCTACTCGAAGGTCGCTCATGGGAAAGCACCCTCATTTAGCAGGGTGCCAAATTGTCTGCAGTCTTCCTCTAAACAGAACATGGGCGTTCGTGGGCGTTCGGGGGCCTTGCTTGCTAGCTAACGACTGAGTGCTGGGTTGTTTAAAGACCCAGGGCCAGGCCAGGCCAGCTGCTGCAACAGGCATGATGCAGGCCCAATGAAGCACACGCCGGACTTTACCCTTTTCTGACTCTTGAAAACTTCAACATGTCTGTCTTCTGATTGCACCTAATAAAGGGAGTTTGACCAGCTCCAAACTTTGCCCATCATTTCGTGAGTGAGAGCTAACACTAGGCCAATATGCCTAGCCAGCAGCACAGGCACTATCCCCCTGATTACACAGCTCTGTTCACACCAAAATGAAAAATCCCCACCACTCAACCTATTTTACTATTTGTGGGAGGCTTATTTCTGCTCAGTTATAGCCCCTAGGCCACATTCGCCCTACGAAATGCCAAATTCAAAGACAAGAAATCAATAGATTGATAACTGAAGATAATGCTTTACCCATATTTCACCTACTAATGAAAAAGGGGGCTGCATGGGAGTCAGGAGAGAAAATATTTATAATTTTCAGGCACTGGTGCAAAAAAGAGTGTCTGAAATTGCTCCTGGTTTTTATAAAATCGAAATATTAGTTAATGGAAAAAAAAAGAAAAACATTTTTTTTTCCACCCATGGCGGGATTTGAACCCTCGGCCAGGGGAGCTTTCAGCATCAGAGGCAGATGACATTACCACTGAGCTATTGCTCCTTGCTGGTAATCAGGGATTCAGGAGCATCTATAAGCTACATACAGGCCCCCTAGTCTACATGACACACCATAGCCATGATATAGGGACTATTGGAAATAATACAAACATGGAAGCCCGTGTGGTCCAGTGGGTAAGTTCCTGCCTTCCACCCAGGCGACCAGGGTTCAAATCCCGGGTTCGGCACCAGATGACTGATGGCGGTGATGCAGAGGTAAGTCGGTAAGTAAAATGTGTGGAGGTGTGCCTGTCTGGTGATTGGTGGATGTAAGAGTGGTTGGTGTGTAAGGAGAGAAGCCTGAATGGTGGAGAACAGAGTGGTTGGAGTGTCTGGGCAGAGAGAGTGAGGTTCAGGCCCAGGCCGAGTGGGAGTAGAGTAGAGTAGAGGGGAGGAGCCACAGAGGGGGAGTGTGAATGGGTGGAGTAAAAAAGGAAAGCAGAGAGAGGGGGGGGGCATAGTTCGGGGAGGAGCCTAGGGACAGGTGGTTGCATACAGACTGGGGGAGGAGCCACAGAGGGGGAGTGTGAATGGGTGGAGTAAGAAAGGAAAGCAGAAAGAAGGGGGGGCATAGTTGGGGGGAGGAGCCTAGGGTGGTGGCATACAGCCTAGGAGGGACCAAGGGGAGGGGCATGTGTAGAGAGGGGTGGGGCCACAGAGGAAAGGGAGAAGTAGGCAGAGTCTGGGGCAATAGGTCAGGGGGCGGAGCATAGGGGAGTGAGCCCAACAAGGAAAGAGTACCCCTCCCCCTTCAGCAAACAGAGGGGGGGTGACCTGATAGGAGGGGCACTACGATAGTAGACCCCCAACATTTTATGACCGCTCCCTCCCCCTCCCCAAATACAGAGTGGGGGGGACAAATTTTGGGGAGCAGTGTAAAAAAGGGGTGTTGGGGTGCATTACAAAAGAGGGTGCTAGAAGGCACAGAATGATGTGGTTTGGCTTTGGGTGCGCTACCCATCATTTTTTTTTGCCCCCCCCCTTTTCCGGGGAGAGGGGGTGTACCCCAAAAGTATAGGGGCAACAGAGGGAACTTAGGGGAACAGCCTTAGGGCACTTTTTTATTACCGACCACAAGGGGGGCACCAGACAGACATACTGTAGTTATGGTATTGAAAGAGGTGACAGCAAGGAGCACGTGGTAAGACACGGTGAGGGGGGACAAGGCACCCCAAGTTTTTATTACCCCCACCCCCCACCCTCGCAGGATCTGTTATGAGGTCTCTTGGGGTAGTTGTATTGAAAACAGATGCTTAAGACACTGAAGGGAAGGGGAATGTTGACAAGTGTCCCCCCCATTGTGTGGGTACTTTCTTGTGCGATACCCTCTTCTTCATTTACTCACCACAAAGGAGCAGCCACAAAATGACAATTGCTGTGATGGTAGTACTGAAAGGGGCTTTATAAGGTAGAGAACCAGAAGGAAGGCGAGCTTCAAGTGGCACTTGGAGGAATGGCCATCTGAGCACAGGTGGGCAACTAAGAAAGAAGGGGAAAAGTGGGTGAACAGGAAGCAGAGATGCCCGCTATGACAGCTGAGAGCATTCAAATTTGGTGAATAAGGCGGGTGGTTTGGGGAAGTAGATGAATGAGTCAGGGAGACGGCGCATGTGGCAATTGGTTGGATGTGGCATAGAGAATAATCATGGCATGCAAACTAGGCAGTAGTCCCTGAATTGGCAGCGTCTGCAGAGAGTTTGGGGTGCTCGACAAGTGACTTGTCCTCCTTGGATTGGGTATATAATCCACAGAGGGAAGGTCACAGCTTATAGTGAGGCAGATCGTGTATATCGAATTTAAAGAAGGGTAGTTTGAGTGTGCGGAGAGGGGCTGCACGGAGTGGTAAGTGGATAGGGTGCCGAGCAATGTGCATCCAACTGGTCACTGGAGGCTGGACAGTGGCAAAGCACCTGGGTTACTGGGAGAATTACAAAAGGAGGGCCGAAAGGAAGGGTGTTTATGGTCATTCAGATACTAGGACGGAACACTTGAGTGGCAATGAGATGGGGGTATTGAGAAGTCACAAATGGTGTCCCAGGGGTAGAGGTATGGGGATCAGATATTCCTGCTAGGGTGTAATGTGCCACCCTGCCCCTTTTTTTTGTGCAGCCTGGTTCCCTCTCTAGTTTCTCTCCATTGTCCTTCTATCCTGCAGATGATTAGAGCAAGCTTCCTAACGTTTTTCTTGGCCTCATATCCCCAATTATGTGCCTGACATGCCTGGCCTAAGGATACTCCCAAAGAGTATGCTACTTATATTCTGGGAAGAGCCTCACTAGTTCTGCCTATTTATGCAGCAACAAGGCAAATCTTACAACCTGCAAAGTTGGAAGCTTTGAGATGAAGTAAAGGTTTTTATTTTGTGGAAAATGCTCTTCTATGCTTCTTCTCTCATCTGAAGGCCATGGGCTCCTGTTCTTCTCTCACGTGTCCTTTCAAAGAGACAGATGACACACTCACCCAATCACTCAGCAAACATCTATGCTTTAACTCTGTCATCTTGCCGTTTTCCCTCCAAGTGCTCTCCCTTCCCCACAAATGCAGGATAATCTTTCCTCATTACTCATTCACTCGCTTATTGTAGTCCCCCGCTCCACAGGCCCAGCAAAGACCAAGAAAGACAAGCGGTACGTCAGCAAACAGATTTAACACTTCTCTCTTCTATTATGGTCATACTGCTGCCCTCTAGTAACACTACATGGCAACTGCAGCATGATGATGTGATTTTGAAGGGGGCTGTCCTATGCAAATAATGTCCTCCCATGCTTACTTTGGCCTGAGACATTCACAGGCTTCCATCATGATATGGCCTCCAACATATGGCTTTCAGCAGAATTTTAAGCTTGACAACTTGTCTTAGGCTAAAGCTTTTCCTACTCGAAGGTCGCTCATGGGAAAGCACCCTCATTTAGCAGGGTGCCAAATTGTCTGCAGTCTTCCTCTAAACAGAACATGGGCGTTCGTGGGCGTTCGGGGGCCTTGCTTGCTAGCTAACGACTGAGTGCTGGGTTGTTTAAAGACCCAGGGCCAGGCCAGGCCAGCTGCTGCAACAGGCATGATGCAGGCCCAATGAAGCACACGCCGGACTTTACCCTTTTCTGACTCTTGAAAACTTCAACATGTCTGTCTTCTGATTGCACCTAATAAAGGGAGTTTGACCAGCTCCAAACTTTGCCCATCATTTCGTGAGTGAGAGCTAACACTAGGCCAATATGCCTAGCCAGCAGCACAGGCACTATCCCCCTGATTACACAGCTCTGTTCACACCAAAATGAAAAATCCCCACCACTCAACCTATTTTACTATTTGTGGGAGGCTTATTTCTGCTCAGTTATAGCCCCTAGGCCACATTCGCCCTACGAAATGCCAAATTCAAAGACAAGAAATCAATAGATTGATAACTGAAGATAATGCTTTACCCATATTTCACCTACTAATGAAAAAGGGGGCTGCATGGGAGTCAGGAGAGAAAATATTTATAATTTTCAGGCACTGGTGCAAAAAAGAGTGTCTGAAATTGCTCCTGGTTTTTATAAAATCGAAATATTAGTTAATGGAAAAAAAAAGAAAAACATTTTTTTTTCCACCCATGGCGGGATTTGAACCCTCGGCCAGGGGAGCTTTCAGCATCAGAGGCAGATGACATTACCACTGAGCTATTGCTCCTTGCTGGTAATCAGGGATTCAGGAGCATCTATAAGCTACATACAGGCCCCCTAGTCTACATGACACACCATAGCCATGATATAGGGACTATTGGAAATAATACAAACATGGAAGCCCGTGTGGTCCAGTGGGTAAGTTCCTGCCTTCCACCCAGGCGACCAGGGTTCAAATCCCGGGTTCGGCACCAGATGACTGATGGCGGTGATGCAGAGGTAAGTCGGTAAGTAAAATGTGTGGAGGTGTACCTGTCTGGTGATTGGTGGATGTAAGAGTGGTTGGTGTGTAAGGAGAGAAGCCTGAATGGTGGAGAACAGAGTGGTTGGAGTGTCTGGGCAGAGAGAGTGAGGTTCAGGCCCAGGCCGAGTGGGAGTAGAGTAGAGTAGAGGGGAGGAGCCACAGAGGGGGAGTGTGAATGGGCGGAGTAAAAAAGGAAAGCAGAGAGAGGGGGGGGGCATAGTTCGGGGAGGAGCCTAGGGACAGGTGGTGGCATACAGCCTGGGGGAGGAGCCACAGAGGGGGAGTGTGAATGGGTGGAGTAAGAAAGGAAAGCAGAAAGAAGGGGGGGCATAGTTGGGGGGAGGAGCCTAGGGTGGTGGCATACAGCCTAGGAGGGACCAAGGGGAGGGGCATGTGTAGAGAGGGGTGGGGCCACAGAGGAAAGGGAGAAGTAGGCAGAGTCTGGGGCAATAGGTCAGGGGGCGGAGCATAGGGGAGTGAGCCCAACAAGGAAAGAGTACCCCTCCCCCTTCAGCAAACAGAGGGGGGGTGACCTGATAGGAGGGGCACTACGATAGTAGACCCCCAACATTTTATGACCGCTCCCTCCCCCTCCCCAAATACAGAGTGGGGGGGACAAATTTTGGGGAGCAGTGTAAAAAAGGGGTGTTGGGGTGCATTACAAAAGAGGGTGCTAGAAGGCACAGAATGATGTGGTTTGGCTTTGGGTGCGCTACCCATCATTTTTTTTTGCCCCCCCCCCTTTTCCGGGGAGAGGGGGTGTACCCCAAAAGTATAGGGGCAACAGAGGGAACTTAGGGGAACAGCCTTAGGGCACTTTTTTATTACCGACCACAAGGGGGGCACCAGACAGACATACTGTAGTTATGGTATTGAAAGAGGTGACAGCAAGGAGCACGTGGTAAGACACGGTGAGGGGGGACAAGGCACCCCAAGTTTTTATTACCCCCACCCCCCACCCTCGCAGGATCTGTTATGAGGTCTCTTGGGGTAGTTGTATTGAAAACAGATGCTTAAGACACTGAAGGGAAGGGGAATGTTGACAAGTGTCCCCCCCATTGTGTGGGTACTTTCTTGTGCGATACCCTCTTCTTCATTTACTCACCACAAAGGAGCAGCCACAAAATGACAATTGCTGTGATGGTAGTACTGAAAGGGGCTTTATAAGGTAGAGAACCAGAAGGAAGGCGAGCTTCAAGTGGCACTTGGAGGAATGGCCATCTGAGCACAGGTGGGCAACTAAGAAAGAAGGGGAAAAGTGGGTGAACAGGAAGCAGAGATGCCCGCTATGACAGCTGAGAGCATTCAAATTTGGTGAATAAGGCGGGTGGTTTGGGGAAGTAGATGAATGAGTCAGGGAGACGGCGCATGTGGCAATTGGTTGGATGTGGCATAGAGAATAATCATGGCATGCAAACTAGGCAGTAGTCCCTGAATTGGCAGCGTCTGCAGAGAGTTTGGGGTGCTCGACAAGTGACTTGTCCTCCTTGGATTGGGTATATAATCCACAGAGGGAAGGTCACAGCTTATAGTGAGGCAGATCGTGTATATCGAATTTAAAGAAGGGTAGTTTGAGTGTGCGGAGAGGGGCTGCACGGAGTGGTAAGTGGATAGGGTGCCGAGCAATGTGCATCCAACTGGTCACTGGAGGCTGGACAGTGGCAAAGCACCTGGGTTACTGGGAGAATTACAAAAGGAGGGCCGAAAGGAAGGGTGTTTATGGTCATTCAGATACTAGGACGGAACACTTGAGTGGCAATGAGATGGGGGTATTGAGAAGTCACAAATGGTGTCCCAGGGGTAGAGGTATGGGGATCAGATATTCCTGCTAGGGTGTAATGTGCCACCCTGCCCCTTTTTTTTGTGCAGCCTGGTTCCCTCTCTAGTTTCTCTCCATTGTCCTTCTATCCTGCAGATGATTAGAGCAAGCTTCCTAACGTTTTTCTTGGCCTCATATCCCCAATTATGTGCCTGACATGCCTGGCCTAAGGATACTCCCAAAGAGTATGCTACTTATATTCTGGGAAGAGCCTCACTAGTTCTGCCTATTTATGCAGCAACAAGGCAAATCTTACAACCTGCAAAGTTGGAAGCTTTGAGATGAAGTAAAGGTTTTTATTTTGTGGAAAATGCTCTTCTATGCTTCTTCTCTCATCTGAAGGCCATGGGCTCCTGTTCTTCTCTCACGTGTCCTTTCAAAGAGACAGATGACACACTCACCCAATCACTCAGCAAACATCTATGCTTTAACTCTGTCATCTTGCCGTTTTCCCTCCAAGTGCTCTCCCTTCCCCACAAATGCAGGATAATCTTTCCTCATTACTCATTCACTCGCTTATTGTAGTCCCCCGCTCCACAGGCCCAGCAAAGACCAAGAAAGACAAGCGGTACGTCAGCAAACAGATTTAACACTTCTCTCTTCTATTATGGTCATACTGCTGCCCTCTAGTAACACTACATGGCAACTGCAGCATGATGATGTGATTTTGAAGGGGGCTGTCCTATGCAAATAATGTCCTCCCATGCTTACTTTGGCCTGAGACATTCACAGGCTTCCATCATGATATGGCCTCCAACATATGGCTTTCAGCAGAATTTTAAGCTTGACAACTTGTCTTAGGCTAAAGCTTTTCCTACTCGAAGGTCGCTCATGGGAAAGCACCCTCATTTAGCAGGGTGCCAAATTGTCTGCAGTCTTCCTCTAAACAGAACATGGGCGTTCGTGGGCGTTCGGGGGCCTTGCTTGCTAGCTAACGACTGAGTGCTGGGTTGTTTAAAGACCCAGGGCCAGGCCAGGCCAGCTGCTGCAACAGGCATGATGCAGGCCCAATGAAGCACACGCCGGACTTTACCCTTTTCTGACTCTTGAAAACTTCAACATGTCTGTCTTCTGATTGCACCTAATAAAGGGAGTTTGACCAGCTCCAAACTTTGCCCATCATTTCGTGAGTGAGAGCTAACACTAGGCCAATATGCCTAGCCAGCAGCACAGGCACTATCCCCCTGATTACACAGCTCTGTTCACACCAAAATGAAAAATCCCCACCACTCAACCTATTTTACTATTTGTGGGAGGCTTATTTCTGCTCAGTTATAGCCCCTAGGCCACATTCGCCCTACGAAATGCCAAATTCAAAGACAAGAAATCAATAGATTGATAACTGAAGATAATGCTTTACCCATATTTCACCTACTAATGAAAAAGGGGGCTACATGGGAGTCAGGAGAGAAAATATTTATAATTTTCAGGCACTGGTGCAAAAAAGAGTGTCTGAAATTGCTCCTGGTTTTTATAAAATCGAAATATTAGTTAATGGAAAAAAAAAGAAAAACATTTTTTTTTCCACCCATGGCGGGATTTGAACCCTCGGCCAGGGGAGCTTTCAGCATCAGAGGCAGATGACATTACCACTGAGCTATTGCTCCTTGCTGGTAATCAGGGATTCAGGAGCATCTATAAGCTACATACAGGCCCCCTAGTCTACATGACACACCATAGCCATGATATAGGGACTATTGGAAATAATACAAACATGGAAGCCCGTGTGGTCCAGTGGGTAAGTTCCTGCCTTCCACCCAGGCGACCAGGGTTCAAATCCCGGGTTCGGCACCAGATGACTGATGGCGGTGATGCAGAGGTAAGTCGGTAAGTAAAATGTGTGGAGGTGTGCCTGTCTGGTGATTGGTGGATGTAAGAGTGGTTGGTGTGTAAGGAGAGAAGCCTGAATGGTGGAGAACAGAGTGGTTGGAGTGTCTGGGCAGAGAGAGTGAGGTTCAGGCCCAGGCCGAGTGGGAGTAGAGTAGAGTAGAGGGGAGGAGCCACAGAGGGGGAGTGTGAATGGGTGGAGTAAAAAAGGAAAGCAGAGAGAGGGGGGGGGCATAGTTCGGGGAGGAGCCTAGGGACAGGTGGTGGCATACAGCCTGGGGGAGGAGCCACAGAGGGGGAGTGTGAATGGGTGGAGTAAGAAAGGAAAGCAGAAAGAAGGGGGGGCATAGTTGGGGGGAGGAGCCTAGGGTGGTGGCATACAGCCTAGGAGGGACCAAGGGGAGGGGCATGTGTAGAGAGGGGTGGGGCCACAGAGGAAAGGGAGAAGTAGGCAGAGTCTGGGGCAATAGGTCAGGGGGCGGAGCATAGGGGAGTGAGCCCAACAAGGAAAGAGTACCCCTCCCCCTTCAGCAAACAGAGGGGGGGTGACCTGATAGGAGGGGCACTACGATAGTAGACCCCCAACATTTTATGACCGCTCCCTCCCCCTCCCCAAATACAGAGTGGGGGGGACAAATTTTGGGGAGCAGTGTAAAAAAGGGGTGTTGGGGTGCATTACAAAAGAGGGTGCTAGAAGGCACAGAATGATGTGGTTTGGCTTTGGGTGCGCTACCCATCATTTTTTTTTGCCCCCCCCCTTTTCCGGGGAGAGGGGGTGTACCCCAAAAGTATAGGGGCAACAGAGGGAACTTAGGGGAACAGCCTTAGGGCACTTTTTTATTACCGACCACAAGGGGGGCACCAGACAGACATACTGTAGTTATGGTATTGAAAGAGGTGACAGCAAGGAGCACGTGGTAAGACACGGTGAGGGGGGACAAGGCACCCCAAGTTTTTATTACCCCCACCCCCCACCCTCGCAGGATCTGTTATGAGGTCTCTTGGGGTAGTTGTATTGAAAACAGATGCTTAAGACACTGAAGGGAAGGGGAATGTTGACAAGTGTCCCCCCCATTGTGTGGGTACTTTCTTGTGCGATACCCTCTTCTTCATTTACTCACCACAAAGGAGCAGCCACAAAATGACAATTGCTGTGATGGTAGTACTGAAAGGGGCTTTATAAGGTAGAGAACCAGAAGGAAGGCGAGCTTCAAGTGGCACTTGGAGGAATGGCCATCTGAGCACAGGTGGGCAACTAAGAAAGAAGGGGAAAAGTGGGTGAACAGGAAGCAGAGATGCCCGCTATGACAGCTGAGAGCATTCAAATTTGGTGAATAAGGCGGGTGGTTTGGGGAAGTAGATGAATGAGTCAGGGAGACGGCGCATGTGGCAATTGGTTGGATGTGGCATAGAGAATAATCATGGCATGCAAACTAGGCAGTAGTCCCTGAATTGGCAGCGTCTGCAGAGAGTTTGGGGTGCTCGACAAGTGACTTGTCCTCCTTGGATTGGGTATATAATCCACAGAGGGAAGGTCACAGCTTATAGTGAGGCAGATCGTGTATATCGAATTTAAAGAAGGGTAGTTTGAGTGTGCGGAGAGGGGCTGCACGGAGTGGTAAGTGGATAGGGTGCCGAGCAATGTGCATCCAACTGGTCACTGGAGGCTGGACAGTGGCAAAGCACCTGGGTTACTGGGAGAATTACAAAAGGAGGGCCGAAAGGAAGGGTGTTTATGGTCATTCAGATACTAGGACGGAACACTTGAGTGGCAATGAGATGGGGGTATTGAGAAGTCACAAATGGTGTCCCAGGGGTAGAGGTATGGGGATCAGATATTCCTGCTAGGGTGTAATGTGCCACCCTGCCCCTTTTTTTTGTGCAGCCTGGTTCCCTCTCTAGTTTCTCTCCATTGTCCTTCTATCCTGCAGATGATTAGAGCAAGCTTCCTAACGTTTTTCTTGGCCTCATATCCCCAATTATGTGCCTGACATGCCTGGCCTAAGGATACTCCCAAAGAGTATGCTACTTATATTCTGGGAAGAGCCTCACTAGTTCTGCCTATTTATGCAGCAACAAGGCAAATCTTACAACCTGCAAAGTTGGAAGCTTTGAGATGAAGTAAAGGTTTTTATTTTGTGGAAAATGCTCTTCTATGCTTCTTCTCTCATCTGAAGGCCATGGGCTCCTGTTCTTCTCTCACGTGTCCTTTCAAAGAGACAGATGACACACTCACCCAATCACTCAGCAAACATCTATGCTTTAACTCTGTCATCTTGCCGTTTTCCCTCCAAGTGCTCTCCCTTCCCCACAAATGCAGGATAATCTTTCCTCATTACTCATTCACTCGCTTATTGTAGTCCCCCGCTCCACAGGCCCAGCAAAGACCAAGAAAGACAAGCGGTACGTCAGCAAACAGATTTAACACTTCTCTCTTCTATTATGGTCATACTGCTGCCCTCTAGTAACACTACATGGCAACTGCAGCATGATGATGTGATTTTGAAGGGGGCTGTCCTATGCAAATAATGTCCTCCCATGCTTACTTTGGCCTGAGACATTCACAGGCTTCCATCATGATATGGCCTCCAACATATGGCTTTCAGCAGAATTTTAAGCTTGACAACTTGTCTTAGGCTAAAGCTTTTCCTACTCGAAGGTCGCTCATGGGAAAGCACCCTCATTTAGCAGGGTGCCAAATTGTCTGCAGTCTTCCTCTAAACAGAACATGGGCGTTCGTGGGCGTTCGGGGGCCTTGCTTGCTAGCTAACGACTGAGTGCTGGGTTGTTTAAAGACCCAGGGCCAGGCCAGGCCAGCTGCTGCAACAGGCATGATGCAGGCCCAATGAAGCACACGCCGGACTTTACCCTTTTCTGACTCTTGAAAACTTCAACATGTCTGTCTTCTGATTGCACCTAATAAAGGGAGTTTGACCAGCTCCAAACTTTGCCCATCATTTCGTGAGTGAGAGCTAACACTAGGCCAATATGCCTAGCCAGCAGCACAGGCACTATCCCCCTGATTACACAGCTCTGTTCACACCAAAATGAAAAATCCCCACCACTCAACCTATTTTACTATTTGTGGGAGGCTTATTTCTGCTCAGTTATAGCCCCTAGGCCACATTCGCCCTACGAAATGCCAAATTCAAAGACAAGAAATCAATAGATTGATAACTGAAGATAATGCTTTACCCATATTTCACCTACTAATGAAAAAGGGGGCTGCATGGGAGTCAGGAGAGAAAATATTTATAATTTTCAGGCACTGGTGCAAAAAAGAGTGTCTGAAATTGCTCCTGGTTTTTATAAAATCGAAATATTAGTTAATGGAAAAAAAAAGAAAAACATTTTTTTTTCCACCCATGGCGGGATTTGAACCCTCGGCCAGGGGAGCTTTCAGCATCAGAGGCAGATGACATTACCACTGAGCTATTGCTCCTTGCTGGTAATCAGGGATTCAGGAGCATCTATAAGCTACATACAGGCCCCCTAGTCTACATGACACACCATAGCCATGATATAGGGACTATTGGAAATAATACAAACATGGAAGCCCGTGTGGTCCAGTGGGTAAGTTCCTGCCTTCCACCCAGGCGACCAGGGTTCAAATCCCGGGTTCGGCACCAGATGACTGATGGCGGTGATGCAGAGGTAAGTCGGTAAGTAAAATGTGTGGAGGTGTGCCTGTCTGGTGATTGGTGGATGTAAGAGTGGTTGGTGTGTAAGGAGAGAAGCCTGAATGGTGGAGAACAGAGTGGTTGGAGTGTCTGGGCAGAGAGAGTGAGGTTCAGGCCCAGGCCGAGTGGGAGTAGAGTAGAGTAGAGGGGAGGAGCCACAGAGGGGGAGTGTGAATGGGTGGAGTAAAAAAGGAAAGCAGAGAGAGGGGGGGGGCATAGTTCGGGGAGGAGCCTAGGGACAGGTGGTGGCATACAGCCTGGGGGAGGAGCCACAGAGGGGGAGTGTGAATGGGTGGAGTAAGAAAGGAAAGCAGAAAGAAGGGGGGGCATAGTTGGGGGGAGGAGCCTAGGGTGGTGGCATACAGCCTAGGAGGGACCAAGGGGAGGGGCATGTGTAGAGAGGGGTGGGGCCACAGAGGAAAGGGAGAAGTAGGCAGAGTCTGGGGCAATAGGTCAGGGGGCGGAGCATAGGGGAGTGAGCCCAACAAGGAAAGAGTACCCCTCCCCCTTCAGCAAACAGAGGGGGGGTGACCTGATAGGAGGGGCACTACGATAGTAGACCCCCAACATTTTATGACCGCTCCCTCCCCCTCCCCAAATACAGAGTGGGGGGGACAAATTTTGGGGAGCAGTGTAAAAAAGGGGTGTTGGGGTGCATTACAAAAGAGGGTGCTAGAAGGCACAGAATGATGTGGTTTGGCTTTGGGTGCGCTACCCATCATTTTTTTTTGCCCCCCCCCTTTTCCGGGGAGAGGGGGTGTACCCCAAAAGTATAGGGGCAACAGAGGGAACTTAGGGGAACAGCCTTAGGGCACTTTTTTATTACCGACCACAAGGGGGGCACCAGACAGACATACTGTAGTTATGGTATTGAAAGAGGTGACAGCAAGGAGCACGTGGTAAGACACGGTGAGGGGGGACAAGGCACCCCAAGTTTTTATTACCCCCACCCCCCACCCTCGCAGGATCTGTTATGAGGTCTCTTGGGGTAGTTGTATTGAAAACAGATGCTTAAGACACTGAAGGGAAGGGGAATGTTGACAAGTGTCCCCCCCATTGTGTGGGTACTTTCTTGTGCGATACCCTCTTCTTCATTTACTCACCACAAAGGAGCAGCCACAAAATGACAATTGCTGTGATGGTAGTACTGAAAGGGGCTTTATAAGGTAGAGAACCAGAAGGAAGGCGAGCTTCAAGTGGCACTTGGAGGAATGGCCATCTGAGCACAGGTGGGCAACTAAGAAAGAAGGGGAAAAGTGGGTGAACAGGAAGCAGAGATGCCCGCTATGACAGCTGAGAGCATTCAAATTTGGTGAATAAGGCGGGTGGTTTGGGGAAGTAGATGAATGAGTCAGGGAGACGGCGCATGTGGCAATTGGTTGGATGTGGCATAGAGAATAATCATGGCATGCAAACTAGGCAGTAGTCCCTGAATTGGCAGCGTCTGCAGAGAGTTTGGGGTGCTCGACAAGTGACTTGTCCTCCTTGGATTGGGTATATAATCCACAGAGGGAAGGTCACAGCTTATAGTGAGGCAGATCGTGTATATCGAATTTAAAGAAGGGTAGTTTGAGTGTGCGGAGAGGGGCTGCACGGAGTGGTAAGTGGATAGGGTGCCGAGCAATGTGCATCCAACTGGTCACTGGAGGCTGGACAGTGGCAAAGC
Source organism: Pleurodeles waltl (assembly GCF_031143425.1). NCBI lineage: Eukaryota > Metazoa > Chordata > Amphibia > Caudata > Salamandridae > Pleurodeles > Pleurodeles waltl. Next base: position 541,335,538 of record NC_090443.1, on the reverse strand, counting down.
ACCTGGGTTACTGGGAGAATTACAAAAGGAGGGCCGAAAGGAAGGGTGTTTATGGTCATTCAGATACTAGGACGGAACACTTGAGTGGCAATGAGATGGGGGTATTGAGAAGTCACAAATGGTGTCCCAGGGGTAGAGGTATGGGGATCAGATATTCCTGCTAGGGTGTAATGTGCCACCCTGCCCCTTTTTTTTGTGCAGCCTGGTTCCCTCTCTAGTTTCTCTCCATTGTCCTTCTATCCTGCAGATGATTAGAGCAAGCTTCCTAACGTTTTTCTTGGCCTCATATCCCCAATTATGTGCCTGACATGCCTGGCCTAAGGATACTCCCAAAGAGTATGCTACTTATATTCTGGGAAGAGCCTCACTAGTTCTGCCTATTTATGCAGCAACAAGGCAAATCTTACAACCTGCAAAGTTGGAAGCTTTGAGATGAAGTAAAGGTTTTTATTTTGTGGAAAATGCTCTTCTATGCTTCTTCTCTCATCTGAAGGCCATGGGCTCCTGTTCTTCTCTCACGTGTCCTTTCAAAGAGACAGATGACACACTCACCCAATCACTCAGCAAACATCTATGCTTTAACTCTGTCATCTTGCCGTTTTCCCTCCAAGTGCTCTCCCTTCCCCACAAATGCAGGATAATCTTTCCTCATTACTCATTCACTCGCTTATTGTAGTCCCCCGCTCCACAGGCCCAGCAAAGACCAAGAAAGACAAGCGGTACGTCAGCAAACAGATTTAACACTTCTCTCTTCTATTATGGTCATACTGCTGCCCTCTAGTAACACTACATGGCAACTGCAGCATGATGATGTGATTTTGAAGGGGGCTGTCCTATGCAAATAATGTCCTCCCATGCTTACTTTGGCCTGAGACATTCACAGGCTTCCATCATGATATGGCCTCCAACATATGGCTTTCAGCAGAATTTTAAGCTTGACAACTTGTCTTAGGCTAAAGCTTTTCCTACTCGAAGGTCGCTCATGGGAAAGCACCCTCATTTAGCAGGGTGCCAAATTGTCTGCAGTCTTCCTCTAAACAGAACATGGGCGTTCGTGGGCGTTCGGGGGCCTTGCTTGCTAGCTAACGACTGAGTGCTGGGTTGTTTAAAGACCCAGGGCCAGGCCAGGCCAGCTGCTGCAACAGGCATGATGCAGGCCCAATGAAGCACACGCCGGACTTTACCCTTTTCTGACTCTTGAAAACTTCAACATGTCTGTCTTCTGATTGCACCTAATAAAGGGAGTTTGACCAGCTCCAAACTTTGCCCATCATTTCGTGAGTGAGAGCTAACACTAGGCCAATATGCCTAGCCAGCAGCACAGGCACTATCCCCCTGATTACACAGCTCTGTTCACACCAAAATGAAAAATCCCCACCACTCAACCTATTTTACTATTTGTGGGAGGCTTATTTCTGCTCAGTTATAGCCCCTAGGCCACATTCGCCCTACGAAATGCCAAATTCAAAGACAAGAAATCAATAGATTGATAACTGAAGATAATGCTTTACCCATATTTCACCTACTAATGAAAAAGGGGGCTGCATGGGAGTCAGGAGAGAAAATATTTATAATTTTCAGGCACTGGTGCAAAAAAGAGTGTCTGAAATTGCTCCTGGTTTTTATAAAATCGAAATATTAGTTAATGGAAAAAAAAAGAAAAACATTTTTTTTTCCACCCATGGCGGGATTTGAACCCTCGGCCAGGGGAGCTTTCAGCATCAGAGGCAGATGACATTACCACTGAGCTATTGCTCCTTGCTGGTAATCAGGGATTCAGGAGCATCTATAAGCTACATACAGGCCCCCTAGTCTACATGACACACCATAGCCATGATATAGGGACTATTGGAAATAATACAAACATGGAAGCCCGTGTGGTCCAGTGGGTAAGTTCCTGCCTTCCACCCAGGCGACCAGGGTTCAAATCCCGGGTTCGGCACCAGATGACTGATGGCGGTGATGCAGAGGTAAGTCGGTAAGTAAAATGTGTGGAGGTGTGCCTGTCTGGTGATTGGTGGATGTAAGAGTGGTTGGTGTGTAAGGAGAGAAGCCTGAATGGTGGAGAACAGAGTGGTTGGAGTGTCTGGGCAGAGAGAGTGAGGTTCAGGCCCAGGCCGAGTGGGAGTAGAGTAGAGTAGAGGGGAGGAGCCACAGAGGGGGAGTGTGAATGGGTGGAGTAAAAAAGGAAAGCAGAGAGAGGGGGGGGGCATAGTTCGGGGAGGAGCCTAGGGACAGGTGGTGGCATACAGCCTGGGGGAGGAGCCACAGAGGGGGAGTGTGAATGGGTGGAGTAAGAAAGGAAAGCAGAAAGAAGGGGGGGCATAGTTGGGGGGAGGAGCCTAGGGTGGTGGCATACAGCCTAGGAGGGACCAAGGGGAGGGGCATGTGTAGAGAGGGGTGGGGCCACAGAGGAAAGGGAGAAGTAGGCAGAGTCTGGGGCAATAGGTCAGGGGGCGGAGCATAGGGGAGTGAGCCCAACAAGGAAAGAGTACCCCTCCCCCTTCAGCAAACAGAGGGGGGGTGACCTGATAGGAGGGGCACTACGATAGTAGACCCCCAACATTTTATGACCGCTCCCTCCCCCTCCCCAAATACAGAGTGGGGGGGACAAATTTTGGGGAGCAGTGTAAAAAAGGGGTGTTGGGGTGCATTACAAAAGAGGGTGCTAGAAGGCACAGAATGATGTGGTTTGGCTTTGGGTGCGCTACCCATCATTTTTTTTTGCCCCCCCCCTTTTCCGGGGAGAGGGGGTGTACCCCAAAAGTATAGGGGCAACAGAGGGAACTTAGGGGAACAGCCTTAGGGCACTTTTTTATTACCGACCACAAGGGGGGCACCAGACAGACATACTGTAGTTATGGTATTGAAAGAGGTGACAGCAAGGAGCACGTGGTAAGACACGGTGAGGGGGGACAAGGCACCCCAAGTTTTTATTACCCCCACCCCCCACCCTCGCAGGATCTGTTATGAGGTCTCTTGGGGTAGTTGTATTGAAAACAGATGCTTAAGACACTGAAGGGAAGGGGAATGTTGACAAGTGTCCCCCCCATTGTGTGGGTACTTTCTTGTGCGATACCCTCTTCTTCATTTACTCACCACAAAGGAGCAGCCACAAAATGACAATTGCTGTGATGGTAGTACTGAAAGGGGCTTTATAAGGTAGAGAACCAGAAGGAAGGCGAGCTTCAAGTGGCACTTGGAGGAATGGCCATCTGAGCACAGGTGGGCAACTAAGAAAGAAGGGGAAAAGTGGGTGAACAGGAAGCAGAGATGCCCGCTATGACAGCTGAGAGCATTCAAATTTGGTGAATAAGGCGGGTGGTTTGGGGAAGTAGATGAATGAGTCAGGGAGACGGCGCATGTGGCAATTGGTTGGATGTGGCATAGAGAATAATCATGGCATGCAAACTAGGCAGTAGTCCCTGAATTGGCAGCGTCTGCAGAGAGTTTGGGGTGCTCGACAAGTGACTTGTCCTCCTTGGATTGGGTATATAATCCACAGAGGGAAGGTCACAGCTTATAGTGAGGCAGATCGTGTATATCGAATTTAAAGAAGGGTAGTTTGAGTGTGCGGAGAGGGGCTGCACGGAGTGGTAAGTGGATAGGGTGCCGAGCAATGTGCATCCAACTGGTCACTGGAGGCTGGACAGTGGCAAAGCACCTGGGTTACTGGGAGAATTACAAAAGGAGGGCCGAAAGGAAGGGTGTTTATGGTCATTCAGATACTAGGACGGAACACTTGAGTGGCAATGAGATGGGGGTATTGAGAAGTCACAAATGGTGTCCCAGGGGTAGAGGTATGGGGATCAGATATTCCTGCTAGGGTGTAATGTGCCACCCTGCCCCTTTTTTTTGTGCAGCCTGGTTCCCTCTCTAGTTTCTCTCCATTGTCCTTCTATCCTGCAGATGATTAGAGCAAGCTTCCTAACGTTTTTCTTGGCCTCATATCCCCAATTATGTGCCTGACATGCCTGGCCTAAGGATACTCCCAAAGAGTATGCTACTTATATTCTGGGAAGAGCCTCACTAGTTCTGCCTATTTATGCAGCAACAAGGCAAATCTTACAACCTGCAAAGTTGGAAGCTTTGAGATGAAGTAAAGGTTTTTATTTTGTGGAAAATGCTCTTCTATGCTTCTTCTCTCATCTGAAGGCCATGGGCTCCTGTTCTTCTCTCACGTGTCCTTTCAAAGAGACAGATGACACACTCACCCAATCACTCAGCAAACATCTATGCTTTAACTCTGTCATCTTGCCGTTTTCCCTCCAAGTGCTCTCCCTTCCCCACAAATGCAGGATAATCTTTCCTCATTACTCATTCACTCGCTTATTGTAGTCCCCCGCTCCACAGGCCCAGCAAAGACCAAGAAAGACAAGCGGTACGTCAGCAAACAGATTTAACACTTCTCTCTTCTATTATGGTCATACTGCTGCCCTCTAGTAACACTACATGGCAACTGCAGCATGATGATGTGATTTTGAAGGGGGCTGTCCTATGCAAATAATGTCCTCCCATGCTTACTTTGGCCTGAGACATTCACAGGCTTCCATCATGATATGGCCTCCAACATATGGCTTTCAGCAGAATTTTAAGCTTGACAACTTGTCTTAGGCTAAAGCTTTTCCTACTCGAAGGTCGCTCATGGGAAAGCACCCTCATTTAGCAGGGTGCCAAATTGTCTGCAGTCTTCCTCTAAACAGAACATGGGCGTTCGTGGGCGTTCGGGGGCCTTGCTTGCTAGCTAACGACTGAGTGCTGGGTTGTTTAAAGACCCAGGGCCAGGCCAGGCCAGCTGCTGCAACAGGCATGATGCAGGCCCAATGAAGCACACGCCGGACTTTACCCTTTTCTGACTCTTGAAAACTTCAACATGTCTGTCTTCTGATTGCACCTAATAAAGGGAGTTTGACCAGCTCCAAACTTTGCCCATCATTTCGTGAGTGAGAGCTAACACTAGGCCAATATGCCTAGCCAGCAGCACAGGCACTATCCCCCTGATTACACAGCTCTGTTCACACCAAAATGAAAAATCCCCACCACTCAACCTATTTTACTATTTGTGGGAGGCTTATTTCTGCTCAGTTATAGCCCCTAGGCCACATTCGCCCTACGAAATGCCAAATTCAAAGACAAGAAATCAATAGATTGATAACTGAAGATAATGCTTTACCCATATTTCACCTACTAATGAAAAAGGGGGCTGCATGGGAGTCAGGAGAGAAAATATTTATAATTTTCAGGCACTGGTGCAAAAAAGAGTGTCTGAAATTGCTCCTGGTTTTTATAAAATCGAAATATTAGTTAATGGAAAAAAAAAGAAAAACATTTTTTTTTCCACCCATGGCGGGATTTGAACCCTCGGCCAGGGGAGCTTTCAGCATCAGAGGCAGATGACATTACCACTGAGCTATTGCTCCTTGCTGGTAATCAGGGATTCAGGAGCATCTATAAGCTACATACAGGCCCCCTAGTCTACATGACACACCATAGCCATGATATAGGGACTATTGGAAATAATACAAACATGGAAGCCCGTGTGGTCCAGTGGGTAAGTTCCTGCCTTCCACCCAGGCGACCAGGGTTCAAATCCCGGGTTCGGCACCAGATGACTGATGGCGGTGATGCAGAGGTAAGTCGGTAAGTAAAATGTGTGGAGGTGTGCCTGTCTGGTGATTGGTGGATGTAAGAGTGGTTGGTGTGTAAGGAGAGAAGCCTGAATGGTGGAGAACAGAGTGGTTGGAGTGTCTGGGCAGAGAGAGTGAGGTTCAGGCCCAGGCCGAGTGGGAGTAGAGTAGAGTAGAGGGGAGGAGCCACAGAGGGGGAGTGTGAATGGGTGGAGTAAAAAAGGAAAGCAGAGAGAGGGGGGGGGCATAGTTCGGGGAGGAGCCTAGGGACAGGTGGTGGCATACAGCCTGGGGGAGGAGCCACAGAGGGGGAGTGTGAATGGGTGGAGTAAGAAAGGAAAGCAGAAAGAAGGGGGGGCATAGTTGGGGGGAGGAGCCTAGGGTGGTGGCATACAGCCTAGGAGGGACCAAGGGGAGGGGCATGTGTAGAGAGGGGTGGGGCCACAGAGGAAAGGGAGAAGTAGGCAGAGTCTGGGGCAATAGGTCAGGGGGCGGAGCATAGGGGAGTGAGCCCAACAAGGAAAGAGTACCCCTCCCCCTTCAGCAAACAGAGGGGGGGTGACCTGATAGGAGGGGCACTACGATAGTAGACCCCCAACATTTTATGACCGCTCCCTCCCCCTCCCCAAATACAGAGTGGGGGGGACAAATTTTGGGGAGCAGTGTAAAAAAGGGGTGTTGGGGTGCATTACAAAAGAGGGTGCTAGAAGGCACAGAATGATGTGGTTTGGCTTTGGGTGCGCTACCCATCATTTTTTTTTGCCCCCCCCCTTTTCCGGGGAGAGGGGGTGTACCCCAAAAGTATAGGGGCAACAGAGGGAACTTAGGGGAACAGCCTTAGGGCACTTTTTTATTACCGACCACAAGGGGGGCACCAGACAGACATACTGTAGTTATGGTATTGAAAGAGGTGACAGCAAGGAGCACGTGGTAAGACACGGTGAGGGGGGACAAGGCACCCCAAGTTTTTATTACCCCCACCCCCCACCCTCGCAGGATCTGTTATGAGGTCTCTTGGGGTAGTTGTATTGAAAACAGATGCTTAAGACACTGAAGGGAAGGGGAATGTTGACAAGTGTCCCCCCCATTGTGTGGGTACTTTCTTGTGCGATACCCTCTTCTTCATTTACTCACCACAAAGGAGCAGCCACAAAATGACAATTGCTGTGATGGTAGTACTGAAAGGGGCTTTATAAGGTAGAGAACCAGAAGGAAGGCGAGCTTCAAGTGGCACTTGGAGGAATGGCCATCTGAGCACAGGTGGGCAACTAAGAAAGAAGGGGAAAAGTGGGTGAACAGGAAGCAGAGATGCCCGCTATGACAGCTGAGAGCATTCAAATTTGGTGAATAAGGCGGGTGGTTTGGGGAAGTAGATGAATGAGTCAGGGAGACGGCGCATGTGGCAATTGGTTGGATGTGGCATAGAGAATAATCATGGCATGCAAACTAGGCAGTAGTCCCTGAATTGGCAGCGTCTGCAGAGAGTTTGGGGTGCTCGACAAGTGACTTGTCCTCCTTGGATTGGGTATATAATCCACAGAGGGAAGGTCACAGCTTATAGTGAGGCAGATCGTGTATATCGAATTTAAAGAAGGGTAGTTTGAGTGTGCGGAGAGGGGCTGCACGGAGTGGTAAGTGGATAGGGTGCCGAGCAATGTGCATCCAACTGGTCACTGGAGGCTGGACAGTGGCAAAGCACCTGGGTTACTGGGAGAATTACAAAAGGAGGGCCGAAAGGAAGGGTGTTTATGGTCATTCAGATACTAGGACGGAACACTTGAGTGGCAATGAGATGGGGGTATTGAGAAGTCACAAATGGTGTCCCAGGGGTAGAGGTATGGGGATCAGATATTCCTGCTAGGGTGTAATGTGCCACCCTGCCCCTTTTTTTTGTGCAGCCTGGTTCCCTCTCTAGTTTCTCTCCATTGTCCTTCTATCCTGCAGATGATTAGAGCAAGCTTCCTAACGTTTTTCTTGGCCTCATATCCCCAATTATGTGCCTGACATGCCTGGCCTAAGGATACTCCCAAAGAGTATGCTACTTATATTCTGGGAAGAGCCTCACTAGTTCTGCCTATTTATGCAGCAACAAGGCAAATCTTACAACCTGCAAAGTTGGAAGCTTTGAGATGAAGTAAAGGTTTTTATTTTGTGGAAAATGCTCTTCTATGCTTCTTCTCTCATCTGAAGGCCATGGGCTCCTGTTCTTCTCTCACGTGTCCTTTCAAAGAGACAGATGACACACTCACCCAATCACTCAGCAAACATCTATGCTTTAACTCTGTCATCTTGCCGTTTTCCCTCCAAGTGCTCTCCCTTCCCCACAAATGCAGGATAATCTTTCCTCATTACTCATTCACTCGCTTATTGTAGTCCCCCGCTCCACAGGCCCAGCAAAGACCAAGAAAGACAAGCGGTACGTCAGCAAACAGATTTAACACTTCTCTCTTCTATTATGGTCATACTGCTGCCCTCTAGTAACACTACATGGCAACTGCAGCATGATGATGTGATTTTGAAGGGGGCTGTCCTATGCAAATAATGTCCTCCCATGCTTACTTTGGCCTGAGACATTCACAGGCTTCCATCATGATATGGCCTCCAACATATGGCTTTCAGCAGAATTTTAAGCTTGACAACTTGTCTTAGGCTAAAGCTTTTCCTACTCGAAGGTCGCTCATGGGAAAGCACCCTCATTTAGCAGGGTGCCAAATTGTCTGCAGTCTTCCTCTAAACAGAACATGGGCGTTCGTGGGCGTTCGGGGGCCTTGCTTGCTAGCTAACGACTGAGTGCTGGGTTGTTTAAAGACCCAGGGCCAGGCCAGGCCAGCTGCTGCAACAGGCATGATGCAGGCCCAATGAAGCACACGCCGGACTTTACCCTTTTCTGACTCTTGAAAACTTCAACATGTCTGTCTTCTGATTGCACCTAATAAAGGGAGTTTGACCAGCTCCAAACTTTGCCCATCATTTCGTGAGTGAGAGCTAACACTAGGCCAATATGCCTAGCCAGCAGCACAGGCACTATCCCCCTGATTACACAGCTCTGTTCACACCAAAATGAAAAATCCCCACCACTCAACCTATTTTACTATTTGTGGGAGGCTTATTTCTGCTCAGTTATAGCCCCTAGGCCACATTCGCCCTACGAAATGCCAAATTCAAAGACAAGAAATCAATAGATTGATAACTGAAGATAATGCTTTACCCATATTTCACCTACTAATGAAAAAGGGGGCTGCATGGGAGTCAGGAGAGAAAATATTTATAATTTTCAGGCACTGGTGCAAAAAAGAGTGTCTGAAATTGCTCCTGGTTTTTATAAAATCGAAATATTAGTTAATGGAAAAAAAAAGAAAAACATTTTTTTTTCCACCCATGGCGGGATTTGAACCCTCGGCCAGGGGAGCTTTCAGCATCAGAGGCAGATGACATTACCACTGAGCTATTGCTCCTTGCTGGTAATCAGGGATTCAGGAGCATCTATAAGCTACATACAGGCCCCCTAGTCTACATGACACACCATAGCCATGATATAGGGACTATTGGAAATAATACAAACATGGAAGCCCGTGTGGTCCAGTGGGTAAGTTCCTGCCTTCCACCCAGGCGACCAGGGTTCAAATCCCGGGTTCGGCACCAGATGACTGATGGCGGTGATGCAGAGGTAAGTCGGTAAGTAAAATGTGTGGAGGTGTGCCTGTCTGGTGATTGGTGGATGTAAGAGTGGTTGGTGTGTAAGGAGAGAAGCCTGAATGGTGGAGAACAGAGTGGTTGGAGTGTCTGGGCAGAGAGAGTGAGGTTCAGGCCCAGGCCGAGTGGGAGTAGAGTAGAGTAGAGGGGAGGAGCCACAGAGGGGGAGTGTGAATGGGCGGAGTAAAAAAGGAAAGCAGAGAGAGGGGGGGGGGCATAGTTCGGGGAGGAGCCTAGGGACAGGTGGTGGCATACAGCCTGGGGGAGGAGCCACAGAGGGGGAGTGTGAATGGGTGGAGTAAGAAAGGAAAGCAGAAAGAAGGGGGGGCATAGTTGGGGGGAGGAGCCTAGGGTGGTGGCATACAGCCTAGGAGGGACCAAGGGGAGGGGCATGTGTAGAGAGGGGTGGGGCCACAGAGGAAAGGGAGAAGTAGGCAGAGTCTGGGGCAATAGGTCAGGGGGCGGAGCATAGGGGAGTGAGCCCAACAAGGAAAGAGTACCCCTCCCCCTTCAGCAAACAGAGGGGGGGTGACCTGATAGGAGGGGCACTACGATAGTAGACCCCCAACATTTTATGACCGCTCCCTCCCCCTCCCCAAATACAGAGTGGGGGGGACAAATTTTGGGGAGCAGTGTAAAAAAGGGGTGTTGGGGTGCATTACAAAAGAGGGTGCTAGAAGGCACAGAATGATGTGGTTTGGCTTTGGGTGCGCTACCCATCATTTTTTTTTGCCCCCCCCCTTTTCCGGGGAGAGGGGGTGTACCCCAAAAGTATAGGGGCAACAGAGGGAACTTAGGGGAACAGCCTTAGGGCACTTTTTTATTACCGACCACAAGGGGGGCACCAGACAGACATACTGTAGTTATGGTATTGAAAGAGGTGACAGCAAGGAGCACGTGGTAAGACACGGTGAGGGGGGACAAGGCACCCCAAGTTTTTATTACCCCCACCCCCCACCCTCGCAGGATCTGTTATGAGGTCTCTTGGGGTAGTTGTATTGAAAACAGATGCTTAAGACACTGAAGGGAAGGGGAATGTTGACAAGTGTCCCCCCCATTGTGTGGGTACTTTCTTGTGCGATACCCTCTTCTTCATTTACTCACCACAAAGGAGCAGCCACAAAATGACAATTGCTGTGATGGTAGTACTGAAAGGGGCTTTATAAGGTAGAGAACCAGAAGGAAGGCGAGCTTCAAGTGGCACTTGGAGGAATGGCCATCTGAGCACAGGTGGGCAACTAAGAAAGAAGGGGAAAAGTGGGTGAACAGGAAGCAGAGATGCCCGCTATGACAGCTGAGAGCATTCAAATTTGGTGAATAAGGCGGGTGGTTTGGGGAAGTAGATGAATGAGTCAGGGAGACGGCGCATGTGGCAATTGGTTGGATGTGGCATAGAGAATAATCATGGCATGCAAACTAGGCAGTAGTCCCTGAATTGGCAGCGTCTGCAGAGAGTTTGGGGTGCTCGACAAGTGACTTGTCCTCCTTGGATTGGGTATATAATCCACAGAGGGAAGGTCACAGCTTATAGTGAGGCAGATCGTGTATATCGAATTTAAAGAAGGGTAGTTTGAGTGTGCGGAGAGGGGCTGCACGGAGTGGTAAGTGGATAGGGTGCCGAGCAATGTGCATCCAACTGGTCACTGGAGGCTGGACAGTGGCAAAGCACCTGGGTTACTGGGAGAATTACAAAAGGAGGGCCGAAAGGAAGGGTGTTTATGGTCATTCAGATACTAGGACGGAACACTTGAGTGGCAATGAGATGGGGGTATTGAGAAGTCACAAATGGTGTCCCAGGGGTAGAGGTATGGGGATCAGATATTCCTGCTAGGGTGTAATGTGCCACCCTGCCCCTTTTTTTTGTGCAGCCTGGTTCCCTCTCTAGTTTCTCTCCATTGTCCTTCTATCCTGCAGATGATTAGAGCAAGCTTCCTAACGTTTTTCTTGGCCTCATATCCCCAATTATGTGCCTGACATGCCTGGCCTAAGGATACTCCCAAAGAGTATGCTACTTATATTCTGGGAAGAGCCTCACTAGTTCTGCCTATTTATGCAGCAACAAGGCAAATCTTACAACCTGCAAAGTTGGAAGCTTTGAGATGAAGTAAAGGTTTTTATTTTGTGGAAAATGCTCTTCTATGCTTCTTCTCTCATCTGAAGGCCATGGGCTCCTGTTCTTCTCTCACGTGTCCTTTCAAAGAGACAGATGACACACTCACCCAATCACTCAGCAAACATCTATGCTTTAACTCTGTCATCTTGCCGTTTTCCCTCCAAGTGCTCTCCCTTCCCCACAAATGCAGGATAATCTTTCCTCATTACTCATTCACTCGCTTATTGTAGTCCCCCGCTCCACAGGCCCAGCAAAGACCAAGAAAGACAAGCGGTACGTCAGCAAACAGATTTAACACTTCTCTCTTCTATTATGGTCATACTGCTGCCCTCTAGTAACACTACATGGCAACTGCAGCATGATGATGTGATTTTGAAGGGGGCTGTCCTATGCAAATAATGTCCTCCCATGCTTACTTTGGCCTGAGACATTCACAGGCTTCCATCATGATATGGCCTCCAACATATGGCTTTCAGCAGAATTTTAAGCTTGACAACTTGTCTTAGGCTAAAGCTTTTCCTACTCGAAGGTCGCTCATGGGAAAGCACCCTCATTTAGCAGGGTGCCAAATTGTCTGCAGTCTTCCTCTAAACAGAACATGGGCGTTCGTGGGCGTTCGGGGGCCTTGCTTGCTAGCTAACGACTGAGTGCTGGGTTGTTTAAAGACCCAGGGCCAGGCCAGGCCAGCTGCTGCAACAGGCATGATGCAGGCCCAATGAAGCACACGCCGGACTTTACCCTTTTCTGACTCTTGAAAACTTCAACATGTCTGTCTTCTGATTGCACCTAATAAAGGGAGTTTGACCAGCTCCAAACTTTGCCCATCATTTCGTGAGTGAGAGCTAACACTAGGCCAATATGCCTAGCCAGCAGCACAGGCACTATCCCCCTGATTACACAGCTCTGTTCACACCAAAATGAAAAATCCCCACCACTCAACCTATTTTACTATTTGTGGGAGGCTTATTTCTGCTCAGTTATAGCCCCTAGGCCACATTCGCCCTACGAAATGCCAAATTCAAAGACAAGAAATCAATAGATTGATAACTGAAGATAATGCTTTACCCATATTTCACCTACTAATGAAAAAGGGGGCTGCATGGGAGTCAGGAGAGAAAATATTTATAATTTTCAGGCACTGGTGCAAAAAAGAGTGTCTGAAATTGCTCCTGGTTTTTATAAAATCGAAATATTAGTTAATGGAAAAAAAAAGAAAAACATTTTTTTTTCCACCCATGGCGGGATTTGAACCCTCGGCCAGGGGAGCTTTCAGCATCAGAGGCAGATGACATTACCACTGAGCTATTGCTCCTTGCTGGTAATCAGGGATTCAGGAGCATCTATAAGCTACATACAGGCCCCCTAGTCTACATGACACACCATAGCCATGATATAGGGACTATTGGAAATAATACAAACATGGAAGCCCGTGTGGTCCAGTGGGTAAGTTCCTGCCTTCCACCCAGGCGACCAGGGTTCAAATCCCGGGTTCGGCACCAGATGACTGATGGCGGTGATGCAGAGGTAAGTCGGTAAGTAAAATGTGTGGAGGTGTGCCTGTCTGGTGATTGGTGGATGTAAGAGTGGTTGGTGTGTAAGGAGAGAAGCCTGAATGGTGGAGAACAGAGTGGTTGGAGTGTCTGGGCAGAGAGAGTGAGGTTCAGGCCCAGGCCGAGTGGGAGTAGAGTAGAGTAGAGGGGAGGAGCCACAGAGGGGGAGTGTGAATGGGCGGAGTAAAAAAGGAAAGCAGAGAGAGGGGGGGGGCATAGTTCGGGGAGGAGCCTAGGGACAGGTGGTGGCATACAGCCTGGGGGAGGAGCCACAGAGGGGGAGTGTGAATGGGTGGAGTAAGAAAGGAAAGCAGAAAGAAGGGGGGGCATAGTTGGGGGGAGGAGCCTAGGGTGGTGGCATACAGCCTAGGAGGGACCAAGGGGAGGGGCATGTGTAGAGAGGGGTGGGGCCACAGAGGAAAGGGAGAAGTAGGCAGAGTCTGGGGCAATAGGTCAGGGGGCGGAGCATAGGGGAGTGAGCCCAACAAGGAAAGAGTACCCCTCCCCCTTCAGCAAACAGAGGGGGGGTGACCTGATAGGAGGGGCACTACGATAGTAGACCCCCAACATTTTATGACCGCTCCCTCCCCCTCCCCAAATACAGAGTGGGGGGGACAAATTTTGGGGAGCAGTGTAAAAAAGGGGTGTTGGGGTGCATTACAAAAGAGGGTGCTAGAAGGCACAGAATGATGTGGTTTGGCTTTGGGTGCGCTACCCATCATTTTTTTTTGCCCCCCCCCTTTTCCGGGGAGAGGGGGTGTACCCCAAAAGTATAGGGGCAACAGAGGGAACTTAGGGGAACAGCCTTAGGGCACTTTTTTATTACCGACCACAAGGGGGGCACCAGACAGACATACTGTAGTTATGGTATTGAAAGAGGTGACAGCAAGGAGCACGTGGTAAGACACGGTGAGGGGGGACAAGGCACCCCAAGTTTTTATTACCCCCACCCCCCACCCTCGCAGGATCTGTTATGAGGTCTCTTGGGGTAGTTGTATTGAAAACAGATGCTTAAGACACTGAAGGGAAGGGGAATGTTGACAAGTGTCCCCCCCATTGTGTGGGTACTTTCTTGTGCGATACCCTCTTCTTCATTTACTCACCACAAAGGAGCAGCCACAAAATGACAATTGCTGTGATGGTAGTACTGAAAGGGGCTTTATAAGGTAGAGAACCAGAAGGAAGGCGAGCTTCAAGTGGCACTTGGAGGAATGGCCATCTGAGCACAGGTGGGCAACTAAGAAAGAAGGGGAAAAGTGGGTGAACAGGAAGCAGAGATGCCCGCTATGACAGCTGAGAGCATTCAAATTTGGTGAATAAGGCGGGTGGTTTGGGGAAGTAGATGAATGAGTCAGGGAGACGGCGCATGTGGCAATTGGTTGGATGTGGCATAGAGAATAATCATGGCATGCAAACTAGGCAGTAGTCCCTGAATTGGCAGCGTCTGCAGAGAGTTTGGGGTGCTCGACAAGTGACTTGTCCTCCTTGGATTGGGTATATAATCCACAGAGGGAAGGTCACAGCTTATAGTGAGGCAGATCGTGTATATCGAATTTAAAGAAGGGTAGTTTGAGTGTGCGGAGAGGGGCTGCACGGAGTGGTAAGTGGATAGGGTGCCGAGCAATGTGCATCCAACTGGTCACTGGAGGCTGGACAGTGGCAAAGCACCTGGGTTACTGGGAGAATTACAAAAGGAGGGCCGAAAGGAAGGGTGTTTATGGTCATTCAGATACTAGGACGGAACACTTGAGTGGCAATGAGATGGGGGTATTGAGAAGTCACAAATGGTGTCCCAGGGGTAGAGGTATGGGGATCAGATATTCCTGCTAGGGTGTAATGTGCCACCCTGCCCCTTTTTTTTGTGCAGCCTGGTTCCCTCTCTAGTTTCTCTCCATTGTCCTTCTATCCTGCAGATGATTAGAGCAAGCTTCCTAACGTTTTTCTTGGCCTCATATCCCCAATTATGTGCCTGACATGCCTGGCCTAAGGATACTCCCAAAGAGTATGCTACTTATATTCTGGGAAGAGCCTCACTAGTTCTGCCTATTTATGCAGCAACAAGGCAAATCTTACAACCTGCAAAGTTGGAAGCTTTGAGATGAAGTAAAGGTTTTTATTTTGTGGAAAATGCTCTTCTATGCTTCTTCTCTCATCTGAAGGCCATGGGCTCCTGTTCTTCTCTCACGTGTCCTTTCAAAGAGACAGATGACACACTCACCCAATCACTCAGCAAACATCTATGCTTTAACTCTGTCATCTTGCCGTTTTCCCTCCAAGTGCTCTCCCTTCCCCACAAATGCAGGATAATCTTTCCTCATTACTCATTCACTCGCTTATTGTAGTCCCCCGCTCCACAGGCCCAGCAAAGACCAAGAAAGACAAGCGGTACGTCAGCAAACAGATTTAACACTTCTCTCTTCTATTATGGTCATACTGCTGCCCTCTAGTAACACTACATGGCAACTGCAGCATGATGATGTGATTTTGAAGGGGGCTGTCCTATGCAAATAATGTCCTCCCATGCTTACTTTGGCCTGAGACATTCACAGGCTTCCATCATGATATGGCCTCCAACATATGGCTTTCAGCAGAATTTTAAGCTTGACAACTTGTCTTAGGCTAAAGCTTTTCCTACTCGAAGGTCGCTCATGGGAAAGCACCCTCATTTAGCAGGGTGCCAAATTGTCTGCAGTCTTCCTCTAAACAGAACATGGGCGTTCGTGGGCGTTCGGGGGCCTTGCTTGCTAGCTAACGACTGAGTGCTGGGTTGTTTAAAGACCCAGGGCCAGGCCAGGCCAGCTGCTGCAACAGGCATGATGCAGGCCCAATGAAGCACACGCCGGACTTTACCCTTTTCTGACTCTTGAAAACTTCAACATGTCTGTCTTCTGATTGCACCTAATAAAGGGAGTTTGACCAGCTCCAAACTTTGCCCATCATTTCGTGAGTGAGAGCTAACACTAGGCCAATATGCCTAGCCAGCAGCACAGGCACTATCCCCCTGATTACACAGCTCTGTTCACACCAAAATGAAAAATCCCCACCACTCAACCTATTTTACTATTTGTGGGAGGCTTATTTCTGCTCAGTTATAGCCCCTAGGCCACATTCGCCCTACGAAATGCCAAATTCAAAGACAAGAAATCAATAGATTGATAACTGAAGATAATGCTTTACCCATATTTCACCTACTAATGAAAAAGGGGGCTGCATGGGAGTCAGGAGAGAAAATATTTATAATTTTCAGGCACTGGTGCAAAAAAGAGTGTCTGAAATTGCTCCTGGTTTTTATAAAATCGAAATATTAGTTAATGGAAAAAAAAAGAAAAACATTTTTTTTTCCACCCATGGCGGGATTTGAACCCTCGGCCAGGGGAGCTTTCAGCATCAGAGGCAGATGACATTACCACTGAGCTATTGCTCCTTGCTGGTAATCAGGGATTCAGGAGCATCTATAAGCTACATACAGGCCCCCTAGTCTACATGACACACCATAGCCATGATATAGGGACTATTGGAAATAATACAAACATGGAAGCCCGTGTGGTCCAGTGGGTAAGTTCCTGCCTTCCACCCAGGCGACCAGGGTTCAAATCCCGGGTTCGGCACCAGATGACTGATGGCGGTGATGCAGAGGTAAGTCGGTAAGTAAAATGTGTGGAGGTGTGCCTGTCTGGTGATTGGTGGATGTAAGAGTGGTTGGTGTGTAAGGAGAGAAGCCTGAATGGTGGAGAACAGAGTGGTTGGAGTGTCTGGGCAGAGAGAGTGAGGTTCAGGCCCAGGCCGAGTGGGAGTAGAGTAGAGTAGAGGGGAGGAGCCACAGAGGGGGAGTGTGAATGGGTGGAGTAAAAAAGGAAAGCAGAGAGAGGGGGGGGGCATAGTTCGGGGAGGAGCCTAGGGACAGGTGGTGGCATACAGCCTGGGGGAGGAGCCACAGAGGGGGAGTGTGAATGGGTGGAGTAAGAAAGGAAAGCAGAAAGAAGGGGGGGCATAGTTGGGGGGAGGAGCCTAGGGTGGTGGCATACAGCCTAGGAGGGACCAAGGGGAGGGGCATGTGTAGAGAGGGGTGGGGCCACAGAGGAAAGGGAGAAGTAGGCAGAGTCTGGGGCAATAGGTCAGGGGGCGGAGCATAGGGGAGTGAGCCCAACAAGGAAAGAGTACCCCTCCCCCTTCAGCAAACAGAGGGGGGGTGACCTGATAGGAGGGGCACTACGATAGTAGACCCCCAACATTTTATGACCGCTCCCTCCCCCTCCCCAAATACAGAGTGGGGGGGACAAATTTTGGGGAGCAGTGTAAAAAAGGGGTGTTGGGGTGCATTACAAAAGAGGGTGCTAGAAGGCACAGAATGATGTGGTTTGGCTTTGGGTGCGCTACCCATCATTTTTTTTTGCCCCCCCCCTTTTCCGGGGAGAGGGGGTGTACCCCAAAAGTATAGGGGCAACAGAGGGAACTTAGGGGAACAGCCTTAGGGCACTTTTTTATTACCGACCACAAGGGGGGCACCAGACAGACATACTGTAGTTATGGTATTGAAAGAGGTGACAGCAAGGAGCACGTGGTAAGACACGGTGAGGGGGGACAAGGCACCCCAAGTTTTTATTACCCCCACCCCCCACCCTCGCAGGATCTGTTATGAGGTCTCTTGGGGTAGTTGTATTGAAAACAGATGCTTAAGACACTGAAGGGAAGGGGAATGTTGACAAGTGTCCCCCCCATTGTGTGGGTACTTTCTTGTGCGATACCCTCTTCTTCATTTACTCACCACAAAGGAGCAGCCACAAAATGACAATTGCTGTGATGGTAGTACTGAAAGGGGCTTTATAAGGTAGAGAACCAGAAGGAAGGCGAGCTTCAAGTGGCACTTGGAGGAATGGCCATCTGAGCACAGGTGGGCAACTAAGAAAGAAGGGGAAAAGTGGGTGAACAGGAAGCAGAGATGCCCGCTATGACAGCTGAGAGCATTCAAATTTGGTGAATAAGGCGGGTGGTTTGGGGAAGTAGATGAATGAGTCAGGGAGACGGCGCATGTGGCAATTGGTTGGATGTGGCATAGAGAATAATCATGGCATGCAAACTAGGCAGTAGTCCCTGAATTGGCAGCGTCTGCAGAGAGTTTGGGGTGCTCGACAAGTGACTTGTCCTCCTTGGATTGGGTATATAATCCACAGAGGGAAGGTCACAGCTTATAGTGAGGCAGATCGTGTATATCGAATTTAAAGAAGGGTAGTTTGAGTGTGCGGAGAGGGGCTGCACGGAGTGGTAAGTGGATAGGGTGCCGAGCAATGTGCATCCAACTGGTCACTGGAGGCTGGACAGTGGCAAAGCACCTGGGTTACTGGGAGAATTACAAAAGGAGGGCCGAAAGGAAGGGTGTTTATGGTCATTCAGATACTAGGACGGAACACTTGAGTGGCAATGAGATGGGGGTATTGAGAAGTCACAAATGGTGTCCCAGGGGTAGAGGTATGGGGATCAGATATTCCTGCTAGGGTGTAATGTGCCACCCTGCCCCTTTTTTTTGTGCAGCCTGGTTCCCTCTCTAGTTTCTCTCCATTGTCCTTCTATCCTGCAGATGATTAGAGCAAGCTTCCTAACGTTTTTCTTGGCCTCATATCCCCAATTATGTGCCTGACATGCCTGGCCTAAGGATACTCCCAAAGAGTATGCTACTTATATTCTGGGAAGAGCCTCACTAGTTCTGCCTATTTATGCAGCAACAAGGCAAATCTTACAACCTGCAAAGTTGGAAGCTTTGAGATGAAGTAAAGGTTTTTATTTTGTGGAAAATGCTCTTCTATGCTTCTTCTCTCATCTGAAGGCCATGGGCTCCTGTTCTTCTCTCACGTGTCCTTTCAAAGAGACAGATGACACACTCACCCAATCACTCAGCAAACATCTATGCTTTAACTCTGTCATCTTGCCGTTTTCCCTCCAAGTGCTCTCCCTTCCCCACAAATGCAGGATAATCTTTCCTCATTACTCATTCACTCGCTTATTGTAGTCCCCCGCTCCACAGGCCCAGCAAAGACCAAGAAAGACAAGCGGTACGTCAGCAAACAGATTTAACACTTCTCTCTTCTATTATGGTCATACTGCTGCCCTCTAGTAACACTACATGGCAACTGCAGCATGATGATGTGATTTTGAAGGGGGCTGTCCTATGCAAATAATGTCCTCCCATGCTTACTTTGGCCTGAGACATTCACAGGCTTCCATCATGATATGGCCTCCAACATATGGCTTTCAGCAGAATTTTAAGCTTGACAACTTGTCTTAGGCTAAAGCTTTTCCTACTCGAAGGTCGCTCATGGGAAAGCACCCTCATTTAGCAGGGTGCCAAATTGTCTGCAGTCTTCCTCTAAACAGAACATGGGCGTTCGTGGGCGTTCGGGGGCCTTGCTTGCTAGCTAACGACTGAGTGCTGGGTTGTTTAAAGACCCAGGGCCAGGCCAGGCCAGCTGCTGCAACAGGCATGATGCAGGCCCAATGAAGCACACGCCGGACTTTACCCTTTTCTGACTCTTGAAAACTTCAACATGTCTGTCTTCTGATTGCACCTAATAAAGGGAGTTTGACCAGCTCCAAACTTTGCCCATCATTTCGTGAGTGAGAGCTAACACTAGGCCAATATGCCTAGCCAGCAGCACAGGCACTATCCCCCTGATTACACAGCTCTGTTCACACCAAAATGAAAAATCCCCACCACTCAACCTATTTTACTATTTGTGGGAGGCTTATTTCTGCTCAGTTATAGCCCCTAGGCCACATTCGCCCTACGAAATGCCAAATTCAAAGACAAGAAATCAATAGATTGATAACTGAAGATAATGCTTTACCCATATTTCACCTACTAATGAAAAAGGGGGCTGCATGGGAGTCAGGAGAGAAAATATTTATAATTTTCAGGCACTGGTGCAAAAAAGAGTGTCTGAAATTGCTCCTGGTTTTTATAAAATCGAAATATTAGTTAATGGAAAAAAAAAGAAAAACATTTTTTTTTCCACCCATGGCGGGATTTGAACCCTCGGCCAGGGGAGCTTTCAGCATCAGAGGCAGATGACATTACCACTGAGCTATTGCTCCTTGCTGGTAATCAGGGATTCAGGAGCATCTATAAGCTACATACAGGCCCCCTAGTCTACATGACACACCATAGCCATGATATAGGGACTATTGGAAATAATACAAACATGGAAGCCCGTGTGGTCCAGTGGGTAAGTTCCTGCCTTCCACCCAGGCGACCAGGGTTCAAATCCCGGGTTCGGCACCAGATGACTGATGGCGGTGATGCAGAGGTAAGTCGGTAAGTAAAATGTGTGGAGGTGTGCCTGTCTGGTGATTGGTGGATGTAAGAGTGGTTGGTGTGTAAGGAGAGAAGCCTGAATGGTGGAGAACAGAGTGGTTGGAGTGTCTGGGCAGAGAGAGTGAGGTTCAGGCCCAGGCCGAGTGGGAGTAGAGTAGAGTAGAGGGGAGGAGCCACAGAGGGGGAGTGTGAATGGGCGGAGTAAAAAAGGAAAGCAGAGAGAGGGGGGGGGGCATAGTTCGGGGAGGAGCCTAGGGACAGGTGGTGGCATACAGCCTGGGGGAGGAGCCACAGAGGGGGAGTGTGAATGGGTGGAGTAAGAAAGGAAAGCAGAAAGAAGGGGGGGCATAGTTGGGGGGAGGAGCCTAGGGTGGTGGCATACAGCCTAGGAGGGACCAAGGGGAGGGGCATGTGTAGAGAGGGGTGGGGCCACAGAGGAAAGGGAGAAGTAGGCAGAGTCTGGGGCAATAGGTCAGGGGGCGGAGCATAGGGGAGTGAGCCCAACAAGGAAAGAGTACCCCTCCCCCTTCAGCAAACAGAGGGGGGGTGACCTGATAGGAGGGGCACTACGATAGTAGACCCCCAACATTTTATGACCGCTCCCTCCCCCTCCCCAAATACAGAGTGGGGGGGACAAATTTTGGGGAGCAGTGTAAAAAAGGGGTGTTGGGGTGCATTACAAAAGAGGGTGCTAGAAGGCACAGAATGATGTGGTTTGGCTTTGGGTGCGCTACCCATCATTTTTTTTTGCCCCCCCCCTTTTCCGGGGAGAGGGGGTGTACCCCAAAAGTATAGGGGCAACAGAGGGAACTTAGGGGAACAGCCTTAGGGCACTTTTTTATTACCGACCACAAGGGGGGCACCAGACAGACATACTGTAGTTATGGTATTGAAAGAGGTGACAGCAAGGAGCACGTGGTAAGACACGGTGAGGGGGGACAAGGCACCCCAAGTTTTTATTACCCCCACCCCCCACCCTCGCAGGATCTGTTATGAGGTCTCTTGGGGTAGTTGTATTGAAAACAGATGCTTAAGACACTGAAGGGAAGGGGAATGTTGACAAGTGTCCCCCCCATTGTGTGGGTACTTTCTTGTGCGATACCCTCTTCTTCATTTACTCACCACAAAGGAGCAGCCACAAAATGACAATTGCTGTGATGGTAGTACTGAAAGGGGCTTTATAAGGTAGAGAACCAGAAGGAAGGCGAGCTTCAAGTGGCACTTGGAGGAATGGCCATCTGAGCACAGGTGGGCAACTAAGAAAGAAGGGGAAAAGTGGGTGAACAGGAAGCAGAGATGCCCGCTATGACAGCTGAGAGCATTCAAATTTGGTGAATAAGGCGGGTGGTTTGGGGAAGTAGATGAATGAGTCAGGGAGACGGCGCATGTGGCAATTGGTTGGATGTGGCATAGAGAATAATCATGGCATGCAAACTAGGCAGTAGTCCCTGAATTGGCAGCGTCTGCAGAGAGTTTGGGGTGCTCGACAAGTGACTTGTCCTCCTTGGATTGGGTATATAATCCACAGAGGGAAGGTCACAGCTTATAGTGAGGCAGATCGTGTATATCGAATTTAAAGAAGGGTAGTTTGAGTGTGCGGAGAGGGGCTGCACGGAGTGGTAAGTGGATAGGGTGCCGAGCAATGTGCATCCAACTGGTCACTGGAGGCTGGACAGTGGCAAAGCACCTGGGTTACTGGGAGAATTACAAAAGGAGGGCCGAAAGGAAGGGTGTTTATGGTCATTCAGATACTAGGACGGAACACTTGAGTGGCAATGAGATGGGGGTATTGAGAAGTCACAAATGGTGTCCCAGGGGTAGAGGTATGGGGATCAGATATTCCTGCTAGGGTGTAATGTGCCACCCTGCCCCTTTTTTTTGTGCAGCCTGGTTCCCTCTCTAGTTTCTCTCCATTGTCCTTCTATCCTGCAGATGATTAGAGCAAGCTTCCTAACGTTTTTCTTGGCCTCATATCCCCAATTATGTGCCTGACATGCCTGGCCTAAGGATACTCCCAAAGAGTATGCTACTTATATTCTGGGAAGAGCCTCACTAGTTCTGCCTATTTATGCAGCAACAAGGCAAATCTTACAACCTGCAAAGTTGGAAGCTTTGAGATGAAGTAAAGGTTTTTATTTTGTGGAAAATGCTCTTCTATGCTTCTTCTCTCATCTGAAGGCCATGGGCTCCTGTTCTTCTCTCACGTGTCCTTTCAAAGAGACAGATGACACACTCACCCAATCACTCAGCAAACATCTATGCTTTAACTCTGTCATCTTGCCGTTTTCCCTCCAAGTGCTCTCCCTTCCCCACAAATGCAGGATAATCTTTCCTCATTACTCATTCACTCGCTTATTGTAGTCCCCCGCTCCACAGGCCCAGCAAAGACCAAGAAAGACAAGCGGTACGTCAGCAAACAGATTTAACACTTCTCTCTTCTATTATGGTCATACTGCTGCCCTCTAGTAACACTACATGGCAACTGCAGCATGATGATGTGATTTTGAAGGGGGCTGTCCTATGCAAATAATGTCCTCCCATGCTTACTTTGGCCTGAGACATTCACAGGCTTCCATCATGATATGGCCTCCAACATATGGCTTTCAGCAGAATTTTAAGCTTGACAACTTGTCTTAGGCTAAAGCTTTTCCTACTCGAAGGTCGCTCATGGGAAAGCACCCTCATTTAGCAGGGTGCCAAATTGTCTGCAGTCTTCCTCTAAACAGAACATGGGCGTTCGTGGGCGTTCGGGGGCCTTGCTTGCTAGCTAACGACTGAGTGCTGGGTTGTTTAAAGACCCAGGGCCAGGCCAGGCCAGCTGCTGCAACAGGCATGATGCAGGCCCAATGAAGCACACGCCGGACTTTACCCTTTTCTGACTCTTGAAAACTTCAACATGTCTGTCTTCTGATTGCACCTAATAAAGGGAGTTTGACCAGCTCCAAACTTTGCCCATCATTTCGTGAGTGAGAGCTAACACTAGGCCAATATGCCTAGCCAGCAGCACAGGCACTATCCCCCTGATTACACAGCTCTGTTCACACCAAAATGAAAAATCCCCACCACTCAACCTATTTTACTATTTGTGGGAGGCTTATTTCTGCTCAGTTATAGCCCCTAGGCCACATTCGCCCTACGAAATGCCAAATTCAAAGACAAGAAATCAATAGATTGATAACTGAAGATAATGCTTTACCCATATTTCACCTACTAATGAAAAAGGGGGCTGCATGGGAGTCAGGAGAGAAAATATTTATAATTTTCAGGCACTGGTGCAAAAAAGAGTGTCTGAAATTGCTCCTGGTTTTTATAAAATCGAAATATTAGTTAATGGAAAAAAAAAGAAAAACATTTTTTTTTCCACCCATGGCGGGATTTGAACCCTCGGCCAGGGGAGCTTTCAGCATCAGAGGCAGATGACATTACCACTGAGCTATTGCTCCTTGCTGGTAATCAGGGATTCAGGAGCATCTATAAGCTACATACAGGCCCCCTAGTCTACATGACACACCATAGCCATGATATAGGGACTATTGGAAATAATACAAACATGGAAGCCCGTGTGGTCCAGTGGGTAAGTTCCTGCCTTCCACCCAGGCGACCAGGGTTCAAATCCCGGGTTCGGCACCAGATGACTGATGGCGGTGATGCAGAGGTAAGTCGGTAAGTAAAATGTGTGGAGGTGTGCCTGTCTGGTGATTGGTGGATGTAAGAGTGGTTGGTGTGTAAGGAGAGAAGCCTGAATGGTGGAGAACAGAGTGGTTGGAGTGTCTGGGCAGAGAGAGTGAGGTTCAGGCCCAGGCCGAGTGGGAGTAGAGTAGAGTAGAGGGGAGGAGCCACAGAGGGGGAGTGTGAATGGGTGGAGTAAAAAAGGAAAGCAGAGAGAGGGGGGGGGCATAGTTCGGGGAGGAGCCTAGGGACAGGTGGTGGCATACAGCCTGGGGGAGGAGCCACAGAGGGGGAGTGTGAATGGGTGGAGTAAGAAAGGAAAGCAGAAAGAAGGGGGGGCATAGTTGGGGGGAGGAGCCTAGGGTGGTGGCATACAGCCTAGGAGGGACCAAGGGGAGGGGCATGTGTAGAGAGGGGTGGGGCCACAGAGGAAAGGGAGAAGTAGGCAGAGTCTGGGGCAATAGGTCAGGGGGCGGAGCATAGGGGAGTGAGCCCAACAAGGAAAGAGTACCCCTCCCCCTTCAGCAAACAGAGGGGGGGTGACCTGATAGGAGGGGCACTACGATAGTAGACCCCCAACATTTTATGACCGCTCCCTCCCCCTCCCCAAATACAGAGTGGGGGGGACAAATTTTGGGGAGCAGTGTAAAAAAGGGGTGTTGGGGTGCATTACAAAAGAGGGTGCTAGAAGGCACAGAATGATGTGGTTTGGCTTTGGGTGCGCTACCCATCATTTTTTTTTGCCCCCCCCCTTTTCCGGGGAGAGGGGGTGTACCCCAAAAGTATAGGGGCAACAGAGGGAACTTAGGGGAACAGCCTTAGGGCACTTTTTTATTACCGACCACAAGGGGGGCACCAGACAGACATACTGTAGTTATGGTATTGAAAGAGGTGACAGCAAGGAGCACGTGGTAAGACACGGTGAGGGGGGACAAGGCACCCCAAGTTTTTATTACCCCCACCCCCCACCCTCGCAGGATCTGTTATGAGGTCTCTTGGGGTAGTTGTATTGAAAACAGATGCTTAAGACACTGAAGGGAAGGGGAATGTTGACAAGTGTCCCCCCCATTGTGTGGGTACTTTCTTGTGCGATACCCTCTTCTTCATTTACTCACCACAAAGGAGCAGCCACAAAATGACAATTGCTGTGATGGTAGTACTGAAAGGGGCTTTATAAGGTAGAGAACCAGAAGGAAGGCGAGCTTCAAGTGGCACTTGGAGGAATGGCCATCTGAGCACAGGTGGGCAACTAAGAAAGAAGGGGAAAAGTGGGTGAACAGGAAGCAGAGATGCCCGCTATGACAGCTGAGAGCATTCAAATTTGGTGAATAAGGCGGGTGGTTTGGGGAAGTAGATGAATGAGTCAGGGAGACGGCGCATGTGGCAATTGGTTGGATGTGGCATAGAGAATAATCATGGCATGCAAACTAGGCAGTAGTCCCTGAATTGGCAGCGTCTGCAGAGAGTTTGGGGTGCTCGACAAGTGACTTGTCCTCCTTGGATTGGGTATATAATCCACAGAGGGAAGGTCACAGCTTATAGTGAGGCAGATCGTGTATATCGAATTTAAAGAAGGGTAGTTTGAGTGTGCGGAGAGGGGCTGCACGGAGTGGTAAGTGGATAGGGTGCCGAGCAATGTGCATCCAACTGGTCACTGGAGGCTGGACAGTGGCAAAGCACCTGGGTTACTGGGAGAATTACAAAAGGAGGGCCGAAAGGAAGGGTGTTTATGGTCATTCAGATACTAGGACGGAACACTTGAGTGGCAATGAGATGGGGGTATTGAGAAGTCACAAATGGTGTCCCAGGGGTAGAGGTATGGGGATCAGATATTCCTGCTAGGGTGTAATGTGCCACCCTGCCCCTTTTTTTTGTGCAGCCTGGTTCCCTCTCTAGTTTCTCTCCATTGTCCTTCTATCCTGCAGATGATTAGAGCAAGCTTCCTAACGTTTTTCTTGGCCTCATATCCCCAATTATGTGCCTGACATGCCTGGCCTAAGGATACTCCCAAAGAGTATGCTACTTATATTCTGGGAAGAGCCTCACTAGTTCTGCCTATTTATGCAGCAACAAGGCAAATCTTACAACCTGCAAAGTTGGAAGCTTTGAGATGAAGTAAAGGTTTTTATTTTGTGGAAAATGCTCTTCTATGCTTCTTCTCTCATCTGAAGGCCATGGGCTCCTGTTCT
Organism: Pleurodeles waltl; assembly: GCF_031143425.1. Classification (NCBI taxonomy): domain Eukaryota; kingdom Metazoa; phylum Chordata; class Amphibia; order Caudata; family Salamandridae; genus Pleurodeles; species Pleurodeles waltl. The sequence continues at coordinate 541,309,391 of NC_090443.1, read as the reverse complement.
TCTCTCACGTGTCCTTTCAAAGAGACAGATGACACACTCACCCAATCACTCAGCAAACATCTATGCTTTAACTCTGTCATCTTGCCGTTTTCCCTCCAAGTGCTCTCCCTTCCCCACAAATGCAGGATAATCTTTCCTCATTACTCATTCACTCGCTTATTGTAGTCCCCCGCTCCACAGGCCCAGCAAAGACCAAGAAAGACAAGCGGTACGTCAGCAAACAGATTTAACACTTCTCTCTTCTATTATGGTCATACTGCTGCCCTCTAGTAACACTACATGGCAACTGCAGCATGATGATGTGATTTTGAAGGGGGCTGTCCTATGCAAATAATGTCCTCCCATGCTTACTTTGGCCTGAGACATTCACAGGCTTCCATCATGATATGGCCTCCAACATATGGCTTTCAGCAGAATTTTAAGCTTGACAACTTGTCTTAGGCTAAAGCTTTTCCTACTCGAAGGTCGCTCATGGGAAAGCACCCTCATTTAGCAGGGTGCCAAATTGTCTGCAGTCTTCCTCTAAACAGAACATGGGCGTTCGTGGGCGTTCGGGGGCCTTGCTTGCTAGCTAACGACTGAGTGCTGGGTTGTTTAAAGACCCAGGGCCAGGCCAGGCCAGCTGCTGCAACAGGCATGATGCAGGCCCAATGAAGCACACGCCGGACTTTACCCTTTTCTGACTCTTGAAAACTTCAACATGTCTGTCTTCTGATTGCACCTAATAAAGGGAGTTTGACCAGCTCCAAACTTTGCCCATCATTTCGTGAGTGAGAGCTAACACTAGGCCAATATGCCTAGCCAGCAGCACAGGCACTATCCCCCTGATTACACAGCTCTGTTCACACCAAAATGAAAAATCCCCACCACTCAACCTATTTTACTATTTGTGGGAGGCTTATTTCTGCTCAGTTATAGCCCCTAGGCCACATTCGCCCTACGAAATGCCAAATTCAAAGACAAGAAATCAATAGATTGATAACTGAAGATAATGCTTTACCCATATTTCACCTACTAATGAAAAAGGGGGCTGCATGGGAGTCAGGAGAGAAAATATTTATAATTTTCAGGCACTGGTGCAAAAAAGAGTGTCTGAAATTGCTCCTGGTTTTTATAAAATCGAAATATTAGTTAATGGAAAAAAAAAGAAAAACATTTTTTTTTCCACCCATGGCGGGATTTGAACCCTCGGCCAGGGGAGCTTTCAGCATCAGAGGCAGATGACATTACCACTGAGCTATTGCTCCTTGCTGGTAATCAGGGATTCAGGAGCATCTATAAGCTACATACAGGCCCCCTAGTCTACATGACACACCATAGCCATGATATAGGGACTATTGGAAATAATACAAACATGGAAGCCCGTGTGGTCCAGTGGGTAAGTTCCTGCCTTCCACCCAGGCGACCAGGGTTCAAATCCCGGGTTCGGCACCAGATGACTGATGGCGGTGATGCAGAGGTAAGTCGGTAAGTAAAATGTGTGGAGGTGTGCCTGTCTGGTGATTGGTGGATGTAAGAGTGGTTGGTGTGTAAGGAGAGAAGCCTGAATGGTGGAGAACAGAGTGGTTGGAGTGTCTGGGCAGAGAGAGTGAGGTTCAGGCCCAGGCCGAGTGGGAGTAGAGTAGAGTAGAGGGGAGGAGCCACAGAGGGGGAGTGTGAATGGGCGGAGTAAAAAAGGAAAGCAGAGAGAGGGGGGGGGGCATAGTTCGGGGAGGAGCCTAGGGACAGGTGGTGGCATACAGCCTGGGGGAGGAGCCACAGAGGGGGAGTGTGAATGGGTGGAGTAAGAAAGGAAAGCAGAAAGAAGGGGGGGCATAGTTGGGGGGAGGAGCCTAGGGTGGTGGCATACAGCCTAGGAGGGACCAAGGGGAGGGGCATGTGTAGAGAGGGGTGGGGCCACAGAGGAAAGGGAGAAGTAGGCAGAGTCTGGGGCAATAGGTCAGGGGGCGGAGCATAGGGGAGTGAGCCCAACAAGGAAAGAGTACCCCTCCCCCTTCAGCAAACAGAGGGGGGGTGACCTGATAGGAGGGGCACTACGATAGTAGACCCCCAACATTTTATGACCGCTCCCTCCCCCTCCCCAAATACAGAGTGGGGGGGACAAATTTTGGGGAGCAGTGTAAAAAAGGGGTGTTGGGGTGCATTACAAAAGAGGGTGCTAGAAGGCACAGAATGATGTGGTTTGGCTTTGGGTGCGCTACCCATCATTTTTTTTTGCCCCCCCCCTTTTCCGGGGAGAGGGGGTGTACCCCAAAAGTATAGGGGCAACAGAGGGAACTTAGGGGAACAGCCTTAGGGCACTTTTTTATTACCGACCACAAGGGGGGCACCAGACAGACATACTGTAGTTATGGTATTGAAAGAGGTGACAGCAAGGAGCACGTGGTAAGACACGGTGAGGGGGGACAAGGCACCCCAAGTTTTTATTACCCCCACCCCCCACCCTCGCAGGATCTGTTATGAGGTCTCTTGGGGTAGTTGTATTGAAAACAGATGCTTAAGACACTGAAGGGAAGGGGAATGTTGACAAGTGTCCCCCCCATTGTGTGGGTACTTTCTTGTGCGATACCCTCTTCTTCATTTACTCACCACAAAGGAGCAGCCACAAAATGACAATTGCTGTGATGGTAGTACTGAAAGGGGCTTTATAAGGTAGAGAACCAGAAGGAAGGCGAGCTTCAAGTGGCACTTGGAGGAATGGCCATCTGAGCACAGGTGGGCAACTAAGAAAGAAGGGGAAAAGTGGGTGAACAGGAAGCAGAGATGCCCGCTATGACAGCTGAGAGCATTCAAATTTGGTGAATAAGGCGGGTGGTTTGGGGAAGTAGATGAATGAGTCAGGGAGACGGCGCATGTGGCAATTGGTTGGATGTGGCATAGAGAATAATCATGGCATGCAAACTAGGCAGTAGTCCCTGAATTGGCAGCGTCTGCAGAGAGTTTGGGGTGCTCGACAAGTGACTTGTCCTCCTTGGATTGGGTATATAATCCACAGAGGGAAGGTCACAGCTTATAGTGAGGCAGATCGTGTATATCGAATTTAAAGAAGGGTAGTTTGAGTGTGCGGAGAGGGGCTGCACGGAGTGGTAAGTGGATAGGGTGCCGAGCAATGTGCATCCAACTGGTCACTGGAGGCTGGACAGTGGCAAAGCACCTGGGTTACTGGGAGAATTACAAAAGGAGGGCCGAAAGGAAGGGTGTTTATGGTCATTCAGATACTAGGACGGAACACTTGAGTGGCAATGAGATGGGGGTATTGAGAAGTCACAAATGGTGTCCCAGGGGTAGAGGTATGGGGATCAGATATTCCTGCTAGGGTGTAATGTGCCACCCTGCCCCTTTTTTTTGTGCAGCCTGGTTCCCTCTCTAGTTTCTCTCCATTGTCCTTCTATCCTGCAGATGATTAGAGCAAGCTTCCTAACGTTTTTCTTGGCCTCATATCCCCAATTATGTGCCTGACATGCCTGGCCTAAGGATACTCCCAAAGAGTATGCTACTTATATTCTGGGAAGAGCCTCACTAGTTCTGCCTATTTATGCAGCAACAAGGCAAATCTTACAACCTGCAAAGTTGGAAGCTTTGAGATGAAGTAAAGGTTTTTATTTTGTGGAAAATGCTCTTCTATGCTTCTTCTCTCATCTGAAGGCCATGGGCTCCTGTTCTTCTCTCACGTGTCCTTTCAAAGAGACAGATGACACACTCACCCAATCACTCAGCAAACATCTATGCTTTAACTCTGTCATCTTGCCGTTTTCCCTCCAAGTGCTCTCCCTTCCCCACAAATGCAGGATAATCTTTCCTCATTACTCATTCACTCGCTTATTGTAGTCCCCCGCTCCACAGGCCCAGCAAAGACCAAGAAAGACAAGCGGTACGTCAGCAAACAGATTTAACACTTCTCTCTTCTATTATGGTCATACTGCTGCCCTCTAGTAACACTACATGGCAACTGCAGCATGATGATGTGATTTTGAAGGGGGCTGTCCTATGCAAATAATGTCCTCCCATGCTTACTTTGGCCTGAGACATTCACAGGCTTCCATCATGATATGGCCTCCAACATATGGCTTTCAGCAGAATTTTAAGCTTGACAACTTGTCTTAGGCTAAAGCTTTTCCTACTCGAAGGTCGCTCATGGGAAAGCACCCTCATTTAGCAGGGTGCCAAATTGTCTGCAGTCTTCCTCTAAACAGAACATGGGCGTTCGTGGGCGTTCGGGGGCCTTGCTTGCTAGCTAACGACTGAGTGCTGGGTTGTTTAAAGACCCAGGGCCAGGCCAGGCCAGCTGCTGCAACAGGCATGATGCAGGCCCAATGAAGCACACGCCGGACTTTACCCTTTTCTGACTCTTGAAAACTTCAACATGTCTGTCTTCTGATTGCACCTAATAAAGGGAGTTTGACCAGCTCCAAACTTTGCCCATCATTTCGTGAGTGAGAGCTAACACTAGGCCAATATGCCTAGCCAGCAGCACAGGCACTATCCCCCTGATTACACAGCTCTGTTCACACCAAAATGAAAAATCCCCACCACTCAACCTATTTTACTATTTGTGGGAGGCTTATTTCTGCTCAGTTATAGCCCCTAGGCCACATTCGCCCTACGAAATGCCAAATTCAAAGACAAGAAATCAATAGATTGATAACTGAAGATAATGCTTTACCCATATTTCACCTACTAATGAAAAAGGGGGCTGCATGGGAGTCAGGAGAGAAAATATTTATAATTTTCAGGCACTGGTGCAAAAAAGAGTGTCTGAAATTGCTCCTGGTTTTTATAAAATCGAAATATTAGTTAATGGAAAAAAAAAGAAAAACATTTTTTTTTCCACCCATGGCGGGATTTGAACCCTCGGCCAGGGGAGCTTTCAGCATCAGAGGCAGATGACATTACCACTGAGCTATTGCTCCTTGCTGGTAATCAGGGATTCAGGAGCATCTATAAGCTACATACAGGCCCCCTAGTCTACATGACACACCATAGCCATGATATAGGGACTATTGGAAATAATACAAACATGGAAGCCCGTGTGGTCCAGTGGGTAAGTTCCTGCCTTCCACCCAGGCGACCAGGGTTCAAATCCCGGGTTCGGCACCAGATGACTGATGGCGGTGATGCAGAGGTAAGTCGGTAAGTAAAATGTGTGGAGGTGTGCCTGTCTGGTGATTGGTGGATGTAAGAGTGGTTGGTGTGTAAGGAGAGAAGCCTGAATGGTGGAGAACAGAGTGGTTGGAGTGTCTGGGCAGAGAGAGTGAGGTTCAGGCCCAGGCCGAGTGGGAGTAGAGTAGAGTAGAGGGGAGGAGCCACAGAGGGGGAGTGTGAATGGGTGGAGTAAAAAAGGAAAGCAGAGAGAGGGGGGGGGCATAGTTCGGGGAGGAGCCTAGGGACAGGTGGTGGCATACAGCCTGGGGGAGGAGCCACAGAGGGGGAGTGTGAATGGGTGGAGTAAGAAAGGAAAGCAGAAAGAAGGGGGGGCATAGTTGGGGGGAGGAGCCTAGGGTGGTGGCATACAGCCTAGGAGGGACCAAGGGGAGGGGCATGTGTAGAGAGGGGTGGGGCCACAGAGGAAAGGGAGAAGTAGGCAGAGTCTGGGGCAATAGGTCAGGGGGCGGAGCATAGGGGAGTGAGCCCAACAAGGAAAGAGTACCCCTCCCCCTTCAGCAAACAGAGGGGGGGTGACCTGATAGGAGGGGCACTACGATAGTAGACCCCCAACATTTTATGACCGCTCCCTCCCCCTCCCCAAATACAGAGTGGGGGGGACAAATTTTGGGGAGCAGTGTAAAAAAGGGGTGTTGGGGTGCATTACAAAAGAGGGTGCTAGAAGGCACAGAATGATGTGGTTTGGCTTTGGGTGCGCTACCCATCATTTTTTTTTGCCCCCCCCCTTTTCCGGGGAGAGGGGGTGTACCCCAAAAGTATAGGGGCAACAGAGGGAACTTAGGGGAACAGCCTTAGGGCACTTTTTTATTACCGACCACAAGGGGGGCACCAGACAGACATACTGTAGTTATGGTATTGAAAGAGGTGACAGCAAGGAGCACGTGGTAAGACACGGTGAGGGGGGACAAGGCACCCCAAGTTTTTATTACCCCCACCCCCCACCCTCGCAGGATCTGTTATGAGGTCTCTTGGGGTAGTTGTATTGAAAACAGATGCTTAAGACACTGAAGGGAAGGGGAATGTTGACAAGTGTCCCCCCCATTGTGTGGGTACTTTCTTGTGCGATACCCTCTTCTTCATTTACTCACCACAAAGGAGCAGCCACAAAATGACAATTGCTGTGATGGTAGTACTGAAAGGGGCTTTATAAGGTAGAGAACCAGAAGGAAGGCGAGCTTCAAGTGGCACTTGGAGGAATGGCCATCTGAGCACAGGTGGGCAACTAAGAAAGAAGGGGAAAAGTGGGTGAACAGGAAGCAGAGATGCCCGCTATGACAGCTGAGAGCATTCAAATTTGGTGAATAAGGCGGGTGGTTTGGGGAAGTAGATGAATGAGTCAGGGAGACGGCGCATGTGGCAATTGGTTGGATGTGGCATAGAGAATAATCATGGCATGCAAACTAGGCAGTAGTCCCTGAATTGGCAGCGTCTGCAGAGAGTTTGGGGTGCTCGACAAGTGACTTGTCCTCCTTGGATTGGGTATATAATCCACAGAGGGAAGGTCACAGCTTATAGTGAGGCAGATCGTGTATATCGAATTTAAAGAAGGGTAGTTTGAGTGTGCGGAGAGGGGCTGCACGGAGTGGTAAGTGGATAGGGTGCCGAGCAATGTGCATCCAACTGGTCACTGGAGGCTGGACAGTGGCAAAGCACCTGGGTTACTGGGAGAATTACAAAAGGAGGGCCGAAAGGAAGGGTGTTTATGGTCATTCAGATACTAGGACGGAACACTTGCAGTGGCAATGAGATGGGGGTATTGAGAAGTCACAAATGGTGTCCCAGGGGTAGAGGTATGGGGATCAGATATTCCTGCTAGGGTGTAATGTGCCACCCTGCCCCTTTTTTTTGTGCAGCCTGGTTCCCTCTCTAGTTTCTCTCCATTGTCCTTCTATCCTGCAGATGATTAGAGCAAGCTTCCTAACGTTTTTCTTGGCCTCATATCCCCAATTATGTGCCTGACATGCCTGGCCTAAGGATACTCCCAAAGAGTATGCTACTTATATTCTGGGAAGAGCCTCACTAGTTCTGCCTATTTATGCAGCAACAAGGCAAATCTTACAACCTGCAAAGTTGGAAGCTTTGAGATGAAGTAAAGGTTTTTATTTTGTGGAAAATGCTCTTCTATGCTTCTTCTCTCATCTGAAGGCCATGGGCTCCTGTTCTTCTCTCACGTGTCCTTTCAAAGAGACAGATGACACACTCACCCAATCACTCAGCAAACATCTATGCTTTAACTCTGTCATCTTGCCGTTTTCCCTCCAAGTGCTCTCCCTTCCCCACAAATGCAGGATAATCTTTCCTCATTACTCATTCACTCGCTTATTGTAGTCCCCCGCTCCACAGGCCCAGCAAAGACCAAGAAAGACAAGCGGTACGTCAGCAAACAGATTTAACACTTCTCTCTTCTATTATGGTCATACTGCTGCCCTCTAGTAACACTACATGGCAACTGCAGCATGATGATGTGATTTTGAAGGGGGCTGTCCTATGCAAATAATGTCCTCCCATGCTTACTTTGGCCTGAGACATTCACAGGCTTCCATCATGATATGGCCTCCAACATATGGCTTTCAGCAGAATTACAACTTGTCTTAGGCTAAAGCTTTTCCTACTCGAAGGTCGCTCATGGGAAAGCACCCTCATTTAGCAGGGTGCCAAATTGTCTGCAGTCTTCCTCTAAACAGAACATGGGCGTTCGTGGGCGTTCGGGGGCCTTGCTTGCTAGCTAACGACTGAGTGCTGGGTTGTTTAAAGACCCAGGGCCAGGCCAGGCCAGCTGCTGCAACAGGCATGATGCAGGCCCAATGAAGCACACGCCGGACTTTACCCTTTTCTGACTCTTGAAAACTTCAACATGTCTGTCTTCTGATTGCACCTAATAAAGGGAGTTTGACCAGCTCCAAACTTTGCCCATCATTTCGTGAGTGAGAGCTAACACTAGGCCAATATGCCTAGCCAGCAGCACAGGCACTATCCCCCTGATTACACAGCTCTGTTCACACCAAAATGAAAAATCCCCACCACTCAACCTATTTTACTATTTGTGGGAGGCTTATTTCTGCTCAGTTATAGCCCCTAGGCCACATTCGCCCTACGAAATGCCAAATTCAAAGACAAGAAATCAATAGATTGATAACTGAAGATAATGCTTTACCCATATTTCACCTACTAATGAAAAAGGGGGCTGCATGGGAGTCAGGAGAGAAAATATTTATAATTTTCAGGCACTGGTGCAAAAAAGAGTGTCTGAAATTGCTCCTGGTTTTTATAAAATCGAAATATTAGTTAATGGAAAAAAAAAGAAAAACATTTTTTTTTCCACCCATGGCGGGATTTGAACCCTCGGCCAGGGGAGCTTTCAGCATCAGAGGCAGATGACATTACCACTGAGCTATTGCTCCTTGCTGGTAATCAGGGATTCAGGAGCATCTATAAGCTACATACAGGCCCCCTAGTCTACATGACACACCATAGCCATGATATAGGGACTATTGGAAATAATACAAACATGGAAGCCCGTGTGGTCCAGTGGGTAAGTTCCTGCCTTCCACCCAGGCGACCAGGGTTCAAATCCCGGGTTCGGCACCAGATGACTGATGGCGGTGATGCAGAGGTAAGTCGGTAAGTAAAATGTGTGGAGGTGTGCCTGTCTGGTGATTGGTGGATGTAAGAGTGGTTGGTGTGTAAGGAGAGAAGCCTGAATGGTGGAGAACAGAGTGGTTGGAGTGTCTGGGCAGAGAGAGTGAGGTTCAGGCCCAGGCCGAGTGGGAGTAGAGTAGAGTAGAGGGGAGGAGCCACAGAGGGGGAGTGTGAATGGGCGGAGTAAAAAAGGAAAGCAGAGAGAGGGGGGGGGCATAGTTCGGGGAGGAGCCTAGGGACAGGTGGTGGCATACAGCCTGGGGGAGGAGCCACAGAGGGGGAGTGTGAATGGGTGGAGTAAGAAAGGAAAGCAGAAAGAAGGGGGGGCATAGTTGGGGGGAGGAGCCTAGGGTGGTGGCATACAGCCTAGGAGGGACCAAGGGGAGGGGCATGTGTAGAGAGGGGTGGGGCCACAGAGGAAAGGGAGAAGTAGGCAGAGTCTGGGGCAATAGGTCAGGGGGCGGAGCATAGGGGAGTGAGCCCAACAAGGAAAGAGTACCCCTCCCCCTTCAGCAAACAGAGGGGGGGTGACCTGATAGGAGGGGCACTACGATAGTAGACCCCCAACATTTTATGACCGCTCCCTCCCCCTCCCCAAATACAGAGTGGGGGGGACAAATTTTGGGGAGCAGTGTAAAAAAGGGGTGTTGGGGTGCATTACAAAAGAGGGTGCTAGAAGGCACAGAATGATGTGGTTTGGCTTTGGGTGCGCTACCCATCATTTTTTTTTGCCCCCCCCCTTTTCCGGGGAGAGGGGGTGTACCCCAAAAGTATAGGGGCAACAGAGGGAACTTAGGGGAACAGCCTTAGGGCACTTTTTTATTACCGACCACATTATTACCGACCACAAGGGGGGCACCAGACAGACATACTGTAGTTATGGTATTGAAAGAGGTGACAGCAAGGAGCACGTGGTAAGACACGGTGAGGGGGGACAAGGCACCCCAAGTTTTTATTACCCCCACCCCCCACCCTCGCAGGATCTGTTATGAGGTCTCTTGGGGTAGTTGTATTGAAAACAGATGCTTAAGACACTGAAGGGAAGGGGAATGTTGACAAGTGTCCCCCCCATTGTGTGGGTACTTTCTTGTGCGATACCCTCTTCTTCATTTACTCACCACAAAGGAGCAGCCACAAAATGACAATTGCTGTGATGGTAGTACTGAAAGGGGCTTTATAAGGTAGAGAACCAGAAGGAAGGCGAGCTTCAAGTGGCACTTGGAGGAATGGCCATCTGAGCACAGGTGGGCAACTAAGAAAGAAGGGGAAAAGTGGGTGAACAGGAAGCAGAGATGCCCGCTATGACAGCTGAGAGCATTCAAATTTGGTGAATAAGGCGGGTGGTTTGGGGAAGTAGATGAATGAGTCAGGGAGACGGCGCATGTGGCAATTGGTTGGATGTGGCATAGAGAATAATCATGGCATGCAAACTAGGCAGTAGTCCCTGAATTGGCAGCGTCTGCAGAGAGTTTGGGGTGCTCGACAAGTGACTTGTCCTCCTTGGATTGGGTATATAATCCACAGAGGGAAGGTCACAGACTTATAGTGAGGCAGATCGTGTATATCGAATTTAAAGAAGGGTAGTTTGAGTGTGCGGAGAGGGGCTGCACGGAGTGGTAAGTGGATAGGGTGCCGAGCAATGTGCATCCAACTGGTCACTGGAGGCTGGACAGTGGCAAAGCACCTGGGTTACTGGGAGAATTACAAAAGGAGGGCCGAAAGGAAGGGTGTTTATGGTCATTCAGATACTAGGACGGAACACTTGCAGTGGCAATGAGATGGGGGTATTGAGAAGTCACAAATGGTGTCCCAGGGGTAGAGGTATGGGGATCAGATATTCCTGCTAGGGTGTAATGTGCCACCCTGCCCCTTTTTTTTGTGCAGCCTGGTTCCCTCTCTAGTTTCTCTCCATTGTCCTTCTATCCTGCAGATGATTAGAGCAAGCTTCCTAACGTTTTTCTTGGCCTCATATCCCCAATTATGTGGCCTGACATGCCTGGCCTAAGGATACTCCCAAAGAGTATGCTACTTATATTCTGGGAAGAGCCTCACTAGTTCTGCCTATTTATGCAGCAACAAGGCAAATCTTACAACCTGCAAAGTTGGAAGCTTTGAGATGAAGTAAAGGTTTTTATTTTGTGGAAAATGCTCTTCTATGCTTCTTCTCTCATCTGAAGGCCATGGGCTCCTGTTCTTCTCTCACGTGTCCTTTCAAAGAGACAGATGACACACTCACCCAATCACTCAGCAAACATCTATGCTTTAACTCTGTCATCTTGCCGTTTTCCCTCCAAGTGCTCTCCCTTCCCCACAAATGCAGGATAATCTTTCCTCATTACTCATTCACTCGCTTATTGTAGTCCCCCGCTCCACAGGCCCAGCAAAGACCAAGAAAGACAAGCGGTACGTCAGCAAACAGATTTAACACTTCTCTCTTCTATTATGGTCATACTGCTGCCCTCTAGTAACACTACATGGCAACTGCAGCATGATGATGTGATTTTGAAGGGGGCTGTCCTATGCAAATAATGTCCTCCCATGCTTACTTTGGCCTGAGACATTCACAGGCTTCCATCATGATATGGCCTCCAACATATGGCTTTCAGCAGAATTTTAAGCTTGACAACTTGTCTTAGGCTAAAGCTTTTTCCTACTCGAAGGTCGCTCATGGGAAAGCACCCTCATTTAGCAGGGTGCCAAATTGTCTGCAGTCTTCCTCTAAACAGAACATGGGCGTTCGTGGGCGTTCGGGGGCCTTGCTTGCTAGCTAACGACTGAGTGCTGGGTTGTTTAAAGACCCAGGGCCAGGCCAGGCCAGCTGCTGCAACAGGCATGATGCAGGCCCAATGAAGCACACGCCGGACTTTACCCTTTTCTGACTCTTGAAAACTTCAACATGTCTGTCTTCTTGATTGCACCTAATAAAGGGAGTTTGACCAGCTCCAAACTTTGCCCATCATTTCGTGAGTGAGAGCTAACACTAGGCCAATATGCCTAGCCAGCAGCACAGGCACTATCCCCCTGATTACACAGCTCTGTTCACACCAAAATGAAAAATCCCCACCACTCAACCTATTTTACTATTTGTGGGAGGCTTATTTCTGCTCAGTTATAGCCCCTAGGCCACATTCGCCCTACGAAATGCCAAATTCAAAGACAAGAAATCAATAGATTGATAACTGAAGATAATGCTTTACCCATATTTCACCTACTAATGAAAAAGGGGGCTGCATGGGAGTCAGGAGAGAAAATATTTATAATTTTCAGGCACTGGTGCAAAAAAGAGTGTCTGAAATTGCTCCTGGTTTTTATAAAATCGAAATATTAGTTAATGGAAAAAAAAAGAAAAACATTTTTTTTTCCACCCATGGCGGGATTTGAACCCTCGGCCAGGGGAGCTTTCAGCATCAGAGGCAGATGACATTACCACTGAGCTATTGCTCCTTGCTGGTAATCAGGGATTCAGGAGCATCTATAAGCTACATACAGGCCCCCTAGTCTACATGACACACCATAGCCATGATATAGGGACTATTGGAAATAATACAAACATGGAAGCCCGTGTGGTCCAGTGGGTAAGTTCCTGCCTTCCACCCAGGCGACCAGGGTTCAAATCCCGGGTTCGGCACCAGATGACTGATGGCGGTGATGCAGAGGTAAGTCGGTAAGTAAAATGTGTGGAGGTGTGCCTGTCTGGTGATTGGTGGATGTAAGAGTGGTTGGTGTGTAAGGAGAGAAGCCTGAATGGTGGAGAACAGAGTGGTTGGAGTGTCTGGGCAGAGAGAGTGAGGTTCAGGCCCAGGCCGAGTGGGAGTAGAGGGGAGGAGCCACAGAGGGGGAGTGTGAATGGGCGGAGTAAAAAAGGAAAGCAGAGAGAGGGGGGGGCATAGTTCGGGGAGGAGCCTAGGGACAGGTGGTGGCATACAGCCTGGGGGAGGAGCCACAGAGGGGGAGTGTGAATGGGTGGAGTAAGAAAGGAAAGCAGAAAGAAGGGGGGGCATAGTTGGGGGGAGGAGCCTAGGGTGGTGGCATACAGCCTAGGAGGGACCAAGGGGAGGGGCATGTGTAGAGAGGGGTGGGGCCACAGAGGAAAGGGAGAAGTAGGCAGAGTCTGGGGCAATAGGTCAGGGGGCGGAGCATAGGGGAGTGAGCCCAACAAGGAAAGAGTACCCCTCCCCCTTCAGCAAACAGAGGGGGGGTGACCTGATAGGAGGGGCACTACGATAGTAGACCCCCAACATTTTATGACCGCTCCCTCCCCCTCCCCAAATACAGAGTGGGGGGGACAAATTTTGGGGAGCAGTGTAAAAAAGGGGTGTTGGGGTGCATTACAAAAGAGGGTGCTAGAAGGCACAGAATGATGTGGTTTGGCTTTGGGTGCGCTACCCATCATTTTTTTTTGCCCCCCCCCTTTTCCGGGGAGAGGGGGTGTACCCCAAAAGTATAGGGGCAACAGAGGGAACTTAGGGGAACAGCCTTAGGGCACTTTTTTATTACCGACCACAAGGGGGGCACCAGACAGACATACTGTAGTTATGGTATTGAAAGAGGTGACAGCAAGGAGCACGTGGTAAGACACGGTGAGGGGGGACAAGGCACCCCAAGTTTTTATTACCCCCACCCCCCACCCTCGCAGGATCTGTTATGAGGTCTCTTGGGGTAGTTGTATTGAAAACAGATGCTTAAGACACTGAAGGGAAGGGGAATGTTGACAAGTGTCCCCCCCATTGTGTGGGTACTTTCTTGTGCGATACCCTCTTCTTCATTTACTCACCACAAAGGAGCAGCCACAAAATGACAATTGCTGTGATGGTAGTACTGAAAGGGGCTTTATAAGGTAGAGAACCAGAAGGAAGGCGAGCTTCAAGTGGCACTTGGAGGAATGGCCATCTGAGCACAGGTGGGCAACTAAGAAAGAAGGGGAAAAGTGGGTGAACAGGAAGCAGAGATGCCCGCTATGACAGCTGAGAGCATTCAAATTTGGTGAATAAGGCGGGTGGTTTGGGGAAGTAGATGAATGAGTCAGGGAGACGGCGCATGTGGCAATTGGTTGGATGTGGCATAGAGAATAATCATGGCATGCAAACTAGGCAGTAGTCCCTGAATTGGCAGCGTCTGCAGAGAGTTTGGGGTGCTCGACAAGTGACTTGTCCTCCTTGGATTGGGTATATAATCCACAGAGGGAAGGTCACAGCTTATAGTGAGGCAGATCGTGTATATCGAATTTAAAGAAGGGTAGTTTGAGTGTGCGGAGAGGGGCTGCACGGAGTGGTAAGTGGATAGGGTGCCGAGCAATGTGCATCCAACTGGTCACTGGAGGCTGGACAGTGGCAAAGCACCTGGGTTACTGGGAGAATTACAAAAGGAGGGCCGAAAGGAAGGGTGTTTATGGTCATTCAGATACTAGGACGGAACACTTGCAGTGGCAATGAGATGGGGGTATTGAGAAGTCACAAATGGTGTCCCAGGGGTAGAGGTATGGGGATCAGATATTCCTGCTAGGGTGTAATGTGCCACCCTGCCCCTTTTTTTTGTGCAGCCTGGTTCCCTCTCTAGTTTCTCTCCATTGTCCTTCTATCCTGCAGATGATTAGAGCAAGCTTCCTAACGTTTTTCTTGGCCTCATATCCCCAATTATGTGCCTGACATGCCTGGCCTAAGGATACTCCCAAAGAGTATGCTACTTATATTCTGGGAAGAGCCTCACTAGTTCTGCCTATTTATGCAGCAACAAGGCAAATCTTACAACCTGCAAAGTTGGAAGCTTTGAGATGAAGTAAAGGTTTTTATTTTGTGGAAAATGCTCTTCTATGCTTCTTCTCTCATCTGAAGGCCATGGGCTCCTGTTCTTCTCTCACGTGTCCTTTCAAAGAGACAGATGACACACTCACCCAATCACTCAGCAAACATCTATGCTTTAACTCTGTCATCTTGCCGTTTTCCCTCCAAGTGCTCTCCCTTCCCCACAAATGCAGGATAATCTTTCCTCATTACTCATTCACTCGCTTATTGTAGTCCCCCGCTCCACAGGCCCAGCAAAGACCAAGAAAGACAAGCGGTACGTCAGCAAACAGATTTAACACTTCTCTCTTCTATTATGGTCATACTGCTGCCCTCTAGTAACACTACATGGCAACTGCAGCATGATGATGTGATTTTGAAGGGGGCTGTCCTATGCAAATAATGTCCTCCCATGCTTACTTTGGCCTGAGACATTCACAGGCTTCCATCATGATATGGCCTCCAACATATGGCTTTCAGCAGAATTTTAAGCTTGACAACTTGTCTTAGGCTAAAGCTTTTCCTACTCGAAGGTCGCTCATGGGAAAGCACCCTCATTTAGCAGGGTGCCAAATTGTCTGCAGTCTTCCTCTAAACAGAACATGGGCGTTCGTGGGCGTTCGGGGGCCTTGCTTGCTAGCTAACGACTGAGTGCTGGGTTGTTTAAAGACCCAGGGCCAGGCCAGGCCAGCTGCTGCAACAGGCATGATGCAGGCCCAATGAAGCACACGCCGGACTTTACCCTTTTCTGACTCTTGAAAACTTCAACATGTCTGTCTTCTGATTGCACCTAATAAAGGGAGTTTGACCAGCTCCAAACTTTGCCCATCATTTCGTGAGTGAGAGCTAACACTAGGCCAATATGCCTAGCCAGCAGCACAGGCACTATCCCCCTGATTACACAGCTCTGTTCACACCAAAATGAAAAATCCCCACCACTCAACCTATTTTACTATTTGTGGGAGGCTTATTTCTGCTCAGTTATAGCCCCTAGGCCACATTCGCCCTACGAAATGCCAAATTCAAAGACAAGAAATCAATAGATTGATAACTGAAGATAATGCTTTACCCATATTTCACCTACTAATGAAAAAGGGGGCTGCATGGGAGTCAGGAGAGAAAATATTTATAATTTTCAGGCACTGGTGCAAAAAAGAGTGTCTGAAATTGCTCCTGGTTTTTATAAAATCGAAATATTAGTTAATGGAAAAAAAAAGAAAAACATTTTTTTTTCCACCCATGGCGGGATTTGAACCCTCGGCCAGGGGAGCTTTCAGCATCAGAGGCAGATGACATTACCACTGAGCTATTGCTCCTTGCTGGTAATCAGGGATTCAGGAGCATCTATAAGCTACATACAGGCCCCCTAGTCTACATGACACACCATAGCCATGATATAGGGACTATTGGAAATAATACAAACATGGAAGCCCGTGTGGTCCAGTGGGTAAGTTCCTGCCTTCCACCCAGGCGACCAGGGTTCAAATCCCGGGTTCGGCACCAGATGACTGATGGCGGTGATGCAGAGGTAAGTCGGTAAGTAAAATGTGTGGAGGTGTGCCTGTCTGGTGATTGGTGGATGTAAGAGTGGTTGGTGTGTAAGGAGAGAAGCCTGAATGGTGGAGAACAGAGTGGTTGGAGTGTCTGGGCAGAGAGAGTGAGGTTCAGGCCCAGGCCGAGTGGGAGTAGAGGGGAGGAGCCACAGAGGGGGAGTGTGAATGGGCGGAGTAAAAAAGGAAAGCAGAGAGAGGGGGGGGCATAGTTCGGGGAGGAGCCTAGGGACAGGTGGTGGCATACAGCCTGGGGGAGGAGCCACAGAGGGGGAGTGTGAATGGGTGGAGTAAGAAAGGAAAGCAGAAAGAAGGGGGGGCATAGTTGGGGGGAGGAGCCTAGGGTGGTGGCATACAGCCTAGGAGGGACCAAGGGGAGGGGCATGTGTAGAGAGGGGTGGGGCCACAGAGGAAAGGGAGAAGTAGGCAGAGTCTGGGGCAATAGGTCAGGGGGCGGAGCATAGGGGAGTGAGCCCAACAAGGAAAGAGTACCCCTCCCCCTTCAGCAAACAGAGGGGGGGTGACCTGATAGGAGGGGCACTACGATAGTAGACCCCCAACATTTTATGACCGCTCCCTCCCCCTCCCCAAATACAGAGTGGGGGGGACAAATTTTGGGGAGCAGTGTAAAAAAGGGGTGTTGGGGTGCATTACAAAAGAGGGTGCTAGAAGGCACAGAATGATGTGGTTTGGCTTTGGGTGCGCTACCCATCATTTTTTTTTGCCCCCCCCCTTTTCCGGGGAGAGGGGGTGTACCCCAAAAGTATAGGGGCAACAGAGGGAACTTAGGGGAACAGCCTTAGGGCACTTTTTTATTACCGACCACAAGGGGGGCACCAGACAGACATACTGTAGTTATGGTATTGAAAGAGGTGACAGCAAGGAGCACGTGGTAAGACACGGTGAGGGGGGACAAGGCACCCCAAGTTTTTATTACCCCCACCCCCCACCCTCGCAGGATCTGTTATGAGGTCTCTTGGGGTAGTTGTATTGAAAACAGATGCTTAAGACACTGAAGGGAAGGGGAATGTTGACAAGTGTCCCCCCCATTGTGTGGGTACTTTCTTGTGCGATACCCTCTTCTTCATTTACTCACCACAAAGGAGCAGCCACAAAATGACAATTGCTGTGATGGTAGTACTGAAAGGGGCTTTATAAGGTAGAGAACCAGAAGGAAGGCGAGCTTCAAGTGGCACTTGGAGGAATGGCCATCTGAGCACAGGTGGGCAACTAAGAAAGAAGGGGAAAAGTGGGTGAACAGGAAGCAGAGATGCCCGCTATGACAGCTGAGAGCATTCAAATTTGGTGAATAAGGCGGGTGGTTTGGGGAAGTAGATGAATGAGTCAGGGAGACGGCGCATGTGGCAATTGGTTGGATGTGGCATAGAGAATAATCATGGCATGCAAACTAGGCAGTAGTCCCTGAATTGGCAGCGTCTGCAGAGAGTTTGGGGTGCTCGACAAGTGACTTGTCCTCCTTGGATTGGGTATATAATCCACAGAGGGAAGGTCACAGCTTATAGTGAGGCAGATCGTGTATATCGAATTTAAAGAAGGGTAGTTTGAGTGTGCGGAGAGGGGCTGCACGGAGTGGTAAGTGGATAGGGTGCCGAGCAATGTGCATCCAACTGGTCACTGGAGGCTGGACAGTGGCAAAGCACCTGGGTTACTGGGAGAATTACAAAAGGAGGGCCGAAAGGAAGGGTGTTTATGGTCATTCAGATACTAGGACGGAACACTTGAGTGGCAATGAGATGGGGGTATTGAGAAGTCACAAATGGTGTCCCAGGGGTAGAGGTATGGGGATCAGATATTCCTGCTAGGGTGTAATGTGCCACCCTGCCCCTTTTTTTTGTGCAGCCTGGTTCCCTCTCTAGTTTCTCTCCATTGTCCTTCTATCCTGCAGATGATTAGAGCAAGCTTCCTAACGTTTTTCTTGGCCTCATATCCCCAATTATGTGCCTGACATGCCTGGCCTAAGGATACTCCCAAAGAGTATGCTACTTATATTCTGGGAAGAGCCTCACTAGTTCTGCCTATTTATGCAGCAACAAGGCAAATCTTACAACCTGCAAAGTTGGAAGCTTTGAGATGAAGTAAAGGTTTTTATTTTGTGGAAAATGCTCTTCTATGCTTCTTCTCTCATCTGAAGGCCATGGGCTCCTGTTCTTCTCTCACGTGTCCTTTCAAAGAGACAGATGACACACTCACCCAATCACTCAGCAAACATCTATGCTTTAACTCTGTCATCTTGCCGTTTTCCCTCCAAGTGCTCTCCCTTCCCCACAAATGCAGGATAATCTTTCCTCATTACTCATTCACTCGCTTATTGTAGTCCCCCGCTCCACAGGCCCAGCAAAGACCAAGAAAGACAAGCGGTACGTCAGCAAACAGATTTAACACTTCTCTCTTCTATTATGGTCATACTGCTGCCCTCTAGTAACACTACATGGCAACTGCAGCATGATGATGTGATTTTGAAGGGGGCTGTCCTATGCAAATAATGTCCTCCCATGCTTACTTTGGCCTGAGACATTCACAGGCTTCCATCATGATATGGCCTCCAACATATGGCTTTCAGCAGAATTTTAAGCTTGACAACTTGTCTTAGGCTAAAGCTTTTCCTACTCGAAGGTCGCTCATGGGAAAGCACCCTCATTTAGCAGGGTGCCAAATTGTCTGCAGTCTTCCTCTAAACAGAACATGGGCGTTCGTGGGCGTTCGGGGGCCTTGCTTGCTAGCTAACGACTGAGTGCTGGGTTGTTTAAAGACCCAGGGCCAGGCCAGGCCAGCTGCTGCAACAGGCATGATGCAGGCCCAATGAAGCACACGCCGGACTTTACCCTTTTCTGACTCTTGAAAACTTCAACATGTCTGTCTTCTGATTGCACCTAATAAAGGGAGTTTGACCAGCTCCAAACTTTGCCCATCATTTCGTGAGTGAGAGCTAACACTAGGCCAATATGCCTAGCCAGCAGCACAGGCACTATCCCCCTGATTACACAGCTCTGTTCACACCAAAATGAAAAATCCCCACCACTCAACCTATTTTACTATTTGTGGGAGGCTTATTTCTGCTCAGTTATAGCCCCTAGGCCACATTCGCCCTACGAAATGCCAAATTCAAAGACAAGAAATCAATAGATTGATAACTGAAGATAATGCTTTACCCATATTTCACCTACTAATGAAAAAGGGGGCTGCATGGGAGTCAGGAGAGAAAATATTTATAATTTTCAGGCACTGGTGCAAAAAAGAGTGTCTGAAATTGCTCCTGGTTTTTATAAAATCGAAATATTAGTTAATGGAAAAAAAAAGAAAAACATTTTTTTTTCCACCCATGGCGGGATTTGAACCCTCGGCCAGGGGAGCTTTCAGCATCAGAGGCAGATGACATTACCACTGAGCTATTGCTCCTTGCTGGTAATCAGGGATTCAGGAGCATCTATAAGCTACATACAGGCCCCCTAGTCTACATGACACACCATAGCCATGATATAGGGACTATTGGAAATAATACAAACATGGAAGCCCGTGTGGTCCAGTGGGTAAGTTCCTGCCTTCCACCCAGGCGACCAGGGTTCAAATCCCGGGTTCGGCACCAGATGACTGATGGCGGTGATGCAGAGGTAAGTCGGTAAGTAAAATGTGTGGAGGTGTGCCTGTCTGGTGATTGGTGGATGTAAGAGTGGTTGGTGTGTAAGGAGAGAAGCCTGAATGGTGGAGAACAGAGTGGTTGGAGTGTCTGGGCAGAGAGAGTGAGGTTCAGGCCCAGGCCGAGTGGGAGTAGAGTAGAGTAGAGGGGAGGAGCCACAGAGGGGGAGTGTGAATGGGTGGAGTAAAAAAGGAAAGCAGAGAGAGGGGGGGGGCATAGTTCGGGGAGGAGCCTAGGGACAGGTGGTGGCATACAGCCTGGGGGAGGAGCCACAGAGGGGGAGTGTGAATGGGTGGAGTAAGAAAGGAAAGCAGAAAGAAGGGGGGGCATAGTTGGGGGGAGGAGCCTAGGGTGGTGGCATACAGCCTAGGAGGGACCAAGGGGAGGGGCATGTGTAGAGAGGGGTGGGGCCACAGAGGAAAGGGAGAAGTAGGCAGAGTCTGGGGCAATAGGTCAGGGGGCGGAGCATAGGGGAGTGAGCCCAACAAGGAAAGAGTACCCCTCCCCCTTCAGCAAACAGAGGGGGGGTGACCTGATAGGAGGGGCACTACGATAGTAGACCCCCAACATTTTATGACCGCTCCCTCCCCCTCCCCAAATACAGAGTGGGGGGGACAAATTTTGGGGAGCAGTGTAAAAAAGGGGTGTTGGGGTGCATTACAAAAGAGGGTGCTAGAAGGCACAGAATGATGTGGTTTGGCTTTGGGTGCGCTACCCATCATTTTTTTTTGCCCCCCCCCTTTTCCGGGGAGAGGGGGTGTACCCCAAAAGTATAGGGGCAACAGAGGGAACTTAGGGGAACAGCCTTAGGGCACTTTTTTATTACCGACCACAAGGGGGGCACCAGACAGACATACTGTAGTTATGGTATTGAAAGAGGTGACAGCAAGGAGCACGTGGTAAGACACGGTGAGGGGGGACAAGGCACCCCAAGTTTTTATTACCCCCACCCCCCACCCTCGCAGGATCTGTTATGAGGTCTCTTGGGGTAGTTGTATTGAAAACAGATGCTTAAGACACTGAAGGGAAGGGGAATGTTGACAAGTGTCCCCCCCATTGTGTGGGTACTTTCTTGTGCGATACCCTCTTCTTCATTTACTCACCACAAAGGAGCAGCCACAAAATGACAATTGCTGTGATGGTAGTACTGAAAGGGGCTTTATAAGGTAGAGAACCAGAAGGAAGGCGAGCTTCAAGTGGCACTTGGAGGAATGGCCATCTGAGCACAGGTGGGCAACTAAGAAAGAAGGGGAAAAGTGGGTGAACAGGAAGCAGAGATGCCCGCTATGACAGCTGAGAGCATTCAAATTTGGTGAATAAGGCGGGTGGTTTGGGGAAGTAGATGAATGAGTCAGGGAGACGGCGCATGTGGCAATTGGTTGGATGTGGCATAGAGAATAATCATGGCATGCAAACTAGGCAGTAGTCCCTGAATTGGCAGCGTCTGCAGAGAGTTTGGGGTGCTCGACAAGTGACTTGTCCTCCTTGGATTGGGTATATAATCCACAGAGGGAAGGTCACAGCTTATAGTGAGGCAGATCGTGTATATCGAATTTAAAGAAGGGTAGTTTGAGTGTGCGGAGAGGGGCTGCACGGAGTGGTAAGTGGATAGGGTGCCGAGCAATGTGCATCCAACTGGTCACTGGAGGCTGGACAGTGGCAAAGCACCTGGGTTACTGGGAGAATTACAAAAGGAGGGCCGAAAGGAAGGGTGTTTATGGTCATTCAGATACTAGGACGGAACACTTGAGTGGCAATGAGATGGGGGTATTGAGAAGTCACAAATGGTGTCCCAGGGGTAGAGGTATGGGGATCAGATATTCCTGCTAGGGTGTAATGTGCCACCCTGCCCCTTTTTTTTGTGCAGCCTGGTTCCCTCTCTAGTTTCTCTCCATTGTCCTTCTATCCTGCAGATGATTAGAGCAAGCTTCCTAACGTTTTTCTTGGCCTCATATCCCCAATTATGTGCCTGACATGCCTGGCCTAAGGATACTCCCAAAGAGTATGCTACTTATATTCTGGGAAGAGCCTCACTAGTTCTGCCTATTTATGCAGCAACAAGGCAAATCTTACAACCTGCAAAGTTGGAAGCTTTGAGATGAAGTAAAGGTTTTTATTTTGTGGAAAATGCTCTTCTATGCTTCTTCTCTCATCTGAAGGCCATGGGCTCCTGTTCTTCTCTCACGTGTCCTTTCAAAGAGACAGATGACACACTCACCCAATCACTCAGCAAACATCTATGCTTTAACTCTGTCATCTTGCCGTTTTCCCTCCAAGTGCTCTCCCTTCCCCACAAATGCAGGATAATCTTTCCTCATTACTCATTCACTCGCTTATTGTAGTCCCCCGCTCCACAGGCCCAGCAAAGACCAAGAAAGACAAGCGGTACGTCAGCAAACAGATTTAACACTTCTCTCTTCTATTATGGTCATACTGCTGCCCTCTAGTAACACTACATGGCAACTGCAGCATGATGATGTGATTTTGAAGGGGGCTGTCCTATGCAAATAATGTCCTCCCATGCTTACTTTGGCCTGAGACATTCACAGGCTTCCATCATGATATGGCCTCCAACATATGGCTTTCAGCAGAATTTTAAGCTTGACAACTTGTCTTAGGCTAAAGCTTTTCCTACTCGAAGGTCGCTCATGGGAAAGCACCCTCATTTAGCAGGGTGCCAAATTGTCTGCAGTCTTCCTCTAAACAGAACATGGGCGTTCGTGGGCGTTCGGGGGCCTTGCTTGCTAGCTAACGACTGAGTGCTGGGTTGTTTAAAGACCCAGGGCCAGGCCAGGCCAGCTGCTGCAACAGGCATGATGCAGGCCCAATGAAGCACACGCCGGACTTTACCCTTTTCTGACTCTTGAAAACTTCAACATGTCTGTCTTCTGATTGCACCTAATAAAGGGAGTTTGACCAGCTCCAAACTTTGCCCATCATTTCGTGAGTGAGAGCTAACACTAGGCCAATATGCCTAGCCAGCAGCACAGGCACTATCCCCCTGATTACACAGCTCTGTTCACACCAAAATGAAAAATCCCCACCACTCAACCTATTTTACTATTTGTGGGAGGCTTATTTCTGCTCAGTTATAGCCCCTAGGCCACATTCGCCCTACGAAATGCCAAATTCAAAGACAAGAAATCAATAGATTGATAACTGAAGATAATGCTTTACCCATATTTCACCTACTAATGAAAAAGGGGGCTGCATGGGAGTCAGGAGAGAAAATATTTATAATTTTCAGGCACTGGTGCAAAAAAGAGTGTCTGAAATTGCTCCTGGTTTTTATAAAATCGAAATATTAGTTAATGGAAAAAAAAAGAAAAACATTTTTTTTTCCACCCATGGCGGGATTTGAACCCTCGGCCAGGGGAGCTTTCAGCATCAGAGGCAGATGACATTACCACTGAGCTATTGCTCCTTGCTGGTAATCAGGGATTCAGGAGCATCTATAAGCTACATACAGGCCCCCTAGTCTACATGACACACCATAGCCATGATATAGGGACTATTGGAAATAATACAAACATGGAAGCCCGTGTGGTCCAGTGGGTAAGTTCCTGCCTTCCACCCAGGCGACCAGGGTTCAAATCCCGGGTTCGGCACCAGATGACTGATGGCGGTGATGCAGAGGTAAGTCGGTAAGTAAAATGTGTGGAGGTGTGCCTGTCTGGTGATTGGTGGATGTAAGAGTGGTTGGTGTGTAAGGAGAGAAGCCTGAATGGTGGAGAACAGAGTGGTTGGAGTGTCTGGGCAGAGAGAGTGAGGTTCAGGCCCAGGCCGAGTGGGAGTAGAGTAGAGTAGAGGGGAGGAGCCACAGAGGGGGAGTGTGAATGGGTGGAGTAAAAAAGGAAAGCAGAGAGAGGGGGGGGGCATAGTTCGGGGAGGAGCCTAGGGACAGGTGGTGGCATACAGCCTGGGGGAGGAGCCACAGAGGGGGAGTGTGAATGGGTGGAGTAAGAAAGGAAAGCAGAAAGAAGGGGGGGCATAGTTGGGGGGAGGAGCCTAGGGTGGTGGCATACAGCCTAGGAGGGACCAAGGGGAGGGGCATGTGTAGAGAGGGGTGGGGCCACAGAGGAAAGGGAGAAGTAGGCAGAGTCTGGGGCAATAGGTCAGGGGGCGGAGCATAGGGGAGTGAGCCCAACAAGGAAAGAGTACCCCTCCCCCTTCAGCAAACAGAGGGGGGGTGACCTGATAGGAGGGGCACTACGATAGTAGACCCCCAACATTTTATGACCGCTCCCTCCCCCTCCCCAAATACAGAGTGGGGGGGACAAATTTTGGGGAGCAGTGTAAAAAAGGGGTGTTGGGGTGCATTACAAAAGAGGGTGCTAGAAGGCACAGAATGATGTGGTTTGGCTTTGGGTGCGCTACCCATCATTTTTTTTTGCCCCCCCCCTTTTCCGGGGAGAGGGGGTGTACCCCAAAAGTATAGGGGCAACAGAGGGAACTTAGGGGAACAGCCTTAGGGCACTTTTTTATTACCGACCACAAGGGGGGCACCAGACAGACATACTGTAGTTATGGTATTGAAAGAGGTGACAGCAAGGAGCACGTGGTAAGACACGGTGAGGGGGGACAAGGCACCCCAAGTTTTTATTACCCCCACCCCCCACCCTCGCAGGATCTGTTATGAGGTCTCTTGGGGTAGTTGTATTGAAAACAGATGCTTAAGACACTGAAGGGAAGGGGAATGTTGACAAGTGTCCCCCCCATTGTGTGGGTACTTTCTTGTGCGATACCCTCTTCTTCATTTACTCACCACAAAGGAGCAGCCACAAAATGACAATTGCTGTGATGGTAGTACTGAAAGGGGCTTTATAAGGTAGAGAACCAGAAGGAAGGCGAGCTTCAAGTGGCACTTGGAGGAATGGCCATCTGAGCACAGGTGGGCAACTAAGAAAGAAGGGGAAAAGTGGGTGAACAGGAAGCAGAGATGCCCGCTATGACAGCTGAGAGCATTCAAATTTGGTGAATAAGGCGGGTGGTTTGGGGAAGTAGATGAATGAGTCAGGGAGACGGCGCATGTGGCAATTGGTTGGATGTGGCATAGAGAATAATCATGGCATGCAAACTAGGCAGTAGTCCCTGAATTGGCAGCGTCTGCAGAGAGTTTGGGGTGCTCGACAAGTGACTTGTCCTCCTTGGATTGGGTATATAATCCACAGAGGGAAGGTCACAGCTTATAGTGAGGCAGATCGTGTATATCGAATTTAAAGAAGGGTAGTTTGAGTGTGCGGAGAGGGGCTGCACGGAGTGGTAAGTGGATAGGGTGCCGAGCAATGTGCATCCAACTGGTCACTGGAGGCTGGACAGTGGCAAAGCACCTGGGTTACTGGGAGAATTACAAAAGGAGGGCCGAAAGGAAGGGTGTTTATGGTCATTCAGATACTAGGACGGAACACTTGCAGTGGCAATGAGATGGGGGTATTGAGAAGTCACAAATGGTGTCCCAGGGGTAGAGGTATGGGGATCAGATATTCCTGCTAGGGTGTAATGTGCCACCCTGCCCCTTTTTTTTGTGCAGCCTGGTTCCCTCTCTAGTTTCTCTCCATTGTCCTTCTATCCTGCAGATGATTAGAGCAAGCTTCCTAACGTTTTTCTTGGCCTCATATCCCCAATTATGTGCCTGACATGCCTGGCCTAAGGATACTCCCAAAGAGTATGCTACTTATATTCTGGGAAGAGCCTCACTAGTTCTGCCTATTTATGCAGCAACAAGGCAAATCTTACAACCTGCAAAGTTGGAAGCTTTGAGATGAAGTAAAGGTTTTTATTTTGTGGAAAATGCTCTTCTATGCTTCTTCTCTCATCTGAAGGCCATGGGCTCCTGTTCTTCTCTCACGTGTCCTTTCAAAGAGACAGATGACACACTCACCCAATCACTCAGCAAACATCTATGCTTTAACTCTGTCATCTTGCCGTTTTCCCTCCAAGTGCTCTCCCTTCCCCACAAATGCAGGATAATCTTTCCTCATTACTCATTCACTCGCTTATTGTAGTCCCCCGCTCCACAGGCCCAGCAAAGACCAAGAAAGACAAGCGGTACGTCAGCAAACAGATTTAACACTTCTCTCTTCTATTATGGTCATACTGCTGCCCTCTAGTAACACTACATGGCAACTGCAGCATGATGATGTGATTTTGAAGGGGGCTGTCCTATGCAAATAATGTCCTCCCATGCTTACTTTGGCCTGAGACATTCACAGGCTTCCATCATGATATGGCCTCCAACATATGGCTTTCAGCAGAATTTTAAGCTTGACAACTTGTCTTAGGCTAAAGCTTTTCCTACTCGAAGGTCGCTCATGGGAAAGCACCCTCATTTAGCAGGGTGCCAAATTGTCTGCAGTCTTCCTCTAAACAGAACATGGGCGTTCGTGGGCGTTCGGGGGCCTTGCTTGCTAGCTAACGACTGAGTGCTGGGTTGTTTAAAGACCCAGGGCCAGGCCAGGCCAGCTGCTGCAACAGGCATGATGCAGGCCCAATGAAGCACACGCCGGACTTTACCCTTTTCTGACTCTTGAAAACTTCAACATGTCTGTCTTCTGATTGCACCTAATAAAGGGAGTTTGACCAGCTCCAAACTTTGCCCATCATTTCGTGAGTGAGAGCTAACACTAGGCCAATATGCCTAGCCAGCAGCACAGGCACTATCCCCCTGATTACACAGCTCTGTTCACACCAAAATGAAAAATCCCCACCACTCAACCTATTTTACTATTTGTGGGAGGCTTATTTCTGCTCAGTTATAGCCCCTAGGCCACATTCGCCCTACGAAATGCCAAATTCAAAGACAAGAAATCAATAGATTGATAACTGAAGATAATGCTTTACCCATATTTCACCTACTAATGAAAAAGGGGGCTGCATGGGAGTCAGGAGAGAAAATATTTATAATTTTCAGGCACTGGTGCAAAAAAGAGTGTCTGAAATTGCTCCTGGTTTTTATAAAATCGAAATATTAGTTAATGGAAAAAAAAAGAAAAACATTTTTTTTTCCACCCATGGCGGGATTTGAACCCTCGGCCAGGGGAGCTTTCAGCATCAGAGGCAGATGACATTACCACTGAGCTATTGCTCCTTGCTGGTAATCAGGGATTCAGGAGCATCTATAAGCTACATACAGGCCCCCTAGTCTACATGACACACCATAGCCATGATATAGGGACTATTGGAAATAATACAAACATGGAAGCCCGTGTGGTCCAGTAGGTAAGTTCCTGCCTTCCACCCAGGCGACCAGGGTTCAAATCCCGGGTTCGGCACCAGATGACTGATGGCGGTGATGCAGAGGTAAGTCGGTAAGTAAAATGTGTGGAGGTGTGCCTGTCTGGTGATTGGTGGATGTAAGAGTGGTTGGTGTGTAAGGAGAGAAGCCTGAATGGTGGAGAACAGAGTGGTTGGAGTGTCTGGGCAGAGAGAGTGAGGTTCAGGCCCAGGCCGAGTGGGAGTAGAGTAGAGTAGAGGGGAGGAGCCACAGAGGGGGAGTGTGAATGGGCGGAGTAAAAAAGGAAAGCAGAGAGAGGGGGGGGGCATAGTTCGGGGAGGAGCCTAGGGACAGGTGGTGGCATACAGCCTGGGGGAGGAGCCACAGAGGGGGAGTGTGAATGGGTGGAGTAAGAAAGGAAAGCAGAAAGAAGGGGGGGCATAGTTGGGGGGAGGAGCCTAGGGTGGTGGCATACAGCCTAGGAGGGACCAAGGGGAGGGGCATGTGTAGAGAGGGGTGGGGCCACAGAGGAAAGGGAGAAGTAGGCAGAGTCTGGGGCAATAGGTCAGGGGGCGGAGCATAGGGGAGTGAGCCCAACAAGGAAAGAGTACCCCTCCCCCTTCAGCAAACAGAGGGGGGGTGACCTGATAGGAGGGGCACTACGATAGTAGACCCCCAACATTTTATGACCGCTCCCTCCCCCTCCCCAAATACAGAGTGGGGGGGACAAATTTTGGGGAGCAGTGTAAAAAAGGGGTGTTGGGGTGCATTACAAAAGAGGGTGCTAGAAGGCACAGAATGATGTGGTTTGGCTTTGGGTGCGCTACCCATCATTTTTTCCCCCCCCCCCCCTTTTCCGGGGAGGGGGGGTGTACCCCAAAAGTATAGGGGCAACAGAGGGAACTTAGGGGAACAGCCTTAGGGCACTTTTTTATTACCGACCACAAGGGGGGCACCAGACAGACATACTGTAGTTATGGTATTGAAAGAGGTGACAGCAAGGAGCACGTGGTAAGACACGGTGAGGGGGGACAAGGCACCCCAAGTTTTTATTACCCCCACCCCCCACCCTCGCAGGATCTGTTATGAGGTCTCTTGGGGTAGTTGTATTGAAAACAGATGCTTAAGACACTGAAGGGAAGGGGAATGTTGACAAGTGTCCCCCCCATTGTGTGGGTACTTTCTTGTGCGATACCCTCTTCTTCATTTACTCACCACAAAGGAGCAGCCACAAAATGACAATTGCTGTGATGGTAGTACTGAAAGGGGCTTTATAAGGTAGAGAACCAGAAGGAAGGCGAGCTTCAAGTGGCACTTGGAGGAATGGCCATCTGAGCACAGGTGGGCAACTAAGAAAGAAGGGGAAAAGTGGGTGAACAGGAAGCAGAGATGCCCGCTATGACAGCTGAGAGCATTCAAATTTGGTGAATAAGGCGGGTGGTTTGGGGAAGTAGATGAATGAGTCAGGGAGACGGCGCATGTGGCAATTGGTTGGATGTGGCATAGAGAATAATCATGGCATGCAAACTAGGCAGTAGTCCCTGAATTGGCAGCGTCTGCAGAGAGTTTGGGGTGCTCGACAAGTGACTTGTCCTCCTTGGATTGGGTATATAATCCACAGAGGGAAGGTCACAGCTTATAGTGAGGCAGATCGTGTATATCGAATTTAAAGAAGGGTAGTTTGAGTGTGCGGAGAGGGGCTGCACGGAGTGGTAAGTGGATAGGTTGCCGAGCAATGTGCATCCAACTGGTCACTGGAGGCTGGACAGTGGCAAAGCACCTGGGTTACTGGGAGAATTACAAAAGGAGGGCCGAAAGGAAGGGTGTTTATGGTCATTCAGATACTAGGACGGAACACTTGAGTGGCAATGAGATGGGGGTATTGAGAAGTCACAAATGGTGTCCCAGGGGTAGAGGTATGGGGATCAGATATTCCTGCTAGGGTGTAATGTGCCACCCTGCCCCTTTTTTTTGTGCAGCCTGGTTCCCTCTCTAGTTTCTCTCCATTGTCCTTCTATCCTGCAGATGATTAGAGCAAGCTTCCTAACGTTTTTCTTGGCCTCATATCCCCAATTATGTGCCTGACATGCCTGGCCTAAGGATACTCCCAAAGAGTATGCTACTTATATTCTGGGAAGAGCCTCACTAGTTCTGCCTATTTATGCAGCAACAAGGCAAATCTTACAACCTGCAAAGTTGGAAGCTTTGAGATGAAGTAAAGGTTTTTATTTTGTGGAAAATGCTCTTCTATGCTTCTTCTCTCATCTGAAGGCCATGGGCTCCTGTTCTTCTCTCACGTGTCCTTTCAAAGAGACAGATGACACACTCACCCAATCACTCAGCAAACATCTATGCTTTAACTCTGTCATCTTGCCGTTTTCCCTCCAAGTGCTCTCCCTTCCCCACAAATGCAGGATAATCTTTCCTCATTACTCATTCACTCGCTTATTGTAGTCCCCCGCTCCACAGGCCCAGCAAAGACCAAGAAAGACAAGCGGTACGTCAGCAAACAGATTTAACACTTCTCTCTTCTATTATGGTCATACTGCTGCCCTCTAGTAACACTACATGGCAACTGCAGCATGATGATGTGATTTTGAAGGGGGCTGTCCTATGCAAATAATGTCCTCCCATGCTTACTTTGGCCTGAGACATTCACAGGCTTCCATCATGATATGGCCTCCAACATATGGCTTTCAGCAGAATTTTAAGCTTGACAACTTGTCTTAGGCTAAAGCTTTTCCTACTCGAAGGTCGCTCATGGGAAAGCACCCTCATTTAGCAGGGTGCCAAATTGTCTGCAGTCTTCCTCTAAACAGAACATGGGCGTTCGTGGGCGTTCGGGGGCCTTGCTTGCTAGCTAACGACTGAGTGCTGGGTTGTTTAAAGACCCAGGGCCAGGCCAGGCCAGCTGCTGCAACAGGCATGATGCAGGCCCAATGAAGCACACGCCGGACTTTACCCTTTTCTGACTCTTGAAAACTTCAACATGTCTGTCTTCTGATTGCACCTAATAAAGGGAGTTTGACCAGCTCCAAACTTTGCCCATCATTTCGTGAGTGAGAGCTAACACTAGGCCAATATGCCTAGCCAGCAGCACAGGCACTATCCCCCTGATTACACAGCTCTGTTCACACCAAAATGAAAAATCCCCACCACTCAACCTATTTTACTATTTGTGGGAGGCTTATTTCTGCTCAGTTATAGCCCCTAGGCCACATTCGCCCTACGAAATGCCAAATTCAAAGACAAGAAATCAATAGATTGATAACTGAAGATAATGCTTTACCCATATTTCACCTACTAATGAAAAAGGGGGCTGCATGGGAGTCAGGAGAGAAAATATTTATAATTTTCAGGCACTGGTGCAAAAAAGAGTGTCTGAAATTGCTCCTGGTTTTTATAAAATCGAAATATTAGTTAATGGAAAAAAAAAGAAAAACATTTTTTTTTCCACCCATGGCGGGATTTGAACCCTCAGCCAGGGGAGCTTTCAGCATCAGAGGCAGATGACATTACCACTGAGCTATTGCTCCTTGCTGGTAATCAGGGATTCAGGAGCATCTATAAGCTACATACAGGCCCCCTAGTCTACATGACACACCATAGCCATGATATAGGGACTATTGGAAATAATACAAACATGGAAGCCCGTGTGGTCCAGTGGGTAAGTTCCTGCCTTCCACCCAGACGACCAGGGTTCAAATCCCGGGTTCGGCACCAGATGACTGATGGCGGTGATGCAGAGGTAAGTCGGTAAGTAAAATGTGTGGAGGTGTGCCTGTCTGGTGATTGGTGGATGTAAGAGTGGTTGGTGTGTAAGGAGAGAAGCCTGATTGGTGGAGAACAGAGTGGTTGGAGTGTCTGGGCAGAGAGAGTGAGGTTCAGGCCCAGGCCGAGTGGGAGTAGAGTAGAGTAGAGGGGAGGAGCCACAGAGGGGGAGTGTGAATGGGCGGAGTAAAAAAGGAAAGCAGAGAGAGGGGGGGGCATAGTTCGGGGAGGAGCCTAGGGACAGGTGGTGGCATACAGCCTGGGGGAGGAGCCACAGAGGGGGAGTGTGAATGGGTGGAGTAAGAAAGGAAAGCAGAAAGAAGGGGGGGCATAGTTGGGGGGAGGAGCCTAGGGTGGTGGCATACAGCCTAGGAGGGACCAAGGGGAGGGGCATGTGTAGAGAGGGGTGGGGCCACAGAGGAAAGGGAGAAGTAGGCAGAGTCTGGGGCAATAGGTCAGGGGGCGGAGCATAGGGGAGTGAGCCCAACAAGGAAAGAGTACCCCTCCCCCTTCAGCAAACAGAGGGGGGGTGACCTGATAGGAGGGGCACTACGATAGTAGACCCCCAACATTTTATGACCGCTCCCTCCCCCTCCCCAAATACAGAGTGGGGGGGACAAATTTTGGGGAGCAGTGTAAAAAAGGGGTGTTGGGGTGCATTACAAAAGAGGGTGCTAGAAGGCACAGAATGATGTGGTTTGGCTTTGGGTGCGCTACCCATCATTTTTTCCCCCCCCCCCTTTTCCGGGGAGGGGGGGTGTACCCCAAAAGTATAGGGGCAACAGAGGGAACTTAGGGGAACAGCCTTAGGGCACTTTTTTATTACCGACCACAAGGGGGGCACCAGACAGACATACTGTAGTTATGGTATTGAAAGAGGTGACAGCAAGGAGCACGTGGTAAGACACGGTGAGGGGGGACAAGGCACCCCAAGTTTTTATTACCCCCACCCCCCACCCTCGCAGGATCTGTTATGAGGTCTCTTGGGGTAGTTGTATTGAAAACAGATGCTTAAGACACTGAAGGGAAGGGGAATGTTGACAAGTGTCCCCCCCATTGTGTGGGTACTTTCTTGTGCGATACCCTCTTCTTCATTTACTCACCACAAAGGAGCAGCCACAAAATGACAATTGCTGTGATGGTAGTACTGAAAGGGGCTTTATAAGGTAGAGAACCAGAAGGAAGGCGAGCTTCAAGTGGCACTTGGAGGAATGGCCATCTGAGCACAGGTGGGCAACTAAGAAAGAAGGGGAAAAGTGGGTGAACAGGAAGCAGAGATGCCCGCTATGACAGCTGAGAGCATTCAAATTTGGTGAATAAGGCGGGTGGTTTGGGGAAGTAGATGAATGAGTCAGGGAGACGGCGCATGTGGCAATTGGTTGGATGTGGCATAGAGAATAATCATGGCATGCAAACTAGGCAGTAGTCCCTGAATTGGCAGCGTCTGCAGAGAGTTTGGGGTGCTCGACAAGTGACTTGTCCTCCTTGGATTGGGTATATAATCCACAGAGGGAAGGTCACAGCTTATAGTGAGGCAGATCGTGTATATCGAATTTAAAGAAGGGTAGTTTGAGTGTGCGGAGAGGGGCTGCACGGAGTGGTAAGTGGATAGGGTGCCGAGCAATGTGCATCCAACTGGTCACTGGAGGCTGGACAGTGGCAAAGCACCTGGGTTACTGGGAGAATTACAAAAGGAGGGCCGAAAGGAAGGGTGTTTATGGTCATTCAGATACTAGGACGGAACACTTGAGTGGCAATGAGATGGGGGTATTGAGAAGTCACAAATGGTGTCCCAGGGGTAGAGGTATGGGGATCAGATATTCCTGCTAGGGTGTAATGTGCCACCCTGCCCCTTTTTTTTGTGCAGCCTGGTTCCCTCTCTAGTTTCTCTCCATTGTCCTTCTATCCTGCAGATGATTAGAGCAAGCTTCCTAACGTTTTTCTTGGCCTCATATCCCCAATTATGTGCCTGACATGCCTGGCCTAAGGATACTCCCAAAGAGTATGCTACTTATATTCTGGGAAGAGCCTCACTAGTTCTGCCTATTTATGCAGCAACAAGGCAAATCTTACAACCTGCAAAGTTGGAAGCTTTGAGATGAAGTAAAGGTTTTTATTTTGTGGAAAATGCTCTTCTATGCTTCTTCTCTCATCTGAAGGCCATGGGCTCCTGTTCTTCTCTCACGTGTCCTTTCAAAGAGACAGATGACACACTCACCCAATCACTCAGCAAACATCTATGCTTTAACTCTGTCATCTTGCCGTTTTCCCTCCAAGTGCTCTCCCTTCCCCACAAATGCAGGATAATCTTTCCTCATTACTCATTCACTCGCTTATTGTAGTCCCCCGCTCCACAGGCCCAGCAAAGACCAAGAAAGACAAGCGGTACGTCAGCAAACAGATTTAACACTTCTCTCTTCTATTATGGTCATACTGCTGCCCTCTAGTAACACTACATGGCAACTGCAGCATGATGATGTGATTTTGAAGGGGGCTGTCCTATGCAAATAATGTCCTCCCATGCTTACTTTGGCCTGAGACATTCACAGGCTTCCATCATGATATGGCCTCCAACATATGGCTTTCAGCAGAATTTTAAGCTTGACAACTTGTCTTAGGCTAAAGCTTTTCCTACTCGAAGGTCGCTCATGGGAAAGCACCCTCATTTAGCAGGGTGCCAAATTGTCTGCAGTCTTCCTCTAAACAGAACATGGGCGTTCGTGGGCGTTCGGGGGCCTTGCTTGCTAGCTAACGACTGAGTGCTGGGTTGTTTAAAGACCCAGGGCCAGGCCAGGCCAGCTGCTGCAACAGGCATGATGCAGGCCCAATGAAGCACACGCCGGACTTTACCCTTTTCTGACTCTTGAAAACTTCAACATGTCTGTCTTCTGATTGCACCTAATAAAGGGAGTTTGACCAGCTCCAAACTTTGCCCATCATTTCGTGAGTGAGAGCTAACACTAGGCCAATATGCCTAGCCAGCAGCACAGGCACTATCCCCCTGATTACACAGCTCTGTTCACACCAAAATGAAAAATCCCCACCACTCAACCTATTTTACTATTTGTGGGAGGCTTATTTCTGCTCAGTTATAGCCCCTAGGCCACATTCGCCCTACGAAATGCCAAATTCAAAGACAAGAAATCAATAGATTGATAACTGAAGATAATGCTTTACCCATATTTCACCTACTAATGAAAAAGGGGGCTGCATGGGAGTCAGGAGAGAAAATATTTATAATTTTCAGGCACTGGTGCAAAAAAGAGTGTCTGAAATTGCTCCTGGTTTTTATAAAATCGAAATATTAGTTAATGGAAAAAAAAAGAAAAACATTTTTTTTTCCACCCATGGCGGGATTTGAACCCTCGGCCAGGGGAGCTTTCAGCATCAGAGGCAGATGACATTACCACTGAGCTATTGCTCCTTGCTGGTAATCAGGGATTCAGGAGCATCTATAAGCTACATACAGGCCCCCTAGTCTACATGACACACCATAGCCATGATATAGGGACTATTGGAAATAATACAAACATGGAAGCCCGTGTGGTCCAGTGGGTAAGTTCCTGCCTTCCACCCAGGCGACCAGGGTTCAAATCCCGGGTTCGGCACCAGATGACTGATGGCGGTGATGCAGAGGTAAGTCGGTAAGTAAAATGTGTGGAGGTGTGCCTGTCTGGTGATTGGTGGATGTAAGAGTGGTTGGTGTGTAAGGAGAGAAGCCTGAATGGTGGAGAACAGAGTGGTTGGAGTGTCTGGGCAGAGAGAGTGAGGTTCAGGCCCAGGCCGAGTGGGAGTAGAGGGGAGGAGCCACAGAGGGGGAGTGTGAATGGGCGGAGTAAAAAAGGAAAGCAGAGAGAGGGGGGGGCATAGTTCGGGGAGGAGCCTAGGGACAGGTGGTGGCATACAGCCTGGGGGAGGAGCCACAGAGGGGGAGTGTGAATGGGTGGAGTAAGAAAGGAAAGCAGAAAGAAGGGGGGGCATAGTTGGGGGGAGGAGCCTAGGGTGGTGGCATACAGCCTAGGAGGGACCAAGGGGAGGGGCATGTGTAGAGAGGGGTGGGGCCACAGAGGAAAGGGAGAAGTAGGCAGAGTCTGGGGCAATAGGTCAGGGGGCGGAGCATAGGGGAGTGAGCCCAACAAGGAAAGAGTACCCCTCCCCCTTCAGCAAACAGAGGGGGGGTGACCTGATAGGAGGGGCACTACGATAGTAGACCCCCAACATTTTATGACCGCTCCCTCCCCCTCCCCAAATACAGAGTGGGGGGGACAAATTTTGGGGAGCAGTGTAAAAAAGGGGTGTTGGGGTGCATTACAAAAGAGGGTGCTAGAAGGCACAGAATGATGTGGTTTGGCTTTGGGTGCGCTACCCATCATTTTTTTTTGCCCCCCCCCTTTTCCGGGGAGAGGGGGTGTACCCCAAAAGTATAGGGGCAACAGAGGGAACTTAGGGGAACAGCCTTAGGGCACTTTTTTATTACCGACCACAAGGGGGGCACCAGACAGACATACTGTAGTTATGGTATTGAAAGAGGTGACAGCAAGGAGCACGTGGTAAGACACGGTGAGGGGGGACAAGGCACCCCAAGTTTTTATTACCCCCACCCCCCACCCTCGCAGGATCTGTTATGAGGTCTCTTGGGGTAGTTGTATTGAAAACAGATGCTTAAGACACTGAAGGGAAGGGGAATGTTGACAAGTGTCCCCCCCATTGTGTGGGTACTTTCTTGTGCGATACCCTCTTCTTCATTTACTCACCACAAAGGAGCAGCCACAAAATGACAATTGCTGTGATGGTAGTACTGAAAGGGGCTTTATAAGGTAGAGAACCAGAAGGAAGGCGAGCTTCAAGTGGCACTTGGAGGAATGGCCATCTGAGCACAGGTGGGCAACTAAGAAAGAAGGGGAAAAGTGGGTGAACAGGAAGCAGAGATGCCCGCTATGACAGCTGAGAGCATTCAAATTTGGTGAATAAGGCGGGTGGTTTGGGGAAGTAGATGAATGAGTCAGGGAGACGGCGCATGTGGCAATTGGTTGGATGTGGCATAGAGAATAATCATGGCATGCAAACTAGGCAGTAGTCCCTGAATTGGCAGCGTCTGCAGAGAGTTTGGGGTGCTCGACAAGTGACTTGTCCTCCTTGGATTGGGTATATAATCCACAGAGGGAAGGTCACAGCTTATAGTGAGGCAGATCGTGTATATCGAATTTAAAGAAGGGTAGTTTGAGTGTGCGGAGAGGGGCTGCACGGAGTGGTAAGTGGATAGGGTGCCGAGCAATGTGCATCCAACTGGTCACTGGAGGCTGGACAGTGGCAAAGCACCTGGGTTACTGGGAGAATTACAAAAGGAGGGCCGAAAGGAAGGGTGTTTATGGTCATTCAGATACTAGGACGGAACACTTGCAGTGGCAATGAGATGGGGGTATTGAGAAGTCACAAATGGTGTCCCAGGGGTAGAGGTATGGGGATCAGATATTCCTGCTAGGGTGTAATGTGCCACCCTGCCCCTTTTTTTTGTGCAGCCTGGTTCCCTCTCTAGTTTCTCTCCATTGTCCTTCTATCCTGCAGATGATTAGAGCAAGCTTCCTAACGTTTTTCTTGGCCTCATATCCCCAATTATGTGCCTGACATGCCTGGCCTAAGGATACTCCCAAAGAGTATGCTACTTATATTCTGGGAAGAGCCTCACTAGTTCTGCCTATTTATGCAGCAACAAGGCAAATCTTACAACCTGCAAAGTTGGAAGCTTTGAGATGAAGTAAAGGTTTTTATTTTGTGGAAAATGCTCTTCTATGCTTCTTCTCTCATCTGAAGGCCATGGGCTCCTGTTCTTCTCTCACGTGTCCTTTCAAAGAGACAGATGACACACTCACCCAATCACTCAGCAAACATCTATGCTTTAACTCTGTCATCTTGCCGTTTTCCCTCCAAGTGCTCTCCCTTCCCCACAAATGCAGGATAATCTTTCCTCATTACTCATTCACTCGCTTATTGTAGTCCCCCGCTCCACAGGCCCAGCAAAGACCAAGAAAGACAAGCGGTACGTCAGCAAACAGATTTAACACTTCTCTCTTCTATTATGGTCATACTGCTGCCCTCTAGTAACACTACATGGCAACTGCAGCATGATGATGTGATTTTGAAGGGGGCTGTCCTATGCAAATAATGTCCTCCCATGCTTACTTTGGCCTGAGACATTCACAGGCTTCCATCATGATATGGCCTCCAACATATGGCTTTCAGCAGAATTTTAAGCTTGACAACTTGTCTTAGGCTAAAGCTTTTCCTACTCGAAGGTCGCTCATGGGAAAGCACCCTCATTTAGCAGGGTGCCAAATTGTCTGCAGTCTTCCTCTAAACAGAACATGGGCGTTCGTGGGCGTTCGGGGGCCTTGCTTGCTAGCTAACGACTGAGTGCTGGGTTGTTTAAAGACCCAGGGCCAGGCCAGGCCAGCTGCTGCAACAGGCATGATGCAGGCCCAATGAAGCACACGCCGGACTTTACCCTTTTCTGACTCTTGAAAACTTCAACATGTCTGTCTTCTGATTGCACCTAATAAAGGGAGTTTGACCAGCTCCAAACTTTGCCCATCATTTCGTGAGTGAGAGCTAACACTAGGCCAATATGCCTAGCCAGCAGCACAGGCACTATCCCCCTGATTACACAGCTCTGTTCACACCAAAATGAAAAATCCCCACCACTCAACCTATTTTACTATTTGTGGGAGGCTTATTTCTGCTCAGTTATAGCCCCTAGGCCACATTCGCCCTACGAAATGCCAAATTCAAAGACAAGAAATCAATAGATTGATAACTGAAGATAATGCTTTACCCATATTTCACCTACTAATGAAAAAGGGGGCTGCATGGGAGTCAGGAGAGAAAATATTTATAATTTTCAGGCACTGGTGCAAAAAAGAGTGTCTGAAATTGCTCCTGGTTTTTATAAAATCGAAATATTAGTTAATGGAAAAAAAAAGAAAAACATTTTTTTTTCCACCCATGGCGGGATTTGAACCCTCGGCCAGGGGAGCTTTCAGCATCAGAGGCAGATGACATTACCACTGAGCTATTGCTCCTTGCTGGTAATCAGGGATTCAGGAGCATCTATAAGCTACATACAGGCCCCCTAGTCTACATGACACACCATAGCCATGATATAGGGACTATTGGAAATAATACAAACATGGAAGCCCGTGTGGTCCAGTGGGTAAGTTCCTGCCTTCCACCCAGGCGACCAGGGTTCAAATCCCGGGTTCGGCACCAGATGACTGATGGCGGTGATGCAGAGGTAAGTCGGTAAGTAAAATGTGTGGAGGTGTGCCTGTCTGGTGATTGGTGGATGTAAGAGTGGTTGGTGTGTAAGGAGAGAAGCCTGAATGGTGGAGAACAGAGTGGTTGGAGTGTCTGGGCAGAGAGAGTGAGGTTCAGGCCCAGGCCGAGTGGGAGTA
Source organism: Pleurodeles waltl (assembly GCF_031143425.1). NCBI lineage: Eukaryota > Metazoa > Chordata > Amphibia > Caudata > Salamandridae > Pleurodeles > Pleurodeles waltl. Next base: position 541,271,172 of record NC_090443.1, on the reverse strand, counting down.
GAGGGGAGGAGCCACAGAGGGGGAGTGTGAATGGGCGGAGTAAAAAAGGAAAGCAGAGAGAGGGGGGGGCATAGTTCGGGGAGGAGCCTAGGGACAGGTGGTGGCATACAGCCTGGGGGAGGAGCCACAGAGGGGGAGTGTGAATGGGTGGAGTAAGAAAGGAAAGCAGAAAGAAGGGGGGGCATAGTTGGGGGGAGGAGCCTAGGGTGGTGGCATACAGCCTAGGAGGGACCAAGGGGAGGGGCATGTGTAGAGAGGGGTGGGGCCACAGAGGAAAGGGAGAAGTAGGCAGAGTCTGGGGCAATAGGTCAGGGGGCGGAGCATAGGGGAGTGAGCCCAACAAGGAAAGAGTACCCCTCCCCCTTCAGCAAACAGAGGGGGGGTGACCTGATAGGAGGGGCACTACGATAGTAGACCCCCAACATTTTATGACCGCTCCCTCCCCCTCCCCAAATACAGAGTGGGGGGGACAAATTTTGGGGAGCAGTGTAAAAAAGGGGTGTTGGGGTGCATTACAAAAGAGGGTGCTAGAAGGCACAGAATGATGTGGTTTGGCTTTGGGTGCGCTACCCATCATTTTTTTTTGCCCCCCCCCTTTTCCGGGGAGAGGGGGTGTACCCCAAAAGTATAGGGGCAACAGAGGGAACTTAGGGGAACAGCCTTAGGGCACTTTTTTATTACCGACCACAAGGGGGGCACCAGACAGACATACTGTAGTTATGGTATTGAAAGAGGTGACAGCAAGGAGCACGTGGTAAGACACGGTGAGGGGGGACAAGGCACCCCAAGTTTTTATTACCCCCACCCCCCACCCTCGCAGGATCTGTTATGAGGTCTCTTGGGGTAGTTGTATTGAAAACAGATGCTTAAGACACTGAAGGGAAGGGGAATGTTGACAAGTGTCCCCCCCATTGTGTGGGTACTTTCTTGTGCGATACCCTCTTCTTCATTTACTCACCACAAAGGAGCAGCCACAAAATGACAATTGCTGTGATGGTAGTACTGAAAGGGGCTTTATAAGGTAGAGAACCAGAAGGAAGGCGAGCTTCAAGTGGCACTTGGAGGAATGGCCATCTGAGCACAGGTGGGCAACTAAGAAAGAAGGGGAAAAGTGGGTGAACAGGAAGCAGAGATGCCCGCTATGACAGCTGAGAGCATTCAAATTTGGTGAATAAGGCGGGTGGTTTGGGGAAGTAGATGAATGAGTCAGGGAGACGGCGCATGTGGCAATTGGTTGGATGTGGCATAGAGAATAATCATGGCATGCAAACTAGGCAGTAGTCCCTGAATTGGCAGCGTCTGCAGAGAGTTTGGGGTGCTCGACAAGTGACTTGTCCTCCTTGGATTGGGTATATAATCCACAGAGGGAAGGTCACAGCTTATAGTGAGGCAGATCGTGTATATCGAATTTAAAGAAGGGTAGTTTGAGTGTGCGGAGAGGGGCTGCACGGAGTGGTAAGTGGATAGGGTGCCGAGCAATGTGCATCCAACTGGTCACTGGAGGCTGGACAGTGGCAAAGCACCTGGGTTACTGGGAGAATTACAAAAGGAGGGCCGAAAGGAAGGGTGTTTATGGTCATTCAGATACTAGGACGGAACACTTGAGTGGCAATGAGATGGGGGTATTGAGAAGTCACAAATGGTGTCCCAGGGGTAGAGGTATGGGGATCAGATATTCCTGCTAGGGTGTAATGTGCCACCCTGCCCCTTTTTTTTGTGCAGCCTGGTTCCCTCTCTAGTTTCTCTCCATTGTCCTTCTATCCTGCAGATGATTAGAGCAAGCTTCCTAACGTTTTTCTTGGCCTCATATCCCCAATTATGTGCCTGACATGCCTGGCCTAAGGATACTCCCAAAGAGTATGCTACTTATATTCTGGGAAGAGCCTCACTAGTTCTGCCTATTTATGCAGCAACAAGGCAAATCTTACAACCTGCAAAGTTGGAAGCTTTGAGATGAAGTAAAGGTTTTTATTTTGTGGAAAATGCTCTTCTATGCTTCTTCTCTCATCTGAAGGCCATGGGCTCCTGTTCTTCTCTCACGTGTCCTTTCAAAGAGACAGATGACACACTCACCCAATCACTCAGCAAACATCTATGCTTTAACTCTGTCATCTTGCCGTTTTCCCTCCAAGTGCTCTCCCTTCCCCACAAATGCAGGATAATCTTTCCTCATTACTCATTCACTCGCTTATTGTAGTCCCCCGCTCCACAGGCCCAGCAAAGACCAAGAAAGACAAGCGGTACGTCAGCAAACAGATTTAACACTTCTCTCTTCTATTATGGTCATACTGCTGCCCTCTAGTAACACTACATGGCAACTGCAGCATGATGATGTGATTTTGAAGGGGGCTGTCCTATGCAAATAATGTCCTCCCATGCTTACTTTGGCCTGAGACATTCACAGGCTTCCATCATGATATGGCCTCCAACATATGGCTTTCAGCAGAATTTTAAGCTTGACAACTTGTCTTAGGCTAAAGCTTTTCCTACTCGAAGGTCGCTCATGGGAAAGCACCCTCATTTAGCAGGGTGCCAAATTGTCTGCAGTCTTCCTCTAAACAGAACATGGGCGTTCGTGGGCGTTCGGGGGCCTTGCTTGCTAGCTAACGACTGAGTGCTGGGTTGTTTAAAGACCCAGGGCCAGGCCAGGCCAGCTGCTGCAACAGGCATGATGCAGGCCCAATGAAGCACACGCCGGACTTTACCCTTTTCTGACTCTTGAAAACTTCAACATGTCTGTCTTCTGATTGCACCTAATAAAGGGAGTTTGACCAGCTCCAAACTTTGCCCATCATTTCGTGAGTGAGAGCTAACACTAGGCCAATATGCCTAGCCAGCAGCACAGGCACTATCCCCCTGATTACACAGCTCTGTTCACACCAAAATGAAAAATCCCCACCACTCAACCTATTTTACTATTTGTGGGAGGCTTATTTCTGCTCAGTTATAGCCCCTAGGCCACATTCGCCCTACGAAATGCCAAATTCAAAGACAAGAAATCAATAGATTGATAACTGAAGATAATGCTTTACCCATATTTCACCTACTAATGAAAAAGGGGGCTGCATGGGAGTCAGGAGAGAAAATATTTATAATTTTCAGGCACTGGTGCAAAAAAGAGTGTCTGAAATTGCTCCTGGTTTTTATAAAATCGAAATATTAGTTAATGGAAAAAAAAAGAAAAACATTTTTTTTTCCACCCATGGCGGGATTTGAACCCTCGGCCAGGGGAGCTTTCAGCATCAGAGGCAGATGACATTACCACTGAGCTATTGCTCCTTGCTGGTAATCAGGGATTCAGGAGCATCTATAAGCTACATACAGGCCCCCTAGTCTACATGACACACCATAGCCATGATATAGGGACTATTGGAAATAATACAAACATGGAAGCCCGTGTGGTCCAGTGGGTAAGTTCCTGCCTTCCACCCAGGCGACCAGGGTTCAAATCCCGGGTTCGGCACCAGATGACTGATGGCGGTGATGCAGAGGTAAGTCGGTAAGTAAAATGTGTGGAGGTGTGCCTGTCTGGTGATTGGTGGATGTAAGAGTGGTTGGTGTGTAAGGAGAGAAGCCTGAATGGTGGAGAACAGAGTGGTTGGAGTGTCTGGGCAGAGAGAGTGAGGTTCAGGCCCAGGCCGAGTGGGAGTAGAGTAGAGTAGAGGGGAGGAGCCACAGAGGGGGAGTGTGAATGGGTGGAGTAAAAAAGGAAAGCAGAGAGAGGGGGGGGGCATAGTTCGGGGAGGAGCCTAGGGACAGGTGGTGGCATACAGCCTGGGGGAGGAGCCACAGAGGGGGAGTGTGAATGGGTGGAGTAAGAAAGGAAAGCAGAAAGAAGGGGGGGCATAGTTGGGGGGAGGAGCCTAGGGTGGTGGCATACAGCCTAGGAGGGACCAAGGGGAGGGGCATGTGTAGAGAGGGGTGGGGCCACAGAGGAAAGGGAGAAGTAGGCAGAGTCTGGGGCAATAGGTCAGGGGGCGGAGCATAGGGGAGTGAGCCCAACAAGGAAAGAGTACCCCTCCCCCTTCAGCAAACAGAGGGGGGGTGACCTGATAGGAGGGGCACTACGATAGTAGACCCCCAACATTTTATGACCGCTCCCTCCCCCTCCCCAAATACAGAGTGGGGGGGACAAATTTTGGGGAGCAGTGTAAAAAAGGGGTGTTGGGGTGCATTACAAAAGAGGGTGCTAGAAGGCACAGAATGATGTGGTTTGGCTTTGGGTGCGCTACCCATCATTTTTTTTTGCCCCCCCCCTTTTCCGGGGAGAGGGGGTGTACCCCAAAAGTATAGGGGCAACAGAGGGAACTTAGGGGAACAGCCTTAGGGCACTTTTTTATTACCGACCACAAGGGGGGCACCAGACAGACATACTGTAGTTATGGTATTGAAAGAGGTGACAGCAAGGAGCACGTGGTAAGACACGGTGAGGGGGGACAAGGCACCCCAAGTTTTTATTACCCCCACCCCCCACCCTCGCAGGATCTGTTATGAGGTCTCTTGGGGTAGTTGTATTGAAAACAGATGCTTAAGACACTGAAGGGAAGGGGAATGTTGACAAGTGTCCCCCCCATTGTGTGGGTACTTTCTTGTGCGATACCCTCTTCTTCATTTACTCACCACAAAGGAGCAGCCACAAAATGACAATTGCTGTGATGGTAGTACTGAAAGGGGCTTTATAAGGTAGAGAACCAGAAGGAAGGCGAGCTTCAAGTGGCACTTGGAGGAATGGCCATCTGAGCACAGGTGGGCAACTAAGAAAGAAGGGGAAAAGTGGGTGAACAGGAAGCAGAGATGCCCGCTATGACAGCTGAGAGCATTCAAATTTGGTGAATAAGGCGGGTGGTTTGGGGAAGTAGATGAATGAGTCAGGGAGACGGCGCATGTGGCAATTGGTTGGATGTGGCATAGAGAATAATCATGGCATGCAAACTAGGCAGTAGTCCCTGAATTGGCAGCGTCTGCAGAGAGTTTGGGGTGCTCGACAAGTGACTTGTCCTCCTTGGATTGGGTATATAATCCACAGAGGGAAGGTCACAGCTTATAGTGAGGCAGATCGTGTATATCGAATTTAAAGAAGGGTAGTTTGAGTGTGCGGAGAGGGGCTGCACGGAGTGGTAAGTGGATAGGGTGCCGAGCAATGTGCATCCAACTGGTCACTGGAGGCTGGACAGTGGCAAAGCACCTGGGTTACTGGGAGAATTACAAAAGGAGGGCCGAAAGGAAGGGTGTTTATGGTCATTCAGATACTAGGACGGAACACTTGAGTGGCAATGAGATGGGGGTATTGAGAAGTCACAAATGGTGTCCCAGGGGTAGAGGTATGGGGATCAGATATTCCTGCTAGGGTGTAATGTGCCACCCTGCCCCTTTTTTTTGTGCAGCCTGGTTCCCTCTCTAGTTTCTCTCCATTGTCCTTCTATCCTGCAGATGATTAGAGCAAGCTTCCTAACGTTTTTCTTGGCCTCATATCCCCAATTATGTGCCTGACATGCCTGGCCTAAGGATACTCCCAAAGAGTATGCTACTTATATTCTGGGAAGAGCCTCACTAGTTCTGCCTATTTATGCAGCAACAAGGCAAATCTTACAACCTGCAAAGTTGGAAGCTTTGAGATGAAGTAAAGGTTTTTATTTTGTGGAAAATGCTCTTCTATGCTTCTTCTCTCATCTGAAGGCCATGGGCTCCTGTTCTTCTCTCACGTGTCCTTTCAAAGAGACAGATGACACACTCACCCAATCACTCAGCAAACATCTATGCTTTAACTCTGTCATCTTGCCGTTTTCCCTCCAAGTGCTCTCCCTTCCCCACAAATGCAGGATAATCTTTCCTCATTACTCATTCACTCGCTTATTGTAGTCCCCCGCTCCACAGGCCCAGCAAAGACCAAGAAAGACAAGCGGTACGTCAGCAAACAGATTTAACACTTCTCTCTTCTATTATGGTCATACTGCTGCCCTCTAGTAACACTACATGGCAACTGCAGCATGATGATGTGATTTTGAAGGGGGCTGTCCTATGCAAATAATGTCCTCCCATGCTTACTTTGGCCTGAGACATTCACAGGCTTCCATCATGATATGGCCTCCAACATATGGCTTTCAGCAGAATTTTAAGCTTGACAACTTGTCTTAGGCTAAAGCTTTTCCTACTCGAAGGTCGCTCATGGGAAAGCACCCTCATTTAGCAGGGTGCCAAATTGTCTGCAGTCTTCCTCTAAACAGAACATGGGCGTTCGTGGGCGTTCGGGGGCCTTGCTTGCTAGCTAACGACTGAGTGCTGGGTTGTTTAAAGACCCAGGGCCAGGCCAGGCCAGCTGCTGCAACAGGCATGATGCAGGCCCAATGAAGCACACGCCGGACTTTACCCTTTTCTGACTCTTGAAAACTTCAACATGTCTGTCTTCTGATTGCACCTAATAAAGGGAGTTTGACCAGCTCCAAACTTTGCCCATCATTTCGTGAGTGAGAGCTAACACTAGGCCAATATGCCTAGCCAGCAGCACAGGCACTATCCCCCTGATTACACAGCTCTGTTCACACCAAAATGAAAAATCCCCACCACTCAACCTATTTTACTATTTGTGGGAGGCTTATTTCTGCTCAGTTATAGCCCCTAGGCCACATTCGCCCTACGAAATGCCAAATTCAAAGACAAGAAATCAATAGATTGATAACTGAAGATAATGCTTTACCCATATTTCACCTACTAATGAAAAAGGGGGCTGCATGGGAGTCAGGAGAGAAAATATTTATAATTTTCAGGCACTGGTGCAAAAAAGAGTGTCTGAAATTGCTCCTGGTTTTTATAAAATCGAAATATTAGTTAATGGAAAAAAAAAGAAAAACATTTTTTTTTCCACCCATGGCGGGATTTGAACCCTCGGCCAGGGGAGCTTTCAGCATCAGAGGCAGATGACATTACCACTGAGCTATTGCTCCTTGCTGGTAATCAGGGATTCAGGAGCATCTATAAGCTACATACAGGCCCCCTAGTCTACATGACACACCATAGCCATGATATAGGGACTATTGGAAATAATACAAACATGGAAGCCCGTGTGGTCCAGTGGGTAAGTTCCTGCCTTCCACCCAGGCGACCAGGGTTCAAATCCCGGGTTCGGCACCAGATGACTGATGGCGGTGATGCAGAGGTAAGTCGGTAAGTAAAATGTGTGGAGGTGTGCCTGTCTGGTGATTGGTGGATGTAAGAGTGGTTGGTGTGTAAGGAGAGAAGCCTGAATGGTGGAGAACAGAGTGGTTGGAGTGTCTGGGCAGAGAGAGTGAGGTTCAGGCCCAGGCCGAGTGGGAGTAGAGTAGAGTAGAGGGGAGGAGCCACAGAGGGGGAGTGTGAATGGGTGGAGTAAAAAAGGAAAGCAGAGAGAGGGGGGGGGCATAGTTCGGGGAGGAGCCTAGGGACAGGTGGTGGCATACAGCCTGGGGGAGGAGCCACAGAGGGGGAGTGTGAATGGGTGGAGTAAGAAAGGAAAGCAGAAAGAAGGGGGGGCATAGTTGGGGGGAGGAGCCTAGGGTGGTGGCATACAGCCTAGGAGGGACCAAGGGGAGGGGCATGTGTAGAGAGGGGTGGGGCCACAGAGGAAAGGGAGAAGTAGGCAGAGTCTGGGGCAATAGGTCAGGGGGCGGAGCATAGGGGAGTGAGCCCAACAAGGAAAGAGTACCCCTCCCCCTTCAGCAAACAGAGGGGGGGTGACCTGATAGGAGGGGCACTACGATAGTAGACCCCCAACATTTTATGACCGCTCCCTCCCCCTCCCCAAATACAGAGTGGGGGGGACAAATTTTGGGGAGCAGTGTAAAAAAGGGGTGTTGGGGTGCATTACAAAAGAGGGTGCTAGAAGGCACAGAATGATGTGGTTTGGCTTTGGGTGCGCTACCCATCATTTTTTTTTGCCCCCCCCCTTTTCCGGGGAGAGGGGGTGTACCCCAAAAGTATAGGGGCAACAGAGGGAACTTAGGGGAACAGCCTTAGGGCACTTTTTTATTACCGACCACAAGGGGGGCACCAGACAGACATACTGTAGTTATGGTATTGAAAGAGGTGACAGCAAGGAGCACGTGGTAAGACACGGTGAGGGGGGACAAGGCACCCCAAGTTTTTATTACCCCCACCCCCCACCCTCGCAGGATCTGTTATGAGGTCTCTTGGGGTAGTTGTATTGAAAACAGATGCTTAAGACACTGAAGGGAAGGGGAATGTTGACAAGTGTCCCCCCCATTGTGTGGGTACTTTCTTGTGCGATACCCTCTTCTTCATTTACTCACCACAAAGGAGCAGCCACAAAATGACAATTGCTGTGATGGTAGTACTGAAAGGGGCTTTATAAGGTAGAGAACCAGAAGGAAGGCGAGCTTCAAGTGGCACTTGGAGGAATGGCCATCTGAGCACAGGTGGGCAACTAAGAAAGAAGGGGAAAAGTGGGTGAACAGGAAGCAGAGATGCCCGCTATGACAGCTGAGAGCATTCAAATTTGGTGAATAAGGCGGGTGGTTTGGGGAAGTAGATGAATGAGTCAGGGAGACGGCGCATGTGGCAATTGGTTGGATGTGGCATAGAGAATAATCATGGCATGCAAACTAGGCAGTAGTCCCTGAATTGGCAGCGTCTGCAGAGAGTTTGGGGTGCTCGACAAGTGACTTGTCCTCCTTGGATTGGGTATATAATCCACAGAGGGAAGGTCACAGCTTATAGTGAGGCAGATCGTGTATATCGAATTTAAAGAAGGGTAGTTTGAGTGTGCGGAGAGGGGCTGCACGGAGTGGTAAGTGGATAGGGTGCCGAGCAATGTGCATCCAACTGGTCACTGGAGGCTGGACAGTGGCAAAGCACCTGGGTTACTGGGAGAATTACAAAAGGAGGGCCGAAAGGAAGGGTGTTTATGGTCATTCAGATACTAGGACGGAACACTTGAGTGGCAATGAGATGGGGGTATTGAGAAGTCACAAATGGTGTCCCAGGGGTAGAGGTATGGGGATCAGATATTCCTGCTAGGGTGTAATGTGCCACCCTGCCCCTTTTTTTTGTGCAGCCTGGTTCCCTCTCTAGTTTCTCTCCATTGTCCTTCTATCCTGCAGATGATTAGAGCAAGCTTCCTAACGTTTTTCTTGGCCTCATATCCCCAATTATGTGCCTGACATGCCTGGCCTAAGGATACTCCCAAAGAGTATGCTACTTATATTCTGGGAAGAGCCTCACTAGTTCTGCCTATTTATGCAGCAACAAGGCAAATCTTACAACCTGCAAAGTTGGAAGCTTTGAGATGAAGTAAAGGTTTTTATTTTGTGGAAAATGCTCTTCTATGCTTCTTCTCTCATCTGAAGGCCATGGGCTCCTGTTCTTCTCTCACGTGTCCTTTCAAAGAGACAGATGACACACTCACCCAATCACTCAGCAAACATCTATGCTTTAACTCTGTCATCTTGCCGTTTTCCCTCCAAGTGCTCTCCCTTCCCCACAAATGCAGGATAATCTTTCCTCATTACTCATTCACTCGCTTATTGTAGTCCCCCGCTCCACAGGCCCAGCAAAGACCAAGAAAGACAAGCGGTACGTCAGCAAACAGATTTAACACTTCTCTCTTCTATTATGGTCATACTGCTGCCCTCTAGTAACACTACATGGCAACTGCAGCATGATGATGTGATTTTGAAGGGGGCTGTCCTATGCAAATAATGTCCTCCCATGCTTACTTTGGCCTGAGACATTCACAGGCTTCCATCATGATATGGCCTCCAACATATGGCTTTCAGCAGAATTTTAAGCTTGACAACTTGTCTTAGGCTAAAGCTTTTCCTACTCGAAGGTCGCTCATGGGAAAGCACCCTCATTTAGCAGGGTGCCAAATTGTCTGCAGTCTTCCTCTAAACAGAACATGGGCGTTCGTGGGCGTTCGGGGGCCTTGCTTGCTAGCTAACGACTGAGTGCTGGGTTGTTTAAAGACCCAGGGCCAGGCCAGGCCAGCTGCTGCAACAGGCATGATGCAGGCCCAATGAAGCACACGCCGGACTTTACCCTTTTCTGACTCTTGAAAACTTCAACATGTCTGTCTTCTGATTGCACCTAATAAAGGGAGTTTGACCAGCTCCAAACTTTGCCCATCATTTCGTGAGTGAGAGCTAACACTAGGCCAATATGCCTAGCCAGCAGCACAGGCACTATCCCCCTGATTACACAGCTCTGTTCACACCAAAATGAAAAATCCCCACCACTCAACCTATTTTACTATTTGTGGGAGGCTTATTTCTGCTCAGTTATAGCCCCTAGGCCACATTCGCCCTACGAAATGCCAAATTCAAAGACAAGAAATCAATAGATTGATAACTGAAGATAATGCTTTACCCATATTTCACCTACTAATGAAAAAGGGGGCTGCATGGGAGTCAGGAGAGAAAATATTTATAATTTTCAGGCACTGGTGCAAAAAAGAGTGTCTGAAATTGCTCCTGGTTTTTATAAAATCGAAATATTAGTTAATGGAAAAAAAAAGAAAAACATTTTTTTTTCCACCCATGGCGGGATTTGAACCCTCGGCCAGGGGAGCTTTCAGCATCAGAGGCAGATGACATTACCACTGAGCTATTGCTCCTTGCTGGTAATCAGGGATTCAGGAGCATCTATAAGCTACATACAGGCCCCCTAGTCTACATGACACACCATAGCCATGATATAGGGACTATTGGAAATAATACAAACATGGAAGCCCGTGTGGTCCAGTGGGTAAGTTCCTGCCTTCCACCCAGGCGACCAGGGTTCAAATCCCGGGTTCGGCACCAGATGACTGATGGCGGTGATGCAGAGGTAAGTCGGTAAGTAAAATGTGTGGAGGTGTGCCTGTCTGGTGATTGGTGGATGTAAGAGTGGTTGGTGTGTAAGGAGAGAAGCCTGAATGGTGGAGAACAGAGTGGTTGGAGTGTCTGGGCAGAGAGAGTGAGGTTCAGGCCCAGGCCAAGTGGGAGTAGAGTAGAGTAGAGGGGAGGAGCCACAGAGGGGGAGTGTGAATGGGTGGAGTAAAAAAGGAAAGCAGAGAGAGGGGGGGGGCATAGTTCGGGGAGGAGCCTAGGGACAGGTGGTGGCATACAGCCTGGGGGAGGAGCCACAGAGGGGGAGTGTGAATGGGTGGAGTAAGAAAGGAAAGCAGAAAGAAGGGGGGGCATAGTTGGGGGGAGGAGCCTAGGGTGGTGGCATACAGCCTAGGAGGGACCAAGGGGAGGGGCATGTGTAGAGAGGGGTGGGGCCACAGAGGAAAGGGAGAAGTAGGCAGAGTCTGGGGCAATAGGTCAGGGGGCGGAGCATAGGGGAGTGAGCCCAACAAGGAAAGAGTACCCCTCCCCCTTCAGCAAACAGAGGGGGGGTGACCTGATAGGAGGGGCACTACGATAGTAGACCCCCAACATTTTATGACCGCTCCCTCCCCCTCCCCAAATACAGAGTGGGGGGGACAAATTTTGGGGAGCAGTGTAAAAAAGGGGTGTTGGGGTGCATTACAAAAGAGGGTGCTAGAAGGCACAGAATGATGTGGTTTGGCTTTGGGTGCGCTACCCATCATTTTTTTTTGCCCCCCCCCCTTTTCCGGGGAGAGGGGGTGTACCCCAAAAGTATAGGGGCAACAGAGGGAACTTAGGGGAACAGCCTTAGGGCACTTTTTTATTACCGACCACAAGGGGGGCACCAGACAGACATACTGTAGTTATGGTATTGAAAGAGGTGACAGCAAGGAGCACGTGGTAAGACACGGTGAGGGGGGACAAGGCACCCCAAGTTTTTATTACCCCCACCCCCCACCCTCGCAGGATCTGTTATGAGGTCTCTTGGGGTAGTTGTATTGAAAACAGATGCTTAAGACACTGAAGGGAAGGGGAATGTTGACAAGTGTCCCCCCCATTGTGTGGGTACTTTCTTGTGCGATACCCTCTTCTTCATTTACTCACCACAAAGGAGCAGCCACAAAATGACAATTGCTGTGATGGTAGTACTGAAAGGGGCTTTATAAGGTAGAGAACCAGAAGGAAGGCGAGCTTCAAGTGGCACTTGGAGGAATGGCCATCTGAGCACAGGTGGGCAACTAAGAAAGAAGGGGAAAAGTGGGTGAACAGGAAGCAGAGATGCCCGCTATGACAGCTGAGAGCATTCAAATTTGGTGAATAAGGCGGGTGGTTTGGGGAAGTAGATGAATGAGTCAGGGAGACGGCGCATGTGGCAATTGGTTGGATGTGGCATAGAGAATAATCATGGCATGCAAACTAGGCAGTAGTCCCTGAATTGGCAGCGTCTGCAGAGAGTTTGGGGTGCTCGACAAGTGACTTGTCCTCCTTGGATTGGGTATATAATCCACAGAGGGAAGGTCACAGCTTATAGTGAGGCAGATCGTGTATATCGAATTTAAAGAAGGGTAGTTTGAGTGTGCGGAGAGGGGCTGCACGGAGTGGTAAGTGGATAGGGTGCCGAGCAATGTGCATCCAACTGGTCACTGGAGGCTGGACAGTGGCAAAGCACCTGGGTTACTGGGAGAATTACAAAAGGAGGGCCGAAAGGAAGGGTGTTTATGGTCATTCAGATACTAGGACGGAACACTTGAGTGGCAATGAGATGGGGGTATTGAGAAGTCACAAATGGTGTCCCAGGGGTAGAGGTATGGGGATCAGATATTCCTGCTAGGGTGTAATGTGCCACCCTGCCCCTTTTTTTTGTGCAGCCTGGTTCCCTCTCTAGTTTCTCTCCATTGTCCTTCTATCCTGCAGATGATTAGAGCAAGCTTCCTAACGTTTTTCTTGGCCTCATATCCCCAATTATGTGCCTGACATGCCTGGCCTAAGGATACTCCCAAAGAGTATGCTACTTATATTCTGGGAAGAGCCTCACTAGTTCTGCCTATTTATGCAGCAACAAGGCAAATCTTACAACCTGCAAAGTTGGAAGCTTTGAGATGAAGTAAAGGTTTTTATTTTGTGGAAAATGCTCTTCTATGCTTCTTCTCTCATCTGAAGGCCATGGGCTCCTGTTCTTCTCTCACGTGTCCTTTCAAAGAGACAGATGACACACTCACCCAATCACTCAGCAAACATCTATGCTTTAACTCTGTCATCTTGCCGTTTTCCCTCCAAGTGCTCTCCCTTCCCCACAAATGCAGGATAATCTTTCCTCATTACTCATTCACTCGCTTATTGTAGTCCCCCGCTCCACAGGCCCAGCAAAGACCAAGAAAGACAAGCGGTACGTCAGCAAACAGATTTAACACTTCTCTCTTCTATTATGGTCATACTGCTGCCCTCTAGTAACACTACATGGCAACTGCAGCATGATGATGTGATTTTGAAGGGGGCTGTCCTATGCAAATAATGTCCTCCCATGCTTACTTTGGCCTGAGACATTCACAGGCTTCCATCATGATATGGCCTCCAACATATGGCTTTCAGCAGAATTTTAAGCTTGACAACTTGTCTTAGGCTAAAGCTTTTCCTACTCGAAGGTCGCTCATGGGAAAGCACCCTCATTTAGCAGGGTGCCAAATTGTCTGCAGTCTTCCTCTAAACAGAACATGGGCGTTCGTGGGCGTTCGGGGGCCTTGCTTGCTAGCTAACGACTGAGTGCTGGGTTGTTTAAAGACCCAGGGCCAGGCCAGGCCAGCTGCTGCAACAGGCATGATGCAGGCCCAATGAAGCACACGCCGGACTTTACCCTTTTCTGACTCTTGAAAACTTCAACATGTCTGTCTTCTGATTGCACCTAATAAAGGGAGTTTGACCAGCTCCAAACTTTGCCCATCATTTCGTGAGTGAGAGCTAACACTAGGCCAATATGCCTAGCCAGCAGCACAGGCACTATCCCCCTGATTACACAGCTCTGTTCACACCAAAATGAAAAATCCCCACCACTCAACCTATTTTACTATTTGTGGGAGGCTTATTTCTGCTCAGTTATAGCCCCTAGGCCACATTCGCCCTACGAAATGCCAAATTCAAAGACAAGAAATCAATAGATTGATAACTGAAGATAATGCTTTACCCATATTTCACCTACTAATGAAAAAGGGGGCTGCATGGGAGTCAGGAGAGAAAATATTTATAATTTTCAGGCACTGGTGCAAAAAAGAGTGTCTGAAATTGCTCCTGGTTTTTATAAAATCGAAATATTAGTTAATGGAAAAAAAAAGAAAAACATTTTTTTTTCCACCCATGGCGGGATTTGAACCCTCGGCCAGGGGAGCTTTCAGCATCAGAGGCAGATGACATTACCACTGAGCTATTGCTCCTTGCTGGTAATCAGGGATTCAGGAGCATCTATAAGCTACATACAGGCCCCCTAGTCTACATGACACACCATAGCCATGATATAGGGACTATTGGAAATAATACAAACATGGAAGCCCGTGTGGTCCAGTGGGTAAGTTCCTGCCTTCCACCCAGGCGACCAGGGTTCAAATCCCGGGTTCGGCACCAGATGACTGATGGCGGTGATGCAGAGGTAAGTCGGTAAGTAAAATGTGTGGAGGTGTGCCTGTCTGGTGATTGGTGGATGTAAGAGTGGTTGGTGTGTAAGGAGAGAAGCCTGAATGGTGGAGAACAGAGTGGTTGGAGTGTCTGGGCAGAGAGAGTGAGGTTCAGGCCCAGGCCGAGTGGGAGTAGAGGGGAGGAGCCACAGAGGGGGAGTGTGAATGGGCGGAGTAAAAAAGGAAAGCAGAGAGAGGGGGGGGCATAGTTCGGGGAGGAGCCTAGGGACAGGTGGTGGCATACAGCCTGGGGGAGGAGCCACAGAGGGGGAGTGTGAATGGGTGGAGTAAGAAAGGAAAGCAGAAAGAAGGGGGGGCATAGTTGGGGGGAGGAGCCTAGGGTGGTGGCATACAGCCTAGGAGGGACCAAGGGGAGGGGCATGTGTAGAGAGGGGTGGGGCCACAGAGGAAAGGGAGAAGTAGGCAGAGTCTGGGGCAATAGGTCAGGGGGCGGAGCATAGGGGAGTGAGCCCAACAAGGAAAGAGTACCCCTCCCCCTTCAGCAAACAGAGGGGGGGTGACCTGATAGGAGGGGCACTACGATAGTAGACCCCCAACATTTTATGACCGCTCCCTCCCCCTCCCCAAATACAGAGTGGGGGGGACAAATTTTGGGGAGCAGTGTAAAAAAGGGGTGTTGGGGTGCATTACAAAAGAGGGTGCTAGAAGGCACAGAATGATGTGGTTTGGCTTTGGGTGCGCTACCCATCATTTTTTTTTGCCCCCCCCCCTTTTCCGGGGAGAGGGGGTGTACCCCAAAAGTATAGGGGCAACAGAGGGAACTTAGGGGAACAGCCTTAGGGCACTTTTTTATTACCGACCACAAGGGGGGCACCAGACAGACATACTGTAGTTATGGTATTGAAAGAGGTGACAGCAAGGAGCACGTGGTAAGACACGGTGAGGGGGGACAAGGCACCCCAAGTTTTTATTACCCCCACCCCCCACCCTCGCAGGATCTGTTATGAGGTCTCTTGGGGTAGTTGTATTGAAAACAGATGCTTAAGACACTGAAGGGAAGGGGAATGTTGACAAGTGTCCCCCCCATTGTGTGGGTACTTTCTTGTGCGATACCCTCTTCTTCATTTACTCACCACAAAGGAGCAGCCACAAAATGACAATTGCTGTGATGGTAGTACTGAAAGGGGCTTTATAAGGTAGAGAACCAGAAGGAAGGCGAGCTTCAAGTGGCACTTGGAGGAATGGCCATCTGAGCACAGGTGGGCAACTAAGAAAGAAGGGGAAAAGTGGGTGAACAGGAAGCAGAGATGCCCGCTATGACAGCTGAGAGCATTCAAATTTGGTGAATAAGGCGGGTGGTTTGGGGAAGTAGATGAATGAGTCAGGGAGACGGCGCATGTGGCAATTGGTTGGATGTGGCATAGAGAATAATCATGGCATGCAAACTAGGCAGTAGTCCCTGAATTGGCAGCGTCTGCAGAGAGTTTGGGGTGCTCGACAAGTGACTTGTCCTCCTTGGATTGGGTATATAATCCACAGAGGGAAGGTCACAGCTTATAGTGAGGCAGATCGTGTATATCGAATTTAAAGAAGGGTAGTTTGAGTGTGCGGAGAGGGGCTGCACGGAGTGGTAAGTGGATAGGGTGCCGAGCAATGTGCATCCAACTGGTCACTGGAGGCTGGACAGTGGCAAAGCACCTGGGTTACTGGGAGAATTACAAAAGGAGGGCCGAAAGGAAGGGTGTTTATGGTCATTCAGATACTAGGACGGAACACTTGAGTGGCAATGAGATGGGGGTATTGAGAAGTCACAAATGGTGTCCCAGGGGTAGAGGTATGGGGATCAGATATTCCTGCTAGGGTGTAATGTGCCACCCTGCCCCTTTTTTTTGTGCAGCCTGGTTCCCTCTCTAGTTTCTCTCCATTGTCCTTCTATCCTGCAGATGATTAGAGCAAGCTTCCTAACGTTTTTCTTGGCCTCATATCCCCAATTATGTGCCTGACATGCCTGGCCTAAGGATACTCCCAAAGAGTATGCTACTTATATTCTGGGAAGAGCCTCACTAGTTCTGCCTATTTATGCAGCAACAAGGCAAATCTTACAACCTGCAAAGTTGGAAGCTTTGAGATGAAGTAAAGGTTTTTATTTTGTGGAAAATGCTCTTCTATGCTTCTTCTCTCATCTGAAGGCCATGGGCTCCTGTTCTTCTCTCACGTGTCCTTTCAAAGAGACAGATGACACACTCACCCAATCACTCAGCAAACATCTATGCTTTAACTCTGTCATCTTGCCGTTTTCCCTCCAAGTGCTCTCCCTTCCCCACAAATGCAGGATAATCTTTCCTCATTACTCATTCACTCGCTTATTGTAGTCCCCCGCTCCACAGGCCCAGCAAAGACCAAGAAAGACAAGCGGTACGTCAGCAAACAGATTTAACACTTCTCTCTTCTATTATGGTCATACTGCTGCCCTCTAGTAACACTACATGGCAACTGCAGCATGATGATGTGATTTTGAAGGGGGCTGTCCTATGCAAATAATGTCCTCCCATGCTTACTTTGGCCTGAGACATTCACAGGCTTCCATCATGATATGGCCTCCAACATATTGCTTTCAGCAGAATTTTAAGCTTGACAACTTGTCTTAGGCTAAAGCTTTTCCTACTCGAAGGTCGCTCATGGGAAAGCACCCTCATTTAGCAGGGTGCCAAATTGTCTGCAGTCTTCCTCTAAACAGAACATGGGCGTTCGTGGGCGTTCGGGGGCCTTGCTTGCTAGCTAACGACTGAGTGCTGGGTTGTTTAAAGACCCAGGGCCAGGCCAGGCCAGCTGCTGCAACAGGCATGATGCAGGCCCAATGAAGCACACGCCGGACTTTACCCTTTTCTGACTCTTGAAAACTTCAACATGTCTGTCTTCTGATTGCACCTAATAAAGGGAGTTTGACCAGCTCCAAACTTTGCCCATCATTTCGTGAGTGAGAGCTAACACTAGGCCAATATGCCTAGCCAGCAGCACAGGCACTATCCCCCTGATTACACAGCTCTGTTCACACCAAAATGAAAAATCCCCACCACTCAACCTATTTTACTATTTGTGGGAGGCTTATTTCTGCTCAGTTATAGCCCCTAGGCCACATTCGCCCTACGAAATGCCAAATTCAAAGACAAGAAATCAATAGATTGATAACTGAAGATAATGCTTTACCCATATTTCACCTACTAATGAAAAAGGGGGCTGCATGGGAGTCAG
Organism: Pleurodeles waltl; assembly: GCF_031143425.1. Lineage (NCBI taxonomy): Eukaryota > Metazoa > Chordata > Amphibia > Caudata > Salamandridae > Pleurodeles > Pleurodeles waltl. Next base: position 541,253,456 of record NC_090443.1, on the reverse strand, counting down.
GAGAGAAAATATTTATAATTTTCAGGCACTGGTGCAAAAAAGAGTGTCTGAAATTGCTCCTGGTTTTTATAAAATCGAAATATTAGTTAATGGAAAAAAAAAGAAAAACATTTTTTTTTCCACCCATGGCGGGATTTGAACCCTCGGCCAGGGGAGCTTTCAGCATCAGAGGCAGATGACATTACCACTGAGCTATTGCTCCTTGCTGGTAATCAGGGATTCAGGAGCATCTATAAGCTACATACAGGCCCCCTAGTCTACATGACACACCATAGCCATGATATAGGGACTATTGGAAATAATACAAACATGGAAGCCCGTGTGGTCCAGTGGGTAAGTTCCTGCCTTCCACCCAGGCGACCAGGGTTCAAATCCCGGGTTCGGCACCAGATGACTGATGGCGGTGATGCAGAGGTAAGTCGGTAAGTAAAATGTGTGGAGGTGTGCCTGTCTGGTGATTGGTGGATGTAAGAGTGGTTGGTGTGTAAGGAGAGAAGCCTGAATGGTGGAGAACAGAGTGGTTGGAGTGTCTGGGCAGAGAGAGTGAGGTTCAGGCCCAGGCCGAGTGGGAGTAGAGGGGAGGAGCCACAGAGGGGGAGTGTGAATGGGCGGAGTAAAAAAGGAAAGCAGAGAGAGGGGGGGGGCATAGTTCGGGGAGGAGCCTAGGGACAGGTGGTGGCATACAGCCTGGGGGAGGAGCCACAGAGGGGGAGTGTGAATGGGTGGAGTAAGAAAGGAAAGCAGAAAGAAGGGGGGGCATAGTTGGGGGGAGGAGCCTAGGGTGGTGGCATACAGCCTAGGAGGGACCAAGGGGAGGGGCATGTGTAGAGAGGGGTGGGGCCACAGAGGAAAGGGAGAAGTAGGCAGAGTCTGGGGCAATAGGTCAGGGGGCGGAGCATAGGGGAGTGAGCCCAACAAGGAAAGAGTACCCCTCCCCCTTCAGCAAACAGAGGGGGGGTGACCTGATAGGAGGGGCACTACGATAGTAGACCCCCAACATTTTATGACCGCTCCCTCCCCCTCCCCAAATACAGAGTGGGGGGGACAAATTTTGGGGAGCAGTGTAAAAAAGGGGTGTTGGGGTGCATTACAAAAGAGGGTGCTAGAAGGCACAGAATGATGTGGTTTGGCTTTGGGTGCGCTACCCATCATTTTTTTTTGCCCCCCCCCCTTTTCCGGGGAGAGGGGGTGTACCCCAAAAGTATAGGGGCAACAGAGGGAACTTAGGGGAACAGCCTTAGGGCACTTTTTTATTACCGACCACAAGGGGGGCACCAGACAGACATACTGTAGTTATGGTATTGAAAGAGGTGACAGCAAGGAGCACGTGGTAAGACACGGTGAGGGGGGACAAGGCACCCCAAGTTTTTATTACCCCCACCCCCCACCCTCGCAGGATCTGTTATGAGGTCTCTTGGGGTAGTTGTATTGAAAACAGATGCTTAAGACACTGAAGGGAAGGGGAATGTTGACAAGTGTCCCCCCCATTGTGTGGGTACTTTCTTGTGCGATACCCTCTTCTTCATTTACTCACCACAAAGGAGCAGCCACAAAATGACAATTGCTGTGATGGTAGTACTGAAAGGGGCTTTATAAGGTAGAGAACCAGAAGGAAGGCGAGCTTCAAGTGGCACTTGGAGGAATGGCCATCTGAGCACAGGTGGGCAACTAAGAAAGAAGGGGAAAAGTGGGTGAACAGGAAGCAGAGATGCCCGCTATGACAGCTGAGAGCATTCAAATTTGGTGAATAAGGCGGGTGGTTTGGGGAAGTAGATGAATGAGTCAGGGAGACGGCGCATGTGGCAATTGGTTGGATGTGGCATAGAGAATAATCATGGCATGCAAACTAGGCAGTAGTCCCTGAATTGGCAGCGTCTGCAGAGAGTTTGGGGTGCTCGACAAGTGACTTGTCCTCCTTGGATTGGGTATATAATCCACAGAGGGAAGGTCACAGCTTATAGTGAGGCAGATCGTGTATATCGAATTTAAAGAAGGGTAGTTTGAGTGTGCGGAGAGGGGCTGCACGGAGTGGTAAGTGGATAGGGTGCCGAGCAATGTGCATCCAACTGGTCACTGGAGGCTGGACAGTGGCAAAGCACCTGGGTTACTGGGAGAATTACAAAAGGAGGGCCGAAAGGAAGGGTGTTTATGGTCATTCAGATACTAGGACGGAACACTTGAGTGGCAATGAGATGGGGGTATTGAGAAGTCACAAATGGTGTCCCAGGGGTAGAGGTATGGGGATCAGATATTCCTGCTAGGGTGTAATGTGCCACCCTGCCCCTTTTTTTTGTGCAGCCTGGTTCCCTCTCTAGTTTCTCTCCATTGTCCTTCTATCCTGCAGATGATTAGAGCAAGCTTCCTAACGTTTTTCTTGGCCTCATATCCCCAATTATGTGCCTGACATGCCTGGCCTAAGGATACTCCCAAAGAGTATGCTACTTATATTCTGGGAAGAGCCTCACTAGTTCTGCCTATTTATGCAGCAACAAGGCAAATCTTACAACCTGCAAAGTTGGAAGCTTTGAGATGAAGTAAAGGTTTTTATTTTGTGGAAAATGCTCTTCTATGCTTCTTCTCTCATCTGAAGGCCATGGGCTCCTGTTCTTCTCTCACGTGTCCTTTCAAAGAGACAGATGACACACTCACCCAATCACTCAGCAAACATCTATGCTTTAACTCTGTCATCTTGCCGTTTTCCCTCCAAGTGCTCTCCCTTCCCCACAAATGCAGGATAATCTTTCCTCATTACTCATTCACTCGCTTATTGTAGTCCCCCGCTCCACAGGCCCAGCAAAGACCAAGAAAGACAAGCGGTACGTCAGCAAACAGATTTAACACTTCTCTCTTCTATTATGGTCATACTGCTGCCCTCTAGTAACACTACATGGCAACTGCAGCATGATGATGTGATTTTGAAGGGGGCTGTCCTATGCAAATAATGTCCTCCCATGCTTACTTTGGCCTGAGACATTCACAGGCTTCCATCATGATATGGCCTCCAACATATTACTTTCAGCAGAATTTTAAGCTTGACAACTTGTCTTAGGCTAAAGCTTTTCCTACTCGAAGGTCGCTCATGGGAAAGCACCCTCATTTAGCAGGGTGCCAAATTGTCTGCAGTCTTCCTCTAAACAGAACATGGGCGTTCGTGGGCGTTCGGGGGCCTTGCTTGCTAGCTAACGACTGAGTGCTGGGTTGTTTAAAGACCCAGGGCCAGGCCAGGCCAGCTGCTGCAACAGGCATGATGCAGGCCCAATGAAGCACACGCCGGACTTTACCCTTTTCTGACTCTTGAAAACTTCAACATGTCTGTCTTCTGATTGCACCTAATAAAGGGAGTTTGACCAGCTCCAAACTTTGCCCATCATTTCGTGAGTGAGAGCTAACACTAGGCCAATATGCCTAGCCAGCAGCACAGGCACTATCCCCCTGATTACACAGCTCTGTTCACACCAAAATGAAAAATCCCCACCACTCAACCTATTTTACTATTTGTGGGAGGCTTATTTCTGCTCAGTTATAGCCCCTAGGCCACATTCGCCCTACGAAATGCCAAATTCAAAGACAAGAAATCAATAGATTGATAACTGAAGATAATGCTTTACCCATATTTCACCTACTAATGAAAAAGGGGGCTGCATGGGAGTCAGGAGAGAAAATATTTATAATTTTCAGGCACTGGTGCAAAAAAGAGTGTCTGAAATTGCTCCTGGTTTTTATAAAATCGAAATATTAGTTAATGGAAAAAAAAAGAAAAACATTTTTTTTTCCACCCATGGCGGGATTTGAACCCTCGGCCAGGGGAGCTTTCAGCATCAGAGGCAGATGACATTACCACTGAGCTATTGCTCCTTGCTGGTAATCAGGGATTCAGGAGCATCTATAAGCTACATACAGGCCCCCTAGTCTACATGACACACCATAGCCATGATATAGGGACTATTGGAAATAATACAAACATGGAAGCCCGTGTGGTCCAGTGGGTAAGTTCCTGCCTTCCACCCAGGCGACCAGGGTTCAAATCCCGGGTTCGGCACCAGATGACTGATGGCGGTGATGCAGAGGTAAGTCGGTAAGTAAAATGTGTGGAGGTGTGCCTGTCTGGTGATTGGTGGATGTAAGAGTGGTTGGTGTGTAAGGAGAGAAGCCTGAATGGTGGAGAACAGAGTGGTTGGAGTGTCTGGGCAGAGAGAGTGAGGTTCAGGCCCAGGCCGAGTAGGAGTAGAGGGGAGGAGCCACAGAGGGGGAGTGTGAATGGGCGGAGTAAAAAAGGAAAGCAGAGAGAGGGGGGGGCATAGTTCGGGGAGGAGCCTAGGGACAGGTGGTGGCATACAGCCTGGGGGAGGAGCCACAGAGGGGGAGTGTGAATGGGTGGAGTAAGAAAGGAAAGCAGAAAGAAGGGGGGGCATAGTTGGGGGGAGGAGCCTAGGGTGGTGGCATACAGCCTAGGAGGGACCAAGGGGAGGGGCATGTGTAGAGAGGGGTGGGGCCACAGAGGAAAGGGAGAAGTAGGCAGAGTCTGGGGCAATAGGTCAGGGGGCGGAGCATAGGGGAGTGAGCCCAACAAGGAAAGAGTACCCCTCCCCCTTCAGCAAACAGAGGGGGGGTGACCTGATAGGAGGGGCACTACGATAGTAGACCCCCAACATTTTATGACCGCTCCCTCCCCCTCCCCAAATACAGAGTGGGGGGGACAAATTTTGGGGAGCAGTGTAAAAAAGGGGTGTTGGGGTGCATTACAAAAGAGGGTGCTAGAAGGCACAGAATGATGTGGTTTGGCTTTGGGTGCGCTACCCATCATTTTTTTTTGCCCCCCCCCCTTTTCCGGGGAGAGGGGGTGTACCCCAAAAGTATAGGGGCAACAGAGGGAACTTAGGGGAACAGCCTTAGGGCACTTTTTTATTACCGACCACAAGGGGGGCACCAGACAGACATACTGTAGTTATGGTATTGAAAGAGGTGACAGCAAGGAGCACGTGGTAAGACACGGTGAGGGGGGACAAGGCACCCCAAGTTTTTATTACCCCCACCCCCCACCCTCGCAGGATCTGTTATGAGGTCTCTTGGGGTAGTTGTATTGAAAACAGATGCTTAAGACACTGAAGGGAAGGGGAATGTTGACAAGTGTCCCCCCCATTGTGTGGGTACTTTCTTGTGCGATACCCTCTTCTTCATTTACTCACCACAAAGGAGCAGCCACAAAATGACAATTGCTGTGATGGTAGTACTGAAAGGGGCTTTATAAGGTAGAGAACCAGAAGGAAGGCGAGCTTCAAGTGGCACTTGGAGGAATGGCCATCTGAGCACAGGTGGGCAACTAAGAAAGAAGGGGAAAAGTGGGTGAACAGGAAGCAGAGATGCCCGCTATGACAGCTGAGAGCATTCAAATTTGGTGAATAAGGCGGGTGGTTTGGGGAAGTAGATGAATGAGTCAGGGAGACGGCGCATGTGGCAATTGGTTGGATGTGGCATAGAGAATAATCATGGCATGCAAACTAGGCAGTAGTCCCTGAATTGGCAGCGTCTGCAGAGAGTTTGGGGTGCTCGACAAGTGACTTGTCCTCCTTGGATTGGGTATATAATCCACAGAGGGAAGGTCACAGCTTATAGTGAGGCAGATCGTGTATATCGAATTTAAAGAAGGGTAGTTTGAGTGTGCGGAGAGGGGCTGCACGGAGTGGTAAGTGGATAGGGTGCCGAGCAATGTGCATCCAACTGGTCACTGGAGGCTGGACAGTGGCAAAGCACCTGGGTTACTGGGAGAATTACAAAAGGAGGGCCGAAAGGAAGGGTGTTTATGGTCATTCAGATACTAGGACGGAACACTTGAGTGGCAATGAGATGGGGGTATTGAGAAGTCACAAATGGTGTCCCAGGGGTAGAGGTATGGGGATCAGATATTCCTGCTAGGGTGTAATGTGCCACCCTGCCCCTTTTTTTTGTGCAGCCTGGTTCCCTCTCTAGTTTCTCTCCATTGTCCTTCTATCCTGCAGATGATTAGAGCAAGCTTCCTAACGTTTTTCTTGGCCTCATATCCCCAATTATGTGCCTGACATGCCTGGCCTAAGGATACTCCCAAAGAGTATGCTACTTATATTCTGGGAAGAGCCTCACTAGTTCTGCCTATTTATGCAGCAACAAGGCAAATCTTACAACCTGCAAAGTTGGAAGCTTTGAGATGAAGTAAAGGTTTTTATTTTGTGGAAAATGCTCTTCTATGCTTCTTCTCTCATCTGAAGGCCATGGGCTCCTGTTCTTCTCTCACGTGTCCTTTCAAAGAGACAGATGACACACTCACCCAATCACTCAGCAAACATCTATGCTTTAACTCTGTCATCTTGCCGTTTTCCCTCCAAGTGCTCTCCCTTCCCCACAAATGCAGGATAATCTTTCCTCATTACTCATTCACTCGCTTATTGTAGTCCCCCGCTCCACAGGCCCAGCAAAGACCAAGAAAGACAAGCGGTACGTCAGCAAACAGATTTAACACTTCTCTCTTCTATTATGGTCATACTGCTGCCCTCTAGTAACACTACATGGCAACTGCAGCATGATGATGTGATTTTGAAGGGGGCTGTCCTATGCAAATAATGTCCTCCCATGCTTACTTTGGCCTGAGACATTCACAGGCTTCCATCATGATATGGCCTCCAACATATGGCTTTCAGCAGAATTTTAAGCTTGACAACTTGTCTTAGGCTAAAGCTTTTCCTACTCGAAGGTCGCTCATGGGAAAGCACCCTCATTTAGCAGGGTGCCAAATTGTCTGCAGTCTTCCTCTAAACAGAACATGGGCGTTCGTGGGCGTTCGGGGGCCTTGCTTGCTAGCTAACGACTGAGTGCTGGGTTGTTTAAAGACCCAGGGCCAGGCCAGGCCAGCTGCTGCAACAGGCATGATGCAGGCCCAATGAAGCACACGCCGGACTTTACCCTTTTCTGACTCTTGAAAACTTCAACATGTCTGTCTTCTGATTGCACCTAATAAAGGGAGTTTGACCAGCTCCAAACTTTGCCCATCATTTCGTGAGTGAGAGCTAACACTAGGCCAATATGCCTAGCCAGCAGCACAGGCACTATCCCCCTGATTACACAGCTCTGTTCACACCAAAATGAAAAATCCCCACCACTCAACCTATTTTACTATTTGTGGGAGGCTTATTTCTGCTCAGTTATAGCCCCTAGGCCACATTCGCCCTACGAAATGCCAAATTCAAAGACAAGAAATCAATAGATTGATAACTGAAGATAATGCTTTACCCATATTTCACCTACTAATGAAAAAGGGGGCTGCATGGGAGTCAGGAGAGAAAATATTTATAATTTTCAGGCACTGGTGCAAAAAAGAGTGTCTGAAATTGCTCCTGGTTTTTATAAAATCGAAATATTAGTTAATGGAAAAAAAAAGAAAAACATTTTTTTTTCCACCCATGGCGGGATTTGAACCCTCGGCCAGGGGAGCTTTCAGCATCAGAGGCAGATGACATTACCACTGAGCTATTGCTCCTTGCTGGTAATCAGGGATTCAGGAGCATCTATAAGCTACATACAGGCCCCCTAGTCTACATGACACACCATAGCCATGATATAGGGACTATTGGAAATAATACAAACATGGAAGCCCGTGTGGTCCAGTGGGTAAGTTCCTGCCTTCCACCCAGGCGACCAGGGTTCAAATCCCGGGTTCGGCACCAGATGACTGATGGCGGTGATGCAGAGGTAAGTCGGTAAGTAAAATGTGTGGAGGTGTGCCTGTCTGGTGATTGGTGGATGTAAGAGTGGTTGGTGTGTAAGGAGAGAAGCCTGAATGGTGGAGAACAGAGTGGTTGGAGTGTCTGGGCAGAGAGAGTGAGGTTCAGGCCCAGGCCGAGTGGGAGTAGAGTAGAGTAGAGGGGAGGAGCCACAGAGGGGGAGTGTGAATGGGCGGAGTAAAAAAGGAAAGCAGAGAGAGGGGGGGGGGGCATAGTTCGGGGAGGAGCCTAGGGACAGGTGGTGGCATACAGCCTGGGGGAGGAGCCACAGAGGGGGAGTGTGAATGGGTGGAGTAAGAAAGGAAAGCAGAAAGAAGGGGGGGCATAGTTGGGGGGAGGAGCCTAGGGTGGTGGCATACAGCCTAGGAGGGACCAAGGGGAGGGGCATGTGTAGAGAGGGGTGGGGCCACAGAGGAAAGGGAGAAGTAGGCAGAGTCTGGGGCAATAGGTCAGGGGGCGGAGCATAGGGGAGTGAGCCCAACAAGGAAAGAGTACCCCTCCCCCTTCAGCAAACAGAGGGGGGGTGACCTGATAGGAGGGGCACTACGATAGTAGACCCCCAACATTTTATGACCGCTCCCTCCCCCTCCCCAAATACAGAGTGGGGGGGACAAATTTTGGGGAGCAGTGTAAAAAAGGGGTGTTGGGGTGCATTACAAAAGAGGGTGCTAGAAGGCACAGAATGATGTGGTTTGGCTTTGGGTGCGCTACCCATCATTTTTTTTTGCCCCCCCCCTTTTCCGGGGAGAGGGGGTGTACCCCAAAAGTATAGGGGCAACAGAGGGAACTTAGGGGAACAGCCTTAGGGCACTTTTTTATTACCGACCACAAGGGGGGCACCAGACAGACATACTGTAGTTATGGTATTGAAAGAGGTGACAGCAAGGAGCACGTGGTAAGACACGGTGAGGGGGGACAAGGCACCCCAAGTTTTTATTACCCCCACCCCCCACCCTCGCAGGATCTGTTATGAGGTCTCTTGGGGTAGTTGTATTGAAAACAGATGCTTAAGACACTGAAGGGAAGGGGAATGTTGACAAGTGTCCCCCCCATTGTGTGGGTACTTTCTTGTGCGATACCCTCTTCTTCATTTACTCACCACAAAGGAGCAGCCACAAAATGACAATTGCTGTGATGGTAGTACTGAAAGGGGCTTTATAAGGTAGAGAACCAGAAGGAAGGCGAGCTTCAAGTGGCACTTGGAGGAATGGCCATCTGAGCACAGGTGGGCAACTAAGAAAGAAGGGGAAAAGTGGGTGAACAGGAAGCAGAGATGCCCGCTATGACAGCTGAGAGCATTCAAATTTGGTGAATAAGGCGGGTGGTTTGGGGAAGTAGATGAATGAGTCAGGGAGACGGCGCATGTGGCAATTGGTTGGATGTGGCATAGAGAATAATCATGGCATGCAAACTAGGCAGTAGTCCCTGAATTGGCAGCGTCTGCAGAGAGTTTGGGGTGCTCGACAAGTGACTTGTCCTCCTTGGATTGGATATATAATCCACAGAGGGAAGGTCACAGCTTATAGTGAGGCAGATCGTGTATATCGAATTTAAAGAAGGGTAGTTTGAGTGTGCGGAGAGGGGCTGCACGGAGTGGTAAGTGGATAGGGTGCCGAGCAATGTGCATCCAACTGGTCACTGGAGGCTGGACAGTGGCAAAGCACCTGGGTTACTGGGAGAATTACAAAAGGAGGGCCGAAAGGAAGGGTGTTTATGGTCATTCAGATACTAGGACGGAACACTTGAGTGGCAATGAGATGGGGGTATTGAGAAGTCACAAATGGTGTCCCAGGGGTAGAGGTATGGGGATCAGATATTCCTGCTAGGGTGTAATGTGCCACCCTGCCCCTTTTTTTTGTGCAGCCTGGTTCCCTCTCTAGTTTCTCTCCATTGTCCTTCTATCCTGCAGATGATTAGAGCAAGCTTCCTAACGTTTTTCTTGGCCTCATATCCCCAATTATGTGCCTGACATGCCTGGCCTAAGGATACTCCCAAAGAGTATGCTACTTATATTCTGGGAAGAGCCTCACTAGTTCTGCCTATTTATGCAGCAACAAGGCAAATCTTACAACCTGCAAAGTTGGAAGCTTTGAGATGAAGTAAAGGTTTTTATTTTGTGGAAAATGCTCTTCTATGCTTCTTCTCTCATCTGAAGGCCATGGGCTCCTGTTCTTCTCTCACGTGTCCTTTCAAAGAGACAGATGACACACTCACCCAATCACTCAGCAAACATCTATGCTTTAACTCTGTCATCTTGCCGTTTTCCCTCCAAGTGCTCTCCCTTCCCCACAAATGCAGGATAATCTTTCCTCATTACTCATTCACTCGCTTATTGTAGTCCCCCGCTCCACAGGCCCAGCAAAGACCAAGAAAGACAAGCGGTACGTCAGCAAACAGATTTAACACTTCTCTCTTCTATTATGGTCATACTGCTGCCCTCTAGTAACACTACATGGCAACTGCAGCATGATGATGTGATTTTGAAGGGGGCTGTCCTATGCAAATAATGTCCTCCCATGCTTACTTTGGCCTGAGACATTCACAGGCTTCCATCATGATATGGCCTCCAACATATGGCTTTCAGCAGAATTTTAAGCTTGACAACTTGTCTTAGGCTAAAGCTTTTCCTACTCGAAGGTCGCTCATGGGAAAGCACCCTCATTTAGCAGGGTGCCAAATTGTCTGCAGTCTTCCTCTAAACAGAACATGGGCGTTCGTGGGCGTTCGGGGGCCTTGCTTGCTAGCTAACGACTGAGTGCTGGGTTGTTTAAAGACCCAGGGCCAGGCCAGGCCAGCTGCTGCAACAGGCATGATGCAGGCCCAATGAAGCACACGCCGGACTTTACCCTTTTCTGACTCTTGAAAACTTCAACATGTCTGTCTTCTGATTGCACCTAATAAAGGGAGTTTGACCAGCTCCAAACTTTGCCCATCATTTCGTGAGTGAGAGCTAACACTAGGCCAATATGCCTAGCCAGCAGCACAGGCACTATCCCCCTGATTACACAGCTCTGTTCACACCAAAATGAAAAATCCCCACCACTCAACCTATTTTACTATTTGTGGGAGGCTTATTTCTGCTCAGTTATAGCCCCTAGGCCACATTCGCCCTACGAAATGCCAAATTCAAAGACAAGAAATCAATAGATTGATAACTGAAGATAATGCTTTACCCATATTTCACCTACTAATGAAAAAGGGGGCTGCATGGGAGTCAGGAGAGAAAATATTTATAATTTTCAGGCACTGGTGCAAAAAAGAGTGTCTGAAATTGCTCCTGGTTTTTATAAAATCGAAATATTAGTTAATGGAAAAAAAAAGAAAAACATTTTTTTTTCCACCCATGGCGGGATTTGAACCCTCGGCCAGGGGAGCTTTCAGCATCAGAGGCAGATGACATTACCACTGAGCTATTGCTCCTTGCTGGTAATCAGGGATTCAGGAGCATCTATAAGCTACATACAGGCCCCCTAGTCTACATGACACACCATAGCCATGATATAGGGACTATTGGAAATAATACAAACATGGAAGCCCGTGTGGTCCAGTGGGTAAGTTCCTGCCTTCCACCCAGGCGACCAGGGTTCAAATCCCGGGTTCGGCACCAGATGACTGATGGCGGTGATGCAGAGGTAAGTCGGTAAGTAAAATGTGTGGAGGTGTGCCTGTCTGGTGATTGGTGGATGTAAGAGTGGTTGGTGTGTAAGGAGAGAAGCCTGAATGGTGGAGAACAGAGTGGTTGGAGTGTCTGGGCAGAGAGAGTGAGGTTCAGGCCCAGGCCGAGTGGGAGTAGAGTAGAGTAGAGGGGAGGAGCCACAGAGGGGGAGTGTGAATGGGTGGAGTAAAAAAGGAAAGCAGAGAGAGGGGGGGGGCATAGTTCGGGGAGGAGCCTAGGGACAGGTGGTGGCATACAGCCTGGGGGAGGAGCCACAGAGGGGGAGTGTGAATGGGTGGAGTAAGAAAGGAAAGCAGAAAGAAGGGGGGGCATAGTTGGGGGGAGGAGCCTAGGGTGGTGGCATACAGCCTAGGAGGGACCAAGGGGAGGGGCATGTGTAGAGAGGGGTGGGGCCACAGAGGAAAGGGAGAAGTAGGCAGAGTCTGGGGCAATAGGTCAGGGGGCGGAGCATAGGGGAGTGAGCCCAACAAGGAAAGAGTACCCCTCCCCCTTCAGCAAACAGAGGGGGGGTGACCTGATAGGAGGGGCACTACGATAGTAGACCCCCAACATTTTATGACCGCTCCCTCCCCCTCCCCAAATACAGAGTGGGGGGGACAAATTTTGGGGAGCAGTGTAAAAAAGGGGTGTTGGGGTGCATTACAAAAGAGGGTGCTAGAAGGCACAGAATGATGTGGTTTGGCTTTGGGTGCGCTACCCATCATTTTTTTTTGCCCCCCCCCTTTTCCGGGGAGAGGGGGTGTACCCCAAAAGTATAGGGGCAACAGAGGGAACTTAGGGGAACAGCCTTAGGGCACTTTTTTATTACCGACCACAAGGGGGGCACCAGACAGACATACTGTAGTTATGGTATTGAAAGAGGTGACAGCAAGGAGCACGTGGTAAGACACGGTGAGGGGGGACAAGGCACCCCAAGTTTTTATTACCCCCACCCCCCACCCTCGCAGGATCTGTTATGAGGTCTCTTGGGGTAGTTGTATTGAAAACAGATGCTTAAGACACTGAAGGGAAGGGGAATGTTGACAAGTGTCCCCCCCATTGTGTGGGTACTTTCTTGTGCGATACCCTCTTCTTCATTTACTCACCACAAAGGAGCAGCCACAAAATGACAATTGCTGTGATGGTAGTACTGAAAGGGGCTTTATAAGGTAGAGAACCAGAAGGAAGGCGAGCTTCAAGTGGCACTTGGAGGAATGGCCATCTGAGCACAGGTGGGCAACTAAGAAAGAAGGGGAAAAGTGGGTGAACAGGAAGCAGAGATGCCCGCTATGACAGCTGAGAGCATTCAAATTTGGTGAATAAGGCGGGTGGTTTGGGGAAGTAGATGAATGAGTCAGGGAGACGGCGCATGTGGCAATTGGTTGGATGTGGCATAGAGAATAATCATGGCATGCAAACTAGGCAGTAGTCCCTGAATTGGCAGCGTCTGCAGAGAGTTTGGGGTGCTCGACAAGTGACTTGTCCTCCTTGGATTGGGTATATAATCCACAGAGGGAAGGTCACAGCTTATAGTGAGGCAGATCGTGTATATCGAATTTAAAGAAGGGTAGTTTGAGTGTGCGGAGAGGGGCTGCACGGAGTGGTAAGTGGATAGGGTGCCGAGCAATGTGCATCCAACTGGTCACTGGAGGCTGGACAGTGGCAAAGCACCTGGGTTACTGGGAGAATTACAAAAGGAGGGCCGAAAGGAAGGGTGTTTATGGTCATTCAGATACTAGGACGGAACACTTGCAGTGGCAATGAGATGGGGGTATTGAGAAGTCACAAATGGTGTCCCAGGGGTAGAGGTATGGGGATCAGATATTCCTGCTAGGGTGTAATGTGCCACCCTGCCCCTTTTTTTTGTGCAGCCTGGTTCCCTCTCTAGTTTCTCTCCATTGTCCTTCTATCCTGCAGATGATTAGAGCAAGCTTCCTAACGTTTTTCTTGGCCTCATATCCCCAATTATGTGCCTGACATGCCTGGCCTAAGGATACTCCCAAAGAGTATGCTACTTATATTCTGGGAAGAGCCTCACTAGTTCTGCCTATTTATGCAGCAACAAGGCAAATCTTACAACCTGCAAAGTTGGAAGCTTTGAGATGAAGTAAAGGTTTTTATTTTGTGGAAAATGCTCTTCTATGCTTCTTCTCTCATCTGAAGGCCATGGGCTCCTGTTCTTCTCTCACGTGTCCTTTCAAAGAGACAGATGACACACTCACCCAATCACTCAGCAAACATCTATGCTTTAACTCTGTCATCTTGCCGTTTTCCCTCCAAGTGCTCTCCCTTCCCCACAAATGCAGGATAATCTTTCCTCATTACTCATTCACTCGCTTATTGTAGTCCCCCGCTCCACAGGCCCAGCAAAGACCAAGAAAGACAAGCGGTACGTCAGCAAACAGATTTAACACTTCTCTCTTCTATTATGGTCATACTGCTGCCCTCTAGTAACACTACATGGCAACTGCAGCATGATGATGTGATTTTGAAGGGGGCTGTCCTATGCAAATAATGTCCTCCCATGCTTACTTTGGCCTGAGACATTCACAGGCTTCCATCATGATATGGCCTCCAACATATGGCTTTCAGCAGAATTTTAAGCTTGACAACTTGTCTTAGGCTAAAGCTTTTCCTACTCGAAGGTCGCTCATGGGAAAGCACCCTCATTTAGCAGGGTGCCAAATTGTCTGCAGTCTTCCTCTAAACAGAACATGGGCGTTCGTGGGCGTTCGGGGGCCTTGCTTGCTAGCTAACGACTGAGTGCTGGGTTGTTTAAAGACCCAGGGCCAGGCCAGGCCAGCTGCTGCAACAGGCATGATGCAGGCCCAATGAAGCACACGCCGGACTTTACCCTTTTCTGACTCTTGAAAACTTCAACATGTCTGTCTTCTGATTGCACCTAATAAAGGGAGTTTGACCAGCTCCAAACTTTGCCCATCATTTCGTGAGTGAGAGCTAACACTAGGCCAATATGCCTAGCCAGCAGCACAGGCACTATCCCCCTGATTACACAGCTCTGTTCACACCAAAATGAAAAATCCCCACCACTCAACCTATTTTACTATTTGTGGGAGGCTTATTTCTGCTCAGTTATAGCCCCTAGGCCACATTCGCCCTACGAAATGCCAAATTCAAAGACAAGAAATCAATAGATTGATAACTGAAGATAATGCTTTACCCATATTTCACCTACTAATGAAAAAGGGGGCTGCATGGGAGTCAGGAGAGAAAATATTTATAATTTTCAGGCACTGGTGCAAAAAAGAGTGTCTGAAATTGCTCCTGGTTTTTATAAAATCGAAATATTAGTTAATGGAAAAAAAAAGAAAAACATTTTTTTTTCCACCCATGGCGGGATTTGAACCCTCGGCCAGGGGAGCTTTCAGCATCAGAGGCAGATGACATTACCACTGAGCTATTGCTCCTTGCTGGTAATCAGGGATTCAGGAGCATCTATAAGCTACATACAGGCCCCCTAGTCTACATGACACACCATAGCCATGATATAGGGACTATTGGAAATAATACAAACATGGAAGCCCGTGTGGTCCAGTGGGTAAGTTCCTGCCTTCCACCCAGGCGACCAGGGTTCAAATCCCGGGTTCGGCACCAGATGACTGATGGCGGTGATGCAGAGGTAAGTCGGTAAGTAAAATGTGTGGAGGTGTGCCTGTCTGGTGATTGGTGGATGTAAGAGTGGTTGGTGTGTAAGGAGAGAAGCCTGAATGGTGGAGAACAGAGTGGTTGGAGTGTCTGGGCAGAGAGAGTGAGGTTCAGGCCCAGGCCGAGTGGGAGTAGAGGGGAGGAGCCACAGAGGGGGAGTGTGAATGGGCGGAGTAAAAAAGGAAAGCAGAGAGAGGGGGGGGCATAGTTCGGGGAGGAGCCTAGGGACAGGTGGTGGCATACAGCCTGGGGGAGGAGCCACAGAGGGGGAGTGTGAATGGGTGGAGTAAGAAAGGAAAGCAGAAAGAAGGGGGGGCATAGTTGGGGGGAGGAGCCTAGGGTGGTGGCATACAGCCTAGGAGGGACCAAGGGGAGGGGCATGTGTAGAGAGGGGTGGGGCCACAGAGGAAAGGGAGAAGTAGGCAGAGTCTGGGGCAATAGGTCAGGGGGCGGAGCATAGGGGAGTGAGCCCAACAAGGAAAGAGTACCCCTCCCCCTTCAGCAAACAGAGGGGGGGTGACCTGATAGGAGGGGCACTACGATAGTAGACCCCCAACATTTTATGACCGCTCCCTCCCCCTCCCCAAATACAGAGTGGGGGGGACAAATTTTGGGGAGCAGTGTAAAAAAGGGGTGTTGGGGTGCATTACAAAAGAGGGTGCTAGAAGGCACAGAATGATGTGGTTTGGCTTTGGGTGCGCTACCCATCATTTTTTTTTGCCCCCCCCCTTTTCCGGGGAGAGGGGGTGTACCCCAAAAGTATAGGGGCAACAGAGGGAACTTAGGGGAACAGCCTTAGGGCACTTTTTTATTACCGACCACAAGGGGGGCACCAGACAGACATACTGTAGTTATGGTATTGAAAGAGGTGACAGCAAGGAGCACGTGGTAAGACACGGTGAGGGGGGACAAGGCACCCCAAGTTTTTATTACCCCCACCCCCCACCCTCGCAGGATCTGTTATGAGGTCTCTTGGGGTAGTTGTATTGAAAACAGATGCTTAAGACACTGAAGGGAAGGGGAATGTTGACAAGTGTCCCCCCCATTGTGTGGGTACTTTCTTGTGCGATACCCTCTTCTTCATTTACTCACCACAAAGGAGCAGCCACAAAATGACAATTGCTGTGATGGTAGTACTGAAAGGGGCTTTATAAGGTAGAGAACCAGAAGGAAGGCGAGCTTCAAGTGGCACTTGGAGGAATGGCCATCTGAGCACAGGTGGGCAACTAAGAAAGAAGGGGAAAAGTGGGTGAACAGGAAGCAGAGATGCCCGCTATGACAGCTGAGAGCATTCAAATTTGGTGAATAAGGCGGGTGGTTTGGGGAAGTAGATGAATGAGTCAGGGAGACGGCGCATGTGGCAATTGGTTGGATGTGGCATAGAGAATAATCATGGCATGCAAACTAGGCAGTAGTCCCTGAATTGGCAGCGTCTGCAGAGAGTTTGGGGTGCTCGACAAGTGACTTGTCCTCCTTGGATTGGGTATATAATCCACAGAGGGAAGGTCACAGCTTATAGTGAGGCAGATCGTGTATATCGAATTTAAAGAAGGGTAGTTTGAGTGTGCGGAGAGGGGCTGCACGGAGTGGTAAGTGGATAGGGTGCCGAGCAATGTGCATCCAACTGGTCACTGGAGGCTGGACAGTGGCAAAGCACCTGGGTTACTGGGAGAATTACAAAAGGAGGGCCGAAAGGAAGGGTGTTTATGGTCATTCAGATACTAGGACGGAACACTTGAGTGGCAATGAGATGGGGGTATTGAGAAGTCACAAATGGTGTCCCAGGGGTAGAGGTATGGGGATCAGATATTCCTGCTAGGGTGTAATGTGCCACCCTGCCCCTTTTTTTTGTGCAGCCTGGTTCCCTCTCTAGTTTCTCTCCATTGTCCTTCTATCCTGCAGATGATTAGAGCAAGCTTCCTAACGTTTTTCTTGGCCTCATATCCCCAATTATGTGCCTGACATGCCTGGCCTAAGGATACTCCCAAAGAGTATGCTACTTATATTCTGGGAAGAGCCTCACTAGTTCTGCCTATTTATGCAGCAACAAGGCAAATCTTACAACCTGCAAAGTTGGAAGCTTTGAGATGAAGTAAAGGTTTTTATTTTGTGGAAAATGCTCTTCTATGCTTCTTCTCTCATCTGAAGGCCATGGGCTCCTGTTCTTCTCTCACGTGTCCTTTCAAAGAGACAGATGACACACTCACCCAATCACTCAGCAAACATCTATGCTTTAACTCTGTCATCTTGCCGTTTTCCCTCCAAGTGCTCTCCCTTCCCCACAAATGCAGGATAATCTTTCCTCATTACTCATTCACTCGCTTATTGTAGTCCCCCGCTCCACAGGCCCAGCAAAGACCAAGAAAGACAAGCGGTACGTCAGCAAACAGATTTAACACTTCTCTCTTCTATTATGGTCATACTGCTGCCCTCTAGTAACACTACATGGCAACTGCAGCATGATGATGTGATTTTGAAGGGGGCTGTCCTATGCAAATAATGTCCTCCCATGCTTACTTTGGCCTGAGACATTCACAGGCTTCCATCATGATATGGCCTCCAACATATGGCTTTCAGCAGAATTTTAAGCTTGACAACTTGTCTTAGGCTAAAGCTTTTCCTACTCGAAGGTCGCTCATGGGAAAGCACCCTCATTTAGCAGGGTGCCAAATTGTCTGCAGTCTTCCTCTAAACAGAACATGGGCGTTCGTGGGCGTTCGGGGGCCTTGCTTGCTAGCTAACGACTGAGTGCTGGGTTGTTTAAAGACCCAGGGCCAGGCCAGGCCAGCTGCTGCAACAGGCATGATGCAGGCCCAATGAAGCACACGCCGGACTTTACCCTTTTCTGACTCTTGAAAACTTCAACATGTCTGTCTTCTGATTGCACCTAATAAAGGGAGTTTGACCAGCTCCAAACTTTGCCCATCATTTCGTGAGTGAGAGCTAACACTAGGCCAATATGCCTAGCCAGCAGCACAGGCACTATCCCCCTGATTACACAGCTCTGTTCACACCAAAATGAAAAATCCCCACCACTCAACCTATTTTACTATTTGTGGGAGGCTTATTTCTGCTCAGTTATAGCCCCTAGGCCACATTCGCCCTACGAAATGCCAAATTCAAAGACAAGAAATCAATAGATTGATAACTGAAGATAATGCTTTACCCATATTTCACCTACTAATGAAAAAGGGGGCTGCATGGGAGTCAGGAGAGAAAATATTTATAATTTTCAGGCACTGGTGCAAAAAAGAGTGTCTGAAATTGCTCCTGGTTTTTATAAAATCGAAATATTAGTTAATGGAAAAAAAAAGAAAAACATTTTTTTTTCCACCCATGGCGGGATTTGAACCCTCGGCCAGGGGAGCTTTCAGCATCAGAGGCAGATGACATTACCACTGAGCTATTGCTCCTTGCTGGTAATCAGGGATTCAGGAGCATCTATAAGCTACATACAGGCCCCCTAGTCTACATGACACACCATAGCCATGATATAGGGACTATTGGAAATAATACAAACATGGAAGCCCGTGTGGTCCAGTGGGTAAGTTCCTGCCTTCCACCCAGGCGACCAGGGTTCAAATCCCGGGTTCGGCACCAGATGACTGATGGCGGTGATGCAGAGGTAAGTCGGTAAGTAAAATGTGTGGAGGTGTGCCTGTCTGGTGATTGGTGGATGTAAGAGTGGTTGGTGTGTAAGGAGAGAAGCCTGAATGGTGGAGAACAGAGTGGTTGGAGTGTCTGGGCAGAGAGAGTGAGGTTCAGGCCCAGGCCGAGTGGGAGTAGAGTAGAGTAGAGGGGAGGAGCCACAGAGGGGGAGTGTGAATGGGTGGAGTAAAAAAGGAAAGCAGAGAGAGGGGGGGGGCATAGTTCGGGGAGGAGCCTAGGGACAGGTGGTGGCATACAGCCTGGGGGAGGAGCCACAGAGGGGGAGTGTGAATGGGTGGAGTAAGAAAGGAAAGCAGAAAGAAGGGGGGGCATAGTTGGGGGGAGGAGCCTAGGGTGGTGGCATACAGCCTAGGAGGGACCAAGGGGAGGGGCATGTGTAGAGAGGGGTGGGGCCACAGAGGAAAGGGAGAAGTAGGCAGAGTCTGGGGCAATAGGTCAGGGGGCGGAGCATAGGGGAGTGAGCCCAACAAGGAAAGAGTACCCCTCCCCCTTCAGCAAACAGAGGGGGGGTGACCTGATAGGAGGGGCACTACGATAGTAGACCCCCAACATTTTATGACCGCTCCCTCCCCCTCCCCAAATACAGAGTGGGGGGGACAAATTTTGGGGAGCAGTGTAAAAAAGGGGTGTTGGGGTGCATTACAAAAGAGGGTGCTAGAAGGCACAGAATGATGTGGTTTGGCTTTGGGTGCGCTACCCATCATTTTTTTTTGCCCCCCCCCTTTTCCGGGGAGAGGGGGTGTACCCCAAAAGTATAGGGGCAACAGAGGGAACTTAGGGGAACAGCCTTAGGGCACTTTTTTATTACCGACCACAAGGGGGGCACCAGACAGACATACTGTAGTTATGGTATTGAAAGAGGTGACAGCAAGGAGCACGTGGTAAGACACGGTGAGGGGGGACAAGGCACCCCAAGTTTTTATTACCCCCACCCCCCACCCTCGCAGGATCTGTTATGAGGTCTCTTGGGGTAGTTGTATTGAAAACAGATGCTTAAGACACTGAAGGGAAGGGGAATGTTGACAAGTGTCCCCCCCATTGTGTGGGTACTTTCTTGTGCGATACCCTCTTCTTCATTTACTCACCACAAAGGAGCAGCCACAAAATGACAATTGCTGTGATGGTAGTACTGAAAGGGGCTTTATAAGGTAGAGAACCAGAAGGAAGGCGAGCTTCAAGTGGCACTTGGAGGAATGGCCATCTGAGCACAGGTGGGCAACTAAGAAAGAAGGGGAAAAGTGGGTGAACAGGAAGCAGAGATGCCCGCTATGACAGCTGAGAGCATTCAAATTTGGTGAATAAGGCGGGTGGTTTGGGGAAGTAGATGAATGAGTCAGGGAGACGGCGCATGTGGCAATTGGTTGGATGTGGCATAGAGAATAATCATGGCATGCAAACTAGGCAGTAGTCCCTGAATTGGCAGCGTCTGCAGAGAGTTTGGGGTGCTCGACAAGTGACTTGTCCTCCTTGGATTGGGTATATAATCCACAGAGGGAAGGTCACAGCTTATAGTGAGGCAGATCGTGTATATCGAATTTAAAGAAGGGTAGTTTGAGTGTGCGGAGAGGGGCTGCACGGAGTGGTAAGTGGATAGGGTGCCGAGCAATGTGCATCCAACTGGTCACTGGAGGCTGGACAGTGGCAAAGCACCTGGGTTACTGGGAGAATTACAAAAGGAGGGCCGAAAGGAAGGGTGTTTATGGTCATTCAGATACTAGGACGGAACACTTGCAGTGGCAATGAGATGGGGGTATTGAGAAGTCACAAATGGTGTCCCAGGGGTAGAGGTATGGGGATCAGATATTCCTGCTAGGGTGTAATGTGCCACCCTGCCCCTTTTTTTTGTGCAGCCTGGTTCCCTCTCTAGTTTCTCTCCATTGTCCTTCTATCCTGCAGATGATTAGAGCAAGCTTCCTAACGTTTTTCTTGGCCTCATATCCCCAATTATGTGCCTGACATGCCTGGCCTAAGGATACTCCCAAAGAGTATGCTACTTATATTCTGGGAAGAGCCTCACTAGTTCTGCCTATTTATGCAGCAACAAGGCAAATCTTACAACCTGCAAAGTTGGAAGCTTTGAGATGAAGTAAAGGTTTTTATTTTGTGGAAAATGCTCTTCTATGCTTCTTCTCTCATCTGAAGGCCATGGGCTCCTGTTCTTCTCTCACGTGTCCTTTCAAAGAGACAGATGACACACTCACCCAATCACTCAGCAAACATCTATGCTTTAACTCTGTCATCTTGCCGTTTTCCCTCCAAGTGCTCTCCCTTCCCCACAAATGCAGGATAATCTTTCCTCATTACTCATTCACTCGCTTATTGTAGTCCCCCGCTCCACAGGCCCAGCAAAGACCAAGAAAGACAAGCGGTACGTCAGCAAACAGATTTAACACTTCTCTCTTCTATTATGGTCATACTGCTGCCCTCTAGTAACACTACATGGCAACTGCAGCATGATGATGTGATTTTGAAGGGGGCTGTCCTATGCAAATAATGTCCTCCCATGCTTACTTTGGCCTGAGACATTCACAGGCTTCCATCATGATATGGCCTCCAACATATGGCTTTCAGCAGAATTTTAAGCTTGACAACTTGTCTTAGGCTAAAGCTTTTCCTACTCGAAGGTCGCTCATGGGAAAGCACCCTCATTTAGCAGGGTGCCAAATTGTCTGCAGTCTTCCTCTAAACAGAACATGGGCGTTCGTGGGCGTTCGGGGGCCTTGCTTGCTAGCTAACGACTGAGTGCTGGGTTGTTTAAAGACCCAGGGCCAGGCCAGGCCAGCTGCTGCAACAGGCATGATGCAGGCCCAATGAAGCACACG
Organism: Pleurodeles waltl; assembly: GCF_031143425.1. Taxonomy (NCBI): domain Eukaryota; kingdom Metazoa; phylum Chordata; class Amphibia; order Caudata; family Salamandridae; genus Pleurodeles; species Pleurodeles waltl. The sequence continues at coordinate 541,231,893 of NC_090443.1, read as the reverse complement.
CCGGACTTTACCCTTTTCTGACTCTTGAAAACTTCAACATGTCTGTCTTCTGATTGCACCTAATAAAGGGAGTTTGACCAGCTCCAAACTTTGCCCATCATTTCGTGAGTGAGAGCTAACACTAGGCCAATATGCCTAGCCAGCAGCACAGGCACTATCCCCCTGATTACACAGCTCTGTTCACACCAAAATGAAAAATCCCCACCACTCAACCTATTTTACTATTTGTGGGAGGCTTATTTCTGCTCAGTTATAGCCCCTAGGCCACATTCGCCCTACGAAATGCCAAATTCAAAGACAAGAAATCAATAGATTGATAACTGAAGATAATGCTTTACCCATATTTCACCTACTAATGAAAAAGGGGGCTGCATGGGAGTCAGGAGAGAAAATATTTATAATTTTCAGGCACTGGTGCAAAAAAGAGTGTCTGAAATTGCTCCTGGTTTTTATAAAATCGAAATATTAGTTAATGGAAAAAAAAAGAAAAACATTTTTTTTTCCACCCATGGCGGGATTTGAACCCTCGGCCAGGGGAGCTTTCAGCATCAGAGGCAGATGACATTACCACTGAGCTATTGCTCCTTGCTGGTAATCAGGGATTCAGGAGCATCTATAAGCTACATACAGGCCCCCTAGTCTACATGACACACCATAGCCATGATATAGGGACTATTGGAAATAATACAAACATGGAAGCCCGTGTGGTCCAGTAGGTAAGTTCCTGCCTTCCACCCAGGCGACCAGGGTTCAAATCCCGGGTTCGGCACCAGATGACTGATGGCGGTGATGCAGAGGTAAGTCGGTAAGTAAAATGTGTGGAGGTGTGCCTGTCTGGTGATTGGTGGATGTAAGAGTGGTTGGTGTGTAAGGAGAGAAGCCTGAATGGTGGAGAACAGAGTGGTTGGAGTGTCTGGGCAGAGAGAGTGAGGTTCAGGCCCAGGCCGAGTGGGAGTAGAGTAGAGGGGAGGAGCCACAGAGGGGGAGTGTGAATGGGCGGAGTAAAAAAGGAAAGCAGAGAGAGAGGGGGGGGCATAGTTCGGGGAGGAGCCTAGGGACAGGTGGTGGCATACAGCCTGGGGGAGGAGCCACAGAGGGGGAGTGTGAATGGGTGGAGTAAGAAAGGAAAGCAGAAAGAAGGGGGGGCATAGTTGGGGGGAGGAGCCAAGGGTGGTGGCATACAGCCTAGGAGGGACCAAGGGGAGGGGCATGTGTAGAGAGGGGTGGGGCCACAGAGGAAAGGGAGAAGTAGGCAGAGTCTGGGGCAATAGGTCAGGGGGCGGAGCATAGGGGAGTGAGCCCAACAAGGAAAGAGTACCCCTCCCCCTTCAGCAAACAGAGGGGGGGTGACCTGATAGGAGGGGCACTACGATAGTAGACCCCCAACATTTTATGACCGCTCCCTCCCCCTCCCCAAATACAGAGTGGGGGGGACAAATTTTGGGGAGCAGTGTAAAAAAGGGGTGTTGGGGTGCATTACAAAAGAGGGTGCTAGAAGGCACAGAATGATGTGGTTTGGCTTTGGGTGCGCTACCCATCATTTTTTTTTGCCCCCCCCCCTTTCCGGGGAGAGGGGGTGTACCCCAAAAGTATAGGGGCAACAGAGGGAACTTAGGGGAACAGCCTTAGGGCACTTTTTTATTACCGACCACAAGGGGGGCACCAGACAGACATACTGTAGTTATGGTATTGAAAGAGGTGACAGCAAGGAGCACGTGGTAAGACACGGTGAGGGGGGACAAGGCATCCCAAGTTTTTATTACACCCACCCTCGCAGGATCTGTTATGAGGTCTCTTGGGGTAGTTGTATTGAAAACAGATGCTTCAGACACTGAAGGGAAGGGGAATGTTGACAAGTGTCCCCCCCATTGTGTGGGTACTTTCTTGTGCGATACCCTCTTCTTCATTTACTCACCACAAAGGAGCAGCCACAAAATGACAATTGCTGTGATGGTAGTACTGAAAGGGGCTTTATAAGGTAGAGAACCAGAAGGAAGGCGAGCTTCAAGTGGCACTTGGAGGAATGGCCATCTGAGCACAGGTGGGCAACTAAGAAAGAAGGGGAAAAGTGGGTGAACAGGAAGCAGAGATGCCCGCTATGACAGCTGAGAGCATTCAAATTTAGTGAATAAGGCGGGTGGTTTGGGGAAGTAGATGAATGAGTCAGGGAGACGGCGCATGTGGCAATTGGTTGGATGTGGCATAGAGAATAATCATGGCATGCAAACTAGGCAGTAGTCCCTGAATTGGCAGCGTCTGCAGAGAGTTTGGGGTGCTCGACAAGTGACTTGTCCTCCTTGGATTGGGTATATAATCCACAGAGGGAAGGTCACAGCTTATAGTGAGGCAGATCGTGTATATCGAATTTAAAGAAGGGTAGTTTGAGTGTGCGGAGAGGGGCTGCACGGAGTGGTAAGTGGATAGGTTGCCGAGCAATGTGCATCCAACTGGTCACTGGAGGCTGGACAGTGGCAAAGCACCTGGGTTACTGGGAGAATTACAAAAGGAGGGCCGAAAGGAAGGGTGTTTATGGTCATTCAGATACTAGGACGGAACACTTGAGTGGCAATGAGATGGGGGTATTGAGAAGTCACAAATGGTGTCCCAGGGGTAGAGGTATGGGGATCAGATATTCCTGCTAGGGTGTAATGTGCCACCCTGCCCCTTTTTTTTGTGCAGCCTGGTTCCCTCTCTAGTTTCTCTCCATTGTCCTTCTATCCTGCAGATGATTAGAGCAAGCTTCCTAACGTTTTTCTTGGCCTCATATCCCCAATTATGTGCCTGACATGCCTGGCCTAAGGATACTCCCAAAGAGTATGCTACTTATATTCTGGGAAGAGCCTCACTAGTTCTGCCTATTTATGCAGCAACAAGGCAAATCTTACAACCTGCAAAGTTGGAAGCTTTGAGATGAAGTAAAGGTTTTTATTTTGTGGAAAATGCTCTTCTATGCTTCTTCTCTCATCTGAAGGCCATGGGCTCCTGTTCTTCTCTCACGTGTCCTTTCAAAGAGACAGATGACACACTCACCCAATCACTCAGCAAACATCTATGCTTTAACTCTGTCATCTTGCCGTTTTCCCTCCAAGTGCTCTCCCTTCCCCACAAATGCAGGATAATCTTTCCTCATTACTCATTCACTCGCTTATTGTAGTCCCCCGCTCCACAGGCCCAGCAAAGACCAAGAAAGACAAGCGGTACGTCAGCAAACAGATTTAACACTTCTCTCTTCTATTATGGTCATACTGCTGCCCTCTAGTAACACTACATGGCAACTGCAGCATGATGATGTGATTTTGAAGGGGGCTGTCCTATGCAAATAATGTCCTCCCATGCTTACTTTGGCCTGAGACATTCACAGGCTTCCATCATGATATGGCCTCCAACATATGGCTTTCAGCAGAATTTTAAGCTTGACAACTTGTCTTAGGCTAAAGCTTTTCCTACTCGAAGGTCGCTCATGGGAAAGCACCCTCATTTAGCAGGGTGCCAAATTGTCTGCAGTCTTCCTCTAAACAGAACATGGGCGTTCGTGGGCGTTCGGGGGCCTTGCTTGCTAGCTAACGACTGAGTGCTGGGTTGTTTAAAGACCCAGGGCCAGGCCAGGCCAGCTGCTGCAACAGGCATGATGCAGGCCCAATGAAGCACACGCCGGACTTTACCCTTTTCTGACTCTTGAAAACTTCAACATGTCTGTCTTCTGATTGCACCTAATAAAGGGAGTTTGACCAGCTCCAAACTTTGCCCATCATTTCGTGAGTGAGAGCTAACACTAGGCCAATATGCCTAGCCAGCAGCACAGGCACTATCCCCCTGATTACACAGCTCTGTTCACACCAAAATGAAAAATCCCCACCACTCAACCTATTTTACTATTTGTGGGAGGCTTATTTCTGCTCAGTTATAGCCCCTAGGCCACATTCGCCCTACGAAATGCCAAATTCAAAGACAAGAAATCAATAGATTGATAACTGAAGATAATGCTTTACCCATATTTCACCTACTAATGAAAAAGGGGGCTGCATGGGAGTCAGGAGAGAAAATATTTATAATTTTCAGGCACTGGTGCAAAAAAGAGTGTCTGAAATTGCTCCTGGTTTTTATAAAATCGAAATATTAGTTAATGGAAAAAAAAAGAAAAACATTTTTTTTTCCACCCATGGCGGGATTTGAACCCTCAGCCAGGGGAGCTTTCAGCATCAGAGGCAGATGACATTACCACTGAGCTATTGCTCCTTGCTGGTAATCAGGGATTCAGGAGCATCTATAAGCTACATACAGGCCCCCTAGGCTACATGACACACCATAGCCATGATATAGGGACTATTGGAAATAATACAAACATGGAAGCCCGTGTGGTCCAGTGGGTAAGTTCCTGCCTTCCACCCAGACGACCAGGGTTCAAATCCCGGGTTCGGCACCAGATGACTGATGGCGGTGATGCAGAGGTAAGTCGGTAAGTAAAATGTGTGGAGGTGTGCCTGTCTGGTGATTGGTGGATGTAAGAGTGGTTGGTGTGTAAGGAGAGAAGCCTGATTGGTGGAGAACAGAGTGGTTGGAGTGTCTGGGCAGAGAGAGTGAGGTTCAGGCCCAGGCCGAGTGGGAGTAGAGTAGAGTAGAGGGGAGGAGCCACAGAGGGGGAGTGTGAATGGGCGGAGTAAAAAAGGAAAGCAGAGAGAGAGGGGGGGGCATAGTTCGGGGAGGAGCCTAGGGACAGGTGGTGGCATACAGCCTGGGGGAGGAGCCACAGAGGGGGAGTGTGAATGGGTGGAGTAAGAAAGGAAAGCAGAAAGAAGGGGGGGCATAGTTGGGGGGAGGAGCCTAGGGTGGTGGCATACAGCCTAGGAGGGACCAAGGGGAGGGGCATGTGTAGAGAGGGGTGGGGCCACAGAGGAAAGGGAGAAGTAGGCAGAGTCTGGGGCAATAGGTCAGGGGGCGGAGCATAGGGGAGTGAGCCCAACAAGGAAAGAGTACCCCTCCCCCTTCAGCAAACAGAGGGGGGGTGACCTGATAGGAGGGGCACTACGATAGTAGACCCCCAACATTTTATGACCGCTCCCTCCCCCTCCCCAAATACAGAGTGGGGGGGACAAATTTTGGGGAGCAGTGTAAAAAAGGGGTGTTGGGGTGCATTACAAAAGAGGGTGCTAGAAGGCACAGAATGATGTGGTTTGGCTTTGGGTGCGCTACCCATCATTTTCCCCCCCCCCCCCCTTTTCCGGGGAGGGGGGGTGTACCCCAAAAGTATAGGGGCAACAGAGGGAACTTAGGGGAACAGCCTTAGGGCACTTTTTTATTACCGACCACAAGGGGGGCACCAGACAGACATACTGTAGTTATGGTATTGAAAGAGGTGACAGCAAGGAGCACGTGGTAAGACACGGTGAGGGGGGACAAGGCACCCCAAGTTTTTATTACCCCCACCCCCCACCCTCGCAGGATCTGTTATGAGGTCTCTTGGGGTAGTTGTATTGAAAACAGATGCTTAAGACACTGAAGGGAAGGGGAATGTTGACAAGTGTCCCCCCCATTGTGTGGGTACTTTCTTGTGCGATACCCTCTTCTTCATTTACTCACCACAAAGGAGCAGCCACAAAATGACAATTGCTGTGATGGTAGTACTGAAAGGGGCTTTATAAGGTAGAGAACCAGAAGGAAGGCGAGCTTCAAGTGGCACTTGGAGGAATGGCCATCTGAGCACAGGTGGGCAACTAAGAAAGAAGGGGAAAAGTGGGTGAACAGGAAGCAGAGATGCCCGCTATGACAGCTGAGAGCATTCAAATTTGGTGAATAAGGCGGGTGGTTTGGGGAAGTAGATGAATGAGTCAGGGAGACGGCGCATGTGGCAATTGGTTGGATGTGGCATAGAGAATAATCATGGCATGCAAACTAGGCAGTAGTCCCTGAATTGGCAGCGTCTGCAGAGAGTTTGGGGTGCTCGACAAGTGACTTGTCCTCCTTGGATTGGGTATATAATCCACAGAGGGAAGGTCACAGCTTATAGTGAGGCAGATCGTGTATATCGAATTTAAAGAAGGGTAGTTTGAGTGTGCGGAGAGGGGCTGCACGGAGTGGTAAGTGGATAGGGTGCCGAGCAATGTGCATCCAACTGGTCACTGGAGGCTGGACAGTGGCAAAGCACCTGGGTTACTGGGAGAATTACAAAAGGAGGGCCGAAAGGAAGGGTGTTTATGGTCATTCAGATACTAGGACGGAACACTTGAGTGGCAATGAGATGGGGGTATTGAGAAGTCACAAATGGTGTCCCAGGGGTAGAGGTATGGGGATCAGATATTCCTGCTAGGGTGTAATGTGCCACCCTGCCCCTTTTTTTTGTGCAGCCTGGTTCCCTCTCTAGTTTCTCTCCATTGTCCTTCTATCCTGCAGATGATTAGAGCAAGCTTCCTAACGTTTTTCTTGGCCTCATATCCCCAATTATGTGCCTGACATGCCTGGCCTAAGGATACTCCCAAAGAGTATGCTACTTATATTCTGGGAAGAGCCTCACTAGTTCTGCCTATTTATGCAGCAACAAGGCAAATCTTACAACCTGCAAAGTTGGAAGCTTTGAGATGAAGTAAAGGTTTTTATTTTGTGGAAAATGCTCTTCTATGCTTCTTCTCTCATCTGAAGGCCATGGGCTCCTGTTCTTCTCTCACGTGTCCTTTCAAAGAGACAGATGACACACTCACCCAATCACTCAGCAAACATCTATGCTTTAACTCTGTCATCTTGCCGTTTTCCCTCCAAGTGCTCTCCCTTCCCCACAAATGCAGGATAATCTTTCCTCATTACTCATTCACTCGCTTATTGTAGTCCCCCGCTCCACAGGCCCAGCAAAGACCAAGAAAGACAAGCGGTACGTCAGCAAACAGATTTAACACTTCTCTCTTCTATTATGGTCATACTGCTGCCCTCTAGTAACACTACATGGCAACTGCAGCATGATGATGTGATTTTGAAGGGGGCTGTCCTATGCAAATAATGTCCTCCCATGCTTACTTTGGCCTGAGACATTCACAGGCTTCCATCATGATATGGCCTCCAACATATGGCTTTCAGCAGAATTTTAAGCTTGACAACTTGTCTTAGGCTAAAGCTTTTCCTACTCGAAGGTCGCTCATGGGAAAGCACCCTCATTTAGCAGGGTGCCAAATTGTCTGCAGTCTTCCTCTAAACAGAACATGGGCGTTCGTGGGCGTTCGGGGGCCTTGCTTGCTAGCTAACGACTGAGTGCTGGGTTGTTTAAAGACCCAGGGCCAGGCCAGGCCAGCTGCTGCAACAGGCATGATGCAGGCCCAATGAAGCACACGCCGGACTTTACCCTTTTCTGACTCTTGAAAACTTCAACATGTCTGTCTTCTGATTGCACCTAATAAAGGGAGTTTGACCAGCTCCAAACTTTGCCCATCATTTCGTGAGTGAGAGCTAACACTAGGCCAATATGCCTAGCCAGCAGCACAGGCACTATCCCCCTGATTACACAGCTCTGTTCACACCAAAATGAAAAATCCCCACCACTCAACCTATTTTACTATTTGTGGGAGGCTTATTTCTGCTCAGTTATAGCCCCTAGGCCACATTCGCCCTACGAAATGCCAAATTCAAAGACAAGAAATCAATAGATTGATAACTGAAGATAATGCTTTACCCATATTTCACCTACTAATGAAAAAGGGGGCTGCATGGGAGTCAGGAGAGAAAATATTTATAATTTTCAGGCACTGGTGCAAAAAAGAGTGTCTGAAATTGCTCCTGGTTTTTATAAAATCGAAATATTAGTTAATGGAAAAAAAAAGAAAAACATTTTTTTTTCCACCCATGGCGGGATTTGAACCCTCAGCCAGGGGAGCTTTCAGCATCAGAGGCAGATGACATTACCACTGAGCTATTGCTCCTTGCTGGTAATCAGGGATTCAGGAGCATCTATAAGCTACATACAGGCCCCCTAGGCTACATGACACACCATAGCCATGATATAGGGACTATTGGAAATAATACAAACATGGAAGCCCGTGTGGTCCAGTGGGTAAGTTCCTGCCTTCCACCCAGACGACCAGGGTTCAAATCCCGGGTTCGGCACCAGATGACTGATGGCGGTGATGCAGAGGTAAGTCGGTAAGTAAAATGTGTGGAGGTGTGCCTGTCTGGTGATTGGTGGATGTAAGAGTGGTTGGTGTGTAAGGAGAGAAGCCTGATTGGTGGAGAACAGAGTGGTTGGAGTGTCTGGGCAGAGAGAGTGAGGTTCAGGCCCAGGCCGAGTGGGAGTAGAGTAGAGTAGAGGGGAGGAGCCACAGAGGGGGAGTGTGAATGGGCGGAGTAAAAAAGGAAAGCAGAGAGAGAGGGGGGGGCATAGTTCGGGGAGGAGCCTAGGGACAGGTGGTGGCATACAGCCTGGGGGAGGAGCCACAGAGGGGGAGTGTGAATGGGTGGAGTAAGAAAGGAAAGCAGAAAGAAGGGGGGGCATAGTTGGGGGGAGGAGCCTAGGGTGGTGGCATACAGCCTAGGAGGGACCAAGGGGAGGGGCATGTGTAGAGAGGGGTGGGGCCACAGAGGAAAGGGAGAAGTAGGCAGAGTCTGGGGCAATAGGTCAGGGGGCGGAGCATAGGGGAGTGAGCCCAACAAGGAAAGAGTACCCCTCCCCCTTCAGCAAACAGAGGGGGGGTGACCTGATAGGAGGGGCACTACGATAGTAGACCCCCAACATTTTATGACCGCTCCCTCCCCCTCCCCAAATACAGAGTGGGGGGGACAAATTTTGGGGAGCAGTGTAAAAAAGGGGTGTTGGGGTGCATTACAAAAGAGGGTGCTAGAAGGCACAGAATGATGTGGTTTGGCTTTGGGTGCGCTACCCATCATTTTCCCCCCCCCCCCCCTTTTCCGGGGAGGGGGGGTGTACCCCAAAAGTATAGGGGCAACAGAGGGAACTTAGGGGAACAGCCTTAGGGCACTTTTTTATTACCGACCACAAGGGGGGCACCAGACAGACATACTGTAGTTATGGTATTGAAAGAGGTGACAGCAAGGAGCACGTGGTAAGACACGGTGAGGGGGGACAAGGCACCCCAAGTTTTTATTACCCCCACCCCCCACCCTCGCAGGATCTGTTATGAGGTCTCTTGGGGTAGTTGTATTGAAAACAGATGCTTAAGACACTGAAGGGAAGGGGAATGTTGACAAGTGTCCCCCCCATTGTGTGGGTACTTTCTTGTGCGATACCCTCTTCTTCATTTACTCACCACAAAGGAGCAGCCACAAAATGACAATTGCTGTGATGGTAGTACTGAAAGGGGCTTTATAAGGTAGAGAACCAGAAGGAAGGCGAGCTTCAAGTGGCACTTGGAGGAATGGCCATCTGAGCACAGGTGGGCAACTAAGAAAGAAGGGGAAAAGTGGGTGAACAGGAAGCAGAGATGCCCGCTATGACAGCTGAGAGCATTCAAATTTGGTGAATAAGGCGGGTGGTTTGGGGAAGTAGATGAATGAGTCAGGGAGACGGCGCATGTGGCAATTGGTTGGATGTGGCATAGAGAATAATCATGGCATGCAAACTAGGCAGTAGTCCCTGAATTGGCAGCGTCTGCAGAGAGTTTGGGGTGCTCGACAAGTGACTTGTCCTCCTTGGATTGGGTATATAATCCACAGAGGGAAGGTCACAGCTTATAGTGAGGCAGATCGTGTATATCGAATTTAAAGAAGGGTAGTTTGAGTGTGCGGAGAGGGGCTGCACGGAGTGGTAAGTGGATAGGGTGCCGAGCAATGTGCATCCAACTGGTCACTGGAGGCTGGACAGTGGCAAAGCACCTGGGTTACTGGGAGAATTACAAAAGGAGGGCCGAAAGGAAGGGTGTTTATGGTCATTCAGATACTAGGACGGAACACTTGCAGTGGCAATGAGATGGGGGTATTGAGAAGTCACAAATGGTGTCCCAGGGGTAGAGGTATGGGGATCAGATATTCCTGCTAGGGTGTAATGTGCCACCCTGCCCCTTTTTTTTGTGCAGCCTGGTTCCCTCTCTAGTTTCTCTCCATTGTCCTTCTATCCTGCAGATGATTAGAGCAAGCTTCCTAACGTTTTTCTTGGCCTCATATCCCCAATTATGTGCCTGACATGCCTGGCCTAAGGATACTCCCAAAGAGTATGCTACTTATATTCTGGGAAGAGCCTCACTAGTTCTGCCTATTTATGCAGCAACAAGGCAAATCTTACAACCTGCAAAGTTGGAAGCTTTGAGATGAAGTAAAGGTTTTTATTTTGTGGAAAATGCTCTTCTATGCTTCTTCTCTCATCTGAAGGCCATGGGCTCCTGTTCTTCTCTCACGTGTCCTTTCAAAGAGACAGATGACACACTCACCCAATCACTCAGCAAACATCTATGCTTTAACTCTGTCATCTTGCCGTTTTCCCTCCAAGTGCTCTCCCTTCCCCACAAATGCAGGATAATCTTTCCTCATTACTCATTCACTCGCTTATTGTAGTCCCCCGCTCCACAGGCCCAGCAAAGACCAAGAAAGACAAGCGGTACGTCAGCAAACAGATTTAACACTTCTCTCTTCTATTATGGTCATACTGCTGCCCTCTAGTAACACTACATGGCAACTGCAGCATGATGATGTGATTTTGAAGGGGGCTGTCCTATGCAAATAATGTCCTCCCATGCTTACTTTGGCCTGAGACATTCACAGGCTTCCATCATGATATGGCCTCCAACATATGGCTTTCAGCAGAATTTTAAGCTTGACAACTTGTCTTAGGCTAAAGCTTTTCCTACTCGAAGGTCGCTCATGGGAAAGCACCCTCATTTAGCAGGGTGCCAAATTGTCTGCAGTCTTCCTCTAAACAGAACATGGGCGTTCGTGGGCGTTCGGGGGCCTTGCTTGCTAGCTAACGACTGAGTGCTGGGTTGTTTAAAGACCCAGGGCCAGGCCAGGCCAGCTGCTGCAACAGGCATGATGCAGGCCCAATGAAGCACACGCCGGACTTTACCCTTTTCTGACTCTTGAAAACTTCAACATGTCTGTCTTCTGATTGCACCTAATAAAGGGAGTTTGACCAGCTCCAAACTTTGCCCATCATTTCGTGAGTGAGAGCTAACACTAGGCCAATATGCCTAGCCAGCAGCACAGGCACTATCCCCCTGATTACACAGCTCTGTTCACACCAAAATGAAAAATCCCCACCACTCAACCTATTTTACTATTTGTGGGAGGCTTATTTCTGCTCAGTTATAGCCCCTAGGCCACATTCGCCCTACGAAATGCCAAATTCAAAGACAAGAAATCAATAGATTGATAACTGAAGATAATGCTTTACCCATATTTCACCTACTAATGAAAAAGGGGGCTGCATGGGAGTCAGGAGAGAAAATATTTATAATTTTCAGGCACTGGTGCAAAAAAGAGTGTCTGAAATTGCTCCTGGTTTTTATAAAATCGAAATATTAGTTAATGGAAAAAAAAAGAAAAACATTTTTTTTTCCACCCATGGCGGGATTTGAACCCTCAGCCAGGGGAGCTTTCAGCATCAGAGGCAGATGACATTACCACTGAGCTATTGCTCCTTGCTGGTAATCAGGGATTCAGGAGCATCTATAAGCTACATACAGGCCCCCTAGGCTACATGACACACCATAGCCATGATATAGGGACTATTGGAAATAATACAAACATGGAAGCCCGTGTGGTCCAGTGGGTAAGTTCCTGCCTTCCACCCAGACGACCAGGGTTCAAATCCCGGGTTCGGCACCAGATGACTGATGGCGGTGATGCAGAGGTAAGTCGGTAAGTAAAATGTGTGGAGGTGTGCCTGTCTGGTGATTGGTGGATGTAAGAGTGGTTGGTGTGTAAGGAGAGAAGCCTGATTGGTGGAGAACAGAGTGGTTGGAGTGTCTGGGCAGAGAGAGTGAGGTTCAGGCCCAGGCCGAGTGGGAGTAGAGTAGAGTAGAGGGGAGGAGCCACAGAGGGGGAGTGTGAATGGGCGGAGTAAAAAAGGAAAGCAGAGAGAGAGGGGGGGGCATAGTTCGGGGAGGAGCCTAGGGACAGGTGGTGGCATACAGCCTGGGGGAGGAGCCACAGAGGGGGAGTGTGAATGGGTGGAGTAAGAAAGGAAAGCAGAAAGAAGGGGGGGCATAGTTGGGGGGAGGAGCCTAGGGTGGTGGCATACAGCCTAGGAGGGACCAAGGGGAGGGGCATGTGTAGAGAGGGGTGGGGCCACAGAGGAAAGGGAGAAGTAGGCAGAGTCTGGGGCAATAGGTCAGGGGGCGGAGCATAGGGGAGTGAGCCCAACAAGGAAAGAGTACCCCTCCCCCTTCAGCAAACAGAGGGGGGGTGACCTGATAGGAGGGGCACTACGATAGTAGACCCCCAACATTTTATGACCGCTCCCTCCCCCTCCCCAAATACAGAGTGGGGGGGACAAATTTTGGGGAGCAGTGTAAAAAAGGGGTGTTGGGGTGCATTACAAAAGAGGGTGCTAGAAGGCACAGAATGATGTGGTTTGGCTTTGGGTGCGCTACCCATCATTTTCCCCCCCCCCCCCTTTTCCGGGGAGGGGGGGTGTACCCCAAAAGTATAGGGGCAACAGAGGGAACTTAGGGGAACAGCCTTAGGGCACTTTTTTATTACCGACCACAAGGGGGGCACCAGACAGACATACTGTAGTTATGGTATTGAAAGAGGTGACAGCAAGGAGCACGTGGTAAGACACGGTGAGGGGGGACAAGGCACCCCAAGTTTTTATTACCCCCACCCCCCACCCTCGCAGGATCTGTTATGAGGTCTCTTGGGGTAGTTGTATTGAAAACAGATGCTTAAGACACTGAAGGGAAGGGGAATGTTGACAAGTGTCCCCCCCATTGTGTGGGTACTTTCTTGTGCGATACCCTCTTCTTCATTTACTCACCACAAAGGAGCAGCCACAAAATGACAATTGCTGTGATGGTAGTACTGAAAGGGGCTTTATAAGGTAGAGAACCAGAAGGAAGGCGAGCTTCAAGTGGCACTTGGAGGAATGGCCATCTGAGCACAGGTGGGCAACTAAGAAAGAAGGGGAAAAGTGGGTGAACAGGAAGCAGAGATGCCCGCTATGACAGCTGAGAGCATTCAAATTTGGTGAATAAGGCGGGTGGTTTGGGGAAGTAGATGAATGAGTCAGGGAGACGGCGCATGTGGCAATTGGTTGGATGTGGCATAGAGAATAATCATGGCATGCAAACTAGGCAGTAGTCCCTGAATTGGCAGCGTCTGCAGAGAGTTTGGGGTGCTCGACAAGTGACTTGTCCTCCTTGGATTGGGTATATAATCCACAGAGGGAAGGTCACAGCTTATAGTGAGGCAGATCGTGTATATCGAATTTAAAGAAGGGTAGTTTGAGTGTGCGGAGAGGGGCTGCACGGAGTGGTAAGTGGATAGGGTGCCGAGCAATGTGCATCCAACTGGTCACTGGAGGCTGGACAGTGGCAAAGCACCTGGGTTACTGGGAGAATTACAAAAGGAGGGCCGAAAGGAAGGGTGTTTATGGTCATTCAGATACTAGGACGGAACACTTGCAGTGGCAATGAGATGGGGGTATTGAGAAGTCACAAATGGTGTCCCAGGGGTAGAGGTATGGGGATCAGATATTCCTGCTAGGGTGTAATGTGCCACCCTGCCCCTTTTTTTTGTGCAGCCTGGTTCCCTCTCTAGTTTCTCTCCATTGTCCTTCTATCCTGCAGATGATTAGAGCAAGCTTCCTAACGTTTTTCTTGGCCTCATATCCCCAATTATGTGCCTGACATGCCTGGCCTAAGGATACTCCCAAAGAGTATGCTACTTATATTCTGGGAAGAGCCTCACTAGTTCTGCCTATTTATGCAGCAACAAGGCAAATCTTACAACCTGCAAAGTTGGAAGCTTTGAGATGAAGTAAAGGTTTTTATTTTGTGGAAAATGCTCTTCTATGCTTCTTCTCTCATCTGAAGGCCATGGGCTCCTGTTCTTCTCTCACGTGTCCTTTCAAAGAGACAGATGACACACTCACCCAATCACTCAGCAAACATCTATGCTTTAACTCTGTCATCTTGCCGTTTTCCCTCCAAGTGCTCTCCCTTCCCCACAAATGCAGGATAATCTTTCCTCATTACTCATTCACTCGCTTATTGTAGTCCCCCGCTCCACAGGCCCAGCAAAGACCAAGAAAGACAAGCGGTACGTCAGCAAACAGATTTAACACTTCTCTCTTCTATTATGGTCATACTGCTGCCCTCTAGTAACACTACATGGCAACTGCAGCATGATGATGTGATTTTGAAGGGGGCTGTCCTATGCAAATAATGTCCTCCCATGCTTACTTTGGCCTGAGACATTCACAGGCTTCCATCATGATATGGCCTCCAACATATGGCTTTCAGCAGAATTTTAAGCTTGACAACTTGTCTTAGGCTAAAGCTTTTCCTACTCGAAGGTCGCTCATGGGAAAGCACCCTCATTTAGCAGGGTGCCAAATTGTCTGCAGTCTTCCTCTAAACAGAACATGGGCGTTCGTGGGCGTTCGGGGGCCTTGCTTGCTAGCTAACGACTGAGTGCTGGGTTGTTTAAAGACCCAGGGCCAGGCCAGGCCAGCTGCTGCAACAGGCATGATGCAGGCCCAATGAAGCACACGCCGGACTTTACCCTTTTCTGACTCTTGAAAACTTCAACATGTCTGTCTTCTGATTGCACCTAATAAAGGGAGTTTGACCAGCTCCAAACTTTGCCCATCATTTCGTGAGTGAGAGCTAACACTAGGCCAATATGCCTAGCCAGCAGCACAGGCACTATCCCCCTGATTACACAGCTCTGTTCACACCAAAATGAAAAATCCCCACCACTCAACCTATTTTACTATTTGTGGGAGGCTTATTTCTGCTCAGTTATAGCCCCTAGGCCACATTCGCCCTACGAAATGCCAAATTCAAAGACAAGAAATCAATAGATTGATAACTGAAGATAATGCTTTACCCATATTTCACCTACTAATGAAAAAGGGGGCTGCATGGGAGTCAGGAGAGAAAATATTTATAATTTTCAGGCACTGGTGCAAAAAAGAGTGTCTGAAATTGCTCCTGGTTTTTATAAAATCGAAATATTAGTTAATGGAAAAAAAAAGAAAAACATTTTTTTTTCCACCCATGGCGGGATTTGAACCCTCGGCCAGGGGAGCTTTCAGCATCAGAGGCAGATGACATTACCACTGAGCTATTGCTCCTTGCTGGTAATCAGGGATTCAGGAGCATCTATAAGCTACATACAGGCCCCCTAGTCTACATGACACACCATAGCCATGATATAGGGACTATTGGAAATAATACAAACATGGAAGCCCGTGTGGTCCAGTGGGTAAGTTCCTGCCTTCCACCCAGGCGACCAGGGTTCAAATCCCGGGTTCGGCACCAGATGACTGATGGCGGTGATGCAGAGGTAAGTCGGTAAGTAAAATGTGTGGAGGTGTGCCTGTCTGGTGATTGGTGGATGTAAGAGTGGTTGGTGTGTAAGGAGAGAAGCCTGAATGGTGGAGAACAGAGTGGTTGGAGTGTCTGGGCAGAGAGAGTGAGGTTCAGGCCCAGGCCGAGTGGGAGTAGAGGGGAGGAGCCACAGAGGGGGAGTGTGAATGGGCGGAGTAAAAAAGGAAAGCAGAGAGAGGGGGGGGCATAGTTCGGGGAGGAGCCTAGGGACAGGTGGTGGCATACAGCCTGGGGGAGGAGCCACAGAGGGGGAGTGTGAATGGGTGGAGTAAGAAAGGAAAGCAGAAAGAAGGGGGGGCATAGTTGGGGGGAGGAGCCTAGGGTGGTGGCATACAGCCTAGGAGGGACCAAGGGGAGGGGCATGTGTAGAGAGGGGTGGGGCCACAGAGGAAAGGGAGAAGTAGGCAGAGTCTGGGGCAATAGGTCAGGGGGCGGAGCATAGGGGAGTGAGCCCAACAAGGAAAGAGTACCCCTCCCCCTTCAGCAAACAGAGGGGGGGTGACCTGATAGGAGGGGCACTACGATAGTAGACCCCCAACATTTTATGACCGCTCCCTCCCCCTCCCCAAATACAGAGTGGGGGGGACAAATTTTGGGGAGCAGTGTAAAAAAGGGGTGTTGGGGTGCATTACAAAAGAGGGTGCTAGAAGGCACAGAATGATGTGGTTTGGCTTTGGGTGCGCTACCCATCATTTTTTTTTGCCCCCCCCCTTTTCCGGGGAGAGGGGGTGTACCCCAAAAGTATAGGGGCAACAGAGGGAACTTAGGGGAACAGCCTTAGGGCACTTTTTTATTACCGACCACAAGGGGGGCACCAGACAGACATACTGTAGTTATGGTATTGAAAGAGGTGACAGCAAGGAGCACGTGGTAAGACACGGTGAGGGGGGACAAGGCACCCCAAGTTTTTATTACCCCCACCCCCCACCCTCGCAGGATCTGTTATGAGGTCTCTTGGGGTAGTTGTATTGAAAACAGATGCTTAAGACACTGAAGGGAAGGGGAATGTTGACAAGTGTCCCCCCCATTGTGTGGGTACTTTCTTGTGCGATACCCTCTTCTTCATTTACTCACCACAAAGGAGCAGCCACAAAATGACAATTGCTGTGATGGTAGTACTGAAAGGGGCTTTATAAGGTAGAGAACCAGAAGGAAGGCGAGCTTCAAGTGGCACTTGGAGGAATGGCCATCTGAGCACAGGTGGGCAACTAAGAAAGAAGGGGAAAAGTGGGTGAACAGGAAGCAGAGATGCCCGCTATGACAGCTGAGAGCATTCAAATTTGGTGAATAAGGCGGGTGGTTTGGGGAAGTAGATGAATGAGTCAGGGAGACGGCGCATGTGGCAATTGGTTGGATGTGGCATAGAGAATAATCATGGCATGCAAACTAGGCAGTAGTCCCTGAATTGGCAGCGTCTGCAGAGAGTTTGGGGTGCTCGACAAGTGACTTGTCCTCCTTGGATTGGGTATATAATCCACAGAGGGAAGGTCACAGCTTATAGTGAGGCAGATCGTGTATATCGAATTTAAAGAAGGGTAGTTTGAGTGTGCGGAGAGGGGCTGCACGGAGTGGTAAGTGGATAGGGTGCCGAGCAATGTGCATCCAACTGGTCACTGGAGGCTGGACAGTGGCAAAGCACCTGGGTTACTGGGAGAATTACAAAAGGAGGGCCGAAAGGAAGGGTGTTTATGGTCATTCAGATACTAGGACGGAACACTTGAGTGGCAATGAGATGGGGGTATTGAGAAGTCACAAATGGTGTCCCAGGGGTAGAGGTATGGGGATCAGATATTCCTGCTAGGGTGTAATGTGCCACCCTGCCCCTTTTTTTTGTGCAGCCTGGTTCCCTCTCTAGTTTCTCTCCATTGTCCTTCTATCCTGCAGATGATTAGAGCAAGCTTCCTAACGTTTTTCTTGGCCTCATATCCCCAATTATGTGCCTGACATGCCTGGCCTAAGGATACTCCCAAAGAGTATGCTACTTATATTCTGGGAAGAGCCTCACTAGTTCTGCCTATTTATGCAGCAACAAGGCAAATCTTACAACCTGCAAAGTTGGAAGCTTTGAGATGAAGTAAAGGTTTTTATTTTGTGGAAAATGCTCTTCTATGCTTCTTCTCTCATCTGAAGGCCATGGGCTCCTGTTCTTCTCTCACGTGTCCTTTCAAAGAGACAGATGACACACTCACCCAATCACTCAGCAAACATCTATGCTTTAACTCTGTCATCTTGCCGTTTTCCCTCCAAGTGCTCTCCCTTCCCCACAAATGCAGGATAATCTTTCCTCATTACTCATTCACTCGCTTATTGTAGTCCCCCGCTCCACAGGCCCAGCAAAGACCAAGAAAGACAAGCGGTACGTCAGCAAACAGATTTAACACTTCTCTCTTCTATTATGGTCATACTGCTGCCCTCTAGTAACACTACATGGCAACTGCAGCATGATGATGTGATTTTGAAGGGGGCTGTCCTATGCAAATAATGTCCTCCCATGCTTACTTTGGCCTGAGACATTCACAGGCTTCCATCATGATATGGCCTCCAACATATGGCTTTCAGCAGAATTTTAAGCTTGACAACTTGTCTTAGGCTAAAGCTTTTCCTACTCGAAGGTCGCTCATGGGAAAGCACCCTCATTTAGCAGGGTGCCAAATTGTCTGCAGTCTTCCTCTAAACAGAACATGGGCGTTCGTGGGCGTTCGGGGGCCTTGCTTGCTAGCTAACGACTGAGTGCTGGGTTGTTTAAAGACCCAGGGCCAGGCCAGGCCAGCTGCTGCAACAGGCATGATGCAGGCCCAATGAAGCACACGCCGGACTTTACCCTTTTCTGACTCTTGAAAACTTCAACATGTCTGTCTTCTGATTGCACCTAATAAAGGGAGTTTGACCAGCTCCAAACTTTGCCCATCATTTCGTGAGTGAGAGCTAACACTAGGCCAATATGCCTAGCCAGCAGCACAGGCACTATCCCCCTGATTACACAGCTCTGTTCACACCAAAATGAAAAATCCCCACCACTCAACCTATTTTACTATTTGTGGGAGGCTTATTTCTGCTCAGTTATAGCCCCTAGGCCACATTCGCCCTACGAAATGCCAAATTCAAAGACAAGAAATCAATAGATTGATAACTGAAGATAATGCTTTACCCATATTTCACCTACTAATGAAAAAGGGGGCTGCATGGGAGTCAGGAGAGAAAATATTTATAATTTTCAGGCACTGGTGCAAAAAAGAGTGTCTGAAATTGCTCCTGGTTTTTATAAAATCGAAATATTAGTTAATGGAAAAAAAAAGAAAAACATTTTTTTTTCCACCCATGGCGGGATTTGAACCCTCGGCCAGGGGAGCTTTCAGCATCAGAGGCAGATGACATTACCACTGAGCTATTGCTCCTTGCTGGTAATCAGGGATTCAGGAGCATCTATAAGCTACATACAGGCCCCCTAGTCTACATGACACACCATAGCCATGATATAGGGACTATTGGAAATAATACAAACATGGAAGCCCGTGTGGTCCAGTGGGTAAGTTCCTGCCTTCCACCCAGGCGACCAGGGTTCAAATCCCGGGTTCGGCACCAGATGACTGATGGCGGTGATGCAGAGGTAAGTCGGTAAGTAAAATGTGTGGAGGTGTGCCTGTCTGGTGATTGGTGGATGTAAGAGTGGTTGGTGTGTAAGGAGAGAAGCCTGAATGGTGGAGAACAGAGTGGTTGGAGTGTCTGGGCAGAGAGAGTGAGGTTCAGGCCCAGGCCGAGTGGGAGTAGAGTAGAGTAGAGGGGAGGAGCCACAGAGGGGGAGTGTGAATGGGTGGAGTAAAAAAGGAAAGCAGAGAGAGGGGGGGGGCATAGTTCGGGGAGGAGCCTAGGGACAGGTGGTGGCATACAGCCTGGGGGAGGAGCCACAGAGGGGGAGTGTGAATGGGTGGAGTAAGAAAGGAAAGCAGAAAGAAGGGGGGGCATAGTTGGGGGGAGGAGCCTAGGGTGGTGGCATACAGCCTAGGAGGGACCAAGGGGAGGGGCATGTGTAGAGAGGGGTGGGGCCACAGAGGAAAGGGAGAAGTAGGCAGAGTCTGGGGCAATAGGTCAGGGGGCGGAGCATAGGGGAGTGAGCCCAACAAGGAAAGAGTACCCCTCCCCCTTCAGCAAACAGAGGGGGGGTGACCTGATAGGAGGGGCACTACGATAGTAGACCCCCAACATTTTATGACCGCTCCCTCCCCCTCCCCAAATACAGAGTGGGGGGGACAAATTTTGGGGAGCAGTGTAAAAAAGGGGTGTTGGGGTGCATTACAAAAGAGGGTGCTAGAAGGCACAGAATGATGTGGTTTGGCTTTGGGTGCGCTACCCATCATTTTTTTTTGCCCCCCCCCTTTTCCGGGGAGAGGGGGTGTACCCCAAAAGTATAGGGGCAACAGAGGGAACTTAGGGGAACAGCCTTAGGGCACTTTTTTATTACCGACCACAAGGGGGGCACCAGACAGACATACTGTAGTTATGGTATTGAAAGAGGTGACAGCAAGGAGCACGTGGTAAGACACGGTGAGGGGGGACAAGGCACCCCAAGTTTTTATTACCCCCCACCCCCCACCCTCGCAGGATCTGTTATGAGGTCTCTTGGGGTAGTTGTATTGAAAACAGATGCTTAAGACACTGAAGGGAAGGGGAATGTTGACAAGTGTCCCCCCCATTGTGTGGGTACTTTCTTGTGCGATACCCTCTTCTTCATTTACTCACCACAAAGGAGCAGCCACAAAATGACAATTGCTGTGATGGTAGTACTGAAAGGGGCTTTATAAGGTAGAGAACCAGAAGGAAGGCGAGCTTCAAGTGGCACTTGGAGGAATGGCCATCTGAGCACAGGTGGGCAACTAAGAAAGAAGGGGAAAAGTGGGTGAACAGGAAGCAGAGATGCCCGCTATGACAGCTGAGAGCATTCAAATTTGGTGAATAAGGCGGGTGGTTTGGGGAAGTAGATGAATGAGTCAGGGAGACGGCGCATGTGGCAATTGGTTGGATGTGGCATAGAGAATAATCATGGCATGCAAACTAGGCAGTAGTCCCTGAATTGGCAGCGTCTGCAGAGAGTTTGGGGTGCTCGACAAGTGACTTGTCCTCCTTGGATTGGGTATATAATCCACAGAGGGAAGGTCACAGCTTATAGTGAGGCAGATCGTGTATATCGAATTTAAAGAAGGGTAGTTTGAGTGTGCGGAGAGGGGCTGCACGGAGTGGTAAGTGGATAGGGTGCCGAGCAATGTGCATCCAACTGGTCACTGGAGGCTGGACAGTGGCAAAGCACCTGGGTTACTGGGAGAATTACAAAAGGAGGGCCGAAAGGAAGGGTGTTTATGGTCATTCAGATACTAGGACGGAACACTTGAGTGGCAATGAGATGGGGGTATTGAGAAGTCACAAATGGTGTCCCAGGGGTAGAGGTATGGGGATCAGATATTCCTGCTAGGGTGTAATGTGCCACCCTGCCCCTTTTTTTTGTGCAGCCTGGTTCCCTCTCTAGTTTCTCTCCATTGTCCTTCTATCCTGCAGATGATTAGAGCAAGCTTCCTAACGTTTTTCTTGGCCTCATATCCCCAATTATGTGCCTGACATGCCTGGCCTAAGGATACTCCCAAAGAGTATGCTACTTATATTCTGGGAAGAGCCTCACTAGTTCTGCCTATTTATGCAGCAACAAGGCAAATCTTACAACCTGCAAAGTTGGAAGCTTTGAGATGAAGTAAAGGTTTTTATTTTGTGGAAAATGCTCTTCTATGCTTCTTCTCTCATCTGAAGGCCATGGGCTCCTGTTCTTCTCTCACGTGTCCTTTCAAAGAGACAGATGACACACTCACCCAATCACTCAGCAAACATCTATGCTTTAACTCTGTCATCTTGCCGTTTTCCCTCCAAGTGCTCTCCCTTCCCCACAAATGCAGGATAATCTTTCCTCATTACTCATTCACTCGCTTATTGTAGTCCCCCGCTCCACAGGCCCAGCAAAGACCAAGAAAGACAAGCGGTACGTCAGCAAACAGATTTAACACTTCTCTCTTCTATTATGGTCATACTGCTGCCCTCTAGTAACACTACATGGCAACTGCAGCATGATGATGTGATTTTGAAGGGGGCTGTCCTATGCAAATAATGTCCTCCCATGCTTACTTTGGCCTGAGACATTCACAGGCTTCCATCATGATATGGCCTCCAACATATGGCTTTCAGCAGAATTTTAAGCTTGACAACTTGTCTTAGGCTAAAGCTTTTCCTACTCGAAGGTCGCTCATGGGAAAGCACCCTCATTTAGCAGGGTGCCAAATTGTCTGCAGTCTTCCTCTAAACAGAACATGGGCGTTCGTGGGCGTTCGGGGGCCTTGCTTGCTAGCTAACGACTGAGTGCTGGGTTGTTTAAAGACCCAGGGCCAGGCCAGGCCAGCTGCTGCAACAGGCATGATGCAGGCCCAATGAAGCACACGCCGGACTTTACCCTTTTCTGACTCTTGAAAACTTCAACATGTCTGTCTTCTGATTGCACCTAATAAAGGGAGTTTGACCAGCTCCAAACTTTGCCCATCATTTCGTGAGTGAGAGCTAACACTAGGCCAATATGCCTAGCCAGCAGCACAGGCACTATCCCCCTGATTACACAGCTCTGTTCACACCAAAATGAAAAATCCCCACCACTCAACCTATTTTACTATTTGTGGGAGGCTTATTTCTGCTCAGTTATAGCCCCTAGGCCACATTCGCCCTACGAAATGCCAAATTCAAAGACAAGAAATCAATAGATTGATAACTGAAGATAATGCTTTACCCATATTTCACCTACTAATGAAAAAGGGGGCTGCATGGGAGTCAGGAGAGAAAATATTTATAATTTTCAGGCACTGGTGCAAAAAAGAGTGTCTGAAATTGCTCCTGGTTTTTATAAAATCGAAATATTAGTTAATGGAAAAAAAAAGAAAAACATTTTTTTTTCCACCCATGGCGGGATTTGAACCCTCGGCCAGGGGAGCTTTCAGCATCAGAGGCAGATGACATTACCACTGAGCTATTGCTCCTTGCTGGTAATCAGGGATTCAGGAGCATCTATAAGCTACATACAGGCCCCCTAGTCTACATGACACACCATAGCCATGATATAGGGACTATTGGAAATAATACAAACATGGAAGCCCGTGTGGTCCAGTAGGTAAGTTCCTGCCTTCCACCCAGGCGACCAGGGTTCAAATCCCGGGTTCGGCACCAGATGACTGATGGCGGTGATGCAGAGGTAAGTCGGTAAGTAAAATGTGTGGAGGTGTGCCTGTCTGGTGATTGGTGGATGTAAGAGTGGTTGGTGTGTAAGGAGAGAAGCCTGAATGGTGGAGAACAGAGTGGTTGGAGTGTCTGGGCAGAGAGAGTGAGGTTCAGGCCCAGGCCGAGTGGGAGTAGAGTAGAGTAGAGGGGAGGAGCCACAGAGGGGGAGTGTGAATGGGCGGAGTAAAAAAGGAAAGCAGAGAGAGGGGGGGGGCATAGTTCGGGGAGGAGCCTAGGGACAGGTGGTGGCATACAGCCTGGGGGAGGAGCCACAGAGGGGGAGTGTGAATGGGTGGAGTAAGAAAGGAAAGCAGAAAGAAGGGGGGGCATAGTTGGGGGGAGGAGCCTAGGGTGGTGGCATACAGCCTAGGAGGGACCAAGGGGAGGGGCATGTGTAGAGAGGGGTGGGGCCACAGAGGAAAGGGAGAAGTAGGCAGAGTCTGGGGCAATAGGTCAGGGGGCGGAGCATAGGGGAGTGAGCCCAACAAGGAAAGAGTACCCCTCCCCCTTCAGCAAACAGAGGGGGGGTGACCTGATAGGAGGGGCACTACGATAGTAGACCCCCAACATTTTATGACCGCTCCCTCCCCCTCCCCAAATACAGAGTGGGGGGGACAAATTTTGGGGAGCAGTGTAAAAAAGGGGTGTTGGGGTGCATTACAAAAGAGGGTGCTAGAAGGCACAGAATGATGTGGTTTGGCTTTGGGTGCGCTACCCATCATTTTTTCCCCCCCCCCCCCTTTTCCGGGGAGGGGGGGTGTACCCCAAAAGTATAGGGGCAACAGAGGGAACTTAGGGGAACAGCCTTAGGGCACTTTTTTATTACCGACCACAAGGGGGGCACCAGACAGACATACTGTAGTTATGGTATTGAAAGAGGTGACAGCAAGGAGCACGTGGTAAGACACGGTGAGGGGGGACAAGGCACCCCAAGTTTTTATTACCCCCACCCCCCACCCTCGCAGGATCTGTTATGAGGTCTCTTGGGGTAGTTGTATTGAAAACAGATGCTTAAGACACTGAAGGGAAGGGGAATGTTGACAAGTGTCCCCCCCATTGTGTGGGTACTTTCTTGTGCGATACCCTCTTCTTCATTTACTCACCACAAAGGAGCAGCCACAAAATGACAATTGCTGTGATGGTAGTACTGAAAGGGGCTTTATAAGGTAGAGAACCAGAAGGAAGGCGAGCTTCAAGTGGCACTTGGAGGAATGGCCATCTGAGCACAGGTGGGCAACTAAGAAAGAAGGGGAAAAGTGGGTGAACAGGAAGCAGAGATGCCCGCTATGACAGCTGAGAGCATTCAAATTTGGTGAATAAGGCGGGTGGTTTGGGGAAGTAGATGAATGAGTCAGGGAGACGGCGCATGTGGCAATTGGTTGGATGTGGCATAGAGAATAATCATGGCATGCAAACTAGGCAGTAGTCCCTGAATTGGCAGCGTCTGCAGAGAGTTTGGGGTGCTCGACAAGTGACTTGTCCTCCTTGGATTGGGTATATAATCCACAGAGGGAAGGTCACAGCTTATAGTGAGGCAGATCGTGTATATCGAATTTAAAGAAGGGTAGTTTGAGTGTGCGGAGAGGGGCTGCACGGAGTGGTAAGTGGATAGGTTGCCGAGCAATGTGCATCCAACTGGTCACTGGAGGCTGGACAGTGGCAAAGCACCTGGGTTACTGGGAGAATTACAAAAGGAGGGCCGAAAGGAAGGGTGTTTATGGTCATTCAGATACTAGGACGGAACACTTGAGTGGCAATGAGATGGGGGTATTGAGAAGTCACAAATGGTGTCCCAGGGGTAGAGGTATGGGGATCAGATATTCCTGCTAGGGTGTAATGTGCCACCCTGCCCCTTTTTTTTGTGCAGCCTGGTTCCCTCTCTAGTTTCTCTCCATTGTCCTTCTATCCTGCAGATGATTAGAGCAAGCTTCCTAACGTTTTTCTTGGCCTCATATCCCCAATTATGTGCCTGACATGCCTGGCCTAAGGATACTCCCAAAGAGTATGCTACTTATATTCTGGGAAGAGCCTCACTAGTTCTGCCTATTTATGCAGCAACAAGGCAAATCTTACAACCTGCAAAGTTGGAAGCTTTGAGATGAAGTAAAGGTTTTTATTTTGTGGAAAATGCTCTTCTATGCTTCTTCTCTCATCTGAAGGCCATGGGCTCCTGTTCTTCTCTCACGTGTCCTTTCAAAGAGACAGATGACACACTCACCCAATCACTCAGCAAACATCTATGCTTTAACTCTGTCATCTTGCCGTTTTCCCTCCAAGTGCTCTCCCTTCCCCACAAATGCAGGATAATCTTTCCTCATTACTCATTCACTCGCTTATTGTAGTCCCCCGCTCCACAGGCCCAGCAAAGACCAAGAAAGACAAGCGGTACGTCAGCAAACAGATTTAACACTTCTCTCTTCTATTATGGTCATACTGCTGCCCTCTAGTAACACTACATGGCAACTGCAGCATGATGATGTGATTTTGAAGGGGGCTGTCCTATGCAAATAATGTCCTCCCATGCTTACTTTGGCCTGAGACATTCACAGGCTTCCATCATGATATGGCCTCCAACATATGGCTTTCAGCAGAATTTTAAGCTTGACAACTTGTCTTAGGCTAAAGCTTTTCCTACTCGAAGGTCGCTCATGGGAAAGCACCCTCATTTAGCAGGGTGCCAAATTGTCTGCAGTCTTCCTCTAAACAGAACATGGGCGTTCGTGGGCGTTCGGGGGCCTTGCTTGCTAGCTAACGACTGAGTGCTGGGTTGTTTAAAGACCCAGGGCCAGGCCAGGCCAGCTGCTGCAACAGGCATGATGCAGGCCCAATGAAGCACACGCCGGACTTTACCCTTTTCTGACTCTTGAAAACTTCAACATGTCTGTCTTCTGATTGCACCTAATAAAGGGAGTTTGACCAGCTCCAAACTTTGCCCATCATTTCGTGAGTGAGAGCTAACACTAGGCCAATATGCCTAGCCAGCAGCACAGGCACTATCCCCCTGATTACACAGCTCTGTTCACACCAAAATGAAAAATCCCCACCACTCAACCTATTTTACTATTTGTGGGAGGCTTATTTCTGCTCAGTTATAGCCCCTAGGCCACATTCGCCCTACGAAATGCCAAATTCAAAGACAAGAAATCAATAGATTGATAACTGAAGATAATGCTTTACCCATATTTCACCTACTAATGAAAAAGGGGGCTGCATGGGAGTCAGGAGAGAAAATATTTATAATTTTCAGGCACTGGTGCAAAAAAGAGTGTCTGAAATTGCTCCTGGTTTTTATAAAATCGAAATATTAGTTAATGGAAAAAAAAAGAAAAACATTTTTTTTTCCACCCATGGCGGGATTTGAACCCTCGGCCAGGGGAGCTTTCAGCATCAGAGGCAGATGACATTACCACTGAGCTATTGCTCCTTGCTGGTAATCAGGGATTCAGGAGCATCTATAAGCTACATACAGGCCCCCTAGTCTACATGACACACCATAGCCATGATATAGGGACTATTGGAAATAATACAAACATGGAAGCCCGTGTGGTCCAGTAGGTAAGTTCCTGCCTTCCACCCAGGCGACCAGGGTTCAAATCCCGGGTTCGGCACCAGATGACTGATGGCGGTGATGCAGAGGTAAGTCGGTAAGTAAAATGTGTGGAGGTGTGCCTGTCTGGTGATTGGTGGATGTAAGAGTGGTTGGTGTGTAAGGAGAGAAGCCTGAATGGTGGAGAACAGAGTGGTTGGAGTGTCTGGGCAGAGAGAGTGAGGTTCAGGCCCAGGCCGAGTGGGAGTAGAGTAGAGTAGAGGGGAGGAGCCACAGAGGGGGAGTGTGAATGGGCGGAGTAAAAAAGGAAAGCAGAGAGAGGGGGGGGGCATAGTTCGGGGAGGAGCCTAGGGACAGGTGGTGGCATACAGCCTGGGGGAGGAGCCACAGAGGGGGAGTGTGAATGGGTGGAGTAAGAAAGGAAAGCAGAAAGAAGGGGGGGCATAGTTGGGGGGAGGAGCCTAGGGTGGTGGCATACAGCCTAGGAGGGACCAAGGGGAGGGGCATGTGTAGAGAGGGGTGGGGCCACAGAGGAAAGGGAGAAGTAGGCAGAGTCTGGGGCAATAGGTCAGGGGGCGGAGCATAGGGGAGTGAGCCCAACAAGGAAAGAGTACCCCTCCCCCTTCAGCAAACAGAGGGGGGGTGACCTGATAGGAGGGGCACTACGATAGTAGACCCCCAACATTTTATGACCGCTCCCTCCCCCTCCCCAAATACAGAGTGGGGGGGACAAATTTTGGGGAGCAGTGTAAAAAAGGGGTGTTGGGGTGCATTACAAAAGAGGGTGCTAGAAGGCACAGAATGATGTGGTTTGGCTTTGGGTGCGCTACCCATCATTTTTCCCCCCCCCCCCCTTTTCCGGGGAGGGGGGGTGTACCCCAAAAGTATAGGGGCAACAGAGGGAACTTAGGGGAACAGCCTTAGGGCACTTTTTTATTACCGACCACAAGGGGGGCACCAGACAGACATACTGTAGTTATGGTATTGAAAGAGGTGACAGCAAGGAGCACGTGGTAAGACACGGTGAGGGGGGACAAGGCACCCCAAGTTTTTATTACCCCCACCCCCCACCCTCGCAGGATCTGTTATGAGGTCTCTTGGGGTAGTTGTATTGAAAACAGATGCTTAAGACACTGAAGGGAAGGGGAATGTTGACAAGTGTCCCCCCCATTGTGTGGGTACTTTCTTGTGCGATACCCTCTTCTTCATTTACTCACCACAAAGGAGCAGCCACAAAATGACAATTGCTGTGATGGTAGTACTGAAAGGGGCTTTATAAGGTAGAGAACCAGAAGGAAGGCGAGCTTCAAGTGGCACTTGGAGGAATGGCCATCTGAGCACAGGTGGGCAACTAAGAAAGAAGGGGAAAAGTGGGTGAACAGGAAGCAGAGATGCCCGCTATGACAGCTGAGAGCATTCAAATTTGGTGAATAAGGCGGGTGGTTTGGGGAAGTAGATGAATGAGTCAGGGAGACGGCGCATGTGGCAATTGGTTGGATGTGGCATAGAGAATAATCATGGCATGCAAACTAGGCAGTAGTCCCTGAATTGGCAGCGTCTGCAGAGAGTTTGGGGTGCTCGACAAGTGACTTGTCCTCCTTGGATTGGGTATATAATCCACAGAGGGAAGGTCACAGCTTATAGTGAGGCAGATCGTGTATATCGAATTTAAAGAAGGGTAGTTTGAGTGTGCGGAGAGGGGCTGCACGGAGTGGTAAGTGGATAGGTTGCCGAGCAATGTGCATCCAACTGGTCACTGGAGGCTGGACAGTGGCAAAGCACCTGGGTTACTGGGAGAATTACAAAAGGAGGGCCGAAAGGAAGGGTGTTTATGGTCATTCAGATACTAGGACGGAACACTTGAGTGGCAATGAGATGGGGGTATTGAGAAGTCACAAATGGTGTCCCAGGGGTAGAGGTATGGGGATCAGATATTCCTGCTAGGGTGTAATGTGCCACCCTGCCCCTTTTTTTTGTGCAGCCTGGTTCCCTCTCTAGTTTCTCTCCATTGTCCTTCTATCCTGCAGATGATTAGAGCAAGCTTCCTAACGTTTTTCTTGGCCTCATATCCCCAATTATGTGCCTGACATGCCTGGCCTAAGGATACTCCCAAAGAGTATGCTACTTATATTCTGGGAAGAGCCTCACTAGTTCTGCCTATTTATGCAGCAACAAGGCAAATCTTACAACCTGCAAAGTTGGAAGCTTTGAGATGAAGTAAAGGTTTTTATTTTGTGGAAAATGCTCTTCTATGCTTCTTCTCTCATCTGAAGGCCATGGGCTCCTGTTCTTCTCTCACGTGTCCTTTCAAAGAGACAGATGACACACTCACCCAATCACTCAGCAAACATCTATGCTTTAACTCTGTCATCTTGCCGTTTTCCCTCCAAGTGCTCTCCCTTCCCCACAAATGCAGGATAATCTTTCCTCATTACTCATTCACTCGCTTATTGTAGTCCCCCGCTCCACAGGCCCAGCAAAGACCAAGAAAGACAAGCGGTACGTCAGCAAACAGATTTAACACTTCTCTCTTCTATTATGGTCATACTGCTGCCCTCTAGTAACACTACATGGCAACTGCAGCATGATGATGTGATTTTGAAGGGGGCTGTCCTATGCAAATAATGTCCTCCCATGCTTACTTTGGCCTGAGACATTCACAGGCTTCCATCATGATATGGCCTCCAACATATGGCTTTCAGCAGAATTTTAAGCTTGACAACTTGTCTTAGGCTAAAGCTTTTCCTACTCGAAGGTCGCTCATGGGAAAGCACCCTCATTTAGCAGGGTGCCAAATTGTCTGCAGTCTTCCTCTAAACAGAACATGGGCGTTCGTGGGCGTTCGGGGGCCTTGCTTGCTAGCTAACGACTGAGTGCTGGGTTGTTTAAAGACCCAGGGCCAGGCCAGGCCAGCTGCTGCAACAGGCATGATGCAGGCCCAATGAAGCACACGCCGGACTTTACCCTTTTCTGACTCTTGAAAACTTCAACATGTCTGTCTTCTGATTGCACCTAATAAAGGGAGTTTGACCAGCTCCAAACTTTGCCCATCATTTCGTGAGTGAGAGCTAACACTAGGCCAATATGCCTAGCCAGCAGCACAGGCACTATCCCCCTGATTACACAGCTCTGTTCACACCAAAATGAAAAATCCCCACCACTCAACCTATTTTACTATTTGTGGGAGGCTTATTTCTGCTCAGTTATAGCCCCTAGGCCACATTCGCCCTACGAAATGCCAAATTCAAAGACAAGAAATCAATAGATTGATAACTGAAGATAATGCTTTACCCATATTTCACCTACTAATGAAAAAGGGGGCTGCATGGGAGTCAGGAGAGAAAATATTTATAATTTTCAGGCACTGGTGCAAAAAAGAGTGTCTGAAATTGCTCCTGGTTTTTATAAAATCGAAATATTAGTTAATGGAAAAAAAAAGAAAAACATTTTTTTTTCCACCCATGGCGGGATTTGAACCCTCGGCCAGGGGAGCTTTCAGCATCAGAGGCAGATGACATTACCACTGAGCTATTGCTCCTTGCTGGTAATCAGGGATTCAGGAGCATCTATAAGCTACATACAGGCCCCCTAGTCTACATGACACACCATAGCCATGATATAGGGACTATTGGAAATAATACAAACATGGAAGCCCGTGTGGTCCAGTAGGTAAGTTCCTGCCTTCCACCCAGGCGACCAGGGTTCAAATCCCGGGTTCGGCACCAGATGACTGATGGCGGTGATGCAGAGGTAAGTCGGTAAGTAAAATGTGTGGAGGTGTGCCTGTCTGGTGATTGGTGGATGTAAGAGTGGTTGGTGTGTAAGGAGAGAAGCCTGAATGGTGGAGAACAGAGTGGTTGGAGTGTCTGGGCAGAGAGAGTGAGGTTCAGGCCCAGGCCGAGTGGGAGTAGAGTAGAGTAGAGGGGAGGAGCCACAGAGGGGGAGTGTGAATGGGCGGAGTAAAAAAGGAAAGCAGAGAGAGGGGGGGGGCATAGTTCGGGGAGGAGCCTAGGGACAGGTGGTGGCATACAGCCTGGGGGAGGAGCCACAGAGGGGGAGTGTGAATGGGTGGAGTAAGAAAGGAAAGCAGAAAGAAGGGGGGGCATAGTTGGGGGGAGGAGCCTAGGGTGGTGGCATACAGCCTAGGAGGGACCAAGGGGAGGGGCATGTGTAGAGAGGGGTGGGGCCACAGAGGAAAGGGAGAAGTAGGCAGAGTCTGGGGCAATAGGTCAGGGGGCGGAGCATAGGGGAGTGAGCCCAACAAGGAAAGAGTACCCCTCCCCCTTCAGCAAACAGAGGGGGGGTGACCTGATAGGAGGGGCACTACGATAGTAGACCCCCAACATTTTATGACCGCTCCCTCCCCCTCCCCAAATACAGAGTGGGGGGGACAAATTTTGGGGAGCAGTGTAAAAAAGGGGTGTTGGGGTGCATTACAAAAGAGGGTGCTAGAAGGCACAGAATGATGTGGTTTGGCTTTGGGTGCGCTACCCATCATTTTTCCCCCCCCCCCCCCCTTTTCCGGGGAGGGGGGGTGTACCCCAAAAGTATAGGGGCAACAGAGGGAACTTAGGGGAACAGCCTTAGGGCACTTTTTTATTACCGACCACAAGGGGGGCACCAGACAGACATACTGTAGTTATGGTATTGAAAGAGGTGACAGCAAGGAGCACGTGGTAAGACACGGTGAGGGGGGACAAGGCACCCCAAGTTTTTATTACCCCCACCCCCCACCCTCGCAGGATCTGTTATGAGGTCTCTTGGGGTAGTTGTATTGAAAACAGATGCTTAAGACACTGAAGGGAAGGGGAATGTTGACAAGTGTCCCCCCCATTGTGTGGGTACTTTCTTGTGCGATACCCTCTTCTTCATTTACTCACCACAAAGGAGCAGCCACAAAATGACAATTGCTGTGATGGTAGTACTGAAAGGGGCTTTATAAGGTAGAGAACCAGAAGGAAGGCGAGCTTCAAGTGGCACTTGAAGGAATGGCCATCTGAGCACAGGTGGGCAACTAAGAAAGAAGGGGAAAAGTGGGTGAACAGGAAGCAGAGATGCCCGCTATGACAGCTGAGAGCATTCAAATTTGGTGAATAAGGCGGGTGGTTTGGGGAAGTAGATGAATGAGTCAGGGAGACGGCGCATGTGGCAATTGGTTGGATGTGGCATAGAGAATAATCATGGCATGCAAACTAGGCAGTAGTCCCTGAATTGGCAGCGTCTGCAGAGAGTTTGGGGTGCTCGACAAGTGACTTGTCCTCCTTGGATTGGGTATATAATCCACAGAGGGAAGGTCACAGCTTATAGTGAGGCAGATCGTGTATATCGAATTTAAAGAAGGGTAGTTTGAGTGTGCGGAGAGGGGCTGCACGGAGTGGTAAGTGGATAGGTTGCCGAGCAATGTGCATCCAACTGGTCACTGGAGGCTGGACAGTGGCAAAGCACCTGGGTTACTGGGAGAATTACAAAAGGAGGGCCGAAAGGAAGGGTGTTTATGGTCATTCAGATACTAGGACGGAACACTTGAGTGGCAATGAGATGGGGGTATTGAGAAGTCACAAATGGTGTCCCAGGGGTAGAGGTATGGGGATCAGATATTCCTGCTAGGGTGTAATGTGCCACCCTGCCCCTTTTTTTTGTGCAGCCTGGTTCCCTCTCTAGTTTCTCTCCATTGTCCTTCTATCCTGCAGATGATTAGAGCAAGCTTCCTAACGTTTTTCTTGGCCTCATATCCCCAATTATGTGCCTGACATGCCTGGCCTAAGGATACTCCCAAAGAGTATGCTACTTATATTCTGGGAAGAGCCTCACTAGTTCTGCCTATTTATGCAGCAACAAGGCAAATCTTACAACCTGCAAAGTTGGAAGCTTTGAGATGAAGTAAAGGTTTTTATTTTGTGGAAAATGCTCTTCTATGCTTCTTCTCTCATCTGAAGGCCATGGGCTCCTGTTCTTCTCTCACGTGTCCTTTCAAAGAGACAGATGACACACTCACCCAATCACTCAGCAAACATCTATGCTTTAACTCTGTCATCTTGCCGTTTTCCCTCCAAGTGCTCTCCCTTCCCCACAAATGCAGGATAATCTTTCCTCATTACTCATTCACTCGCTTATTGTAGTCCCCCGCTCCACAGGCCCAGCAAAGACCAAGAAAGACAAGCGGTACGTCAGCAAACAGATTTAACACTTCTCTCTTCTATTATGGTCATACTGCTGCCCTCTAGTAACACTACATGGCAACTGCAGCATGATGATGTGATTTTGAAGGGGGCTGTCCTATGCAAATAATGTCCTCCCATGCTTACTTTGGCCTGAGACATTCACAGGCTTCCATCATGATATGGCCTCCAACATATGGCTTTCAGCAGAATTTTAAGCTTGACAACTTGTCTTAGGCTAAAGCTTTTCCTACTCGAAGGTCGCTCATGGGAAAGCACCCTCATTTAGCAGGGTGCCAAATTGTCTGCAGTCTTCCTCTAAACAGAACATGGGCGTTCGTGGGCGTTCGGGGGCCTTGCTTGCTAGCTAACGACTGAGTGCTGGGTTGTTTAAAGACCCAGGGCCAGGCCAGGCCAGCTGCTGCAACAGGCATGATGCAGGCCCAATGAAGCACACGCCGGACTTTACCCTTTTCTGACTCTTGAAAACTTCAACATGTCTGTCTTCTGATTGCACCTAATAAAGGGAGTTTGACCAGCTCCAAACTTTGCCCATCATTTCGTGAGTGAGAGCTAACACTAGGCCAATATGCCTAGCCAGCAGCACAGGCACTATCCCCCTGATTACACAGCTCTGTTCACACCAAAATGAAAAATCCCCACCACTCAACCTATTTTACTATTTGTGGGAGGCTTATTTCTGCTCAGTTATAGCCCCTAGGCCACATTCGCCCTACGAAATGCCAAATTCAAAGACAAGAAATCAATAGATTGATAACTGAAGATAATGCTTTACCCATATTTCACCTACTAATGAAAAAGGGGGCTGCATGGGAGTCAGGAGAGAAAATATTTATAATTTTCAGGCACTGGTGCTAAAAAGAGTGTCTGAAATTGCTCCTGGTTTTTATAAAATCGAAATATTAGTTAATGGAAAAAAAAAGAAAAACATTTTTTTTTCCACCCATGGCGGGATTTGAACCCTCGGCCAGGGGAGCTTTCAGCATCAGAGGCAGATGACATTACCACTGAGCTATTGCTCCTTGCTGGTAATCAGGGATTCAGGAGCATCTATAAGCTACATACAGGCCCCCTAGTCTACATGACACACCATAGCCATGATATAGGGACTATTGGAAATAATACAAACATGGAAGCCCGTGTGGTCCAGTAGGTAAGTTCCTGCCTTCCACCCAGGCGACCAGGGTTCAAATCCCGGGTTCGGCACCAGATGACTGATGGCGGTGATGCAGAGGTAAGTCGGTAAGTAAAATGTGTGGAGGTGTGCCTGTCTGGTGATTGGTGGATGTAAGAGTGGTTGGTGTGTAAGGAGAGAAGCCTGAATGGTGGAGAACAGAGTGGTTGGAGTGTCTGGGCAGAGAGAGTGAGGTTCAGGCCCAGGCCGAGTGGGAGTAGAGTAGAGTAGAGGGGAGGAGCCACAGAGGGGGAGTGTGAATGGGCGGAGTAAAAAAGGAAAGCAGAGAGAGGGGGGGGGCATAGTTCGGGGAGGAGCCTAGGGACAGGTGGTGGCATACAGCCTGGGGGAGGAGCCACAGAGGGGGAGTGTGAATGGGTGGAGTAAGAAAGGAAAGCAGAAAGAAGGGGGGGCATAGTTGGGGGGAGGAGCCTAGGGTGGTGGCATACAGCCTAGGAGGGACCAAGGGGAGGGGCATGTGTAGAGAGGGGTGGGGCCACAGAGGAAAGGGAGAAGTAGGCAGAGTCTGGGGCAATAGGTCAGGGGGCGGAGCATAGGGGAGTGAGCCCAACAAGGAAAGAGTACCCCTCCCCCTTCAGCAAACAGAGGGGGGGTGACCTGATAGGAGGGGCACTACGATAGTAGACCCCCAACATTTTATGACCGCTCCCTCCCCCTCCCCAAATACAGAGTGGGGGGGACAAATTTTGGGGAGCAGTGTAAAAAAGGGGTGTTGGGGTGCATTACAAAAGAGGGTGCTAGAAGGCACAGAATGATGTGGTTTGGCTTTGGGTGCGCTACCCATCATTTTTTCCCCCCCCCCCCCTTTTCCGGGGAGGGGGGGTGTACCCCAAAAGTATAGGGGCAACAGAGGGAACTTAGGGGAACAGCCTTAGGGCACTTTTTTATTACCGACCACAAGGGGGGCACCAGACAGACATACTGTAGTTATGGTATTGAAAGAGGTGACAGCAAGGAGCACGTGGTAAGACACGGTGAGGGGGGACAAGGCACCCCAAGTTTTTATTACCCCCACCCCCCACCCTCGCAGGATCTGTTATGAGGTCTCTTGGGGTAGTTGTATTGAAAACAGATGCTTAAGACACTGAAGGGAAGGGGAATGTTGACAAGTGTCCCCCCCATTGTGTGGGTACTTTCTTGTGCGATACCCTCTTCTTCATTTACTCACCACAAAGGAGCAGCCACAAAATGACAATTGCTGTGATGGTAGTACTGAAAGGGGCTTTATAAGGTAGAGAACCAGAAGGAAGGCGAGCTTCAAGTGGCACTTGGAGGAATGGCCATCTGAGCACAGGTGGGCAACTAAGAAAGAAGGGGAAAAGTGGGTGAACAGGAAGCAGAGATGCCCGCTATGACAGCTGAGAGCATTCAAATTTGGTGAATAAGGCGGGTGGTTTGGGGAAGTAGATGAATGAGTCAGGGAGACGGCGCATGTGGCAATTGGTTGGATGTGGCATAGAGAATAATCATGGCATGCAAACTAGGCAGTAGTCCCTGAATTGGCAGCGTCTGCAGAGAGTTTGGGGTGCTCGACAAGTGACTTGTCCTCCTTGGATTGGGTATATAATCCACAGAGGGAAGGTCACAGCTTATAGTGAGGCAGATCGTGTATATCGAATTTAAAGAAGGGTAGTTTGAGTGTGCGGAGAGGGGCTGCACGGAGTGGTAAGTGGATAGGGTGCCGAGCAATGTGCATCCAACTGGTCACTGGAGGCTGGACAGTGGCAAAGCACCTGGGTTACTGGGAGAATTACAAAAGGAGGGCCGAAAGGAAGGGTGTTTATGGTCATTCAGATACTAGGACGGAACACTTGAGTGGCAATGAGATGGGGGTATTGAGAAGTCACAAATGGTGTCCCAGGGGTAGAGGTATGGGGATCAGATAT
The DNA here is from genome assembly GCF_031143425.1 of Pleurodeles waltl. Classification (NCBI taxonomy): domain Eukaryota; kingdom Metazoa; phylum Chordata; class Amphibia; order Caudata; family Salamandridae; genus Pleurodeles; species Pleurodeles waltl. The sequence goes on along the minus strand of NC_090443.1, from coordinate 541,196,311 downwards.
TCCTGCTAGGGTGTAATGTGCCACCCTGCCCCTTTTTTTTGTGCAGCCTGGTTCCCTCTCTAGTTTCTCTCCATTGTCCTTCTATCCTGCAGATGATTAGAGCAAGCTTCCTAACGTTTTTCTTGGCCTCATATCCCCAATTATGTGCCTGACATGCCTGGCCTAAGGATACTCCCAAAGAGTATGCTACTTATATTCTGGGAAGAGCCTCACTAGTTCTGCCTATTTATGCAGCAACAAGGCAAATCTTACAACCTGCAAAGTTGGAAGCTTTGAGATGAAGTAAAGGTTTTTATTTTGTGGAAAATGCTCTTCTATGCTTCTTCTCTCATCTGAAGGCCATGGGCTCCTGTTCTTCTCTCACGTGTCCTTTCAAAGAGACAGATGACACACTCACCCAATCACTCAGCAAACATCTATGCTTTAACTCTGTCATCTTGCCGTTTTCCCTCCAAGTGCTCTCCCTTCCCCACAAATGCAGGATAATCTTTCCTCATTACTCATTCACTCGCTTATTGTAGTCCCCCGCTCCACAGGCCCAGCAAAGACCAAGAAAGACAAGCGGTACGTCAGCAAACAGATTTAACACTTCTCTCTTCTATTATGGTCATACTGCTGCCCTCTAGTAACACTACATGGCAACTGCAGCATGATGATGTGATTTTGAAGGGGGCTGTCCTATGCAAATAATGTCCTCCCATGCTTACTTTGGCCTGAGACATTCACAGGCTTCCATCATGATATGGCCTCCAACATATGGCTTTCAGCAGAATTTTAAGCTTGACAACTTGTCTTAGGCTAAAGCTTTTCCTACTCGAAGGTCGCTCATGGGAAAGCACCCTCATTTAGCAGGGTGCCAAATTGTCTGCAGTCTTCCTCTAAACAGAACATGGGCGTTCGTGGGCGTTCGGGGGCCTTGCTTGCTAGCTAACGACTGAGTGCTGGGTTGTTTAAAGACCCAGGGCCAGGCCAGGCCAGCTGCTGCAACAGGCATGATGCAGGCCCAATGAAGCACACGCCGGACTTTACCCTTTTCTGACTCTTGAAAACTTCAACATGTCTGTCTTCTGATTGCACCTAATAAAGGGAGTTTGACCAGCTCCAAACTTTGCCCATCATTTCGTGAGTGAGAGCTAACACTAGGCCAATATGCCTAGCCAGCAGCACAGGCACTATCCCCCTGATTACACAGCTCTGTTCACACCAAAATGAAAAATCCCCACCACTCAACCTATTTTACTATTTGTGGGAGGCTTATTTCTGCTCAGTTATAGCCCCTAGGCCACATTCGCCCTACGAAATGCCAAATTCAAAGACAAGAAATCAATAGATTGATAACTGAAGATAATGCTTTACCCATATTTCACCTACTAATGAAAAAGGGGGCTGCATGGGAGTCAGGAGAGAAAATATTTATAATTTTCAGGCACTGGTGCAAAAAAGAGTGTCTGAAATTGCTCCTGGTTTTTATAAAATCGAAATATTAGTTAATGGAAAAAAAAAGAAAAACATTTTTTTTTCCACCCATGGCGGGATTTGAACCCTCGGCCAGGGGAGCTTTCAGCATCAGAGGCAGATGACATTACCACTGAGCTATTGCTCCTTGCTGGTAATCAGGGATTCAGGAGCATCTATAAGCTACATACAGGCCCCCTAGTCTACATGACACACCATAGCCATGATATAGGGACTATTGGAAATAATACAAACATGGAAGCCCGTGTGGTCCAGTAGGTAAGTTCCTGCCTTCCACCCAGGCGACCAGGGTTCAAATCCCGGGTTCGGCACCAGATGACTGATGGCGGTGATGCAGAGGTAAGTCGGTAAGTAAAATGTGTGGAGGTGTGCCTGTCTGGTGATTGGTGGATGTAAGAGTGGTTGGTGTGTAAGGAGAGAAGCCTGAATGGTGGAGAACAGAGTGGTTGGAGTGTCTGGGCAGAGAGAGTGAGGTTCAGGCCCAGGCCGAGTGGGAGTAGAGTAGAGGGGAGGAGCCACAGAGGGGGAGTGTGAATGGGCGGAGTAAAAAAGGAAAGCAGAGAGAGGGGGGGGGCATAGTTCGGGGAGGAGCCTAGGGACAGGTGGTGGCATACAGCCTGGGGGAGGAGCCACAGAGGGGGAGTGTGAATGGGTGGAGTAAGAAAGGAAAGCAGAAAGAAGGGGGGGCATAGTTGGGGGGAGGAGCCTAGGGTGGTGGCATACAGCCTAGGAGGGACCAAGGGGAGGGGCATGTGTAGAGAGGGGTGGGGCCACAGAGGAAAGGGAGAAGTAGGCAGAGTCTGGGGCAATAGGTCAGGGGGCGGAGCATAGGGGAGTGAGCCCAACAAGGAAAGAGTACCCCTCCCCCTTCAGCAAACAGAGGGGGGGTGACCTGATAGGAGGGGCACTACGATAGTAGACCCCCAACATTTTATGACCGCTCCCTCCCCCTCCCCAAATACAGAGTGGGGGGGACAAATTTTGGGGAGCAGTGTAAAAAAGGGGTGTTGGGGTGCATTACAAAAGAGGGTGCTAGAAGGCACAGAATGATGTGGTTTGGCTTTGGGTGCGCTACCCATCATTTTTTTCCCCCCCCCCCCTTTTCCGGGGAGGGGGGGTGTACCCCAAAAGTATAGGGGCAACAGAGGGAACTTAGGGGAACAGCCTTAGGGCACTTTTTTATTACCGACCACAAGGGGGGCACCAGACAGACATACTGTAGTTATGGTATTGAAAGAGGTGACAGCAAGGAGCACGTGGTAAGACACGGTGAGGGGGGACAAGGCACCCCAAGTTTTTATTACCCCCACCCCCCACCCTCGCAGGATCTGTTATGAGGTCTCTTGGGGTAGTTGTATTGAAAACAGATGCTTAAGACACTGAAGGGAAGGGGAATGTTGACAAGTGTCCCCCCCATTGTGTGGGTACTTTCTTGTGCGATACCCTCTTCTTCATTTACTCACCACAAAGGAGCAGCCACAAAATGACAATTGCTGTGATGGTAGTACTGAAAGGGGCTTTATAAGGTAGAGAACCAGAAGGAAGGCGAGCTTCAAGTGGCACTTGGAGGAATGGCCATCTGAGCACAGGTGGGCAACTAAGAAAGAAGGGGAAAAGTGGGTGAACAGGAAGCAGAGATGCCCGCTATGACAGCTGAGAGCATTCAAATTTGGTGAATAAGGCGGGTGGTTTGGGGAAGTAGATGAATGAGTCAGGGAGACGGCGCATGTGGCAATTGGTTGGATGTGGCATAGAGAATAATCATGGCATGCAAACTAGGCAGTAGTCCCTGAATTGGCAGCGTCTGCAGAGAGTTTGGGGTGCTCGACAAGTGACTTGTCCTCCTTGGATTGGGTATATAATCCACAGAGGGAAGGTCACAGCTTATAGTGAGGCAGATTGTGTATATCGAATTTAAAGAAGGGTAGTTTGAGTGTGCGGAGAGGGGCTGCACGGAGTGGTAAGTGGATAGGGTGCCGAGCAATGTGCATCCAACTGGTCACTGGAGGCTGGACAGTGGCAAAGCACCTGGGTTACTGGGAGAATTACAAAAGGAGGGCCGAAAGGAAGGGTGTTTATGGTCATTCAGATACTAGGACGGAACACTTGAGTGGCAATGAGATGGGGGTATTGAGAAGTCACAAATGGTGTCCCAGGGGTAGAGGTATGGGGATCAGATATTCCTGCTAGGGTGTAATGTGCCACCCTGCCCCTTTTTTTTGTGCAGCCTGGTTCCCTCTCTAGTTTCTCTCCATTGTCCTTCTATCCTGCAGATGATTAGAGCAAGCTTCCTAACGTTTTTCTTGGCCTCATATCCCCAATTATGTGCCTGACATGCCTGGCCTAAGGATACTCCCAAAGAGTATGCTACTTATATTCTGGGAAGAGCCTCACTAGTTCTGCCTATTTATGCAGCAACAAGGCAAATCTTACAACCTGCAAAGTTGGAAGCTTTGAGATGAAGTAAAGGTTTTTATTTTGTGGAAAATGCTCTTCTATGCTTCTTCTCTCATCTGAAGGCCATGGGCTCCTGTTCTTCTCTCACGTGTCCTTTCAAAGAGACAGATGACACACTCACCCAATCACTCAGCAAACATCTATGCTTTAACTCTGTCATCTTGCCGTTTTCCCTCCAAGTGCTCTCCCTTCCCCACAAATGCAGGATAATCTTTCCTCATTACTCATTCACTCGCTTATTGTAGTCCCCCGCTCCACAGGCCCAGCAAAGACCAAGAAAGACAAGCGGTACGTCAGCAAACAGATTTAACACTTCTCTCTTCTATTATGGTCATACTGCTGCCCTCTAGTAACACTACATGGCAACTGCAGCATGATGATGTGATTTTGAAGGGGGCTGTCCTATGCAAATAATGTCCTCCCATGCTTACTTTGGCCTGAGACATTCACAGGCTTCCATCATGATATGGCCTCCAACATATGGCTTTCAGCAGAATTTTAAGCTTGACAACTTGTCTTAGGCTAAAGCTTTTCCTACTCGAAGGTCGCTCATGGGAAAGCACCCTCATTTAGCAGGGTGCCAAATTGTCTGCAGTCTTCCTCTAAACAGAACATGGGCGTTCGTGGGCGTTCGGGGGCCTTGCTTGCTAGCTAACGACTGAGTGCTGGGTTGTTTAAAGACCCAGGGCCAGGCCAGGCCAGCTGCTGCAACAGGCATGATGCAGGCCCAATGAAGCACACGCCGGACTTTACCCTTTTCTGACTCTTGAAAACTTCAACATGTCTGTCTTCTGATTGCACCTAATAAAGGGAGTTTGACCAGCTCCAAACTTTGCCCATCATTTCGTGAGTGAGAGCTAACACTAGGCCAATATGCCTAGCCAGCAGCACAGGCACTATCCCCCTGATTACACAGCTCTGTTCACACCAAAATGAAAAATCCCCACCACTCAACCTATTTTACTATTTGTGGGAGGCTTATTTCTGCTCAGTTATAGCCCCTAGGCCACATTCGCCCTACGAAATGCCAAATTCAAAGACAAGAAATCAATAGATTGATAACTGAAGATAATGCTTTACCCATATTTCACCTACTAATGAAAAAGGGGGCTGCATGGGAGTCAGGAGAGAAAATATTTATAATTTTCAGGCACTGGTGCAAAAAAGAGTGTCTGAAATTGCTCCTGGTTTTTATAAAATCGAAATATTAGTTAATGGAAAAAAAAAGAAAAACATTTTTTTTTCCACCCATGGCGGGATTTGAACCCTCGGCCAGGGGAGCTTTCAGCATCAGAGGCAGATGACATTACCACTGAGCTATTGCTCCTTGCTGGTAATCAGGGATTCAGGAGCATCTATAAGCTACATACAGGCCCCCTAGTCTACATGACACACCATAGCCATGATATAGGGACTATTGGAAATAATACAAACATGGAAGCCCGTGTGGTCCAGTAGGTAAGTTCCTGCCTTCCACCCAGGCGACCAGGGTTCAAATCCCGGGTTCGGCACCAGATGACTGATGGCGGTGATGCAGAGGTAAGTCGGTAAGTAAAATGTGTGGAGGTGTGCCTGTCTGGTGATTGGTGGATGTAAGAGTGGTTGGTGTGTAAGGAGAGAAGCCTGAATGGTGGAGAACAGAGTGGTTGGAGTGTCTGGGCAGAGAGAGTGAGGTTCAGGCCCAGGCCGAGTGGGAGTAGAGTAGAGTAGAGGGGAGGAGCCACAGAGGGGGAGTGTGAATGGGCGGAGTAAAAAAGGAAAGCAGAGAGAGGGGGGGGGCATAGTTCGGGGAGGAGCCTAGGGACAGGTGGTGGCATACAGCCTGGGGGAGGAGCCACAGAGGGGGAGTGTGAATGGGTGGAGTAAGAAAGGAAAGCAGAAAGAAGGGGGGGCATAGTTGGGGGGAGGAGCCTAGGGTGGTGGCATACAGCCTAGGAGGGACCAAGGGGAGGGGCATGTGTAGAGAGGGGTGGGGCCACAGAGGAAAGGGAGAAGTAGGCAGAGTCTGGGGCAATAGGTCAGGGGGCGGAGCATAGGGGAGTGAGCCCAACAAGGAAAGAGTACCCCTCCCCCTTCAGCAAACAGAGGGGGGGTGACCTGATAGGAGGGGCACTACGATAGTAGACCCCCAACATTTTATGACCGCTCCCTCCCCCTCCCCAAATACAGAGTGGGGGGGACAAATTTTGGGGAGCAGTGTAAAAAAGGGGTGTTGGGGTGCATTACAAAAGAGGGTGCTAGAAGGCACAGAATGATGTGGTTTGGCTTTGGGTGCGCTACCCATCATTTTTTTCCCCCCCCCCCTTTTCCGGGGAGGGGGGGTGTACCCCAAAAGTATAGGGGCAACAGAGGGAACTTAGGGGAACAGCCTTAGGGCACTTTTTTATTACCGACCACAAGGGGGGCACCAGACAGACATACTGTAGTTATGGTATTGAAAGAGGTGACAGCAAGGAGCACGTGGTAAGACACGGTGAGGGGGGACAAGGCACCCCAAGTTTTTATTACCCCCACCCCCCACCCTCGCAGGATCTGTTATGAGGTCTCTTGGGGTAGTTGTATTGAAAACAGATGCTTAAGACACTGAAGGGAAGGGGAATGTTGACAAGTGTCCCCCCCATTGTGTGGGTACTTTCTTGTGCGATACCCTCTTCTTCATTTACTCACCACAAAGGAGCAGCCACAAAATGACAATTGCTGTGATGGTAGTACTGAAAGGGGCTTTATAAGGTAGAGAACCAGAAGGAAGGCGAGCTTCAAGTGGCACTTGGAGGAATGGCCATCTGAGCACAGGTGGGCAACTAAGAAAGAAGGGGAAAAGTGGGTGAACAGGAAGCAGAGATGCCCGCTATGACAGCTGAGAGCATTCAAATTTGGTGAATAAGGCGGGTGGTTTGGGGAAGTAGATGAATGAGTCAGGGAGACGGCGCATGTGGCAATTGGTTGGATGTGGCATAGAGAATAATCATGGCATGCAAACTAGGCAGTAGTCCCTGAATTGGCAGCGTCTGCAGAGAGTTTGGGGTGCTCGACAAGTGACTTGTCCTCCTTGGATTGGGTATATAATCCACAGAGGGAAGGTCACAGCTTATAGTGAGGCAGATCGTGTATATCGAATTTAAAGAAGGGTAGTTTGAGTGTGCGGAGAGGGGCTGCACGGAGTGGTAAGTGGATAGGGTGCCGAGCAATGTGCATCCAACTGGTCACTGGAGGCTGGACAGTGGCAAAGCACCTGGGTTACTGGGAGAATTACAAAAGGAGGGCCGAAAGGAAGGGTGTTTATGGTCATTCAGATACTAGGACGGAACACTTGAGTGGCAATGAGATGGGGGTATTGAGAAGTCACAAATGGTGTCCCAGGGGTAGAGGTATGGGGATCAGATATTCCTGCTAGGGTGTAATGTGCCACCCTGCCCCTTTTTTTTGTGCAGCCTGGTTCCCTCTCTAGTTTCTCTCCATTGTCCTTCTATCCTGCAGATGATTAGAGCAAGCTTCCTAACGTTTTTCTTGGCCTCATATCCCCAATTATGTGCCTGACATGCCTGGCCTAAGGATACTCCCAAAGAGTATGCTACTTATATTCTGGGAAGAGCCTCACTAGTTCTGCCTATTTATGCAGCAACAAGGCAAATCTTACAACCTGCAAAGTTGGAAGCTTTGAGATGAAGTAAAGGTTTTTATTTTGTGGAAAATGCTCTTCTATGCTTCTTCTCTCATCTGAAGGCCATGGGCTCCTGTTCTTCTCTCACGTGTCCTTTCAAAGAGACAGATGACACACTCACCCAATCACTCAGCAAACATCTATGCTTTAACTCTGTCATCTTGCCGTTTTCCCTCCAAGTGCTCTCCCTTCCCCACAAATGCAGGATAATCTTTCCTCATTACTCATTCACTCGCTTATTGTAGTCCCCCGCTCCACAGGCCCAGCAAAGACCAAGAAAGACAAGCGGTACGTCAGCAAACAGATTTAACACTTCTCTCTTCTATTATGGTCATACTGCTGCCCTCTAGTAACACTACATGGCAACTGCAGCATGATGATGTGATTTTGAAGGGGGCTGTCCTATGCAAATAATGTCCTCCCATGCTTACTTTGGCCTGAGACATTCACAGGCTTCCATCATGATATGGCCTCCAACATATGGCTTTCAGCAGAATTTTAAGCTTGACAACTTGTCTTAGGCTAAAGCTTTTCCTACTCGAAGGTCGCTCATGGGAAAGCACCCTCATTTAGCAGGGTGCCAAATTGTCTGCAGTCTTCCTCTAAACAGAACATGGGCGTTCGTGGGCGTTCGGGGGCCTTGCTTGCTAGCTAACGACTGAGTGCTGGGTTGTTTAAAGACCCAGGGCCAGGCCAGGCCAGCTGCTGCAACAGGCATGATGCAGGCCCAATGAAGCACACGCCGGACTTTACCCTTTTCTGACTCTTGAAAACTTCAACATGTCTGTCTTCTGATTGCACCTAATAAAGGGAGTTTGACCAGCTCCAAACTTTGCCCATCATTTCGTGAGTGAGAGCTAACACTAGGCCAATATGCCTAGCCAGCAGCACAGGCACTATCCCCCTGATTACACAGCTCTGTTCACACCAAAATGAAAAATCCCCACCACTCAACCTATTTTACTATTTGTGGGAGGCTTATTTCTGCTCAGTTATAGCCCCTAGGCCACATTCGCCCTACGAAATGCCAAATTCAAAGACAAGAAATCAATAGATTGATAACTGAAGATAATGCTTTACCCATATTTCACCTACTAATGAAAAAGGGGGCTGCATGGGAGTCAGGAGAGAAAATATTTATAATTTTCAGGCACTGGTGCAAAAAAGAGTGTCTGAAATTGCTCCTGGTTTTTATAAAATCGAAATATTAGTTAATGGAAAAAAAAAGAAAAACATTTTTTTTTCCACCCATGGCGGGATTTGAACCCTCGGCCAGGGGAGCTTTCAGCATCAGAGGCAGATGACATTACCACTGAGCTATTGCTCCTTGCTGGTAATCAGGGATTCAGGAGCATCTATAAGCTACATACAGGCCCCCTAGTCTACATGACACACCATAGCCATGATATAGGGACTATTGGAAATAATACAAACATGGAAGCCCGTGTGGTCCAGTAGGTAAGTTCCTGCCTTCCACCCAGGCGACCAGGGTTCAAATCCCGGGTTCGGCACCAGATGACTGATGGCGGTGATGCAGAGGTAAGTCGGTAAGTAAAATGTGTGGAGGTGTGCCTGTCTGGTGATTGGTGGATGTAAGAGTGGTTGGTGTGTAAGGAGAGAAGCCTGAATGGTGGAGAACAGAGTGGTTGGAGTGTCTGGGCAGAGAGAGTGAGGTTCAGGCCCAGGCCGAGTGGGAGTAGAGTAGAGTAGAGGGGAGGAGCCACAGAGGGGGAGTGTGAATGGGCGGAGTAAAAAAGGAAAGCAGAGAGAGGGGGGGGGCATAGTTCGGGGAGGAGCCTAGGGACAGGTGGTGGCATACAGCCTGGGGGAGGAGCCACAGAGGGGGAGTGTGAATGGGTGGAGTAAGAAAGGAAAGCAGAAAGAAGGGGGGGCATAGTTGGGGGGAGGAGCCTAGGGTGGTGGCATACAGCCTAGGAGGGACCAAGGGGAGGGGCATGTGTAGAGAGGGGTGGGGCCACAGAGGAAAGGGAGAAGTAGGCAGAGTCTGGGGCAATAGGTCAGGGGGCGGAGCATAGGGGAGTGAGCCCAACAAGGAAAGAGTACCCCTCCCCCTTCAGCAAACAGAGGGGGGGTGACCTGATAGGAGGGGCACTACGATAGTAGACCCCCAACATTTTATGACCGCTCCCTCCCCCTCCCCAAATACAGAGTGGGGGGGACAAATTTTGGGGAGCAGTGTAAAAAAGGGGTGTTGGGGTGCATTACAAAAGAGGGTGCTAGAAGGCACAGAATGATGTGGTTTGGCTTTGGGTGCGCTACCCATCATTTTTTCCCCCCCCCCCCCCTTTTCCGGGGAGGGGGGGTGTACCCCAAAAGTATAGGGGCAACAGAGGGAACTTAGGGGAACAGCCTTAGGGCACTTTTTTATTACCGACCACAAGGGGGGCACCAGACAGACATACTGTAGTTATGGTATTGAAAGAGGTGACAGCAAGGAGCACGTGGTAAGACACGGTGAGGGGGGACAAGGCACCCCAAGTTTTTATTACCCCCACCCCCCACCCTCGCAGGATCTGTTATGAGGTCTCTTGGGGTAGTTGTATTGAAAACAGATGCTTAAGACACTGAAGGGAAGGGGAATGTTGACAAGTGTCCCCCCCATTGTGTGGGTACTTTCTTGTGCGATACCCTCTTCTTCATTTACTCACCACAAAGGAGCAGCCACAAAATGACAATTGCTGTGATGGTAGTACTGAAAGGGGCTTTATAAGGTAGAGAACCAGAAGGAAGGCGAGCTTCAAGTGGCACTTGGAGGAATGGCCATCTGAGCACAGGTGGGCAACTAAGAAAGAAGGGGAAAAGTGGGTGAACAGGAAGCAGAGATGCCCGCTATGACAGCTGAGAGCATTCAAATTTGGTGAATAAGGCGGGTGGTTTGGGGAAGTAGATGAATGAGTCAGGGAGACGGCGCATGTGGCAATTGGTTGGATGTGGCATAGAGAATAATCATGGCATGCAAACTAGGCAGTAGTCCCTGAATTGGCAGCGTCTGCAGAGAGTTTGGGGTGCTCGACAAGTGACTTGTCCTCCTTGGATTGGGTATATAATCCACAGAGGGAAGGTCACAGCTTATAGTGAGGCAGATCGTGTATATCGAATTTAAAGAAGGGTAGTTTGAGTGTGCGGAGAGGGGCTGCACGGAGTGGTAAGTGGATAGGTTGCCGAGCAATGTGCATCCAACTGGTCACTGGAGGCTGGACAGTGGCAAAGCACCTGGGTTACTGGGAGAATTACAAAAGGAGGGCCGAAAGGAAGGGTGTTTATGGTCATTCAGATACTAGGACGGAACACTTGAGTGGCAATGAGATGGGGGTATTGAGAAGTCACAAATGGTGTCCCAGGGGTAGAGGTATGGGGATCAGATATTCCTGCTAGGGTGTAATGTGCCACCCTGCCCCTTTTTTTTGTGCAGCCTGGTTCCCTCTCTAGTTTCTCTCCATTGTCCTTCTATCCTGCAGATGATTAGAGCAAGCTTCCTAACGTTTTTCTTGGCCTCATATCCCCAATTATGTGCCTGACATGCCTGGCCTAAGGATACTCCCAAAGAGTATGCTACTTATATTCTGGGAAGAGCCTCACTAGTTCTGCCTATTTATGCAGCAACAAGGCAAATCTTACAACCTGCAAAGTTGGAAGCTTTGAGATGAAGTAAAGGTTTTTATTTTGTGGAAAATGCTCTTCTATGCTTCTTCTCTCATCTGAAGGCCATGGGCTCCTGTTCTTCTCTCACGTGTCCTTTCAAAGAGACAGATGACACACTCACCCAATCACTCAGCAAACATCTATGCTTTAACTCTGTCATCTTGCCGTTTTCCCTCCAAGTGCTCTCCCTTCCCCACAAATGCAGGATAATCTTTCCTCATTACTCATTCACTCGCTTATTGTAGTCCCCCGCTCCACAGGCCCAGCAAAGACCAAGAAAGACAAGCGGTACGTCAGCAAACAGATTTAACACTTCTCTCTTCTATTATGGTCATACTGCTGCCCTCTAGTAACACTACATGGCAACTGCAGCATGATGATGTGATTTTGAAGGGGGCTGTCCTATGCAAATAATGTCCTCCCATGCTTACTTTGGCCTGAGACATTCACAGGCTTCCATCATGATATGGCCTCCAACATATGGCTTTCAGCAGAATTTTAAGCTTGACAACTTGTCTTAGGCTAAAGCTTTTCCTACTCGAAGGTCGCTCATGGGAAAGCACCCTCATTTAGCAGGGTGCCAAATTGTCTGCAGTCTTCCTCTAAACAGAACATGGGCGTTCGTGGGCGTTCGGGGGCCTTGCTTGCTAGCTAACGACTGAGTGCTGGGTTGTTTAAAGACCCAGGGCCAGGCCAGGCCAGCTGCTGCAACAGGCATGATGCAGGCCCAATGAAGCACACGCCGGACTTTACCCTTTTCTGACTCTTGAAAACTTCAACATGTCTGTCTTCTGATTGCACCTAATAAAGGGAGTTTGACCAGCTCCAAACTTTGCCCATCATTTCGTGAGTGAGAGCTAACACTAGGCCAATATGCCTAGCCAGCAGCACAGGCACTATCCCCCTGATTACACAGCTCTGTTCACACCAAAATGAAAAATCCCCACCACTCAACCTATTTTACTATTTGTGGGAGGCTTATTTCTGCTCAGTTATAGCCCCTAGGCCACATTCGCCCTACGAAATGCCAAATTCAAAGACAAGAAATCAATAGATTGATAACTGAAGATAATGCTTTACCCATATTTCACCTACTAATGAAAAAGGGGGCTGCATGGGAGTCAGGAGAGAAAATATTTATAATTTTCAGGCACTGGTGCAAAAAAGAGTGTCTGAAATTGCTCCTGGTTTTTATAAAATCGAAATATTAGTTAATGGAAAAAAAAAGAAAAACATTTTTTTTTCCACCCATGGCGGGATTTGAACCCTCGGCCAGGGGAGCTTTCAGCATCAGAGGCAGATGACATTACCACTGAGCTATTGCTCCTTGCTGGTAATCAGGGATTCAGGAGCATCTATAAGCTACATACAGGCCCCCTAGTCTACATGACACACCATAGCCATGATATAGGGACTATTGGAAATAATACAAACATGGAAGCCCGTGTGGTCCAGTAGGTAAGTTCCTGCCTTCCACCCAGGCGACCAGGGTTCAAATCCCGGGTTCGGCACCAGATGACTGATGGCGGTGATGCAGAGGTAAGTCGGTAAGTAAAATGTGTGGAGGTGTGCCTGTCTGGTGATTGGTGGATGTAAGAGTGGTTGGTGTGTAAGGAGAGAAGCCTGAATGGTGGAGAACAGAGTGGTTGGAGTGTCTGGGCAGAGAGAGTGAGGTTCAGGCCCAGGCCGAGTGGGAGTAGAGTAGAGTAGAGGGGAGGAGCCACAGAGGGGGAGTGTGAATGGGCGGAGTAAAAAAGGAAAGCAGAGAGAGGGGGGGGGCATAGTTCGGGGAGGAGCCTAGGGACAGGTGGTGGCATACAGCCTGGGGGAGGAGCCACAGAGGGGGAGTGTGAATGGGTGGAGTAAGAAAGGAAAGCAGAAAGAAGGGGGGGCATAGTTGGGGGGAGGAGCCTAGGGTGGTGGCATACAGCCTAGGAGGGACCAAGGGGAGGGGCATGTGTAGAGAGGGGTGGGGCCACAGAGGAAAGGGAGAAGTAGGCAGAGTCTGGGGCAATAGGTCAGGGGGCGGAGCATAGGGGAGTGAGCCCAACAAGGAAAGAGTACCCCTCCCCCTTCAGCAAACAGAGGGGGGGTGACCTGATAGGAGGGGCACTACGATAGTAGACCCCCAACATTTTATGACCGCTCCCTCCCCCTCCCCAAATACAGAGTGGGGGGGACAAATTTTGGGGAGCAGTGTAAAAAAGGGGTGTTGGGGTGCATTACAAAAGAGGGTGCTAGAAGGCACAGAATGATGTGGTTTGGCTTTGGGTGCGCTACCCATCATTTTTTCCCCCCCCCCCCCCTTTTCCGGGGAGGGGGGGTGTACCCCAAAAGTATAGGGGCAACAGAGGGAACTTAGGGGAACAGCCTTAGGGCACTTTTTTATTACCGACCACAAGGGGGGCACCAGACAGACATACTGTAGTTATGGTATTGAAAGAGGTGACAGCAAGGAGCACGTGGTAAGACACGGTGAGGGGGGACAAGGCACCCCAAGTTTTTATTACCCCCACCCCCCACCCTCGCAGGATCTGTTATGAGGTCTCTTGGGGTAGTTGTATTGAAAACAGATGCTTAAGACACTGAAGGGAAGGGGAATGTTGACAAGTGTCCCCCCCATTGTGTGGGTACTTTCTTGTGCGATACCCTCTTCTTCATTTACTCACCACAAAGGAGCAGCCACAAAATGACAATTGCTGTGATGGTAGTACTGAAAGGGGCTTTATAAGGTAGAGAACCAGAAGGAAGGCGAGCTTCAAGTGGCACTTGGAGGAATGGCCATCTGAGCACAGGTGGGCAACTAAGAAAGAAGGGGAAAAGTGGGTGAACAGGAAGCAGAGATGCCTGCTATGACAGCTGAGAGCATTCAAATTTGGTGAATAAGGCGGGTGGTTTGGGGAAGTAGATGAATGAGTCAGGGAGACGGCGCATGTGGCAATTGGTTGGATGTGGCATAGAGAATAATCATGGCATGCAAACTAGGCAGTAGTCCCTGAATTGGCAGCGTCTGCAGAGAGTTTGGGGTGCTCGACAAGTGACTTGTCCTCCTTGGATTGGGTATATAATCCACAGAGGGAAGGTCACAGCTTATAGTGAGGCAGATCGTGTATATCGAATTTAAAGAAGGGTAGTTTGAGTGTGCGGAGAGGGGCTGCACGGAGTGGTAAGTGGATAGGGTGCCGAGCAATGTGCATCCAACTGGTCACTGGAGGCTGGACAGTGGCAAAGCACCTGGGTTACTGGGAGAATTACAAAAGGAGGGCCGAAAGGAAGGGTGTTTATGGTCATTCAGATACTAGGACGGAACACTTGAGTGGCAATGAGATGGGGGTATTGAGAAGTCACAAATGGTGTCCCAGGGGTAGAGGTATGGGGATCAGATATTCCTGCTAGGGTGTAATGTGCCACCCTGCCCCTTTTTTTTGTGCAGCCTGGTTCCCTCTCTAGTTTCTCTCCATTGTCCTTCTATCCTGCAGATGATTAGAGCAAGCTTCCTAACGTTTTTCTTGGCCTCATATCCCCAATTATGTGCCTGACATGCCTGGCCTAAGGATACTCCCAAAGAGTATGCTACTTATATTCTGGGAAGAGCCTCACTAGTTCTGCCTATTTATGCAGCAACAAGGCAAATCTTACAACCTGCAAAGTTGGAAGCTTTGAGATGAAGTAAAGGTTTTTATTTTGTGGAAAATGCTCTTCTATGCTTCTTCTCTCATCTGAAGGCCATGGGCTCCTGTTCTTCTCTCACGTGTCCTTTCAAAGAGACAGATGACACACTCACCCAATCACTCAGCAAACATCTATGCTTTAACTCTGTCATCTTGCCGTTTTCCCTCCAAGTGCTCTCCCTTCCCCACAAATGCAGGATAATCTTTCCTCATTACTCATTCACTCGCTTATTGTAGTCCCCCGCTCCACAGGCCCAGCAAAGACCAAGAAAGACAAGCGGTACGTCAGCAAACAGATTTAACACTTCTCTCTTCTATTATGGTCATACTGCTGCCCTCTAGTAACACTACATGGCAACTGCAGCATGATGATGTGATTTTGAAGGGGGCTGTCCTATGCAAATAATGTCCTCCCATGCTTACTTTGGCCTGAGACATTCACAGGCTTCCATCATGATATGGCCTCCAACATATGGCTTTCAGCAGAATTTTAAGCTTGACAACTTGTCTTAGGCTAAAGCTTTTCCTACTCGAAGGTCGCTCATGGGAAAGCACCCTCATTTAGCAGGGTGCCAAATTGTCTGCAGTCTTCCTCTAAACAGAACATGGGCGTTCGTGGGCGTTCGGGGGCCTTGCTTGCTAGCTAACGACTGAGTGCTGGGTTGTTTAAAGACCCAGGGCCAGGCCAGGCCAGCTGCTGCAACAGGCATGATGCAGGCCCAATGAAGCACACGCCGGACTTTACCCTTTTCTGACTCTTGAAAACTTCAACATGTCTGTCTTCTGATTGCACCTAATAAAGGGAGTTTGACCAGCTCCAAACTTTGCCCATCATTTCGTGAGTGAGAGCTAACACTAGGCCAATATGCCTAGCCAGCAGCACAGGCACTATCCCCCTGATTACACAGCTCTGTTCACACCAAAATGAAAAATCCCCACCACTCAACCTATTTTACTATTTGTGGGAGGCTTATTTCTGCTCAGTTATAGCCCCTAGGCCACATTCGCCCTACGAAATGCCAAATTCAAAGACAAGAAATCAATAGATTGATAACTGAAGATAATGCTTTACCCATATTTCACCTACTAATGAAAAAGGGGGCTGCATGGGAGTCAGGAGAGAAAATATTTATAATTTTCAGGCACTGGTGCAAAAAAGAGTGTCTGAAATTGCTCCTGGTTTTTATAAAATCGAAATATTAGTTAATGGAAAAAAAAAGAAAAACATTTTTTTTTCCACCCATGGCGGGATTTGAACCCTCGGCCAGGGGAGCTTTCAGCATCAGAGGCAGATGACATTACCACTGAGCTATTGCTCCTTGCTGGTAATCAGGGATTCAGGAGCATCTATAAGCTACATACAGGCCCCCTAGTCTACATGACACACCATAGCCATGATATAGGGACTATTGGAAATAATACAAACATGGAAGCCCGTGTGGTCCAGTAGGTAAGTTCCTGCCTTCCACCCAGGCGACCAGGGTTCAAATCCCGGGTTCGGCACCAGATGACTGATGGCGGTGATGCAGAGGTAAGTCGGTAAGTAAAATGTGTGGAGGTGTGCCTGTCTGGTGATTGGTGGATGTAAGAGTGGTTGGTGTGTAAGGAGAGAAGCCTGAATGGTGGAGAACAGAGTGGTTGGAGTGTCTGGGCAGAGAGAGTGAGGTTCAGGCCCAGGCCGAGTGGGAGTAGAGTAGAGTAGAGGGGAGGAGCCACAGAGGGGGAGTGTGAATGGGCGGAGTAAAAAAGGAAAGCAGAGAGAGGGGGGGGGCATAGTTCGGGGAGGAGCCTAGGGACAGGTGGTGGCATACAGCCTGGGGGAGGAGCCACAGAGGGGGAGTGTGAATGGGTGGAGTAAGAAAGGAAAGCAGAAAGAAGGGGGGGCATAGTTGGGGGGAGGAGCCTAGGGTGGTGGCATACAGCCTAGGAGGGACCAAGGGGAGGGGCATGTGTAGAGAGGGGTGGGGCCACAGAGGAAAGGGAGAAGTAGGCAGAGTCTGGGGCAATAGGTCAGGGGGCGGAGCATAGGGGAGTGAGCCCAACAAGGAAAGAGTACCCCTCCCCCTTCAGCAAACAGAGGGGGGGTGACCTGATAGGAGGGGCACTACGATAGTAGACCCCCAACATTTTATGACCGCTCCCTCCCCCTCCCCAAATACAGAGTGGGGGGGACAAATTTTGGGGAGCAGTGTAAAAAAGGGGTGTTGGGGTGCATTACAAAAGAGGGTGCTAGAAGGCACAGAATGATGTGGTTTGGCTTTGGGTGCGCTACCCATCATTTTTTCCCCCCCCCCCCCCTTTTCCGGGGAGGGGGGGTGTACCCCAAAAGTATAGGGGCAACAGAGGGAACTTAGGGGAACAGCCTTAGGGCACTTTTTTATTACCGACCACAAGGGGGGCACCAGACAGACATACTGTAGTTATGGTATTGAAAGAGGTGACAGCAAGGAGCACGTGGTAAGACACGGTGAGGGGGGACAAGGCACCCCAAGTTTTTATTACCCCCACCCCCCACCCTCGCAGGATCTGTTATGAGGTCTCTTGGGGTAGTTGTATTGAAAACAGATGCTTAAGACACTGAAGGGAAGGGGAATGTTGACAAGTGTCCCCCCCATTGTGTGGGTACTTTCTTGTGCGATACCCTCTTCTTCATTTACTCACCACAAAGGAGCAGCCACAAAATGACAATTGCTGTGATGGTAGTACTGAAAGGGGCTTTATAAGGTAGAGAACCAGAAGGAAGGCGAGCTTCAAGTGGCACTTGGAGGAATGGCCATCTGAGCACAGGTGGGCAACTAAGAAAGAAGGGGAAAAGTGGGTGAACAGGAAGCAGAGATGCCCGCTATGACAGCTGAGAGCATTCAAATTTGGTGAATAAGGCGGGTGGTTTGGGGAAGTAGATGAATGAGTCAGGGAGACGGCGCATGTGGCAATTGGTTGGATGTGGCATAGAGAATAATCATGGCATGCAAACTAGGCAGTAGTCCCTGAATTGGCAGCGTCTGCAGAGAGTTTGGGGTGCTCGACAAGTGACTTGTCCTCCTTGGATTGGGTATATAATCCACAGAGGGAAGGTCACAGCTTATAGTGAGGCAGATCGTGTATATCGAATTTAAAGAAGGGTAGTTTGAGTGTGCGGAGAGGGGCTGCACGGAGTGGTAAGTGGATAGGGTGCCGAGCAATGTGCATCCAACTGGTCACTGGAGGCTGGACAGTGGCAAAGCACCTGGGTTACTGGGAGAATTACAAAAGGAGGGCCGAAAGGAAGGGTGTTTATGGTCATTCAGATACTAGGACGGAACACTTGAGTGGCAATGAGATGGGGGTATTGAGAAGTCACAAATGATGTCCCAGGGGTAGAGGTATGGGGATCAGATATTCCTGCTAGGGTGTAATGTGCCACCCTGCCCCTTTTTTTTGTGCAGCCTGGTTCCCTCTCTAGTTTCTCTCCATTGTCCTTCTATCCTGCAGATGATTAGAGCAAGCTTCCTAACGTTTTTCTTGGCCTCATATCCCCAATTATGTGCCTGACATGCCTGGCCTAAGGATACTCCCAAAGAGTATGCTACTTATATTCTGGGAAGAGCCTCACTAGTTCTGCCTATTTATGCAGCAACAAGGCAAATCTTACAACCTGCAAAGTTGGAAGCTTTGAGATGAAGTAAAGGTTTTTATTTTGTGGAAAATGCTCTTCTATGCTTCTTCTCTCATCTGAAGGCCATGGGCTCCTGTTCTTCTCTCACGTGTCCTTTCAAAGAGACAGATGACACACTCACCCAATCACTCAGCAAACATCTATGCTTTAACTCTGTCATCTTGCCGTTTTCCCTCCAAGTGCTCTCCCTTCCCCACAAATGCAGGATAATCTTTCCTCATTACTCATTCACTCGCTTATTGTAGTCCCCCGCTCCACAGGCCCAGCAAAGACCAAGAAAGACAAGCGGTACGTCAGCAAACAGATTTAACACTTCTCTCTTCTATTATGGTCATACTGCTGCCCTCTAGTAACACTACATGGCAACTGCAGCATGATGATGTGATTTTGAAGGGGGCTGTCCTATGCAAATAATGTCCTCCCATGCTTACTTTGGCCTGAGACATTCACAGGCTTCCATCATGATATGGCCTCCAACATATGGCTTTCAGCAGAATTTTAAGCTTGACAACTTGTCTTAGGCTAAAGCTTTTCCTACTCGAAGGTCGCTCATGGGAAAGCACCCTCATTTAGCAGGGTGCCAAATTGTCTGCAGTCTTCCTCTAAACAGAACATGGGCGTTCGTGGGCGTTCGGGGGCCTTGCTTGCTAGCTAACGACTGAGTGCTGGGTTGTTTAAAGACCCAGGGCCAGGCCAGGCCAGCTGCTGCAACAGGCATGATGCAGGCCCAATGAAGCACACGCCGGACTTTACCCTTTTCTGACTCTTGAAAACTTCAACATGTCTGTCTTCTGATTGCACCTAATAAAGGGAGTTTGACCAGCTCCAAACTTTGCCCATCATTTCGTGAGTGAGAGCTAACACTAGGCCAATATGCCTAGCCAGCAGCACAGGCACTATCCCCCTGATTACACAGCTCTGTTCACACCAAAATGAAAAATCCCCACCACTCAACCTATTTTACTATTTGTGGGAGGCTTATTTCTGCTCAGTTATAGCCCCTAGGCCACATTCGCCCTACGAAATGCCAAATTCAAAGACAAGAAATCAATAGATTGATAACTGAAGATAATGCTTTACCCATATTTCACCTACTAATGAAAAAGGGGGCTGCATGGGAGTCAGGAGAGAAAATATTTATAATTTTCAGGCACTGGTGCAAAAAAGAGTGTCTGAAATTGCTCCTGGTTTTTATAAAATCGAAATATTAGTTAATGGAAAAAAAAAGAAAAACATTTTTTTTTCCACCCATGGCGGGATTTGAACCCTCAGCCAGGGGAGCTTTCAGCATCAGAGGCAGATGACATTACCACTGAGCTATTGCTCCTTGCTGGTAATCAGGGATTCAGGAGCATCTATAAGCTACATACAGGCCCCCTAGGCTACATGACACACCATAGCCATGATATAGGGACTATTGGAAATAATACAAACATGGAAGCCCGTGTGGTCCAGTGGGTAAGTTCCTGCCTTCCACCCAGACGACCAGGGTTCAAATCCCGGGTTCGGCACCAGATGACTGATGGCGGTGATGCAGAGGTAAGTCGGTAAGTAAAATGTGTGGAGGTGTGCCTGTCTGGTGATTGGTGGATGTAAGAGTGGTTGGTGTGTAAGGAGAGAAGCCTGATTGGTGGAGAAGAGAGTGGTTGGAGTGTCTGGGCAGAGAGAGTGAGGTTCAGGCCCAGGCCGAGAGGGAGTAGAGTAGAGTAGAGGGGAGGAGCCACAGAGGGGGAGTGTGAATGGGCGGAGTAAAAAAGGAAAGCAGAGAGAGGGGGGGGCATAGTTCGGGGAGGAGCCTAGGGACAGGTGGTGGCATACAGCCTGGGGGAGGAGCCACAGAGGGGGAGTGTGAATGGGTGGAGTAAGAAAGGAAAGCAGAAAGAAGAGGGGGCATAGTTGGGGGGAGGAGCCTAGGGTGGTGGCATACAGCCTAGGAGGGACCAAGGGGAGGGGCATGTGTAGAGAGGGGTGGGGCCACAGAGGAAAGGGAGAAGTAGGCAGAGTCTGGGGCAATAGGTCAGGGGGCGGAGCATAGGGGAGTGAGCCCAACAAGGAAAGAGTACCCCTCCCCCTTCAGCAAACAGAGGGGGGGTGACCTGATAGGAGGGGCACTACGATAGTAGACCCCCAACATTTTATGACCGCTCCCTCCCCCTCCCCAAATACAGAGTGGGGGGGACAAATTTTGGGGAGCAGTGTAAAAAAGGGGTGTTGGGGTGCATTACAAAAGAGGGTGCTAGAAGGCACAGAATGATGTGGTTTGGCTTTGGGTGCGCTACCCATCATTTTCCCCCCCCCCCCCCCCTTTTCCGGGGAGGGGGGGTGTACCCCAAAAGTATAGGGGCAACAGAGGGAACTTAGGGGAACAGCCTTAGGGCACTTTTTTATTACCGACCACAAGGGGGGCACCAGACAGACATACTGTAGTTATGGTATTGAAAGAGGTGACAGCAAGGAGCACGTGGTAAGACACGGTGAGGGGGGACAAGGCACCCCAAGTTTTTATTACCCCCACCCCCCACCCTCGCAGGATCTGTTATGAGGTCTCTTGGGGTAGTTGTATTGAAAACAGATGCTTAAGACACTGAAGGGAAGGGGAATGTTGACAAGTGTCCCCCCCATTGTGTGGGTACTTTCTTGTGCGATACCCTCTTCTTCATTTACTCACCACAAAGGAGCAGCCACAAAATGACAATTGCTGTGATGGTAGTACTGAAAGGGGCTTTATAAGGTAGAGAACCAGAAGGAAGGCGAGCTTCAAGTGGCACTTGGAGGAATGGCCATCTGAGCACAGGTGGGCAACTAAGAAAGAAGGGGAAAAGTGGGTGAACAGGAAGCAGAGATGCCCGCTATGACAGCTGAGAGCATTCAAATTTGGTGAATAAGGCGGGTGGTTTGGGGAAGTAGATGAATGAGTCAGGGAGACGGCGCATGTGGCAATTGGTTGGATGTGGCATAGAGAATAATCATGGCATGCAAACTAGGCAGTAGTCCCTGAATTGGCAGCGTCTGCAGAGAGTTTGGGGTGCTCGACAAGTGACTTGTCCTCCTTGGATTGGGTATATAATCCACAGAGGGAAGGTCACAGCTTATAGTGAGGCAGATCGTGTATATCGAATTTAAAGAAGGGTAGTTTGAGTGTGCGGAGAGGGGCTGCACGGAGTGGTAAGTGGATAGGGTGCCGAGCAATGTGCATCCAACTGGTCACTGGAGGCTGGACAGTGGCAAAGCACCTGGGTTACTGGGAGAATTACAAAAGGAGGGCCGAAAGGAAGGGTGTTTATGGTCATTCAGATACTAGGACGGAACACTTGAGTGGCAATGAGATGGGGGTATTGAGAAGTCACAAATGGTGTCCCAG
The DNA here is from genome assembly GCF_031143425.1 of Pleurodeles waltl. NCBI lineage: Eukaryota > Metazoa > Chordata > Amphibia > Caudata > Salamandridae > Pleurodeles > Pleurodeles waltl. The sequence continues at coordinate 541,174,367 of NC_090443.1, read as the reverse complement.
GGGTAGAGGTATGGGGATCAGATATTCCTGCTAGGGTGTAATGTGCCACCCTGCCCCTTTTTTTTGTGCAGCCTGGTTCCCTCTCTAGTTTCTCTCCATTGTCCTTCTATCCTGCAGATGATTAGAGCAAGCTTCCTAACGTTTTTCTTGGCCTCATATCCCCAATTATGTGCCTGACATGCCTGGCCTAAGGATACTCCCAAAGAGTATGCTACTTATATTCTGGGAAGAGCCTCACTAGTTCTGCCTATTTATGCAGCAACAAGGCAAATCTTACAACCTGCAAAGTTGGAAGCTTTGAGATGAAGTAAAGGTTTTTATTTTGTGGAAAATGCTCTTCTATGCTTCTTCTCTCATCTGAAGGCCATGGGCTCCTGTTCTTCTCTCACGTGTCCTTTCAAAGAGACAGATGACACACTCACCCAATCACTCAGCAAACATCTATGCTTTAACTCTGTCATCTTGCCGTTTTCCCTCCAAGTGCTCTCCCTTCCCCACAAATGCAGGATAATCTTTCCTCATTACTCATTCACTCGCTTATTGTAGTCCCCCGCTCCACAGGCCCAGCAAAGACCAAGAAAGACAAGCGGTACGTCAGCAAACAGATTTAACACTTCTCTCTTCTATTATGGTCATACTGCTGCCCTCTAGTAACACTACATGGCAACTGCAGCATGATGATGTGATTTTGAAGGGGGCTGTCCTATGCAAATAATGTCCTCCCATGCTTACTTTGGCCTGAGACATTCACAGGCTTCCATCATGATATGGCCTCCAACATATGGCTTTCAGCAGAATTTTAAGCTTGACAACTTGTCTTAGGCTAAAGCTTTTCCTACTCGAAGGTCGCTCATGGGAAAGCACCCTCATTTAGCAGGGTGCCAAATTGTCTGCAGTCTTCCTCTAAACAGAACATGGGCGTTCGTGGGCGTTCGGGGGCCTTGCTTGCTAGCTAACGACTGAGTGCTGGGTTGTTTAAAGACCCAGGGCCAGGCCAGGCCAGCTGCTGCAACAGGCATGATGCAGGCCCAATGAAGCACACGCCGGACTTTACCCTTTTCTGACTCTTGAAAACTTCAACATGTCTGTCTTCTGATTGCACCTAATAAAGGGAGTTTGACCAGCTCCAAACTTTGCCCATCATTTCGTGAGTGAGAGCTAACACTAGGCCAATATGCCTAGCCAGCAGCACAGGCACTATCCCCCTGATTACACAGCTCTGTTCACACCAAAATGAAAAATCCCCACCACTCAACCTATTTTACTATTTGTGGGAGGCTTATTTCTGCTCAGTTATAGCCCCTAGGCCACATTCGCCCTACGAAATGCCAAATTCAAAGACAAGAAATCAATAGATTGATAACTGAAGATAATGCTTTACCCATATTTCACCTACTAATGAAAAAGGGGGCTGCATGGGAGTCAGGAGAGAAAATATTTATAATTTTCAGGCACTGGTGCAAAAAAGAGTGTCTGAAATTGCTCCTGGTTTTTATAAAATCGAAATATTAGTTAATGGAAAAAAAAAGAAAAACATTTTTTTTTCCACCCATGGCGGGATTTGAACCCTCGGCCAGGGGAGCTTTCAGCATCAGAGGCAGATGACATTACCACTGAGCTATTGCTCCTTGCTGGTAATCAGGGATTCAGGAGCATCTATAAGCTACATACAGGCCCCCTAGTCTACATGACACACCATAGCCATGATATAGGGACTATTGGAAATAATACAAACATGGAAGCCCGTGTGGTCCAGTAGGTAAGTTCCTGCCTTCCACCCAGGCGACCAGGGTTCAAATCCCGGGTTCGGCACCAGATGACTGATGGCGGTGATGCAGAGGTAAGTCGGTAAGTAAAATGTGTGGAGGTGTGCCTGTCTGGTGATTGGTGGATGTAAGAGTGGTTGGTGTGTAAGGAGAGAAGCCTGAATGGTGGAGAACAGAGTGGTTGGAGTGTCTGGGCAGAGAGAGTGAGGTTCAGGCCCAGGCCGAGTGGGAGTAGAGTAGAGTAGAGGGGAGGAGCCACAGAGGGGGAGTGTGAATGGGCGGAGTAAAAAAGGAAAGCAGAGAGAGGGGGGGGGCATAGTTCGGGGAGGAGCCTAGGGACAGGTGGTGGCATACAGCCTGGGGGAGGAGCCACAGAGGGGGAGTGTGAATGGGTGGAGTAAGAAAGGAAAGCAGAAAGAAGGGGGGGCATAGTTGGGGGGAGGAGCCTAGGGTGGTGGCATACAGCCTAGGAGGGACCAAGGGGAGGGGCATGTGTAGAGAGGGGTGGGGCCACAGAGGAAAGGGAGAAGTAGGCAGAGTCTGGGGCAATAGGTCAGGGGGCGGAGCATAGGGGAGTGAGCCCAACAAGGAAAGAGTACCCCTCCCCCTTCAGCAAACAGAGGGGGGGTGACCTGATAGGAGGGGCACTACGATAGTAGACCCCCAACATTTTATGACCGCTCCCTCCCCCTCCCCAAATACAGAGTGGGGGGGACAAATTTTGGGGAGCAGTGTAAAAAAGGGGTGTTGGGGTGCATTACAAAAGAGGGTGCTAGAAGGCACAGAATGATGTGGTTTGGCTTTGGGTGCGCTACCCATCATTTTTTCCCCCCCCCCCCCTTTTCCGGGGAGGGGGGGTGTACCCCAAAAGTATAGGGGCAACAGAGGGAACTTAGGGGAACAGCCTTAGGGCACTTTTTTATTACCGACCACAAGGGGGGCACCAGACAGACATACTGTAGTTATGGTATTGAAAGAGGTGACAGCAAGGAGCACGTGGTAAGACACGGTGAGGGGGGACAAGGCACCCCAAGTTTTTATTACCCCCACCCCCCACCCTCGCAGGATCTGTTATGAGGTCTCTTGGGGTAGTTGTATTGAAAACAGATGCTTAAGACACTGAAGGGAAGGGGAATGTTGACAAGTGTCCCCCCCATTGTGTGGGTACTTTCTTGTGCGATACCCTCTTCTTCATTTACTCACCACAAAGGAGCAGCCACAAAATGACAATTGCTGTGATGGTAGTACTGAAAGGGGCTTTATAAGGTAGAGAACCAGAAGGAAGGCGAGCTTCAAGTGGCACTTGGAGGAATGGCCATCTGAGCACAGGTGGGCAACTAAGAAAGAAGGGGAAAAGTGGGTGAACAGGAAGCAGAGATGCCCGCTATGACAGCTGAGAGCATTCAAATTTGGTGAATAAGGCGGGTGGTTTGGGGAAGTAGATGAATGAGTCAGGGAGACGGCGCATGTGGCAATTGGTTGGATGTGGCATAGAGAATAATCATGGCATGCAAACTAGGCAGTAGTCCCTGAATTGGCAGCGTCTGCAGAGAGTTTGGGGTGCTCGACAAGTGACTTGTCCTCCTTGGATTGGGTATATAATCCACAGAGGGAAGGTCACAGCTTATAGTGAGGCAGATCGTGTATATCGAATTTAAAGAAGGGTAGTTTGAGTGTGCGGAGAGGGGCTGCACGGAGTGGTAAGTGGATAGGTTGCCGAGCAATGTGCATCCAACTGGTCACTGGAGGCTGGACAGTGGCAAAGCACCTGGGTTACTGGGAGAATTACAAAAGGAGGGCCGAAAGGAAGGGTGTTTATGGTCATTCAGATACTAGGACGGAACACTTGAGTGGCAATGAGATGGGGGTATTGAGAAGTCACAAATGGTGTCCCAGGGGTAGAGGTATGGGGATCAGATATTCCTGCTAGGGTGTAATGTGCCACCCTGCCCCTTTTTTTTGTGCAGCCTGGTTCCCTCTCTAGTTTCTCTCCATTGTCCTTCTATCCTGCAGATGATTAGAGCAAGCTTCCTAACGTTTTTCTTGGCCTCATATCCCCAATTATGTGCCTGACATGCCTGGCCTAAGGATACTCCCAAAGAGTATGCTACTTATATTCTGGGAAGAGCCTCACTAGTTCTGCCTATTTATGCAGCAACAAGGCAAATCTTACAACCTGCAAAGTTGGAAGCTTTGAGATGAAGTAAAGGTTTTTATTTTGTGGAAAATGCTCTTCTATGCTTCTTCTCTCATCTGAAGGCCATGGGCTCCTGTTCTTCTCTCACGTGTCCTTTCAAAGAGACAGATGACACACTCACCCAATCACTCAGCAAACATCTATGCTTTAACTCTGTCATCTTGCCGTTTTCCCTCCAAGTGCTCTCCCTTCCCCACAAATGCAGGATAATCTTTCCTCATTACTCATTCACTCGCTTATTGTAGTCCCCCGCTCCACAGGCCCAGCAAAGACCAAGAAAGACAAGCGGTACGTCAGCAAACAGATTTAACACTTCTCTCTTCTATTATGGTCATACTGCTGCCCTCTAGTAACACTACATGGCAACTGCAGCATGATGATGTGATTTTGAAGGGGGCTGTCCTATGCAAATAATGTCCTCCCATGCTTACTTTGGCCTGAGACATTCACAGGCTTCCATCATGATATGGCCTCCAACATATGGCTTTCAGCAGAATTTTAAGCTTGACAACTTGTCTTAGGCTAAAGCTTTTCCTACTCGAAGGTCGCTCATGGGAAAGCACCCTCATTTAGCAGGGTGCCAAATTGTCTGCAGTCTTCCTCTAAACAGAACATGGGCGTTCGTGGGCGTTCGGGGGCCTTGCTTGCTAGCTAACGACTGAGTGCTGGGTTGTTTAAAGACCCAGGGCCAGGCCAGGCCAGCTGCTGCAACAGGCATGATGCAGGCCCAATGAAGCACACGCCGGACTTTACCCTTTTCTGACTCTTGAAAACTTCAACATGTCTGTCTTCTGATTGCACCTAATAAAGGGAGTTTGACCAGCTCCAAACTTTGCCCATCATTTCGTGAGTGAGAGCTAACACTAGGCCAATATGCCTAGCCAGCAGCACAGGCACTATCCCCCTGATTACACAGCTCTGTTCACACCAAAATGAAAAATCCCCACCACTCAACCTATTTTACTATTTGTGGGAGGCTTATTTCTGCTCAGTTATAGCCCCTAGGCCACATTCGCCCTACGAAATGCCAAATTCAAAGACAAGAAATCAATAGATTGATAACTGAAGATAATGCTTTACCCATATTTCACCTACTAATGAAAAAGGGGGCTGCATGGGAGTCAGGAGAGAAAATATTTATAATTTTCAGGCACTGGTGCAAAAAAGAGTGTCTGAAATTGCTCCTGGTTTTTATAAAATCGAAATATTAGTTAATGGAAAAAAAAAGAAAAACATTTTTTTTTCCACCCATGGCGGGATTTGAACCCTCGGCCAGGGGAGCTTTCAGCATCAGAGGCAGATGACATTACCACTGAGCTATTGCTCCTTGCTGGTAATCAGGGATTCAGGAGCATCTATAAGCTACATACAGGCCCCCTAGTCTACATGACACACCATAGCCATGATATAGGGACTATTGGAAATAATACAAACATGGAAGCCCGTGTGGTCCAGTAGGTAAGTTCCTGCCTTCCACCCAGGCGACCAGGGTTCAAATCCCGGGTTCGGCACCAGATGACTGATGGCGGTGATGCAGAGGTAAGTCGGTAAGTAAAATGTGTGGAGGTGTGCCTGTCTGGTGATTGGTGGATGTAAGAGTGGTTGGTGTGTAAGGAGAGAAGCCTGAATGGTGGAGAACAGAGTGGTTGGAGTGTCTGGGCAGAGAGAGTGAGGTTCAGGCCCAGGCCGAGTGGGAGTAGAGTAGAGTAGAGGGGAGGAGCCACAGAGGGGGAGTGTGAATGGGCGGAGTAAAAAAGGAAAGCAGAGAGAGGGGGGGGGCATAGTTCGGGGAGGAGCCTAGGGACAGGTGGTGGCATACAGCCTGGGGGAGGAGCCACAGAGGGGGAGTGTGAATGGGTGGAGTAAGAAAGGAAAGCAGAAAGAAGGGGGGGCATAGTTGGGGGGAGGAGCCTAGGGTGGTGGCATACAGCCTAGGAGGGACCAAGGGGAGGGGCATGTGTAGAGAGGGGTGGGGCCACAGAGGAAAGGGAGAAGTAGGCAGAGTCTGGGGCAATAGGTCAGGGGGCGGAGCATAGGGGAGTGAGCCCAACAAGGAAAGAGTACCCCTCCCCCTTCAGCAAACAGAGGGGGGGTGACCTGATAGGAGGGGCACTACGATAGTAGACCCCCAACATTTTATGACCGCTCCCTCCCCCTCCCCAAATACAGAGTGGGGGGGACAAATTTTGGGGAGCAGTGTAAAAAAGGGGTGTTGGGGTGCATTACAAAAGAGGGTGCTAGAAGGCACAGAATGATGTGGTTTGGCTTTGGGTGCGCTACCCATCATTTTTTCCCCCCCCCCCCCTTTTCCGGGGAGGGGGGGTGTACCCCAAAAGTATAGGGGCAACAGAGGGAACTTAGGGGAACAGCCTTAGGGCACTTTTTTATTACCGACCACAAGGGGGGCACCAGACAGACATACTGTAGTTATGGTATTGAAAGAGGTGACAGCAAGGAGCACGTGGTAAGACACGGTGAGGGGGGACAAGGCACCCCAAGTTTTTATTACCCCCACCCCCCACCCTCGCAGGATCTGTTATGAGGTCTCTTGGGGTAGTTGTATTGAAAACAGATGCTTAAGACACTGAAGGGAAGGGGAATGTTGACAAGTGTCCCCCCCATTGTGTGGGTACTTTCTTGTGCGATACCCTCTTCTTCATTTACTCACCACAAAGGAGCAGCCACAAAATGACAATTGCTGTGATGGTAGTACTGAAAGGGGCTTTATAAGGTAGAGAACCAGAAGGAAGGCGAGCTTCAAGTGGCACTTGGAGGAATGGCCATCTGAGCACAGGTGGGCAACTAAGAAAGAAGGGGAAAAGTGGGTGAACAGGAAGCAGAGATGCCCGCTATGACAGCTGAGAGCATTCAAATTTGGTGAATAAGGCGGGTGGTTTGGGGAAGTAGATGAATGAGTCAGGGAGACGGCGCATGTGGCAATTGGTTGGATGTGGCATAGAGAATAATCATGGCATGCAAACTAGGCAGTAGTCCCTGAATTGGCAGCGTCTGCAGAGAGTTTGGGGTGCTCGACAAGTGACTTGTCCTCCTTGGATTGGGTATATAATCCACAGAGGGAAGGTCACAGCTTATAGTGAGGCAGATCGTGTATATCGAATTTAAAGAAGGGTAGTTTGAGTGTGCGGAGAGGGGCTGCACGGAGTGGTAAGTGGATAGGGTGCCGAGCAATGTGCATCCAACTGGTCACTGGAGGCTGGACAGTGGCAAAGCACCTGGGTTACTGGGAGAATTACAAAAGGAGGGCCGAAAGGAAGGGTGTTTATGGTCATTCAGATACTAGGACGGAACACTTGAGTGGCAATGAGATGGGGGTATTGAGAAGTCACAAATGGTGTCCCAGGGGTAGAGGTATGGGGATCAGATATTCCTGCTAGGGTGTAATGTGCCACCCTGCCCCTTTTTTTTGTGCAGCCTGGTTCCCTCTCTAGTTTCTCTCCATTGTCCTTCTATCCTGCAGATGATTAGAGCAAGCTTCCTAACGTTTTTCTTGGCCTCATATCCCCAATTATGTGCCTGACATGCCTGGCCTAAGGATACTCCCAAAGAGTATGCTACTTATATTCTGGGAAGAGCCTCACTAGTTCTGCCTATTTATGCAGCAACAAGGCAAATCTTACAACCTGCAAAGTTGGAAGCTTTGAGATGAAGTAAAGGTTTTTATTTTGTGGAAAATGCTCTTCTATGCTTCTTCTCTCATCTGAAGGCCATGGGCTCCTGTTCTTCTCTCACGTGTCCTTTCAAAGAGACAGATGACACACTCACCCAATCACTCAGCAAACATCTATGCTTTAACTCTGTCATCTTGCCGTTTTCCCTCCAAGTGCTCTCCCTTCCCCACAAATGCAGGATAATCTTTCCTCATTACTCATTCACTCGCTTATTGTAGTCCCCCGCTCCACAGGCCCAGCAAAGACCAAGAAAGACAAGCGGTACGTCAGCAAACAGATTTAACACTTCTCTCTTCTATTATGGTCATACTGCTGCCCTCTAGTAACACTACATGGCAACTGCAGCATGATGATGTGATTTTGAAGGGGGCTGTCCTATGCAAATAATGTCCTCCCATGCTTACTTTGGCCTGAGACATTCACAGGCTTCCATCATGATATGGCCTCCAACATATGGCTTTCAGCAGAATTTTAAGCTTGACAACTTGTCTTAGGCTAAAGCTTTTCCTACTCGAAGGTCGCTCATGGGAAAGCACCCTCATTTAGCAGGGTGCCAAATTGTCTGCAGTCTTCCTCTAAACAGAACATGGGCGTTCGTGGGCGTTCGGGGGCCTTGCTTGCTAGCTAACGACTGAGTGCTGGGTTGTTTAAAGACCCAGGGCCAGGCCAGGCCAGCTGCTGCAACAGGCATGATGCAGGCCCAATGAAGCACACGCCGGACTTTACCCTTTTCTGACTCTTGAAAACTTCAACATGTCTGTCTTCTGATTGCACCTAATAAAGGGAGTTTGACCAGCTCCAAACTTTGCCCATCATTTCGTGAGTGAGAGCTAACACTAGGCCAATATGCCTAGCCAGCAGCACAGGCACTATCCCCCTGATTACACAGCTCTGTTCACACCAAAATGAAAAATCCCCACCACTCAACCTATTTTACTATTTGTGGGAGGCTTATTTCTGCTCAGTTATAGCCCCTAGGCCACATTCGCCCTACGAAATGCCAAATTCAAAGACAAGAAATCAATAGATTGATAACTGAAGATAATGCTTTACCCATATTTCACCTACTAATGAAAAAGGGGGCTGCATGGGAGTCAGGAGAGAAAATATTTATAATTTTCAGGCACTGGTGCAAAAAAGAGTGTCTGAAATTGCTCCTGGTTTTTATAAAATCGAAATATTAGTTAATGGAAAAAAAAAGAAAAACATTTTTTTTTCCACCCATGGCGGGATTTGAACCCTCGGCCAGGGGAGCTTTCAGCATCAGAGGCAGATGACATTACCACTGAGCTATTGCTCCTTGCTGGTAATCAGGGATTCAGGAGCATCTATAAGCTACATACAGGCCCCCTAGTCTACATGACACACCATAGCCATGATATAGGGACTATTGGAAATAATACAAACATGGAAGCCCGTGTGGTCCAGTAGGTAAGTTCCTGCCTTCCACCCAGGCGACCAGGGTTCAAATCCCGGGTTCGGCACCAGATGACTGATGGCGGTGATGCAGAGGTAAGTCGGTAAGTAAAATGTGTGGAGGTGTGCCTGTCTGGTGATTGGTGGATGTAAGAGTGGTTGGTGTGTAAGGAGAGAAGCCTGAATGGTGGAGAACAGAGTGGTTGGAGTGTCTGGGCAGAGAGAGTGAGGTTCAGGCCCAGGCCGAGTGGGAGTAGAGTAGAGTAGAGGGGAGGAGCCACAGAGGGGGAGTGTGAATGGGCGGAGTAAAAAAGGAAAGCAGAGAGAGGGGGGGGGCATAGTTCGGGGAGGAGCCTAGGGACAGGTGGTGGCATACAGCCTGGGGGAGGAGCCACAGAGGGGGAGTGTGAATGGGTGGAGTAAGAAAGGAAAGCAGAAAGAAGGGGGGGCATAGTTGGGGGGAGGAGCCTAGGGTGGTGGCATACAGCCTAGGAGGGACCAAGGGGAGGGGCATGTGTAGAGAGGGGTGGGGCCACAGAGGAAAGGGAGAAGTAGGCAGAGTCTGGGGCAATAGGTCAGGGGGCGGAGCATAGGGGAGTGAGCCCAACAAGGAAAGAGTACCCCTCCCCCTTCAGCAAACAGAGGGGGGGTGACCTGATAGGAGGGGCACTACGATAGTAGACCCCCAACATTTTATGACCGCTCCCTCCCCCTCCCCAAATACAGAGTGGGGGGGACAAATTTTGGGGAGCAGTGTAAAAAAGGGGTGTTGGGGTGCATTACAAAAGAGGGTGCTAGAAGGCACAGAATGATGTGGTTTGGCTTTGGGTGCGCTACCCATCATTTTTTCCCCCCCCCCCCCTTTTCCGGGGAGGGGGGGTGTACCCCAAAAGTATAGGGGCAACAGAGGGAACTTAGGGGAACAGCCTTAGGGCACTTTTTTATTACCGACCACAAGGGGGGCACCAGACAGACATACTGTAGTTATGGTATTGAAAGAGGTGACAGCAAGGAGCACGTGGTAAGACACGGTGAGGGGGGACAAGGCACCCCAAGTTTTTATTACCCCCACCCCCCACCCTCGCAGGATCTGTTATGAGGTCTCTTGGGGTAGTTGTATTGAAAACAGATGCTTAAGACACTGAAGGGAAGGGGAATGTTGACAAGTGTCCCCCCCATTGTGTGGGTACTTTCTTGTGCGATACCCTCTTCTTCATTTACTCACCACAAAGGAGCAGCCACAAAATGACAATTGCTGTGATGGTAGTACTGAAAGGGGCTTTATAAGGTAGAGAACCAGAAGGAAGGCGAGCTTCAAGTGGCACTTGGAGGAATGGCCATCTGAGCACAGGTGGGCAACTAAGAAAGAAGGGGAAAAGTGGGTGAACAGGAAGCAGAGATGCCCGCTATGACAGCTGAGAGCATTCAAATTTGGTGAATAAGGCGGGTGGTTTGGGGAAGTAGATGAATGAGTCAGGGAGACGGCGCATGTGGCAATTGGTTGGATGTGGCATAGAGAATAATCATGGCATGCAAACTAGGCAGTAGTCCCTGAATTGGCAGCGTCTGCAGAGAGTTTGGGGTGCTCGACAAGTGACTTGTCCTCCTTGGATTGGGTATATAATCCACAGAGGGAAGGTCACAGCTTATAGTGAGGCAGATCGTGTATATCGAATTTAAAGAAGGGTAGTTTGAGTGTGCGGAGAGGGGCTGCACGGAGTGGTAAGTGGATAGGGTGCCGAGCAATGTGCATCCAACTGGTCACTGGAGGCTGGACAGTGGCAAAGCACCTGGGTTACTGGGAGAATTACAAAAGGAGGGCCGAAAGGAAGGGTGTTTATGGTCATTCAGATACTAGGACGGAACACTTGAGTGGCAATGAGATGGGGGTATTGAGAAGTCACAAATGGTGTCCCAGGGGTAGAGGTATGGGGATCAGATATTCCTGCTAGGGTGTAATGTGCCACCCTGCCCCTTTTTTTTGTGCAGCCTGGTTCCCTCTCTAGTTTCTCTCCATTGTCCTTCTATCCTGCAGATGATTAGAGCAAGCTTCCTAACGTTTTTCTTGGCCTCATATCCCCAATTATGTGCCTGACATGCCTGGCCTAAGGATACTCCCAAAGAGTATGCTACTTATATTCTGGGAAGAGCCTCACTAGTTCTGCCTATTTATGCAGCAACAAGGCAAATCTTACAACCTGCAAAGTTGGAAGCTTTGAGATGAAGTAAAGGTTTTTATTTTGTGGAAAATGCTCTTCTATGCTTCTTCTCTCATCTGAAGGCCATGGGCTCCTGTTCTTCTCTCACGTGTCCTTTCAAAGAGACAGATGACACACTCACCCAATCACTCAGCAAACATCTATGCTTTAACTCTGTCATCTTGCCGTTTTCCCTCCAAGTGCTCTCCCTTCCCCACAAATGCAGGATAATCTTTCCTCATTACTCATTCACTCGCTTATTGTAGTCCCCCGCTCCACAGGCCCAGCAAAGACCAAGAAAGACAAGCGGTACGTCAGCAAACAGATTTAACACTTCTCTCTTCTATTATGGTCATACTGCTGCCCTCTAGTAACACTACATGGCAACTGCAGCATGATGATGTGATTTTGAAGGGGGCTGTCCTATGCAAATAATGTCCTCCCATGCTTACTTTGGCCTGAGACATTCACAGGCTTCCATCATGATATGGCCTCCAACATATGGCTTTCAGCAGAATTTTAAGCTTGACAACTTGTCTTAGGCTAAAGCTTTTCCTACTCGAAGGTCGCTCATGGGAAAGCACCCTCATTTAGCAGGGTGCCAAATTGTCTGCAGTCTTCCTCTAAACAGAACATGGGCGTTCGTGGGCGTTCGGGGGCCTTGCTTGCTAGCTAACGACTGAGTGCTGGGTTGTTTAAAGACCCAGGGCCAGGCCAGGCCAGCTGCTGCAACAGGCATGATGCAGGCCCAATGAAGCACACGCCGGACTTTACCCTTTTCTGACTCTTGAAAACTTCAACATGTCTGTCTTCTGATTGCACCTAATAAAGGGAGTTTGACCAGCTCCAAACTTTGCCCATCATTTCGTGAGTGAGAGCTAACACTAGGCCAATATGCCTAGCCAGCAGCACAGGCACTATCCCCCTGATTACACAGCTCTGTTCACACCAAAATGAAAAATCCCCACCACTCAACCTATTTTACTATTTGTGGGAGGCTTATTTCTGCTCAGTTATAGCCCCTAGGCCACATTCGCCCTACGAAATGCCAAATTCAAAGACAAGAAATCAATAGATTGATAACTGAAGATAATGCTTTACCCATATTTCACCTACTAATGAAAAAGGGGGCTGCATGGGAGTCAGGAGAGAAAATATTTATAATTTTCAGGCACTGGTGCAAAAAAGAGTGTCTGAAATTGCTCCTGGTTTTTATAAAATCGAAATATTAGTTAATGGAAAAAAAAAGAAAAACATTTTTTTTTCCACCCATGGCGGGATTTGAACCCTCGGCCAGGGGAGCTTTCAGCATCAGAGGCAGATGACATTACCACTGAGCTATTGCTCCTTGCTGGTAATCAGGGATTCAGGAGCATCTATAAGCTACATACAGGCCCCCTAGTCTACATGACACACCATAGCCATGATAAAGGGACTATTGGAAATAATACAAACATGGAAGCCCGTGTGGTCCAGTAGGTAAGTTCCTGCCTTCCACCCAGGCGACCAGGGTTCAAATCCCGGGTTCGGCACCAGATGACTGATGGCGGTGATGCAGAGGTAAGTCGGTAAGTAAAATGTGTGGAGGTGTGCCTGTCTGGTGATTGGTGGATGTAAGAGTGGTTGGTGTGTAAGGAGAGAAGCCTGAATGGTGGAGAACAGAGTGGTTGGAGTGTCTGGGCAGAGAGAGTGAGGTTCAGGCCCAGGCCGAGTGGGAGTAGAGTAGAGTAGAGGGGAGGAGCCACAGAGGGGGAGTGTGAATGGGCGGAGTAAAAAAGGAAAGCAGAGAGAGGGGGGGGGCATAGTTCGGGGAGGAGCCTAGGGACAGGTGGTGGCATACAGCCTGGGGGAGGAGCCACAGAGGGGGAGTGTGAATGGGTGGAGTAAGAAAGGAAAGCAGAAAGAAGGGGGGGCATAGTTGGGGGGAGGAGCCTAGGGTGGTGGCATACAGCCTAGGAGGGACCAAGGGGAGGGGCATGTGTAGAGAGGGGTGGGGCCACAGAGGAAAGGGAGAAGTAGGCAGAGTCTGGGGCAATAGGTCAGGGGGCGGAGCATAGGGGAGTGAGCCCAACAAGGAAAGAGTACCCCTCCCCCTTCAGCAAACAGAGGGGGGGTGACCTGATAGGAGGGGCACTACGATAGTAGACCCCCAACATTTTATGACCGCTCCCTCCCCCTCCCCAAATACAGAGTGGGGGGGACAAATTTTGGGGAGCAGTGTAAAAAAGGGGTGTTGGGGTGCATTACAAAAGAGGGTGCTAGAAGGCACAGAATGATGTGGTTTGGCTTTGGGTGCGCTACCCATCATTTTTTTCCCCCCCCCCCCCTTTTCCGGGGAGGGGGGGTGTACCCCAAAAGTATAGGGGCAACAGAGGGAACTTAGGGGAACAGCCTTAGGGCACTTTTTTATTACCGACCACAAGGGGGGCACCAGACAGACATACTGTAGTTATGGTATTGAAAGAGGTGACAGCAAGGAGCACGTGGTAAGACACGGTGAGGGGGGACAAGGCACCCCAAGTTTTTATTACCCCCACCCCCCACCCTCGCAGGATCTGTTATGAGGTCTCTTGGGGTAGTTGTATTGAAAACAGATGCTTAAGACACTGAAGGGAAGGGGAATGTTGACAAGTGTCCCCCCCATTGTGTGGGTACTTTCTTGTGCGATACCCTCTTCTTCATTTACTCACCACAAAGGAGCAGCCACAAAATGACAATTGCTGTGATGGTAGTACTGAAAGGGGCTTTATAAGGTAGAGAACCAGAAGGAAGGCGAGCTTCAAGTGGCACTTGGAGGAATGGCCATCTGAGCACAGGTGGGCAACTAAGAAAGAAGGGGAAAAGTGGGTGAACAGGAAGCAGAGATGCCCGCTATGACAGCTGAGAGCATTCAAATTTGGTGAATAAGGCGGGTGGTTTGGGGAAGTAGATGAATGAGTCAGGGAGACGGCGCATGTGGCAATTGGTTGGATGTGGCATAGAGAATAATCATGGCATGCAAACTAGGCAGTAGTCCCTGAATTGGCAGCGTCTGCAGAGAGTTTGGGGTGCTCGACAAGTGACTTGTCCTCCTTGGATTGGGTATATAATCCACAGAGGGAAGGTCACAGCTTATAGTGAGGCAGATCGTGTATATCGAATTTAAAGAAGGGTAGTTTGAGTGTGCGGAGAGGGGCTGCACGGAGTGGTAAGTGGATAGGTTGCCGAGCAATGTGCATCCAACTGGTCACTGGAGGCTGGACAGTGGCAAAGCACCTGGGTTACTGGGAGAATTACAAAAGGAGGGCCGAAAGGAAGGGTGTTTATGGTCATTCAGATACTAGGACGGAACACTTGAGTGGCAATGAGATGGGGGTATTGAGAAGTCACAAATGGTGTCCCAGGGGTAGAGGTATGGGGATCAGATATTCCTGCTAGGGTGTAATGTGCCACCCTGCCCCTTTTTTTTGTGCAGCCTGGTTCCCTCTCTAGTTTCTCTCCATTGTCCTTCTATCCTGCAGATGATTAGAGCAAGCTTCCTAACGTTTTTCTTGGCCTCATATCCCCAATTATGTGCCTGACATGCCTGGCCTAAGGATACTCCCAAAGAGTATGCTACTTATATTCTGGGAAGAGCCTCACTAGTTCTGCCTATTTATGCAGCAACAAGGCAAATCTTACAACCTGCAAAGTTGGAAGCTTTGAGATGAAGTAAAGGTTTTTATTTTGTGGAAAATGCTCTTCTATGCTTCTTCTCTCATCTGAAGGCCATGGGCTCCTGTTCTTCTCTCACGTGTCCTTTCAAAGAGACAGATGACACACTCACCCAATCACTCAGCAAACATCTATGCTTTAACTCTGTCATCTTGCCGTTTTCCCTCCAAGTGCTCTCCCTTCCCCACAAATGCAGGATAATCTTTCCTCATTACTCATTCACTCGCTTATTGTAGTCCCCCGCTCCACAGGCCCAGCAAAGACCAAGAAAGACAAGCGGTACGTCAGCAAACAGATTTAACACTTCTCTCTTCTATTATGGTCATACTGCTGCCCTCTAGTAACACTACATGGCAACTGCAGCATGATGATGTGATTTTGAAGGGGGCTGTCCTATGCAAATAATGTCCTCCCATGCTTACTTTGGCCTGAGACATTCACAGGCTTCCATCATGATATGGCCTCCAACATATGGCTTTCAGCAGAATTTTAA
This sequence comes from Pleurodeles waltl, assembly GCF_031143425.1. Lineage (NCBI taxonomy): Eukaryota > Metazoa > Chordata > Amphibia > Caudata > Salamandridae > Pleurodeles > Pleurodeles waltl. The sequence continues at coordinate 541,158,915 of NC_090443.1, read as the reverse complement.
GCTTGACAACTTGTCTTAGGCTAAAGCTTTTCCTACTCGAAGGTCGCTCATGGGAAAGCACCCTCATTTAGCAGGGTGCCAAATTGTCTGCAGTCTTCCTCTAAACAGAACATGGGCGTTCGTGGGCGTTCGGGGGCCTTGCTTGCTAGCTAACGACTGAGTGCTGGGTTGTTTAAAGACCCAGGGCCAGGCCAGGCCAGCTGCTGCAACAGGCATGATGCAGGCCCAATGAAGCACACGCCGGACTTTACCCTTTTCTGACTCTTGAAAACTTCAACATGTCTGTCTTCTGATTGCACCTAATAAAGGGAGTTTGACCAGCTCCAAACTTTGCCCATCATTTCGTGAGTGAGAGCTAACACTAGGCCAATATGCCTAGCCAGCAGCACAGGCACTATCCCCCTGATTACACAGCTCTGTTCACACCAAAATGAAAAATCCCCACCACTCAACCTATTTTACTATTTGTGGGAGGCTTATTTCTGCTCAGTTATAGCCCCTAGGCCACATTCGCCCTACGAAATGCCAAATTCAAAGACAAGAAATCAATAGATTGATAACTGAAGATAATGCTTTACCCATATTTCACCTACTAATGAAAAAGGGGGCTGCATGGGAGTCAGGAGAGAAAATATTTATAATTTTCAGGCACTGGTGCAAAAAAGAGTGTCTGAAATTGCTCCTGGTTTTTATAAAATCGAAATATTAGTTAATGGAAAAAAAAAGAAAAACATTTTTTTTTCCACCCATGGCGGGATTTGAACCCTCAGCCAGGGGAGCTTTCAGCATCAGAGGCAGATGACATTACCACTGAGCTATTGCTCCTTGCTGGTAATCAGGGATTCAGGAGCATCTATAAGCTACATACAGGCCCCCTAGGCTACATGACACACCATAGCCATGATATAGGGACTATTGGAAATAATACAAACATGGAAGCCCGTGTGGTCCAGTGGGTAAGTTCCTGCCTTCCACCCAGACGACCAGGGTTCAAATCCCGGGTTCGGCACCAGATGACTGATGGCGGTGATGCAGAGGTAAGTCGGTAAGTAAAATGTGTGGAGGTGTGCCTGTCTGGTGATTGGTGGATGTAAGAGTGGTTGGTGTGTAAGGAGAGAAGCCTGATTGGTGGAGAAGAGAGTGGTTGGAGTGTCTGGGCAGAGAGAGTGAGGTTCAGGCCCAGGCCGAGAGGGAGTAGAGTAGAGTAGAGGGGAGGAGCCACAGAGGGGGAGTGTGAATGGGCGGAGTAAAAAAGGAAAGCAGAGAGAGGGGGGGGGCATAGTTCGGGGAGGAGCCTAGGGACAGGTGGTGGCATACAGCCTGGGGGAGGAGCCACAGAGGGGGAGTGTGAATGGGTGGAGTAAGAAAGGAAAGCAGAAAGAAGAGGGGGCATAGTTGGGGGGAGGAGCCTAGGGTGGTGGCATACAGCCTAGGAGGGACCAAGGGGAGGGGCATGTGTAGAGAGGGGTGGGGCCACAGAGGAAAGGGAGAAGTAGGCAGAGTCTGGGGCAATAGGTCAGGGGGCGGAGCATAGGGGAGTGAGCCCAACAAGGAAAGAGTACCCCTCCCCCTTCAGCAAACAGAGGGGGGGTGACCTGATAGGAGGGGCACTACGATAGTAGACCCCCAACATTTTATGACCGCTCCCTCCCCCTCCCCAAATACAGAGTGGGGGGGACAAATTTTGGGGAGCAGTGTAAAAAAGGGGTGTTGGGGTGCATTACAAAAGAGGGTGCTAGAAGGCACAGAATGATGTGGTTTGGCTTTGGGTGCGCTACCCATCATTTTCCCCCCCCCCCCCCCTTTTCCGGGGAGGGGGGGTGTACCCCAAAAGTATAGGGGCAACAGAGGGAACTTAGGGGAACAGCCTTAGGGCACTTTTTTATTACCGACCACAAGGGGGGCACCAGACAGACATACTGTAGTTATGGTATTGAAAGAGGTGACAGCAAGGAGCACGTGGTAAGACACGGTGAGGGGGGACAAGGCACCCCAAGTTTTTATTACCCCCACCCCCCACCCTCGCAGGATCTGTTATGAGGTCTCTTGGGGTAGTTGTATTGAAAACAGATGCTTAAGACACTGAAGGGAAGGGGAATGTTGACAAGTGTCCCCCCCATTGTGTGGGTACTTTCTTGTGCGATACCCTCTTCTTCATTTACTCACCACAAAGGAGCAGCCACAAAATGACAATTGCTGTGATGGTAGTACTGAAAGGGGCTTTATAAGGTAGAGAACCAGAAGGAAGGCGAGCTTCAAGTGGCACTTGGAGGAATGGCCATCTGAGCACAGGTGGGCAACTAAGAAAGAAGGGGAAAAGTGGGTGAACAGGAAGCAGAGATGCCCGCTATGACAGCTGAGAGCATTCAAATTTGGTGAATAAGGCGGGTGGTTTGGGGAAGTAGATGAATGAGTCAGGGAGACGGCGCATGTGGCAATTGGTTGGATGTGGCATAGAGAATAATCATGGCATGCAAACTAGGCAGTAGTCCCTGAATTGGCAGCGTCTGCAGAGAGTTTGGGGTGCTCGACAAGTGACTTGTCCTCCTTGGATTGGGTATATAATCCACAGAGGGAAGGTCACAGCTTATAGTGAGGCAGATCGTGTATATCGAATTTAAAGAAGGGTAGTTTGAGTGTGCGGAGAGGGGCTGCACGGAGTGGTAAGTGGATAGGGTGCCGAGCAATGTGCATCCAACTGGTCACTGGAGGCTGGACAGTGGCAAAGCACCTGGGTTACTGGGAGAATTACAAAAGGAGGGCCGAAAGGAAGGGTGTTTATGGTCATTCAGATACTAGGACGGAACACTTGAGTGGCAATGAGATGGGGGTATTGAGAAGTCACAAATGGTGTCCCAGGGGTAGAGGTATGGGGATCAGATATTCCTGCTAGGGTGTAATGTGCCACCCTGCCCCTTTTTTTTGTGCAGCCTGGTTCCCTCTCTAGTTTCTCTCCATTGTCCTTCTATCCTGCAGATGATTAGAGCAAGCTTCCTAACGTTTTTCTTGGCCTCATATCCCCAATTATGTGCCTGACATGCCTGGCCTAAGGATACTCCCAAAGAGTATGCTACTTATATTCTGGGAAGAGCCTCACTAGTTCTGCCTATTTATGCAGCAACAAGGCAAATCTTACAACCTGCAAAGTTGGAAGCTTTGAGATGAAGTAAAGGTTTTTATTTTGTGGAAAATGCTCTTCTATGCTTCTTCTCTCATCTGAAGGCCATGGGCTCCTGTTCTTCTCTCACGTGTCCTTTCAAAGAGACAGATGACACACTCACCCAATCACTCAGCAAACATCTATGCTTTAACTCTGTCATCTTGCCGTTTTCCCTCCAAGTGCTCTCCCTTCCCCACAAATGCAGGATAATCTTTCCTCATTACTCATTCACTCGCTTATTGTAGTCCCCCGCTCCACAGGCCCAGCAAAGACCAAGAAAGACAAGCGGTACGTCAGCAAACAGATTTAACACTTCTCTCTTCTATTATGGTCATACTGCTGCCCTCTAGTAACACTACATGGCAACTGCAGCATGATGATGTGATTTTGAAGGGGGCTGTCCTATGCAAATAATGTCCTCCCATGCTTACTTTGGCCTGAGACATTCACAGGCTTCCATCATGATATGGCCTCCAACATATGGCTTTCAGCAGAATTTTAAGCTTGACAACTTGTCTTAGGCTAAAGCTTTTCCTACTCGAAGGTCGCTCATGGGAAAGCACCCTCATTTAGCAGGGTGCCAAATTGTCTGCAGTCTTCCTCTAAACAGAACATGGGCGTTCGTGGGCGTTCGGGGGCCTTGCTTGCTAGCTAACGACTGAGTGCTGGGTTGTTTAAAGACCCAGGGCCAGGCCAGGCCAGCTGCTGCAACAGGCATGATGCAGGCCCAATGAAGCACACGCCGGACTTTACCCTTTTCTGACTCTTGAAAACTTCAACATGTCTGTCTTCTGATTGCACCTAATAAAGGGAGTTTGACCAGCTCCAAACTTTGCCCATCATTTCGTGAGTGAGAGCTAACACTAGGCCAATATGCCTAGCCAGCAGCACAGGCACTATCCCCCTGATTACACAGCTCTGTTCACACCAAAATGAAAAATCCCCACCACTCAACCTATTTTACTATTTGTGGGAGGCTTATTTCTGCTCAGTTATAGCCCCTAGGCCACATTCGCCCTACGAAATGCCAAATTCAAAGACAAGAAATCAATAGATTGATAACTGAAGATAATGCTTTACCCATATTTCACCTACTAATGAAAAAGGGGGCTGCATGGGAGTCAGGAGAGAAAATATTTATAATTTTCAGGCACTGGTGCAAAAAAGAGTGTCTGAAATTGCTCCTGGTTTTTATAAAATCGAAATATTAGTTAATGGAAAAAAAAAGAAAAACATTTTTTTTTCCACCCATGGCGGGATTTGAACCCTCGGCCAGGGGAGCTTTCAGCATCAGAGGCAGATGACATTACCACTGAGCTATTGCTCCTTGCTGGTAATCAGGGATTCAGGAGCATCTATAAGCTACATACAGGCCCCCTAGCCTACATGACACACCATAGCCATGATATAGGGACTATTGGAAATAATACAAACATGGAAGCCCGTGTGGTCCAGTAGGTAAGTTCCTGCCTTCCACCCAGGCGACCAGGGTTCAAATCCCGGGTTCGGCACCAGATGACTGATGGCGGTGATGCAGAGGTAAGTCGGTAAGTAAAATGTGTGGAGGTGTGCCTGTCTGGTGATTGGTGGATGTAAGAGTGGTTGGTGTGTAAGGAGAGAAGCCTGAATGGTGGAGAACAGAGTGGTTGGAGTGTCTGGGCAGAGAGAGTGAGGTTCAGGCCCAGGCCGAGTGGGAGTAGAGTAGAGTAGAGGGGAGGAGCCACAGAGGGGGAGTGTGAATGGGCGGAGTAAAAAAGGAAAGCAGAGAGAGGGGGGGGGCATAGTTCGGGGAGGAGCCTAGGGACAGGTGGTGGCATACAGCCTGGGGGAGGAGCCACAGAGGGGGAGTGTGAATGGGTGGAGTAAGAAAGGAAAGCAGAAAGAAGGGGGGGCATAGTTGGGGGGAGGAGCCTAGGGTGGTGGCATACAGCCTAGGAGGGACCAAGGGGAGGGGCATGTGTAGAGAGGGGTGGGGCCACAGAGGAAAGGGAGAAGTAGGCAGAGTCTGGGGCAATAGGTCAGGGGGCGGAGCATAGGGGAGTGAGCCCAACAAGGAAAGAGTACCCCTCCCCCTTCAGCAAACAGAGGGGGGGTGACCTGATAGGAGGGGCACTACGATAGTAGACCCCCAACATTTTATGACCGCTCCCTCCCCCTCCCCAAATACAGAGTGGGGGGGACAAATTTTGGGGAGCAGTGTAAAAAAGGGGTGTTGGGGTGCATTACAAAAGAGGGTGCTAGAAGGCACAGAATGATGTGGTTTGGCTTTGGGTGCGCTACCCATCATTTTTCCCCCCCCCCCCCCCTTTTCCGGGGAGGGGGGGTGTACCCCAAAAGTATAGGGGCAACAGAGGGAACTTAGGGGAACAGCCTTAGGGCACTTTTTTATTACCGACCACAAGGGGGGCACCAGACAGACATACTGTAGTTATGGTATTGAAAGAGGTGACAGCAAGGAGCACGTGGTAAGACACGGTGAGGGGGGACAAGGCACCCCAAGTTTTTATTACCCCCACCCCCCACCCTCGCAGGATCTGTTATGAGGTCTCTTGGGGTAGTTGTATTGAAAACAGATGCTTAAGACACTGAAGGGAAGGGGAATGTTGACAAGTGTCCCCCCCATTGTGTGGGTACTTTCTTGTGCGATACCCTCTTCTTCATTTACTCACCACAAAGGAGCAGCCACAAAATGACAATTGCTGTGATGGTAGTACTGAAAGGGGCTTTATAAGGTAGAGAACCAGAAGGAAGGCGAGCTTCAAGTGGCACTTGGAGGAATGGCCATCTGAGCACAGGTGGGCAACTAAGAAAGAAGGGGAAAAGTGGGTGAACAGGAAGCAGAGATGCCCGCTATGACAGCTGAGAGCATTCAAATTTGGTGAATAAGGCGGGTGGTTTGGGGAAGTAGATGAATGAGTCAGGGAGACGGCGCATGTGGCAATTGGTTGGATGTGGCATAGAGAATAATCATGGCATGCAAACTAGGCAGTAGTCCCTGAATTGGCAGCGTCTGCAGAGAGTTTGGGGTGCTCGACAAGTGACTTGTCCTCCTTGGATTGGGTATATAATCCACAGAGGGAAGGTCACAGCTTATAGTGAGGCAGATCGTGTATATCGAATTTAAAGAAGGGTAGTTTGAGTGTGCGGAGAGGGGCTGCACGGAGTGGTAAGTGGATAGGTTGCCGAGCAATGTGCATCCAACTGGTCACTGGAGGCTGGACAGTGGCAAAGCACCTGGGTTACTGGGAGAATTACAAAAGGAGGGCCGAAAGGAAGGGTGTTTATGGTCATTCAGATACTAGGACGGAACACTTGAGTGGCAATGAGATGGGGGTATTGAGAAGTCACAAATGGTGTCCCAGGGGTAGAGGTATGGGGATCAGATATTCCTGCTAGGGTGTAATGTGCCACCCTGCCCCTTTTTTTTGTGCAGCCTGGTTCCCTCTCTAGTTTCTCTCCATTGTCCTTCTATCCTGCAGATGATTAGAGCAAGCTTCCTAACGTTTTTCTTGGCCTCATATCCCCAATTATGTGCCTGACATGCCTGGCCTAAGGATACTCCCAAAGAGTATGCTACTTATATTCTGGGAAGAGCCTCACTAGTTCTGCCTATTTATGCAGCAACAAGGCAAATCTTACAACCTGCAAAGTTGGAAGCTTTGAGATGAAGTAAAGGTTTTTATTTTGTGGAAAATGCTCTTCTATGCTTCTTCTCTCATCTGAAGGCCATGGGCTCCTGTTCTTCTCTCACGTGTCCTTTCAAAGAGACAGATGACACACTCACCCAATCACTCAGCAAACATCTATGCTTTAACTCTGTCATCTTGCCGTTTTCCCTCCAAGTGCTCTCCCTTCCCCACAAATGCAGGATAATCTTTCCTCATTACTCATTCACTCGCTTATTGTAGTCCCCCGCTCCACAGGCCCAGCAAAGACCAAGAAAGACAAGCGGTACGTCAGCAAACAGATTTAACACTTCTCTCTTCTATTATGGTCATACTGCTGCCCTCTAGTAACACTACATGGCAACTGCAGCATGATGATGTGATTTTGAAGGGGGCTGTCCTATGCAAATAATGTCCTCCCATGCTTACTTTGGCCTGAGACATTCACAGGCTTCCATCATGATATGGCCTCCAACATATGGCTTTCAGCAGAATTTTAAGCTTGACAACTTGTCTTAGGCTAAAGCTTTTCCTACTCGAAGGTCGCTCATGGGAAAGCACCCTCATTTAGCAGGGTGCCAAATTGTCTGCAGTCTTCCTCTAAACAGAACATGGGCGTTCGTGGGCGTTCGGGGGCCTTGCTTGCTAGCTAACGACTGAGTGCTGGGTTGTTTAAAGACCCAGGGCCAGGCCAGGCCAGCTGCTGCAACAGGCATGATGCAGGCCCAATGAAGCACACGCCGGACTTTACCCTTTTCTGACTCTTGAAAACTTCAACATGTCTGTCTTCTGATTGCACCTAATAAAGGGAGTTTGACCAGCTCCAAACTTTGCCCATCATTTCGTGAGTGAGAGCTAACACTAGGCCAATATGCCTAGCCAGCAGCACAGGCACTATCCCCCTGATTACACAGCTCTGTTCACACCAAAATGAAAAATCCCCACCACTCAACCTATTTTACTATTTGTGGGAGGCTTATTTCTGCTCAGTTATAGCCCCTAGGCCACATTCGCCCTACGAAATGCCAAATTCAAAGACAAGAAATCAATAGATTGATAACTGAAGATAATGCTTTACCCATATTTCACCTACTAATGAAAAAGGGGGCTGCATGGGAGTCAGGAGAGAAAATATTTATAATTTTCAGGCACTGGTGCAAAAAAGAGTGTCTGAAATTGCTCCTGGTTTTTATAAAATCGAAATATTAGTTAATGGAAAAAAAAAGAAAAACATTTTTTTTTCCACCCATGGCGGGATTTGAACCCTCGGCCAGGGGAGCTTTCAGCATCAGAGGCAGATGACATTACCACTGAGCTATTGCTCCTTGCTGGTAATCAGGGATTCAGGAGCATCTATAAGCTACATACAGGCCCCCTAGTCTACATGACACACCATAGCCATGATATAGGGACTATTGGAAATAATACAAACATGGAAGCCCGTGTGGTCCAGTAGGTAAGTTCCTGCCTTCCACCCAGGCGACCAGGGTTCAAATCCCGGGTTCGGCACCAGATGACTGATGGCGGTGATGCAGAGGTAAGTCGGTAAGTAAAATGTGTGGAGGTGTGCCTGTCTGGTGATTGGTGGATGTAAGAGTGGTTGGTGTGTAAGGAGAGAAGCCTGAATGGTGGAGAACAGAGTGGTTGGAGTGTCTGGGCAGAGAGAGTGAGGTTCAGGCCCAGGCCGAGTGGGAGTAGAGTAGAGTAGAGGGGAGGAGCCACAGAGGGGGAGTGTGAATGGGCGGAGTAAAAAAGGAAAGCAGAGAGAGGGGGGGGGCATAGTTCGGGGAGGAGCCTAGGGACAGGTGGTGGCATACAGCCTGGGGGAGGAGCCACAGAGGGGGAGTGTGAATGGGTGGAGTAAGAAAGGAAAGCAGAAAGAAGGGGGGGCATAGTTGGGGGGAGGAGCCTAGGGTGGTGGCATACAGCCTAGGAGGGACCAAGGGGAGGGGCATGTGAAGAGAGGGGTGGGGCCACAGAGGAAAGGGAGAAGTAGGCAGAGTCTGGGGCAATAGGTCAGGGGGCGGAGCATAGGGGAGTGAGCCCAACAAGGAAAGAGTACCCCTCCCCCTTCAGCAAACAGAGGGGGGGTGACCTGATAGGAGGGGCACTACGATAGTAGACCCCCAACATTTTATGACCGCTCCCTCCCCCTCCCCAAATACAGAGTGGGGGGGACAAATTTTGGGGAGCAGTGTAAAAAAGGGGTGTTGGGGTGCATTACAAAAGAGGGTGCTAGAAGGCACAGAATGATGTGGTTTGGCTTTGGGTGCGCTACCCATCATTTTTTCCCCCCCCCCCCCCTTTTCCGGGGAGGGGGGGTGTACCCCAAAAGTATAGGGGCAACAGAGGGAACTTAGGGGAACAGCCTTAGGGCACTTTTTTATTACCGACCACAAGGGGGGCACCAGACAGACATACTGTAGTTATGGTATTGAAAGAGGTGACAGCAAGGAGCACGTGGTAAGACACGGTGAGGGGGGACAAGGCACCCCAAGTTTTTATTACCCCCACCCCCCACCCTCGCAGGATCTGTTATGAGGTCTCTTGGGGTAGTTGTATTGAAAACAGATGCTTAAGACACTGAAGGGAAGGGGAATGTTGACAAGTGTCCCCCCCATTGTGTGGGTACTTTCTTGTGCGATACCCTCTTCTTCATTTACTCACCACAAAGGAGCAGCCACAAAATGACAATTGCTGTGATGGTAGTACTGAAAGGGGCTTTATAAGGTAGAGAACCAGAAGGAAGGCGAGCTTCAAGTGGCACTTGGAGGAATGGCCATCTGAGCACAGGTGGGCAACTAAGAAAGAAGGGGAAAAGTGGGTGAACAGGAAGCAGAGATGCCCGCTATGACAGCTGAGAGCATTCAAATTTGGTGAATAAGGCGGGTGGTTTGGGGAAGTAGATGAATGAGTCAGGGAGACGGCGCATGTGGCAATTGGTTGGATGTGGCATAGAGAATAATCATGGCATGCAAACTAGGCAGTAGTCCCTGAATTGGCAGCGTCTGCAGAGAGTTTGGGGTGCTCGACAAGTGACTTGTCCTCCTTGGATTGGGTATATAATCCACAGAGGGAAGGTCACAGCTTATAGTGAGGCAGATCGTGTATATCGAATTTAAAGAAGGGTAGTTTGAGTGTGCGGAGAGGGGCTGCACGGAGTGGTAAGTGGATAGGTTGCCGAGCAATGTGCATCCAACTGGTCACTGGAGGCTGGACAGTGGCAAAGCACCTGGGTTACTGGGAGAATTACAAAAGGAGGGCCGAAAGGAAGGGTGTTTATGGTCATTCAGATACTAGGACGGAACACTTGAGTGGCAATGAGATGGGGGTATTGAGAAGTCACAAATGGTGTCCCAGGGGTAGAGGTATGGGGATCAGATATTCCTGCTAGGGTGTAATGTGCCACCCTGCCCCTTTTTTTTGTGCAGCCTGGTTCCCTCTCTAGTTTCTCTCCATTGTCCTTCTATCCTGCAGATGATTAGAGCAAGCTTCCTAACGTTTTTCTTGGCCTCATATCCCCAATTATGTGCCTGACATGCCTGGCCTAAGGATACTCCCAAAGAGTATGCTACTTATATTCTGGGAAGAGCCTCACTAGTTCTGCCTATTTATGCAGCAACAAGGCAAATCTTACAACCTGCAAAGTTGGAAGCTTTGAGATGAAGTAAAGGTTTTTATTTTGTGGAAAATGCTCTTCTATGCTTCTTCTCTCATCTGAAGGCCATGGGCTCCTGTTCTTCTCTCACGTGTCCTTTCAAAGAGACAGATGACACACTCACCCAATCACTCAGCAAACATCTATGCTTTAACTCTGTCATCTTGCCGTTTTCCCTCCAAGTGCTCTCCCTTCCCCACAAATGCAGGATAATCTTTCCTCATTACTCATTCACTCGCTTATTGTAGTCCCCCGCTCCACAGGCCCAGCAAAGACCAAGAAAGACAAGCGGTACGTCAGCAAACAGATTTAACACTTCTCTCTTCTATTATGGTCATACTGCTGCCCTCTAGTAACACTACATGGCAACTGCAGCATGATGATGTGATTTTGAAGGGGGCTGTCCTATGCAAATAATGTCCTCCCATGCTTACTTTGGCCTGAGACATTCACAGGCTTCCATCATGATATGGCCTCCAACATATGGCTTTCAGCAGAATTTTAAGCTTGACAACTTGTCTTAGGCTAAAGCTTTTCCTACTCGAAGGTCGCTCATGGGAAAGCACCCTCATTTAGCAGGGTGCCAAATTGTCTGCAGTCTTCCTCTAAACAGAACATGGGCGTTCGTGGGCGTTCGGGGGCCTTGCTTGCTAGCTAACGACTGAGTGCTGGGTTGTTTAAAGACCCAGGGCCAGGCCAGGCCAGCTGCTGCAACAGGCATGATGCAGGCCCAATGAAGCACACGCCGGACTTTACCCTTTTCTGACTCTTGAAAACTTCAACATGTCTGTCTTCTGATTGCACCTAATAAAGGGAGTTTGACCAGCTCCAAACTTTGCCCATCATTTCGTGAGTGAGAGCTAACACTAGGCCAATATGCCTAGCCAGCAGCACAGGCACTATCCCCCTGATTACACAGCTCTGTTCACACCAAAATGAAAAATCCCCACCACTCAACCTATTTTACTATTTGTGGGAGGCTTATTTCTGCTCAGTTATAGCCCCTAGGCCACATTCGCCCTACGAAATGCCAAATTCAAAGACAAGAAATCAATAGATTGATAACTGAAGATAATGCTTTACCCATATTTCACCTACTAATGAAAAAGGGGGCTGCATGGGAGTCAGGAGAGAAAATATTTATAATTTTCAGGCACTGGTGCAAAAAAGAGTGTCTGAAATTGCTCCTGGTTTTTATAAAATCGAAATATTAGTTAATGGAAAAAAAAAGAAAAACATTTTTTTTTCCACCCATGGCGGGATTTGAACCCTCGGCCAGGGGAGCTTTCAGCATCAGAGGCAGATGACATTACCACTGAGCTATTGCTCCTTGCTGGTAATCAGGGATTCAGGAGCATCTATAAGCTACATACAGGCCCCCTAGTCTACATGACACACCATAGCCATGATATAGGGACTATTGGAAATAATACAAACATGGAAGCCCGTGTGGTCCAGTAGGTAAGTTCCTGCCTTCCACCCAGGCGACCAGGGTTCAAATCCCGGGTTCGGCACCAGATGACTGATGGCGGTGATGCAGAGGTAAGTCGGTAAGTAAAATGTGTGGAGGTGTGCCTGTCTGGTGATTGGTGGATGTAAGAGTGGTTGGTGTGTAAGGAGAGAAGCCTGAATGGTGGAGAACAGAGTGGTTGGAGTGTCTGGGCAGAGAGAGTGAGGTTCAGGCCCAGGCCGAGTGGGAGTAGAGTAGAGTAGAGGGGAGGAGCCACAGAGGGGGAGTGTGAATGGGCGGAGTAAAAAAGGAAAGCAGAGAGAGGGGGGGGGCATAGTTCGGGGAGGAGCCTAGGGACAGGTGGTGGCATACAGCCTGGGGGAGGAGCCACAGAGGGGGAGTGTGAATGGGTGGAGTAAGAAAGGAAAGCAGAAAGAAGGGGGGGCATAGTTGGGGGGAGGAGCCTAGGGTGGTGGCATACAGCCTAGGAGGGACCAAGGGGAGGGGCATGTGTAGAGAGGGGTGGGGCCACAGAGGAAAGGGAGAAGTAGGCAGAGTCTGGGGCAATAGGTCAGGGGGCGGAGCATAGGGGAGTGAGCCCAACAAGGAAAGAGTACCCCTCCCCCTTCAGCAAACAGAGGGGGGGTGACCTGATAGGAGGGGCACTACGATAGTAGACCCCCAACATTTTATGACCGCTCCCTCCCCCTCCCCAAATACAGAGTGGGGGGGACAAATTTTGGGGAGCAGTGTAAAAAAGGGGTGTTGGGGTGCATTACAAAAGAGGGTGCTAGAAGGCACAGAATGATGTGGTTTGGCTTTGGGTGCGCTACCCATCATTTTTCCCCCCCCCCCCCCCCTTTTCCGGGGAGGGGGGGTGTACCCCAAAAGTATAGGGGCAACAGAGGGAACTTAGGGGAACAGCCTTAGGGCACTTTTTTATTACCGACCACAAGGGGGGCACCAGACAGACATACTGTAGTTATGGTATTGAAAGAGGTGACAGCAAGGAGCACGTGGTAAGACACGGTGAGGGGGGACAAGGCACCCCAAGTTTTTATTACCCCCACCCCCCACCCTCGCAGGATCTGTTATGAGGTCTCTTGGGGTAGTTGTATTGAAAACAGATGCTTAAGACACTGAAGGGAAGGGGAATGTTGACAAGTGTCCCCCCCATTGTGTGGGTACTTTCTTGTGCGATACCCTCTTCTTCATTTACTCACCACAAAGGAGCAGCCACAAAATGACAATTGCTGTGATGGTAGTACTGAAAGGGGCTTTATAAGGTAGAGAACCAGAAGGAAGGCGAGCTTCAAGTGGCACTTGGAGGAATGGCCATCTGAGCACAGGTGGGCAACTAAGAAAGAAGGGGAAAAGTGGGTGAACAGGAAGCAGAGATGCCCGCTATGACAGCTGAGAGCATTCAAATTTGGTGAATAAGGCGGGTGGTTTGGGGAAGTAGATGAATGAGTCAGGGAGACGGCGCATGTGGCAATTGGTTGGATGTGGCATAGAGAATAATCATGGCATGCAAACTAGGCAGTAGTCCCTGAATTGGCAGCGTCTGCAGAGAGTTTGGGGTGCTCGACAAGTGACTTGTCCTCCTTGGATTGGGTATATAATCCACAGAGGGAAGGTCACAGCTTATAGTGAGGCAGATCGTGTATATCGAATTTAAAGAAGGGTAGTTTGAGTGTGCGGAGAGGGGCTGCACGGAGTGGTAAGTGGATAGGTTGCCGAGCAATGTGCATCCAACTGGTCACTGGAGGCTGGACAGTGGCAAAGCACCTGGGTTACTGGGAGAATTACAAAAGGAGGGCCGAAAGGAAGGGTGTTTATGGTCATTCAGATACTAGGACGGAACACTTGAGTGGCAATGAGATGGGGGTATTGAGAAGTCACAAATGGTGTCCCAGGGGTAGAGGTATGGGGATCAGATATTCCTGCTAGGGTGTAATGTGCCACCCTGCCCCTTTTTTTTGTGCAGCCTGGTTCCCTCTCTAGTTTCTCTCCATTGTCCTTCTATCCTGCAGATGATTAGAGCAAGCTTCCTAACGTTTTTCTTGGCCTCATATCCCCAATTATGTGCCTGACATGCCTGGCCTAAGGATACTCCCAAAGAGTATGCTACTTATATTCTGGGAAGAGCCTCACTAGTTCTGCCTATTTATGCAGCAACAAGGCAAATCTTACAACCTGCAAAGTTGGAAGCTTTGAGATGAAGTAAAGGTTTTTATTTTGTGGAAAATGCTCTTCTATGCTTCTTCTCTCATCTGAAGGCCATGGGCTCCTGTTCTTCTCTCACGTGTCCTTTCAAAGAGACAGATGACACACTCACCCAATCACTCAGCAAACATCTATGCTTTAACTCTGTCATCTTGCCGTTTTCCCTCCAAGTGCTCTCCCTTCCCCACAAATGCAGGATAATCTTTCCTCATTACTCATTCACTCGCTTATTGTAGTCCCCCGCTCCACAGGCCCAGCAAAGACCAAGAAAGACAAGCGGTACGTCAGCAAACAGATTTAACACTTCTCTCTTCTATTATGGTCATACTGCTGCCCTCTAGTAACACTACATGGCAACTGCAGCATGATGATGTGATTTTGAAGGGGGCTGTCCTATGCAAATAATGTCCTCCCATGCTTACTTTGGCCTGAGACATTCACAGGCTTCCATCATGATATGGCCTCCAACATATGGCTTTCAGCAGAATTTTAAGCTTGACAACTTGTCTTAGGCTAAAGCTTTTCCTACTCGAAGGTCGCTCATGGGAAAGCACCCTCATTTAGCAGGGTGCCAAATTGTCTGCAGTCTTCCTCTAAACAGAACATGGGCGTTCGTGGGCGTTCGGGGGCCTTGCTTGCTAGCTAACGACTGAGTGCTGGGTTGTTTAAAGACCCAGGGCCAGGCCAGGCCAGCTGCTGCAACAGGCATGATGCAGGCCCAATGAAGCACACGCCGGACTTTACCCTTTTCTGACTCTTGAAAACTTCAACATGTCTGTCTTCTGATTGCACCTAATAAAGGGAGTTTGACCAGCTCCAAACTTTGCCCATCATTTCGTGAGTGAGAGCTAACACTAGGTCAATATGCCTAGCCAGCAGCACAGGCACTATCCCCCTGATTACACAGCTCTGTTCACACCAAAATGAAAAATCCCCACCACTCAACCTATTTTACTATTTGTGGGAGGCTTATTTCTGCTCAGTTATAGCCCCTAGGCCACATTCGCCCTACGAAATGCCAAATTCAAAGACAAGAAATCAATAGATTGATAACTGAAGATAATGCTTTACCCATATTTCACCTACTAATGAAAAAGGGGGCTGCATGGGAGTCAGGAGAGAAAATATTTATAATTTTCAGGCACTGGTGCAAAAAAGAGTGTCTGAAATTGCTCCTGGTTTTTATAAAATCGAAATATTAGTTAATGGAAAAAAAAAGAAAAACATTTTTTTTTCCACCCATGGCGGGATTTGAACCCTCGGCCAGGGGAGCTTTCAGCATCAGAGGCAGATGACATTACCACTGAGCTATTGCTCCTTGCTGGTAATCAGGGATTCAGGAGCATCTATAAGCTACATACAGGCCCCCTAGTCTACATGACACACCATAGCCATGATATAGGGACTATTGGAAATAATACAAACATGGAAGCCCGTGTGGTCCAGTAGGTAAGTTCCTGCCTTCCACCCAGGCGACCAGGGTTCAAATCCCGGGTTCGGCACCAGATGACTGATGGCGGTGATGCAGAGGTAAGTCGGTAAGTAAAATGTGTGGAGGTGTGCCTGTCTGGTGATTGGTGGATGTAAGAGTGGTTGGTGTGTAAGGAGAGAAGCCTGAATGGTGGAGAACAGAGTGGTTGGAGTGTCTGGGCAGAGAGAGTGAGGTTCAGGCCCAGGCCGAGTGGGAGTAGAGTAGAGTAGAGGGGAGGAGCCACAGAGGGGGAGTGTGAATGGGCGGAGTAAAAAAGGAAAGCAGAGAGAGGGGGGGGGCATAGTTCGGGGAGGAGCCTAGGGACAGGTGGTGGCATACAGCCTGGGGGAGGAGCCACAGAGGGGGAGTGTGAATGGGTGGAGTAAGAAAGGAAAGCAGAAAGAAGGGGGGGCATAGTTGGGGGGAGGAGCCTAGGGTGGTGGCATACAGCCTAGGAGGGACCAAGGGGAGGGGCATGTGTAGAGAGGGGTGGGGCCACAGAGGAAAGGGAGAAGTAGGCAGAGTCTGGGGCAATAGGTCAGGGGGCGGAGCATAGGGGAGTGAGCCCAACAAGGAAAGAGTACCCCTCCCCCTTCAGCAAACAGAGGGGGGGTGACCTGATAGGAGGGGCACTACGATAGTAGACCCCCAACATTTTATGACCGCTCCCTCCCCCTCCCCAAATACAGAGTGGGGGGGACAAATTTTGGGGAGCAGTGTAAAAAAGGGGTGTTGGGGTGCATTACAAAAGAGGGTGCTAGAAGGCACAGAATGATGTGGTTTGGCTTTGGGTGCGCTACCCATCATTTTTTCCCCCCCCCCCCCTTTTCCGGGGAGGGGGGGTGTACCCCAAAAGTATAGGGGCAACAGAGGGAACTTAGGGGAACAGCCTTAGGGCACTTTTTTATTACCGACCACAAGGGGGGCACCAGACAGACATACTGTAGTTATGGTATTGAAAGAGGTGACAGCAAGGAGCACGTGGTAAGACACGGTGAGGGGGGACAAGGCACCCCAAGTTTTTATTACCCCCACCCCCCACCCTCGCAGGATCTGTTATGAGGTCTCTTGGGGTAGTTGTATTGAAAACAGATGCTTAAGACACTGAAGGGAAGGGGAATGTTGACAAGTGTCCCCCCCATTGTGTGGGTACTTTCTTGTGCGATACCCTCTTCTTCATTTACTCACCACAAAGGAGCAGCCACAAAATGACAATTGCTGTGATGGTAGTACTGAAAGGGGCTTTATAAGGTAGAGAACCAGAAGGAAGGCGAGCTTCAAGTGGCACTTGGAGGAATGGCCATCTGAGCACAGGTGGGCAACTAAGAAAGAAGGGGAAAAGTGGGTGAACAGGAAGCAGAGATGCCCGCTATGACAGCTGAGAGCATTCAAATTTGGTGAATAAGGCGGGTGGTTTGGGGAAGTAGATGAATGAGTCAGGGAGACGGCGCATGTGGCAATTGGTTGGATGTGGCATAGAGAATAATCATGGCATGCAAACTAGGCAGTAGTCCCTGAATTGGCAGCGTCTGCAGAGAGTTTGGGGTGCTCGACAAGTGACTTGTCCTCCTTGGATTGGGTATATAATCCACAGAGGGAAGGTCACAGCTTATAGTGAGGCAGATCGTGTATATCGAATTTAAAGAAGGGTAGTTTGAGTGTGCGGAGAGGGGCTGCACGGAGTGGTAAGTGGATAGGTTGCCGAGCAATGTGCATCCAACTGGTCACTGGAGGCTGGACAGTGGCAAAGCACCTGGGTTACTGGGAGAATTACAAAAGGAGGGCCGAAAGGAAGGGTGTTTATGGTCATTCAGATACTAGGACGGAACACTTGAGTGGCAATGAGATGGGGGTATTGAGAAGTCACAAATGGTGTCCCAGGGGTAGAGGTATGGGGATCAGATATTCCTGCTAGGGTGTAATGTGCCACCCTGCCCCTTTTTTTTGTGCAGCCTGGTTCCCTCTCTAGTTTCTCTCCATTGTCCTTCTATCCTGCAGATGATTAGAGCAAGCTTCCTAACGTTTTTCTTGGCCTCATATCCCCAATTATGTGCCTGACATGCCTGGCCTAAGGATACTCCCAAAGAGTATGCTACTTATATTCTGGGAAGAGCCTCACTAGTTCTGCCTATTTATGCAGCAACAAGGCAAATCTTACAACCTGCAAAGTTGGAAGCTTTGAGATGAAGTAAAGGTTTTTATTTTGTGGAAAATGCTCTTCTATGCTTCTTCTCTCATCTGAAGGCCATGGGCTCCTGTTCTTCTCTCACGTGTCCTTTCAAAGAGACAGATGACACACTCACCCAATCACTCAGCAAACATCTATGCTTTAACTCTGTCATCTTGCCGTTTTCCCTCCAAGTGCTCTCCCTTCCCCACAAATGCAGGATAATCTTTCCTCATTACTCATTCACTCGCTTATTGTAGTCCCCCGCTCCACAGGCCCAGCAAAGACCAAGAAAGACAAGCGGTACGTCAGCAAACAGATTTAACACTTCTCTCTTCTATTATGGTCATACTGCTGCCCTCTAGTAACACTACATGGCAACTGCAGCATGATGATGTGATTTTGAAGGGGGCTGTCCTATGCAAATAATGTCCTCCCATGCTTACTTTGGCCTGAGACATTCACAGGCTTCCATCATGATATGGCCTCCAACATATGGCTTTCAGCAGAATTTTAAGCTTGACAACTTGTCTTAGGCTAAAGCTTTTCCTACTCGAAGGTCGCTCATGGGAAAGCACCCTCATTTAGCAGGGTGCCAAATTGTCTGCAGTCTTCCTCTAAACAGAACATGGGCGTTCGTGGGCGTTCGGGGGCCTTGCTTGCTAGCTAACGACTGAGTGCTGGGTTGTTTAAAGACCCAGGGCCAGGCCAGGCCAGCTGCTGCAACAGGCATGATGCAGGCCCAATGAAGCACACGCCGGACTTTACCCTTTTCTGACTCTTGAAAACTTCAACATGTCTGTCTTCTGATTGCACCTAATAAAGGGAGTTTGACCAGCTCCAAACTTTGCCCATCATTTCGTGAGTGAGAGCTAACACTAGGCCAATATGCCTAGCCAGCAGCACAGGCACTATCCCCCTGATTACACAGCTCTGTTCACACCAAAATGAAAAATCCCCACCACTCAACCTATTTTACTATTTGTGGGAGGCTTATTTCTGCTCAGTTATAGCCCCTAGGCCACATTCGCCCTACGAAATGCCAAATTCAAAGACAAGAAATCAATAGATTGATAACTGAAGATAATGCTTTACCCATATTTCACCTACTAATGAAAAAGGGGGCTGCATGGGAGTCAGGAGAGAAAATATTTATAATTTTCAGGCACTGGTGCAAAAAAGAGTGTCTGAAATTGCTCCTGGTTTTTATAAAATCGAAATATTAGTTAATGGAAAAAAAAAGAAAAACATTTTTTTTTCCACCCATGGCGGGATTTGAACCCTCGGCCAGGGGAGCTTTCAGCATCAGAGGCAGATGACATTACCACTGAGCTATTGCTCCTTGCTGGTAATCAGGGATTCAGGAGCATCTATAAGCTACATACAGGCCCCCTAGTCTACATGACACACCATAGCCATGATATAGGGACTATTGGAAATAATACAAACATGGAAGCCCGTGTGGTCCAGTAGGTAAGTTCCTGCCTTCCACCCAGGCGACCAGGGTTCAAATCCCGGGTTCGGCACCAGATGACTGATGGCGGTGATGCAGAGGTAAGTCGGTAAGTAAAATGTGTGGAGGTGTGCCTGTCTGGTGATTGGTGGATGTAAGAGTGGTTGGTGTGTAAGGAGAGAAGCCTGAATGGTGGAGAACAGAGTGGTTGGAGTGTCTGGGCAGAGAGAGTGAGGTTCAGGCCCAGGCCGAGTGGGAGTAGAGTAGAGTAGAGGGGAGGAGCCACAGAGGGGGAGTGTGAATGGGCGGAGTAAAAAAGGAAAGCAGAGAGAGGGGGGGGGCATAGTTCGGGGAGGAGCCTAGGGACAGGTGGTGGCATACAGCCTGGGGGAGGAGCCACAGAGGGGGAGTGTGAATGGGTGGAGTAAGAAAGGAAAGCAGAAAGAAGGGGGGGCATAGTTGGGGGGAGGAGCCTAGGGTGGTGGCATACAGCCTAGGAGGGACCAAGGGGAGGGGCATGTGTAGAGAGGGGTGGGGCCACAGAGGAAAGGGAGAAGTAGGCAGAGTCTGGGGCAATAGGTCAGGGGGCGGAGCATAGGGGAGTGAGCCCAACAAGGAAAGAGTACCCCTCCCCCTTCAGCAAACAGAGGGGGGGTGACCTGATAGGAGGGGCACTACGATAGTAGACCCCCAACATTTTATGACCGCTCCCTCCCCCTCCCCAAATACAGAGTGGGGGGGACAAATTTTGGGGAGCAGTGTAAAAAAGGGGTGTTGGGGTGCATTACAAAAGAGGGTGCTAGAAGGCACAGAATGATGTGGTTTGGCTTTGGGTGCGCTACCCATCATTTTTTCCCCCCCCCCCCTTTTCCGGGGAGGGGGGGTGTACCCCAAAAGTATAGGGGCAACAGAGGGAACTTAGGGGAACAGCCTTAGGGCACTTTTTTATTACCGACCACAAGGGGGGCACCAGACAGACATACTGTAGTTATGGTATTGAAAGAGGTGACAGCAAGGAGCACGTGGTAAGACACGGTGAGGGGGGACAAGGCACCCCAAGTTTTTATTACCCCCACCCCCCACCCTCGCAGGATCTGTTATGAGGTCTCTTGGGGTAGTTGTATTGAAAACAGATGCTTAAGACACTGAAGGGAAGGGGAATGTTGACAAGTGTCCCCCCCATTGTGTGGGTACTTTCTTGTGCGATACCCTCTTCTTCATTTACTCACCACAAAGGAGCAGCCACAAAATGACAATTGCTGTGATGGTAGTACTGAAAGGGGCTTTATAAGGTAGAGAACCAGAAGGAAGGCGAGCTTCAAGTGGCACTTGGAGGAATGGCCATCTGAGCACAGGTGGGCAACTAAGAAAGAAGGGGAAAAGTGGGTGAACAGGAAGCAGAGATGCCCGCTATGACAGCTGAGAGCATTCAAATTTGGTGAATAAGGCGGGTGGTTTGGGGAAGTAGATGAATGAGTCAGGGAGACGGCGCATGTGGCAATTGGTTGGATGTGGCATAGAGAATAATCATGGCATGCAAACTAGGCAGTAGTCCCTGAATTGGCAGCGTCTGCAGAGAGTTTGGGGTGCTCGACAAGTGACTTGTCCTCCTTGGATTGGGTATATAATCCACAGAGGGAAGGTCACAGCTTATAGTGAGGCAGATCGTGTATATCGAATTTAAAGAAGGGTAGTTTGAGTGTGCGGAGAGGGGCTGCACGGAGTGGTAAGTGGATAGGTTGCCGAGCAATGTGCATCCAACTGGTCACTGGAGGCTGGACAGTGGCAAAGCACCTGGGTTACTGGGAGAATTACAAAAGGAGGGCCGAAAGGAAGGGTGTTTATGGTCATTCAGATACTAGGACGGAACACTTGAGTGGCAATGAGATGGGGGTATTGAGAAGTCACAAATGGTGTCCCAGGGGTAGAGGTATGGGGATCAGATATTCCTGCTAGGGTGTAATGTGCCACCCTGCCCCTTTTTTTTGTGCAGCCTGGTTCCCTCTCTAGTTTCTCTCCATTGTCCTTCTATCCTGCAGATGATTAGAGCAAGCTTCCTAACGTTTTTCTTGGCCTCATATCCCCAATTATGTGCCTGACATGCCTGGCCTAAGGATACTCCCAAAGAGTATGCTACTTATATTCTGGGAAGAGCCTCACTAGTTCTGCCTATTTATGCAGCAACAAGGCAAATCTTACAACCTGCAAAGTTGGAAGCTTTGAGATGAAGTAAAGGTTTTTATTTTGTGGAAAATGCTCTTCTATGCTTCTTCTCTCATCTGAAGTCCATGGGCTCCTGTTCTTCTCTCACGTGTCCTTTCAAAGAGACAGATGACACACTCACCCAATCACTCAGCAAACATCTATGCTTTAACTCTGTCATCTTGCCGTTTTCCCTCCAAGTGCTCTCCCTTCCCCACAAATGCAGGATAATCTTTCCTCATTACTCATTCACTCGCTTATTGTAGTCCCCCGCTCCACAGGCCCAGCAAAGACCAAGAAAGACAAGCGGTACGTCAGCAAACAGATTTAACACTTCTCTCTTCTATTATGGTCATACTGCTGCCCTCTAGTAACACTACATGGCAACTGCAGCATGATGATGTGATTTTGAAGGGGGCTGTCCTATGCAAATAATGTCCTCCCATGCTTACTTTGGCCTGAGACATTCACAGGCTTCCATCATGATATGGCCTCCAACATATGGCTTTCAGCAGAATTTTAAGCTTGACAACTTGTCTTAGGCTAAAGCTTTTCCTACTCGAAGGTCGCTCATGGGAAAGCACCCTCATTTAGCAGGGTGCCAAATTGTCTGCAGTCTTCCTCTAAACAGAACATGGGCGTTCGTGGGCGTTCGGGGGCCTTGCTTGCTAGCTAACGACTGAGTGCTGGGTTGTTTAAAGACCCAGGGCCAGGCCAGGCCAGCTGCTGCAACAGGCATGATGCAGGCCCAATGAAGCACACGCCGGACTTTACCCTTTTCTGACTCTTGAAAACTTCAACATGTCTGTCTTCTGATTGCACCTAATAAAGGGAGTTTGACCAGCTCCAAACTTTGCCCATCATTTCGTGAGTGAGAGCTAACACTAGGCCAATATGCCTAGCCAGCAGCACAGGCACTATCCCCCTGATTACACAGCTCTGTTCACACCAAAATGAAAAATCCCCACCACTCAACCTATTTTACTATTTGTGGGAGGCTTATTTCTGCTCAGTTATAGCCCCTAGGCCACATTCGCCCTACGAAATGCCAAATTCAAAGACAAGAAATCAATAGATTGATAACTGAAGATAATGCTTTACCCATATTTCACCTACTAATGAAAAAGGGGGCTGCATGGGAGTCAGGAGAGAAAATATTTATAATTTTCAGGCACTGGTGCAAAAAAGAGTGTCTGAAATTGCTCCTGGTTTTTATAAAATCGAAATATTAGTTAATGGAAAAAAAAAGAAAAACATTTTTTTTTCCACCCATGGCGGGATTTGAACCCTCGGCCAGGGGAGCTTTCAGCATCAGAGGCAGATGACATTACCACTGAGCTATTGCTCCTTGCTGGTAATCAGGGATTCAGGAGCATCTATAAGCTACATACAGGCCCCCTAGTCTACATGACACACCATAGCCATGATATAGGGACTATTGGAAATAATACAAACATGGAAGCCCGTGTGGTCCAGTAGGTAAGTTCCTGCCTTCCACCCAGGCGACCAGGGTTCAAATCCCGGGTTCGGCACCAGATGACTGATGGCGGTGATGCAGAGGTAAGTCGGTAAGTAAAATGTGTGGAGGTGTGCCTGTCTGGTGATTGGTGGATGTAAGAGTGGTTGGTGTGTAAGGAGAGAAGCCTGAATGGTGGAGAACAGAGTGGTTGGAGTGTCTGGGCAGAGAGAGTGAGGTTCAGGCCCAGGCCGAGTGGGAGTAGAGTAGAGTAGAGGGGAGGAGCCACAGAGGGGGAGTGTGAATGGGCGGAGTAAAAAAGGAAAGCAGAGAGAGGGGGGGGGCATAGTTCGGGGAGGAGCCTAGGGACAGGTGGTGGCATACAGCCTGGGGGAGGAGCCACAGAGGGGGAGTGTGAATGGGTGGAGTAAGAAAGGAAAGCAGAAAGAAGGGGGGGCATAGTTGGGGGGAGGAGCCTAGGGTGGTGGCATACAGCCTAGGAGGGACCAAGGGGAGGGGCATGTGTAGAGAGGGGTGGGGCCACAGAGGAAAGGGAGAAGTAGGCAGAGTCTGGGGCAATAGGTCAGGGGGCGGAGCATAGGGGAGTGAGCCCAACAAGGAAAGAGTACCCCTCCCCCTTCAGCAAACAGAGGGGGGGTGACCTGATAGGAGGGGCACTACGATAGTAGACCCCCAACATTTTATGACCGCTCCCTCCCCCTCCCCAAATACAGAGTGGGGGGGACAAATTTTGGGGAGCAGTGTAAAAAAGGGGTGTTGGGGTGCATTACAAAAGAGGGTGCTAGAAGGCACAGAATGATGTGGTTTGGCTTTGGGTGCGCTACCCATCATTTTTTCCCCCCCCCCCCCCTTTTCCGGGGAGGGGGGGTGTACCCCAAAAGTATAGGGGCAACAGAGGGAACTTAGGGGAACAGCCTTAGGGCACTTTTTTATTACCGACCACAAGGGGGGCACCAGACAGACATACTGTAGTTATGGTATTGAAAGAGGTGACAGCAAGGAGCACGTGGTAAGACACGGTGAGGGGGGACAAGGCACCCCAAGTTTTTATTACCCCCACCCCCCACCCTCGCAGGATCTGTTATGAGGTCTCTTGGGGTAGTTGTATTGAAAACAGATGCTTAAGACACTGAAGGGAAGGGGAATGTTGACAAGTGTCCCCCCCATTGTGTGGGTACTTTCTTGTGCGATACCCTCTTCTTCATTTACTCACCACAAAGGAGCAGCCACAAAATGACAATTGCTGTGATGGTAGTACTGAAAGGGGCTTTATAAGGTAGAGAACCAGAAGGAAGGCGAGCTTCAAGTGGCACTTGGAGGAATGGCCATCTGAGCACAGGTGGGCAACTAAGAAAGAAGGGGAAAAGTGGGTGAACAGGAAGCAGAGATGCCCGCTATGACAGCTGAGAGCATTCAAATTTGGTGAATAAGGCGGGTGGTTTGGGGAAGTAGATGAATGAGTCAGGGAGACGGCGCATGTGGCAATTGGTTGGATGTGGCATAGAGAATAATCATGGCATGCAAACTAGGCAGTAGTCCCTGAATTGGCAGCGTCTGCAGAGAGTTTGGGGTGCTCGACAAGTGACTTGTCCTCCTTGGATTGGGTATATAATCCACAGAGGGAAGGTCACAGCTTATAGTGAGGCAGATCGTGTATATCGAATTTAAAGAAGGGTAGTTTGAGTGTGCGGAGAGGGGCTGCACGGAGTGGTAAGTGGATAGGTTGCCGAGCAATGTGCATCCAACTGGTCACTGGAGGCTGGACAGTGGCAAAGCACCTGGGTTACTGGGAGAATTACAAAAGGAGGGCCGAAAGGAAGGGTGTTTATGGTCATTCAGATACTAGGACGGAACACTTGAGTGGCAATGAGATGGGGGTATTGAGAAGTCACAAATGGTGTCCCAGGGGTAGAGGTATGGGGATCAGATATTCCTGCTAGGGTGTAATGTGCCACCCTGCCCCTTTTTTTTGTGCAGCCTGGTTCCCTCTCTAGTTTCTCTCCATTGTCCTTCTATCCTGCAGATGATTAGAGCAAGCTTCCTAACGTTTTTCTTGGCCTCATATCCCCAATTATGTGCCTGACATGCCTGGCCTAAGGATACTCCCAAAGAGTATGCTACTTATATTCTGGGAAGAGCCTCACTAGTTCTGCCTATTTATGCAGCAACAAGGCAAATCTTACAACCTGCAAAGTTGGAAGCTTTGAGATGAAGTAAAGGTTTTTATTTTGTGGAAAATGCTCTTCTATGCTTCTTCTCTCATCTGAAGGCCATGGGCTCCTGTTCTTCTCTCACGTGTCCTTTCAAAGAG
The DNA here is from genome assembly GCF_031143425.1 of Pleurodeles waltl. Classification (NCBI taxonomy): domain Eukaryota; kingdom Metazoa; phylum Chordata; class Amphibia; order Caudata; family Salamandridae; genus Pleurodeles; species Pleurodeles waltl. The sequence goes on along the minus strand of NC_090443.1, from coordinate 541,133,675 downwards.
ACAGATGACACACTCACCCAATCACTCAGCAAACATCTATGCTTTAACTCTGTCATCTTGCCGTTTTCCCTCCAAGTGCTCTCCCTTCCCCACAAATGCAGGATAATCTTTCCTCATTACTCATTCACTCGCTTATTGTAGTCCCCCGCTCCACAGGCCCAGCAAAGACCAAGAAAGACAAGCGGTACGTCAGCAAACAGATTTAACACTTCTCTCTTCTATTATGGTCATACTGCTGCCCTCTAGTAACACTACATGGCAACTGCAGCATGATGATGTGATTTTGAAGGGGGCTGTCCTATGCAAATAATGTCCTCCCATGCTTACTTTGGCCTGAGACATTCACAGGCTTCCATCATGATATGGCCTCCAACATATGGCTTTCAGCAGAATTTTAAGCTTGACAACTTGTCTTAGGCTAAAGCTTTTCCTACTCGAAGGTCGCTCATGGGAAAGCACCCTCATTTAGCAGGGTGCCAAATTGTCTGCAGTCTTCCTCTAAACAGAACATGGGCGTTCGTGGGCGTTCGGGGGCCTTGCTTGCTAGCTAACGACTGAGTGCTGGGTTGTTTAAAGACCCAGGGCCAGGCCAGGCCAGCTGCTGCAACAGGCATGATGCAGGCCCAATGAAGCACACGCCGGACTTTACCCTTTTCTGACTCTTGAAAACTTCAACATGTCTGTCTTCTGATTGCACCTAATAAAGGGAGTTTGACCAGCTCCAAACTTTGCCCATCATTTCGTGAGTGAGAGCTAACACTAGGCCAATATGCCTAGCCAGCAGCACAGGCACTATCCCCCTGATTACACAGCTCTGTTCACACCAAAATGAAAAATCCCCACCACTCAACCTATTTTACTATTTGTGGGAGGCTTATTTCTGCTCAGTTATAGCCCCTAGGCCACATTCGCCCTACGAAATGCCAAATTCAAAGACAAGAAATCAATAGATTGATAACTGAAGATAATGCTTTACCCATATTTCACCTACTAATGAAAAAGGGGGCTGCATGGGAGTCAGGAGAGAAAATATTTATAATTTTCAGGCACTGGTGCAAAAAAGAGTGTCTGAAATTGCTCCTGGTTTTTATAAAATCGAAATATTAGTTAATGGAAAAAAAAAGAAAAACATTTTTTTTTCCACCCATGGCGGGATTTGAACCCTCGGCCAGGGGAGCTTTCAGCATCAGAGGCAGATGACATTACCACTGAGCTATTGCTCCTTGCTGGTAATCAGGGATTCAGGAGCATCTATAAGCTACATACAGGCCCCCTAGTCTACATGACACACCATAGCCATGATATAGGGACTATTGGAAATAATACAAACATGGAAGCCCGTGTGGTCCAGTAGGTAAGTTCCTGCCTTCCACCCAGGCGACCAGGGTTCAAATCCCGGGTTCGGCACCAGATGACTGATGGCGGTGATGCAGAGGTAAGTCGGTAAGTAAAATGTGTGGAGGTGTGCCTGTCTGGTGATTGGTGGATGTAAGAGTGGTTGGTGTGTAAGGAGAGAAGCCTGAATGGTGGAGAACAGAGTGGTTGGAGTGTCTGGGCAGAGAGAGTGAGGTTCAGGCCCAGGCCGAGTGGGAGTAGAGTAGAGTAGAGGGGAGGAGCCACAGAGGGGGAGTGTGAATGGGCGGAGTAAAAAAGGAAAGCAGAGAGAGGGGGGGGGCATAGTTCGGGGAGGAGCCTAGGGACAGGTGGTGGCATACAGCCTGGGGGAGGAGCCACAGAGGGGGAGTGTGAATGGGTGGAGTAAGAAAGGAAAGCAGAAAGAAGGGGGGGCATAGTTGGGGGGAGGAGCCTAGGGTGGTGGCATACAGCCTAGGAGGGACCAAGGGGAGGGGCATGTGTAGAGAGGGGTGGGGCCACAGAGGAAAGGGAGAAGTAGGCAGAGTCTGGGGCAATAGGTCAGGGGGCGGAGCATAGGGGAGTGAGCCCAACAAGGAAAGAGTACCCCTCCCCCTTCAGCAAACAGAGGGGGGGTGACCTGATAGGAGGGGCACTACGATAGTAGACCCCCAACATTTTATGACCGCTCCCTCCCCCTCCCCAAATACAGAGTGGGGGGGACAAATTTTGGGGAGCAGTGTAAAAAAGGGGTGTTGGGGTGCATTACAAAAGAGGGTGCTAGAAGGCACAGAATGATGTGGTTTGGCTTTGGGTGCGCTACCCATCATTTTTTCCCCCCCCCCCCCCTTTTCCGGGGAGGGGGGGTGTACCCCAAAAGTATAGGGGCAACAGAGGGAACTTAGGGGAACAGCCTTAGGGCACTTTTTTATTACCGACCACAAGGGGGGCACCAGACAGACATACTGTAGTTATGGTATTGAAAGAGGTGACAGCAAGGAGCACGTGGTAAGACACGGTGAGGGGGGACAAGGCACCCCAAGTTTTTATTACCCCCACCCCCCACCCTCGCAGGATCTGTTATGAGGTCTCTTGGGGTAGTTGTATTGAAAACAGATGCTTAAGACACTGAAGGGAAGGGGAATGTTGACAAGTGTCCCCCCCATTGTGTGGGTACTTTCTTGTGCGATACCCTCTTCTTCATTTACTCACCACAAAGGAGCAGCCACAAAATGACAATTGCTGTGATGGTAGTACTGAAAGGGGCTTTATAAGGTAGAGAACCAGAAGGAAGGCGAGCTTCAAGTGGCACTTGGAGGAATGGCCATCTGAGCACAGGTGGGCAACTAAGAAAGAAGGGGAAAAGTGGGTGAACAGGAAGCAGAGATGCCCGCTATGACAGCTGAGAGCATTCAAATTTGGTGAATAAGGCGGGTGGTTTGGGGAAGTAGATGAATGAGTCAGGGAGACGGCGCATGTGGCAATTGGTTGGATGTGGCATAGAGAATAATCATGGCATGCAAACTAGGCAGTAGTCCCTGAATTGGCAGCGTCTGCAGAGAGTTTGGGGTGCTCGACAAGTGACTTGTCCTCCTTGGATTGGGTATATAATCCACAGAGGGAAGGTCACAGCTTATAGTGAGGCAGATCGTGTATATCGAATTTAAAGAAGGGTAGTTTGAGTGTGCGGAGAGGGGCTGCACGGAGTGGTAAGTGGATAGGGTGCCGAGCAATGTGCATCCAACTGGTCACTGGAGGCTGGACAGTGGCAAAGCACCTGGGTTACTGGGAGAATTACAAAAGGAGGGCCGAAAGGAAGGGTGTTTATGGTCATTCAGATACTAGGACGGAACACTTGAGTGGCAATGAGATGGGGGTATTGAGAAGTCACAAATGGTGTCCCAGGGGTAGAGGTATGGGGATCAGATATTCCTGCTAGGGTGTAATGTGCCACCCTGCCCCTTTTTTTTGTGCAGCCTGGTTCCCTCTCTAGTTTCTCTCCATTGTCCTTCTATCCTGCAGATGATTAGAGCAAGCTTCCTAACGTTTTTCTTGGCCTCATATCCCCAATTATGTGCCTGACATGCCTGGCCTAAGGATACTCCCAAAGAGTATGCTACTTATATTCTGGGAAGAGCCTCACTAGTTCTGCCTATTTATGCAGCAACAAGGCAAATCTTACAACCTGCAAAGTTGGAAGCTTTGAGATGAAGTAAAGGTTTTTATTTTGTGGAAAATGCTCTTCTATGCTTCTTCTCTCATCTGAAGGCCATGGGCTCCTGTTCTTCTCTCACGTGTCCTTTCAAAGAGACAGATGACACACTCACCCAATCACTCAGCAAACATCTATGCTTTAACTCTGTCATCTTGCCGTTTTCCCTCCAAGTGCTCTCCCTTCCCCACAAATGCAGGATAATCTTTCCTCATTACTCATTCACTCGCTTATTGTAGTCCCCCGCTCCACAGGCCCAGCAAAGACCAAGAAAGACAAGCGGTACGTCAGCAAACAGATTTAACACTTCTCTCTTCTATTATGGTCATACTGCTGCCCTCTAGTAACACTACATGGCAACTGCAGCATGATGATGTGATTTTGAAGGGGGCTGTCCTATGCAAATAATGTCCTCCCATGCTTACTTTGGCCTGAGACATTCACAGGCTTCCATCATGATATGGCCTCCAACATATGGCTTTCAGCAGAATTTTAAGCTTGACAACTTGTCTTAGGCTAAAGCTTTTCCTACTCGAAGGTCGCTCATGGGAAAGCACCCTCATTTAGCAGGGTGCCAAATTGTCTGCAGTCTTCCTCTAAACAGAACATGGGCGTTCGTGGGCGTTCGGGGGCCTTGCTTGCTAGCTAACGACTGAGTGCTGGGTTGTTTAAAGACCCAGGGCCAGGCCAGGCCAGCTGCTGCAACAGGCATGATGCAGGCCCAATGAAGCACACGCCGGACTTTACCCTTTTCTGACTCTTGAAAACTTCAACATGTCTGTCTTCTGATTGCACCTAATAAAGGGAGTTTGACCAGCTCCAAACTTTGCCCATCATTTCGTGAGTGAGAGCTAACACTAGGCCAATATGCCTAGCCAGCAGCACAGGCACTATCCCCCTGATTACACAGCTCTGTTCACACCAAAATGAAAAATCCCCACCACTCAACCTATTTTACTATTTGTGGGAGGCTTATTTCTGCTCAGTTATAGCCCCTAGGCCACATTCGCCCTACGAAATGCCAAATTCAAAGACAAGAAATCAATAGATTGATAACTGAAGATAATGCTTTACCCATATTTCACCTACTAATGAAAAAGGGGGCTGCATGGGAGTCAGGAGAGAAAATATTTATAATTTTCAGGCACTGGTGCAAAAAAGAGTGTCTGAAATTGCTCCTGGTTTTTATAAAATCGAAATATTAGTTAATGGAAAAAAAAAGAAAAACATTTTTTTTTCCACCCATGGCGGGATTTGAACCCTCGGCCAGGGGAGCTTTCAGCATCAGAGGCAGATGACATTACCACTGAGCTATTGCTCCTTGCTGGTAATCAGGGATTCAGGAGCATCTATAAGCTACATACAGGCCCCCTAGTCTACATGACACACCATAGCCATGATATAGGGACTATTGGAAATAATACAAACATGGAAGCCCGTGTGGTCCAGTAGGTAAGTTCCTGCCTTCCACCCAGGCGACCAGGGTTCAAATCCCGGGTTCGGCACCAGATGACTGATGGCGGTGATGCAGAGGTAAGTCGGTAAGTAAAATGTGTGGAGGTGTGCCTGTCTGGTGATTGGTGGATGTAAGAGTGGTTGGTGTGTAAGGAGAGAAGCCTGAATGGTGGAGAACAGAGTGGTTGGAGTGTCTGGGCAGAGAGAGTGAGGTTCAGGCCCAGGCCGAGTGGGAGTAGAGTAGAGTAGAGGGGAGGAGCCACAGAGGGGGAGTGTGAATGGGCGGAGTAAAAAAGGAAAGCAGAGAGAGGGGGGGGGCATAGTTCGGGGAGGAGCCTAGGGACAGGTGGTGGCATACAGCCTGGGGGAGGAGCCACAGAGGGGGAGTGTGAATGGGTGGAGTAAGAAAGGAAAGCAGAAAGAAGGGGGGGCATAGTTGGGGGGAGGAGCCTAGGGTGGTGGCATACAGCCTAGGAGGGACCAAGGGGAGGGGCATGTGTAGAGAGGGGTGGGGCCACAGAGGAAAGGGAGAAGTAGGCAGAGTCTGGGGCAATAGGTCAGGGGGCGGAGCATAGGGGAGTGAGCCCAACAAGGAAAGAGTACCCCTCCCCCTTCAGCAAACAGAGGGGGGGTGACCTGATAGGAGGGGCACTACGATAGTAGACCCCCAACATTTTATGACCGCTCCCTCCCCCTCCCCAAATACAGAGTGGGGGGGACAAATTTTGGGGAGCAGTGTAAAAAAGGGGTGTTGGGGTGCATTACAAAAGAGGGTGCTAGAAGGCACAGAATGATGTGGTTTGGCTTTGGGTGCGCTACCCATCATTTTTTTCCCCCCCCCCCCTTTTCCGGGGAGGGGGGGTGTACCCCAAAAGTATAGGGGCAACAGAGGGAACTTAGGGGAACAGCCTTAGGGCACTTTTTTATTACCGACCACAAGGGGGGCACCAGACAGACATACTGTAGTTATGGTATTGAAAGAGGTGACAGCAAGGAGCACGTGGTAAGACACGGTGAGGGGGGACAAGGCACCCCAAGTTTTTATTACCCCCACCCCCCACCCTCGCAGGATCTGTTATGAGGTCTCTTGGGGTAGTTGTATTGAAAACAGATGCTTAAGACACTGAAGGGAAGGGGAATGTTGACAAGTGTCCCCCCCCATTGTGTGGGTACTTTCTTGTGCGATACCCTCTTCTTCATTTACTCACCACAAAGGAGCAGCCACAAAATGACAATTGCTGTGATGGTAGTACTGAAAGGGGCTTTATAAGGTAGAGAACCAGAAGGAAGGCGAGCTTCAAGTGGCACTTGGAGGAATGGCCATCTGAGCACAGGTGGGCAACTAAGAAAGAAGGGGAAAAGTGGGTGAACAGGAAGCAGAGATGCCCGCTATGACAGCTGAGAGCATTCAAATTTGGTGAATAAGGCGGGTGGTTTGGGGAAGTAGATGAATGAGTCAGGGAGACGGCGCATGTGGCAATTGGTTGGATGTGGCATAGAGAATAATCATGGCATGCAAACTAGGCAGTAGTCCCTGAATTGGCAGCGTCTGCAGAGAGTTTGGGGTGCTCGACAAGTGACTTGTCCTCCTTGGATTGGGTATATAATCCACAGAGGGAAGGTCACAGCTTATAGTGAGGCAGATCGTGTATATCGAATTTAAAGAAGGGTAGTTTGAGTGTGCGGAGAGGGGCTGCACGGAGTGGTAAGTGGATAGGGTGCCAAGCAATGTGCATCCAACTGGTCACTGGAGGCTGGACAGTGGCAAAGCACCTGGGTTACTGGGAGAATTACAAAAGGAGGGCCGAAAGGAAGGGTGTTTATGGTCATTCAGATACTAGGACGGAACACTTGAGTGGCAATGAGATGGGGGTATTGAGAAGTCACAAATGGTGTCCCAGGGGTAGAGGTATGGGGATCAGATATTCCTGCTAGGGTGTAATGTGCCACCCTGCCCCTTTTTTTTGTGCAGCCTGGTTCCCTCTCTAGTTTCTCTCCATTGTCCTTCTATCCTGCAGATGATTAGAGCAAGCTTCCTAACGTTTTTCTTGGCCTCATATCCCCAATTATGTGCCTGACATGCCTGGCCTAAGGATACTCCCAAAGAGTATGCTACTTATATTCTGGGAAGAGCCTCACTAGTTCTGCCTATTTATGCAGCAACAAGGCAAATCTTACAACCTGCAAAGTTGGAAGCTTTGAGATGAAGTAAAGGTTTTTATTTTGTGGAAAATGCTCTTCTATGCTTCTTCTCTCATCTGAAGGCCATGGGCTCCTGTTCTTCTCTCACGTGTCCTTTCAAAGAGACAGATGACACACTCACCCAATCACTCAGCAAACATCTATGCTTTAACTCTGTCATCTTGCCGTTTTCCCTCCAAGTGCTCTCCCTTCCCCACAAATGCAGGATAATCTTTCCTCATTACTCATTCACTCGCTTATTGTAGTCCCCCGCTCCACAGGCCCAGCAAAGACCAAGAAAGACAAGCGGTACGTCAGCAAACAGATTTAACACTTCTCTCTTCTATTATGGTCATACTGCTGCCCTCTAGTAACACTACATGGCAACTGCAGCATGATGATGTGATTTTGAAGGGGGCTGTCCTATGCAAATAATGTCCTCCCATGCTTACTTTGGCCTGAGACATTCACAGGCTTCCATCATGATATGGCCTCCAACATATGGCTTTCAGCAGAATTTTAAGCTTGACAACTTGTCTTAGGCTAAAGCTTTTCCTACTCGAAGGTCGCTCATGGGAAAGCACCCTCATTTAGCAGGGTGCCAAATTGTCTGCAGTCTTCCTCTAAACAGAACATGGGCGTTCGTGGGCGTTCGGGGGCCTTGCTTGCTAGCTAACGACTGAGTGCTGGGTTGTTTAAAGACCCAGGGCCAGGCCAGGCCAGCTGCTGCAACAGGCATGATGCAGGCCCAATGAAGCACACGCCGGACTTTACCCTTTTCTGACTCTTGAAAACTTCAACATGTCTGTCTTCTGATTGCACCTAATAAAGGGAGTTTGACCAGCTCCAAACTTTGCCCATCATTTCGTGAGTGAGAGCTAACACTAGGCCAATATGCCTAGCCAGCAGCACAGGCACTATCCCCCTGATTACACAGCTCTGTTCACACCAAAATGAAAAATCCCCACCACTCAACCTATTTTACTATTTGTGGGAGGCTTATTTCTGCTCAGTTATAGCCCCTAGGCCACATTCGCCCTACGAAATGCCAAATTCAAAGACAAGAAATCAATAGATTGATAACTGAAGATAATGCTTTACCCATATTTCACCTACTAATGAAAAAGGGGGCTGCATGGGAGTCAGGAGAGAAAATATTTATAATTTTCAGGCACTGGTGCAAAAAAGAGTGTCTGAAATTGCTCCTGGTTTTTATAAAATCGAAATATTAGTTAATGGAAAAAAAAAGAAAAACATTTTTTTTTCCACCCATGGCGGGATTTGAACCCTCAGCCAGGGGAGCTTTCAGCATCAGAGGCAGATGACATTACCACTGAGCTATTGCTCCTTGCTGGTAATCAGGGATTCAGGAGCATCTATAAGCTACATACAGGCCCCCTAGGCTACATGACACACCATAGCCATGATATAGGGACTATTGGAAATAATACAAACATGGAAGCCCGTGTGGTCCAGTGGGTAAGTTCCTGCCTTCCACCCAGACGACCAGGGTTCAAATCCCGGGTTCGGCACCAGATGACTGATGGCGGTGATGCAGAGGTAAGTCGGTAAGTAAAATGTGTGGAGGTGTGCCTGTCTGGTGATTGGTGGATGTAAGAGTGGTTGGTGTGTAAGGAGAGAAGCCTGATTGGTGGAGAAGAGAGTGGTTGGAGTGTCTGGGCAGAGAGAGTGAGGTTCAGGCCCAGGCCGAGAGGGAGTAGAGTAGAGTAGAGGGGAGGAGCCACAGAGGGGGAGTGTGAATGGGCGGAGTAAAAAAGGAAAGCAGAGAGAGGGGGGGGCATAGTTCGGGGAGGAGCCTAGGGACAGGTGGTGGCATACAGCCTGGGGGAGGAGCCACAGAGGGGGAGTGTGAATGGGTGGAGTAAGAAAGGAAAGCAGAAAGAAGGGGGGGCATAGTTGGGGGGAGGAGCCTAGGGTGGTGGCATACAGCCTAGGAGGGACCAAGGGGAGGGGCATGTGTAGAGAGGGGTGGGGCCACAGAGGAAAGGGAGAAGTAGGCAGAGTCTGGGGCAATAGGTCAGGGGGCGGAGCATAGGGGAGTGAGCCCAACAAGGAAAGAGTACCCCTCCCCCTTCAGCAAACAGAGGGGGGGTGACCTGATAGGAGGGGCACTACGATAGTAGACCCCCAACATTTTATGACCGCTCCCTCCCCCTCCCCAAATACAGAGTGGGGGGGACAAATTTTGGGGAGCAGTGTAAAAAAGGGGTGTTGGGGTGCATTACAAAAGAGGGTGCTAGAAGGCACAGAATGATGTGGTTTGGCTTTGGGTGCGCTACCCATCATTTTCCCCCCCCCCCCCCCTTTTCCGGGGAGGGGGGGTGTACCCCAAAAGTATAGGGGCAACAGAGGGAACTTAGGGGAACAGCCTTAGGGCACTTTTTTATTACCGACCACAAGGGGGGCACCAGACAGACATACTGTAGTTATGGTATTGAAAGAGGTGACAGCAAGGAGCACGTGGTAAGACACGGTGAGGGGGGACAAGGCACCCCAAGTTTTTATTACCCCCACCCCCCACCCTCGCAGGATCTGTTATGAGGTCTCTTGGGGTAGTTGTATTGAAAACAGATGCTTAAGACACTGAAGGGAAGGGGAATGTTGACAAGTGTCCCCCCCATTGTGTGGGTACTTTCTTGTGCGATACCCTCTTCTTCATTTACTCACCACAAAGGAGCAGCCACAAAATGACAATTGCTGTGATGGTAGTACTGAAAGGGGCTTTATAAGGTAGAGAACCAGAAGGAAGGCGAGCTTCAAGTGGCACTTGGAGGAATGGCCATCTGAGCACAGGTGGGCAACTAAGAAAGAAGGGGAAAAGTGGGTGAACAGGAAGCAGAGATGCCCGCTATGACAGCTGAGAGCATTCAAATTTGGTGAATAAGGCGGGTGGTTTGGGGAAGTAGATGAATGAGTCAGGGAGACGGCGCATGTGGCAATTGGTTGGATGTGGCATAGAGAATAATCATGGCATGCAAACTAGGCAGTAGTCCCTGAATTGGCAGCGTCTGCAGAGAGTTTGGGGTGCTCGACAAGTGACTTGTCCTCCTTGGATTGGGTATATAATCCACAGAGGGAAGGTCACAGCTTATAGTGAGGCAGATCGTGTATATCGAATTTAAAGAAGGGTAGTTTGAGTGTGCGGAGAGGGGCTGCACGGAGTGGTAAGTGGATAGGGTGCCGAGCAATGTGCATCCAACTGGTCACTGGAGGCTGGACAGTGGCAAAGCACCTGGGTTACTGGGAGAATTACAAAAGGAGGGCCGAAAGGAAGGGTGTTTATGGTCATTCAGATACTAGGACGGAACACTTGAGTGGCAATGAGATGGGGGTATTGAGAAGTCACAAATGGTGTCCCAGGGGTAGAGGTATGGGGATCAGATATTCCTGCTAGGGTGTAATGTGCCACCCTGCCCCTTTTTTTTGTGCAGCCTGGTTCCCTCTCTAGTTTCTCTCCATTGTCCTTCTATCCTGCAGATGATTAGAGCAAGCTTCCTAACGTTTTTCTTGGCCTCATATCCCCAATTATGTGCCTGACATGCCTGGCCTAAGGATACTCCCAAAGAGTATGCTACTTATATTCTGGGAAGAGCCTCACTAGTTCTGCCTATTTATGCAGCAACAAGGCAAATCTTACAACCTGCAAAGTTGGAAGCTTTGAGATGAAGTAAAGGTTTTTATTTTGTGGAAAATGCTCTTCTATGCTTCTTCTCTCATCTGAAGGCCATGGGCTCCTGTTCTTCTCTCACGTGTCCTTTCAAAGAGACAGATGACACACTCACCCAATCACTCAGCAAACATCTATGCTTTAACTCTGTCATCTTGCCGTTTTCCCTCCAAGTGCTCTCCCTTCCCCACAAATGCAGGATAATCTTTCCTCATTACTCTTTCACTCGCTTATTGTAGTCCCCCGCTCCACAGGCCCAGCAAAGACCAAGAAAGACAAGCGGTACGTCAGCAAACAGATTTAACACTTCTCTCTTCTATTATGGTCATACTGCTGCCCTCTAGTAACACTACATGGCAACTGCAGCATGATGATGTGATTTTGAAGGGGGCTGTCCTATGCAAATAATGTCCTCCCATGCTTACTTTGGCCTGAGACATTCACAGGCTTCCATCATGATATGGCCTCCAACATATGGCTTTCAGCAGAATTTTAAGCTTGACAACTTGTCTTAGGCTAAAGCTTTTCCTACTCGAAGGTCGCTCATGGGAAAGCACCCTCATTTAGCAGGGTGCCAAATTGTCTGCAGTCTTCCTCTAAACAGAACATGGGCGTTCGTGGGCGTTCGGGGGCCTTGCTTGCTAGCTAACGACTGAGTGCTGGGTTGTTTAAAGACCCAGGGCCAGGCCAGGCCAGCTGCTGCAACAGGCATGATGCAGGCCCAATGAAGCACACGCCGGACTTTACCCTTTTCTGACTCTTGAAAACTTCAACATGTCTGTCTTCTGATTGCACCTAATAAAGGGAGTTTGACCAGCTCCAAACTTTGCCCATCATTTCGTGAGTGAGAGCTAACACTAGGCCAATATGCCTAGCCAGCAGCACAGGCACTATCCCCCTGATTACACAGCTCTGTTCACACCAAAATGAAAAATCCCCACCACTCAACCTATTTTACTATTTGTGGGAGGCTTATTTCTGCTCAGTTATAGCCCCTAGGCCACATTCGCCCTACGAAATGCCAAATTCAAAGACAAGAAATCAATAGATTGATAACTGAAGATAATGCTTTACCCATATTTCACCTACTAATGAAAAAGGGGGCTGCATGGGAGTCAGGAGAGAAAATATTTATAATTTTCAGGCACTGGTGCAAAAAAGAGTGTCTGAAATTGCTCCTGGTTTTTATAAAATCGAAATATTAGTTAATGGAAAAAAAAAGAAAAACATTTTTTTTTCCACCCATGGCGGGATTTGAACCCTCGGCCAGGGGAGCTTTCAGCATCAGAGGCAGATGACATTACCACTGAGCTATTGCTCCTTGCTGGTAATCAGGGATTCAGGAGCATCTATAAGCTACATACAGGCCCCCTAGTCTACATGACACACCATAGCCATGATATAGGGACTATTGGAAATAATACAAACATGGAAGCCCGTGTGGTCCAGTAGGTAAGTTCCTGCCTTCCACCCAGGCGACCAGGGTTCAAATCCCGGGTTCGGCACCAGATGACTGATGGCGGTGATGCAGAGGTAAGTCGGTAAGTAAAATGTGTGGAGGTGTGCCTGTCTGGTGATTGGTGGATGTAAGAGTGGTTGGTGTGTAAGGAGAGAAGCCTGAATGGTGGAGAACAGAGTGGTTGGAGTGTCTGGGCAGAGAGAGTGAGGTTCAGGCCCAGGCCGAGTGGGAGTAGAGTAGAGTAGAGGGGAGGAGCCACAGAGGGGGAGTGTGAATGGGCGGAGTAAAAAAGGAAAGCAGAGAGAGGGGGGGGGCATAGTTCGGGGAGGAGCCTAGGGACAGGTGGTGGCATACAGCCTGGGGGAGGAGCCACAGAGGGGGAGTGTGAATGGGTGGAGTAAGAAAGGAAAGCAGAAAGAAGGGGGGGCATAGTTGGGGGGAGGAGCCTAGGGTGGTGGCATACAGCCTAGGAGGGACCAAGGGGAGGGGCATGTGTAGAGAGGGGTGGGGCCACAGAGGAAAGGGAGAAGTAGGCAGAGTCTGGGGCAATAGGTCAGGGGGCGGAGCATAGGGGAGTGAGCCCAACAAGGAAAGAGTACCCCTCCCCCTTCAGCAAACAGAGGGGGGGTGACCTGATAGGAGGGGCACTACGATAGTAGACCCCCAACATTTTATGACCGCTCCCTCCCCCTCCCCAAATACAGAGTGGGGGGGACAAATTTTGGGGAGCAGTGTAAAAAAGGGGTGTTGGGGTGCATTACAAAAGAGGGTGCTAGAAGGCACAGAATGATGTGGTTTGGCTTTGGGTGCGCTACCCATCATTTTTCCCCCCCCCCCCCCTTTTCCGGGGAGGGGGGGTGTACCCCAAAAGTATAGGGGCAACAGAGGGAACTTAGGGGAACAGCCTTAGGGCACTTTTTTATTACCGACCACAAGGGGGGCACCAGACAGACATACTGTAGTTATGGTATTGAAAGAGGTGACAGCAAGGAGCACGTGGTAAGACACGGTGAGGGGGGACAAGGCACCCCAAGTTTTTATTACCCCCACCCCCCACCCTCGCAGGATCTGTTATGAGGTCTCTTGGGGTAGTTGTATTGAAAACAGATGCTTAAGACACTGAAGGGAAGGGGAATGTTGACAAGTGTCCCCCCCATTGTGTGGGTACTTTCTTGTGCGATACCCTCTTCTTCATTTACTCACCACAAAGGAGCAGCCACAAAATGACAATTGCTGTGATGGTAGTACTGAAAGGGGCTTTATAAGGTAGAGAACCAGAAGGAAGGCGAGCTTCAAGTGGCACTTGGAGGAATGGCCATCTGAGCACAGGTGGGCAACTAAGAAAGAAGGGGAAAAGTGGGTGAACAGGAAGCAGAGATGCCCGCTATGACAGCTGAGAGCATTCAAATTTGGTGAATAAGGCGGGTGGTTTGGGGAAGTAGATGAATGAGTCAGGGAGACGGCGCATGTGGCAATTGGTTGGATGTGGCATAGAGAATAATCATGGCATGCAAACTAGGCAGTAGTCCCTGAATTGGCAGCGTCTGCAGAGAGTTTGGGGTGCTCGACAAGTGACTTGTCCTCCTTGGATTGGGTATATAATCCACAGAGGGAAGGTCACAGCTTATAGTGAGGCAGATCGTGTATATCGAATTTAAAGAAGGGTAGTTTGAGTGTGCGGAGAGGGGCTGCACGGAGTGGTAAGTGGATAGGTTGCCGAGCAATGTGCATCCAACTGGTCACTGGAGGCTGGACAGTGGCAAAGCACCTGGGTTACTGGGAGAATTACAAAAGGAGGGCCGAAAGGAAGGGTGTTTATGGTCATTCAGATACTAGGACGGAACACTTGAGTGGCAATGAGATGGGGGTATTGAGAAGTCACAAATGGTGTCCCAGGGGTAGAGGTATGGGGATCAGATATTCCTGCTAGGGTGTAATGTGCCACCCTGCCCCTTTTTTTTGTGCAGCCTGGTTCCCTCTCTAGTTTCTCTCCATTGTCCTTCTATCCTGCAGATGATTAGAGCAAGCTTCCTAACGTTTTTCTTGGCCTCATATCCCCAATTATGTGCCTGACATGCCTGGCCTAAGGATACTCCCAAAGAGTATGCTACTTATATTCTGGGAAGAGCCTCACTAGTTCTGCCTATTTATGCAGCAACAAGGCAAATCTTACAACCTGCAAAGTTGGAAGCTTTGAGATGAAGTAAAGGTTTTTATTTTGTGGAAAATGCTCTTCTATGCTTCTTCTCTCATCTGAAGGCCATGGGCTCCTGTTCTTCTCTCACGTGTCCTTTCAAAGAGACAGATGACACACTCACCCAATCACTCAGCAAACATCTATGCTTTAACTCTGTCATCTTGCCGTTTTCCCTCCAAGTGCTCTCCCTTCCCCACAAATGCAGGATAATCTTTCCTCATTACTCATTCACTCGCTTATTGTAGTCCCCCGCTCCACAGGCCCAGCAAAGACCAAGAAAGACAAGCGGTACGTCAGCAAACAGATTTAACACTTCTCTCTTCTATTATGGTCATACTGCTGCCCTCTAGTAACACTACATGGCAACTGCAGCATGATGATGTGATTTTGAAGGGGGCTGTCCTATGCAAATAATGTCCTCCCATGCTTACTTTGGCCTGAGACATTCACAGGCTTCCATCATGATATGGCCTCCAACATATGGCTTTCAGCAGAATTTTAAGCTTGACAACTTGTCTTAGGCTAAAGCTTTTCCTACTCGAAGGTCGCTCATGGGAAAGCACCCTCATTTAGCAGGGTGCCAAATTGTCTGCAGTCTTCCTCTAAACAGAACATGGGCGTTCGTGGGCGTTCGGGGGCCTTGCTTGCTAGCTAACGACTGAGTGCTGGGTTGTTTAAAGACCCAGGGCCAGGCCAGGCCAGCTGCTGCAACAGGCATGATGCAGGCCCAATGAAGCACACGCCGGACTTTACCCTTTTCTGACTCTTGAAAACTTCAACATGTCTGTCTTCTGATTGCACCTAATAAAGGGAGTTTGACCAGCTCCAAACTTTGCCCATCATTTCGTGAGTGAGAGCTAACACTAGGCCAATATGCCTAGCCAGCAGCACAGGCACTATCCCCCTGATTACACAGCTCTGTTCACACCAAAATGAAAAATCCCCACCACTCAACCTATTTTACTATTTGTGGGAGGCTTATTTCTGCTCAGTTATAGCCCCTAGGCCACATTCGCCCTACGAAATGCCAAATTCAAAGACAAGAAATCAATAGATTGATAACTGAAGATAATGCTTTACCCATATTTCACCTACTAATGAAAAAGGGGGCTGCATGGGAGTCAGGAGAGAAAATATTTATAATTTTCAGGCACTGGTGCAAAAAAGAGTGTCTGAAATTGCTCCTGGTTTTTATAAAATCGAAATATTAGTTAATGGAAAAAAAAAGAAAAACATTTTTTTTTCCACCCATGGCGGGATTTGAACCCTCGGCCAGGGGAGCTTTCAGCATCAGAGGCAGATGACATTACCACTGAGCTATTGCTCCTTGCTGGTAATCAGGGATTCAGGAGCATCTATAAGCTACATACAGGCCCCCTAGTCTACATGACACACCATAGCCATGATATAGGGACTATTGGAAATAATACAAACATGGAAGCCCGTGTGGTCCAGTAGGTAAGTTCCTGCCTTCCACCCAGGCGACCAGGGTTCAAATCCCGGGTTCGGCACCAGATGACTGATGGCGGTGATGCAGAGGTAAGTCGGTAAGTAAAATGTGTGGAGGTGTGCCTGTCTGGTGATTGGTGGATGTAAGAGTGGTTGGTGTGTAAGGAGAGAAGCCTGAATGGTGGAGAACAGAGTGGTTGGAGTGTCTGGGCAGAGAGAGTGAGGTTCAGGCCCAGGCCGAGTGGGAGTAGAGTAGAGTAGAGGGGAGGAGCCACAGAGGGGGAGTGTGAATGGGCGGAGTAAAAAAGGAAAGCAGAGAGAGGGGGGGGGCATAGTTCGGGGAGGAGCCTAGGGACAGGTGGTGGCATACAGCCTGGGGGAGGAGCCACAGAGGGGGAGTGTGAATGGGTGGAGTAAGAAAGGAAAGCAGAAAGAAGGGGGGGCATAGTTGGGGGGAGGAGCCTAGGGTGGTGGCATACAGCCTAGGAGGGACCAAGGGGAGGGGCATGTGTAGAGAGGGGTGGGGCCACAGAGGAAAGGGAGAAGTAGGCAGAGTCTGGGGCAATAGGTCAGGGGGCGGAGCATAGGGGAGTGAGCCCAACAAGGAAAGAGTACCCCTCCCCCTTCAGCAAACAGAGGGGGGGTGACCTGATAGGAGGGGCACTACGATAGTAGACCCCCAACATTTTATGACCGCTCCCTCCCCCTCCCCAAATACAGAGTGGGGGGGACAAATTTTGGGGAGCAGTGTAAAAAAGGGGTGTTGGGGTGCATTACAAAAGAGGGTGCTAGAAGGCACAGAATGATGTGGTTTGGCTTTGGGTGCGCTACCCATCATTTTTTCCCCCCCCCCCCTTTTCCGGGGAGGGGGGGTGTACCCCAAAAGTATAGGGGCAACAGAGGGAACTTAGGGGAACAGCCTTAGGGCACTTTTTTATTACCGACCACAAGGGGGGCACCAGACAGACATACTGTAGTTATGGTATTGAAAGAGGTGACAGCAAGGAGCACGTGGTAAGACACGGTGAGGGGGGACAAGGCACCCCAAGTTTTTATTACCCCCACCCCCCACCCTCGCAGGATCTGTTATGAGGTCTCTTGGGGTAGTTGTATTGAAAACAGATGCTTAAGACACTGAAGGGAAGGGGAATGTTGACAAGTGTCCCCCCCATTGTGTGGGTACTTTCTTGTGCGATACCCTCTTCTTCATTTACTCACCACAAAGGAGCAGCCACAAAATGACAATTGCTGTGATGGTAGTACTGAAAGGGGCTTTATAAGGTAGAGAACCAGAAGGAAGGCGAGCTTCAAGTGGCACTTGGAGGAATGGCCATCTGAGCACAGGTGGGCAACTAAGAAAGAAGGGGAAAAGTGGGTGAACAGGAAGCAGAGATGCCCGCTATGACAGCTGAGAGCATTCAAATTTGGTGAATAAGGCGGGTGGTTTGGGGAAGTAGATGAATGAGTCAGGGAGACGGCGCATGTGGCAATTGGTTGGATGTGGCATAGAGAATAATCATGGCATGCAAACTAGGCAGTAGTCCCTGAATTGGCAGCGTCTGCAGAGAGTTTGGGGTGCTCGACAAGTGACTTGTCCTCCTTGGATTGGGTATATAATCCACAGAGGGAAGGTCACAGCTTATAGTGAGGCAGATCGTGTATATCGAATTTAAAGAAGGGTAGTTTGAGTGTGCGGAGAGGGGCTGCACGGAGTGGTAAGTGGATAGGTTGCCGAGCAATGTGCATCCAACTGGTCACTGGAGGCTGGACAGTGGCAAAGCACCTGGGTTACTGGGAGAATTACAAAAGGAGGGCCGAAAGGAAGGGTGTTTATGGTCATTCAGATACTAGGACGGAACACTTGAGTGGCAATGAGATGGGGGTATTGAGAAGTCACAAATGGTGTCCCAGGGGTAGAGGTATGGGGATCAGATATTCCTGCTAGGGTGTAATGTGCCACCCTGCCCCTTTTTTTTGTGCAGCCTGGTTCCCTCTCTAGTTTCTCTCCATTGTCCTTCTATCCTGCAGATGATTAGAGCAAGCTTCCTAACGTTTTTCTTGGCCTCATATCCCCAATTATGTGCCTGACATGCCTGGCCTAAGGATACTCCCAAAGAGTATGCTACTTATATTCTGGGAAGAGCCTCACTAGTTCTGCCTATTTATGCAGCAACAAGGCAAATCTTACAACCTGCAAAGTTGGAAGCTTTGAGATGAAGTAAAGGTTTTTATTTTGTGGAAAATGCTCTTCTATGCTTCTTCTCTCATCTGAAGGCCATGGGCTCCTGTTCTTCTCTCACGTGTCCTTTCAAAGAGACAGATGACACACTCACCCAATCACTCAGCAAACATCTATGCTTTAACTCTGTCATCTTGCCGTTTTCCCTCCAAGTGCTCTCCCTTCCCCACAAATGCAGGATAATCTTTCCTCATTACTCATTCACTCGCTTATTGTAGTCCCCCGCTCCACAGGCCCAGCAAAGACCAAGAAAGACAAGCGGTACGTCAGCAAACAGATTTAACACTTCTCTCTTCTATTATGGTCATACTGCTGCCCTCTAGTAACACTACATGGCAACTGCAGCATGATGATGTGATTTTGAAGGGGGCTGTCCTATGCAAATAATGTCCTCCCATGCTTACTTTGGCCTGAGACATTCACAGGCTTCCATCATGATATGGCCTCCAACATATGGCTTTCAGCAGAATTTTAAGCTTGACAACTTGTCTTAGGCTAAAGCTTTTCCTACTCGAAGGTCGCTCATGGGAAAGCACCCTCATTTAGCAGGGTGCCAAATTGTCTGCAGTCTTCCTCTAAACAGAACATGGGCGTTCGTGGGCGTTCGGGGGCCTTGCTTGCTAGCTAACGACTGAGTGCTGGGTTGTTTAAAGACCCAGGGCCAGGCCAGGCCAGCTGCTGCAACAGGCATGATGCAGGCCCAATGAAGCACACGCCGGACTTTACCCTTTTCTGACTCTTGAAAACTTCAACATGTCTGTCTTCTGATTGCACCTAATAAAGGGAGTTTGACCAGCTCCAAACTTTGCCCATCATTTCGTGAGTGAGAGCTAACACTAGGCCAATATGCCTAGCCAGCAGCACAGGCACTATCCCCCTGATTACACAGCTCTGTTCACACCAAAATGAAAAATCCCCACCACTCAACCTATTTTACTATTTGTGGGAGGCTTATTTCTGCTCAGTTATAGCCCCTAGGCCACATTCGCCCTACGAAATGCCAAATTCAAAGACAAGAAATCAATAGATTGATAACTGAAGATAATGCTTTACCCATATTTCACCTACTAATGAAAAAGGGGGCTGCATGGGAGTCAGGAGAGAAAATATTTATAATTTTCAGGCACTGGTGCAAAAAAGAGTGTCTGAAATTGCTCCTGGTTTTTATAAAATCGAAATATTAGTTAATGGAAAAAAAAAGAAAAACATTTTTTTTTCCACCCATGGCGGGATTTGAACTCTCAGCCAGGGGAGCTTTCAGCATCAGAGGCAGATGACATTACCACTGAGCTATTGCTCCTTGCTGGTAATCAGGGATTCAGGAGCATCTATAAGCTACATACAGGCCCCCTAGGCTACATGACACACCATAGCCATGATATAGGGACTATTGGAAATAATACAAACATGGAAGCCCGTGTGGTCCAGTGGGTAAGTTCCTGCCTTCCACCCAGACGACCAGGGTTCAAATCCCGGGTTCGGCACCAGATGACTGATGGCGGTGATGCAGAGGTAAGTCGGTAAGTAAAATGTGTGGAGGTGTGCCTGTCTGGTGATTGGTGGATGTAAGAGTGGTTGGTGTGTAAGGAGAGAAGCCTGATTGGTGGAGAAGAGAGTGGTTGGAGTGTCTGGGCAGAGAGAGTGAGGTTCAGGCCCAGGCCGAGAGGGAGTAGAGTAGAGTAGAGGGGAGGAGCCACAGAGGGGGAGTGTGAATGGGCGGAGTAAAAAAGGAAAGCAGAGAGAGGGGGGGGCATAGTTCGGGGAGGAGCCTAGGGACAGGTGGTGGCATACAGCCTGGGGGAGGAGCCACAGAGGGGGAGTGTGAATGGGTGGAGTAAGAAAGGAAAGCAGAAAGAAGAGGGGGCATAGTTGGGGGGAGGAGCCTAGGGTGGTGGCATACAGCCTAGGAGGGACCAAGGGGAGGGGCATGTGTAGAGAGGGGTGGGGCCACAGAGGAAAGGGAGAAGTAGGCAGAGTCTGGGGCAATAGGTCAGGGGGCGGAGCATAGGGGAGTGAGCCCAACAAGGAAAGAGTACCCCTCCCCCTTCAGCAAACAGAGGGGGGGTGACCTGATAGGAGGGGCACTACGATAGTAGACCCCCAACATTTTATGACCGCTCCCTCCCCCTCCCCAAATACAGAGTGGGGGGGACAAATTTTGGGGAGCAGTGTAAAAAAGGGGTGTTGGGGTGCATTACAAAAGAGGGTGCTAGAAGGCACAGAATGATGTGGTTTGGCTTTGGGTGCGCTACCCATCATTTTCCCCCCCCCCCCCCCTTTTCCGGGGAGGGGGGGTGTACCCCAAAAGTATAGGGGCAACAGAGGGAACTTAGGGGAACAGCCTTAGGGCACTTTTTTATTACCGACCACAAGGGGGGCACCAGACAGACATACTGTAGTTATGGTATTGAAAGAGGTGACAGCAAGGAGCACGTGGTAAGACACGGTGAGGGGGGACAAGGCACCCCAAGTTTTTATTACCCCCACCCCCCACCCTCGCAGGATCTGTTATGAGGTCTCTTGGGGTAGTTGTATTGAAAACAGATGCTTAAGACACTGAAGGGAAGGGGAATGTTGACAAGTGTCCCCCCCATTGTGTGGGTACTTTCTTGTGCGATACCCTCTTCTTCATTTACTCACCACAAAGGAGCAGCCACAAAATGACAATTGCTGTGATGGTAGTACTGAAAGGGGCTTTATAAGGTAGAGAACCAGAAGGAAGGCGAGCTTCAAGTGGCACTTGGAGGAATGGCCATCTGAGCACAGGTGGGCAACTAAGAAAGAAGGGGAAAAGTGGGTGAACAGGAAGCAGAGATGCCCGCTATGACAGCTGAGAGCATTCAAATTTGGTGAATAAGGCGGGTGGTTTGGGGAAGTAGATGAATGAGTCAGGGAGACGGCGCATGTGGCAATTGGTTGGATGTGGCATAGAGAATAATCATGGCATGCAAACTAGGCAGTAGTCCCTGAATTGGCAGCGTCTGCAGAGAGTTTGGGGTGCTCGACAAGTGACTTGTCCTCCTTGGATTGGGTATATAATCCACAGAGGGAAGGTCACAGCTTATAGTGAGGCAGATCGTGTATATCGAATTTAAAGAAGGGTAGTTTGAGTGTGCGGAGAGGGGCTGCACGGAGTGGTAAGTGGATAGGGTGCCGAGCAATGTGCATCCAACTGGTCACTGGAGGCTGGACAGTGGCAAAGCACCTGGGTTACTGGGAGAATTACAAAAGGAGGGCCGAAAGGAAGGGTGTTTATGGTCATTCAGATACTAGGACGGAACACTTGAGTGGCAATGAGATGGGGGTATTGAGAAGTCACAAATGGTGTCCCAGGGGTAGAGGTATGGGGATCAGATATTCCTGCTAGGGTGTAATGTGCCACCCTGCCCCTTTTTTTTGTGCAGCCTGGTTCCCTCTCTAGTTTCTCTCCATTGTCCTTCTATCCTGCAGATGATTAGAGCAAGCTTCCTAACGTTTTTCTTGGCCTCATATCCCCAATTATGTGCCTGACATGCCTGGCCTAAGGATACTCCCAAAGAGTATGCTACTTATATTCTGGGAAGAGCCTCACTAGTTCTGCCTATTTATGCAGCAACAAGGCAAATCTTACAACCTGCAAAGTTGGAAGCTTTGAGATGAAGTAAAGGTTTTTATTTTGTGGAAAATGCTCTTCTATGCTTCTTCTCTCATCTGAAGGCCATGGGCTCCTGTTCTTCTCTCACGTGTCCTTTCAAAGAGACAGATGACACACTCACCCAATCACTCAGCAAACATCTATGCTTTAACTCTGTCATCTTGCCGTTTTCCCTCCAAGTGCTCTCCCTTCCCCACAAATGCAGGATAATCTTTCCTCATTACTCATTCACTCGCTTATTGTAGTCCCCCGCTCCACAGGCCCAGCAAAGACCAAGAAAGACAAGCGGTACGTCAGCAAACAGATTTAACACTTCTCTCTTCTATTATGGTCATACTGCTGCCCTCTAGTAACACTACATGGCAACTGCAGCATGATGATGTGATTTTGAAGGGGGCTGTCCTATGCAAATAATGTCCTCCCATGCTTACTTTGGCCTGAGACATTCACAGGCTTCCATCATGATATGGCCTCCAACATATGGCTTTCAGCAGAATTTTAAGCTTGACAACTTGTCTTAGGCTAAAGCTTTTCCTACTCGAAGGTCGCTCATGGGAAAGCACCCTCATTTAGCAGGGTGCCAAATTGTCTGCAGTCTTCCTCTAAACAGAACATGGGCGTTCGTGGGCGTTCGGGGGCCTTGCTTGCTAGCTAACGACTGAGTGCTGGGTTGTTTAAAGACCCAGGGCCAGGCCAGGCCAGCTGCTGCAACAGGCATGATGCAGGCCCAATGAAGCACACGCCGGACTTTACCCTTTTCTGACTCTTGAAAACTTCAACATGTCTGTCTTCTGATTGCACCTAATAAAGGGAGTTTGACCAGCTCCAAACTTTGCCCATCATTTCGTGAGTGAGAGCTAACACTAGGCCAATATGCCTAGCCAGCAGCACAGGCACTATCCCCCTGATTACACAGCTCTGTTCACACCAAAATGAAAAATCCCCACCACTCAACCTATTTTACTATTTGTGGGAGGCTTATTTCTGCTCAGTTATAGCCCCTAGGCCACATTCGCCCTACGAAATGCCAAATTCAAAGACAAGAAATCAATAGATTGATAACTGAAGATAATGCTTTACCCATATTTCACCTACTAATGAAAAAGGGGGCTGCATGGGAGTCAGGAGAGAAAATATTTATAATTTTCAGGCACTGGTGCAAAAAAGAGTGTCTGAAATTGCTCCTGGTTTTTATAAAATCGAAATATTAGTTAATGGAAAAAAAAAGAAAAACATTTTTTTTTCCACCCATGGCGGGATTTGAACCCTCGGCCAGGGGAGCTTTCAGCATCAGAGGCAGATGACATTACCACTGAGCTATTGCTCCTTGCTGGTAATCAGGGATTCAGGAGCATCTATAAGCTACATACAGGCCCCCTAGTCTACATGACACACCATAGCCATGATATAGGGACTATTGGAAATAATACAAACATGGAAGCCCGTGTGGTCCAGTGGGTAAGTTCCTGCCTTCCACCCAGACGACCAGGGTTCAAATCCCGGGTTCGGCACCAGATGACTGATGGCGGTGATGCAGAGGTAAGTCGGTAAGTAAAATGTGTGGAGGTGTGCCTGTCTGGTGATTGGTGGATGTAAGAGTGGTTGGTGTGTAAGGAGAGAAGCCTGATTGGTGGAGAACAGAGTGGTTGGAGTGTCTGGGCAGAGAGAGTGAGGTTCAGGCCCAGGCCGAGTGGGAGTAGAGTAGAGTAGAGGGGAGGAGCCACAGAGGGGGAGTGTGAATGGGCGGAGTAAAAAAGGAAAGCAGAGAGAGGGGGGGGCATAGTTCGGGGAGGAGCCTAGGGACAGGTGGTGGCATACAGCCTGGGGGAGGAGCCACAGAGGGGGAGTGTGAATGGGTGGAGTAAGAAAGGAAAGCAGAAAGAAGGGGGGGCATAGTTGGGGGGAGGAGCCTAGGGTGGTGGCATACAGCCTAGGAGGGACCAAGGGGAGGGGCATGTGTAGAGAGGGGTGGGGCCACAGAGGAAAGGGAGAAGTAGGCAGAGTCTGGGGCAATAGGTCAGGGGGCGGAGCATAGGGGAGTGAGCCCAACAAGGAAAGAGTACCCCTCCCCCTTCAGCAAACAGAGGGGGGGTGACCTGATAGGAGGGGCACTACGATAGTAGACCCCCAACATTTTATGACCGCTCCCTCCCCCTCCCCAAATACAGAGTGGGGGGGACAAATTTTGGGGAGCAGTGTAAAAAAGGGGTGTTGGGGTGCATTACAAAAGAGGGTGCTAGAAGGCACAGAATGATGTGGTTTGGCTTTGGGTGCGCTACCCATCATTTTCCCCCCCCCCCCCCCTTTTCCGGGGAGGGGGGGTGTACCCCAAAAGTATAGGGGCAACAGAGGGAACTTAGGGGAACAGCCTTAGGGCACTTTTTTATTACCGACCACAAGGGGGGCACCAGACAGACATACTGTAGTTATGGTATTGAAAGAGGTGACAGCAAGGAGCACGTGGTAAGACACGGTGAGGGGGGACAAGGCACCCCAAGTTTTTATTACCCCCACCCCCCACCCTCGCAGGATCTGTTATGAGGTCTCTTGGGGTAGTTGTATTGAAAACAGATGCTTAAGACACTGAAGGGAAGGGGAATGTTGACAAGTGTCCCCCCCATTGTGTGGGTACTTTCTTGTGCGATACCCTCTTCTTCATTTACTCACCACAAAGGAGCAGCCACAAAATGACAATTGCTGTGATGGTAGTACTGAAAGGGGCTTTATAAGGTAGAGAACCAGAAGGAAGGCGAGCTTCAAGTGGCACTTGGAGGAATGGCCATCTGAGCACAGGTGGGCAACTAAGAAAGAAGGGGAAAAGTGGGTGAACAGGAAGCAGAGATGCCCGCTATGACAGCTGAGAGCATTCAAATTTGGTGAATAAGGCGGGTGGTTTGGGGAAGTAGATGAATGAGTCAGGGAGACGGCGCATGTGGCAATTGGTTGGATGTGGCATAGAGAATAATCATGGCATGCAAACTAGGCAGTAGTCCCTGAATTGGCAGCGTCTGCAGAGAGTTTGGGGTGCTCGACAAGTGACTTGTCCTCCTTGGATTGGGTATATAATCCACAGAGGGAAGGTCACAGCTTATAGTGAGGCAGATCGTGTATATCGAATTTAAAGAAGGGTAGTTTGAGTGTGCGGAGAGGGGCTGCACGGAGTGGTAAGTGGATAGGGTGCCGAGCAATGTGCATCCAACTGGTCACTGGAGGCTGGACAGTGGCAAAGCACCTGGGTTACTGGGAGAATTACAAAAGGAGGGCCGAAAGGAAGGGTGTTTATGGTCATTCAGATACTAGGACGGAACACTTGAGTGGCAATGAGATGGGGGTATTGAGAAGTCACAAATGGTGTCCCAGGGGTAGAGGTATGGGGATCAGATATTCCTGCTAGGGTGTAATGTGCCACCCTGCCCCTTTTTTTTGTGCAGCCTGGTTCCCTCTCTAGTTTCTCTCCATTGTCCTTCTATCCTGCAGATGATTAGAGCAAGCTTCCTAACGTTTTTCTTGGCCTCATATCCCCAATTATGTGCCTGACATGCCTGGCCTAAGGATACTCCCAAAGAGTATGCTACTTATATTCTGGGAAGAGCCTCACTAGTTCTGCCTATTTATGCAGCAACAAGGCAAATCTTACAACCTGCAAAGTTGGAAGCTTTGAGATGAAGTAAAGGTTTTTATTTTGTGGAAAATGCTCTTCTATGCTTCTTCTCTCATCTGAAGGCCATGGGCTCCTGTTCTTCTCTCACGTGTCCTTTCAAAGAGACAGATGACACACTCACCCAATCACTCAGCAAACATCTATGCTTTAACTCTGTCATCTTGCCGTTTTCCCTCCAAGTGCTCTCCCTTCCCCACAAATGCAGGATAATCTTTCCTCATTACTCATTCACTCGCTTATTGTAGTCCCCCGCTCCACAGGCCCAGCAAAGACCAAGAAAGACAAGCGGTACGTCAGCAAACAGATTTAACACTTCTCTCTTCTATTATGGTCATACTGCTGCCCTCTAGTAACACTACATGGCAACTGCAGCATGATGATGTGATTTTGAAGGGGGCTGTCCTATGCAAATAATGTCCTCCCATGCTTACTTTGGCCTGAGACATTCACAGGCTTCCATCATGATATGGCCTCCAACATATGGCTTTCAGCAGAATTTTAAGCTTGACAACTTGTCTTAGGCTAAAGCTTTTCCTACTCGAAGGTCGCTCATGGGAAAGCACCCTCATTTAGCAGGGTGCCAAATTGTCTGCAGTCTTCCTCTAAACAGAACATGGGCGTTCGTGGGCGTTCGGGGGCCTTGCTTGCTAGCTAACGACTGAGTGCTGGGTTGTTTAAAGACCCAGGGCCAGGCCAGGCCAGCTGCTGCAACAGGCATGATGCAGGCCCAATGAAGCACACGCCGGACTTTACCCTTTTCTGACTCTTGAAAACTTCAACATGTCTGTCTTCTGATTGCACCTAATAAAGGGAGTTTGACCAGCTCCAAACTTTGCCCATCATTTCGTGAGTGAGAGCTAACACTAGGCCAATATGCCTAGCCAGCAGCACAGGCACTATCCCCCTGATTACACAGCTCTGTTCACACCAAAATGAAAAATCCCCACCACTCAACCTATTTTACTATTTGTGGGAGGCTTATTTCTGCTCAGTTATAGCCCCTAGGCCACATTCGCCCTACGAAATGCCAAATTCAAAGACAAGAAATCAATAGATTGATAACTGAAGATAATGCTTTACCCATATTTCACCTACTAATGAAAAAGGGGGCTGCATGGGAGTCAGGAGAGAAAATATTTATAATTTTCAGGCACTGGTGCAAAAAAGAGTGTCTGAAATTGCTCCTGGTTTTTATAAAATCGAAATATTAGTTAATGGAAAAAAAAAGAAAAACATTTTTTTTTCCACCCATGGCGGGATTTGAACCCTCAGCCAGGGGAGCTTTCAGCATCAGAGGCAGATGACATTACCACTGAGCTATTGCTCCTTGCTGGTAATCAGGGATTCAGGAGCATCTATAAGCTACATACAGGCCCCCTAGTCTACATGACACACCATAGCCATGATATAGGGACTATTGGAAATAATACAAACATGGAAGCCCGTGTGGTCCAGTGGGTAAGTTCCTGCCTTCCACCCAGACGACCAGGGTTCAAATCCCGGGTTCGGCACCAGATGACTGATGGCGGTGATGCAGAGGTAAGTCGGTAAGTAAAATGTGTGGAGGTGTGCCTGTCTGGTGATTGGTGGATGTAAGAGTGGTTGGTGTGTAAGGAGAGAAGCCTGATTGGTGGAGAACAGAGTGGTTGGAGTGTCTGGGCAGAGAGAGTGAGGTTCAGGCCCAGGCCGAGTGGGAGTAGAGTAGAGTAGAGGGGAGGAGCCACAGAGGGGGAGTGTGAATGGGCGGAGTAAAAAAGGAAAGCAGAGAGAGGGGGGGGCATAGTTCGGGGAGGAGCCTAGGGACAGGTGGTGGCATACAGCCTGGGGGAGGAGCCACAGAGGGGGAGTGTGAATGGGTGGAGTAAGAAAGGAAAGCAGAAAGAAGGGGGGGCATAGTTGGGGGGAGGAGCCTAGGGTGGTGGCATACAGCCTAGGAGGGACCAAGGGGAGGGGCATGTGTAGAGAGGGGTGGGGCCACAGAGGAAAGGGAGAAGTAGGCAGAGTCTGGGGCAATAGGTCAGGGGGCGGAGCATAGGGGAGTGAGCCCAACAAGGAAAGAGTACCCCTCCCCCTTCAGCAAACAGAGGGGGGGTGACCTGATAGGAGGGGCACTACGATAGTAGACCCCCAACATTTTATGACCGCTCCCTCCCCCTCCCCAAATACAGAGTGGGGGGGACAAATTTTGGGGAGCAGTGTAAAAAAGGGGTGTTGGGGTGCATTACAAAAGAGGGTGCTAGAAGGCACAGAATGATGTGGTTTGGCTTTGGGTGCGCTACCCATCATTTTTTCCCCCCCCCCCCTTTTCCGGGGAGGGGGGGTGTACCCCAAAAGTATAGGGGCAACAGAGGGAACTTAGGGGAACAGCCTTAGGGCACTTTTTTATTACCGACCACAAGGGGGGCACCAGACAGACATACTGTAGTTATGGTATTGAAAGAGGTGACAGCAAGGAGCACGTGGTAAGACACGGTGAGGGGGGACAAGGCACCCCAAGTTTTTATTACCCCCACCCCCCACCCTCGCAGGATCTGTTATGAGGTCTCTTGGGGTAGTTGTATTGAAAACAGATGCTTAAGACACTGAAGGGAAGGGGAATGTTGACAAGTGTCCCCCCCATTGTGTGGGTACTTTCTTGTGCGATACCCTCTTCTTCATTTACTCACCACAAAGGAGCAGCCACAAAATGACAATTGCTGTGATGGTAGTACTGAAAGGGGCTTTATAAGGTAGAGAACCAGAAGGAAGGCGAGCTTCAAGTGGCACTTGGAGGAATGGCCATCTGAGCACAGGTGGGCAACTAAGAAAGAAGGGGAAAAGTGGGTGAACAGGAAGCAGAGATGCCCGCTATGACAGCTGAGAGCATTCAAATTTGGTGAATAAGGCGGGTGGTTTGGGGAAGTAGATGAATGAGTCAGGGAGACGGCGCATGTGGCAATTGGTTGGATGTGGCATAGAGAATAATCATGGCATGCAAACTAGGCAGTAGTCCCTGAATTGGCAGCGTCTGCAGAGAGTTTGGGGTGCTCGACAAGTGACTTGTCCTCCTTGGATTGGGTATATAATCCACAGAGGGAAGGTCACAGCTTATAGTGAGGCAGATCGTGTATATCGAATTTAAAGAAGGGTAGTTTGAGTGTGCGGAGAGGGGCTGCACGGAGTGGTAAGTGGATAGGGTGCCGAGCAATGTGCATCCAACTGGTCACTGGAGGCTGGACAGTGGCAAAGCACCTGGGTTACTGGGAGAATTACAAAAGGAGGGCCGAAAGGAAGGGTGTTTATGGTCATTCAGATACTAGGACGGAACACTTGAGTGGCAATGAGATGGGGGTATTGAGAAGTCACAAATGGTGTCCCAGGGGTAGAGGTATGGGGATCAGATATTCCTGCTAGGGTGTAATGTGCCACCCTGCCCCTTTTTTTTGTGCAGCCTGGTTCCCTCTCTAGTTTCTCTCCATTGTCCTTCTATCCTGCAGATGATTAGAGCAAGCTTCCTAACGTTTTTCTTGGCCTCATATCCCCAATTATGTGCCTGACATGCCTGGCCTAAGGATACTCCCAAAGAGTATGCTACTTATATTCTGGGAAGAGCCTCACTAGTTCTGCCTATTTATGCAGCAACAAGGCAAATCTTACAACCTGCAAAGTTGGAAGCTTTGAGATGAAGTAAAGGTTTTTATTTTGTGGAAAATGCTCTTCTATGCTTCTTCTCTCATCTGAAGGCCATGGGCTCCTGTTCTTCTCTCACGTGTCCTTTCAAAGAGACAGATGACACACTCACCCAATCACTCAGCAAACATCTATGCTTTAACTCTGTCATCTTGCCGTTTTCCCTCCAAGTGCTCTCCCTTCCCCACAAATGCAGGATAATCTTTCCTCATTACTCATTCACTCGCTTATTGTAGTCCCCCGCTCCACAGGCCCAGCAAAGACCAAGAAAGACAAGCGGTACGTCAGCAAACAGATTTAACACTTCTCTCTTCTATTATGGTCATACTGCTGCCCTCTAGTAACACTACATGGCAACTGCAGCATGATGATGTGATTTTGAAGGGGGCTGTCCTATGCAAATAATGTCCTCCCATGCTTACTTTGGCCTGAGACATTCACAGGCTTCCATCATGATATGGCCTCCAACATATGGCTTTCAGCAGAATTTTAAGCTTGACAACTTGTCTTAGGCTAAAGCTTTTCCTACTCGAAGGTCGCTCATGGGAAAGCACCCTCATTTAGCAGGGTGCCAAATTGTCTGCAGTCTTCCTCTAAACAGAACATGGGCGTTCGTGGGCGTTCGGGGGCCTTGCTTGCTAGCTAACGACTGAGTGCTGGGTTGTTTAAAGACCCAGGGCCAGGCCAGGCCAGCTGCTGCAACAGGCATGATGCAGGCCCAATGAAGCACACGCCGGACTTTACCCTTTTCTGACTCTTGAAAACTTCAACATGTCTGTCTTCTGATTGCACCTAATAAAGGGAGTTTGACCAGCTCCAAACTTTGCCCATCATTTCGTGAGTGAGAGCTAACACTAGGCCAATATGCCTAGCCAGCAGCACAGGCACTATCCCCCTGATTACACAGCTCTGTTCACACCAAAATGAAAAATCCCCACCACTCAACCTATTTTACTATTTGTGGGAGGCTTATTTCTGCTCAGTTATAGCCCCTAGGCCACATTCGCCCTACGAAATGCCAAATTCAAAGACAAGAAATCAATAGATTGATAACTGAAGATAATGCTTTACCCATATTTCACCTACTAATGAAAAAGGGGGCTGCATGGGAGTCAGGAGAGAAAATATTTATAATTTTCAGGCACTGGTGCAAAAAAGAGTGTCTGAAATTGCTCCTGGTTTTTATAAAATCGAAATATTAGTTAATGGAAAAAAAAAGAAAAACATTTTTTTTTCCACCCATGGCGGGATTTGAACCCTCGGCCAGGGGAGCTTTCAGCATCAGAGGCAGATGACATTACCACTGAGCTATTGCTCCTTGCTGGTAATCAGGGATTCAGGAGCATCTATAAGCTACATACAGGCCCCCTAGTCTACATGACACACCATAGCCATGATATAGGGACTATTGGAAATAATACAAACATGGAAGCCCGTGTGGTCCAGTAGGTAAGTTCCTGCCTTCCACCCAGGCGACCAGGGTTCAAATCCCGGGTTCGGCACCAGATGACTGATGGCGGTGATGCAGAGGTAAGTCGGTAAGTAAAATGTGTGGAGGTGTGCCTGTCTGGTGATTGGTGGATGTAAGAGTGGTTGGTGTGTAAGGAGAGAAGCCTGAATGGTGGAGAACAGAGTGGTTGGAGTGTCTGGGCAGAGAGAGTGAGGTTCAGGCCCAGGCCGAGTGGGAGTAGAGTAGAGTAGAGGGGAGGAGCCACAGAGGGGGAGTGTGAATGGGCGGAGTAAAAAAGGAAAGCAGAGAGAGGGGGGGGGCATAGTTCGGGGAGGAGCCTAGGGACAGGTGGTGGCATACAGCCTGGGGGAGGAGCCACAGAGGGGGAGTGTGAATGGGTGGAGTAAGAAAGGAAAGCAGAAAGAAGGGGGGGCATAGTTGGGGGGAGGAGCCTAGGGTGGTGGCATACAGCCTAGGAGGGACCAAGGGGAGGGGCATGTGTAGAGAGGGGTGGGGCCACAGAGGAAAGGGAGAAGTAGGCAGAGTCTGGGGCAATAGGTCAGGGGGCGGAGCATAGGGGAGTGAGCCCAACAAGGAAAGAGTACCCCTCCCCCTTCAGCAAACAGAGGGGGGGTGACCTGATAGGAGGGGCACTACGATAGTAGACCCCCAACATTTTATGACCGCTCCCTCCCCCTCCCCAAATACAGAGTGGGGGGGACAAATTTTGGGGAGCAGTGTAAAAAAGGGGTGTTGGGGTGCATTACAAAAGAGGGTGCTAGAAGGCACAGAATGATGTGGTTTGGCTTTGGGTGCGCTACCCATCATTTTTTCCCCCCCCCCCCCTTTTCCGGGGAGGGGGGGTGTACCCCAAAAGTATAGGGGCAACAGAGGGAACTTAGGGGAACAGCCTTAGGGCACTTTTTTATTACCGACCACAAGGGGGGCACCAGACAGACATACTGTAGTTATGGTATTGAAAGAGGTGACAGCAAGGAGCACGTGGTAAGACACGGTGAGGGGGGACAAGGCACCCCAAGTTTTTATTACCCCCACCCCCCACCCTCGCAGGATCTGTTATGAGGTCTCTTGGGGTAGTTGTATTGAAAACAGATGCTTAAGACACTGAAGGGAAGGGGAATGTTGACAAGTGTCCCCCCCATTGTGTGGGTACTTTCTTGTGCGATACCCTCTTCTTCATTTACTCACCACAAAGGAGCAGCCACAAAATGACAATTGCTGTGATGGTAGTACTGAAAGGGGCTTTATAAGGTAGAGAACCAGAAGGAAGGCGAGCTTCAAGTGGCACTTGGAGGAATGGCCATCTGAGCACAGGTGGGCAACTAAGAAAGAAGGGGAAAAGTGGGTGAACAGGAAGCAGAGATGCCCGCTATGACAGCTGAGAGCATTCAAATTTGGTGAATAAGGCGGGTGGTTTGGGGAAGTAGATGAATGAGTCAGGGAGACGGCGCATGTGGCAATTGGTTGGATGTGGCATAGAGAATAATCATGGCATGCAAACTAGGCAGTAGTCCCTGAATTGGCAGCGTCTGCAGAGAGTTTGGGGTGCTCGACAAGTGACTTGTCCTCCTTGGATTGGGTATATAATCCACAGAGGGAAGGTCACAGCTTATAGTGAGGCAGATCGTGTATATCGAATTTAAAGAAGGGTAGTTTGAGTGTGCGGAGAGGGGCTGCACGGAGTGGTAAGTGGATAGGTTGCCGAGCAATGTGCATCCAACTGGTCACTGGAGGCTGGACAGTGGCAAAGCACCTGGGTTACTGGGAGAATTACAAAAGGAGGGCCGAAAGGAAGGGTGTTTATGGTCATTCAGATACTAGGACGGAACACTTGAGTGGCAATGAGATGGGGGTATTGAGAAGTCACAAATGGTGTCCCAGGGGTAGAGGTATGGGGATCAGATATTCCTGCTAGGGTGTAATGTGCCACCCTGCCCCTTTTTTTTGTGCAGCCTGGTTCCCTCTCTAGTTTCTCTCCATTGTCCTTCTATCCTGCAGATGATTAGAGCAAGCTTCCTAACGTTTTTCTTGGCCTCATATCCCCAATTATGTGCCTGACATGCCTGGCCTAAGGATACTCCCAAAGAGTATGCTACTTATATTCTGGGAAGAGCCTCACTAGTTCTGCCTATTTATGCAGCAACAAGGCAAATCTTACAACCTGCAAAGTTGGAAGCTTTGAGATGAAGTAAAGGTTTTTATTTTGTGGAAAATGCTCTTCTATGCTTCTTCTCTCATCTGAAGGCCATGGGCTCCTGTTCTTCTCTCACGTGTCCTTTCAAAGAGACAGATGACACACTCACCCAATCACTCAGCAAACATCTATGCTTTAACTCTGTCATCTTGCCGTTTTCCCTCCAAGTGCTCTCCCTTCCCCACAAATGCAGGATAATCTTTCCTCATTACTCATTCACTCGCTTATTGTAGTCCCCCGCTCCACAGGCCCAGCAAAGACCAAGAAAGACAAGCGGTACGTCAGCAAACAGATTTAACACTTCTCTCTTCTATTATGGTCATACTGCTGCCCTCTAGTAACACTACATGGCAACTGCAGCATGATGATGTGATTTTGAAGGGGGCTGTCCTATGCAAATAATGTCCTCCCATGCTTACTTTGGCCTGAGACATTCACAGGCTTCCATCATGATATGGCCTCCAACATATGGCTTTCAGCAGAATTTTAAGCTTGACAACTTGTCTTAGGCTAAAGCTTTTCCTACTCGAAGGTCGCTCATGGGAAAGCACCCTCATTTAGCAGGGTGCCAAATTGTCTGCAGTCTTCCTCTAAACAGAACATGGGCGTTCGTGGGCGTTCGGGGGCCTTGCTTGCTAGCTAACGACTGAGTGCTGGGTTGTTTAAAGACCCAGGGCCAGGCCAGGCCAGCTGCTGCAACAGGCATGATGCAGGCCCAATGAAGCACACGCCGGACTTTACCCTTTTCTGACTCTTGAAAACTTCAACATGTCTGTCTTCTGATTGCACCTAATAAAGGGAGTTTGACCAGCTCCAAACTTTGCCCATCATTTCGTGAGTGAGAGCTAACACTAGGCCAATATGCCTAGCCAGCAGCACAGGCACTATCCCCCTGATTACACAGCTCTGTTCACACCAAAATGAAAAATCCCCACCACTCAACCTATTTTACTATTTGTGGGAGGCTTATTTCTGCTCAGTTATAGCCCCTAGGCCACATTCGCCCTACGAAATGCCAAATTCAAAGACAAGAAATCAATAGATTGATAACTGAAGATAATGCTTTACCCATATTTCACCTACTAATGAAAAAGGGGGCTGCATGGGAGTCAGGAGAGAAAATATTTATAATTTTCAGGCACTGGTGCAAAAAAGAGTGTCTGAAATTGCTCCTGGTTTTTATAAAATCGAAATATTAGTTAATGGAAAAAAAAAGAAAAACATTTTTTTTTCCACCCATGGCGGGATTTGAACCCTCGGCCAGGGGAGCTTTCAGCATCAGAGGCAGATGACATTACCACTGAGCTATTGCTCCTTGCTGGTAATCAGGGATTCAGGAGCATCTATAAGCTACATACAGGCCCCCTAGTCTACATGACACACCATAGCCATGATATAGGGACTATTGGAAATAATACAAACATGGAAGCCCGTGTGGTCCAGTGGGTAAGTTCCTGCCTTCCACCCAGGCGACCAGGGTTCAAATCCCGGGTTCGGCACCAGATGACTGATGGCGGTGATGCAGAGGTAAGTCGGTAAGTAAAATGTGTGGAGGTGTGCCTGTCTGGTGATTGGTGGATGTAAGAGTGGTTGGTGTGTAAGGAGAGAAGCCTGAATGGTGGAGAACAGAGTGGTTGGAGTGTCTGGGCAGAGAGAGTGAGGTTCAGGCCCAGGCCGAGTGGGAGTAGAGGGGAGGAGCCACAGAGGGGGAGTGTGAATGGGCGGAGTAAAAAAGGAAAGCAGAGAGAGGGGGGGGCATAGTTCGGGGAGGAGCCTAGGGACAGGTGGTGGCATACAGCCTGGGGGAGGAGCCACAGAGGGGGAGTGTGAATGGGTGGAGTAAGAAAGGAAAGCAGAAAGAAGGGGGGGCATAGTTGGGGGGAGGAGCCTAGGGTGGTGGCATACAGCCTAGGAGGGACCAAGGGGAGGGGCATGTGTAGAGAGGGGTGGGGCCACAGAGGAAAGGGAGAAGTAGGCAGAGTCTGGGGCAATAGGTCAGGGGGCGGAGCATAGGGGAGTGAGCCCAACAAGGAAAGAGTACCCCTCCCCCTTCAGCAAACAGAGGGGGGGTGACCTGATAGGAGGGGCACTACGATAGTAGACCCCCAACATTTTATGACCGCTCCCTCCCCCTCCCCAAATACAGAGTGGGGGGGACAAATTTTGGGGAGCAGTGTAAAAAAGGGGTGTTGGGGTGCATTACAAAAGAGGGTGCTAGAAGGCACAGAATGATGTGGTTTGGCTTTGGGTGCGCTACCCATCATTTTTTTTTGCCCCCCCCCTTTTCCGGGGAGAGGGGGTGTACCCCAAAAGTATAGGGGCAACAGAGGGAACTTAGGGGAACAGCCTTAGGGCACTTTTTTATTACCGACCACAAGGGGGGCACCAGACAGACATACTGTAGTTATGGTATTGAAAGAGGTGACAGCAAGGAGCACGTGGTAAGACACGGTGAGGGGGGACAAGGCACCCCAAGTTTTTATTACCCCCACCCCCCACCCTCGCAGGATCTGTTATGAGGTCTCTTGGGGTAGTTGTATTGAAAACAGATGCTTAAGACACTGAAGGGAAGGGGAATGTTGACAAGTGTCCCCCCCATTGTGTGGGTACTTTCTTGTGCGATACCCTCTTCTTCATTTACTCACCACAAAGGAGCAGCCACAAAATGACAATTGCTGTGATGGTAGTACTGAAAGGGGCTTTATAAGGTAGAGAACCAGAAGGAAGGCGAGCTTCAAGTGGCACTTGGAGGAATGGCCATCTGAGCACAGGTGGGCAACTAAGAAAGAAGGGGAAAAGTGGGTGAACAGGAAGCAGAGATGCCCGCTATGACAGCTGAGAGCATTCAAATTTGGTGAATAAGGCGGGTGGTTTGGGGAAGTAGATGAATGAGTCAGGGAGACGGCGCATGTGGCAATTGGTTGGATGTGGCATAGAGAATAATCATGGCATGCAAACTAGGCAGTAGTCCCTGAATTGGCAGCGTCTGCAGAGAGTTTGGGGTGCTCGACAAGTGACTTGTCCTCCTTGGATTGGGTATATAATCCACAGAGGGAAGGTCACAGCTTATAGTGAGGCAGATCGTGTATATCGAATTTAAAGAAGGGTAGTTTGAGTGTGCGGAGAGGGGCTGCACGGAGTGGTAAGTGGATAGGGTGCCGAGCAATGTGCATCCAACTGGTCACTGGAGGCTGGACAGTGGCAAAGCACCTGGGTTACTGGGAGAATTACAAAAGGAGGGCCGAAAGGAAGGGTGTTTATGGTCATTCAGATACTAGGACGGAACACTTGAGTGGCAATGAGATGGGGGTATTGAGAAGTCACAAATGGTGTCCCAGGGGTAGAGGTATGGGGATCAGATATTCCTGCTAGGGTGTAATGTGCCACCCTGCCCCTTTTTTTTGTGCAGCCTGGTTCCCTCTCTAGTTTCTCTCCATTGTCCTTCTATCCTGCAGATGATTAGAGCAAGCTTCCTAACGTTTTTCTTGGCCTCATATCCCCAATTATGTGCCTGACATGCCTGGCCTAAGGATACTCCCAAAGAGTATGCTACTTATATTCTGGGAAGAGCCTCACTAGTTCTGCCTATTTATGCAGCAACAAGGCAAATCTTACAACCTGCAAAGTTGGAAGCTTTGAGATGAAGTAAAGGTTTTTATTTTGTGGAAAATGCTCTTCTATGCTTCTTCTCTCATCTGAAGGCCATGGGCTCCTGTTCTTCTCTCACGTGTCCTTTCAAAGAGACAGATGACACACTCACCCAATCACTCAGCAAACATCTATGCTTTAACTCTGTCATCTTGCCGTTTTCCCTCCAAGTGCTCTCCCTTCCCCACAAATGCAGGATAATCTTTCCTCATTACTCATTCACTCGCTTATTGTAGTCCCCCGCTCCACAGGCCCAGCAAAGACCAAGAAAGACAAGCGGTACGTCAGCAAACAGATTTAACACTTCTCTCTTCTATTATGGTCATACTGCTGCCCTCTAGTAACACTACATGGCAACTGCAGCATGATGATGTGATTTTGAAGGGGGCTGTCCTATGCAAATAATGTCCTCCCATGCTTACTTTGGCCTGAGACATTCACAGGCTTCCATCATGATATGGCCTCCAACATATGGCTTTCAGCAGAATTTTAAGCTTGACAACTTGTCTTAGGCTAAAGCTTTTCCTACTCGAAGGTCGCTCATGGGAAAGCACCCTCATTTAGCAGGGTGCCAAATTGTCTGCAGTCTTCCTCTAAACAGAACATGGGCGTTCGTGGGCGTTCGGGGGCCTTGCTTGCTAGCTAACGACTGAGTGCTGGGTTGTTTAAAGACCCAGGGCCAGGCCAGGCCAGCTGCTGCAACAGGCATGATGCAGGCCCAATGAAGCACACGCCGGACTTTACCCTTTTCTGACTCTTGAAAACTTCAACATGTCTGTCTTCTGATTGCACCTAATAAAGGGAGTTTGACCAGCTCCAAACTTTGCCCATCATTTCGTGAGTGAGAGCTAACACTAGGCCAATATGCCTAGCCAGCAGCACAGGCACTATCCCCCTGATTACACAGCTCTGTTCACACCAAAATGAAAAATCCCCACCACTCAACCTATTTTACTATTTGTGGGAGGCTTATTTCTGCTCAGTTATAGCCCCTAGGCCACATTCGCCCTACGAAATGCCAAATTCAAAGACAAGAAATCAATAGATTGATAACTGAAGATAATGCTTTACCCATATTTCACCTACTAATGAAAAAGGGGGCTGCATGGGAGTCAGGAGAGAAAATATTTATAATTTTCAGGCACTGGTGCAAAAAAGAGTGTCTGAAATTGCTCCTGGTTTTTATAAAATCGAAATATTAGTTAATGGAAAAAAAAAGAAAAACATTTTTTTTTCCACCCATGGCGGGATTTGAACCCTCGGCCAGGGGAGCTTTCAGCATCAGAGGCAGATGACATTACCACTGAGCTATTGCTCCTTGCTGGTAATCAGGGATTCAGGAGCATCTATAAGCTACATACAGGCCCCCTAGTCTACATGACACACCATAGCCATGATATAGGGACTATTGGAAATAATACAAACATGGAAGCCCGTGTGGTCCAGTGGGTAAGTTCCTGCCTTCCACCCAGGCGACCAGGGTTCAAATCCCGGGTTCGGCACCAGATGACTGATGGCGGTGATGCAGAGGTAAGTCGGTAAGTAAAATGTGTGGAGGTGTGCCTGTCTGGTGATTGGTGGATGTAAGAGTGGTTGGTGTGTAAGGAGAGAAGCCTGAATGGTGGAGAACAGAGTGGTTGGAGTGTCTGGGCAGAGAGAGTGAGGTTCAGGCCCAGGCCGAGTGGGAGTAGAGTAGAGTAGAGGGGAGGAGCCACAGAGGGGGAGTGTGAATGGGTGGAGTAAAAAAGGAAAGCAGAGAGAGGGGGGGGGCATAGTTCGGGGAGGAGCCTAGGGACAGGTGGTGGCATACAGCCTGGGGGAGGAGCCACAGAGGGGGAGTGTGAATGGGTGGAGTAAGAAAGGAAAGCAGAAAGAAGGGGGGGCATAGTTGGGGGGAGGAGCCTAGGGTGGTGGCATACAGCCTAGGAGGGACCAAGGGGAGGGGCATGTGTAGAGAGGGGTGGGGCCACAGAGGAAAGGGAGAAGTAGGCAGAGTCTGGGGCAATAGGTCAGGGGGCGGAGCATAGGGGAGTGAGCCCAACAAGGAAAGAGTACCCCTCCCCCTTCAGCAAACAGAGGGGGGGTGACCTGATAGGAGGGGCACTACGATAGTAGACCCCCAACATTTTATGACCGCTCCCTCCCCCTCCCCAAATACAGAGTGGGGGGGACAAATTTTGGGGAGCAGTGTAAAAAAGGGGTGTTGGGGTGCATTACAAAAGAGGGTGCTAGAAGGCACAGAATGATGTGGTTTGGCTTTGGGTGCGCTACCCATCATTTTTTTTTGCCCCCCCCCTTTTCCGGGGAGAGGGGGTGTACCCCAAAAGTATAGGGGCAACAGAGGGAACTTAGGGGAACAGCCTTAGGGCACTTTTTTATTACCGACCACAAGGGGGGCACCAGACAGACATACTGTAGTTATGGTATTGAAAGAGGTGACAGCAAGGAGCACGTGGTAAGACACGGTGAGGGGGGACAAGGCACCCCAAGTTTTTATTACCCCCACCCCCCACCCTCGCAGGATCTGTTATGAGGTCTCTTGGGGTAGTTGTATTGAAAACAGATGCTTAAGACACTGAAGGGAAGGGGAATGTTGACAAGTGTCCCCCCCATTGTGTGGGTACTTTCTTGTGCGATACCCTCTTCTTCATTTACTCACCACAAAGGAGCAGCCACAAAATGACAATTGCTGTGATGGTAGTACTGAAAGGGGCTTTATAAGGTAGAGAACCAGAAGGAAGGCGAGCTTCAAGTGGCACTTGGAGGAATGGCCATCTGAGCACAGGTGGGCAACTAAGAAAGAAGGGGAAAAGTGGGTGAACAGGAAGCAGAGATGCCCGCTATGACAGCTGAGAGCATTCAAATTTGGTGAATAAGGCGGGTGGTTTGGGGAAGTAGATGAATGAGTCAGGGAGACGGCGCATGTGGCAATTGGTTGGATGTGGCATAGAGAATAATCATGGCATGCAAACTAGGCAGTAGTCCCTGAATTGGCAGCGTCTGCAGAGAGTTTGGGGTGCTCGACAAGTGACTTGTCCTCCTTGGATTGGGTATATAATCCACAGAGGGAAGGTCACAGCTTATAGTGAGGCAGATCGTGTATATCGAATTTAAAGAAGGGTAGTTTGAGTGTGCGGAGAGGGGCTGCACGGAGTGGTAAGTGGATAGGGTGCCGAGCAATGTGCATCCAACTGGTCACTGGAGGCTGGACAGTGGCAAAGCACCTGGGTTACTGGGAGAATTACAAAAGGAGGGCCGAAAGGAAGGGTGTTTATGGTCATTCAGATACTAGGACGGAACACTTGAGTGGCAATGAGATGGGGGTATTGAGAAGTCACAAATGGTGTCCCAGGGGTAGAGGTATGGGGATCAGATATTCCTGCTAGGGTGTAATGTGCCACCCTGCCCCTTTTTTTTGTGCAGCCTGGTTCCCTCTCTAGTTTCTCTCCATTGTCCTTCTATCCTGCAGATGATTAGAGCAAGCTTCCTAACGTTTTTCTTGGCCTCATATCCCCAATTATGTGCCTGACATGCCTGGCCTAAGGATACTCCCAAAGAGTATGCTACTTATATTCTGGGAAGAGCCTCACTAGTTCTGCCTATTTATGCAGCAACAAGGCAAATCTTACAACCTGCAAAGTTGGAAGCTTTGAGATGAAGTAAAGGTTTTTATTTTGTGGAAAATGCTCTTCTATGCTTCTTCTCTCATCTGAAGGCCATGGGCTCCTGTTCTTCTCTCACGTGTCCTTTCAAAGAGACAGATGACACACTCACCCAATCACTCAGCAAACATCTATGCTTTAACTCTGTCATCTTGCCGTTTTCCCTCCAAGTGCTCTCCCTTCCCCACAAATGCAGGATAATCTTTCCTCATTACTCATTCACTCGCTTATTGTAGTCCCCCGCTCCACAGGCCCAGCAAAGACCAAGAAAGACAAGCGGTACGTCAGCAAACAGATTTAACACTTCTCTCTTCTATTATGGTCATACTGCTGCCCTCTAGTAACACTACATGGCAACTGCAGCATGATGATGTGATTTTGAAGGGGGCTGTCCTATGCAAATAATGTCCTCCCATGCTTACTTTGGCCTGAGACATTCACAGGCTTCCATCATGATATGGCCTCCAACATATGGCTTTCAGCAGAATTTTAAGCTTGACAACTTGTCTTAGGCTAAAGCTTTTCCTACTCGAAGGTCGCTCATGGGAAAGCACCCTCATTTAGCAGGGTGCCAAATTGTCTGCAGTCTTCCTCTAAACAGAACATGGGCGTTCGTGGGCGTTCGGGGGCCTTGCTTGCTAGCTAACGACTGAGTGCTGGGTTGTTTAAAGACCCAGGGCCAGGCCAGGCCAGCTGCTGCAACAGGCATGATGCAGGCCCAATGAAGCACACGCCGGACTTTACCCTTTTCTGACTCTTGAAAACTTCAACATGTCTGTCTTCTGATTGCACCTAATAAAGGGAGTTTGACCAGCTCCAAACTTTGCCCATCATTTCGTGAGTGAGAGCTAACACTAGGCCAATATGCCTAGCCAGCAGCACAGGCACTATCCCCCTGATTACACAGCTCTGTTCACACCAAAATGAAAAATCCCCACCACTCAACCTATTTTACTATTTGTGGGAGGCTTATTTCTGCTCAGTTATAGCCCCTAGGCCACATTCGCCCTACGAAATGCCAAATTCAAAGACAAGAAATCAATAGATTGATAACTGAAGATAATGCTTTACCCATATTTCACCTACTAATGAAAAAGGGGGCTGCATGGGAGTCAGGAGAGAAAATATTTATAATTTTCAGGCACTGGTGCAAAAAAGAGTGTCTGAAATTGCTCCTGGTTTTTATAAAATCGAAATATTAGTTAATGGAAAAAAAAAGAAAAACATTTTTTTTTCCACCCATGGCGGGATTTGAACCCTCGGCCAGGGGAGCTTTCAGCATCAGAGGCAGATGACATTACCACTGAGCTATTGCTCCTTGCTGGTAATCAGGGATTCAGGAGCATCTATAAGCTACATACAGGCCCCCTAGTCTACATGACACACCATAGCCATGATATAGGGACTATTGGAAATAATACAAACATGGAAGCCCGTGTGGTCCAGTGGGTAAGTTCCTGCCTTCCACCCAGGCGACCAGGGTTCAAATCCCGGGTTCGGCACCAGATGACTGATGGCGGTGATGCAGAGGTAAGTCGGTAAGTAAAATGTGTGGAGGTGTGCCTGTCTGGTGATTGGTGGATGTAAGAGTGGTTGGTGTGTAAGGAGAGAAGCCTGAATGGTGGAGAACAGAGTGGTTGGAGTGTCTGGGCAGAGAGAGTGAGGTTCAGGCCCAGGCCAAGTGGGAGTAGAGTAGAGTAGAGGGGAGGAGCCACAGAGGGGGAGTGTGAATGGGTGGAGTAAAAAAGGAAAGCAGAGAGAGGGGGGGGGCATAGTTCGGGGAGGAGCCTAGGGACAGGTGGTGGCATACAGCCTGGGGGAGGAGCCACAGAGGGGGAGTGTGAATGGGTGGAGTAAGAAAGGAAAGCAGAAAGAAGGGGGGGCATAGTTGGGGGGAGGAGCCTAGGGTGGTGGCATACAGCCTAGGAGGGACCAAGGGGAGGGGCATGTGTAGAGAGGGGTGGGGCCACAGAGGAAAGGGAGAAGTAGGCAGAGTCTGGGGCAATAGGTCAGGGGGCGGAGCATAGGGGAGTGAGCCCAACAAGGAAAGAGTACCCCTCCCCCTTCAGCAAACAGAGGGGGGGTGACCTGATAGGAGGGGCACTACGATAGTAGACCCCCAACATTTTATGACCGCTCCCTCCCCCTCCCCAAATACAGAGTGGGGGGGACAAATTTTGGGGAGCAGTGTAAAAAAGGGGTGTTGGGGTGCATTACAAAAGAGGGTGCTAGAAGGCACAGAATGATGTGGTTTGGCTTTGGGTGCGCTACCCATCATTTTTTTTTGCCCCCCCCCCTTTTCCGGGGAGAGGGGGTGTACCCCAAAAGTATAGGGGCAACAGAGGGAACTTAGGGGAACAGCCTTAGGGCACTTTTTTATTACCGACCACAAGGGGGGCACCAGACAGACATACTGTAGTTATGGTATTGAAAGAGGTGACAGCAAGGAGCACGTGGTAAGACACGGTGAGGGGGGACAAGGCACCCCAAGTTTTTATTACCCCCACCCCCCACCCTCGCAGGATCTGTTATGAGGTCTCTTGGGGTAGTTGTATTGAAAACAGATGCTTAAGACACTGAAGGGAAGGGGAATGTTGACAAGTGTCCCCCCCATTGTGTGGGTACTTTCTTGTGCGATACCCTCTTCTTCATTTACTCACCACAAAGGAGCAGCCACAAAATGACAATTGCTGTGATGGTAGTACTGAAAGGGGCTTTATAAGGTAGAGAACCAGAAGGAAGGCGAGCTTCAAGTGGCACTTGGAGGAATGGCCATCTGAGCACAGGTGGGCAACTAAGAAAGAAGGGGAAAAGTGGGTGA
This sequence comes from Pleurodeles waltl, assembly GCF_031143425.1. Lineage (NCBI taxonomy): Eukaryota > Metazoa > Chordata > Amphibia > Caudata > Salamandridae > Pleurodeles > Pleurodeles waltl. Next base: position 541,090,682 of record NC_090443.1, on the reverse strand, counting down.
ACAGGAAGCAGAGATGCCCGCTATGACAGCTGAGAGCATTCAAATTTGGTGAATAAGGCGGGTGGTTTGGGGAAGTAGATGAATGAGTCAGGGAGACGGCGCATGTGGCAATTGGTTGGATGTGGCATAGAGAATAATCATGGCATGCAAACTAGGCAGTAGTCCCTGAATTGGCAGCGTCTGCAGAGAGTTTGGGGTGCTCGACAAGTGACTTGTCCTCCTTGGATTGGGTATATAATCCACAGAGGGAAGGTCACAGCTTATAGTGAGGCAGATCGTGTATATCGAATTTAAAGAAGGGTAGTTTGAGTGTGCGGAGAGGGGCTGCACGGAGTGGTAAGTGGATAGGGTGCCGAGCAATGTGCATCCAACTGGTCACTGGAGGCTGGACAGTGGCAAAGCACCTGGGTTACTGGGAGAATTACAAAAGGAGGGCCGAAAGGAAGGGTGTTTATGGTCATTCAGATACTAGGACGGAACACTTGAGTGGCAATGAGATGGGGGTATTGAGAAGTCACAAATGGTGTCCCAGGGGTAGAGGTATGGGGATCAGATATTCCTGCTAGGGTGTAATGTGCCACCCTGCCCCTTTTTTTTGTGCAGCCTGGTTCCCTCTCTAGTTTCTCTCCATTGTCCTTCTATCCTGCAGATGATTAGAGCAAGCTTCCTAACGTTTTTCTTGGCCTCATATCCCCAATTATGTGCCTGACATGCCTGGCCTAAGGATACTCCCAAAGAGTATGCTACTTATATTCTGGGAAGAGCCTCACTAGTTCTGCCTATTTATGCAGCAACAAGGCAAATCTTACAACCTGCAAAGTTGGAAGCTTTGAGATGAAGTAAAGGTTTTTATTTTGTGGAAAATGCTCTTCTATGCTTCTTCTCTCATCTGAAGGCCATGGGCTCCTGTTCTTCTCTCACGTGTCCTTTCAAAGAGACAGATGACACACTCACCCAATCACTCAGCAAACATCTATGCTTTAACTCTGTCATCTTGCCGTTTTCCCTCCAAGTGCTCTCCCTTCCCCACAAATGCAGGATAATCTTTCCTCATTACTCATTCACTCGCTTATTGTAGTCCCCCGCTCCACAGGCCCAGCAAAGACCAAGAAAGACAAGCGGTACGTCAGCAAACAGATTTAACACTTCTCTCTTCTATTATGGTCATACTGCTGCCCTCTAGTAACACTACATGGCAACTGCAGCATGATGATGTGATTTTGAAGGGGGCTGTCCTATGCAAATAATGTCCTCCCATGCTTACTTTGGCCTGAGACATTCACAGGCTTCCATCATGATATGGCCTCCAACATATGGCTTTCAGCAGAATTTTAAGCTTGACAACTTGTCTTAGGCTAAAGCTTTTCCTACTCGAAGGTCGCTCATGGGAAAGCACCCTCATTTAGCAGGGTGCCAAATTGTCTGCAGTCTTCCTCTAAACAGAACATGGGCGTTCGTGGGCGTTCGGGGGCCTTGCTTGCTAGCTAACGACTGAGTGCTGGGTTGTTTAAAGACCCAGGGCCAGGCCAGGCCAGCTGCTGCAACAGGCATGATGCAGGCCCAATGAAGCACACGCCGGACTTTACCCTTTTCTGACTCTTGAAAACTTCAACATGTCTGTCTTCTGATTGCACCTAATAAAGGGAGTTTGACCAGCTCCAAACTTTGCCCATCATTTCGTGAGTGAGAGCTAACACTAGGCCAATATGCCTAGCCAGCAGCACAGGCACTATCCCCCTGATTACACAGCTCTGTTCACACCAAAATGAAAAATCCCCACCACTCAACCTATTTTACTATTTGTGGGAGGCTTATTTCTGCTCAGTTATAGCCCCTAGGCCACATTCGCCCTACGAAATGCCAAATTCAAAGACAAGAAATCAATAGATTGATAACTGAAGATAATGCTTTACCCATATTTCACCTACTAATGAAAAAGGGGGCTGCATGGGAGTCAGGAGAGAAAATATTTATAATTTTCAGGCACTGGTGCAAAAAAGAGTGTCTGAAATTGCTCCTGGTTTTTATAAAATCGAAATATTAGTTAATGGAAAAAAAAAGAAAAACATTTTTTTTTCCACCCATGGCGGGATTTGAACCCTCGGCCAGGGGAGCTTTCAGCATCAGAGGCAGATGACATTACCACTGAGCTATTGCTCCTTGCTGGTAATCAGGGATTCAGGAGCATCTATAAGCTACATACAGGCCCCCTAGTCTACATGACACACCATAGCCATGATATAGGGACTATTGGAAATAATACAAACATGGAAGCCCGTGTGGTCCAGTGGGTAAGTTCCTGCCTTCCACCCAGGCGACCAGGGTTCAAATCCCGGGTTCGGCACCAGATGACTGATGGCGGTGATGCAGAGGTAAGTCGGTAAGTAAAATGTGTGGAGGTGTGCCTGTCTGGTGATTGGTGGATGTAAGAGTGGTTGGTGTGTAAGGAGAGAAGCCTGAATGGTGGAGAACAGAGTGGTTGGAGTGTCTGGGCAGAGAGAGTGAGGTTCAGGCCCAGGCCGAGTGGGAGTAGAGGGGAGGAGCCACAGAGGGGGAGTGTGAATGGGCGGAGTAAAAAAGGAAAGCAGAGAGAGGGGGGGGCATAGTTCGGGGAGGAGCCTAGGGACAGGTGGTGGCATACAGCCTGGGGGAGGAGCCACAGAGGGGGAGTGTGAATGGGTGGAGTAAGAAAGGAAAGCAGAAAGAAGGGGGGGCATAGTTGGGGGGAGGAGCCTAGGGTGGTGGCATACAGCCTAGGAGGGACCAAGGGGAGGGGCATGTGTAGAGAGGGGTGGGGCCACAGAGGAAAGGGAGAAGTAGGCAGAGTCTGGGGCAATAGGTCAGGGGGCGGAGCATAGGGGAGTGAGCCCAACAAGGAAAGAGTACCCCTCCCCCTTCAGCAAACAGAGGGGGGGTGACCTGATAGGAGGGGCACTACGATAGTAGACCCCCAACATTTTATGACCGCTCCCTCCCCCTCCCCAAATACAGAGTGGGGGGGACAAATTTTGGGGAGCAGTGTAAAAAAGGGGTGTTGGGGTGCATTACAAAAGAGGGTGCTAGAAGGCACAGAATGATGTGGTTTGGCTTTGGGTGCGCTACCCATCATTTTTTTTTGCCCCCCCCCCTTTTCCGGGGAGAGGGGGTGTACCCCAAAAGTATAGGGGCAACAGAGGGAACTTAGGGGAACAGCCTTAGGGCACTTTTTTATTACCGACCACAAGGGGGGCACCAGACAGACATACTGTAGTTATGGTATTGAAAGAGGTGACAGCAAGGAGCACGTGGTAAGACACGGTGAGGGGGGACAAGGCACCCCAAGTTTTTATTACCCCCACCCCCCACCCTCGCAGGATCTGTTATGAGGTCTCTTGGGGTAGTTGTATTGAAAACAGATGCTTAAGACACTGAAGGGAAGGGGAATGTTGACAAGTGTCCCCCCCATTGTGTGGGTACTTTCTTGTGCGATACCCTCTTCTTCATTTACTCACCACAAAGGAGCAGCCACAAAATGACAATTGCTGTGATGGTAGTACTGAAAGGGGCTTTATAAGGTAGAGAACCAGAAGGAAGGCGAGCTTCAAGTGGCACTTGGAGGAATGGCCATCTGAGCACAGGTGGGCAACTAAGAAAGAAGGGGAAAAGTGGGTGAACAGGAAGCAGAGATGCCCGCTATGACAGCTGAGAGCATTCAAATTTGGTGAATAAGGCGGGTGGTTTGGGGAAGTAGATGAATGAGTCAGGGAGACGGCGCATGTGGCAATTGGTTGGATGTGGCATAGAGAATAATCATGGCATGCAAACTAGGCAGTAGTCCCTGAATTGGCAGCGTCTGCAGAGAGTTTGGGGTGCTCGACAAGTGACTTGTCCTCCTTGGATTGGGTATATAATCCACAGAGGGAAGGTCACAGCTTATAGTGAGGCAGATCGTGTATATCGAATTTAAAGAAGGGTAGTTTGAGTGTGCGGAGAGGGGCTGCACGGAGTGGTAAGTGGATAGGGTGCCGAGCAATGTGCATCCAACTGGTCACTGGAGGCTGGACAGTGGCAAAGCACCTGGGTTACTGGGAGAATTACAAAAGGAGGGCCGAAAGGAAGGGTGTTTATGGTCATTCAGATACTAGGACGGAACACTTGAGTGGCAATGAGATGGGGGTATTGAGAAGTCACAAATGGTGTCCCAGGGGTAGAGGTATGGGGATCAGATATTCCTGCTAGGGTGTAATGTGCCACCCTGCCCCTTTTTTTTGTGCAGCCTGGTTCCCTCTCTAGTTTCTCTCCATTGTCCTTCTATCCTGCAGATGATTAGAGCAAGCTTCCTAACGTTTTTCTTGGCCTCATATCCCCAATTATGTGCCTGACATGCCTGGCCTAAGGATACTCCCAAAGAGTATGCTACTTATATTCTGGGAAGAGCCTCACTAGTTCTGCCTATTTATGCAGCAACAAGGCAAATCTTACAACCTGCAAAGTTGGAAGCTTTGAGATGAAGTAAAGGTTTTTATTTTGTGGAAAATGCTCTTCTATGCTTCTTCTCTCATCTGAAGGCCATGGGCTCCTGTTCTTCTCTCACGTGTCCTTTCAAAGAGACAGATGACACACTCACCCAATCACTCAGCAAACATCTATGCTTTAACTCTGTCATCTTGCCGTTTTCCCTCCAAGTGCTCTCCCTTCCCCACAAATGCAGGATAATCTTTCCTCATTACTCATTCACTCGCTTATTGTAGTCCCCCGCTCCACAGGCCCAGCAAAGACCAAGAAAGACAAGCGGTACGTCAGCAAACAGATTTAACACTTCTCTCTTCTATTATGGTCATACTGCTGCCCTCTAGTAACACTACATGGCAACTGCAGCATGATGATGTGATTTTGAAGGGGGCTGTCCTATGCAAATAATGTCCTCCCATGCTTACTTTGGCCTGAGACATTCACAGGCTTCCATCATGATATGGCCTCCAACATATGGCTTTCAGCAGAATTTTAAGCTTGACAACTTGTCTTAGGCTAAAGCTTTTCCTACTCGAAGGTCGCTCATGGGAAAGCACCCTCATTTAGCAGGGTGCCAAATTGTCTGCAGTCTTCCTCTAAACAGAACATGGGCGTTCGTGGGCGTTCGGGGGCCTTGCTTGCTAGCTAACGACTGAGTGCTGGGTTGTTTAAAGACCCAGGGCCAGGCCAGGCCAGCTGCTGCAACAGGCATGATGCAGGCCCAATGAAGCACACGCCGGACTTTACCCTTTTCTGACTCTTGAAAACTTCAACATGTCTGTCTTCTGATTGCACCTAATAAAGGGAGTTTGACCAGCTCCAAACTTTGCCCATCATTTCGTGAGTGAGAGCTAACACTAGGCCAATATGCCTAGCCAGCAGCACAGGCACTATCCCCCTGATTACACAGCTCTGTTCACACCAAAATGAAAAATCCCCACCACTCAACCTATTTTACTATTTGTGGGAGGCTTATTTCTGCTCAGTTATAGCCCCTAGGCCACATTCGCCCTACGAAATGCCAAATTCAAAGACAAGAAATCAATAGATTGATAACTGAAGATAATGCTTTACCCATATTTCACCTACTAATGAAAAAGGGGGCTGCATGGGAGTCAGGAGAGAAAATATTTATAATTTTCAGGCACTGGTGCAAAAAAGAGTGTCTGAAATTGCTCCTGGTTTTTATAAAATCGAAATATTAGTTAATGGAAAAAAAAAGAAAAACATTTTTTTTTCCACCCATGGCGGGATTTGAACCCTCGGCCAGGGGAGCTTTCAGCATCAGAGGCAGATGACATTACCACTGAGCTATTGCTCCTTGCTGGTAATCAGGGATTCAGGAGCATCTATAAGCTACATACAGGCCCCCTAGTCTACATGACACACCATAGCCATGATATAGGGACTATTGGAAATAATACAAACATGGAAGCCCGTGTGGTCCAGTGGGTAAGTTCCTGCCTTCCACCCAGGCGACCAGGGTTCAAATCCCGGGTTCGGCACCAGATGACTGATGGCGGTGATGCAGAGGTAAGTCGGTAAGTAAAATGTGTGGAGGTGTGCCTGTCTGGTGATTGGTGGATGTAAGAGTGGTTGGTGTGTAAGGAGAGAAGCCTGAATGGTGGAGAACAGAGTGGTTGGAGTGTCTGGGCAGAGAGAGTGAGGTTCAGGCCCAGGCCAAGTGGGAGTAGAGTAGAGTAGAGGGGAGGAGCCACAGAGGGGGAGTGTGAATGGGTGGAGTAAAAAAGGAAAGCAGAGAGAGGGGGGGGGCATAGTTCGGGGAGGAGCCTAGGGACAGGTGGTGGCATACAGCCTGGGGGAGGAGCCACAGAGGGGGAGTGTGAATGGGTGGAGTAAGAAAGGAAAGCAGAAAGAAGGGGGGGCATAGTTGGGGGGAGGAGCCTAGGGTGGTGGCATACAGCCTAGGAGGGACCAAGGGGAGGGGCATGTGTAGAGAGGGGTGGGGCCACAGAGGAAAGGGAGAAGTAGGCAGAGTCTGGGGCAATAGGTCAGGGGGCGGAGCATAGGGGAGTGAGCCCAACAAGGAAAGAGTACCCCTCCCCCTTCAGCAAACAGAGGGGGGGTGACCTGATAGGAGGGGCACTACGATAGTAGACCCCCAACATTTTATGACCGCTCCCTCCCCCTCCCCAAATACAGAGTGGGGGGGACAAATTTTGGGGAGCAGTGTAAAAAAGGGGTGTTGGGGTGCATTACAAAAGAGGGTGCTAGAAGGCACAGAATGATGTGGTTTGGCTTTGGGTGCGCTACCCATCATTTTTTTTTGCCCCCCCCCCTTTTCCGGGGAGAGGGGGTGTACCCCAAAAGTATAGGGGCAACAGAGGGAACTTAGGGGAACAGCCTTAGGGCACTTTTTTATTACCGACCACAAGGGGGGCACCAGACAGACATACTGTAGTTATGGTATTGAAAGAGGTGACAGCAAGGAGCACGTGGTAAGACACGGTGAGGGGGGACAAGGCACCCCAAGTTTTTATTACCCCCACCCCCCACCCTCGCAGGATCTGTTATGAGGTCTCTTGGGGTAGTTGTATTGAAAACAGATGCTTAAGACACTGAAGGGAAGGGGAATGTTGACAAGTGTCCCCCCCATTGTGTGGGTACTTTCTTGTGCGATACCCTCTTCTTCATTTACTCACCACAAAGGAGCAGCCACAAAATGACAATTGCTGTGATGGTAGTACTGAAAGGGGCTTTATAAGGTAGAGAACCAGAAGGAAGGCGAGCTTCAAGTGGCACTTGGAGGAATGGCCATCTGAGCACAGGTGGGCAACTAAGAAAGAAGGGGAAAAGTGGGTGAACAGGAAGCAGAGATGCCCGCTATGACAGCTGAGAGCATTCAAATTTGGTGAATAAGGCGGGTGGTTTGGGGAAGTAGATGAATGAGTCAGGGAGACGGCGCATGTGGCAATTGGTTGGATGTGGCATAGAGAATAATCATGGCATGCAAACTAGGCAGTAGTCCCTGAATTGGCAGCGTCTGCAGAGAGTTTGGGGTGCTCGACAAGTGACTTGTCCTCCTTGGATTGGGTATATAATCCACAGAGGGAAGGTCACAGCTTATAGTGAGGCAGATCGTGTATATCGAATTTAAAGAAGGGTAGTTTGAGTGTGCGGAGAGGGGCTGCACGGAGTGGTAAGTGGATAGGGTGCCGAGCAATGTGCATCCAACTGGTCACTGGAGGCTGGACAGTGGCAAAGCACCTGGGTTACTGGGAGAATTACAAAAGGAGGGCCGAAAGGAAGGGTGTTTATGGTCATTCAGATACTAGGACGGAACACTTGAGTGGCAATGAGATGGGGGTATTGAGAAGTCACAAATGGTGTCCCAGGGGTAGAGGTATGGGGATCAGATATTCCTGCTAGGGTGTAATGTGCCACCCTGCCCCTTTTTTTTGTGCAGCCTGGTTCCCTCTCTAGTTTCTCTCCATTGTCCTTCTATCCTGCAGATGATTAGAGCAAGCTTCCTAACGTTTTTCTTGGCCTCATATCCCCAATTATGTGCCTGACATGCCTGGCCTAAGGATACTCCCAAAGAGTATGCTACTTATATTCTGGGAAGAGCCTCACTAGTTCTGCCTATTTATGCAGCAACAAGGCAAATCTTACAACCTGCAAAGTTGGAAGCTTTGAGATGAAGTAAAGGTTTTTATTTTGTGGAAAATGCTCTTCTATGCTTCTTCTCTCATCTGAAGGCCATGGGCTCCTGTTCTTCTCTCACGTGTCCTTTCAAAGAGACAGATGACACACTCACCCAATCACTCAGCAAACATCTATGCTTTAACTCTGTCATCTTGCCGTTTTCCCTCCAAGTGCTCTCCCTTCCCCACAAATGCAGGATAATCTTTCCTCATTACTCATTCACTCGCTTATTGTAGTCCCCCGCTCCACAGGCCCAGCAAAGACCAAGAAAGACAAGCGGTACGTCAGCAAACAGATTTAACACTTCTCTCTTCTATTATGGTCATACTGCTGCCCTCTAGTAACACTACATGGCAACTGCAGCATGATGATGTGATTTTGAAGGGGGCTGTCCTATGCAAATAATGTCCTCCCATGCTTACTTTGGCCTGAGACATTCACAGGCTTCCATCATGATATGGCCTCCAACATATGGCTTTCAGCAGAATTTTAAGCTTGACAACTTGTCTTAGGCTAAAGCTTTTCCTACTCGAAGGTCGCTCATGGGAAAGCACCCTCATTTAGCAGGGTGCCAAATTGTCTGCAGTCTTCCTCTAAACAGAACATGGGCGTTCGTGGGCGTTCGGGGGCCTTGCTTGCTAGCTAACGACTGAGTGCTGGGTTGTTTAAAGACCCAGGGCCAGGCCAGGCCAGCTGCTGCAACAGGCATGATGCAGGCCCAATGAAGCACACGCCGGACTTTACCCTTTTCTGACTCTTGAAAACTTCAACATGTCTGTCTTCTGATTGCACCTAATAAAGGGAGTTTGACCAGCTCCAAACTTTGCCCATCATTTCGTGAGTGAGAGCTAACACTAGGCCAATATGCCTAGCCAGCAGCACAGGCACTATCCCCCTGATTACACAGCTCTGTTCACACCAAAATGAAAAATCCCCACCACTCAACCTATTTTACTATTTGTGGGAGGCTTATTTCTGCTCAGTTATAGCCCCTAGGCCACATTCGCCCTACGAAATGCCAAATTCAAAGACAAGAAATCAATAGATTGATAACTGAAGATAATGCTTTACCCATATTTCACCTACTAATGAAAAAGGGGGCTGCATGGGAGTCAGGAGAGAAAATATTTATAATTTTCAGGCACTGGTGCAAAAAAGAGTGTCTGAAATTGCTCCTGGTTTTTATAAAATCGAAATATTAGTTAATGGAAAAAAAAAGAAAAACATTTTTTTTTCCACCCATGGCGGGATTTGAACCCTCGGCCAGGGGAGCTTTCAGCATCAGAGGCAGATGACATTACCACTGAGCTATTGCTCCTTGCTGGTAATCAGGGATTCAGGAGCATCTATAAGCTACATACAGGCCCCCTAGTCTACATGACACACCATAGCCATGATATAGGGACTATTGGAAATAATACAAACATGGAAGCCCGTGTGGTCCAGTAGGTAAGTTCCTGCCTTCCACCCAGGCGACCAGGGTTCAAATCCCGGGTTCGGCACCAGATGACTGATGGCGGTGATGCAGAGGTAAGTCGGTAAGTAAAATGTGTGGAGGTGTGCCTGTCTGGTGATTGGTGGATGTAAGAGTGGTTGGTGTGTAAGGAGAGAAGCCTGAATGGTGGAGAACAGAGTGGTTGGAGTGTCTGGGCAGAGAGAGTGAGGTTCAGGCCCAGGCCGAGTGGGAGTAGAGTAGAGTAGAGGGGAGGAGCCACAGAGGGGGAGTGTGAATGGGCGGAGTAAAAAAGGAAAGCAGAGAGAGGGGGGGGCATAGTTCGGGGAGGAGCCTAGGGACAGGTGGTGGCATACAGCCTGGGGGAGGAGCCACAGAGGGGGAGTGTGAATGGGTGGAGTAAGAAAGGAAAGCAGAAAGAAGGGGGGGCATAGTTGGGGGGAGGAGCCTAGGGTGGTGGCATACAGCCTAGGAGGGACCAAGGGGAGGGGCATGTGTAGAGAGGGGTGGGGCCACAGAGGAAAGGGAGAAGTAGGCAGAGTCTGGGGCAATAGGTCAGGGGGCGGAGCATAGGGGAGTGAGCCCAACAAGGAAAGAGTACCCCTCCCCCTTCAGCAAACAGAGGGGGGGTGACCTGATAGGAGGGGCACTACGATAGTAGACCCCCAACATTTTATGACCGCTCCCTCCCCCTCCCCAAATACAGAGTGGGGGGGACAAATTTTGGGGAGCAGTGTAAAAAAGGGGTGTTGGGGTGCATTACAAAAGAGGGTGCTAGAAGGCACAGAATGATGTGGTTTGGCTTTGGGTGCGCTACCCATCATTTTTTTTTGCCCCCCCCCCTTTTCCGGGGAGAGGGGGTGTACCCCAAAAGTATAGGGGCAACAGAGGGAACTTAGGGGAACAGCCTTAGGGCACTTTTTTATTACCGACCACAAGGGGGGCACCAGACAGACATACTGTAGTTATGGTATTGAAAGAGGTGACAGCAAGGAGCACGTGGTAAGACACGGTGAGGGGGGACAAGGCACCCCAAGTTTTTATTACCCCCACCCCCCACCCTCGCAGGATCTGTTATGAGGTCTCTTGGGGTAGTTGTATTGAAAACAGATGCTTAAGACACTGAAGGGAAGGGGAATGTTGACAAGTGTCCCCCCCATTGTGTGGGTACTTTCTTGTGCGATACCCTCTTCTTCATTTACTCACCACAAAGGAGCAGCCACAAAATGACAATTGCTGTGATGGTAGTACTGAAAGGGGCTTTATAAGGTAGAGAACCAGAAGGAAGGCGAGCTTCAAGTGGCACTTGGAGGAATGGCCATCTGAGCACAGGTGGGCAACTAAGAAAGAAGGGGAAAAGTGGGTGAACAGGAAGCAGAGATGCCCGCTATGACAGCTGAGAGCATTCAAATTTGGTGAATAAGGCGGGTGGTTTGGGGAAGTAGATGAATGAGTCAGGGAGACGGCGCATGTGGCAATTGGTTGGATGTGGCATAGAGAATAATCATGGCATGCAAACTAGGCAGTAGTCCCTGAATTGGCAGCGTCTGCAGAGAGTTTGGGGTGCTCGACAAGTGACTTGTCCTCCTTGGATTGGGTATATAATCCACAGAGGGAAGGTCACAGCTTATAGTGAGGCAGATCGTGTATATCGAATTTAAAGAAGGGTAGTTTGAGTGTGCGGAGAGGGGCTGCACGGAGTGGTAAGTGGATAGGGTGCCGAGCAATGTGCATCCAACTGGTCACTGGAGGCTGGACAGTGGCAAAGCACCTGGGTTACTGGGAGAATTACAAAAGGAGGGCCGAAAGGAAGGGTGTTTATGGTCATTCAGATACTAGGACGGAACACTTGAGTGGCAATGAGATGGGGGTATTGAGAAGTCACAAATGGTGTCCCAGGGGTAGAGGTATGGGGATCAGATATTCCTGCTAGGGTGTAATGTGCCACCCTGCCCCTTTTTTTTGTGCAGCCTGGTTCCCTCTCTAGTTTCTCTCCATTGTCCTTCTATCCTGCAGATGATTAGAGCAAGCTTCCTAACGTTTTTCTTGGCCTCATATCCCCAATTATGTGCCTGACATGCCTGGCCTAAGGATACTCCCAAAGAGTATGCTACTTATATTCTGGGAAGAGCCTCACTAGTTCTGCCTATTTATGCAGCAACAAGGCAAATCTTACAACCTGCAAAGTTGGAAGCTTTGAGATGAAGTAAAGGTTTTTATTTTGTGGAAAATGCTCTTCTATGCTTCTTCTCTCATCTGAAGGCCATGGGCTCCTGTTCTTCTCTCACGTGTCCTTTCAAAGAGACAGATGACACACTCACCCAATCACTCAGCAAACATCTATGCTTTAACTCTGTCATCTTGCCGTTTTCCCTCCAAGTGCTCTCCCTTCCCCACAAATGCAGGATAATCTTTCCTCATTACTCATTCACTCGCTTATTGTAGTCCCCCGCTCCACAGGCCCAGCAAAGACCAAGAAAGACAAGCGGTACGTCAGCAAACAGATTTAACACTTCTCTCTTCTATTATGGTCATACTGCTGCCCTCTAGTAACACTACATGGCAACTGCAGCATGATGATGTGATTTTGAAGGGGGCTGTCCTATGCAAATAATGTCCTCCCATGCTTACTTTGGCCTGAGACATTCACAGGCTTCCATCATGATATGGCCTCCAACATATGGCTTTCAGCAGAATTTTAAGCTTGACAACTTGTCTTAGGCTAAAGCTTTTCCTACTCGAAGGTCGCTCATGGGAAAGCACCCTCATTTAGCAGGGTGCCAAATTGTCTGCAGTCTTCCTCTAAACAGAACATGGGCGTTCGTGGGCGTTCGGGGGCCTTGCTTGCTAGCTAACGACTGAGTGCTGGGTTGTTTAAAGACCCAGGGCCAGGCCAGGCCAGCTGCTGCAACAGGCATGATGCAGGCCCAATGAAGCACACGCCGGACTTTACCCTTTTCTGACTCTTGAAAACTTCAACATGTCTGTCTTCTGATTGCACCTAATAAAGGGAGTTTGACCAGCTCCAAACTTTGCCCATCATTTCGTGAGTGAGAGCTAACACTAGGCCAATATGCCTAGCCAGCAGCACAGGCACTATCCCCCTGATTACACAGCTCTGTTCACACCAAAATGAAAAATCCCCACCACTCAACCTATTTTACTATTTGTGGGAGGCTTATTTCTGCTCAGTTATAGCCCCTAGGCCACATTCGCCCTACGAAATGCCAAATTCAAAGACAAGAAATCAATAGATTGATAACTGAAGATAATGCTTTACCCATATTTCACCTACTAATGAAAAAGGGGGCTGCATGGGAGTCAGGAGAGAAAATATTTATAATTTTCAGGCACTGGTGCAAAAAAGAGTGTCTGAAATTGCTCCTGGTTTTTATAAAATCGAAATATTAGTTAATGGAAAAAAAAAGAAAAACATTTTTTTTTCCACCCATGGCGGGATTTGAACCCTCGGCCAGGGGAGCTTTCAGCATCAGAGGCAGATGACATTACCACTGAGCTATTGCTCCTTGCTGGTAATCAGGGATTCAGGAGCATCTATAAGCTACATACAGGCCCCCTAGTCTACATGACACACCATAGCCATGATATAGGGACTATTGGAAATAATACAAACATGGAAGCCCGTGTGGTCCAGTAGGTAAGTTCCTGCCTTCCACCCAGGCGACCAGGGTTCAAATCCCGGGTTCGGCACCAGATGACTGATGGCGGTGATGCAGAGGTAAGTCGGTAAGTAAAATGTGTGGAGGTGTGCCTGTCTGGTGATTGGTGGATGTAAGAGTGGTTGGTGTGTAAGGAGAGAAGCCTGAATGGTGGAGAACAGAGTGGTTGGAGTGTCTGGGCAGAGAGAGTGAGGTTCAGGCCCAGGCCGAGTGGGAGTAGAGTAGAGTAGAGGGGAGGAGCCACAGAGGGGGAGTGTGAATGGGCGGAGTAAAAAAGGAAAGCAGAGAGAGGGGGGGGCATAGTTCGGGGAGGAGCCTAGGGACAGGTGGTGGCATACAGCCTGGGGGAGGAGCCACAGAGGGGGAGTGTGAATGGGTGGAGTAAGAAAGGAAAGCAGAAAGAAGGGGGGGCATAGTTGGGGGGAGGAGCCTAGGGTGGTGGCATACAGCCTAGGAGGGACCAAGGGGAGGGGCATGTGTAGAGAGGGGTGGGGCCACAGAGGAAAGGGAGAAGTAGGCAGAGTCTGGGGCAATAGGTCAGGGGGCGGAGCATAGGGGAGTGAGCCCAACAAGGAAAGAGTACCCCTCCCCCTTCAGCAAACAGAGGGGGGGTGACCTGATAGGAGGGGCACTACGATAGTAGACCCCCAACATTTTATGACCGCTCCCTCCCCCTCCCCAAATACAGAGTGGGGGGGACAAATTTTGGGGAGCAGTGTAAAAAAGGGGTGTTGGGGTGCATTACAAAAGAGGGTGCTAGAAGGCACAGAATGATGTGGTTTGGCTTTGGGTGCGCTACCCATCATTTTTTCCCCCCCCCCCCCTTTTCCGGGGAGGGGGGGTGTACCCCAAAAGTATAGGGGCAACAGAGGGAACTTAGGGGAACAGCCTTAGGGCACTTTTTTATTACCGACCACAAGGGGGGCACCAGACAGACATACTGTAGTTATGGTATTGAAAGAGGTGACAGCAAGGAGCACGTGGTAAGACACGGTGAGGGGGGACAAGGCACCCCAAGTTTTTATTACCCCCACCCCCCACCCTCGCAGGATCTGTTATGAGGTCTCTTGGGGTAGTTGTATTGAAAACAGATGCTTAAGACACTGAAGGGAAGGGGAATGTTGACAAGTGTCCCCCCCATTGTGTGGGTACTTTCTTGTGCGATACCCTCTTCTTCATTTACTCACCACAAAGGAGCAGCCACAAAATGACAATTGCTGTGATGGTAGTACTGAAAGGGGCTTTATAAGGTAGAGAACCAGAAGGAAGGCGAGCTTCAAGTGGCACTTGGAGGAATGGCCATCTGAGCACAGGTGGGCAACTAAGAAAGAAGGGGAAAAGTGGGTGAACAGGAAGCAGAGATGCCCGCTATGACAGCTGAGAGCATTCAAATTTGGTGAATAAGGCGGGTGGTTTGGGGAAGTAGATGAATGAGTCAGGGAGACGGCGCATGTGGCAATTGGTTGGATGTGGCATAGAGAATAATCATGGCATGCAAACTAGGCAGTAGTCCCTGAATTGGCAGCGTCTGCAGAGAGTTTGGGGTGCTCGACAAGTGACTTGTCCTCCTTGGATTGGGTATATAATCCACAGAGGGAAGGTCACAGCTTATAGTGAGGCAGATCGTGTATATCGAATTTAAAGAAGGGTAGTTTGAGTGTGCGGAGAGGGGCTGCACGGAGTGGTAAGTGGATAGGTTGCCGAGCAATGTGCATCCAACTGGTCACTGGAGGCTGGACAGTGGCAAAGCACCTGGGTTACTGGGAGAATTACAAAAGGAGGGCCGAAAGGAAGGGTGTTTATGGTCATTCAGATACTAGGACGGAACACTTGAGTGGCAATGAGATGGGGGTATTGAGAAGTCACAAATGGTGTCCCAGGGGTAGAGGTATGGGGATCAGATATTCCTGCTAGGGTGTAATGTGCCACCCTGCCCCTTTTTTTTGTGCAGCCTGGTTCCCTCTCTAGTTTCTCTCCATTGTCCTTCTATCCTGCAGATGATTAGAGCAAGCTTCCTAACGTTTTTCTTGGCCTCATATCCCCAATTATGTGCCTGACATGCCTGGCCTAAGGATACTCCCAAAGAGTATGCTACTTATATTCTGGGAAGAGCCTCACTAGTTCTGCCTATTTATGCAGCAACAAGGCAAATCTTACAACCTGCAAAGTTGGAAGCTTTGAGATGAAGTAAAGGTTTTTATTTTGTGGAAAATGCTCTTCTATGCTTCTTCTCTCATCTGAAGGCCATGGGCTCCTGTTCTTCTCTCACGTGTCCTTTCAAAGAGACAGATGACACACTCACCCAATCACTCAGCAAACATCTATGCTTTAACTCTGTCATCTTGCCGTTTTCCCTCCAAGTGCTCTCCCTTCCCCACAAATGCAGGATAATCTTTCCTCATTACTCATTCACTCGCTTATTGTAGTCCCCCGCTCCACAGGCCCAGCAAAGACCAAGAAAGACAAGCGGTACGTCAGCAAACAGATTTAACACTTCTCTCTTCTATTATGGTCATACTGCTGCCCTCTAGTAACACTACATGGCAACTGCAGCATGATGATGTGATTTTGAAGGGGGCTGTCCTATGCAAATAATGTCCTCCCATGCTTACTTTGGCCTGAGACATTCACAGGCTTCCATCATGATATGGCCTCCAACATATGGCTTTCAGCAGAATTTTAAGCTTGACAACTTGTCTTAGGCTAAAGCTTTTCCTACTCGAAGGTCGCTCATGGGAAAGCACCCTCATTTAGCAGGGTGCCAAATTGTCTGCAGTCTTCCTCTAAACAGAACATGGGCGTTCGTGGGCGTTCGGGGGCCTTGCTTGCTAGCTAACGACTGAGTGCTGGGTTGTTTAAAGACCCAGGGCCAGGCCAGGCCAGCTGCTGCAACAGGCATGATGCAGGCCCAATGAAGCACACGCCGGACTTTACCCTTTTCTGACTCTTGAAAACTTCAACATGTCTGTCTTCTGATTGCACCTAATAAAGGGAGTTTGACCAGCTCCAAACTTTGCCCATCATTTCGTGAGTGAGAGCTAACACTAGGCCAATATGCCTAGCCAGCAGCACAGGCACTATCCCCCTGATTACACAGCTCTGTTCACACCAAAATGAAAAATCCCCACCACTCAACCTATTTTACTATTTGTGGGAGGCTTATTTCTGCTCAGTTATAGCCCCTAGGCCACATTCGCCCTACGAAATGCCAAATTCAAAGACAAGAAATCAATAGATTGATAACTGAAGATAATGCTTTACCCATATTTCACCTACTAATGAAAAAGGGGGCTGCATGGGAGTCAGGAGAGAAAATATTTATAATTTTCAGGCACTGGTGCAAAAAAGAGTGTCTGAAATTGCTCCTGGTTTTTATAAAATCGAAATATTAGTTAATGGAAAAAAAAAGAAAAACATTTTTTTTTCCACCCATGGCGGGATTTGAACCCTCGGCCAGGGGAGCTTTCAGCATCAGAGGCAGATGACATTACCACTGAGCTATTGCTCCTTGCTGGTAATCAGGGATTCAGGAGCATCTATAAGCTACATACAGGCCCCCTAGTCTACATGACACACCATAGCCATGATATAGGGACTATTGGAAATAATACAAACATGGAAGCCCGTGTGGTCCAGTGGGTAAGTTCCTGCCTTCCACCCAGGCGACCAGGGTTCAAATCCCGGGTTCGGCACCAGATGACTGATGGCGGTGATGCAGAGGTAAGTCGGTAAGTAAAATGTGTGGAGGTGTGCCTGTCTGGTGATTGGTGGATGTAAGAGTGGTTGGTGTGTAAGGAGAGAAGCCTGAATGGTGGAGAACAGAGTGGTTGGAGTGTCTGGGCAGAGAGAGTGAGGTTCAGGCCCAGGCCGAGTGGGAGTAGAGGGGAGGAGCCACAGAGGGGGAGTGTGAATGGGCGGAGTAAAAAAGGAAAGCAGAGAGAGGGGGGGGCATAGTTCGGGGAGGAGCCTAGGGACAGGTGGTGGCATACAGCCTGGGGGAGGAGCCACAGAGGGGGAGTGTGAATGGGTGGAGTAAGAAAGGAAAGCAGAAAGAAGGGGGGGCATAGTTGGGGGGAGGAGCCTAGGGTGGTGGCATACAGCCTAGGAGGGACCAAGGGGAGGGGCATGTGTAGAGAGGGGTGGGGCCACAGAGGAAAGGGAGAAGTAGGCAGAGTCTGGGGCAATAGGTCAGGGGGCGGAGCATAGGGGAGTGAGCCCAACAAGGAAAGAGTACCCCTCCCCCTTCAGCAAACAGAGGGGGGGTGACCTGATAGGAGGGGCACTACGATAGTAGACCCCCAACATTTTATGACCGCTCCCTCCCCCTCCCCAAATACAGAGTGGGGGGGACAAATTTTGGGGAGCAGTGTAAAAAAGGGGTGTTGGGGTGCATTACAAAAGAGGGTGCTAGAAGGCACAGAATGATGTGGTTTGGCTTTGGGTGCGCTACCCATCATTTTTTTTTGCCCCCCCCCTTTTCCGGGGAGAGGGGGTGTACCCCAAAAGTATAGGGGCAACAGAGGGAACTTAGGGGAACAGCCTTAGGGCACTTTTTTATTACCGACCACAAGGGGGGCACCAGACAGACATACTGTAGTTATGGTATTGAAAGAGGTGACAGCAAGGAGCACGTGGTAAGACACGGTGAGGGGGGACAAGGCACCCCAAGTTTTTATTACCCCCACCCCCCACCCTCGCAGGATCTGTTATGAGGTCTCTTGGGGTAGTTGTATTGAAAACAGATGCTTAAGACACTGAAGGGAAGGGGAATGTTGACAAGTGTCCCCCCCATTGTGTGGGTACTTTCTTGTGCGATACCCTCTTCTTCATTTACTCACCACAAAGGAGCAGCCACAAAATGACAATTGCTGTGATGGTAGTACTGAAAGGGGCTTTATAAGGTAGAGAACCAGAAGGAAGGCGAGCTTCAAGTGGCACTTGGAGGAATGGCCATCTGAGCACAGGTGGGCAACTAAGAAAGAAGGGGAAAAGTGGGTGAACAGGAAGCAGAGATGCCCGCTATGACAGCTGAGAGCATTCAAATTTGGTGAATAAGGCGGGTGGTTTGGGGAAGTAGATGAATGAGTCAGGGAGACGGCGCATGTGGCAATTGGTTGGATGTGGCATAGAGAATAATCATGGCATGCAAACTAGGCAGTAGTCCCTGAATTGGCAGCGTCTGCAGAGAGTTTGGGGTGCTCGACAAGTGACTTGTCCTCCTTGGATTGGGTATATAATCCACAGAGGGAAGGTCACAGCTTATAGTGAGGCAGATCGTGTATATCGAATTTAAAGAAGGGTAGTTTGAGTGTGCGGAGAGGGGCTGCACGGAGTGGTAAGTGGATAGGGTGCCGAGCAATGTGCATCCAACTGGTCACTGGAGGCTGGACAGTGGCAAAGCACCTGGGTTACTGGGAGAATTACAAAAGGAGGGCCGAAAGGAAGGGTGTTTATGGTCATTCAGATACTAGGACGGAACACTTGAGTGGCAATGAGATGGGGGTATTGAGAAGTCACAAATGGTGTCCCAGGGGTAGAGGTATGGGGATCAGATATTCCTGCTAGGGTGTAATGTGCCACCCTGCCCCTTTTTTTTGTGCAGCCTGGTTCCCTCTCTAGTTTCTCTCCATTGTCCTTCTATCCTGCAGATGATTAGAGCAAGCTTCCTAACGTTTTTCTTGGCCTCATATCCCCAATTATGTGCCTGACATGCCTGGCCTAAGGATACTCCCAAAGAGTATGCTACTTATATTCTGGGAAGAGCCTCACTAGTTCTGCCTATTTATGCAGCAACAAGGCAAATCTTACAACCTGCAAAGTTGGAAGCTTTGAGATGAAGTAAAGGTTTTTATTTTGTGGAAAATGCTCTTCTATGCTTCTTCTCTCATCTGAAGGCCATGGGCTCCTGTTCTTCTCTCACGTGTCCTTTCAAAGAGACAGATGACACACTCACCCAATCACTCAGCAAACATCTATGCTTTAACTCTGTCATCTTGCCGTTTTCCCTCCAAGTGCTCTCCCTTCCCCACAAATGCAGGATAATCTTTCCTCATTACTCATTCACTCGCTTATTGTAGTCCCCCGCTCCACAGGCCCAGCAAAGACCAAGAAAGACAAGCGGTACGTCAGCAAACAGATTTAACACTTCTCTCTTCTATTATGGTCATACTGCTGCCCTCTAGTAACACTACATGGCAACTGCAGCATGATGATGTGATTTTGAAGGGGGCTGTCCTATGCAAATAATGTCCTCCCATGCTTACTTTGGCCTGAGACATTCACAGGCTTCCATCATGATATGGCCTCCAACATATGGCTTTCAGCAGAATTTTAAGCTTGACAACTTGTCTTAGGCTAAAGCTTTTCCTACTCGAAGGTCGCTCATGGGAAAGCACCCTCATTTAGCAGGGTGCCAAATTGTCTGCAGTCTTCCTCTAAACAGAACATGGGCGTTCGTGGGCGTTCGGGGGCCTTGCTTGCTAGCTAACGACTGAGTGCTGGGTTGTTTAAAGACCCAGGGCCAGGCCAGGCCAGCTGCTGCAACAGGCATGATGCAGGCCCAATGAAGCACACGCCGGACTTTACCCTTTTCTGACTCTTGAAAACTTCAACATGTCTGTCTTCTGATTGCACCTAATAAAGGGAGTTTGACCAGCTCCAAACTTTGCCCATCATTTCGTGAGTGAGAGCTAACACTAGGCCAATATGCCTAGCCAGCAGCACAGGCACTATCCCCCTGATTACACAGCTCTGTTCACACCAAAATGAAAAATCCCCACCACTCAACCTATTTTACTATTTGTGGGAGGCTTATTTCTGCTCAGTTATAGCCCCTAGGCCACATTCGCCCTACGAAATGCCAAATTCAAAGACAAGAAATCAATAGATTGATAACTGAAGATAATGCTTTACCCATATTTCACCTACTAATGAAAAAGGGGGCTGCATGGGAGTCAGGAGAGAAAATATTTATAATTTTCAGGCACTGGTGCAAAAAAGAGTGTCTGAAATTGCTCCTGGTTTTTATAAAATCGAAATATTAGTTAATGGAAAAAAAAAGAAAAACATTTTTTTTTCCACCCATGGCGGGATTTGAACCCTCGGCCAGGGGAGCTTTCAGCATCAGAGGCAGATGACATTACCACTGAGCTATTGCTCCTTGCTGGTAATCAGGGATTCAGGAGCATCTATAAGCTACATACAGGCCCCCTAGTCTACATGACACACCATAGCCATGATATAGGGACTATTGGAAATAATACAAACATGGAAGCCCGTGTGGTCCAGTGGGTAAGTTCCTGCCTTCCACCCAGGCGACCAGGGTTCAAATCCCGGGTTCGGCACCAGATGACTGATGGCGGTGATGCAGAGGTAAGTCGGTAAGTAAAATGTGTGGAGGTGTGCCTGTCTGGTGATTGGTGGATGTAAGAGTGGTTGGTGTGTAAGGAGAGAAGCCTGAATGGTGGAGAACAGAGTGGTTGGAGTGTCTGGGCAGAGAGAGTGAGGTTCAGGCCCAGGCCGAGTGGGAGTAGAGTAGAGTAGAGGGGAGGAGCCACAGAGGGGGAGTGTGAATGGGTGGAGTAAAAAAGGAAAGCAGAGAGAGGGGGGGGGCATAGTTCGGGGAGGAGCCTAGGGACAGGTGGTGGCATACAGCCTGGGGGAGGAGCCACAGAGGGGGAGTGTGAATGGGTGGAGTAAGAAAGGAAAGCAGAAAGAAGGGGGGGCATAGTTGGGGGGAGGAGCCTAGGGTGGTGGCATACAGCCTAGGAGGGACCAAGGGGAGGGGCATGTGTAGAGAGGGGTGGGGCCACAGAGGAAAGGGAGAAGTAGGCAGAGTCTGGGGCAATAGGTCAGGGGGCGGAGCATAGGGGAGTGAGCCCAACAAGGAAAGAGTACCCCTCCCCCTTCAGCAAACAGAGGGGGGGTGACCTGATAGGAGGGGCACTACGATAGTAGACCCCCAACATTTTATGACCGCTCCCTCCCCCTCCCCAAATACAGAGTGGGGGGGACAAATTTTGGGGAGCAGTGTAAAAAAGGGGTGTTGGGGTGCATTACAAAAGAGGGTGCTAGAAGGCACAGAATGATGTGGTTTGGCTTTGGGTGCGCTACCCATCATTTTTTTTTGCCCCCCCCCTTTTCCGGGGAGAGGGGGTGTACCCCAAAAGTATAGGGGCAACAGAGGGAACTTAGGGGAACAGCCTTAGGGCACTTTTTTATTACCGACCACAAGGGGGGCACCAGACAGACATACTGTAGTTATGGTATTGAAAGAGGTGACAGCAAGGAGCACGTGGTAAGACACGGTGAGGGGGGACAAGGCACCCCAAGTTTTTATTACCCCCACCCCCCACCCTCGCAGGATCTGTTATGAGGTCTCTTGGGGTAGTTGTATTGAAAACAGATGCTTAAGACACTGAAGGGAAGGGGAATGTTGACAAGTGTCCCCCCCATTGTGTGGGTACTTTCTTGTGCGATACCCTCTTCTTCATTTACTCACCACAAAGGAGCAGCCACAAAATGACAATTGCTGTGATGGTAGTACTGAAAGGGGCTTTATAAGGTAGAGAACCAGAAGGAAGGCGAGCTTCAAGTGGCACTTGGAGGAATGGCCATCTGAGCACAGGTGGGCAACTAAGAAAGAAGGGGAAAAGTGGGTGAACAGGAAGCAGAGATGCCCGCTATGACAGCTGAGAGCATTCAAATTTGGTGAATAAGGCGGGTGGTTTGGGGAAGTAGATGAATGAGTCAGGGAGACGGCGCATGTGGCAATTGGTTGGATGTGGCATAGAGAATAATCATGGCATGCAAACTAGGCAGTAGTCCCTGAATTGGCAGCGTCTGCAGAGAGTTTGGGGTGCTCGACAAGTGACTTGTCCTCCTTGGATTGGGTATATAATCCACAGAGGGAAGGTCACAGCTTATAGTGAGGCAGATCGTGTATATCGAATTTAAAGAAGGGTAGTTTGAGTGTGCGGAGAGGGGCTGCACGGAGTGGTAAGTGGATAGGGTGCCGAGCAATGTGCATCCAACTGGTCACTGGAGGCTGGACAGTGGCAAAGCACCTGGGTTACTGGGAGAATTACAAAAGGAGGGCCGAAAGGAAGGGTGTTTATGGTCATTCAGATACTAGGACGGAACACTTGAGTGGCAATGAGATGGGGGTATTGAGAAGTCACAAATGGTGTCCCAGGGGTAGAGGTATGGGGATCAGATATTCCTGCTAGGGTGTAATGTGCCACCCTGCCCCTTTTTTTTGTGCAGCCTGGTTCCCTCTCTAGTTTCTCTCCATTGTCCTTCTATCCTGCAGATGATTAGAGCAAGCTTCCTAACGTTTTTCTTGGCCTCATATCCCCAATTATGTGCCTGACATGCCTGGCCTAAGGATACTCCCAAAGAGTATGCTACTTATATTCTGGGAAGAGCCTCACTAGTTCTGCCTATTTATGCAGCAACAAGGCAAATCTTACAACCTGCAAAGTTGGAAGCTTTGAGATGAAGTAAAGGTTTTTATTTTGTGGAAAATGCTCTTCTATGCTTCTTCTCTCATCTGAAGGCCATGGGCTCCTGTTCTTCTCTCACGTGTCCTTTCAAAGAGACAGATGACACACTCACCCAATCACTCAGCAAACATCTATGCTTTAACTCTGTCATCTTGCCGTTTTCCCTCCAAGTGCTCTCCCTTCCCCACAAATGCAGGATAATCTTTCCTCATTACTCATTCACTCGCTTATTGTAGTCCCCCGCTCCACAGGCCCAGCAAAGACCAAGAAAGACAAGCGGTACGTCAGCAAACAGATTTAACACTTCTCTCTTCTATTATGGTCATACTGCTGCCCTCTAGTAACACTACATGGCAACTGCAGCATGATGATGTGATTTTGAAGGGGGCTGTCCTATGCAAATAATGTCCTCCCATGCTTACTTTGGCCTGAGACATTCACAGGCTTCCATCATGATATGGCCTCCAACATATGGCTTTCAGCAGAATTTTAAGCTTGACAACTTGTCTTAGGCTAAAGCTTTTCCTACTCGAAGGTCGCTCATGGGAAAGCACCCTCATTTAGCAGGGTGCCAAATTGTCTGCAGTCTTCCTCTAAACAGAACATGGGCGTTCGTGGGCGTTCGGGGGCCTTGCTTGCTAGCTAACGACTGAGTGCTGGGTTGTTTAAAGACCCAGGGCCAGGCCAGGCCAGCTGCTGCAACAGGCATGATGCAGGCCCAATGAAGCACACGCCGGACTTTACCCTTTTCTGACTCTTGAAAACTTCAACATGTCTGTCTTCTGATTGCACCTAATAAAGGGAGTTTGACCAGCTCCAAACTTTGCCCATCATTTCGTGAGTGAGAGCTAACACTAGGCCAATATGCCTAGCCAGCAGCACAGGCACTATCCCCCTGATTACACAGCTCTGTTCACACCAAAATGAAAAATCCCCACCACTCAACCTATTTTACTATTTGTGGGAGGCTTATTTCTGCTCAGTTATAGCCCCTAGGCCACATTCGCCCTACGAAATGCCAAATTCAAAGACAAGAAATCAATAGATTGATAACTGAAGATAATGCTTTACCCATATTTCACCTACTAATGAAAAAGGGGGCTGCATGGGAGTCAGGAGAGAAAATATTTATAATTTTCAGGCACTGGTGCAAAAAAGAGTGTCTGAAATTGCTCCTGGTTTTTATAAAATCGAAATATTAGTTAATGGAAAAAAAAAGAAAAACATTTTTTTTTCCACCCATGGCGGGATTTGAACCCTCGGCCAGGGGAGCTTTCAGCATCAGAGGCAGATGACATTACCACTGAGCTATTGCTCCTTGCTGGTAATCAGGGATTCAGGAGCATCTATAAGCTACATACAGGCCCCCTAGTCTACATGACACACCATAGCCATGATATAGGGACTATTGGAAATAATACAAACATGGAAGCCCGTGTGGTCCAGTGGGTAAGTTCCTGCCTTCCACCCAGGCGACCAGGGTTCAAATCCCGGGTTCGGCACCAGATGACTGATGGCGGTGATGCAGAGGTAAGTCGGTAAGTAAAATGTGTGGAGGTGTGCCTGTCTGGTGATTGGTGGATGTAAGAGTGGTTGGTGTGTAAGGAGAGAAGCCTGAATGGTGGAGAACAGAGTGGTTGGAGTGTCTGGGCAGAGAGAGTGAGGTTCAGGCCCAGGCCAAGTGGGAGTAGAGTAGAGTAGAGGGGAGGAGCCACAGAGGGGGAGTGTGAATGGGTGGAGTAAAAAAGGAAAGCAGAGAGAGGGGGGGGGCATAGTTCGGGGAGGAGCCTAGGGACAGGTGGTGGCATACAGCCTGGGGGAGGAGCCACAGAGGGGGAGTGTGAATGGGTGGAGTAAGAAAGGAAAGCAGAAAGAAGGGGGGGCATAGTTGGGGGGAGGAGCCTAGGGTGGTGGCATACAGCCTAGGAGGGACCAAGGGGAGGGGCATGTGTAGAGAGGGGTGGGGCCACAGAGGAAAGGGAGAAGTAGGCAGAGTCTGGGGCAATAGGTCAGGGGGCGGAGCATAGGGGAGTGAGCCCAACAAGGAAAGAGTACCCCTCCCCCTTCAGCAAACAGAGGGGGGGTGACCTGATAGGAGGGGCACTACGATAGTAGACCCCCAACATTTTATGACCGCTCCCTCCCCCTCCCCAAATACAGAGTGGGGGGGACAAATTTTGGGGAGCAGTGTAAAAAAGGGGTGTTGGGGTGCATTACAAAAGAGGGTGCTAGAAGGCACAGAATGATGTGGTTTGGCTTTGGGTGCGCTACCCATCATTTTTTTTTGCCCCCCCCCCTTTTCCGGGGAGAGGGGGTGTACCCCAAAAGTATAGGGGCAACAGAGGGAACTTAGGGGAACAGCCTTAGGGCACTTTTTTATTACCGACCACAAGGGGGGCACCAGACAGACATACTGTAGTTATGGTATTGAAAGAGGTGACAGCAAGGAGCACGTGGTAAGACACGGTGAGGGGGGACAAGGCACCCCAAGTTTTTATTACCCCCACCCCCCACCCTCGCAGGATCTGTTATGAGGTCTCTTGGGGTAGTTGTATTGAAAACAGATGCTTAAGACACTGAAGGGAAGGGGAATGTTGACAAGTGTCCCCCCCATTGTGTGGGTACTTTCTTGTGCGATACCCTCTTCTTCATTTACTCACCACAAAGGAGCAGCCACAAAATGACAATTGCTGTGATGGTAGTACTGAAAGGGGCTTTATAAGGTAGAGAACCAGAAGGAAGGCGAGCTTCAAGTGGCACTTGGAGGAATGGCCATCTGAGCACAGGTGGGCAACTAAGAAAGAAGGGGAAAAGTGGGTGAACAGGAAGCAGAGATGCCCGCTATGACAGCTGAGAGCATTCAAATTTGGTGAATAAGGCGGGTGGTTTGGGGAAGTAGATGAATGAGTCAGGGAGACGGCGCATGTGGCAATTGGTTGGATGTGGCATAGAGAATAATCATGGCATGCAAACTAGGCAGTAGTCCCTGAATTGGCAGCGTCTGCAGAGAGTTTGGGGTGCTCGACAAGTGACTTGTCCTCCTTGGATTGGGTATATAATCCACAGAGGGAAGGTCACAGCTTATAGTGAGGCAGATCGTGTATATCGAATTTAAAGAAGGGTAGTTTGAGTGTGCGGAGAGGGGCTGCACGGAGTGGTAAGTGGATAGGGTGCCGAGCAATGTGCATCCAACTGGTCACTGGAGGCTGGACAGTGGCAAAGCACCTGGGTTACTGGGAGAATTACAAAAGGAGGGCCGAAAGGAAGGGTGTTTATGGTCATTCAGATACTAGGACGGAACACTTGAGTGGCAATGAGATGGGGGTATTGAGAAGTCACAAATGGTGTCCCAGGGGTAGAGGTATGGGGATCAGATATTCCTGCTAGGGTGTAATGTGCCACCCTGCCCCTTTTTTTTGTGCAGCCTGGTTCCCTCTCTAGTTTCTCTCCATTGTCCTTCTATCCTGCAGATGATTAGAGCAAGCTTCCTAACGTTTTTCTTGGCCTCATATCCCCAATTATGTGCCTGACATGCCTGGCCTAAGGATACTCCCAAAGAGTATGCTACTTATATTCTGGGAAGAGCCTCACTAGTTCTGCCTATTTATGCAGCAACAAGGCAAATCTTACAACCTGCAAAGTTGGAAGCTTTGAGATGAAGTAAAGGTTTTTATTTTGTGGAAAATGCTCTTCTATGCTTCTTCTCTCATCTGAAGGCCATGGGCTCCTGTTCTTCTCTCACGTGTCCTTTCAAAGAGACAGATGACACACTCACCCAATCACTCAGCAAACATCTATGCTTTAACTCTGTCATCTTGCCGTTTTCCCTCCAAGTGCTCTCCCTTCCCCACAAATGCAGGATAATCTTTCCTCATTACTCATTCACTCGCTTATTGTAGTCCCCCGCTCCACAGGCCCAGCAAAGACCAAGAAAGACAAGCGGTACGTCAGCAAACAGATTTAACACTTCTCTCTTCTATTATGGTCATACTGCTGCCCTCTAGTAACACTACATGGCAACTGCAGCATGATGATGTGATTTTGAAGGGGGCTGTCCTATGCAAATAATGTCCTCCCATGCTTACTTTGGCCTGAGACATTCACAGGCTTCCATCATGATATGGCCTCCAACATATGGCTTTCAGCAGAATTTTAAGCTTGACAACT
The DNA here is from genome assembly GCF_031143425.1 of Pleurodeles waltl. NCBI lineage: Eukaryota > Metazoa > Chordata > Amphibia > Caudata > Salamandridae > Pleurodeles > Pleurodeles waltl. The sequence continues at coordinate 541,063,722 of NC_090443.1, read as the reverse complement.
TGTCTTAGGCTAAAGCTTTTCCTACTCGAAGGTCGCTCATGGGAAAGCACCCTCATTTAGCAGGGTGCCAAATTGTCTGCAGTCTTCCTCTAAACAGAACATGGGCGTTCGTGGGCGTTCGGGGGCCTTGCTTGCTAGCTAACGACTGAGTGCTGGGTTGTTTAAAGACCCAGGGCCAGGCCAGGCCAGCTGCTGCAACAGGCATGATGCAGGCCCAATGAAGCACACGCCGGACTTTACCCTTTTCTGACTCTTGAAAACTTCAACATGTCTGTCTTCTGATTGCACCTAATAAAGGGAGTTTGACCAGCTCCAAACTTTGCCCATCATTTCGTGAGTGAGAGCTAACACTAGGCCAATATGCCTAGCCAGCAGCACAGGCACTATCCCCCTGATTACACAGCTCTGTTCACACCAAAATGAAAAATCCCCACCACTCAACCTATTTTACTATTTGTGGGAGGCTTATTTCTGCTCAGTTATAGCCCCTAGGCCACATTCGCCCTACGAAATGCCAAATTCAAAGACAAGAAATCAATAGATTGATAACTGAAGATAATGCTTTACCCATATTTCACCTACTAATGAAAAAGGGGGCTGCATGGGAGTCAGGAGAGAAAATATTTATAATTTTCAGGCACTGGTGCAAAAAAGAGTGTCTGAAATTGCTCCTGGTTTTTATAAAATCGAAATATTAGTTAATGGAAAAAAAAAGAAAAACATTTTTTTTTCCACCCATGGCGGGATTTGAACCCTCGGCCAGGGGAGCTTTCAGCATCAGAGGCAGATGACATTACCACTGAGCTATTGCTCCTTGCTGGTAATCAGGGATTCAGGAGCATCTATAAGCTACATACAGGCCCCCTAGTCTACATGACACACCATAGCCATGATATAGGGACTATTGGAAATAATACAAACATGGAAGCCCGTGTGGTCCAGTGGGTAAGTTCCTGCCTTCCACCCAGGCGACCAGGGTTCAAATCCCGGGTTCGGCACCAGATGACTGATGGCGGTGATGCAGAGGTAAGTCGGTAAGTAAAATGTGTGGAGGTGTGCCTGTCTGGTGATTGGTGGATGTAAGAGTGGTTGGTGTGTAAGGAGAGAAGCCTGAATGGTGGAGAACAGAGTGGTTGGAGTGTCTGGGCAGAGAGAGTGAGGTTCAGGCCCAGGCCGAGTGGGAGTAGAGGGGAGGAGCCACAGAGGGGGAGTGTGAATGGGCGGAGTAAAAAAGGAAAGCAGAGAGAGGGGGGGGCATAGTTCGGGGAGGAGCCTAGGGACAGGTGGTGGCATACAGCCTGGGGGAGGAGCCACAGAGGGGGAGTGTGAATGGGTGGAGTAAGAAAGGAAAGCAGAAAGAAGGGGGGGCATAGTTGGGGGGAGGAGCCTAGGGTGGTGGCATACAGCCTAGGAGGGACCAAGGGGAGGGGCATGTGTAGAGAGGGGTGGGGCCACAGAGGAAAGGGAGAAGTAGGCAGAGTCTGGGGCAATAGGTCAGGGGGCGGAGCATAGGGGAGTGAGCCCAACAAGGAAAGAGTACCCCTCCCCCTTCAGCAAACAGAGGGGGGGTGACCTGATAGGAGGGGCACTACGATAGTAGACCCCCAACATTTTATGACCGCTCCCTCCCCCTCCCCAAATACAGAGTGGGGGGGACAAATTTTGGGGAGCAGTGTAAAAAAGGGGTGTTGGGGTGCATTACAAAAGAGGGTGCTAGAAGGCACAGAATGATGTGGTTTGGCTTTGGGTGCGCTACCCATCATTTTTTTTTGCCCCCCCCCCTTTTCCGGGGAGAGGGGGTGTACCCCAAAAGTATAGGGGCAACAGAGGGAACTTAGGGGAACAGCCTTAGGGCACTTTTTTATTACCGACCACAAGGGGGGCACCAGACAGACATACTGTAGTTATGGTATTGAAAGAGGTGACAGCAAGGAGCACGTGGTAAGACACGGTGAGGGGGGACAAGGCACCCCAAGTTTTTATTACCCCCACCCCCCACCCTCGCAGGATCTGTTATGAGGTCTCTTGGGGTAGTTGTATTGAAAACAGATGCTTAAGACACTGAAGGGAAGGGGAATGTTGACAAGTGTCCCCCCCATTGTGTGGGTACTTTCTTGTGCGATACCCTCTTCTTCATTTACTCACCACAAAGGAGCAGCCACAAAATGACAATTGCTGTGATGGTAGTACTGAAAGGGGCTTTATAAGGTAGAGAACCAGAAGGAAGGCGAGCTTCAAGTGGCACTTGGAGGAATGGCCATCTGAGCACAGGTGGGCAACTAAGAAAGAAGGGGAAAAGTGGGTGAACAGGAAGCAGAGATGCCCGCTATGACAGCTGAGAGCATTCAAATTTGGTGAATAAGGCGGGTGGTTTGGGGAAGTAGATGAATGAGTCAGGGAGACGGCGCATGTGGCAATTGGTTGGATGTGGCATAGAGAATAATCATGGCATGCAAACTAGGCAGTAGTCCCTGAATTGGCAGCGTCTGCAGAGAGTTTGGGGTGCTCGACAAGTGACTTGTCCTCCTTGGATTGGGTATATAATCCACAGAGGGAAGGTCACAGCTTATAGTGAGGCAGATCGTGTATATCGAATTTAAAGAAGGGTAGTTTGAGTGTGCGGAGAGGGGCTGCACGGAGTGGTAAGTGGATAGGGTGCCGAGCAATGTGCATCCAACTGGTCACTGGAGGCTGGACAGTGGCAAAGCACCTGGGTTACTGGGAGAATTACAAAAGGAGGGCCGAAAGGAAGGGTGTTTATGGTCATTCAGATACTAGGACGGAACACTTGAGTGGCAATGAGATGGGGGTATTGAGAAGTCACAAATGGTGTCCCAGGGGTAGAGGTATGGGGATCAGATATTCCTGCTAGGGTGTAATGTGCCACCCTGCCCCTTTTTTTTGTGCAGCCTGGTTCCCTCTCTAGTTTCTCTCCATTGTCCTTCTATCCTGCAGATGATTAGAGCAAGCTTCCTAACGTTTTTCTTGGCCTCATATCCCCAATTATGTGCCTGACATGCCTGGCCTAAGGATACTCCCAAAGAGTATGCTACTTATATTCTGGGAAGAGCCTCACTAGTTCTGCCTATTTATGCAGCAACAAGGCAAATCTTACAACCTGCAAAGTTGGAAGCTTTGAGATGAAGTAAAGGTTTTTATTTTGTGGAAAATGCTCTTCTATGCTTCTTCTCTCATCTGAAGGCCATGGGCTCCTGTTCTTCTCTCACGTGTCCTTTCAAAGAGACAGATGACACACTCACCCAATCACTCAGCAAACATCTATGCTTTAACTCTGTCATCTTGCCGTTTTCCCTCCAAGTGCTCTCCCTTCCCCACAAATGCAGGATAATCTTTCCTCATTACTCATTCACTCGCTTATTGTAGTCCCCCGCTCCACAGGCCCAGCAAAGACCAAGAAAGACAAGCGGTACGTCAGCAAACAGATTTAACACTTCTCTCTTCTATTATGGTCATACTGCTGCCCTCTAGTAACACTACATGGCAACTGCAGCATGATGATGTGATTTTGAAGGGGGCTGTCCTATGCAAATAATGTCCTCCCATGCTTACTTTGGCCTGAGACATTCACAGGCTTCCATCATGATATGGCCTCCAACATATTGCTTTCAGCAGAATTTTAAGCTTGACAACTTGTCTTAGGCTAAAGCTTTTCCTACTCGAAGGTCGCTCATGGGAAAGCACCCTCATTTAGCAGGGTGCCAAATTGTCTGCAGTCTTCCTCTAAACAGAACATGGGCGTTCGTGGGCGTTCGGGGGCCTTGCTTGCTAGCTAACGACTGAGTGCTGGGTTGTTTAAAGACCCAGGGCCAGGCCAGGCCAGCTGCTGCAACAGGCATGATGCAGGCCCAATGAAGCACACGCCGGACTTTACCCTTTTCTGACTCTTGAAAACTTCAACATGTCTGTCTTCTGATTGCACCTAATAAAGGGAGTTTGACCAGCTCCAAACTTTGCCCATCATTTCGTGAGTGAGAGCTAACACTAGGCCAATATGCCTAGCCAGCAGCACAGGCACTATCCCCCTGATTACACAGCTCTGTTCACACCAAAATGAAAAATCCCCACCACTCAACCTATTTTACTATTTGTGGGAGGCTTATTTCTGCTCAGTTATAGCCCCTAGGCCACATTCGCCCTACGAAATGCCAAATTCAAAGACAAGAAATCAATAGATTGATAACTGAAGATAATGCTTTACCCATATTTCACCTACTAATGAAAAAGGGGGCTGCATGGGAGTCAGGAGAGAAAATATTTATAATTTTCAGGCACTGGTGCAAAAAAGAGTGTCTGAAATTGCTCCTGGTTTTTATAAAATCGAAATATTAGTTAATGGAAAAAAAAAGAAAAACATTTTTTTTTCCACCCATGGCGGGATTTGAACCCTCGGCCAGGGGAGCTTTCAGCATCAGAGGCAGATGACATTACCACTGAGCTATTGCTCCTTGCTGGTAATCAGGGATTCAGGAGCATCTATAAGCTACATACAGGCCCCCTAGTCTACATGACACACCATAGCCATGATATAGGGACTATTGGAAATAATACAAACATGGAAGCCCGTGTGGTCCAGTGGGTAAGTTCCTGCCTTCCACCCAGGCGACCAGGGTTCAAATCCCGGGTTCGGCACCAGATGACTGATGGCGGTGATGCAGAGGTAAGTCGGTAAGTAAAATGTGTGGAGGTGTGCCTGTCTGGTGATTGGTGGATGTAAGAGTGGTTGGTGTGTAAGGAGAGAAGCCTGAATGGTGGAGAACAGAGTGGTTGGAGTGTCTGGGCAGAGAGAGTGAGGTTCAGGCCCAGGCCGAGTGGGAGTAGAGGGGAGGAGCCACAGAGGGGGAGTGTGAATGGGCGGAGTAAAAAAGGAAAGCAGAGAGAGGGGGGGGGCATAGTTCGGGGAGGAGCCTAGGGACAGGTGGTGGCATACAGCCTGGGGGAGGAGCCACAGAGGGGGAGTGTGAATGGGTGGAGTAAGAAAGGAAAGCAGAAAGAAGGGGGGGCATAGTTGGGGGGAGGAGCCTAGGGTGGTGGCATACAGCCTAGGAGGGACCAAGGGGAGGGGCATGTGTAGAGAGGGGTGGGGCCACAGAGGAAAGGGAGAAGTAGGCAGAGTCTGGGGCAATAGGTCAGGGGGCGGAGCATAGGGGAGTGAGCCCAACAAGGAAAGAGTACCCCTCCCCCTTCAGCAAACAGAGGGGGGGTGACCTGATAGGAGGGGCACTACGATAGTAGACCCCCAACATTTTATGACCGCTCCCTCCCCCTCCCCAAATACAGAGTGGGGGGGACAAATTTTGGGGAGCAGTGTAAAAAAGGGGTGTTGGGGTGCATTACAAAAGAGGGTGCTAGAAGGCACAGAATGATGTGGTTTGGCTTTGGGTGCGCTACCCATCATTTTTTTTTGCCCCCCCCCCTTTTCCGGGGAGAGGGGGTGTACCCCAAAAGTATAGGGGCAACAGAGGGAACTTAGGGGAACAGCCTTAGGGCACTTTTTTATTACCGACCACAAGGGGGGCACCAGACAGACATACTGTAGTTATGGTATTGAAAGAGGTGACAGCAAGGAGCACGTGGTAAGACACGGTGAGGGGGGACAAGGCACCCCAAGTTTTTATTACCCCCACCCCCCACCCTCGCAGGATCTGTTATGAGGTCTCTTGGGGTAGTTGTATTGAAAACAGATGCTTAAGACACTGAAGGGAAGGGGAATGTTGACAAGTGTCCCCCCCATTGTGTGGGTACTTTCTTGTGCGATACCCTCTTCTTCATTTACTCACCACAAAGGAGCAGCCACAAAATGACAATTGCTGTGATGGTAGTACTGAAAGGGGCTTTATAAGGTAGAGAACCAGAAGGAAGGCGAGCTTCAAGTGGCACTTGGAGGAATGGCCATCTGAGCACAGGTGGGCAACTAAGAAAGAAGGGGAAAAGTGGGTGAACAGGAAGCAGAGATGCCCGCTATGACAGCTGAGAGCATTCAAATTTGGTGAATAAGGCGGGTGGTTTGGGGAAGTAGATGAATGAGTCAGGGAGACGGCGCATGTGGCAATTGGTTGGATGTGGCATAGAGAATAATCATGGCATGCAAACTAGGCAGTAGTCCCTGAATTGGCAGCGTCTGCAGAGAGTTTGGGGTGCTCGACAAGTGACTTGTCCTCCTTGGATTGGGTATATAATCCACAGAGGGAAGGTCACAGCTTATAGTGAGGCAGATCGTGTATATCGAATTTAAAGAAGGGTAGTTTGAGTGTGCGGAGAGGGGCTGCACGGAGTGGTAAGTGGATAGGGTGCCGAGCAATGTGCATCCAACTGGTCACTGGAGGCTGGACAGTGGCAAAGCACCTGGGTTACTGGGAGAATTACAAAAGGAGGGCCGAAAGGAAGGGTGTTTATGGTCATTCAGATACTAGGACGGAACACTTGAGTGGCAATGAGATGGGGGTATTGAGAAGTCACAAATGGTGTCCCAGGGGTAGAGGTATGGGGATCAGATATTCCTGCTAGGGTGTAATGTGCCACCCTGCCCCTTTTTTTTGTGCAGCCTGGTTCCCTCTCTAGTTTCTCTCCATTGTCCTTCTATCCTGCAGATGATTAGAGCAAGCTTCCTAACGTTTTTCTTGGCCTCATATCCCCAATTATGTGCCTGACATGCCTGGCCTAAGGATACTCCCAAAGAGTATGCTACTTATATTCTGGGAAGAGCCTCACTAGTTCTGCCTATTTATGCAGCAACAAGGCAAATCTTACAACCTGCAAAGTTGGAAGCTTTGAGATGAAGTAAAGGTTTTTATTTTGTGGAAAATGCTCTTCTATGCTTCTTCTCTCATCTGAAGGCCATGGGCTCCTGTTCTTCTCTCACGTGTCCTTTCAAAGAGACAGATGACACACTCACCCAATCACTCAGCAAACATCTATGCTTTAACTCTGTCATCTTGCCGTTTTCCCTCCAAGTGCTCTCCCTTCCCCACAAATGCAGGATAATCTTTCCTCATTACTCATTCACTCGCTTATTGTAGTCCCCCGCTCCACAGGCCCAGCAAAGACCAAGAAAGACAAGCGGTACGTCAGCAAACAGATTTAACACTTCTCTCTTCTATTATGGTCATACTGCTGCCCTCTAGTAACACTACATGGCAACTGCAGCATGATGATGTGATTTTGAAGGGGGCTGTCCTATGCAAATAATGTCCTCCCATGCTTACTTTGGCCTGAGACATTCACAGGCTTCCATCATGATATGGCCTCCAACATATTACTTTCAGCAGAATTTTAAGCTTGACAACTTGTCTTAGGCTAAAGCTTTTCCTACTCGAAGGTCGCTCATGGGAAAGCACCCTCATTTAGCAGGGTGCCAAATTGTCTGCAGTCTTCCTCTAAACAGAACATGGGCGTTCGTGGGCGTTCGGGGGCCTTGCTTGCTAGCTAACGACTGAGTGCTGGGTTGTTTAAAGACCCAGGGCCAGGCCAGGCCAGCTGCTGCAACAGGCATGATGCAGGCCCAATGAAGCACACGCCGGACTTTACCCTTTTCTGACTCTTGAAAACTTCAACATGTCTGTCTTCTGATTGCACCTAATAAAGGGAGTTTGACCAGCTCCAAACTTTGCCCATCATTTCGTGAGTGAGAGCTAACACTAGGCCAATATGCCTAGCCAGCAGCACAGGCACTATCCCCCTGATTACACAGCTCTGTTCACACCAAAATGAAAAATCCCCACCACTCAACCTATTTTACTATTTGTGGGAGGCTTATTTCTGCTCAGTTATAGCCCCTAGGCCACATTCGCCCTACGAAATGCCAAATTCAAAGACAAGAAATCAATAGATTGATAACTGAAGATAATGCTTTACCCATATTTCACCTACTAATGAAAAAGGGGGCTGCATGGGAGTCAGGAGAGAAAATATTTATAATTTTCAGGCACTGGTGCAAAAAAGAGTGTCTGAAATTGCTCCTGGTTTTTATAAAATCGAAATATTAGTTAATGGAAAAAAAAAGAAAAACATTTTTTTTTCCACCCATGGCGGGATTTGAACCCTCGGCCAGGGGAGCTTTCAGCATCAGAGGCAGATGACATTACCACTGAGCTATTGCTCCTTGCTGGTAATCAGGGATTCAGGAGCATCTATAAGCTACATACAGGCCCCCTAGTCTACATGACACACCATAGCCATGATATAGGGACTATTGGAAATAATACAAACATGGAAGCCCGTGTGGTCCAGTGGGTAAGTTCCTGCCTTCCACCCAGGCGACCAGGGTTCAAATCCCGGGTTCGGCACCAGATGACTGATGGCGGTGATGCAGAGGTAAGTCGGTAAGTAAAATGTGTGGAGGTGTGCCTGTCTGGTGATTGGTGGATGTAAGAGTGGTTGGTGTGTAAGGAGAGAAGCCTGAATGGTGGAGAACAGAGTGGTTGGAGTGTCTGGGCAGAGAGAGTGAGGTTCAGGCCCAGGCCGAGTAGGAGTAGAGGGGAGGAGCCACAGAGGGGGAGTGTGAATGGGCGGAGTAAAAAAGGAAAGCAGAGAGAGGGGGGGGCATAGTTCGGGGAGGAGCCTAGGGACAGGTGGTGGCATACAGCCTGGGGGAGGAGCCACAGAGGGGGAGTGTGAATGGGTGGAGTAAGAAAGGAAAGCAGAAAGAAGGGGGGGCATAGTTGGGGGGAGGAGCCTAGGGTGGTGGCATACAGCCTAGGAGGGACCAAGGGGAGGGGCATGTGTAGAGAGGGGTGGGGCCACAGAGGAAAGGGAGAAGTAGGCAGAGTCTGGGGCAATAGGTCAGGGGGCGGAGCATAGGGGAGTGAGCCCAACAAGGAAAGAGTACCCCTCCCCCTTCAGCAAACAGAGGGGGGGTGACCTGATAGGAGGGGCACTACGATAGTAGACCCCCAACATTTTATGACCGCTCCCTCCCCCTCCCCAAATACAGAGTGGGGGGGACAAATTTTGGGGAGCAGTGTAAAAAAGGGGTGTTGGGGTGCATTACAAAAGAGGGTGCTAGAAGGCACAGAATGATGTGGTTTGGCTTTGGGTGCGCTACCCATCATTTTTTTTTGCCCCCCCCCCTTTTCCGGGGAGAGGGGGTGTACCCCAAAAGTATAGGGGCAACAGAGGGAACTTAGGGGAACAGCCTTAGGGCACTTTTTTATTACCGACCACAAGGGGGGCACCAGACAGACATACTGTAGTTATGGTATTGAAAGAGGTGACAGCAAGGAGCACGTGGTAAGACACGGTGAGGGGGGACAAGGCACCCCAAGTTTTTATTACCCCCACCCCCCACCCTCGCAGGATCTGTTATGAGGTCTCTTGGGGTAGTTGTATTGAAAACAGATGCTTAAGACACTGAAGGGAAGGGGAATGTTGACAAGTGTCCCCCCCATTGTGTGGGTACTTTCTTGTGCGATACCCTCTTCTTCATTTACTCACCACAAAGGAGCAGCCACAAAATGACAATTGCTGTGATGGTAGTACTGAAAGGGGCTTTATAAGGTAGAGAACCAGAAGGAAGGCGAGCTTCAAGTGGCACTTGGAGGAATGGCCATCTGAGCACAGGTGGGCAACTAAGAAAGAAGGGGAAAAGTGGGTGAACAGGAAGCAGAGATGCCCGCTATGACAGCTGAGAGCATTCAAATTTGGTGAATAAGGCGGGTGGTTTGGGGAAGTAGATGAATGAGTCAGGGAGACGGCGCATGTGGCAATTGGTTGGATGTGGCATAGAGAATAATCATGGCATGCAAACTAGGCAGTAGTCCCTGAATTGGCAGCGTCTGCAGAGAGTTTGGGGTGCTCGACAAGTGACTTGTCCTCCTTGGATTGGGTATATAATCCACAGAGGGAAGGTCACAGCTTATAGTGAGGCAGATCGTGTATATCGAATTTAAAGAAGGGTAGTTTGAGTGTGCGGAGAGGGGCTGCACGGAGTGGTAAGTGGATAGGGTGCCGAGCAATGTGCATCCAACTGGTCACTGGAGGCTGGACAGTGGCAAAGCACCTGGGTTACTGGGAGAATTACAAAAGGAGGGCCGAAAGGAAGGGTGTTTATGGTCATTCAGATACTAGGACGGAACACTTGAGTGGCAATGAGATGGGGGTATTGAGAAGTCACAAATGGTGTCCCAGGGGTAGAGGTATGGGGATCAGATATTCCTGCTAGGGTGTAATGTGCCACCCTGCCCCTTTTTTTTGTGCAGCCTGGTTCCCTCTCTAGTTTCTCTCCATTGTCCTTCTATCCTGCAGATGATTAGAGCAAGCTTCCTAACGTTTTTCTTGGCCTCATATCCCCAATTATGTGCCTGACATGCCTGGCCTAAGGATACTCCCAAAGAGTATGCTACTTATATTCTGGGAAGAGCCTCACTAGTTCTGCCTATTTATGCAGCAACAAGGCAAATCTTACAACCTGCAAAGTTGGAAGCTTTGAGATGAAGTAAAGGTTTTTATTTTGTGGAAAATGCTCTTCTATGCTTCTTCTCTCATCTGAAGGCCATGGGCTCCTGTTCTTCTCTCACGTGTCCTTTCAAAGAGACAGATGACACACTCACCCAATCACTCAGCAAACATCTATGCTTTAACTCTGTCATCTTGCCGTTTTCCCTCCAAGTGCTCTCCCTTCCCCACAAATGCAGGATAATCTTTCCTCATTACTCATTCACTCGCTTATTGTAGTCCCCCGCTCCACAGGCCCAGCAAAGACCAAGAAAGACAAGCGGTACGTCAGCAAACAGATTTAACACTTCTCTCTTCTATTATGGTCATACTGCTGCCCTCTAGTAACACTACATGGCAACTGCAAGCATGATGATGTGATTTTGAAGGGGGCTGTCCTATGCAAATAATGTCCTCCCATGCTTACTTTGGCCTGAGACATTCACAGGCTTCCATCATGATATGGCCTCCAACATATGGCTTTCAGCAGAATTTTAAGCTTGACAACTTGTCTTAGGCTAAAGCTTTTCCTACTCGAAGGTCGCTCATGGGAAAGCACCCTCATTTAGCAGGGTGCCAAATTGTCTGCAGTCTTCCTCTAAACAGAACATGGGCGTTCGTGGGCGTTCGGGGGCCTTGCTTGCTAGCTAACGACTGAGTGCTGGGTTGTTTAAAGACCCAGGGCCAGGCCAGGCCAGCTGCTGCAACAGGCATGATGCAGGCCCAATGAAGCACACGCCGGACTTTACCCTTTTCTGACTCTTGAAAACTTCAACATGTCTGTCTTCTGATTGCACCTAATAAAGGGAGTTTGACCAGCTCCAAACTTTGCCCATCATTTCGTGAGTGAGAGCTAACACTAGGCCAATATGCCTAGCCAGCAGCACAGGCACTATCCCCCTGATTACACAGCTCTGTTCACACCAAAATGAAAAATCCCCACCACTCAACCTATTTTACTATTTGTGGGAGGCTTATTTCTGCTCAGTTATAGCCCCTAGGCCACATTCGCCCTACGAAATGCCAAATTCAAAGACAAGAAATCAATAGATTGATAACTGAAGATAATGCTTTACCCATATTTCACCTACTAATGAAAAAGGGGGCTGCATGGGAGTCAGGAGAGAAAATATTTATAATTTTCAGGCACTGGTGCAAAAAAGAGTGTCTGAAATTGCTCCTGGTTTTTATAAAATCGAAATATTAGTTAATGGAAAAAAAAAGAAAAACATTTTTTTTTCCACCCATGGCGGGATTTGAACCCTCGGCCAGGGGAGCTTTCAGCATCAGAGGCAGATGACATTACCACTGAGCTATTGCTCCTTGCTGGTAATCAGGGATTCAGGAGCATCTATAAGCTACATACAGGCCCCCTAGTCTACATGACACACCATAGCCATGATATAGGGACTATTGGAAATAATACAAACATGGAAGCCCGTGTGGTCCAGTGGGTAAGTTCCTGCCTTCCACCCAGGCGACCAGGGTTCAAATCCCGGGTTCGGCACCAGATGACTGATGGCGGTGATGCAGAGGTAAGTCGGTAAGTAAAATGTGTGGAGGTGTGCCTGTCTGGTGATTGGTGGATGTAAGAGTGGTTGGTGTGTAAGGAGAGAAGCCTGAATGGTGGAGAACAGAGTGGTTGGAGTGTCTGGGCAGAGAGAGTGAGGTTCAGGCCCAGGCCGAGTGGGAGTAGAGTAGAGTAGAGGGGAGGAGCCACAGAGGGGGAGTGTGAATGGGCGGAGTAAAAAAGGAAAGCAGAGAGAGGGGGGGGGGCATAGTTCGGGGAGGAGCCTAGGGACAGGTGGTGGCATACAGCCTGGGGGAGGAGCCACAGAGGGGGAGTGTGAATGGGTGGAGTAAGAAAGGAAAGCAGAAAGAAGGGGGGGCATAGTTGGGGGGAGGAGCCTAGGGTGGTGGCATACAGCCTAGGAGGGACCAAGGGGAGGGGCATGTGTAGAGAGGGGTGGGGCCACAGAGGAAAGGGAGAAGTAGGCAGAGTCTGGGGCAATAGGTCAGGGGGCGGAGCATAGGGGAGTGAGCCCAACAAGGAAAGAGTACCCCTCCCCCTTCAGCAAACAGAGGGGGGGTGACCTGATAGGAGGGGCACTACGATAGTAGACCCCCAACATTTTATGACCGCTCCCTCCCCCTCCCCAAATACAGAGTGGGGGGGACAAATTTTGGGGAGCAGTGTAAAAAAGGGGTGTTGGGGTGCATTACAAAAGAGGGTGCTAGAAGGCACAGAATGATGTGGTTTGGCTTTGGGTGCGCTACCCATCATTTTTTTTTGCCCCCCCCCTTTTCCGGGGAGAGGGGGTGTACCCCAAAAGTATAGGGGCAACAGAGGGAACTTAGGGGAACAGCCTTAGGGCACTTTTTTATTACCGACCACAAGGGGGGCACCAGACAGACATACTGTAGTTATGGTATTGAAAGAGGTGACAGCAAGGAGCACGTGGTAAGACACGGTGAGGGGGGACAAGGCACCCCAAGTTTTTATTACCCCCACCCCCCACCCTCGCAGGATCTGTTATGAGGTCTCTTGGGGTAGTTGTATTGAAAACAGATGCTTAAGACACTGAAGGGAAGGGGAATGTTGACAAGTGTCCCCCCCATTGTGTGGGTACTTTCTTGTGCGATACCCTCTTCTTCATTTACTCACCACAAAGGAGCAGCCACAAAATGACAATTGCTGTGATGGTAGTACTGAAAGGGGCTTTATAAGGTAGAGAACCAGAAGGAAGGCGAGCTTCAAGTGGCACTTGGAGGAATGGCCATCTGAGCACAGGTGGGCAACTAAGAAAGAAGGGGAAAAGTGGGTGAACAGGAAGCAGAGATGCCCGCTATGACAGCTGAGAGCATTCAAATTTGGTGAATAAGGCGGGTGGTTTGGGGAAGTAGATGAATGAGTCAGGGAGACGGCGCATGTGGCAATTGGTTGGATGTGGCATAGAGAATAATCATGGCATGCAAACTAGGCAGTAGTCCCTGAATTGGCAGCGTCTGCAGAGAGTTTGGGGTGCTCGACAAGTGACTTGTCCTCCTTGGATTGGGTATATAATCCACAGAGGGAAGGTCACAGCTTATAGTGAGGCAGATCGTGTATATCGAATTTAAAGAAGGGTAGTTTGAGTGTGCGGAGAGGGGCTGCACGGAGTGGTAAGTGGATAGGGTGCCGAGCAATGTGCATCCAACTGGTCACTGGAGGCTGGACAGTGGCAAAGCACCTGGGTTACTGGGAGAATTACAAAAGGAGGGCCGAAAGGAAGGGTGTTTATGGTCATTCAGATACTAGGACGGAACACTTGAGTGGCAATGAGATGGGGGTATTGAGAAGTCACAAATGGTGTCCCAGGGGTAGAGGTATGGGGATCAGATATTCCTGCTAGGGTGTAATGTGCCACCCTGCCCCTTTTTTTTGTGCAGCCTGGTTCCCTCTCTAGTTTCTCTCCATTGTCCTTCTATCCTGCAGATGATTAGAGCAAGCTTCCTAACGTTTTTCTTGGCCTCATATCCCCAATTATGTGCCTGACATGCCTGGCCTAAGGATACTCCCAAAGAGTATGCTACTTATATTCTGGGAAGAGCCTCACTAGTTCTGCCTATTTATGCAGCAACAAGGCAAATCTTACAACCTGCAAAGTTGGAAGCTTTGAGATGAAGTAAAGGTTTTTATTTTGTGGAAAATGCTCTTCTATGCTTCTTCTCTCATCTGAAGGCCATGGGCTCCTGTTCTTCTCTCACGTGTCCTTTCAAAGAGACAGATGACACACTCACCCAATCACTCAGCAAACATCTATGCTTTAACTCTGTCATCTTGCCGTTTTCCCTCCAAGTGCTCTCCCTTCCCCACAAATGCAGGATAATCTTTCCTCATTACTCATTCACTCGCTTATTGTAGTCCCCCGCTCCACAGGCCCAGCAAAGACCAAGAAAGACAAGCGGTACGTCAGCAAACAGATTTAACACTTCTCTCTTCTATTATGGTCATACTGCTGCCCTCTAGTAACACTACATGGCAACTGCAGCATGATGATGTGATTTTGAAGGGGGCTGTCCTATGCAAATAATGTCCTCCCATGCTTACTTTGGCCTGAGACATTCACAGGCTTCCATCATGATATGGCCTCCAACATATGGCTTTCAGCAGAATTTTAAGCTTGACAACTTGTCTTAGGCTAAAGCTTTTCCTACTCGAAGGTCGCTCATGGGAAAGCACCCTCATTTAGCAGGGTGCCAAATTGTCTGCAGTCTTCCTCTAAACAGAACATGGGCGTTCGTGGGCGTTCGGGGGCCTTGCTTGCTAGCTAACGACTGAGTGCTGGGTTGTTTAAAGACCCAGGGCCAGGCCAGGCCAGCTGCTGCAACAGGCATGATGCAGGCCCAATGAAGCACACGCCGGACTTTACCCTTTTCTGACTCTTGAAAACTTCAACATGTCTGTCTTCTGATTGCACCTAATAAAGGGAGTTTGACCAGCTCCAAACTTTGCCCATCATTTCGTGAGTGAGAGCTAACACTAGGCCAATATGCCTAGCCAGCAGCACAGGCACTATCCCCCTGATTACACAGCTCTGTTCACACCAAAATGAAAAATCCCCACCACTCAACCTATTTTACTATTTGTGGGAGGCTTATTTCTGCTCAGTTATAGCCCCTAGGCCACATTCGCCCTACGAAATGCCAAATTCAAAGACAAGAAATCAATAGATTGATAACTGAAGATAATGCTTTACCCATATTTCACCTACTAATGAAAAAGGGGGCTGCATGGGAGTCAGGAGAGAAAATATTTATAATTTTCAGGCACTGGTGCAAAAAAGAGTGTCTGAAATTGCTCCTGGTTTTTATAAAATCGAAATATTAGTTAATGGAAAAAAAAAGAAAAACATTTTTTTTTCCACCCATGGCGGGATTTGAACCCTCGGCCAGGGGAGCTTTCAGCATCAGAGGCAGATGACATTACCACTGAGCTATTGCTCCTTGCTGGTAATCAGGGATTCAGGAGCATCTATAAGCTACATACAGGCCCCCTAGTCTACATGACACACCATAGCCATGATATAGGGACTATTGGAAATAATACAAACATGGAAGCCCGTGTGGTCCAGTGGGTAAGTTCCTGCCTTCCACCCAGGCGACCAGGGTTCAAATCCCGGGTTCGGCACCAGATGACTGATGGCGGTGATGCAGAGGTAAGTCGGTAAGTAAAATGTGTGGAGGTGTGCCTGTCTGGTGATTGGTGGATGTAAGAGTGGTTGGTGTGTAAGGAGAGAAGCCTGAATGGTGGAGAACAGAGTGGTTGGAGTGTCTGGGCAGAGAGAGTGAGGTTCAGGCCCAGGCCGAGTGGGAGTAGAGTAGAGTAGAGGGGAGGAGCCACAGAGGGGGAGTGTGAATGGGTGGAGTAAAAAAGGAAAGCAGAGAGAGGGGGGGGGCATAGTTCGGGGAGGAGCCTAGGGACAGGTGGTGGCATACAGCCTGGGGGAGGAGCCACAGAGGGGGAGTGTGAATGGGTGGAGTAAGAAAGGAAAGCAGAAAGAAGGGGGGGCATAGTTGGGGGGAGGAGCCTAGGGTGGTGGCATACAGCCTAGGAGGGACCAAGGGGAGGGGCATGTGTAGAGAGGGGTGGGGCCACAGAGGAAAGGGAGAAGTAGGCAGAGTCTGGGGCAATAGGTCAGGGGGCGGAGCATAGGGGAGTGAGCCCAACAAGGAAAGAGTACCCCTCCCCCTTCAGCAAACAGAGGGGGGGTGACCTGATAGGAGGGGCACTACGATAGTAGACCCCCAACATTTTATGACCGCTCCCTCCCCCTCCCCAAATACAGAGTGGGGGGGACAAATTTTGGGGAGCAGTGTAAAAAAGGGGTGTTGGGGTGCATTACAAAAGAGGGTGCTAGAAGGCACAGAATGATGTGGTTTGGCTTTGGGTGCGCTACCCATCATTTTTTTTTGCCCCCCCCCTTTTCCGGGGAGAGGGGGTGTACCCCAAAAGTATAGGGGCAACAGAGGGAACTTAGGGGAACAGCCTTAGGGCACTTTTTTATTACCGACCACAAGGGGGGCACCAGACAGACATACTGTAGTTATGGTATTGAAAGAGGTGACAGCAAGGAGCACGTGGTAAGACACGGTGAGGGGGGACAAGGCACCCCAAGTTTTTATTACCCCCACCCCCCACCCTCGCAGGATCTGTTATGAGGTCTCTTGGGGTAGTTGTATTGAAAACAGATGCTTAAGACACTGAAGGGAAGGGGAATGTTGACAAGTGTCCCCCCCATTGTGTGGGTACTTTCTTGTGCGATACCCTCTTCTTCATTTACTCACCACAAAGGAGCAGCCACAAAATGACAATTGCTGTGATGGTAGTACTGAAAGGGGCTTTATAAGGTAGAGAACCAGAAGGAAGGCGAGCTTCAAGTGGCACTTGGAGGAATGGCCATCTGAGCACAGGTGGGCAACTAAGAAAGAAGGGGAAAAGTGGGTGAACAGGAAGCAGAGATGCCCGCTATGACAGCTGAGAGCATTCAAATTTGGTGAATAAGGCGGGTGGTTTGGGGAAGTAGATGAATGAGTCAGGGAGACGGCGCATGTGGCAATTGGTTGGATGTGGCATAGAGAATAATCATGGCATGCAAACTAGGCAGTAGTCCCTGAATTGGCAGCGTCTGCAGAGAGTTTGGGGTGCTCGACAAGTGACTTGTCCTCCTTGGATTGGGTATATAATCCACAGAGGGAAGGTCACAGCTTATAGTGAGGCAGATCGTGTATATCGAATTTAAAGAAGGGTAGTTTGAGTGTGCGGAGAGGGGCTGCACGGAGTGGTAAGTGGATAGGGTGCCGAGCAATGTGCATCCAACTGGTCACTGGAGGCTGGACAGTGGCAAAGCACCTGGGTTACTGGGAGAATTACAAAAGGAGGGCCGAAAGGAAGGGTGTTTATGGTCATTCAGATACTAGGACGGAACACTTGAGTGGCAATGAGATGGGGGTATTGAGAAGTCACAAATGGTGTCCCAGGGGTAGAGGTATGGGGATCAGATATTCCTGCTAGGGTGTAATGTGCCACCCTGCCCCTTTTTTTTGTGCAGCCTGGTTCCCTCTCTAGTTTCTCTCCATTGTCCTTCTATCCTGCAGATGATTAGAGCAAGCTTCCTAACGTTTTTCTTGGCCTCATATCCCCAATTATGTGCCTGACATGCCTGGCCTAAGGATACTCCCAAAGAGTATGCTACTTATATTCTGGGAAGAGCCTCACTAGTTCTGCCTATTTATGCAGCAACAAGGCAAATCTTACAACCTGCAAAGTTGGAAGCTTTGAGATGAAGTAAAGGTTTTTATTTTGTGGAAAATGCTCTTCTATGCTTCTTCTCTCATCTGAAGGCCATGGGCTCCTGTTCTTCTCTCACGTGTCCTTTCAAAGAGACAGATGACACACTCACCCAATCACTCAGCAAACATCTATGCTTTAACTCTGTCATCTTGCCGTTTTCCCTCCAAGTGCTCTCCCTTCCCCACAAATGCAGGATAATCTTTCCTCATTACTCATTCACTCGCTTATTGTAGTCCCCCGCTCCACAGGCCCAGCAAAGACCAAGAAAGACAAGCGGTACGTCAGCAAACAGATTTAACACTTCTCTCTTCTATTATGGTCATACTGCTGCCCTCTAGTAACACTACATGGCAACTGCAGCATGATGATGTGATTTTGAAGGGGGCTGTCCTATGCAAATAATGTCCTCCCATGCTTACTTTGGCCTGAGACATTCACAGGCTTCCATCATGATATGGCCTCCAACATATGGCTTTCAGCAGAATTTTAAGCTTGACAACTTGTCTTAGGCTAAAGCTTTTCCTACTCGAAGGTCGCTCATGGGAAAGCACCCTCATTTAGCAGGGTGCCAAATTGTCTGCAGTCTTCCTCTAAACAGAACATGGGCGTTCGTGGGCGTTCGGGGGCCTTGCTTGCTAGCTAACGACTGAGTGCTGGGTTGTTTAAAGACCCAGGGCCAGGCCAGGCCAGCTGCTGCAACAGGCATGATGCAGGCCCAATGAAGCACACGCCGGACTTTACCCTTTTCTGACTCTTGAAAACTTCAACATGTCTGTCTTCTGATTGCACCTAATAAAGGGAGTTTGACCAGCTCCAAACTTTGCCCATCATTTCGTGAGTGAGAGCTAACACTAGGCCAATATGCCTAGCCAGCAGCACAGGCACTATCCCCCTGATTACACAGCTCTGTTCACACCAAAATGAAAAATCCCCACCACTCAACCTATTTTACTATTTGTGGGAGGCTTATTTCTGCTCAGTTATAGCCCCTAGGCCACATTCGCCCTACGAAATGCCAAATTCAAAGACAAGAAATCAATAGATTGATAACTGAAGATAATGCTTTACCCATATTTCACCTACTAATGAAAAAGGGGGCTGCATGGGAGTCAGGAGAGAAAATATTTATAATTTTCAGGCACTGGTGCAAAAAAGAGTGTCTGAAATTGCTCCTGGTTTTTATAAAATCGAAATATTAGTTAATGGAAAAAAAAAGAAAAACATTTTTTTTTCCACCCATGGCGGGATTTGAACCCTCGGCCAGGGGAGCTTTCAGCATCAGAGGCAGATGACATTACCACTGAGCTATTGCTCCTTGCTGGTAATCAGGGATTCAGGAGCATCTATAAGCTACATACAGGCCCCCTAGTCTACATGACACACCATAGCCATGATATAGGGACTATTGGAAATAATACAAACATGGAAGCCCGTGTGGTCCAGTGGGTAAGTTCCTGCCTTCCACCCAGGCGACCAGGGTTCAAATCCCGGGTTCGGCACCAGATGACTGATGGCGGTGATGCAGAGGTAAGTCGGTAAGTAAAATGTGTGGAGGTGTGCCTGTCTGGTGATTGGTGGATGTAAGAGTGGTTGGTGTGTAAGGAGAGAAGCCTGAATGGTGGAGAACAGAGTGGTTGGAGTGTCTGGGCAGAGAGAGTGAGGTTCAGGCCCAGGCCGAGTGGGAGTAGAGTAGAGTAGAGGGGAGGAGCCACAGAGGGGGAGTGTGAATGGGCGGAGTAAAAAAGGAAAGCAGAGAGAGGGGGGGGGGCATAGTTCGGGGAGGAGCCTAGGGACAGGTGGTGGCATACAGCCTGGGGGAGGAGCCACAGAGGGGGAGTGTGAATGGGTGGAGTAAGAAAGGAAAGCAGAAAGAAGGGGGGGCATAGTTGGGGGGAGGAGCCTAGGGTGGTGGCATACAGCCTAGGAGGGACCAAGGGGAGGGGCATGTGTAGAGAGGGGTGGGGCCACAGAGGAAAGGGAGAAGTAGGCAGAGTCTGGGGCAATAGGTCAGGGGGCGGAGCATAGGGGAGTGAGCCCAACAAGGAAAGAGTACCCCTCCCCCTTCAGCAAACAGAGGGGGGGTGACCTGATAGGAGGGGCACTACGATAGTAGACCCCCAACATTTTATGACCGCTCCCTCCCCCTCCCCAAATACAGAGTGGGGGGGACAAATTTTGGGGAGCAGTGTAAAAAAGGGGTGTTGGGGTGCATTACAAAAGAGGGTGCTAGAAGGCACAGAATGATGTGGTTTGGCTTTGGGTGCGCTACCCATCATTTTTTTTTGCCCCCCCCCTTTTCCGGGGAGAGGGGGTGTACCCCAAAAGTATAGGGGCAACAGAGGGAACTTAGGGGAACAGCCTTAGGGCACTTTTTTATTACCGACCACAAGGGGGGCACCAGACAGACATACTGTAGTTATGGTATTGAAAGAGGTGACAGCAAGGAGCACGTGGTAAGACACGGTGAGGGGGGACAAGGCACCCCAAGTTTTTATTACCCCCACCCCCCACCCTCGCAGGATCTGTTATGAGGTCTCTTGGGGTAGTTGTATTGAAAACAGATGCTTAAGACACTGAAGGGAAGGGGAATGTTGACAAGTGTCCCCCCCATTGTGTGGGTACTTTCTTGTGCGATACCCTCTTCTTCATTTACTCACCACAAAGGAGCAGCCACAAAATGACAATTGCTGTGATGGTAGTACTGAAAGGGGCTTTATAAGGTAGAGAACCAGAAGGAAGGCGAGCTTCAAGTGGCACTTGGAGGAATGGCCATCTGAGCACAGGTGGGCAACTAAGAAAGAAGGGGAAAAGTGGGTGAACAGGAAGCAGAGATGCCCGCTATGACAGCTGAGAGCATTCAAATTTGGTGAATAAGGCGGGTGGTTTGGGGAAGTAGATGAATGAGTCAGGGAGACGGCGCATGTGGCAATTGGTTGGATGTGGCATAGAGAATAATCATGGCATGCAAACTAGGCAGTAGTCCCTGAATTGGCAGCGTCTGCAGAGAGTTTGGGGTGCTCGACAAGTGACTTGTCCTCCTTGGATTGGGTATATAATCCACAGAGGGAAGGTCACAGCTTATAGTGAGGCAGATCGTGTATATCGAATTTAAAGAAGGGTAGTTTGAGTGTGCGGAGAGGGGCTGCACGGAGTGGTAAGTGGATAGGGTGCCGAGCAATGTGCATCCAACTGGTCACTGGAGGCTGGACAGTGGCAAAGCACCTGGGTTACTGGGAGAATTACAAAAGGAGGGCCGAAAGGAAGGGTGTTTATGGTCATTCAGATACTAGGATGGAACACTTGAGTGGCAATGAGATGGGGGTATTGAGAAGTCACAAATGGTGTCCCAGGGGTAGAGGTATGGGGATCAGATATTCCTGCTAGGGTGTAATGTGCCACCCTGCCCCTTTTTTTTGTGCAGCCTGGTTCCCTCTCTAGTTTCTCTCCATTGTCCTTCTATCCTGCAGATGATTAGAGCAAGCTTCCTAACGTTTTTCTTGGCCTCATATCCCCAATTATGTGCCTGACATGCCTGGCCTAAGGATACTCCCAAAGAGTATGCTACTTATATTCTGGGAAGAGCCTCACTAGTTCTGCCTATTTATGCAGCAACAAGGCAAATCTTACAACCTGCAAAGTTGGAAGCTTTGAGATGAAGTAAAGGTTTTTATTTTGTGGAAAATGCTCTTCTATGCTTCTTCTCTCATCTGAAGGCCATGGGCTCCTGTTCTTCTCTCACGTGTCCTTTCAAAGAGACAGATGACACACTCACCCAATCACTCAGCAAACATCTATGCTTTAACTCTGTCATCTTGCCGTTTTCCCTCCAAGTGCTCTCCCTTCCCCACAAATGCAGGATAATCTTTCCTCATTACTCATTCACTCGCTTATTGTAGTCCCCCGCTCCACAGGCCCAGCAAAGACCAAGAAAGACAAGCGGTACGTCAGCAAACAGATTTAACACTTCTCTCTTCTATTATGGTCATACTGCTGCCCTCTAGTAACACTACATGGCAACTGCAGCATGATGATGTGATTTTGAAGGGGGCTGTCCTATGCAAATAATGTCCTCCCATGCTTACTTTGGCCTGAGACATTCACAGGCTTCCATCATGATATGGCCTCCAACATATGGCTTTCAGCAGAATTTTAAGCTTGACAACTTGTCTTAGGCTAAAGCTTTTCCTACTCGAAGGTCGCTCATGGGAAAGCACCCTCATTTAGCAGGGTGCCAAATTGTCTGCAGTCTTCCTCTAAACAGAACATGGGCGTTCGTGGGCGTTCGGGGGCCTTGCTTGCTAGCTAACGACTGAGTGCTGGGTTGTTTAAAGACCCAGGGCCAGGCCAGGCCAGCTGCTGCAACAGGCATGATGCAGGCCCAATGAAGCACACGCCGGACTTTACCCTTTTCTGACTCTTGAAAACTTCAACATGTCTGTCTTCTGATTGCACCTAATAAAGGGAGTTTGACCAGCTCCAAACTTTGCCCATCATTTCGTGAGTGAGAGCTAACACTAGGCCAATATGCCTAGCCAGCAGCACAGGCACTATCCCCCTGATTACACAGCTCTGTTCACACCAAAATGAAAAATCCCCACCACTCAACCTATTTTACTATTTGTGGGAGGCTTATTTCTGCTCAGTTATAGCCCCTAGGCCACATTCGCCCTACGAAATGCCAAATTCAAAGACAAGAAATCAATAGATTGATAACTGAAGATAATGCTTTACCCATATTTCACCTACTAATGAAAAAGGGGGCTGCATGGGAGTCAGGAGAGAAAATATTTATAATTTTCAGGCACTGGTGCAAAAAAGAGTGTCTGAAATTGCTCCTGGTTTTTATAAAATCGAAATATTAGTTAATGGAAAAAAAAAGAAAAACATTTTTTTTTCCACCCATGGCGGGATTTGAACCCTCGGCCAGGGGAGCTTTCAGCATCAGAGGCAGATGACATTACCACTGAGCTATTGCTCCTTGCTGGTAATCAGGGATTCAGGAGCATCTATAAGCTACATACAGGCCCCCTAGTCTACATGACACACCATAGCCATGATATAGGGACTATTGGAAATAATACAAACATGGAAGCCCGTGTGGTCCAGTGGGTAAGTTCCTGCCTTCCACCCAGGCGACCAGGGTTCAAATCCCGGGTTCGGCACCAGATGACTGATGGCGGTGATGCAGAGGTAAGTCGGTAAGTAAAATGTGTGGAGGTGTGCCTGTCTGGTGATTGGTGGATGTAAGAGTGGTTGGTGTGTAAGGAGAGAAGCCTGAATGGTGGAGAACAGAGTGGTTGGAGTGTCTGGGCAGAGAGAGTGAGGTTCAGGCCCAGGCCGAGTGGGAGTAGAGTAGAGTAGAGGGGAGGAGCCACAGAGGGGGAGTGTGAATGGGCGGAGTAAAAAAGGAAAGCAGAGAGAGGGGGGGGGGCATAGTTCGGGGAGGAGCCTAGGGACAGGTGGTGGCATACAGCCTGGGGGAGGAGCCACAGAGGGGGAGTGTGAATGGGTGGAGTAAGAAAGGAAAGCAGAAAGAAGGGGGGGCATAGTTGGGGGGAGGAGCCTAGGGTGGTGGCATACAGCCTAGGAGGGACCAAGGGGAGGGGCATGTGTAGAGAGGGGTGGGGCCACAGAGGAAAGGGAGAAGTAGGCAGAGTCTGGGGCAATAGGTCAGGGGGCGGAGCATAGGGGAGTGAGCCCAACAAGGAAAGAGTACCCCTCCCCCTTCAGCAAACAGAGGGGGGGTGACCTGATAGGAGGGGCACTACGATAGTAGACCCCCAACATTTTATGACCGCTCCCTCCCCCTCCCCAAATACAGAGTGGGGGGGACAAATTTTGGGGAGCAGTGTAAAAAAGGGGTGTTGGGGTGCATTACAAAAGAGGGTGCTAGAAGGCACAGAATGATGTGGTTTGGCTTTGGGTGCGCTACCCATCATTTTTTTTTGCCCCCCCCCTTTTCCGGGGAGAGGGGGTGTACCCCAAAAGTATAGGGGCAACAGAGGGAACTTAGGGGAACAGCCTTAGGGCACTTTTTTATTACCGACCACAAGGGGGGCACCAGACAGACATACTGTAGTTATGGTATTGAAAGAGGTGACAGCAAGGAGCACGTGGTAAGACACGGTGAGGGGGGACAAGGCACCCCAAGTTTTTATTACCCCCACCCCCCACCCTCGCAGGATCTGTTATGAGGTCTCTTGGGGTAGTTGTATTGAAAACAGATGCTTAAGACACTGAAGGGAAGGGGAATGTTGACAAGTGTCCCCCCCATTGTGTGGGTACTTTCTTGTGCGATACCCTCTTCTTCATTTACTCACCACAAAGGAGCAGCCACAAAATGACAATTGCTGTGATGGTAGTACTGAAAGGGGCTTTATAAGGTAGAGAACCAGAAGGAAGGCGAGCTTCAAGTGGCACTTGGAGGAATGGCCATCTGAGCACAGGTGGGCAACTAAGAAAGAAGGGGAAAAGTGGGTGAACAGGAAGCAGAGATGCCCGCTATGACAGCTGAGAGCATTCAAATTTGGTGAATAAGGCGGGTGGTTTGGGGAAGTAGATGAATGAGTCAGGGAGACGGCGCATGTGGCAATTGGTTGGATGTGGCATAGAGAATAATCATGGCATGCAAACTAGGCAGTAGTCCCTGAATTGGCAGCGTCTGCAGAGAGTTTGGGGTGCTCGACAAGTGACTTGTCCTCCTTGGATTGGGTATATAATCCACAGAGGGAAGGTCACAGCTTATAGTGAGGCAGATCGTGTATATCGAATTTAAAGAAGGGTAGTTTGAGTGTGCGGAGAGGGGCTGCACGGAGTGGTAAGTGGATAGGGTGCCGAGCAATGTGCATCCAACTGGTCACTGGAGGCTGGACAGTGGCAAAGCACCTGGGTTACTGGGAGAATTACAAAAGGAGGGCCGAAAGGAAGGGTGTTTATGGTCATTCAGATACTAGGACGGAACACTTGAGTGGCAATGAGATGGGGGTATTGAGAAGTCACAAATGGTGTCCCAGGGGTAGAGGTATGGGGATCAGATATTCCTGCTAGGGTGTAATGTGCCACCCTGCCCCTTTTTTTTGTGCAGCCTGGTTCCCTCTCTAGTTTCTCTCCATTGTCCTTCTATCCTGCAGATGATTAGAGCAAGCTTCCTAACGTTTTTCTTGGCCTCATATCCCCAATTATGTGCCTGACATGCCTGGCCTAAGGATACTCCCAAAGAGTATGCTACTTATATTCTGGGAAGAGCCTCACTAGTTCTGCCTATTTATGCAGCAACAAGGCAAATCTTACAACCTGCAAAGTTGGAAGCTTTGAGATGAAGTAAAGGTTTTTATTTTGTGGAAAATGCTCTTCTATGCTTCTTCTCTCATCTGAAGGCCATGGGCTCCTGTTCTTCTCTCACGTGTCCTTTCAAAGAGACAGATGACACACTCACCCAATCACTCAGCAAACATCTATGCTTTAACTCTGTCATCTTGCCGTTTTCCCTCCAAGTGCTCTCCCTTCCCCACAAATGCAGGATAATCTTTCCTCATTACTCATTCACTCGCTTATTGTAGTCCCCCGCTCCACAGGCCCAGCAAAGACCAAGAAAGACAAGCGGTACGTCAGCAAACAGATTTAACACTTCTCTCTTCTATTATGGTCATACTGCTGCCCTCTAGTAACACTACATGGCAACTGCAGCATGATGATGTGATTTTGAAGGGGGCTGTCCTATGCAAATAATGTCCTCCCATGCTTACTTTGGCCTGAGACATTCACAGGCTTCCATCATGATATGGCCTCCAACATATGGCTTTCAGCAGAATTTTAAGCTTGACAACTTGTCTTAGGCTAAAGCTTTTCCTACTCGAAGGTCGCTCATGGGAAAGCACCCTCATTTAGCAGGGTGCCAAATTGTCTGCAGTCTTCCTCTAAACAGAACATGGGCGTTCGTGGGCGTTCGGGGGCCTTGCTTGCTAGCTAACGACTGAGTGCTGGGTTGTTTAAAGACCCAGGGCCAGGCCAGGCCAGCTGCTGCAACAGGCATGATGCAGGCCCAATGAAGCACACGCCGGACTTTACCCTTTTCTGACTCTTGAAAACTTCAACATGTCTGTCTTCTGATTGCACCTAATAAAGGGAGTTTGACCAGCTCCAAACTTTGCCCATCATTTCGTGAGTGAGAGCTAACACTAGGCCAATATGCCTAGCCAGCAGCACAGGCACTATCCCCCTGATTACACAGCTCTGTTCACACCAAAATGAAAAATCCCCACCACTCAACCTATTTTACTATTTGTGGGAGGCTTATTTCTGCTCAGTTATAGCCCCTAGGCCACATTCGCCCTACGAAATGCCAAATTCAAAGACAAGAAATCAATAGATTGATAACTGAAGATAATGCTTTACCCATATTTCACCTACTAATGAAAAAGGGGGCTGCATGGGAGTCAGGAGAGAAAATATTTATAATTTTCAGGCACTGGTGCAAAAAAGAGTGTCTGAAATTGCTCCTGGTTTTTATAAAATCGAAATATTAGTTAATGGAAAAAAAAAGAAAAACATTTTTTTTTCCACCCATGGCGGGATTTGAACCCTCGGCCAGGGGAGCTTTCAGCATCAGAGGCAGATGACATTACCACTGAGCTATTGCTCCTTGCTGGTAATCAGGGATTCAGGAGCATCTATAAGCTACATACAGGCCCCCTAGTCTACATGACACACCATAGCCATGATATAGGGACTATTGGAAATAATACAAACATGGAAGCCCGTGTGGTCCAGTGGGTAAGTTCCTGCCTTCCACCCAGGCGACCAGGGTTCAAATCCCGGGTTCGGCACCAGATGACTGATGGCGGTGATGCAGAGGTAAGTCGGTAAGTAAAATGTGTGGAGGTGTGCCTGTCTGGTGATTGGTGGATGTAAGAGTGGTTGGTGTGTAAGGAGAGAAGCCTGAATGGTGGAGAACAGAGTGGTTGGAGTGTCTGGGCAGAGAGAGTGAGGTTCAGGCCCAGGCCGAGTGGGAGTAGAGTAGAGTAGAGGGGAGGAGCCACAGAGGGGGAGTGTGAATGGGTGGAGTAAAAAAGGAAAGCAGAGAGAGGGGGGGGGCATAGTTCGGGGAGGAGCCTAGGGACAGGTGGTGGCATACAGCCTGGGGGAGGAGCCACAGAGGGGGAGTGTGAATGGGTGGAGTAAGAAAGGAAAGCAGAAAGAAGGGGGGGCATAGTTGGGGGGAGGAGCCTAGGGTGGTGGCATACAGCCTAGGAGGGACCAAGGGGAGGGGCATGTGTAGAGAGGGGTGGGGCCACAGAGGAAAGGGAGAAGTAGGCAGAGTCTGGGGCAATAGGTCAGGGGGCGGAGCATAGGGGAGTGAGCCCAACAAGGAAAGAGTACCCCTCCCCCTTCAGCAAACAGAGGGGGGGTGACCTGATAGGAGGGGCACTACGATAGTAGACCCCCAACATTTTATGACCGCTCCCTCCCCCTCCCCAAATACAGAGTGGGGGGGACAAATTTTGGGGAGCAGTGTAAAAAAGGGGTGTTGGGGTGCATTACAAAAGAGGGTGCTAGAAGGCACAGAATGATGTGGTTTGGCTTTGGGTGCGCTACCCATCATTTTTTTTTGCCCCCCCCCTTTTCCGGGGAGAGGGGGTGTACCCCAAAAGTATAGGGGCAACAGAGGGAACTTAGGGGAACAGCCTTAGGGCACTTTTTTATTACCGACCACAAGGGGGGCACCAGACAGACATACTGTAGTTATGGTATTGAAAGAGGTGACAGCAAGGAGCACGTGGTAAGACACGGTGAGGGGGGACAAGGCACCCCAAGTTTTTATTACCCCCACCCCCCACCCTCGCAGGATCTGTTATGAGGTCTCTTGGGGTAGTTGTATTGAAAACAGATGCTTAAGACACTGAAGGGAAGGGGAATGTTGACAAGTGTCCCCCCCATTGTGTGGGTACTTTCTTGTGCGATACCCTCTTCTTCATTTACTCACCACAAAGGAGCAGCCACAAAATGACAATTGCTGTGATGGTAGTACTGAAAGGGGCTTTATAAGGTAGAGAACCAGAAGGAAGGCGAGCTTCAAGTGGCACTTGGAGGAATGGCCATCTGAGCACAGGTGGGCAACTAAGAAAGAAGGGGAAAAGTGGGTGAACAGGAAGCAGAGATGCCCGCTATGACAGCTGAGAGCATTCAAATTTGGTGAATAAGGCGGGTGGTTTGGGGAAGTAGATGAATGAGTCAGGGAGACGGCGCATGTGGCAATTGGTTGGATGTGGCATAGAGAATAATCATGGCATGCAAACTAGGCAGTAGTCCCTGAATTGGCAGCGTCTGCAGAGAGTTTGGGGTGCTCGACAAGTGACTTGTCCTCCTTGGATTGGGTATATAATCCACAGAGGGAAGGTCACAGCTTATAGTGAGGCAGATCGTGTATATCGAATTTAAAGAAGGGTAGTTTGAGTGTGCGGAGAGGGGCTGCACGGAGTGGTAAGTGGATAGGGTGCCGAGCAATGTGCATCCAACTGGTCACTGGAGGCTGGACAGTGGCAAAGCACCTGGGTTACTGGGAGAATTACAAAAGGAGGGCCGAAAGGAAGGGTGTTTATGGTCATTCAGATACTAGGACGGAACACTTGAGTGGCAATGAGATGGGGGTATTGAGAAGTCACAAATGGTGTCCCAGGGGTAGAGGTATGGGGATCAGATATTCCTGCTAGGGTGTAATGTGCCACCCTGCCCCTTTTTTTTGTGCAGCCTGGTTCCCTCTCTAGTTTCTCTCCATTGTCCTTCTATCCTGCAGATGATTAGAGCAAGCTTCCTAACGTTTTTCTTGGCCTCATATCCCCAATTATGTGCCTGACATGCCTGGCCTAAGGATACTCCCAAAGAGTATGCTACTTATATTCTGGGAAGAGCCTCACTAGTTCTGCCTATTTATGCAGCAACAAGGCAAATCTTACAACCTGCAAAGTTGGAAGCTTTGAGATGAAGTAAAGGTTTTTATTTTGTGGAAAATGCTCTTCTATGCTTCTTCTCTCATCTGAAGGCCATGGGCTCCTGTTCTTCTCTCACGTGTCCTTTCAAAGAGACAGATGACACACTCACCCAATCACTCAGCAAACATCTATGCTTTAACTCTGTCATCTTGCCGTTTTCCCTCCAAGTGCTCTCCCTTCCCCACAAATGCAGGATAATCTTTCCTCATTACTCATTCACTCGCTTATTGTAGTCCCCCGCTCCACAGGCCCAGCAAAGACCAAGAAAGACAAGCGGTACGTCAGCAAACAGATTTAACACTTCTCTCTTCTATTATGGTCATACTGCTGCCCTCTAGTAACACTACATGGCAACTGCAGCATGATGATGTGATTTTGAAGGGGGCTGTCCTATGCAAATAATGTCCTCCCATGCTTACTTTGGCCTGAGACATTCACAGGCTTCCATCATGATATGGCCTCCAACATATGGCTTTCAGCAGAATTTTAAGCTTGACAACTTGTCTTAGGCTAAAGCTTTTCCTACTCGAAGGTCGCTCATGGGAAAGCACCCTCATTTAGCAGGGTGCCAAATTGTCTGCAGTCTTCCTCTAAACAGAACATGGGCGTTCGTGGGCGTTCGGGGGCCTTGCTTGCTAGCTAACGACTGAGTGCTGGGTTGTTTAAAGACCCAGGGCCAGGCCAGGCCAGCTGCTGCAACAGGCATGATGCAGGCCCAATGAAGCACACGCCGGACTTTACCCTTTTCTGACTCTTGAAAACTTCAACATGTCTGTCTTCTGATTGCACCTAATAAAGGGAGTTTGACCAGCTCCAAACTTTGCCCATCATTTCGTGAGTGAGAGCTAACACTAGGCCAATATGCCTAGCCAGCAGCACAGGCACTATCCCCCTGATTACACAGCTCTGTTCACACCAAAATGAAAAATCCCCACCACTCAACCTATTTTACTATTTGTGGGAGGCTTATTTCTGCTCAGTTATAGCCCCTAGGCCACATTCGCCCTACGAAATGCCAAATTCAAAGACAAGAAATCAATAGATTGATAACTGAAGATAATGCTTTACCCATATTTCACCTACTAATGAAAAAGGGGGCTGCATGGGAGTCAGGAGAGAAAATATTTATAATTTTCAGGCACTGGTGCAAAAAAGAGTGTCTGAAATTGCTCCTGGTTTTTATAAAATCGAAATATTAGTTAATGGAAAAAAAAAGAAAAACATTTTTTTTTCCACCCATGGCGGGATTTGAACCCTCGGCCAGGGGAGCTTTCAGCATCAGAGGCAGATGACATTACCACTGAGCTATTGCTCCTTGCTGGTAATCAGGGATTCAGGAGCATCTATAAGCTACATACAGGCCCCCTAGTCTACATGACACACCATAGCCATGATATAGGGACTATTGGAAATAATACAAACATGGAAGCCCGTGTGGTCCAGTGGGTAAGTTCCTGCCTTCCACCCAGGCGACCAGGGTTCAAATCCCGGGTTCGGCACCAGATGACTGATGGCGGTGATGCAGAGGTAAGTCGGTAAGTAAAATGTGTGGAGGTGTGCCTGTCTGGTGATTGGTGGATGTAAGAGTGGTTGGTGTGTAAGGAGAGAAGCCTGAATGGTGGAGAACAGAGTGGTTGGAGTGTCTGGGCAGAGAGAGTGAGGTTCAGGCCCAGGCCGAGTGGGAGTAGAGTAGAGTAGAGGGGAGGAGCCACAGAGGGGGAGTGTGAATGGGCGGAGTAAAAAAGGAAAGCAGAGAGAGGGGGGGGGGCATAGTTCGGGGAGGAGCCTAGGGACAGGTGGTGGCATACAGCCTGGGGGAGGAGCCACAGAGGGGGAGTGTGAATGGGTGGAGTAAGAAAGGAAAGCAGAAAGAAGGGGGGGCATAGTTGGGGGGAGGAGCCTAGGGTGGTGGCATACAGCCTAGGAGGGACCAAGGGGAGGGGCATGTGTAGAGAGGGGTGGGGCCACAGAGGAAAGGGAGAAGTAGGCAGAGTCTGGGGCAATAGGTCAGGGGGCGGAGCATAGGGGAGTGAGCCCAACAAGGAAAGAGTACCCCTCCCCCTTCAGCAAACAGAGGGGGGGTGACCTGATAGGAGGGGCACTACGATAGTAGACCCCCAACATTTTATGACCGCTCCCTCCCCCTCCCCAAATACAGAGTGGGGGGGACAAATTTTGGGGAGCAGTGTAAAAAAGGGGTGTTGGGGTGCATTACAAAAGAGGGTGCTAGAAGGCACAGAATGATGTGGTTTGGCTTTGGGTGCGCTACCCATCATTTTTTTTTGCCCCCCCCCTTTTCCGGGGAGAGGGGGTGTACCCCAAAAGTATAGGGGCAACAGAGGGAACTTAGGGGAACAGCCTTAGGGCACTTTTTTATTACCGACCACAAGGGGGGCACCAGACAGACATACTGTAGTTATGGTATTGAAAGAGGTGACAGCAAGGAGCACGTGGTAAGACACGGTGAGGGGGGACAAGGCACCCCAAGTTTTTATTACCCCCACCCCCCACCCTCGCAGGATCTGTTATGAGGTCTCTTGGGGTAGTTGTATTGAAAACAGATGCTTAAGACACTGAAGGGAAGGGGAATGTTGACAAGTGTCCCCCCCATTGTGTGGGTACTTTCTTGTGCGATACCCTCTTCTTCATTTACTCACCACAAAGGAGCAGCCACAAAATGACAATTGCTGTGATGGTAGTACTGAAAGGGGCTTTATAAGGTAGAGAACCAGAAGGAAGGCGAGCTTCAAGTGGCACTTGGAGGAATGGCCATCTGAGCACAGGTGGGCAACTAAGAAAGAAGGGGAAAAGTGGGTGAACAGGAAGCAGAGATGCCCGCTATGACAGCTGAGAGCATTCAAATTTGGTGAATAAGGCGGGTGGTTTGGGGAAGTAGATGAATGAGTCAGGGAGACGGCGCATGTGGCAATTGGTTGGATGTGGCATAGAGAATAATCATGGCATGCAAACTAGGCAGTAGTCCCTGAATTGGCAGCGTCTGCAGAGAGTTTGGGGTGCTCGACAAGTGACTTGTCCTCCTTGGATTGGGTATATAATCCACAGAGGGAAGGTCACAGCTTATAGTGAGGCAGATCGTGTATATCGAATTTAAAGAAGGGTAGTTTGAGTGTGCGGAGAGGGGCTGCACGGAGTGGTAAGTGGATAGGGTGCCGAGCAATGTGCATCCAACTGGTCACTGGAGGCTGGACAGTGGCAAAGCACCTGGGTTACTGGGAGAATTACAAAAGGAGGGCCGAAAGGAAGGGTGTTTATGGTCATTCAGATACTAGGACGGAACACTTGAGTGGCAATGAGATGGGGGTATTGAGAAGTCACAAATGGTGTCCCAGGGGTAGAGGTATGGGGATCAGATATTCCTGCTAGGGTGTAATGTGCCACCCTGCCCCTTTTTTTTGTGCAGCCTGGTTCCCTCTCTAGTTTCTCTCCATTGTCCTTCTATCCTGCAGATGATTAGAGCAAGCTTCCTAACGTTTTTCTTGGCCTCATATCCCCAATTATGTGCCTGACATGCCTGGCCTAAGGATACTCCCAAAGAGTATGCTACTTATATTCTGGGAAGAGCCTCACTAGTTCTGCCTATTTATGCAGCAACAAGGCAAATCTTACAACCTGCAAAGTTGGAAGCTTTGAGATGAAGTAAAGGTTTTTATTTTGTGGAAAATGCTCTTCTATGCTTCTTCTCTCATCTGAAGGCCATGGGCTCCTGTTCTTCTCTCACGTGTCCTTTCAAAGAGACAGATGACACACTCACCCAATCACTCAGCAAACATCTATGCTTTAACTCTGTCATCTTGCCGTTTTCCCTCCAAGTGCTCTCCCTTCCCCACAAATGCAGGATAATCTTTCCTCATTACTCATTCACTCGCTTATTGTAGTCCCCCGCTCCACAGGCCCAGCAAAGACCAAGAAAGACAAGCGGTACGTCAGCAAACAGATTTAACACTTCTCTCTTCTATTATGGTCATACTGCTGCCCTCTAGTAACACTACATGGCAACTGCAGCATGATGATGTGATTTTGAAGGGGGCTGTCCTATGCAAATAATGTCCTCCCATGCTTACTTTGGCCTGAGACATTCACAGGCTTCCATCATGATATGGCCTCCAACATATGGCTTTCAGCAGAATTTTAAGCTTGACAACTTGTCTTAGGCTAAAGCTTTTCCTACTCGAAGGTCGCTCATGGGAAAGCACCCTCATTTAGCAGGGTGCCAAATTGTCTGCAGTCTTCCTCTAAACAGAACATGGGCGTTCGTGGGCGTTCGGGGGCCTTGCTTGCTAGCTAACGACTGAGTGCTGGGTTGTTTAAAGACCCAGGGCCAGGCCAGGCCAGCTGCTGCAACAGGCATGATGCAGGCCCAATGAAGCACACGCCGGACTTTACCCTTTTCTGACTCTTGAAAACTTCAACATGTCTGTCTTCTGATTGCACCTAATAAAGGGAGTTTGACCAGCTCCAAACTTTGCCCATCATTTCGTGAGTGAGAGCTAACACTAGGCCAATATGCCTAGCCAGCAGCACAGGCACTATCCCCCTGATTACACAGCTCTGTTCACACCAAAATGAAAAATCCCCACCACTCAACCTATTTTACTATTTGTGGGAGGCTTATTTCTGCTCAGTTATAGCCCCTAGGCCACATTCGCCCTACGAAATGCCAAATTCAAAGACAAGAAATCAATAGATTGATAACTGAAGATAATGCTTTACCCATATTTCACCTACTAATGAAAAAGGGGGCTGCATGGGAGTCAGGAGAGAAAATATTTATAATTTTCAGGCACTGGTGCAAAAAAGAGTGTCTGAAATTGCTCCTGGTTTTTATAAAATCGAAATATTAGTTAATGGAAAAAAAAAGAAAAACATTTTTTTTTCCACCCATGGCGGGATTTGAACCCTCGGCCAGGGGAGCTTTCAGCATCAGAGGCAGATGACATTACCACTGAGCTATTGCTCCTTGCTGGTAATCAGGGATTCAGGAGCATCTATAAGCTACATACAGGCCCCCTAGTCTACATGACACACCATAGCCATGATATAGGGACTATTGGAAATAATACAAACATGGAAGCCCGTGTGGTCCAGTGGGTAAGTTCCTGCCTTCCACCCAGGCGACCAGGGTTCAAATCCCGGGTTCGGCACCAGATGACTGATGGCGGTGATGCAGAGGTAAGTCGGTAAGTAAAATGTGTGGAGGTGTGCCTGTCTGGTGATTGGTGGATGTAAGAGTGGTTGGTGTGTAAGGAGAGAAGCCTGAATGGTGGAGAACAGAGTGGTTGGAGTGTCTGGGCAGAGAGAGTGAGGTTCAGGCCCAGGCCGAGTGGGAGTAGAGTAGAGTAGAGGGGAGGAGCCACAGAGGGGGAGTGTGAATGGGCGGAGTAAAAAAGGAAAGCAGAGAGAGGGGGGGGGCATAGTTCGGGGAGGAGCCTAGGGACAGGTGGTGGCATACAGCCTGGGGGAGGAGCCACAGAGGGGGAGTGTGAATGGGTGGAGTAAGAAAGGAAAGCAGAAAAAAGGGGGGGCATAGTTGGGGGGAGGAGCCTAGGGTGGTGGCATACAGCCTAGGAGGGACCAAGGGGAGGGGCATGTGTAGAGAGGGGTGGGGCCACAGAGGAAAGGGAGAAGTAGGCAGAGTCTGGGGCAATAGGTCAGGGGGCGGAGCATAGGGGAGTGAGCCCAACAAGGAAAGAGTACCCCTCCCCCTTCAGCAAACAGAGGGGGGGTGACCTGATAGGAGGGGCACTACGATAGTAGACCCCCAACATTTTATGACCGCTCCCTCCCCCTCCCCAAATACAGAGTGGGGGGGACAAATTTTGGGGAGCAGTGTAAAAAAGGGGTGTTGGGGTGCATTACAAAAGAGGGTGCTAGAAGGCACAGAATGATGTGGTTTGGCTTTGGGTGCGCTACCCATCATTTTTTTTTGCCCCCCCCCTTTTCCGGGGAGAGGGGGTGTACCCCAAAAGTATAGGGGCAACAGAGGGAACTTAGGGGAACAGCCTTAGGGCACTTTTTTATTACCGACCACAAGGGGGGCACCAGACAGACATACTGTAGTTATGGTATTGAAAGAGGTGACAGCAAGGAGCACGTGGTAAGACACGGTGAGGGGGGACAAGGCACCCCAAGTTTTTATTACCCCCACCCCCCACCCTCGCAGGATCTGTTATGAGGTCTCTTGGGGTAGTTGTATTGAAAACAGATGCTTAAGACACTGAAGGGAAGGGGAATGTTGACAAGTGTCCCCCCCATTGTGTGGGTACTTTCTTGTGCGATACCCTCTTCTTCATTTACTCACCACAAAGGAGCAGCCACAAAATGACAATTGCTGTGATGGTAGTACTGAAAGGGGCTTTATAAGGTAGAGAACCAGAAGGAAGGCGAGCTTCAAGTGGCACTTGGAGGAATGGCCATCTGAGCACAGGTGGGCAACTAAGAAAGAAGGGGAAAAGTGGGTGAACAGGAAGCAGAGATGCCCGCTATGACAGCTGAGAGCATTCAAATTTGGTGAATAAGGCGGGTGGTTTGGGGAAGTAGATGAATGAGTCAGGGAGACGGCGCATGTGGCAATTGGTTGGATGTGGCATAGAGAATAATCATGGCATGCAAACTAGGCAGTAGTCCCTGAATTGGCAGCGTCTGCAGAGAGTTTGGGGTGCTCGACAAGTGACTTGTCCTCCTTGGATTGGGTATATAATCCACAGAGGGAAGGTCACAGCTTATAGTGAGGCAGATCGTGTATATCGAATTTAAAGAAGGGTAGTTTGAGTGTGCGGAGAGGGGCTGCACGGAGTGGTAAGTGGATAGGGTGCCGAGCAATGTGCATCCAACTGGTCACTGGAGGCTGGACAGTGGCAAAGCACCTGGGTTACTGGGAGAATTACAAAAGGAGGGCCGAAAGGAAGGGTGTTTATGGTCATTCAGATACTAGGACGGAACACTTGAGTGGCAATGAGATGGGGGTATTGAGAAGTCACAAATGGTGTCCCAGGGGTAGAGGTATGGGGATCAGATATTCCTGCTAGGGTGTAATGTGCCACCCTGCCCCTTTTTTTTGTGCAGCCTGGTTCCCTCTCTAGTTTCTCTCCATTGTCCTTCTATCCTGCAGATGATTAGAGCAAGCTTCCTAACGTTTTTCTTGGCCTCATATCCCCAATTATGTGCCTGACATGCCTGGCCTAAGGATACTCCCAAAGAGTATGCTACTTATATTCTGGGAAGAGCCTCACTAGTTCTGCCTATTTATGCAGCAACAAGGCAAATCTTACAACCTGCAAAGTTGGAAGCTTTGAGATGAAGTAAAGGTTTTTATTTTGTGGAAAATGCTCTTCTATGCTTCTTCTCTCATCTGAAGGCCATGGGCTCCTGTTCTTCTCTCACGTGTCCTTTCAAAGAGACAGATGACACACTCACCCAATCACTCAGCAAACATCTATGCTTTAACTCTGTCATCTTGCCGTTTTCCCTCCAAGTGCTCTCCCTTCCCCACAAATGCAGGATAATCTTTCCTCATTACTCATTCACTCGCTTATTGTAGTCCCCCGCTCCACAGGCCCAGCAAAGACCAAGAAAGACAAGCGGTACGTCAGCAAACAGATTTAACACTTCTCTCTTCTATTATGGTCATACTGCTGCCCTCTAGTAACACTACATGGCAACTGCAGCATGATGATGTGATTTTGAAGGGGGCTGTCCTATGCAAATAATGTCCTCCCATGCTTACTTTGGCCTGAGACATTCACAGGCTTCCATCATGATATGGCCTCCAACATATGGCTTTCAGCAGAATTTTAAGCTTGACAACTTGTCTTAGGCTAAAGCTTTTCCTACTCGAAGGTCGCTCATGGGAAAGCACCCTCATTTAGCAGGGTGCCAAATTGTCTGCAGTCTTCCTCTAAACAGAACATGGGCGTTCGTGGGCGTTCGGGGGCCTTGCTTGCTAGCTAACGACTGAGTGCTGGGTTGTTTAAAGACCCAGGGCCAGGCCAGGCCAGCTGCTGCAACAGGCATGATGCAGGCCCAATGAAGCACACGCCGGACTTTACCCTTTTCTGACTCTTGAAAACTTCAACATGTCTGTCTTCTGATTGCACCTAATAAAGGGAGTTTGACCAGCTCCAAACTTTGCCCATCATTTCGTGAGTGAGAGCTAACACTAGGCCAATATGCCTAGCCAGCAGCACAGGCACTATCCCCCTGATTACACAGCTCTGTTCACACCAAAATGAAAAATCCCCACCACTCAACCTATTTTACTATTTGTGGGAGGCTTATTTCTGCTCAGTTATAGCCCCTAGGCCACATTCGCCCTACGAAATGCCAAATTCAAAGACAAGAAATCAATAGATTGATAACTGAAGATAATGCTTTACCCATATTTCACCTACTAATGAAAAAGGGGGCTGCATGGGAGTCAGGAGAGAAAATATTTATAATTTTCAGGCACTGGTGCAAAAAAGAGTGTCTGAAATTGCTCCTGGTTTTTATAAAATCGAAATATTAGTTAATGGAAAAAAAAAGAAAAACATTTTTTTTTCCACCCATGGCGGGATTTGAACCCTCGGCCAGGGGAGCTTTCAGCATCAGAGGCAGATGACATTACCACTGAGCTATTGCTCCTTGCTGGTAATCAGGGATTCAGGAGCATCTATAAGCTACATACAGGCCCCCTAGTCTACATGACACACCATAGCCATGATATAGGGACTATTGGAAATAATACAAACATGGAAGCCCGTGTGGTCCAGTGGGTAAGTTCCTGCCTTCCACCCAGGCGACCAGGGTTCAAATCCCGGGTTCGGCACCAGATGACTGATGGCGGTGATGCAGAGGTAAGTCGGTAAGTAAAATGTGTGGAGGTGTGCCTGTCTGGTGATTGGTGGATGTAAGAGTGGTTGGTGTGTAAGGAGAGAAGCCTGAATGGTGGAGAACAGAGTGGTTGGAGTGTCTGGGCAGAGAGAGTGAGGTTCAGGCCCAGGCCGAGTGGGAGTAGAGTAGAGTAGAGGGGAGGAGCCACAGAGGGGGAGTGTGAATGGGTGGAGTAAAAAAGGAAAGCAGAGAGAGGGGGGGGGCATAGTTCGGGGAGGAGCCTAGGGACAGGTGGTGGCATACAGCCTGGGGGAGGAGCCACAGAGGGGGAGTGTGAATGGGTGGAGTAAGAAAGGAAAGCAGAAAGAAGGGGGGGCATAGTTGGGGGGAGGAGCCTAGGGTGGTGGCATACAGCCTAGGAGGGACCAAGGGGAGGGGCATGTGTAGAGAGGGGTGGGGCCACAGAGGAAAGGGAGAAGTAGGCAGAGTCTGGGGCAATAGGTCAGGGGGCGGAGCATAGGGGAGTGAGCCCAACAAGGAAAGAGTACCCCTCCCCCTTCAGCAAACAGAGGGGGGGTGACCTGATAGGAGGGGCACTACGATAGTAGACCCCCAACATTTTATGACCGCTCCCTCCCCCTCCCCAAATACAGAGTGGGGGGGACAAATTTTGGGGAGCAGTGTAAAAAAGGGGTGTTGGGGTGCATTACAAAAGAGGGTGCTAGAAGGCACAGAATGATGTGGTTTGGCTTTGGGTGCGCTACCCATCATTTTTTTTTGCCCCCCCCCTTTTCCGGGGAGAGGGGGTGTACCCCAAAAGTATAGGGGCAACAGAGGGAACTTAGGGGAACAGCCTTAGGGCACTTTTTTATTACCGACCACAAGGGGGGCACCAGACAGACATACTGTAGTTATGGTATTGAAAGAGGTGACAGCAAGGAGCACGTGGTAAGACACGGTGAGGGGGGACAAGGCACCCCAAGTTTTTATTACCCCCACCCCCCACCCTCGCAGGATCTGTTATGAGGTCTCTTGGGGTAGTTGTATTGAAAACAGATGCTTAAGACACTGAAGGGAAGGGGAATGTTGACAAGTGTCCCCCCCATTGTGTGGGTACTTTCTTGTGCGATACCCTCTTCTTCATTTACTCACCACAAAGGAGCAGCCACAAAATGACAATTGCTGTGATGGTAGTACTGAAAGGGGCTTTATAAGGTAGAGAACCAGAAGGAAGGCGAGCTTCAAGTGGCACTTGGAGGAATGGCCATCTGAGCACAGGTGGGCAACTAAGAAAGAAGGGGAAAAGTGGGTGAACAGGAAGCAGAGATGCCCGCTATGACAGCTGAGAGCATTCAAATTTGGTGAATAAGGCGGGTGGTTTGGGGAAGTAGATGAATGAGTCAGG
Organism: Pleurodeles waltl; assembly: GCF_031143425.1. NCBI lineage: Eukaryota > Metazoa > Chordata > Amphibia > Caudata > Salamandridae > Pleurodeles > Pleurodeles waltl. The sequence goes on along the minus strand of NC_090443.1, from coordinate 541,024,718 downwards.
GAGACGGCGCATGTGGCAATTGGTTGGATGTGGCATAGAGAATAATCATGGCATGCAAACTAGGCAGTAGTCCCTGAATTGGCAGCGTCTGCAGAGAGTTTGGGGTGCTCGACAAGTGACTTGTCCTCCTTGGATTGGGTATATAATCCACAGAGGGAAGGTCACAGCTTATAGTGAGGCAGATCGTGTATATCGAATTTAAAGAAGGGTAGTTTGAGTGTGCGGAGAGGGGCTGCACGGAGTGGTAAGTGGATAGGGTGCCGAGCAATGTGCATCCAACTGGTCACTGGAGGCTGGACAGTGGCAAAGCACCTGGGTTACTGGGAGAATTACAAAAGGAGGGCCGAAAGGAAGGGTGTTTATGGTCATTCAGATACTAGGACGGAACACTTGAGTGGCAATGAGATGGGGGTATTGAGAAGTCACAAATGGTGTCCCAGGGGTAGAGGTATGGGGATCAGATATTCCTGCTAGGGTGTAATGTGCCACCCTGCCCCTTTTTTTTGTGCAGCCTGGTTCCCTCTCTAGTTTCTCTCCATTGTCCTTCTATCCTGCAGATGATTAGAGCAAGCTTCCTAACGTTTTTCTTGGCCTCATATCCCCAATTATGTGCCTGACATGCCTGGCCTAAGGATACTCCCAAAGAGTATGCTACTTATATTCTGGGAAGAGCCTCACTAGTTCTGCCTATTTATGCAGCAACAAGGCAAATCTTACAACCTGCAAAGTTGGAAGCTTTGAGATGAAGTAAAGGTTTTTATTTTGTGGAAAATGCTCTTCTATGCTTCTTCTCTCATCTGAAGGCCATGGGCTCCTGTTCTTCTCTCACGTGTCCTTTCAAAGAGACAGATGACACACTCACCCAATCACTCAGCAAACATCTATGCTTTAACTCTGTCATCTTGCCGTTTTCCCTCCAAGTGCTCTCCCTTCCCCACAAATGCAGGATAATCTTTCCTCATTACTCATTCACTCGCTTATTGTAGTCCCCCGCTCCACAGGCCCAGCAAAGACCAAGAAAGACAAGCGGTACGTCAGCAAACAGATTTAACACTTCTCTCTTCTATTATGGTCATACTGCTGCCCTCTAGTAACACTACATGGCAACTGCAGCATGATGATGTGATTTTGAAGGGGGCTGTCCTATGCAAATAATGTCCTCCCATGCTTACTTTGGCCTGAGACATTCACAGGCTTCCATCATGATATGGCCTCCAACATATGGCTTTCAGCAGAATTTTAAGCTTGACAACTTGTCTTAGGCTAAAGCTTTTCCTACTCGAAGGTCGCTCATGGGAAAGCACCCTCATTTAGCAGGGTGCCAAATTGTCTGCAGTCTTCCTCTAAACAGAACATGGGCGTTCGTGGGCGTTCGGGGGCCTTGCTTGCTAGCTAACGACTGAGTGCTGGGTTGTTTAAAGACCCAGGGCCAGGCCAGGCCAGCTGCTGCAACAGGCATGATGCAGGCCCAATGAAGCACACGCCGGACTTTACCCTTTTCTGACTCTTGAAAACTTCAACATGTCTGTCTTCTGATTGCACCTAATAAAGGGAGTTTGACCAGCTCCAAACTTTGCCCATCATTTCGTGAGTGAGAGCTAACACTAGGCCAATATGCCTAGCCAGCAGCACAGGCACTATCCCCCTGATTACACAGCTCTGTTCACACCAAAATGAAAAATCCCCACCACTCAACCTATTTTACTATTTGTGGGAGGCTTATTTCTGCTCAGTTATAGCCCCTAGGCCACATTCGCCCTACGAAATGCCAAATTCAAAGACAAGAAATCAATAGATTGATAACTGAAGATAATGCTTTACCCATATTTCACCTACTAATGAAAAAGGGGGCTGCATGGGAGTCAGGAGAGAAAATATTTATAATTTTCAGGCACTGGTGCAAAAAAGAGTGTCTGAAATTGCTCCTGGTTTTTATAAAATCGAAATATTAGTTAATGGAAAAAAAAAGAAAAACATTTTTTTTTCCACCCATGGCGGGATTTGAACCCTCGGCCAGGGGAGCTTTCAGCATCAGAGGCAGATGACATTACCACTGAGCTATTGCTCCTTGCTGGTAATCAGGGATTCAGGAGCATCTATAAGCTACATACAGGCCCCCTAGTCTACATGACACACCATAGCCATGATATAGGGACTATTGGAAATAATACAAACATGGAAGCCCGTGTGGTCCAGTGGGTAAGTTCCTGCCTTCCACCCAGGCGACCAGGGTTCAAATCCCGGGTTCGGCACCAGATGACTGATGGCGGTGATGCAGAGGTAAGTCGGTAAGTAAAATGTGTGGAGGTGTGCCTGTCTGGTGATTGGTGGATGTAAGAGTGGTTGGTGTGTAAGGAGAGAAGCCTGAATGGTGGAGAACAGAGTGGTTGGAGTGTCTGGGCAGAGAGAGTGAGGTTCAGGCCCAGGCCGAGTGGGAGTAGAGTAGAGTAGAGGGGAGGAGCCACAGAGGGGGAGTGTGAATGGGCGGAGTAAAAAAGGAAAGCAGAGAGAGGGGGGGGGGCATAGTTCGGGGAGGAGCCTAGGGACAGGTGGTGGCATACAGCCTGGGGGAGGAGCCACAGAGGGGGAGTGTGAATGGGTGGAGTAAGAAAGGAAAGCAGAAAGAAGGGGGGGCATAGTTGGGGGGAGGAGCCTAGGGTGGTGGCATACAGCCTAGGAGGGACCAAGGGGAGGGGCATGTGTAGAGAGGGGTGGGGCCACAGAGGAAAGGGAGAAGTAGGCAGAGTCTGGGGCAATAGGTCAGGGGGCGGAGCATAGGGGAGTGAGCCCAACAAGGAAAGAGTACCCCTCCCCCTTCAGCAAACAGAGGGGGGGTGACCTGATAGGAGGGGCACTACGATAGTAGACCCCCAACATTTTATGACCGCTCCCTCCCCCTCCCCAAATACAGAGTGGGGGGGACAAATTTTGGGGAGCAGTGTAAAAAAGGGGTGTTGGGGTGCATTACAAAAGAGGGTGCTAGAAGGCACAGAATGATGTGGTTTGGCTTTGGGTGCGCTACCCATCATTTTTTTTTGCCCCCCCCCTTTTCCGGGGAGAGGGGGTGTACCCCAAAAGTATAGGGGCAACAGAGGGAACTTAGGGGAACAGCCTTAGGGCACTTTTTTATTACCGACCACAAGGGGGGCACCAGACAGACATACTGTAGTTATGGTATTGAAAGAGGTGACAGCAAGGAGCACGTGGTAAGACACGGTGAGGGGGGACAAGGCACCCCAAGTTTTTATTACCCCCACCCCCCACCCTCGCAGGATCTGTTATGAGGTCTCTTGGGGTAGTTGTATTGAAAACAGATGCTTAAGACACTGAAGGGAAGGGGAATGTTGACAAGTGTCCCCCCCATTGTGTGGGTACTTTCTTGTGCGATACCCTCTTCTTCATTTACTCACCACAAAGGAGCAGCCACAAAATGACAATTGCTGTGATGGTAGTACTGAAAGGGGCTTTATAAGGTAGAGAACCAGAAGGAAGGCGAGCTTCAAGTGGCACTTGGAGGAATGGCCATCTGAGCACAGGTGGGCAACTAAGAAAGAAGGGGAAAAGTGGGTGAACAGGAAGCAGAGATGCCCGCTATGACAGCTGAGAGCATTCAAATTTGGTGAATAAGGCGGGTGGTTTGGGGAAGTAGATGAATGAGTCAGGGAGACGGCGCATGTGGCAATTGGTTGGATGTGGCATAGAGAATAATCATGGCATGCAAACTAGGCAGTAGTCCCTGAATTGGCAGCGTCTGCAGAGAGTTTGGGGTGCTCGACAAGTGACTTGTCCTCCTTGGATTGGGTATATAATCCACAGAGGGAAGGTCACAGCTTATAGTGAGGCAGATCGTGTATATCGAATTTAAAGAAGGGTAGTTTGAGTGTGCGGAGAGGGGCTGCACGGAGTGGTAAGTGGATAGGGTGCCGAGCAATGTGCATCCAACTGGTCACTGGAGGCTGGACAGTGGCAAAGCACCTGGGTTACTGGGAGAATTACAAAAGGAGGGCCGAAAGGAAGGGTGTTTATGGTCATTCAGATACTAGGACGGAACACTTGAGTGGCAATGAGATGGGGGTATTGAGAAGTCACAAATGGTGTCCCAGGGGTAGAGGTATGGGGATCAGATATTCCTGCTAGGGTGTAATGTGCCACCCTGCCCCTTTTTTTTGTGCAGCCTGGTTCCCTCTCTAGTTTCTCTCCATTGTCCTTCTATCCTGCAGATGATTAGAGCAAGCTTCCTAACGTTTTTCTTGGCCTCATATCCCCAATTATGTGCCTGACATGCCTGGCCTAAGGATACTCCCAAAGAGTATGCTACTTATATTCTGGGAAGAGCCTCACTAGTTCTGCCTATTTATGCAGCAACAAGGCAAATCTTACAACCTGCAAAGTTGGAAGCTTTGAGATGAAGTAAAGGTTTTTATTTTGTGGAAAATGCTCTTCTATGCTTCTTCTCTCATCTGAAGGCCATGGGCTCCTGTTCTTCTCTCACGTGTCCTTTCAAAGAGACAGATGACACACTCACCCAATCACTCAGCAAACATCTATGCTTTAACTCTGTCATCTTGCCGTTTTCCCTCCAAGTGCTCTCCCTTCCCCACAAATGCAGGATAATCTTTCCTCATTACTCATTCACTCGCTTATTGTAGTCCCCCGCTCCACAGGCCCAGCAAAGACCAAGAAAGACAAGCGGTACGTCAGCAAACAGATTTAACACTTCTCTCTTCTATTATGGTCATACTGCTGCCCTCTAGTAACACTACATGGCAACTGCAGCATGATGATGTGATTTTGAAGGGGGCTGTCCTATGCAAATAATGTCCTCCCATGCTTACTTTGGCCTGAGACATTCACAGGCTTCCATCATGATATGGCCTCCAACATATGGCTTTCAGCAGAATTTTAAGCTTGACAACTTGTCTTAGGCTAAAGCTTTTCCTACTCGAAGGTCGCTCATGGGAAAGCACCCTCATTTAGCAGGGTGCCAAATTGTCTGCAGTCTTCCTCTAAACAGAACATGGGCGTTCGTGGGCGTTCGGGGGCCTTGCTTGCTAGCTAACGACTGAGTGCTGGGTTGTTTAAAGACCCAGGGCCAGGCCAGGCCAGCTGCTGCAACAGGCATGATGCAGGCCCAATGAAGCACACGCCGGACTTTACCCTTTTCTGACTCTTGAAAACTTCAACATGTCTGTCTTCTGATTGCACCTAATAAAGGGAGTTTGACCAGCTCCAAACTTTGCCCATCATTTCGTGAGTGAGAGCTAACACTAGGCCAATATGCCTAGCCAGCAGCACAGGCACTATCCCCCTGATTACACAGCTCTGTTCACACCAAAATGAAAAATCCCCACCACTCAACCTATTTTACTATTTGTGGGAGGCTTATTTCTGCTCAGTTATAGCCCCTAGGCCACATTCGCCCTACGAAATGCCAAATTCAAAGACAAGAAATCAATAGATTGATAACTGAAGATAATGCTTTACCCATATTTCACCTACTAATGAAAAAGGGGGCTGCATGGGAGTCAGGAGAGAAAATATTTATAATTTTCAGGCACTGGTGCAAAAAAGAGTGTCTGAAATTGCTCCTGGTTTTTATAAAATCGAAATATTAGTTAATGGAAAAAAAAAGAAAAACATTTTTTTTTCCACCCATGGCGGGATTTGAACCCTCGGCCAGGGGAGCTTTCAGCATCAGAGGCAGATGACATTACCACTGAGCTATTGCTCCTTGCTGGTAATCAGGGATTCAGGAGCATCTATAAGCTACATACAGGCCCCCTAGTCTACATGACACACCATAGCCATGATATAGGGACTATTGGAAATAATACAAACATGGAAGCCCGTGTGGTCCAGTGGGTAAGTTCCTGCCTTCCACCCAGGCGACCAGGGTTCAAATCCCGGGTTCGGCACCAGATGACTGATGGCGGTGATGCAGAGGTAAGTCGGTAAGTAAAATGTGTGGAGGTGTGCCTGTCTGGTGATTGGTGGATGTAAGAGTGGTTGGTGTGTAAGGAGAGAAGCCTGAATGGTGGAGAACAGAGTGGTTGGAGTGTCTGGGCAGAGAGAGTGAGGTTCAGGCCCAGGCCAAGTGGGAGTAGAGTAGAGTAGAGGGGAGGAGCCACAGAGGGGGAGTGTGAATGGGTGGAGTAAAAAAGGAAAGCAGAGAGAGGGGGGGGGCATAGTTCGGGGAGGAGCCTAGGGACAGGTGGTGGCATACAGCCTGGGGGAGGAGCCACAGAGGGGGAGTGTGAATGGGTGGAGTAAGAAAGGAAAGCAGAAAGAAGGGGGGGCATAGTTGGGGGGAGGAGCCTAGGGTGGTGGCATACAGCCTAGGAGGGACCAAGGGGAGGGGCATGTGTAGAGAGGGGTGGGGCCACAGAGGAAAGGGAGAAGTAGGCAGAGTCTGGGGCAATAGGTCAGGGGGCGGAGCATAGGGGAGTGAGCCCAACAAGGAAAGAGTACCCCTCCCCCTTCAGCAAACAGAGGGGGGGTGACCTGATAGGAGGGGCACTACGATAGTAGACCCCCAACATTTTATGACCGCTCCCTCCCCCTCCCCAAATACAGAGTGGGGGGGACAAATTTTGGGGAGCAGTGTAAAAAAGGGGTGTTGGGGTGCATTACAAAAGAGGGTGCTAGAAGGCACAGAATGATGTGGTTTGGCTTTGGGTGCGCTACCCATCATTTTTTTTTGCCCCCCCCCCTTTTCCGGGGAGAGGGGGTGTACCCCAAAAGTATAGGGGCAACAGAGGGAACTTAGGGGAACAGCCTTAGGGCACTTTTTTATTACCGACCACAAGGGGGGCACCAGACAGACATACTGTAGTTATGGTATTGAAAGAGGTGACAGCAAGGAGCACGTGGTAAGACACGGTGAGGGGGGACAAGGCACCCCAAGTTTTTATTACCCCCACCCCCCACCCTCGCAGGATCTGTTATGAGGTCTCTTGGGGTAGTTGTATTGAAAACAGATGCTTAAGACACTGAAGGGAAGGGGAATGTTGACAAGTGTCCCCCCCATTGTGTGGGTACTTTCTTGTGCGATACCCTCTTCTTCATTTACTCACCACAAAGGAGCAGCCACAAAATGACAATTGCTGTGATGGTAGTACTGAAAGGGGCTTTATAAGGTAGAGAACCAGAAGGAAGGCGAGCTTCAAGTGGCACTTGGAGGAATGGCCATCTGAGCACAGGTGGGCAACTAAGAAAGAAGGGGAAAAGTGGGTGAACAGGAAGCAGAGATGCCCGCTATGACAGCTGAGAGCATTCAAATTTGGTGAATAAGGCGGGTGGTTTGGGGAAGTAGATGAATGAGTCAGGGAGACGGCGCATGTGGCAATTGGTTGGATGTGGCATAGAGAATAATCATGGCATGCAAACTAGGCAGTAGTCCCTGAATTGGCAGCGTCTGCAGAGAGTTTGGGGTAGAGTTTGGGGTGCTCGACAAGTGACTTGTCCTCCTTGGATTGGGTATATAATCCACAGAGGGAAGGTCACAGCTTATAGTGAGGCAGATCGTGTATATCGAATTTAAAGAAGGGTAGTTTGAGTGTGCGGAGAGGGGCTGCACGGAGTGGTAAGTGGATAGGGTGCCGAGCAATGTGCATCCAACTGGTCACTGGAGGCTGGACAGTGGCAAAGCACCTGGGTTACTGGGAGAATTACAAAAGGAGGGCCGAAAGGAAGGGTGTTTATGGTCATTCAGATACTAGGACGGAACACTTGAGTGGCAATGAGATGGGGGTATTGAGAAGTCACAAATGGTGTCCCAGGGGTAGAGGTATGGGGATCAGATATTCCTGCTAGGGTGTAATGTGCCACCCTGCCCCTTTTTTTTGTGCAGCCTGGTTCCCTCTCTAGTTTCTCTCCATTGTCCTTCTATCCTGCAGATGATTAGAGCAAGCTTCCCAACGTTTTTCTTGGCCTCATATCCCCAATTATGTGCCTGACATGCCTGGCCTAAGGATACTCCCAAAGAGTATGCTACTTATATTCTGGGAAGAGCCTCACTAGTTCTGCCTATTTATGCAGCAACAAGGCAAATCTTACAACCTGCAAAGTTGGAAGCTTTGAGATGAAGTAAAGGTTTTTATTTTGTGGAAAATGCTCTTCTATGCTTCTTCTCTCATCTGAAGGCCATGGGCTCCTGTTCTTCTCTCACGTGTCCTTTCAAAGAGACAGATGACACACTCACCCAATCACTCAGCAAACATCTATGCTTTAACTCTGTCATCTTGCCGTTTTCCCTCCAAGTGCTCTCCCTTCCCCACAAATGCAGGATAATCTTTCCTCATTACTCATTCACTCGCTTATTGTAGTCCCCCGCTCCACAGGCCCAGCAAAGACCAAGAAAGACAAGCGGTACGTCAGCAAACAGATTTAACACTTCTCTCTTCTATTATGGTCATACTGCTGCCCTCTAGTAACACTACATGGCAACTGCAGCATGATGATGTGATTTTGAAGGGGGCTGTCCTATGCAAATAATGTCCTCCCATGCTTACTTTGGCCTGAGACATTCACAGGCTTCCATCATGATATGGCCTCCAACATATGGCTTTCAGCAGAATTTTAAGCTTGACAACTTGTCTTAGGCTAAAGCTTTTCCTACTCGAAGGTCGCTCATGGGAAAGCACCCTCATTTAGCAGGGTGCCAAATTGTCTGCAGTCTTCCTCTAAACAGAACATGGGCGTTCGTGGGCGTTCGGGGGCCTTGCTTGCTAGCTAACGACTGAGTGCTGGGTTGTTTAAAGACCCAGGGCCAGGCCAGGCCAGCTGCTGCAACAGGCATGATGCAGGCCCAATGAAGCACACGCCGGACTTTACCCTTTTCTGACTCTTGAAAACTTCAACATGTCTGTCTTCTGATTGCACCTAATAAAGGGAGTTTGACCAGCTCCAAACTTTGCCCATCATTTCGTGAGTGAGAGCTAACACTAGGCCAATATGCCTAGCCAGCAGCACAGGCACTATCCCCCTGATTACACAGCTCTGTTCACACCAAAATGAAAAATCCCCACCACTCAACCTATTTTACTATTTGTGGGAGGCTTATTTCTGCTCAGTTATAGCCCCTAGGCCACATTCGCCCTACGAAATGCCAAATTCAAAGACAAGAAATCAATAGATTGATAACTGAAGATAATGCTTTACCCATATTTCACCTACTAATGAAAAAGGGGGCTGCATGGGAGTCAGGAGAGAAAATATTTATAATTTTCAGGCACTGGTGCAAAAAAGAGTGTCTGAAATTGCTCCTGGTTTTTATAAAATCGAAATATTAGTTAATGGAAAAAAAAAGAAAAACATTTTTTTTTCCACCCATGGCGGGATTTGAACCCTCGGCCAGGGGAGCTTTCAGCATCAGAGGCAGATGACATTACCACTGAGCTATTGCTCCTTGCTGGTAATCAGGGATTCAGGAGCATCTATAAGCTACATACAGGCCCCCTAGTCTACATGACACACCATAGCCATGATATAGGGACTATTGGAAATAATACAAACATGGAAGCCCGTGTGGTCCAGTGGGTAAGTTCCTGCCTTCCACCCAGGCGACCAGGGTTCAAATCCCGGGTTCGGCACCAGATGACTGATGGCGGTGATGCAGAGGTAAGTCGGTAAGTAAAATGTGTGGAGGTGTGCCTGTCTGGTGATTGGTGGATGTAAGAGTGGTTGGTGTGTAAGGAGAGAAGCCTGAATGGTGGAGAACAGAGTGGTTGGAGTGTCTGGGCAGAGAGAGTGAGGTTCAGGCCCAGGCCGAGTGGGAGTAGAGGGGAGGAGCCACAGAGGGGGAGTGTGAATGGGCGGAGTAAAAAAGGAAAGCAGAGAGAGGGGGGGGCATAGTTCGGGGAGGAGCCTAGGGACAGGTGGTGGCATACAGCCTGGGGGAGGAGCCACAGAGGGGGAGTGTGAATGGGTGGAGTAAGAAAGGAAAGCAGAAAGAAGGGGGGGCATAGTTGGGGGGAGGAGCCTAGGGTGGTGGCATACAGCCTAGGAGGGACCAAGGGGAGGGGCATGTGTAGAGAGGGGTGGGGCCACAGAGGAAAGGGAGAAGTAGGCAGAGTCTGGGGCAATAGGTCAGGGGGCGGAGCATAGGGGAGTGAGCCCAACAAGGAAAGAGTACCCCTCCCCCTTCAGCAAACAGAGGGGGGGTGACCTGATAGGAGGGGCACTACGATAGTAGACCCCCAACATTTTATGACCGCTCCCTCCCCCTCCCCAAATACAGAGTGGGGGGGACAAATTTTGGGGAGCAGTGTAAAAAAGGGGTGTTGGGGTGCATTACAAAAGAGGGTGCTAGAAGGCACAGAATGATGTGGTTTGGCTTTGGGTGCGCTACCCATCATTTTTTTTTGCCCCCCCCCCTTTTCCGGGGAGAGGGGGTGTACCCCAAAAGTATAGGGGCAACAGAGGGAACTTAGGGGAACAGCCTTAGGGCACTTTTTTATTACCGACCACAAGGGGGGCACCAGACAGACATACTGTAGTTATGGTATTGAAAGAGGTGACAGCAAGGAGCACGTGGTAAGACACGGTGAGGGGGGACAAGGCACCCCAAGTTTTTATTACCCCCACCCCCCACCCTCGCAGGATCTGTTATGAGGTCTCTTGGGGTAGTTGTATTGAAAACAGATGCTTAAGACACTGAAGGGAAGGGGAATGTTGACAAGTGTCCCCCCCATTGTGTGGGTACTTTCTTGTGCGATACCCTCTTCTTCATTTACTCACCACAAAGGAGCAGCCACAAAATGACAATTGCTGTGATGGTAGTACTGAAAGGGGCTTTATAAGGTAGAGAACCAGAAGGAAGGCGAGCTTCAAGTGGCACTTGGAGGAATGGCCATCTGAGCACAGGTGGGCAACTAAGAAAGAAGGGGAAAAGTGGGTGAACAGGAAGCAGAGATGCCCGCTATGACAGCTGAGAGCATTCAAATTTGGTGAATAAGGCGGGTGGTTTGGGGAAGTAGATGAATGAGTCAGGGAGACGGCGCATGTGGCAATTGGTTGGATGTGGCATAGAGAATAATCATGGCATGCAAACTAGGCAGTAGTCCCTGAATTGGCAGCGTCTGCAGAGAGTTTGGGGTGCTCGACAAGTGACTTGTCCTCCTTGGATTGGGTATATAATCCACAGAGGGAAGGTCACAGCTTATAGTGAGGCAGATCGTGTATATCGAATTTAAAGAAGGGTAGTTTGAGTGTGCGGAGAGGGGCTGCACGGAGTGGTAAGTGGATAGGGTGCCGAGCAATGTGCATCCAACTGGTCACTGGAGGCTGGACAGTGGCAAAGCACCTGGGTTACTGGGAGAATTACAAAAGGAGGGCCGAAAGGAAGGGTGTTTATGGTCATTCAGATACTAGGACGGAACACTTGAGTGGCAATGAGATGGGGGTATTGAGAAGTCACAAATGGTGTCCCAGGGGTAGAGGTATGGGGATCAGATATTCCTGCTAGGGTGTAATGTGCCACCCTGCCCCTTTTTTTTGTGCAGCCTGGTTCCCTCTCTAGTTTCTCTCCATTGTCCTTCTATCCTGCAGATGATTAGAGCAAGCTTCCTAACGTTTTTCTTGGCCTCATATCCCCAATTATGTGCCTGACATGCCTGGCCTAAGGATACTCCCAAAGAGTATGCTACTTATATTCTGGGAAGAGCCTCACTAGTTCTGCCTATTTATGCAGCAACAAGGCAAATCTTACAACCTGCAAAGTTGGAAGCTTTGAGATGAAGTAAAGGTTTTTATTTTGTGGAAAATGCTCTTCTATGCTTCTTCTCTCATCTGAAGGCCATGGGCTCCTGTTCTTCTCTCACGTGTCCTTTCAAAGAGACAGATGACACACTCACCCAATCACTCAGCAAACATCTATGCTTTAACTCTGTCATCTTGCCGTTTTCCCTCCAAGTGCTCTCCCTTCCCCACAAATGCAGGATAATCTTTCCTCATTACTCATTCACTCGCTTATTGTAGTCCCCCGCTCCACAGGCCCAGCAAAGACCAAGAAAGACAAGCGGTACGTCAGCAAACAGATTTAACACTTCTCTCTTCTATTATGGTCATACTGCTGCCCTCTAGTAACACTACATGGCAACTGCAGCATGATGATGTGATTTTGAAGGGGGCTGTCCTATGCAAATAATGTCCTCCCATGCTTACTTTGGCCTGAGACATTCACAGGCTTCCATCATGATATGGCCTCCAACATATGGCTTTCAGCAGAATTTTAAGCTTGACAACTTGTCTTAGGCTAAAGCTTTTCCTACTCGAAGGTCGCTCATGGGAAAGCACCCTCATTTAGCAGGGTGCCAAATTGTCTGCAGTCTTCCTCTAAACAGAACATGGGCGTTCGTGGGCGTTCGGGGGCCTTGCTTGCTAGCTAACGACTGAGTGCTGGGTTGTTTAAAGACCCAGGGCCAGGCCAGGCCAGCTGCTGCAACAGGCATGATGCAGGCCCAATGAAGCACACGCCGGACTTTACCCTTTTCTGACTCTTGAAAACTTCAACATGTCTGTCTTCTGATTGCACCTAATAAAGGGAGTTTGACCAGCTCCAAACTTTGCCCATCATTTCGTGAGTGAGAGCTAACACTAGGCCAATATGCCTAGCCAGCAGCACAGGCACTATCCCCCTGATTACACAGCTCTGTTCACACCAAAATGAAAAATCCCCACCACTCAACCTATTTTACTATTTGTGGGAGGCTTATTTCTGCTCAGTTATAGCCCCTAGGCCACATTCGCCCTACGAAATGCCAAATTCAAAGACAAGAAATCAATAGATTGATAACTGAAGATAATGCTTTACCCATATTTCACCTACTAATGAAAAAGGGGGCTGCATGGGAGTCAGGAGAGAAAATATTTATAATTTTCAGGCACTGGTGCAAAAAAGAGTGTCTGAAATTGCTCCTGGTTTTTATAAAATCGAAATATTAGTTAATGGAAAAAAAAAGAAAAACATTTTTTTTCCCACCCATGGCGGGATTTGAACCCTCGGCCAGGGGAGCTTTCAGCATCAGAGGCAGATGACATTACCACTGAGCTATTGCTCCTTGCTGGTAATCAGGGATTCAGGAGCATCTATAAGCTACATACAGGCCCCCTAGTCTACATGACACACCATAGCCATGATATAGGGACTATTGGAAATAATACAAACATGGAAGCCCGTGTGGTCCAGTGGGTAAGTTCCTGCCTTCCACCCAGGCGACCAGGGTTCAAATCCCGGGTTCGGCACCAGATGACTGATGGCGGTGATGCAGAGGTAAGTCGGTAAGTAAAATGTGTGGAGGTGTGCCTGTCTGGTGATTGGTGGATGTAAGAGTGGTTGGTGTGTAAGGAGAGAAGCCTGAATGGTGGAGAACAGAGTGGTTGGAGTGTCTGGGCAGAGAGAGTGAGGTTCAGGCCCAGGCCGAGTGGGAGTAGAGGGGAGGAGCCACAGAGGGGGAGTGTGAATGGGCGGAGTAAAAAAGGAAAGCAGAGAGAGGGGGGGGCATAGTTCGGGGAGGAGCCTAGGGACAGGTGGTGGCATACAGCCTGGGGGAGGAGCCACAGAGGGGGAGTGTGAATGGGTGGAGTAAGAAAGGAAAGCAGAAAGAAGGGGGGGCATAGTTGGGGGGAGGAGCCTAGGGTGGTGGCATACAGCCTAGGAGGGACCAAGGGGAGGGGCATGTGTAGAGAGGGGTGGGGCCACAGAGGAAAGGGAGAAGTAGGCAGAGTCTGGGGCAATAGGTCAGGGGGCGGAGCATAGGGGAGTGAGCCCAACAAGGAAAGAGTACCCCTCCCCCTTCAGCAAACAGAGGGGGGGTGACCTGATAGGAGGGGCACTACGATAGTAGACCCCCAACATTTTATGACCGCTCCCTCCCCCTCCCCAAATACAGAGTGGGGGGGACAAATTTTGGGGAGCAGTGTAAAAAAGGGGTGTTGGGGTGCATTACAAAAGAGGGTGCTAGAAGGCACAGAATGATGTGGTTTGGCTTTGGGTGCGCTACCCATCATTTTTTTTTGCCCCCCCCCCTTTTCCGGGGAGAGGGGGTGTACCCCAAAAGTATAGGGGCAACAGAGGGAACTTAGGGGAACAGCCTTAGGGCACTTTTTTATTACCGACCACAAGGGGGGCACCAGACAGACATACTGTAGTTATGGTATTGAAAGAGGTGACAGCAAGGAGCACGTGGTAAGACACGGTGAGGGGGGACAAGGCACCCCAAGTTTTTATTACCCCCACCCCCCACCCTCGCAGGATCTGTTATGAGGTCTCTTGGGGTAGTTGTATTGAAAACAGATGCTTAAGACACTGAAGGGAAGGGGAATGTTGACAAGTGTCCCCCCCATTGTGTGGGTACTTTCTTGTGCGATACCCTCTTCTTCATTTACTCACCACAAAGGAGCAGCCACAAAATGACAATTGCTGTGATGGTAGTACTGAAAGGGGCTTTATAAGGTAGAGAACCAGAAGGAAGGCGAGCTTCAAGTGGCACTTGGAGGAATGGCCATCTGAGCACAGGTGGGCAACTAAGAAAGAAGGGGAAAAGTGGGTGAACAGGAAGCAGAGATGCCCGCTATGACAGCTGAGAGCATTCAAATTTGGTGAATAAGGCGGGTGGTTTGGGGAAGTAGATGAATGAGTCAGGGAGACGGCGCATGTGGCAATTGGTTGGATGTGGCATAGAGAATAATCATGGCATGCAAACTAGGCAGTAGTCCCTGAATTGGCAGCGTCTGCAGAGAGTTTGGGGTGCTCGACAAGTGACTTGTCCTCCTTGGATTGGGTATATAATCCACAGAGGGAAGGTCACAGCTTATAGTGAGGCAGATCGTGTATATCGAATTTAAAGAAGGGTAGTTTGAGTGTGCGGAGAGGGGCTGCACGGAGTGGTAAGTGGATAGGGTGCCGAGCAATGTGCATCCAACTGGTCACTGGAGGCTGGACAGTGGCAAAGCACCTGGGTTACTGGGAGAATTACAAAAGGAGGGCCGAAAGGAAGGGTGTTTATGGTCATTCAGATACTAGGACGGAACACTTGAGTGGCAATGAGATGGGGGTATTGAGAAGTCACAAATGGTGTCCCAGGGGTAGAGGTATGGGGATCAGATATTCCTGCTAGGGTGTAATGTGCCACCCTGCCCCTTTTTTTTGTGCAGCCTGGTTCCCTCTCTAGTTTCTCTCCATTGTCCTTCTATCCTGCAGATGATTAGAGCAAGCTTCCTAACGTTTTTCTTGGCCTCATATCCCCAATTATGTGCCTGACATGCCTGGCCTAAGGATACTCCCAAAGAGTATGCTACTTATATTCTGGGAAGAGCCTCACTAGTTCTGCCTATTTATGCAGCAACAAGGCAAATCTTACAACCTGCAAAGTTGGAAGCTTTGAGATGAAGTAAAGGTTTTTATTTTGTGGAAAATGCTCTTCTATGCTTCTTCTCTCATCTGAAGGCCATGGGCTCCTGTTCTTCTCTCACGTGTCCTTTCAAAGAGACAGATGACACACTCACCCAATCACTCAGCAAACATCTATGCTTTAACTCTGTCATCTTGCCGTTTTCCCTCCAAGTGCTCTCCCTTCCCCACAAATGCAGGATAATCTTTCCTCATTACTCATTCACTCGCTTATTGTAGTCCCCCGCTCCACAGGCCCAGCAAAGACCAAGAAAGACAAGCGGTACGTCAGCAAACAGATTTAACACTTCTCTCTTCTATTATGGTCATACTGCTGCCCTCTAGTAACACTACATGGCAACTGCAGCATGATGATGTGATTTTGAAGGGGGCTGTCCTATGCAAATAATGTCCTCCCATGCTTACTTTGGCCTGAGACATTCACAGGCTTCCATCATGATATGGCCTCCAACATATTACTTTCAGCAGAATTTTAAGCTTGACAACTTGTCTTAGGCTAAAGCTTTTCCTACTCGAAGGTCGCTCATGGGAAAGCACCCTCATTTAGCAGGGTGCCAAATTGTCTGCAGTCTTCCTCTAAACAGAACATGGGCGTTCGTGGGCGTTCGGGGGCCTTGCTTGCTAGCTAACGACTGAGTGCTGGGTTGTTTAAAGACCCAGGGCCAGGCCAGGCCAGCTGCTGCAACAGGCATGATGCAGGCCCAATGAAGCACACGCCGGACTTTACCCTTTTCTGACTCTTGAAAACTTCAACATGTCTGTCTTCTGATTGCACCTAATAAAGGGAGTTTGACCAGCTCCAAACTTTGCCCATCATTTCGTGAGTGAGAGCTAACACTAGGCCAATATGCCTAGCCAGCAGCACAGGCACTATCCCCCTGATTACACAGCTCTGTTCACACCAAAATGAAAAATCCCCACCACTCAACCTATTTTACTATTTGTGGGAGGCTTATTTCTGCTCAGTTATAGCCCCTAGGCCACATTCGCCCTACGAAATGCCAAATTCAAAGACAAGAAATCAATAGATTGATAACTGAAGATAATGCTTTACCCATATTTCACCTACTAATGAAAAAGGGGGCTGCATGGGAGTCAGGAGAGAAAATATTTATAATTTTCAGGCACTGGTGCAAAAAAGAGTGTCTGAAATTGCTCCTGGTTTTTATAAAATCGAAATATTAGTTAATGGAAAAAAAAAGAAAAACATTTTTTTTTCCACCCATGGCGGGATTTGAACCCTCGGCCAGGGGAGCTTTCAGCATCAGAGGCAGATGACATTACCACTGAGCTATTGCTCCTTGCTGGTAATCAGGGATTCAGGAGCATCTATAAGCTACATACAGGCCCCCTAGTCTACATGACACACCATAGCCATGATATAGGGACTATTGGAAATAATACAAACATGGAAGCCCGTGTGGTCCAGTGGGTAAGTTCCTGCCTTCCACCCAGGCGACCAGGGTTCAAATCCCGGGTTCGGCACCAGATGACTGATGGCGGTGATGCAGAGGTAAGTCGGTAAGTAAAATGTGTGGAGGTGTGCCTGTCTGGTGATTGGTGGATGTAAGAGTGGTTGGTGTGTAAGGAGAGAAGCCTGAATGGTGGAGAACAGAGTGGTTGGAGTGTCTGGGCAGAGAGAGTGAGGTTCAGGCCCAGGCCGAGTAGGAGTAGAGGGGAGGAGCCACAGAGGGGGAGTGTGAATGGGCGGAGTAAAAAAGGAAAGCAGAGAGAGGGGGGGGCATAGTTCGGGGAGGAGCCTAGGGACAGGTGGTGGCATACAGCCTGGGGGAGGAGCCACAGAGGGGGAGTGTGAATGGGTGGAGTAAGAAAGGAAAGCAGAAAGAAGGGGGGGCATAGTTGGGGGGAGGAGCCTAGGGTGGTGGCATACAGCCTAGGAGGGACCAAGGGGAGGGGCATGTGTAGAGAGGGGTGGGGCCACAGAGGAAAGGGAGAAGTAGGCAGAGTCTGGGGCAATAGGTCAGGGGGCGGAGCATAGGGGAGTGAGCCCAACAAGGAAAGAGTACCCCTCCCCCTTCAGCAAACAGAGGGGGGGTGACCTGATAGGAGGGGCACTACGATAGTAGACCCCCAACATTTTATGACCGCTCCCTCCCCCTCCCCAAATACAGAGTGGGGGGGACAAATTTTGGGGAGCAGTGTAAAAAAGGGGTGTTGGGGTGCATTACAAAAGAGGGTGCTAGAAGGCACAGAATGATGTGGTTTGGCTTTGGGTGCGCTACCCATCATTTTTTTTTGCCCCCCCCCCTTTTCCGGGGAGAGGGGGTGTACCCCAAAAGTATAGGGGCAACAGAGGGAACTTAGGGGAACAGCCTTAGGGCACTTTTTTATTACCGACCACAAGGGGGGCACCAGACAGACATACTGTAGTTATGGTATTGAAAGAGGTGACAGCAAGGAGCACGTGGTAAGACACGGTGAGGGGGGACAAGGCACCCCAAGTTTTTATTACCCCCACCCCCCACCCTCGCAGGATCTGTTATGAGGTCTCTTGGGGTAGTTGTATTGAAAACAGATGCTTAAGACACTGAAGGGAAGGGGAATGTTGACAAGTGTCCCCCCCATTGTGTGGGTACTTTCTTGTGCGATACCCTCTTCTTCATTTACTCACCACAAAGGAGCAGCCACAAAATGACAATTGCTGTGATGGTAGTACTGAAAGGGGCTTTATAAGGTAGAGAACCAGAAGGAAGGCGAGCTTCAAGTGGCACTTGGAGGAATGGCCATCTGAGCACAGGTGGGCAACTAAGAAAGAAGGGGAAAAGTGGGTGAACAGGAAGCAGAGATGCCCGCTATGACAGCTGAGAGCATTCAAATTTGGTGAATAAGGCGGGTGGTTTGGGGAAGTAGATGAATGAGTCAGGGAGACGGCGCATGTGGCAATTGGTTGGATGTGGCATAGAGAATAATCATGGCATGCAAACTAGGCAGTAGTCCCTGAATTGGCAGCGTCTGCAGAGAGTTTGGGGTGCTCGACAAGTGACTTGTCCTCCTTGGATTGGGTATATAATCCACAGAGGGAAGGTCACAGCTTATAGTGAGGCAGATCGTGTATATCGAATTTAAAGAAGGGTAGTTTGAGTGTGCGGAGAGGGGCTGCACGGAGTGGTAAGTGGATAGGGTGCCGAGCAATGTGCATCCAACTGGTCACTGGAGGCTGGACAGTGGCAAAGCACCTGGGTTACTGGGAGAATTACAAAAGGAGGGCCGAAAGGAAGGGTGTTTATGGTCATTCAGATACTAGGACGGAACACTTGAGTGGCAATGAGATGGGGGTATTGAGAAGTCACAAATGGTGTCCCAGGGGTAGAGGTATGGGGATCAGATATTCCTGCTAGGGTGTAATGTGCCACCCTGCCCCTTTTTTTTGTGCAGCCTGGTTCCCTCTCTAGTTTCTCTCCATTGTCCTTCTATCCTGCAGATGATTAGAGCAAGCTTCCTAACGTTTTTCTTGGCCTCATATCCCCAATTATGTGCCTGACATGCCTGGCCTAAGGATACTCCCAAAGAGTATGCTACTTATATTCTGGGAAGAGCCTCACTAGTTCTGCCTATTTATGCAGCAACAAGGCAAATCTTACAACCTGCAAAGTTGGAAGCTTTGAGATGAAGTAAAGGTTTTTATTTTGTGGAAAATGCTCTTCTATGCTTCTTCTCTCATCTGAAGGCCATGGGCTCCTGTTCTTCTCTCACGTGTCCTTTCAAAGAGACAGATGACACACTCACCCAATCACTCAGCAAACATCTATGCTTTAACTCTGTCATCTTGCCGTTTTCCCTCCAAGTGCTCTCCCTTCCCCACAAATGCAGGATAATCTTTCCTCATTACTCATTCACTCGCTTATTGTAGTCCCCCGCTCCACAGGCCCAGCAAAGACCAAGAAAGACAAGCGGTACGTCAGCAAACAGATTTAACACTTCTCTCTTCTATTATGGTCATACTGCTGCCCTCTAGTAACACTACATGGCAACTGCAGCATGATGATGTGATTTTGAAGGGGGCTGTCCTATGCAAATAATGTCCTCCCATGCTTACTTTGGCCTGAGACATTCACAGGCTTCCATCATGATATGGCCTCCAACATATGGCTTTCAGCAGAATTTTAAGCTTGACAACTTGTCTTAGGCTAAAGCTTTTCCTACTCGAAGGTCGCTCATGGGAAAGCACCCTCATTTAGCAGGGTGCCAAATTGTCTGCAGTCTTCCTCTAAACAGAACATGGGCGTTCGTGGGCGTTCGGGGGCCTTGCTTGCTAGCTAACGACTGAGTGCTGGGTTGTTTAAAGACCCAGGGCCAGGCCAGGCCAGCTGCTGCAACAGGCATGATGCAGGCCCAATGAAGCACACGCCGGACTTTACCCTTTTCTGACTCTTGAAAACTTCAACATGTCTGTCTTCTGATTGCACCTAATAAAGGGAGTTTGACCAGCTCCAAACTTTGCCCATCATTTCGTGAGTGAGAGCTAACACTAGGCCAATATGCCTAGCCAGCAGCACAGGCACTATCCCCCTGATTACACAGCTCTGTTCACACCAAAATGAAAAATCCCCACCACTCAACCTATTTTACTATTTGTGGGAGGCTTATTTCTGCTCAGTTATAGCCCCTAGGCCACATTCGCCCTACGAAATGCCAAATTCAAAGACAAGAAATCAATAGATTGATAACTGAAGATAATGCTTTACCCATATTTCACCTACTAATGAAAAAGGGGGCTGCATGGGAGTCAGGAGAGAAAATATTTATAATTTTCAGGCACTGGTGCAAAAAAGAGTGTCTGAAATTGCTCCTGGTTTTTATAAAATCGAAATATTAGTTAATGGAAAAAAAAAGAAAAACATTTTTTTTTCCACCCATGGCGGGATTTGAACCCTCGGCCAGGGGAGCTTTCAGCATCAGAGGCAGATGACATTACCACTGAGCTATTGCTCCTTGCTGGTAATCAGGGATTCAGGAGCATCTATAAGCTACATACAGGCCCCCTAGTCTACATGACACACCATAGCCATGATATAGGGACTATTGGAAATAATACAAACATGGAAGCCCGTGTGGTCCAGTGGGTAAGTTCCTGCCTTCCACCCAGGCGACCAGGGTTCAAATCCCGGGTTCGGCACCAGATGACTGATGGCGGTGATGCAGAGGTAAGTCGGTAAGTAAAATGTGTGGAGGTGTGCCTGTCTGGTGATTGGTGGATGTAAGAGTGGTTGGTGTGTAAGGAGAGAAGCCTGAATGGTGGAGAACAGAGTGGTTGGAGTGTCTGGGCAGAGAGAGTGAGGTTCAGGCCCAGGCCGAGTGGGAGTAGAGGGGAGGAGCCACAGAGGGGGAGTGTGAATGGGCGGAGTAAAAAAGGAAAGCAGAGAGAGGGGGGGGCATAGTTCGGGGAGGAGCCTAGGGACAGGTGGTGGCATACAGCCTGGGGGAGGAGCCACAGAGGGGGAGTGTGAATGGGTGGAGTAAGAAAGGAAAGCAGAAAGAAGGGGGGGCATAGTTGGGGGGAGGAGCCTAGGGTGGTGGCATACAGCCTAGGAGGGACCAAGGGGAGGGGCATGTGTAGAGAGGGGTGGGGCCACAGAGGAAAGGGAGAAGTAGGCAGAGTCTGGGGCAATAGGTCAGGGGGCGGAGCATAGGGGAGTGAGCCCAACAAGGAAAGAGTACCCCTCCCCCTTCAGCAAACAGAGGGGGGGTGACCTGATAGGAGGGGCACTACGATAGTAGACCCCCAACATTTTATGACCGCTCCCTCCCCCTCCCCAAATACAGAGTGGGGGGGACAAATTTTGGGGAGCAGTGTAAAAAAGGGGTGTTGGGGTGCATTACAAAAGAGGGTGCTAGAAGGCACAGAATGATGTGGTTTGGCTTTGGGTGCGCTACCCATCATTTTTTTTTGCCCCCCCCCTTTTCCGGGGAGAGGGGGTGTACCCCAAAAGTATAGGGGCAACAGAGGGAACTTAGGGGAACAGCCTTAGGGCACTTTTTTATTACCGACCACAAGGGGGGCACCAGACAGACATACTGTAGTTATGGTATTGAAAGAGGTGACAGCAAGGAGCACGTGGTAAGACACGGTGAGGGGGGACAAGGCACCCCAAGTTTTTATTACCCCCACCCCCCACCCTCGCAGGATCTGTTATGAGGTCTCTTGGGGTAGTTGTATTGAAAACAGATGCTTAAGACACTGAAGGGAAGGGGAATGTTGACAAGTGTCCCCCCCATTGTGTGGGTACTTTCTTGTGCGATACCCTCTTCTTCATTTACTCACCACAAAGGAGCAGCCACAAAATGACAATTGCTGTGATGGTAGTACTGAAAGGGGCTTTATAAGGTAGAGAACCAGAAGGAAGGCGAGCTTCAAGTGGCACTTGGAGGAATGGCCATCTGAGCACAGGTGGGCAACTAAGAAAGAAGGGGAAAAGTGGGTGAACAGGAAGCAGAGATGCCCGCTATGACAGCTGAGAGCATTCAAATTTGGTGAATAAGGCGGGTGGTTTGGGGAAGTAGATGAATGAGTCAGGGAGACGGCGCATGTGGCAATTGGTTGGATGTGGCATAGAGAATAATCATGGCATGCAAACTAGGCAGTAGTCCCTGAATTGGCAGCGTCTGCAGAGAGTTTGGGGTGCTCGACAAGTGACTTGTCCTCCTTGGATTGGGTATATAATCCACAGAGGGAAGGTCACAGCTTATAGTGAGGCAGATCGTGTATATCGAATTTAAAGAAGGGTAGTTTGAGTGTGCGGAGAGGGGCTGCACGGAGTGGTAAGTGGATAGGGTGCCGAGCAATGTGCATCCAACTGGTCACTGGAGGCTGGACAGTGGCAAAGCACCTGGGTTACTGGGAGAATTACAAAAGGAGGGCCGAAAGGAAGGGTGTTTATGGTCATTCAGATACTAGGACGGAACACTTGCAGTGGCAATGAGATGGGGGTATTGAGAAGTCACAAATGGTGTCCCAGGGGTAGAGGTATGGGGATCAGATATTCCTGCTAGGGTGTAATGTGCCACCCTGCCCCTTTTTTTTGTGCAGCCTGGTTCCCTCTCTAGTTTCTCTCCATTGTCCTTCTATCCTGCAGATGATTAGAGCAAGCTTCCCAACGTTTTTCTTGGCCTCATATCCCCAATTATGTGCCTGACATGCCTGGCCTAAGGATACTCCCAAAGAGTATGCTACTTATATTCTGGGAAGAGCCTCACTAGTTCTGCCTATTTATGCAGCAACAAGGCAAATCTTACAACCTGCAAAGTTGGAAGCTTTGAGATGAAGTAAAGGTTTTTATTTTGTGGAAAATGCTCTTCTATGCTTCTTCTCTCATCTGAAGGCCATGGGCTCCTGTTCTTCTCTCACGTGTCCTTTCAAAGAGACAGATGACACACTCACCCAATCACTCAGCAAACATCTATGCTTTAACTCTGTCATCTTGCCGTTTTCCCTCCAAGTGCTCTCCCTTCCCCACAAATGCAGGATAATCTTTCCTCATTACTCATTCACTCGCTTATTGTAGTCCCCCGCTCCACAGGCCCAGCAAAGACCAAGAAAGACAAGCGGTACGTCAGCAAACAGATTTAACACTTCTCTCTTCTATTATGGTCATACTGCTGCCCTCTAGTAACACTACATGGCAACTGCAGCATGATGATGTGATTTTGAAGGGGGCTGTCCTATGCAAATAATGTCCTCCCATGCTTACTTTGGCCTGAGACATTCACAGGCTTCCATCATGATATGGCCTCCAACATATGGCTTTCAGCAGAATTTTAAGCTTGACAACTTGTCTTAGGCTAAAGCTTTTCCTACTCGAAGGTCGCTCATGGGAAAGCACCCTCATTTAGCAGGGTGCCAAATTGTCTGCAGTCTTCCTCTAAACAGAACATGGGCGTTCGTGGGCGTTCGGGGGCCTTGCTTGCTAGCTAACGACTGAGTGCTGGGTTGTTTAAAGACCCAGGGCCAGGCCAGGCCAGCTGCTGCAACAGGCATGATGCAGGCCCAATGAAGCACACGCCGGACTTTACCCTTTTCTGACTCTTGAAAACTTCAACATGTCTGTCTTCTGATTGCACCTAATAAAGGGAGTTTGACCAGCTCCAAACTTTGCCCATCATTTCGTGAGTGAGAGCTAACACTAGGCCAATATGCCTAGCCAGCAGCACAGGCACTATCCCCCTGATTACACAGCTCTGTTCACACCAAAATGAAAAATCCCCACCACTCAACCTATTTTACTATTTGTGGGAGGCTTATTTCTGCTCAGTTATAGCCCCTAGGCCACATTCGCCCTACGAAATGCCAAATTCAAAGACAAGAAATCAATAGATTGATAACTGAAGATAATGCTTTACCCATATTTCACCTACTAATGAAAAAGGGGGCTGCATGGGAGTCAGGAGAGAAAATATTTATAATTTTCAGGCACTGGTGCAAAAAAGAGTGTCTGAAATTGCTCCTGGTTTTTATAAAATCGAAATATTAGTTAATGGAAAAAAAAAGAAAAACATTTTTTTTTCCACCCATGGCGGGATTTGAACCCTCGGCCAGGGGAGCTTTCAGCATCAGAGGCAGATGACATTACCACTGAGCTATTGCTCCTTGCTGGTAATCAGGGATTCAGGAGCATCTATAAGCTACATACAGGCCCCCTAGTCTACATGACACACCATAGCCATGATATAGGGACTATTGGAAATAATACAAACATGGAAGCCCGTGTGGTCCAGTGGGTAAGTTCCTGCCTTCCACCCAGGCGACCAGGGTTCAAATCCCGGGTTCGGCACCAGATGACTGATGGCGGTGATGCAGAGGTAAGTCGGTAAGTAAAATGTGTGGAGGTGTGCCTGTCTGGTGATTGGTGGATGTAAGAGTGGTTGGTGTGTAAGGAGAGAAGCCTGAATGGTGGAGAACAGAGTGGTTGGAGTGTCTGGGCAGAGAGAGTGAGGTTCAGGCCCAGGCCGAGTGGGAGTAGAGGGGAGGAGCCACAGAGGGGGAGTGTGAATGGGCGGAGTAAAAAAGGAAAGCAGAGAGAGGGGGGGGCATAGTTCGGGGAGGAGCCTAGGGACAGGTGGTGGCATACAGCCTGGGGGAGGAGCCACAGAGGGGGAGTGTGAATGGGTGGAGTAAGAAAGGAAAGCAGAAAGAAGGGGGGGCATAGTTGGGGGGAGGAGCCTAGGGTGGTGGCATACAGCCTAGGAGGGACCAAGGGGAGGGGCATGTGTAGAGAGGGGTGGGGCCACAGAGGAAAGGGAGAAGTAGGCAGAGTCTGGGGCAATAGGTCAGGGGGCGGAGCATAGGGGAGTGAGCCCAACAAGGAAAGAGTACCCCTCCCCCTTCAGCAAACAGAGGGGGGGTGACCTGATAGGAGGGGCACTACGATAGTAGACCCCCAACATTTTATGACCGCTCCCTCCCCCTCCCCAAATACAGAGTGGGGGGGACAAATTTTGGGGAGCAGTGTAAAAAAGGGGTGTTGGGGTGCATTACAAAAGAGGGTGCTAGAAGGCACAGAATGATGTGGTTTGGCTTTGGGTGCGCTACCCATCATTTTTTTTTGCCCCCCCCCCTTTTCCGGGGAGAGGGGGTGTACCCCAAAAGTATAGGGGCAACAGAGGGAACTTAGGGGAACAGCCTTAGGGCACTTTTTTATTACCGACCACAAGGGGGGCACCAGACAGACATACTGTAGTTATGGTATTGAAAGAGGTGACAGCAAGGAGCACGTGGTAAGACACGGTGAGGGGGGACAAGGCACCCCAAGTTTTTATTACCCCCACCCCCCACCCTCGCAGGATCTGTTATGAGGTCTCTTGGGGTAGTTGTATTGAAAACAGATGCTTAAGACACTGAAGGGAAGGGGAATGTTGACAAGTGTCCCCCCCATTGTGTGGGTACTTTCTTGTGCGATACCCTCTTCTTCATTTACTCACCACAAAGGAGCAGCCACAAAATGACAATTGCTGTGATGGTAGTACTGAAAGGGGCTTTATAAGGTAGAGAACCAGAAGGAAGGCGAGCTTCAAGTGGCACTTGGAGGAATGGCCATCTGAGCACAGGTGGGCAACTAAGAAAGAAGGGGAAAAGTGGGTGAACAGGAAGCAGAGATGCCCGCTATGACAGCTGAGAGCATTCAAATTTGGTGAATAAGGCGGGTGGTTTGGGGAAGTAGATGAATGAGTCAGGGAGACGGCGCATGTGGCAATTGGTTGGATGTGGCATAGAGAATAATCATGGCATGCAAACTAGGCAGTAGTCCCTGAATTGGCAGCGTCTGCAGAGAGTTTGGGGTGCTCGACAAGTGACTTGTCCTCCTTGGATTGGGTATATAATCCACAGAGGGAAGGTCACAGCTTATAGTGAGGCAGATCGTGTATATCGAATTTAAAGAAGGGTAGTTTGAGTGTGCGGAGAGGGGCTGCACGGAGTGGTAAGTGGATAGGGTGCCGAGCAATGTGCATCCAACTGGTCACTGGAGGCTGGACAGTGGCAAAGCACCTGGGTTACTGGGAGAATTACAAAAGGAGGGCCGAAAGGAAGGGTGTTTATGGTCATTCAGATACTAGGACGGAACACTTGAGTGGCAATGAGATGGGGGTATTGAGAAGTCACAAATGGTGTCCCAGGGGTAGAGGTATGGGGATCAGATATTCCTGCTAGGGTGTAATGTGCCACCCTGCCCCTTTTTTTTGTGCAGCCTGGTTCCCTCTCTAGTTTCTCTCCATTGTCCTTCTATCCTGCAGATGATTAGAGCAAGCTTCCTAACGTTTTTCTTGGCCTCATATCCCCAATTATGTGCCTGACATGCCTGGCCTAAGGATACTCCCAAAGAGTATGCTACTTATATTCTGGGAAGAGCCTCACTAGTTCTGCCTATTTATGCAGCAACAAGGCAAATCTTACAACCTGCAAAGTTGGAAGCTTTGAGATGAAGTAAAGGTTTTTATTTTGTGGAAAATGCTCTTCTATGCTTCTTCTCTCATCTGAAGGCCATGGGCTCCTGTTCTTCTCTCACGTGTCCTTTCAAAGAGACAGATGACACACTCACCCAATCACTCAGCAAACATCTATGCTTTAACTCTGTCATCTTGCCGTTTTCCCTCCAAGTGCTCTCCCTTCCCCACAAATGCAGGATAATCTTTCCTCATTACTCATTCACTCGCTTATTGTAGTCCCCCGCTCCACAGGCCCAGCAAAGACCAAGAAAGACAAGCGGTACGTCAGCAAACAGATTTAACACTTCTCTCTTCTATTATGGTCATACTGCTGCCCTCTAGTAACACTACATGGCAACTGCAGCATGATGATGTGATTTTGAAGGGGGCTGTCCTATGCAAATAATGTCCTCCCATGCTTACTTTGGCCTGAGACATTCACAGGCTTCCATCATGATATGGCCTCCAACATATGGCTTTCAGCAGAATTTTAAGCTTGACAACTTGTCTTAGGCTAAAGCTTTTCCTACTCGAAGGTCGCTCATGGGAAAGCACCCTCATTTAGCAGGGTGCCAAATTGTCTGCAGTCTTCCTCTAAACAGAACATGGGCGTTCGTGGGCGTTCGGGGGCCTTGCTTGCTAGCTAACGACTGAGTGCTGGGTTGTTTAAAGACCCAGGGCCAGGCCAGGCCAGCTGCTGCAACAGGCATGATGCAGGCCCAATGAAGCACACGCCGGACTTTACCCTTTTCTGACTCTTGAAAACTTCAACATGTCTGTCTTCTGATTGCACCTAATAAAGGGAGTTTGACCAGCTCCAAACTTTGCCCATCATTTCGTGAGTGAGAGCTAACACTAGGCCAATATGCCTAGCCAGCAGCACAGGCACTATCCCCCTGATTACACAGCTCTGTTCACACCAAAATGAAAAATCCCCACCACTCAACCTATTTTACTATTTGTGGGAGGCTTATTTCTGCTCAGTTATAGCCCCTAGGCCACATTCGCCCTACGAAATGCCAAATTCAAAGACAAGAAATCAATAGATTGATAACTGAAGATAATGCTTTACCCATATTTCACCTACTAATGAAAAAGGGGGCTGCATGGGAGTCAGGAGAGAAAATATTTATAATTTTCAGGCACTGGTGCAAAAAAGAGTGTCTGAAATTGCTCCTGGTTTTTATAAAATCGAAATATTAGTTAATGGAAAAAAAAAGAAAAACATTTTTTTTTCCACCCATGGCGGGATTTGAACCCTCGGCCAGGGGAGCTTTCAGCATCAGAGGCAGATGACATTACCACTGAGCTATTGCTCCTTGCTGGTAATCAGGGATTCAGGAGCATCTATAAGCTACATACAGGCCCCCTAGTCTACATGACACACCATAGCCATGATATAGGGACTATTGGAAATAATACAAACATGGAAGCCCGTGTGGTCCAGTGGGTAAGTTCCTGCCTTCCACCCAGGCGACCAGGGTTCAAATCCCGGGTTCGGCACCAGATGACTGATGGCGGTGATGCAGAGGTAAGTCGGTAAGTAAAATGTGTGGAGGTGTGCCTGTCTGGTGATTGGTGGATGTAAGAGTGGTTGGTGTGTAAGGAGAGAAGCCTGAATGGTGGAGAACAGAGTGGTTGGAGTGTCTGGGCAGAGAGAGTGAGGTTCAGGCCCAGGCCGAGTGGGAGTAGAGGGGAGGAGCCACAGAGGGGGAGTGTGAATGGGCGGAGTAAAAAAGGAAAGCAGAGAGAGGGGGGGGCATAGTTCGGGGAGGAGCCTAGGGACAGGTGGTGGCATACAGCCTGGGGGAGGAGCCACAGAGGGGGAGTGTGAATGGGTGGAGTAAGAAAGGAAAGCAGAAAGAAGGGGGGGCATAGTTGGGGGGAGGAGCCTAGGGTGGTGGCATACAGCCTAGGAGGGACCAAGGGGAGGGGCATGTGTAGAGAGGGGTGGGGCCACAGAGGAAAGGGAGAAGTAGGCAGAGTCTGGGGCAATAGGTCAGGGGGCGGAGCATAGGGGAGTGAGCCCAACAAGGAAAGAGTACCCCTCCCCCTTCAGCAAACAGAGGGGGGGTGACCTGATAGGAGGGGCACTACGATAGTAGACCCCCAACATTTTATGACCGCTCCCTCCCCCTCCCCAAATACAGAGTGGGGGGGACAAATTTTGGGGAGCAGTGTAAAAAAGGGGTGTTGGGGTGCATTACAAAAGAGGGTGCTAGAAGGCACAGAATGATGTGGTTTGGCTTTGGGTGCGCTACCCATCATTTTTTTTTGCCCCCCCCCCTTTTCCGGGGAGAGGGGGTGTACCCCAAAAGTATAGGGGCAACAGAGGGAACTTAGGGGAACAGCCTTAGGGCACTTTTTTATTACCGACCACAAGGGGGGCACCAGACAGACATACTGTAGTTATGGTATTGAAAGAGGTGACAGCAAGGAGCACGTGGTAAGACACGGTGAGGGGGGACAAGGCACCCCAAGTTTTTATTACCCCCACCCCCCACCCTCGCAGGATCTGTTATGAGGTCTCTTGGGGTAGTTGTATTGAAAACAGATGCTTAAGACACTGAAGGGAAGGGGAATGTTGACAAGTGTCCCCCCCATTGTGTGGGTACTTTCTTGTGCGATACCCTCTTCTTCATTTACTCACCACAAAGGAGCAGCCACAAAATGACAATTGCTGTGATGGTAGTACTGAAAGGGGCTTTATAAGGTAGAGAACCAGAAGGAAGGCGAGCTTCAAGTGGCACTTGGAGGAATGGCCATCTGAGCACAGGTGGGCAACTAAGAAAGAAGGGGAAAAGTGGGTGAACAGGAAGCAGAGATGCCCGCTATGACAGCTGAGAGCATTCAAATTTGGTGAATAAGGCGGGTGGTTTGGGGAAGTAGATGAATGAGTCAGGGAGACGGCGCATGTGGCAATTGGTTGGATGTGGCATAGAGAATAATCATGGCATGCAAACTAGGCAGTAGTCCCTGAATTGGCAGCGTCTGCAGAGAGTTTGGGGTGCTCGACAAGTGACTTGTCCTCCTTGGATTGGGTATATAATCCACAGAGGGAAGGTCACAGCTTATAGTGAGGCAGATCGTGTATATCGAATTTAAAGAAGGGTAGTTTGAGTGTGCGGAGAGGGGCTGCACGGAGTGGTAAGTGGATAGGGTGCCGAGCAATGTGCATCCAACTGGTCACTGGAGGCTGGACAGTGGCAAAGCACCTGGGTTACTGGGAGAATTACAAAAGGAGGGCCGAAAGGAAGGGTGTTTATGGTCATTCAGATACTAGGACGGAACACTTGAGTGGCAATGAGATGGGGGTATTGAGAAGTCACAAATGGTGTCCCAGGGGTAGAGGTATGGGGATCAGATATTCCTGCTAGGGTGTAATGTGCCACCCTGCCCCTTTTTTTTGTGCAGCCTGGTTCCCTCTCTAGTTTCTCTCCATTGTCCTTCTATCCTGCAGATGATTAGAGCAAGCTTCCTAACGTTTTTCTTGGCCTCATATCCCCAATTATGTGCCTGACATGCCTGGCCTAAGGATACTCCCAAAGAGTATGCTACTTATATTCTGGGAAGAGCCTCACTAGTTCTGCCTATTTATGCAGCAACAAGGCAAATCTTACAACCTGCAAAGTTGGAAGCTTTGAGATGAAGTAAAGGTTTTTATTTTGTGGAAAATGCTCTTCTATGCTTCTTCTCTCATCTGAAGGCCATGGGCTCCTGTTCTTCTCTCACGTGTCCTTTCAAAGAGACAGATGACACACTCACCCAATCACTCAGCAAACATCTATGCTTTAACTCTGTCATCTTGCCGTTTTCCCTCCAAGTGCTCTCCCTTCCCCACAAATGCAGGATAATCTTTCCTCATTACTCATTCACTCGCTTATTGTAGTCCCCCGCTCCACAGGCCCAGCAAAGACCAAGAAAGACAAGCGGTACGTCAGCAAACAGATTTAACACTTCTCTCTTCTATTATGGTCATACTGCTGCCCTCTAGTAACACTACATGGCAACTGCAGCATGATGATGTGATTTTGAAGGGGGCTGTCCTATGCAAATAATGTCCTCCCATGCTTACTTTGGCCTGAGACATTCACAGGCTTCCATCATGATATGGCCTCCAACATATTACTTTCAGCAGAATTTTAAGCTTGACAACTTGTCTTAGGCTAAAGCTTTTCCTACTCGAAGGTCGCTCATGGGAAAGCACCCTCATTTAGCAGGGTGCCAAATTGTCTGCAGTCTTCCTCTAAACAGAACATGGGCGTTCGTGGGCGTTCGGGGGCCTTGCTTGCTAGCTAACGACTGAGTGCTGGGTTGTTTAAAGACCCAGGGCCAGGCCAGGCCAGCTGCTGCAACAGGCATGATGCAGGCCCAATGAAGCACACGCCGGACTTTACCCTTTTCTGACTCTTGAAAACTTCAACATGTCTGTCTTCTGATTGCACCTAATAAAGGGAGTTTGACCAGCTCCAAACTTTGCCCATCATTTCGTGAGTGAGAGCTAACACTAGGCCAATATGCCTAGCCAGCAGCACAGGCACTATCCCCCTGATTACACAGCTCTGTTCACACCAAAATGAAAAATCCCCACCACTCAACCTATTTTACTATTTGTGGGAGGCTTATTTCTGCTCAGTTATAGCCCCTAGGCCACATTCGCCCTACGAAATGCCAAATTCAAAGACAAGAAATCAATAGATTGATAACTGAAGATAATGCTTTACCCATATTTCACCTACTAATGAAAAAGGGGGCTGCATGGGAGTCAGGAGAGAAAATATTTATAATTTTCAGGCACTGGTGCAAAAAAGAGTGTCTGAAATTGCTCCTGGTTTTTATAAAATCGAAATATTAGTTAATGGAAAAAAAAAGAAAAACATTTTTTTTTCCACCCATGGCGGGATTTGAACCCTCGGCCAGGGGAGCTTTCAGCATCAGAGGCAGATGACATTACCACTGAGCTATTGCTCCTTGCTGGTAATCAGGGATTCAGGAGCATCTATAAGCTACATACAGGCCCCCTAGTCTACATGACACACCATAGCCATGATATAGGGACTATTGGAAATAATACAAACATGGAAGCCCGTGTGGTCCAGTGGGTAAGTTCCTGCCTTCCACCCAGGCGACCAGGGTTCAAATCCCGGGTTCGGCACCAGATGACTGATGGCGGTGATGCAGAGGTAAGTCGGTAAGTAAAATGTGTGGAGGTGTGCCTGTCTGGTGATTGGTGGATGTAAGAGTGGTTGGTGTGTAAGGAGAGAAGCCTGAATGGTGGAGAACAGAGTGGTTGGAGTGTCTGGGCAGAGAGAGTGAGGTTCAGGCCCAGGCCGAGTGGGAGTAGAGGGGAGGAGCCACAGAGGGGGAGTGTGAATGGGCGGAGTAAAAAAGGAAAGCAGAGAGAGGGGGGGGCATAGTTCGGGGAGGAGCCTAGGGACAGGTGGTGGCATACAGCCTGGGGGAGG
Organism: Pleurodeles waltl; assembly: GCF_031143425.1. Classification (NCBI taxonomy): domain Eukaryota; kingdom Metazoa; phylum Chordata; class Amphibia; order Caudata; family Salamandridae; genus Pleurodeles; species Pleurodeles waltl. The sequence goes on along the minus strand of NC_090443.1, from coordinate 540,992,906 downwards.
AGCCACAGAGGGGGAGTGTGAATGGGTGGAGTAAGAAAGGAAAGCAGAAAGAAGGGGGGGCATAGTTGGGGGGAGGAGCCTAGGGTGGTGGCATACAGCCTAGGAGGGACCAAGGGGAGGGGCATGTGTAGAGAGGGGTGGGGCCACAGAGGAAAGGGAGAAGTAGGCAGAGTCTGGGGCAATAGGTCAGGGGGCGGAGCATAGGGGAGTGAGCCCAACAAGGAAAGAGTACCCCTCCCCCTTCAGCAAACAGAGGGGGGGTGACCTGATAGGAGGGGCACTACGATAGTAGACCCCCAACATTTTATGACCGCTCCCTCCCCCTCCCCAAATACAGAGTGGGGGGGACAAATTTTGGGGAGCAGTGTAAAAAAGGGGTGTTGGGGTGCATTACAAAAGAGGGTGCTAGAAGGCACAGAATGATGTGGTTTGGCTTTGGGTGCGCTACCCATCATTTTTTTTTGCCCCCCCCCCTTTTCCGGGGAGAGGGGGTGTACCCCAAAAGTATAGGGGCAACAGAGGGAACTTAGGGGAACAGCCTTAGGGCACTTTTTTATTACCGACCACAAGGGGGGCACCAGACAGACATACTGTAGTTATGGTATTGAAAGAGGTGACAGCAAGGAGCACGTGGTAAGACACGGTGAGGGGGGACAAGGCACCCCAAGTTTTTATTACCCCCACCCCCCACCCTCGCAGGATCTGTTATGAGGTCTCTTGGGGTAGTTGTATTGAAAACAGATGCTTAAGACACTGAAGGGAAGGGGAATGTTGACAAGTGTCCCCCCCATTGTGTGGGTACTTTCTTGTGCGATACCCTCTTCTTCATTTACTCACCACAAAGGAGCAGCCACAAAATGACAATTGCTGTGATGGTAGTACTGAAAGGGGCTTTATAAGGTAGAGAACCAGAAGGAAGGCGAGCTTCAAGTGGCACTTGGAGGAATGGCCATCTGAGCACAGGTGGGCAACTAAGAAAGAAGGGGAAAAGTGGGTGAACAGGAAGCAGAGATGCCCGCTATGACAGCTGAGAGCATTCAAATTTGGTGAATAAGGCGGGTGGTTTGGGGAAGTAGATGAATGAGTCAGGGAGACGGCGCATGTGGCAATTGGTTGGATGTGGCATAGAGAATAATCATGGCATGCAAACTAGGCAGTAGTCCCTGAATTGGCAGCGTCTGCAGAGAGTTTGGGGTGCTCGACAAGTGACTTGTCCTCCTTGGATTGGGTATATAATCCACAGAGGGAAGGTCACAGCTTATAGTGAGGCAGATCGTGTATATCGAATTTAAAGAAGGGTAGTTTGAGTGTGCGGAGAGGGGCTGCACGGAGTGGTAAGTGGATAGGGTGCCGAGCAATGTGCATCCAACTGGTCACTGGAGGCTGGACAGTGGCAAAGCACCTGGGTTACTGGGAGAATTACAAAAGGAGGGCCGAAAGGAAGGGTGTTTATGGTCATTCAGATACTAGGACGGAACACTTGAGTGGCAATGAGATGGGGGTATTGAGAAGTCACAAATGGTGTCCCAGGGGTAGAGGTATGGGGATCAGATATTCCTGCTAGGGTGTAATGTGCCACCCTGCCCCTTTTTTTTGTGCAGCCTGGTTCCCTCTCTAGTTTCTCTCCATTGTCCTTCTATCCTGCAGATGATTAGAGCAAGCTTCCTAACGTTTTTCTTGGCCTCATATCCCCAATTATGTGCCTGACATGCCTGGCCTAAGGATACTCCCAAAGAGTATGCTACTTATATTCTGGGAAGAGCCTCACTAGTTCTGCCTATTTATGCAGCAACAAGGCAAATCTTACAACCTGCAAAGTTGGAAGCTTTGAGATGAAGTAAAGGTTTTTATTTTGTGGAAAATGCTCTTCTATGCTTCTTCTCTCATCTGAAGGCCATGGGCTCCTGTTCTTCTCTCACGTGTCCTTTCAAAGAGACAGATGACACACTCACCCAATCACTCAGCAAACATCTATGCTTTAACTCTGTCATCTTGCCGTTTTCCCTCCAAGTGCTCTCCCTTCCCCACAAATGCAGGATAATCTTTCCTCATTACTCATTCACTCGCTTATTGTAGTCCCCCGCTCCACAGGCCCAGCAAAGACCAAGAAAGACAAGCGGTACGTCAGCAAACAGATTTAACACTTCTCTCTTCTATTATGGTCATACTGCTGCCCTCTAGTAACACTACATGGCAACTGCAGCATGATGATGTGATTTTGAAGGGGGCTGTCCTATGCAAATAATGTCCTCCCATGCTTACTTTGGCCTGAGACATTCACAGGCTTCCATCATGATATGGCCTCCAACATATGGCTTTCAGCAGAATTTTAAGCTTGACAACTTGTCTTAGGCTAAAGCTTTTCCTACTCGAAGGTCGCTCATGGGAAAGCACCCTCATTTAGCAGGGTGCCAAATTGTCTGCAGTCTTCCTCTAAACAGAACATGGGCGTTCGTGGGCGTTCGGGGGCCTTGCTTGCTAGCTAACGACTGAGTGCTGGGTTGTTTAAAGACCCAGGGCCAGGCCAGGCCAGCTGCTGCAACAGGCATGATGCAGGCCCAATGAAGCACACGCCGGACTTTACCCTTTTCTGACTCTTGAAAACTTCAACATGTCTGTCTTCTGATTGCACCTAATAAAGGGAGTTTGACCAGCTCCAAACTTTGCCCATCATTTCGTGAGTGAGAGCTAACACTAGGCCAATATGCCTAGCCAGCAGCACAGGCACTATCCCCCTGATTACACAGCTCTGTTCACACCAAAATGAAAAATCCCCACCACTCAACCTATTTTACTATTTGTGGGAGGCTTATTTCTGCTCAGTTATAGCCCCTAGGCCACATTCGCCCTACGAAATGCCAAATTCAAAGACAAGAAATCAATAGATTGATAACTGAAGATAATGCTTTACCCATATTTCACCTACTAATGAAAAAGGGGGCTGCATGGGAGTCAGGAGAGAAAATATTTATAATTTTCAGGCACTGGTGCAAAAAAGAGTGTCTGAAATTGCTCCTGGTTTTTATAAAATCGAAATATTAGTTAATGGAAAAAAAAAGAAAAACATTTTTTTTTCCACCCATGGCGGGATTTGAACCCTCGGCCAGGGGAGCTTTCAGCATCAGAGGCAGATGACATTACCACTGAGCTATTGCTCCTTGCTGGTAATCAGGGATTCAGGAGCATCTATAAGCTACATACAGGCCCCCTAGTCTACATGACACACCATAGCCATGATATAGGGACTATTGGAAATAATACAAACATGGAAGCCCGTGTGGTCCAGTGGGTAAGTTCCTGCCTTCCACCCAGGCGACCAGGGTTCAAATCCCGGGTTCGGCACCAGATGACTGATGGCGGTGATGCAGAGGTAAGTCGGTAAGTAAAATGTGTGGAGGTGTGCCTGTCTGGTGATTGGTGGATGTAAGAGTGGTTGGTGTGTAAGGAGAGAAGCCTGAATGGTGGAGAACAGAGTGGTTGGAGTGTCTGGGCAGAGAGAGTGAGGTTCAGGCCCAGGCCGAGTGGGAGTAGAGGGGAGGAGCCACAGAGGGGGAGTGTGAATGGGCGGAGTAAAAAAGGAAAGCAGAGAGAGGGGGGGGCATAGTTCGGGGAGGAGCCTAGGGACAGGTGGTGGCATACAGCCTGGGGGAGGAGCCACAGAGGGGGAGTGTGAATGGGTGGAGTAAGAAAGGAAAGCAGAAAGAAGGGGGGGCATAGTTGGGGGGAGGAGCCTAGGGTGGTGGCATACAGCCTAGGAGGGACCAAGGGGAGGGGCATGTGTAGAGAGGGGTGGGGCCACAGAGGAAAGGGAGAAGTAGGCAGAGTCTGGGGCAATAGGTCAGGGGGCGGAGCATAGGGGAGTGAGCCCAACAAGGAAAGAGTACCCCTCCCCCTTCAGCAAACAGAGGGGGGGTGACCTGATAGGAGGGGCACTACGATAGTAGACCCCCAACATTTTATGACCGCTCCCTCCCCCTCCCCAAATACAGAGTGGGGGGGACAAATTTTGGGGAGCAGTGTAAAAAAGGGGTGTTGGGGTGCATTACAAAAGAGGGTGCTAGAAGGCACAGAATGATGTGGTTTGGCTTTGGGTGCGCTACCCATCATTTTTTTTTGCCCCCCCCCTTTTCCGGGGAGAGGGGGTGTACCCCAAAAGTATAGGGGCAACAGAGGGAACTTAGGGGAACAGCCTTAGGGCACTTTTTTATTACCGACCACAAGGGGGGCACCAGACAGACATACTGTAGTTATGGTATTGAAAGAGGTGACAGCAAGGAGCACGTGGTAAGACACGGTGAGGGGGGACAAGGCACCCCAAGTTTTTATTACCCCCACCCCCCACCCTCGCAGGATCTGTTATGAGGTCTCTTGGGGTAGTTGTATTGAAAACAGATGCTTAAGACACTGAAGGGAAGGGGAATGTTGACAAGTGTCCCCCCCATTGTGTGGGTACTTTCTTGTGCGATACCCTCTTCTTCATTTACTCACCACAAAGGAGCAGCCACAAAATGACAATTGCTGTGATGGTAGTACTGAAAGGGGCTTTATAAGGTAGAGAACCAGAAGGAAGGCGAGCTTCAAGTGGCACTTGGAGGAATGGCCATCTGAGCACAGGTGGGCAACTAAGAAAGAAGGGGAAAAGTGGGTGAACAGGAAGCAGAGATGCCCGCTATGACAGCTGAGAGCATTCAAATTTGGTGAATAAGGCGGGTGGTTTGGGGAAGTAGATGAATGAGTCAGGGAGACGGCGCATGTGGCAATTGGTTGGATGTGGCATAGAGAATAATCATGGCATGCAAACTAGGCAGTAGTCCCTGAATTGGCAGCGTCTGCAGAGAGTTTGGGGTGCTCGACAAGTGACTTGTCCTCCTTGGATTGGGTATATAATCCACAGAGGGAAGGTCACAGCTTATAGTGAGGCAGATCGTGTATATCGAATTTAAAGAAGGGTAGTTTGAGTGTGCGGAGAGGGGCTGCACGGAGTGGTAAGTGGATAGGGTGCCGAGCAATGTGCATCCAACTGGTCACTGGAGGCTGGACAGTGGCAAAGCACCTGGGTTACTGGGAGAATTACAAAAGGAGGGCCGAAAGGAAGGGTGTTTATGGTCATTCAGATACTAGGACGGAACACTTGCAGTGGCAATGAGATGGGGGTATTGAGAAGTCACAAATGGTGTCCCAGGGGTAGAGGTATGGGGATCAGATATTCCTGCTAGGGTGTAATGTGCCACCCTGCCCCTTTTTTTTGTGCAGCCTGGTTCCCTCTCTAGTTTCTCTCCATTGTCCTTCTATCCTGCAGATGATTAGAGCAAGCTTCCTAACGTTTTTCTTGGCCTCATATCCCCAATTATGTGCCTGACATGCCTGGCCTAAGGATACTCCCAAAGAGTATGCTACTTATATTCTGGGAAGAGCCTCACTAGTTCTGCCTATTTATGCAGCAACAAGGCAAATCTTACAACCTGCAAAGTTGGAAGCTTTGAGATGAAGTAAAGGTTTTTATTTTGTGGAAAATGCTCTTCTATGCTTCTTCTCTCATCTGAAGGCCATGGGCTCCTGTTCTTCTCTCACGTGTCCTTTCAAAGAGACAGATGACACACTCACCCAATCACTCAGCAAACATCTATGCTTTAACTCTGTCATCTTGCCGTTTTCCCTCCAAGTGCTCTCCCTTCCCCACAAATGCAGGATAATCTTTCCTCATTACTCATTCACTCGCTTATTGTAGTCCCCCGCTCCACAGGCCCAGCAAAGACCAAGAAAGACAAGCGGTACGTCAGCAAACAGATTTAACACTTCTCTCTTCTATTATGGTCATACTGCTGCCCTCTAGTAACACTACATGGCAACTGCAGCATGATGATGTGATTTTGAAGGGGGCTGTCCTATGCAAATAATGTCCTCCCATGCTTACTTTGGCCTGAGACATTCACAGGCTTCCATCATGATATGGCCTCCAACATATGGCTTTCAGCAGAATTTTAAGCTTGACAACTTGTCTTAGGCTAAAGCTTTTCCTACTCGAAGGTCGCTCATGGGAAAGCACCCTCATTTAGCAGGGTGCCAAATTGTCTGCAGTCTTCCTCTAAACAGAACATGGGCGTTCGTGGGCGTTCGGGGGCCTTGCTTGCTAGCTAACGACTGAGTGCTGGGTTGTTTAAAGACCCAGGGCCAGGCCAGGCCAGCTGCTGCAACAGGCATGATGCAGGCCCAATGAAGCACACGCCGGACTTTACCCTTTTCTGACTCTTGAAAACTTCAACATGTCTGTCTTCTGATTGCACCTAATAAAGGGAGTTTGACCAGCTCCAAACTTTGCCCATCATTTCGTGAGTGAGAGCTAACACTAGGCCAATATGCCTAGCCAGCAGCACAGGCACTATCCCCCTGATTACACAGCTCTGTTCACACCAAAATGAAAAATCCCCACCACTCAACCTATTTTACTATTTGTGGGAGGCTTATTTCTGCTCAGTTATAGCCCCTAGGCCACATTCGCCCTACGAAATGCCAAATTCAAAGACAAGAAATCAATAGATTGATAACTGAAGATAATGCTTTACCCATATTTCACCTACTAATGAAAAAGGGGGCTGCATGGGAGTCAGGAGAGAAAATATTTATAATTTTCAGGCACTGGTGCAAAAAAGAGTGTCTGAAATTGCTCCTGGTTTTTATAAAATCGAAATATTAGTTAATGGAAAAAAAAAGAAAAACATTTTTTTTTCCACCCATGGCGGGATTTGAACCCTCGGCCAGGGGAGCTTTCAGCATCAGAGGCAGATGACATTACCACTGAGCTATTGCTCCTTGCTGGTAATCAGGGATTCAGGAGCATCTATAAGCTACATACAGGCCCCCTAGTCTACATGACACACCATAGCCATGATATAGGGACTATTGGAAATAATACAAACATGGAAGCCCGTGTGGTCCAGTGGGTAAGTTCCTGCCTTCCACCCAGGCGACCAGGGTTCAAATCCCGGGTTCGGCACCAGATGACTGATGGCGGTGATGCAGAGGTAAGTCGGTAAGTAAAATGTGTGGAGGTGTGCCTGTCTGGTGATTGGTGGATGTAAGAGTGGTTGGTGTGTAAGGAGAGAAGCCTGAATGGTGGAGAACAGAGTGGTTGGAGTGTCTGGGCAGAGAGAGTGAGGTTCAGGCCCAGGCCGAGTGGGAGTAGAGGGGAGGAGCCACAGAGGGGGAGTGTGAATGGGCGGAGTAAAAAAGGAAAGCAGAGAGAGGGGGGGGCATAGTTCGGGGAGGAGCCTAGGGACAGGTGGTGGCATACAGCCTGGGGGAGGAGCCACAGAGGGGGAGTGTGAATGGGTGGAGTAAGAAAGGAAAGCAGAAAGAAGGGGGGGCATAGTTGGGGGGAGGAGCCTAGGGTGGTGGCATACAGCCTAGGAGGGACCAAGGGGAGGGGCATGTGTAGAGAGGGGTGGGGCCACAGAGGAAAGGGAGAAGTAGGCAGAGTCTGGGGCAATAGGTCAGGGGGCGGAGCATAGGGGAGTGAGCCCAACAAGGAAAGAGTACCCCTCCCCCTTCAGCAAACAGAGGGGGGGTGACCTGATAGGAGGGGCACTACGATAGTAGACCCCCAACATTTTATGACCGCTCCCTCCCCCTCCCCAAATACAGAGTGGGGGGGACAAATTTTGGGGAGCAGTGTAAAAAAGGGGTGTTGGGGTGCATTACAAAAGAGGGTGCTAGAAGGCACAGAATGATGTGGTTTGGCTTTGGGTGCGCTACCCATCATTTTTTTTTGCCCCCCCCCTTTTCCGGGGAGAGGGGGTGTACCCCAAAAGTATAGGGGCAACAGAGGGAACTTAGGGGAACAGCCTTAGGGCACTTTTTTATTACCGACCACAAGGGGGGCACCAGACAGACATACTGTAGTTATGGTATTGAAAGAGGTGACAGCAAGGAGCACGTGGTAAGACACGGTGAGGGGGGACAAGGCACCCCAAGTTTTTATTACCCCCACCCCCCACCCTCGCAGGATCTGTTATGAGGTCTCTTGGGGTAGTTGTATTGAAAACAGATGCTTAAGACACTGAAGGGAAGGGGAATGTTGACAAGTGTCCCCCCCATTGTGTGGGTACTTTCTTGTGCGATACCCTCTTCTTCATTTACTCACCACAAAGGAGCAGCCACAAAATGACAATTGCTGTGATGGTAGTACTGAAAGGGGCTTTATAAGGTAGAGAACCAGAAGGAAGGCGAGCTTCAAGTGGCACTTGGAGGAATGGCCATCTGAGCACAGGTGGGCAACTAAGAAAGAAGGGGAAAAGTGGGTGAACAGGAAGCAGAGATGCCCGCTATGACAGCTGAGAGCATTCAAATTTGGTGAATAAGGCGGGTGGTTTGGGGAAGTAGATGAATGAGTCAGGGAGACGGCGCATGTGGCAATTGGTTGGATGTGGCATAGAGAATAATCATGGCATGCAAACTAGGCAGTAGTCCCTGAATTGGCAGCGTCTGCAGAGAGTTTGGGGTGCTCGACAAGTGACTTGTCCTCCTTGGATTGGGTATATAATCCACAGAGGGAAGGTCACAGCTTATAGTGAGGCAGATCGTGTATATCGAATTTAAAGAAGGGTAGTTTGAGTGTGCGGAGAGGGGCTGCACGGAGTGGTAAGTGGATAGGGTGCCGAGCAATGTGCATCCAACTGGTCACTGGAGGCTGGACAGTGGCAAAGCACCTGGGTTACTGGGAGAATTACAAAAGGAGGGCCGAAAGGAAGGGTGTTTATGGTCATTCAGATACTAGGACGGAACACTTGAGTGGCAATGAGATGGGGGTATTGAGAAGTCACAAATGGTGTCCCAGGGGTAGAGGTATGGGGATCAGATATTCCTGCTAGGGTGTAATGTGCCACCCTGCCCCTTTTTTTTGTGCAGCCTGGTTCCCTCTCTAGTTTCTCTCCATTGTCCTTCTATCCTGCAGATGATTAGAGCAAGCTTCCTAACGTTTTTCTTGGCCTCATATCCCCAATTATGTGCCTGACATGCCTGGCCTAAGGATACTCCCAAAGAGTATGCTACTTATATTCTGGGAAGAGCCTCACTAGTTCTGCCTATTTATGCAGCAACAAGGCAAATCTTACAACCTGCAAAGTTGGAAGCTTTGAGATGAAGTAAAGGTTTTTATTTTGTGGAAAATGCTCTTCTATGCTTCTTCTCTCATCTGAAGGCCATGGGCTCCTGTTCTTCTCTCACGTGTCCTTTCAAAGAGACAGATGACACACTCACCCAATCACTCAGCAAACATCTATGCTTTAACTCTGTCATCTTGCCGTTTTCCCTCCAAGTGCTCTCCCTTCCCCACAAATGCAGGATAATCTTTCCTCATTACTCATTCACTCGCTTATTGTAGTCCCCCGCTCCACAGGCCCAGCAAAGACCAAGAAAGACAAGCGGTACGTCAGCAAACAGATTTAACACTTCTCTCTTCTATTATGGTCATACTGCTGCCCTCTAGTAACACTACATGGCAACTGCAGCATGATGATGTGATTTTGAAGGGGGCTGTCCTATGCAAATAATGTCCTCCCATGCTTACTTTGGCCTGAGACATTCACAGGCTTCCATCATGATATGGCCTCCAACATATGGCTTTCAGCAGAATTTTAAGCTTGACAACTTGTCTTAGGCTAAAGCTTTTCCTACTCGAAGGTCGCTCATGGGAAAGCACCCTCATTTAGCAGGGTGCCAAATTGTCTGCAGTCTTCCTCTAAACAGAACATGGGCGTTCGTGGGCGTTCGGGGGCCTTGCTTGCTAGCTAACGACTGAGTGCTGGGTTGTTTAAAGACCCAGGGCCAGGCCAGGCCAGCTGCTGCAACAGGCATGATGCAGGCCCAATGAAGCACACGCCGGACTTTACCCTTTTCTGACTCTTGAAAACTTCAACATGTCTGTCTTCTGATTGCACCTAATAAAGGGAGTTTGACCAGCTCCAAACTTTGCCCATCATTTCGTGAGTGAGAGCTAACACTAGGCCAATATGCCTAGCCAGCAGCACAGGCACTATCCCCCTGATTACACAGCTCTGTTCACACCAAAATGAAAAATCCCCACCACTCAACCTATTTTACTATTTGTGGGAGGCTTATTTCTGCTCAGTTATAGCCCCTAGGCCACATTCGCCCTACGAAATGCCAAATTCAAAGACAAGAAATCAATAGATTGATAACTGAAGATAATGCTTTACCCATATTTCACCTACTAATGAAAAAGGGGGCTGCATGGGAGTCAGGAGAGAAAATATTTATAATTTTCAGGCACTGGTGCAAAAAAGAGTGTCTGAAATTGCTCCTGGTTTTTATAAAATCGAAATATTAGTTAATGGAAAAAAAAAGAAAAACATTTTTTTTTCCACCCATGGCGGGATTTGAACCCTCGGCCAGGGGAGCTTTCAGCATCAGAGGCAGATGACATTACCACTGAGCTATTGCTCCTTGCTGGTAATCAGGGATTCAGGAGCATCTATAAGCTACATACAGGCCCCCTAGTCTACATGACACACCATAGCCATGATATAGGGACTATTGGAAATAATACAAACATGGAAGCCCGTGTGGTCCAGTGGGTAAGTTCCTGCCTTCCACCCAGGCGACCAGGGTTCAAATCCCGGGTTCGGCACCAGATGACTGATGGCGGTGATGCAGAGGTAAGTCGGTAAGTAAAATGTGTGGAGGTGTGCCTGTCTGGTGATTGGTGGATGTAAGAGTGGTTGGTGTGTAAGGAGAGAAGCCTGAATGGTGGAGAACAGAGTGGTTGGAGTGTCTGGGCAGAGAGAGTGAGGTTCAGGCCCAGGCCGAGTGGGAGTAGAGTAGAGTAGAGGGGAGGAGCCACAGAGGGGGAGTGTGAATGGGTGGAGTAAAAAAGGAAAGCAGAGAGAGGGGGGGGGCATAGTTCGGGGAGGAGCCTAGGGACAGGTGGTGGCATACAGCCTGGGGGAGGAGCCACAGAGGGGGAGTGTGAATGGGTGGAGTAAGAAAGGAAAGCAGAAAGAAGGGGGGGCATAGTTGGGGGGAGGAGCCTAGGGTGGTGGCATACAGCCTAGGAGGGACCAAGGGGAGGGGCATGTGTAGAGAGGGGTGGGGCCACAGAGGAAAGGGAGAAGTAGGCAGAGTCTGGGGCAATAGGTCAGGGGGCGGAGCATAGGGGAGTGAGCCCAACAAGGAAAGAGTACCCCTCCCCCTTCAGCAAACAGAGGGGGGGTGACCTGATAGGAGGGGCACTACGATAGTAGACCCCCAACATTTTATGACCGCTCCCTCCCCCTCCCCAAATACAGAGTGGGGGGGACAAATTTTGGGGAGCAGTGTAAAAAAGGGGTGTTGGGGTGCATTACAAAAGAGGGTGCTAGAAGGCACAGAATGATGTGGTTTGGCTTTGGGTGCGCTACCCATCATTTTTTTTTGCCCCCCCCCTTTTCCGGGGAGAGGGGGTGTACCCCAAAAGTATAGGGGCAACAGAGGGAACTTAGGGGAACAGCCTTAGGGCACTTTTTTATTACCGACCACAAGGGGGGCACCAGACAGACATACTGTAGTTATGGTATTGAAAGAGGTGACAGCAAGGAGCACGTGGTAAGACACGGTGAGGGGGGACAAGGCACCCCAAGTTTTTATTACCCCCACCCCCCACCCTCGCAGGATCTGTTATGAGGTCTCTTGGGGTAGTTGTATTGAAAACAGATGCTTAAGACACTGAAGGGAAGGGGAATGTTGACAAGTGTCCCCCCCATTGTGTGGGTACTTTCTTGTGCGATACCCTCTTCTTCATTTACTCACCACAAAGGAGCAGCCACAAAATGACAATTGCTGTGATGGTAGTACTGAAAGGGGCTTTATAAGGTAGAGAACCAGAAGGAAGGCGAGCTTCAAGTGGCACTTGGAGGAATGGCCATCTGAGCACAGGTGGGCAACTAAGAAAGAAGGGGAAAAGTGGGTGAACAGGAAGCAGAGATGCCCGCTATGACAGCTGAGAGCATTCAAATTTGGTGAATAAGGCGGGTGGTTTGGGGAAGTAGATGAATGAGTCAGGGAGACGGCGCATGTGGCAATTGGTTGGATGTGGCATAGAGAATAATCATGGCATGCAAACTAGGCAGTAGTCCCTGAATTGGCAGCGTCTGCAGAGAGTTTGGGGTGCTCGACAAGTGACTTGTCCTCCTTGGATTGGGTATATAATCCACAGAGGGAAGGTCACAGCTTATAGTGAGGCAGATCGTGTATATCGAATTTAAAGAAGGGTAGTTTGAGTGTGCGGAGAGGGGCTGCACGGAGTGGTAAGTGGATAGGGTGCCGAGCAATGTGCATCCAACTGGTCACTGGAGGCTGGACAGTGGCAAAGCACCTGGGTTACTGGGAGAATTACAAAAGGAGGGCCGAAAGGAAGGGTGTTTATGGTCATTCAGATACTAGGACGGAACACTTGCAGTGGCAATGAGATGGGGGTATTGAGAAGTCACAAATGGTGTCCCAGGGGTAGAGGTATGGGGATCAGATATTCCTGCTAGGGTGTAATGTGCCACCCTGCCCCTTTTTTTTGTGCAGCCTGGTTCCCTCTCTAGTTTCTCTCCATTGTCCTTCTATCCTGCAGATGATTAGAGCAAGCTTCCTAACGTTTTTCTTGGCCTCATATCCCCAATTATGTGCCTGACATGCCTGGCCTAAGGATACTCCCAAAGAGTATGCTACTTATATTCTGGGAAGAGCCTCACTAGTTCTGCCTATTTATGCAGCAACAAGGCAAATCTTACAACCTGCAAAGTTGGAAGCTTTGAGATGAAGTAAAGGTTTTTATTTTGTGGAAAATGCTCTTCTATGCTTCTTCTCTCATCTGAAGGCCATGGGCTCCTGTTCTTCTCTCACGTGTCCTTTCAAAGAGACAGATGACACACTCACCCAATCACTCAGCAAACATCTATGCTTTAACTCTGTCATCTTGCCGTTTTCCCTCCAAGTGCTCTCCCTTCCCCACAAATGCAGGATAATCTTTCCTCATTACTCATTCACTCGCTTATTGTAGTCCCCCGCTCCACAGGCCCAGCAAAGACCAAGAAAGACAAGCGGTACGTCAGCAAACAGATTTAACACTTCTCTCTTCTATTATGGTCATACTGCTGCCCTCTAGTAACACTACATGGCAACTGCAGCATGATGATGTGATTTTGAAGGGGGCTGTCCTATGCAAATAATGTCCTCCCATGCTTACTTTGGCCTGAGACATTCACAGGCTTCCATCATGATATGGCCTCCAACATATGGCTTTCAGCAGAATTTTAAGCTTGACAACTTGTCTTAGGCTAAAGCTTTTCCTACTCGAAGGTCGCTCATGGGAAAGCACCCTCATTTAGCAGGGTGCCAAATTGTCTGCAGTCTTCCTCTAAACAGAACATGGGCGTTCGTGGGCGTTCGGGGGCCTTGCTTGCTAGCTAACGACTGAGTGCTGGGTTGTTTAAAGACCCAGGGCCAGGCCAGGCCAGCTGCTGCAACAGGCATGATGCAGGCCCAATGAAGCACACGCCGGACTTTACCCTTTTCTGACTCTTGAAAACTTCAACATGTCTGTCTTCTGATTGCACCTAATAAAGGGAGTTTGACCAGCTCCAAACTTTGCCCATCATTTCGTGAGTGAGAGCTAACACTAGGCCAATATGCCTAGCCAGCAGCACAGGCACTATCCCCCTGATTACACAGCTCTGTTCACACCAAAATGAAAAATCCCCACCACTCAACCTATTTTACTATTTGTGGGAGGCTTATTTCTGCTCAGTTATAGCCCCTAGGCCACATTCGCCCTACGAAATGCCAAATTCAAAGACAAGAAATCAATAGATTGATAACTGAAGATAATGCTTTACCCATATTTCACCTACTAATGAAAAAGGGGGCTGCATGGGAGTCAGGAGAGAAAATATTTATAATTTTCAGGCACTGGTGCAAAAAAGAGTGTCTGAAATTGCTCCTGGTTTTTATAAAATCGAAATATTAGTTAATGGAAAAAAAAAGAAAAACATTTTTTTTTCCACCCATGGCGGGATTTGAACCCTCGGCCAGGGGAGCTTTCAGCATCAGAGGCAGATGACATTACCACTGAGCTATTGCTCCTTGCTGGTAATCAGGGATTCAGGAGCATCTATAAGCTACATACAGGCCCCCTAGTCTACATGACACACCATAGCCATGATATAGGGACTATTGGAAATAATACAAACATGGAAGCCCGTGTGGTCCAGTAGGTAAGTTCCTGCCTTCCACCCAGGCGACCAGGGTTCAAATCCCGGGTTCGGCACCAGATGACTGATGGCGGTGATGCAGAGGTAAGTCGGTAAGTAAAATGTGTGGAGGTGTGCCTGTCTGGTGATTGGTGGATGTAAGAGTGGTTGGTGTGTAAGGAGAGAAGCCTGAATGGTGGAGAACAGAGTGGTTGGAGTGTCTGGGCAGAGAGAGTGAGGTTCAGGCCCAGGCCGAGTGGGAGTAGAGTAGAGTAGAGGGGAGGAGCCACAGAGGGGGAGTGTGAATGGGCGGAGTAAAAAAGGAAAGCAGAGAGAGGGGGGGGGCATAGTTCGGGGAGGAGCCTAGGGACAGGTGGTGGCATACAGCCTGGGGGAGGAGCCACAGAGGGGGAGTGTGAATGGGTGGAGTAAGAAAGGAAAGCAGAAAGAAGGGGGGGGCATAGTTGGGGGGAGGAGCCTAGGGTGGTGGCATACAGCCTAGGAGGGACCAAGGGGAGGGGCATGTGTAGAGAGGGGTGGGGCCACAGAGGAAAGGGAGAAGTAGGCAGAGTCTGGGGCAATAGGTCAGGGGGCGGAGCATAGGGGAGTGAGCCCAACAAGGAAAGAGTACCCCTCCCCCTTCAGCAAACAGAGGGGGGGTGACCTGATAGGAGGGGCACTACGATAGTAGACCCCCAACATTTTATGACCGCTCCCTCCCCCTCCCCAAATACAGAGTGGGGGGGACAAATTTTGGGGAGCAGTGTAAAAAAGGGGTGTTGGGGTGCATTACAAAAGAGGGTGCTAGAAGGCACAGAATGATGTGGTTTGGCTTTGGGTGCGCTACCCATCATTTTTTCCCCCCCCCCCCCTTTTCCGGGGAGGGGGGGTGTACCCCAAAAGTATAGGGGCAACAGAGGGAACTTAGGGGAACAGCCTTAGGGCACTTTTTTATTACCGACCACAAGGGGGGCACCAGACAGACATACTGTAGTTATGGTATTGAAAGAGGTGACAGCAAGGAGCACGTGGTAAGACACGGTGAGGGGGGACAAGGCACCCCAAGTTTTTATTACCCCCACCCTCGCAGGATCTGTTATGAGGTCTCTTGGGGTAGTTGTATTGAAAACAGATGCTTAAGACACTGAAGGGAAGGGGAATGTTGACAAGTGTCCCCCCCATTGTGTGGGTACTTTCTTGTGCGATACCCTCTTCTTCATTTACTCACCACAAAGGAGCAGCCACAAAATGACAATTGCTGTGATGGTAGTACTGAAAGGGGCTTTATAAGGTAGAGAACCAGAAGGAAGGCGAGCTTCAAGTGGCACTTGGAGGAATGGCCATCTGAGCACAGGTGGGCAACTAAGAAAGAAGGGGAAAAGTGGGTGAACAGGAAGCAGAGATGCCCGCTATGACAGCTGAGAGCATTCAAATTTGGTGAATAAGGCGGGTGGTTTGGGGAAGTAGATGAATGAGTCAGGGAGACGGCGCATGTGGCAATTGGTTGGATGTGGCATAGAGAATAATCATGGCATGCAAACTAGGCAGTAGTCCCTGAATTGGCAGCGTCTGCAGAGAGTTTGGGGTGCTCGACAAGTGACTTGTCCTCCTTGGATTGGGTATATAATCCACAGAGGGAAGGTCACAGCTTATAGTGAGGCAGATCGTGTATATCGAATTTAAAGAAGGGTAGTTTGAGTGTGCGGAGAGGGGCTGCACGGAGTGGTAAGTGGATAGGTTGCCGAGCAATGTGCATCCAACTGGTCACTGGAGGCTGGACAGTGGCAAAGCACCTGGGTTACTGGGAGAATTACAAAAGGAGGGCCGAAAGGAAGGGTGTTTATGGTCATTCAGATACTAGGACGGAACACTTGAGTGGCAATGAGATGGGGGTATTGAGAAGTCACAAATGGTGTCCCAGGGGTAGAGGTATGGGGATCAGATATTCCTGCTAGGGTGTAATGTGCCACCCTGCCCCTTTTTTTTGTGCAGCCTGGTTCCCTCTCTAGTTTCTCTCCATTGTCCTTCTATCCTGCAGATGATTAGAGCAAGCTTCCTAACGTTTTTCTTGGCCTCATATCCCCAATTATGTGCCTGACATGCCTGGCCTAAGGATACTCCCAAAGAGTATGCTACTTATATTCTGGGAAGAGCCTCACTAGTTCTGCCTATTTATGCAGCAACAAGGCAAATCTTACAACCTGCAAAGTTGGAAGCTTTGAGATGAAGTAAAGGTTTTTATTTTGTGGAAAATGCTCTTCTATGCTTCTTCTCTCATCTGAAGGCCATGGGCTCCTGTTCTTCTCTCACGTGTCCTTTCAAAGAGACAGATGACACACTCACCCAATCACTCAGCAAACATCTATGCTTTAACTCTGTCATCTTGCCGTTTTCCCTCCAAGTGCTCTCCCTTCCCCACAAATGCAGGATAATCTTTCCTCATTACTCATTCACTCGCTTATTGTAGTCCCCCGCTCCACAGGCCCAGCAAAGACCAAGAAAGACAAGCGGTACGTCAGCAAACAGATTTAACACTTCTCTCTTCTATTATGGTCATACTGCTGCCCTCTAGTAACACTACATGGCAACTGCAGCATGATGATGTGATTTTGAAGGGGGCTGTCCTATGCAAATAATGTCCTCCCATGCTTACTTTGGCCTGAGACATTCACAGGCTTCCATCATGATATGGCCTCCAACATATGGCTTTCAGCAGAATTTTAAGCTTGACAACTTGTCTTAGGCTAAAGCTTTTCCTACTCGAAGGTCGCTCATGGGAAAGCACCCTCATTTAGCAGGGTGCCAAATTGTCTGCAGTCTTCCTCTAAACAGAACATGGGCGTTCGTGGGCGTTCGGGGGCCTTGCTTGCTAGCTAACGACTGAGTGCTGGGTTGTTTAAAGACCCAGGGCCAGGCCAGGCCAGCTGCTGCAACAGGCATGATGCAGGCCCAATGAAGCACACGCCGGACTTTACCCTTTTCTGACTCTTGAAAACTTCAACATGTCTGTCTTCTGATTGCACCTAATAAAGGGAGTTTGACCAGCTCCAAACTTTGCCCATCATTTCGTGAGTGAGAGCTAACACTAGGCCAATATGCCTAGCCAGCAGCACAGGCACTATCCCCCTGATTACACAGCTCTGTTCACACCAAAATGAAAAATCCCCACCACTCAACCTATTTTACTATTTGTGGGAGGCTTATTTCTGCTCAGTTATAGCCCCTAGGCCACATTCGCCCTACGAAATGCCAAATTCAAAGACAAGAAATCAATAGATTGATAACTGAAGATAATGCTTTACCCATATTTCACCTACTAATGAAAAAGGGGGCTGCATGGGAGTCAGGAGAGAAAATATTTATAATTTTCAGGCACTGGTGCAAAAAAGAGTGTCTGAAATTGCTCCTGGTTTTTATAAAATCGAAATATTAGTTAATGGAAAAAAAAAGAAAAACATTTTTTTTTCCACCCATGGCGGGATTTGAACCCTCAGCCAGGGGAGCTTTCAGCATCAGAGGCAGATGACATTACCACTGAGCTATTGCTCCTTGCTGGTAATCAGGGATTCAGGAGCATCTATAAGCTACATACAGGCCCCCTAGTCTACATGACACACCATAGCCATGATATAGGGACTATTGGAAATAATACAAACATGGAAGCCCGTGTGGTCCAGTGGGTAAGTTCCTGCCTTCCACCCAGACGACCAGGGTTCAAATCCCGGGTTCGGCACCAGATGACTGATGGCGGTGATGCAGAGGTAAGTCGGTAAGTAAAATGTGTGGAGGTGTGCCTGTCTGGTGATTGGTGGATGTAAGAGTGGTTGGTGTGTAAGGAGAGAAGCCTGATTGGTGGAGAACAGAGTGGTTGGAGTGTCTGGGCAGAGAGAGTGAGGTTCAGGCCCAGGCCGAGTGGGAGTAGAGTAGAGTAGAGGGGAGGAGCCACAGAGGGGGAGTGTGAATGGGCGGAGTAAAAAAGGAAAGCAGAGAGAGGGGGGGGCATAGTTCGGGGAGGAGCCTAGGGACAGGTGGTGGCATACAGCCTGGGGGAGGAGCCACAGAGGGGGAGTGTGAATGGGTGGAGTAAGAAAGGAAAGCAGAAAGAAGGGGGGGCATAGTTGGGGGGAGGAGCCTAGGGTGGTGGCATACAGCCTAGGAGGGACCAAGGGGAGGGGCATGTGTAGAGAGGGGTGGGGCCACAGAGGAAAGGGAGAAGTAGGCAGAGTCTGGGGCAATAGGTCAGGGGGCGGAGCATAGGGGAGTGAGCCCAACAAGGAAAGAGTACCCCTCCCCCTTCAGCAAACAGAGGGGGGGTGACCTGATAGGAGGGGCACTACGATAGTAGACCCCCAACATTTTATGACCGCTCCCTCCCCCTCCCCAAATACAGAGTGGGGGGGACAAATTTTGGGGAGCAGTGTAAAAAAGGGGTGTTGGGGTGCATTACAAAAGAGGGTGCTAGAAGGCACAGAATGATGTGGTTTGGCTTTGGGTGCGCTACCCATCATTTTTTCCCCCCCCCCCTTTTCCGGGGAGGGGGGGTGTACCCCAAAAGTATAGGGGCAACAGAGGGAACTTAGGGGAACAGCCTTAGGGCACTTTTTTATTACCGACCACAAGGGGGGCACCAGACAGACATACTGTAGTTATGGTATTGAAAGAGGTGACAGCAAGGAGCACGTGGTAAGACACGGTGAGGGGGGACAAGGCACCCCAAGTTTTTATTACCCCCACCCCCCACCCTCGCAGGATCTGTTATGAGGTCTCTTGGGGTAGTTGTATTGAAAACAGATGCTTAAGACACTGAAGGGAAGGGGAATGTTGACAAGTGTCCCCCCCATTGTGTGGGTACTTTCTTGTGCGATACCCTCTTCTTCATTTACTCACCACAAAGGAGCAGCCACAAAATGACAATTGCTGTGATGGTAGTACTGAAAGGGGCTTTATAAGGTAGAGAACCAGAAGGAAGGCGAGCTTCAAGTGGCACTTGGAGGAATGGCCATCTGAGCACAGGTGGGCAACTAAGAAAGAAGGGGAAAAGTGGGTGAACAGGAAGCAGAGATGCCCGCTATGACAGCTGAGAGCATTCAAATTTGGTGAATAAGGCGGGTGGTTTGGGGAAGTAGATGAATGAGTCAGGGAGACGGCGCATGTGGCAATTGGTTGGATGTGGCATAGAGAATAATCATGGCATGCAAACTAGGCAGTAGTCCCTGAATTGGCAGCGTCTGCAGAGAGTTTGGGGTGCTCGACAAGTGACTTGTCCTCCTTGGATTGGGTATATAATCCACAGAGGGAAGGTCACAGCTTATAGTGAGGCAGATCGTGTATATCGAATTTAAAGAAGGGTAGTTTGAGTGTGCGGAGAGGGGCTGCACGGAGTGGTAAGTGGATAGGGTGCCGAGCAATGTGCATCCAACTGGTCACTGGAGGCTGGACAGTGGCAAAGCACCTGGGTTACTGGGAGAATTACAAAAGGAGGGCCGAAAGGAAGGGTGTTTATGGTCATTCAGATACTAGGACGGAACACTTGAGTGGCAATGAGATGGGGGTATTGAGAAGTCACAAATGGTGTCCCAGGGGTAGAGGTATGGGGATCAGATATTCCTGCTAGGGTGTAATGTGCCACCCTGCCCCTTTTTTTTGTGCAGCCTGGTTCCCTCTCTAGTTTCTCTCCATTGTCCTTCTATCCTGCAGATGATTAGAGCAAGCTTCCTAACGTTTTTCTTGGCCTCATATCCCCAATTATGTGCCTGACATGCCTGGCCTAAGGATACTCCCAAAGAGTATGCTACTTATATTCTGGGAAGAGCCTCACTAGTTCTGCCTATTTATGCAGCAACAAGGCAAATCTTACAACCTGCAAAGTTGGAAGCTTTGAGATGAAGTAAAGGTTTTTATTTTGTGGAAAATGCTCTTCTATGCTTCTTCTCTCATCTGAAGGCCATGGGCTCCTGTTCTTCTCTCACGTGTCCTTTCAAAGAGACAGATGACACACTCACCCAATCACTCAGCAAACATCTATGCTTTAACTCTGTCATCTTGCCGTTTTCCCTCCAAGTGCTCTCCCTTCCCCACAAATGCAGGATAATCTTTCCTCATTACTCATTCACTCGCTTATTGTAGTCCCCCGCTCCACAGGCCCAGCAAAGACCAAGAAAGACAAGCGGTACGTCAGCAAACAGATTTAACACTTCTCTCTTCTATTATGGTCATACTGCTGCCCTCTAGTAACACTACATGGCAACTGCAGCATGATGATGTGATTTTGAAGGGGGCTGTCCTATGCAAATAATGTCCTCCCATGCTTACTTTGGCCTGAGACATTCACAGGCTTCCATCATGATATGGCCTCCAACATATGGCTTTCAGCAGAATTTTAAGCTTGACAACTTGTCTTAGGCTAAAGCTTTTCCTACTCGAAGGTCGCTCATGGGAAAGCACCCTCATTTAGCAGGGTGCCAAATTGTCTGCAGTCTTCCTCTAAACAGAACATGGGCGTTCGTGGGCGTTCGGGGGCCTTGCTTGCTAGCTAACGACTGAGTGCTGGGTTGTTTAAAGACCCAGGGCCAGGCCAGGCCAGCTGCTGCAACAGGCATGATGCAGGCCCAATGAAGCACACGCCGGACTTTACCCTTTTCTGACTCTTGAAAACTTCAACATGTCTGTCTTCTGATTGCACCTAATAAAGGGAGTTTGACCAGCTCCAAACTTTGCCCATCATTTCGTGAGTGAGAGCTAACACTAGGCCAATATGCCTAGCCAGCAGCACAGGCACTATCCCCCTGATTACACAGCTCTGTTCACACCAAAATGAAAAATCCCCACCACTCAACCTATTTTACTATTTGTGGGAGGCTTATTTCTGCTCAGTTATAGCCCCTAGGCCACATTCGCCCTACGAAATGCCAAATTCAAAGACAAGAAATCAATAGATTGATAACTGAAGATAATGCTTTACCCATATTTCACCTACTAATGAAAAAGGGGGCTGCATGGGAGTCAGGAGAGAAAATATTTATAATTTTCAGGCACTGGTGCAAAAAAGAGTGTCTGAAATTGCTCCTGGTTTTTATAAAATCGAAATATTAGTTAATGGAAAAAAAAAGAAAAACATTTTTTTTTCCACCCATGGCGGGATTTGAACCCTCGGCCAGGGGAGCTTTCAGCATCAGAGGCAGATGACATTACCACTGAGCTATTGCTCCTTGCTGGTAATCAGGGATTCAGGAGCATCTATAAGCTACATACAGGCCCCCTAGTCTACATGACACACCATAGCCATGATATAGGGACTATTGGAAATAATACAAACATGGAAGCCCGTGTGGTCCAGTGGGTAAGTTCCTGCCTTCCACCCAGGCGACCAGGGTTCAAATCCCGGGTTCGGCACCAGATGACTGATGGCGGTGATGCAGAGGTAAGTCGGTAAGTAAAATGTGTGGAGGTGTGCCTGTCTGGTGATTGGTGGATGTAAGAGTGGTTGGTGTGTAAGGAGAGAAGCCTGAATGGTGGAGAACAGAGTGGTTGGAGTGTCTGGGCAGAGAGAGTGAGGTTCAGGCCCAGGCCGAGTGGGAGTAGAGGGGAGGAGCCACAGAGGGGGAGTGTGAATGGGCGGAGTAAAAAAGGAAAGCAGAGAGAGGGGGGGGCATAGTTCGGGGAGGAGCCTAGGGACAGGTGGTGGCATACAGCCTGGGGGAGGAGCCACAGAGGGGGAGTGTGAATGGGTGGAGTAAGAAAGGAAAGCAGAAAGAAGGGGGGGCATAGTTGGGGGGAGGAGCCTAGGGTGGTGGCATACAGCCTAGGAGGGACCAAGGGGAGGGGCATGTGTAGAGAGGGGTGGGGCCACAGAGGAAAGGGAGAAGTAGGCAGAGTCTGGGGCAATAGGTCAGGGGGCGGAGCATAGGGGAGTGAGCCCAACAAGGAAAGAGTACCCCTCCCCCTTCAGCAAACAGAGGGGGGGTGACCTGATAGGAGGGGCACTACGATAGTAGACCCCCAACATTTTATGACCGCTCCCTCCCCCTCCCCAAATACAGAGTGGGGGGGACAAATTTTGGGGAGCAGTGTAAAAAAGGGGTGTTGGGGTGCATTACAAAAGAGGGTGCTAGAAGGCACAGAATGATGTGGTTTGGCTTTGGGTGCGCTACCCATCATTTTTTTTTGCCCCCCCCCTTTTCCGGGGAGAGGGGGTGTACCCCAAAAGTATAGGGGCAACAGAGGGAACTTAGGGGAACAGCCTTAGGGCACTTTTTTATTACCGACCACAAGGGGGGCACCAGACAGACATACTGTAGTTATGGTATTGAAAGAGGTGACAGCAAGGAGCACGTGGTAAGACACGGTGAGGGGGGACAAGGCACCCCAAGTTTTTATTACCCCCACCCCCCACCCTCGCAGGATCTGTTATGAGGTCTCTTGGGGTAGTTGTATTGAAAACAGATGCTTAAGACACTGAAGGGAAGGGGAATGTTGACAAGTGTCCCCCCCATTGTGTGGGTACTTTCTTGTGCGATACCCTCTTCTTCATTTACTCACCACAAAGGAGCAGCCACAAAATGACAATTGCTGTGATGGTAGTACTGAAAGGGGCTTTATAAGGTAGAGAACCAGAAGGAAGGCGAGCTTCAAGTGGCACTTGGAGGAATGGCCATCTGAGCACAGGTGGGCAACTAAGAAAGAAGGGGAAAAGTGGGTGAACAGGAAGCAGAGATGCCCGCTATGACAGCTGAGAGCATTCAAATTTGGTGAATAAGGCGGGTGGTTTGGGGAAGTAGATGAATGAGTCAGGGAGACGGCGCATGTGGCAATTGGTTGGATGTGGCATAGAGAATAATCATGGCATGCAAACTAGGCAGTAGTCCCTGAATTGGCAGCGTCTGCAGAGAGTTTGGGGTGCTCGACAAGTGACTTGTCCTCCTTGGATTGGGTATATAATCCACAGAGGGAAGGTCACAGCTTATAGTGAGGCAGATCGTGTATATCGAATTTAAAGAAGGGTAGTTTGAGTGTGCGGAGAGGGGCTGCACGGAGTGGTAAGTGGATAGGGTGCCGAGCAATGTGCATCCAACTGGTCACTGGAGGCTGGACAGTGGCAAAGCACCTGGGTTACTGGGAGAATTACAAAAGGAGGGCCGAAAGGAAGGGTGTTTATGGTCATTCAGATACTAGGACGGAACACTTGCAGTGGCAATGAGATGGGGGTATTGAGAAGTCACAAATGGTGTCCCAGGGGTAGAGGTATGGGGATCAGATATTCCTGCTAGGGTGTAATGTGCCACCCTGCCCCTTTTTTTTGTGCAGCCTGGTTCCCTCTCTAGTTTCTCTCCATTGTCCTTCTATCCTGCAGATGATTAGAGCAAGCTTCCTAACGTTTTTCTTGGCCTCATATCCCCAATTATGTGCCTGACATGCCTGGCCTAAGGATACTCCCAAAGAGTATGCTACTTATATTCTGGGAAGAGCCTCACTAGTTCTGCCTATTTATGCAGCAACAAGGCAAATCTTACAACCTGCAAAGTTGGAAGCTTTGAGATGAAGTAAAGGTTTTTATTTTGTGGAAAATGCTCTTCTATGCTTCTTCTCTCATCTGAAGGCCATGGGCTCCTGTTCTTCTCTCACGTGTCCTTTCAAAGAGACAGATGACACACTCACCCAATCACTCAGCAAACATCTATGCTTTAACTCTGTCATCTTGCCGTTTTCCCTCCAAGTGCTCTCCCTTCCCCACAAATGCAGGATAATCTTTCCTCATTACTCATTCACTCGCTTATTGTAGTCCCCCGCTCCACAGGCCCAGCAAAGACCAAGAAAGACAAGCGGTACGTCAGCAAACAGATTTAACACTTCTCTCTTCTATTATGGTCATACTGCTGCCCTCTAGTAACACTACATGGCAACTGCAGCATGATGATGTGATTTTGAAGGGGGCTGTCCTATGCAAATAATGTCCTCCCATGCTTACTTTGGCCTGAGACATTCACAGGCTTCCATCATGATATGGCCTCCAACATATGGCTTTCAGCAGAATTTTAAGCTTGACAACTTGTCTTAGGCTAAAGCTTTTCCTACTCGAAGGTCGCTCATGGGAAAGCACCCTCATTTAGCAGGGTGCCAAATTGTCTGCAGTCTTCCTCTAAACAGAACATGGGCGTTCGTGGGCGTTCGGGGGCCTTGCTTGCTAGCTAACGACTGAGTGCTGGGTTGTTTAAAGACCCAGGGCCAGGCCAGGCCAGCTGCTGCAACAGGCATGATGCAGGCCCAATGAAGCACACGCCGGACTTTACCCTTTTCTGACTCTTGAAAACTTCAACATGTCTGTCTTCTGATTGCACCTAATAAAGGGAGTTTGACCAGCTCCAAACTTTGCCCATCATTTCGTGAGTGAGAGCTAACACTAGGCCAATATGCCTAGCCAGCAGCACAGGCACTATCCCCCTGATTACACAGCTCTGTTCACACCAAAATGAAAAATCCCCACCACTCAACCTATTTTACTATTTGTGGGAGGCTTATTTCTGCTCAGTTATAGCCCCTAGGCCACATTCGCCCTACGAAATGCCAAATTCAAAGACAAGAAATCAATAGATTGATAACTGAAGATAATGCTTTACCCATATTTCACCTACTAATGAAAAAGGGGGCTGCATGGGAGTCAGGAGAGAAAATATTTATAATTTTCAGGCACTGGTGCAAAAAAGAGTGTCTGAAATTGCTCCTGGTTTTTATAAAATCGAAATATTAGTTAATGGAAAAAAAAAGAAAAACATTTTTTTTTCCACCCATGGCGGGATTTGAACCCTCGGCCAGGGGAGCTTTCAGCATCAGAGGCAGATGACATTACCACTGAGCTATTGCTCCTTGCTGGTAATCAGGGATTCAGGAGCATCTATAAGCTACATACAGGCCCCCTAGTCTACATGACACACCATAGCCATGATATAGGGACTATTGGAAATAATACAAACATGGAAGCCCGTGTGGTCCAGTGGGTAAGTTCCTGCCTTCCACCCAGGCGACCAGGGTTCAAATCCCGGGTTCGGCACCAGATGACTGATGGCGGTGATGCAGAGGTAAGTCGGTAAGTAAAATGTGTGGAGGTGTGCCTGTCTGGTGATTGGTGGATGTAAGAGTGGTTGGTGTGTAAGGAGAGAAGCCTGAATGGTGGAGAACAGAGTGGTTGGAGTGTCTGGGCAGAGAGAGTGAGGTTCAGGCCCAGGCCGAGTAGAGTAGAGTAGAGGGGAGGAGCCACAGAGGGGGAGTGTGAATGGGCGGAGTAAAAAAGGAAAGCAGAGAGAGGGGGGGGGCATAGTTCGGGGAGGAGCCTAGGGACAGGTGGTGGCATACAGCCTGGGGGAGGAGCCACAGAGGGGGAGTGTGAATGGGTGGAGTAAGAAAGGAAAGCAGAAAGAAGGGGGGGCATAGTTGGGGGGAGGAGCCTAGGGTGGTGGCATACAGCCTAGGAGGGACCAAGGGGAGGGGCATGTGTAGAGAGGGGTGGGGCCACAGAGGAAAGGGAGAAGTAGGCAGAGTCTGGGGCAATAGGTCAGGGGGCGGAGCATAGGGGAGTGAGCCCAACAAGGAAAGAGTACCCCTCCCCCTTCAGCAAACAGAGGGGGGGTGACCTGATAGGAGGGGCACTACGATAGTAGACCCCCAACATTTTATGACCGCTCCCTCCCCCTCCCCAAATACAGAGTGGGGGGGACAAATTTTGGGGAGCAGTGTAAAAAAGGGGTGTTGGGGTGCATTACAAAAGAGGGTGCTAGAAGGCACAGAATGATGTGGTTTGGCTTTGGGTGCGCTACCCATCATTTTTTTTTGCCCCCCCCCTTTTCCGGGGAGAGGGGGTGTACCCCAAAAGTATAGGGGCAACAGAGGGAACTTAGGGGAACAGCCTTAGGGCACTTTTTTATTACCGACCACAAGGGGGGCACCAGACAGACATACTGTAGTTATGGTATTGAAAGAGGTGACAGCAAGGAGCACGTGGTAAGACACGGTGAGGGGGGACAAGGCACCCCAAGTTTTTATTACCCCCACCCCCCACCCTCGCAGGATCTGTTATGAGGTCTCTTGGGGTAGTTGTATTGAAAACAGATGCTTAAGACACTGAAGGGAAGGGGAATGTTGACAAGTGTCCCCCCCATTGTGTGGGTACTTTCTTGTGCGATACCCTCTTCTTCATTTACTCACCACAAAGGAGCAGCCACAAAATGACAATTGCTGTGATGGTAGTACTGAAAGGGGCTTTATAAGGTAGAGAACCAGAAGGAAGGCGAGCTTCAAGTGGCACTTGGAGGAATGGCCATCTGAGCACAGGTGGGCAACTAAGAAAGAAGGGGAAAAGTGGGTGAACAGGAAGCAGAGATGCCCGCTATGACAGCTGAGAGCATTCAAATTTGGTGAATAAGGCGGGTGGTTTGGGGAAGTAGATGAATGAGTCAGGGAGACGGCGCATGTGGCAATTGGTTGGATGTGGCATAGAGAATAATCATGGCATGCAAACTAGGCAGTAGTCCCTGAATTGGCAGCGTCTGCAGAGAGTTTGGGGTGCTCGACAAGTGACTTGTCCTCCTTGGATTGGGTATATAATCCACAGAGGGAAGGTCACAGCTTATAGTGAGGCAGATCGTGTATATCGAATTTAAAGAAGGGTAGTTTGAGTGTGCGGAGAGGGGCTGCACGGAGTGGTAAGTGGATAGGGTGCCGAGCAATGTGCATCCAACTGGTCACTGGAGGCTGGACAGTGGCAAAGCACCTGGGTTACTGGGAGAATTACAAAAGGAGGGCCGAAAGGAAGGGTGTTTATGGTCATTCAGATACTAGGACGGAACACTTGAGTGGCAATGAGATGGGGGTATTGAGAAGTCACAAATGGTGTCCCAGGGGTAGAGGTATGGGGATCAGATATTCCTGCTAGGGTGTAATGTGCCACCCTGCCCCTTTTTTTTGTGCAGCCTGGTTCCCTCTCTAGTTTCTCTCCATTGTCCTTCTATCCTGCAGATGATTAGAGCAAGCTTCCTAACGTTTTTCTTGGCCTCATATCCCCAATTATGTGCCTGACATGCCTGGCCTAAGGATACTCCCAAAGAGTATGCTACTTATATTCTGGGAAGAGCCTCACTAGTTCTGCCTATTTATGCAGCAACAAGGCAAATCTTACAACCTGCAAAGTTGGAAGCTTTGAGATGAAGTAAAGGTTTTTATTTTGTGGAAAATGCTCTTCTATGCTTCTTCTCTCATCTGAAGGCCATGGGCTCCTGTTCTTC
Source organism: Pleurodeles waltl (assembly GCF_031143425.1). Classification (NCBI taxonomy): domain Eukaryota; kingdom Metazoa; phylum Chordata; class Amphibia; order Caudata; family Salamandridae; genus Pleurodeles; species Pleurodeles waltl. The sequence continues at coordinate 540,965,404 of NC_090443.1, read as the reverse complement.
TCTCACGTGTCCTTTCAAAGAGACAGATGACACACTCACCCAATCACTCAGCAAACATCTATGCTTTAACTCTGTCATCTTGCCGTTTTCCCTCCAAGTGCTCTCCCTTCCCCACAAATGCAGGATAATCTTTCCTCATTACTCATTCACTCGCTTATTGTAGTCCCCCGCTCCACAGGCCCAGCAAAGACCAAGAAAGACAAGCGGTACGTCAGCAAACAGATTTAACACTTCTCTCTTCTATTATGGTCATACTGCTGCCCTCTAGTAACACTACATGGCAACTGCAGCATGATGATGTGATTTTGAAGGGGGCTGTCCTATGCAAATAATGTCCTCCCATGCTTACTTTGGCCTGAGACATTCACAGGCTTCCATCATGATATGGCCTCCAACATATGGCTTTCAGCAGAATTTTAAGCTTGACAACTTGTCTTAGGCTAAAGCTTTTCCTACTCGAAGGTCGCTCATGGGAAAGCACCCTCATTTAGCAGGGTGCCAAATTGTCTGCAGTCTTCCTCTAAACAGAACATGGGCGTTCGTGGGCGTTCGGGGGCCTTGCTTGCTAGCTAACGACTGAGTGCTGGGTTGTTTAAAGACCCAGGGCCAGGCCAGGCCAGCTGCTGCAACAGGCATGATGCAGGCCCAATGAAGCACACGCCGGACTTTACCCTTTTCTGACTCTTGAAAACTTCAACATGTCTGTCTTCTGATTGCACCTAATAAAGGGAGTTTGACCAGCTCCAAACTTTGCCCATCATTTCGTGAGTGAGAGCTAACACTAGGCCAATATGCCTAGCCAGCAGCACAGGCACTATCCCCCTGATTACACAGCTCTGTTCACACCAAAATGAAAAATCCCCACCACTCAACCTATTTTACTATTTGTGGGAGGCTTATTTCTGCTCAGTTATAGCCCCTAGGCCACATTCGCCCTACGAAATGCCAAATTCAAAGACAAGAAATCAATAGATTGATAACTGAAGATAATGCTTTACCCATATTTCACCTACTAATGAAAAAGGGGGCTGCATGGGAGTCAGGAGAGAAAATATTTATAATTTTCAGGCACTGGTGCAAAAAAGAGTGTCTGAAATTGCTCCTGGTTTTTATAAAATCGAAATATTAGTTAATGGAAAAAAAAAGAAAAACATTTTTTTTTCCACCCATGGCGGGATTTGAACCCTCGGCCAGGGGAGCTTTCAGCATCAGAGGCAGATGACATTACCACTGAGCTATTGCTCCTTGCTGGTAATCAGGGATTCAGGAGCATCTATAAGCTACATACAGGCCCCCTAGTCTACATGACACACCATAGCCATGATATAGGGACTATTGGAAATAATACAAACATGGAAGCCCGTGTGGTCCAGTGGGTAAGTTCCTGCCTTCCACCCAGGCGACCAGGGTTCAAATCCCGGGTTCGGCACCAGATGACTGATGGCGGTGATGCAGAGGTAAGTCGGTAAGTAAAATGTGTGGAGGTGTGCCTGTCTGGTGATTGGTGGATGTAAGAGTGGTTGGTGTGTAAGGAGAGAAGCCTGAATGGTGGAGAACAGAGTGGTTGGAGTGTCTGGGCAGAGAGAGTGAGGTTCAGGCCCAGGCCGAGTGGGAGTAGAGTAGAGTAGAGGGGAGGAGCCACAGAGGGGGAGTGTGAATGGGTGGAGTAAAAAAGGAAAGCAGAGAGAGGGGGGGGGCATAGTTCGGGGAGGAGCCTAGGGACAGGTGGTGGCATACAGCCTGGGGGAGGAGCCACAGAGGGGGAGTGTGAATGGGTGGAGTAAGAAAGGAAAGCAGAAAGAAGGGGGGGCATAGTTGGGGGGAGGAGCCTAGGGTGGTGGCATACAGCCTAGGAGGGACCAAGGGGAGGGGCATGTGTAGAGAGGGGTGGGGCCACAGAGGAAAGGGAGAAGTAGGCAGAGTCTGGGGCAATAGGTCAGGGGGCGGAGCATAGGGGAGTGAGCCCAACAAGGAAAGAGTACCCCTCCCCCTTCAGCAAACAGAGGGGGGGTGACCTGATAGGAGGGGCACTACGATAGTAGACCCCCAACATTTTATGACCGCTCCCTCCCCCTCCCCAAATACAGAGTGGGGGGGACAAATTTTGGGGAGCAGTGTAAAAAAGGGGTGTTGGGGTGCATTACAAAAGAGGGTGCTAGAAGGCACAGAATGATGTGGTTTGGCTTTGGGTGCGCTACCCATCATTTTTTTTTGCCCCCCCCCTTTTCCGGGGAGAGGGGGTGTACCCCAAAAGTATAGGGGCAACAGAGGGAACTTAGGGGAACAGCCTTAGGGCACTTTTTTATTACCGACCACAAGGGGGGCACCAGACAGACATACTGTAGTTATGGTATTGAAAGAGGTGACAGCAAGGAGCACGTGGTAAGACACGGTGAGGGGGGACAAGGCACCCCAAGTTTTTATTACCCCCACCCCCCACCCTCGCAGGATCTGTTATGAGGTCTCTTGGGGTAGTTGTATTGAAAACAGATGCTTAAGACACTGAAGGGAAGGGGAATGTTGACAAGTGTCCCCCCCATTGTGTGGGTACTTTCTTGTGCGATACCCTCTTCTTCATTTACTCACCACAAAGGAGCAGCCACAAAATGACAATTGCTGTGATGGTAGTACTGAAAGGGGCTTTATAAGGTAGAGAACCAGAAGGAAGGCGAGCTTCAAGTGGCACTTGGAGGAATGGCCATCTGAGCACAGGTGGGCAACTAAGAAAGAAGGGGAAAAGTGGGTGAACAGGAAGCAGAGATGCCCGCTATGACAGCTGAGAGCATTCAAATTTGGTGAATAAGGCGGGTGGTTTGGGGAAGTAGATGAATGAGTCAGGGAGACGGCGCATGTGGCAATTGGTTGGATGTGGCATAGAGAATAATCATGGCATGCAAACTAGGCAGTAGTCCCTGAATTGGCAGCGTCTGCAGAGAGTTTGGGGTGCTCGACAAGTGACTTGTCCTCCTTGGATTGGGTATATAATCCACAGAGGGAAGGTCACAGCTTATAGTGAGGCAGATCGTGTATATCGAATTTAAAGAAGGGTAGTTTGAGTGTGCGGAGAGGGGCTGCACGGAGTGGTAAGTGGATAGGGTGCCGAGCAATGTGCATCCAACTGGTCACTGGAGGCTGGACAGTGGCAAAGCACCTGGGTTACTGGGAGAATTACAAAAGGAGGGCCGAAAGGAAGGGTGTTTATGGTCATTCAGATACTAGGACGGAACACTTGAGTGGCAATGAGATGGGGGTATTGAGAAGTCACAAATGGTGTCCCAGGGGTAGAGGTATGGGGATCAGATATTCCTGCTAGGGTGTAATGTGCCACCCTGCCCCTTTTTTTTGTGCAGCCTGGTTCCCTCTCTAGTTTCTCTCCATTGTCCTTCTATCCTGCAGATGATTAGAGCAAGCTTCCTAACGTTTTTCTTGGCCTCATATCCCCAATTATGTGCCTGACATGCCTGGCCTAAGGATACTCCCAAAGAGTATGCTACTTATATTCTGGGAAGAGCCTCACTAGTTCTGCCTATTTATGCAGCAACAAGGCAAATCTTACAACCTGCAAAGTTGGAAGCTTTGAGATGAAGTAAAGGTTTTTATTTTGTGGAAAATGCTCTTCTATGCTTCTTCTCTCATCTGAAGGCCATGGGCTCCTGTTCTTCTCTCACGTGTCCTTTCAAAGAGACAGATGACACACTCACCCAATCACTCAGCAAACATCTATGCTTTAACTCTGTCATCTTGCCGTTTTCCCTCCAAGTGCTCTCCCTTCCCCACAAATGCAGGATAATCTTTCCTCATTACTCATTCACTCGCTTATTGTAGTCCCCCGCTCCACAGGCCCAGCAAAGACCAAGAAAGACAAGCGGTACGTCAGCAAACAGATTTAACACTTCTCTCTTCTATTATGGTCATACTGCTGCCCTCTAGTAACACTACATGGCAACTGCAGCATGATGATGTGATTTTGAAGGGGGCTGTCCTATGCAAATAATGTCCTCCCATGCTTACTTTGGCCTGAGACATTCACAGGCTTCCATCATGATATGGCCTCCAACATATGGCTTTCAGCAGAATTTTAAGCTTGACAACTTGTCTTAGGCTAAAGCTTTTCCTACTCGAAGGTCGCTCATGGGAAAGCACCCTCATTTAGCAGGGTGCCAAATTGTCTGCAGTCTTCCTCTAAACAGAACATGGGCGTTCGTGGGCGTTCGGGGGCCTTGCTTGCTAGCTAACGACTGAGTGCTGGGTTGTTTAAAGACCCAGGGCCAGGCCAGGCCAGCTGCTGCAACAGGCATGATGCAGGCCCAATGAAGCACACGCCGGACTTTACCCTTTTCTGACTCTTGAAAACTTCAACATGTCTGTCTTCTGATTGCACCTAATAAAGGGAGTTTGACCAGCTCCAAACTTTGCCCATCATTTCGTGAGTGAGAGCTAACACTAGGCCAATATGCCTAGCCAGCAGCACAGGCACTATCCCCCTGATTACACAGCTCTGTTCACACCAAAATGAAAAATCCCCACCACTCAACCTATTTTACTATTTGTGGGAGGCTTATTTCTGCTCAGTTATAGCCCCTAGGCCACATTCGCCCTACGAAATGCCAAATTCAAAGACAAGAAATCAATAGATTGATAACTGAAGATAATGCTTTACCCATATTTCACCTACTAATGAAAAAGGGGGCTGCATGGGAGTCAGGAGAGAAAATATTTATAATTTTCAGGCACTGGTGCAAAAAAGAGTGTCTGAAATTGCTCCTGGTTTTTATAAAATCGAAATATTAGTTAATGGAAAAAAAAAGAAAAACATTTTTTTTTCCACCCATGGCGGGATTTGAACCCTCGGCCAGGGGAGCTTTCAGCATCAGAGGCAGATGACATTACCACTGAGCTATTGCTCCTTGCTGGTAATCAGGGATTCAGGAGCATCTATAAGCTACATACAGGCCCCCTAGTCTACATGACACACCATAGCCATGATATAGGGACTATTGGAAATAATACAAACATGGAAGCCCGTGTGGTCCAGTGGGTAAGTTCCTGCCTTCCACCCAGGCGACCAGGGTTCAAATCCCGGGTTCGGCACCAGATGACTGATGGCGGTGATGCAGAGGTAAGTCGGTAAGTAAAATGTGTGGAGGTGTGCCTGTCTGGTGATTGGTGGATGTAAGAGTGGTTGGTGTGTAAGGAGAGAAGCCTGAATGGTGGAGAACAGAGTGGTTGGAGTGTCTGGGCAGAGAGAGTGAGGTTCAGGCCCAGGCCGAGTGGGAGTAGAGTAGAGTAGAGGGGAGGAGCCACAGAGGGGGAGTGTGAATGGGCGGAGTAAAAAAGGAAAGCAGAGAGAGGGGGGGGGGCATAGTTCGGGGAGGAGCCTAGGGACAGGTGGTGGCATACAGCCTGGGGGAGGAGCCACAGAGGGGGAGTGTGAATGGGTGGAGTAAGAAAGGAAAGCAGAAAGAAGGGGGGGCATAGTTGGGGGGAGGAGCCTAGGGTGGTGGCATACAGCCTAGGAGGGACCAAGGGGAGGGGCATGTGTAGAGAGGGGTGGGGCCACAGAGGAAAGGGAGAAGTAGGCAGAGTCTGGGGCAATAGGTCAGGGGGCGGAGCATAGGGGAGTGAGCCCAACAAGGAAAGAGTACCCCTCCCCCTTCAGCAAACAGAGGGGGGGTGACCTGATAGGAGGGGCACTACGATAGTAGACCCCCAACATTTTATGACCGCTCCCTCCCCCTCCCCAAATACAGAGTGGGGGGGACAAATTTTGGGGAGCAGTGTAAAAAAGGGGTGTTGGGGTGCATTACAAAAGAGGGTGCTAGAAGGCACAGAATGATGTGGTTTGGCTTTGGGTGCGCTACCCATCATTTTTTTTTGCCCCCCCCCTTTTCCGGGGAGAGGGGGTGTACCCCAAAAGTATAGGGGCAACAGAGGGAACTTAGGGGAACAGCCTTAGGGCACTTTTTTATTACCGACCACAAGGGGGGCACCAGACAGACATACTGTAGTTATGGTATTGAAAGAGGTGACAGCAAGGAGCACGTGGTAAGACACGGTGAGGGGGGACAAGGCACCCCAAGTTTTTATTACCCCCACCCCCCACCCTCGCAGGATCTGTTATGAGGTCTCTTGGGGTAGTTGTATTGAAAACAGATGCTTAAGACACTGAAGGGAAGGGGAATGTTGACAAGTGTCCCCCCCATTGTGTGGGTACTTTCTTGTGCGATACCCTCTTCTTCATTTACTCACCACAAAGGAGCAGCCACAAAATGACAATTGCTGTGATGGTAGTACTGAAAGGGGCTTTATAAGGTAGAGAACCAGAAGGAAGGCGAGCTTCAAGTGGCACTTGGAGGAATGGCCATCTGAGCACAGGTGGGCAACTAAGAAAGAAGGGGAAAAGTGGGTGAACAGGAAGCAGAGATGCCCGCTATGACAGCTGAGAGCATTCAAATTTGGTGAATAAGGCGGGTGGTTTGGGGAAGTAGATGAATGAGTCAGGGAGACGGCGCATGTGGCAATTGGTTGGATGTGGCATAGAGAATAATCATGGCATGCAAACTAGGCAGTAGTCCCTGAATTGGCAGCGTCTGCAGAGAGTTTGGGGTGCTCGACAAGTGACTTGTCCTCCTTGGATTGGGTATATAATCCACAGAGGGAAGGTCACAGCTTATAGTGAGGCAGATCGTGTATATCGAATTTAAAGAAGGGTAGTTTGAGTGTGCGGAGAGGGGCTGCACGGAGTGGTAAGTGGATAGGGTGCCGAGCAATGTGCATCCAACTGGTCACTGGAGGCTGGACAGTGGCAAAGCACCTGGGTTACTGGGAGAATTACAAAAGGAGGGCCGAAAGGAAGGGTGTTTATGGTCATTCAGATACTAGGACGGAACACTTGAGTGGCAATGAGATGGGGGTATTGAGAAGTCACAAATGGTGTCCCAGGGGTAGAGGTATGGGGATCAGATATTCCTGCTAGGGTGTAATGTGCCACCCTGCCCCTTTTTTTTGTGCAGCCTGGTTCCCTCTCTAGTTTCTCTCCATTGTCCTTCTATCCTGCAGATGATTAGAGCAAGCTTCCTAACGTTTTTCTTGGCCTCATATCCCCAATTATGTGCCTGACATGCCTGGCCTAAGGATACTCCCAAAGAGTATGCTACTTATATTCTGGGAAGAGCCTCACTAGTTCTGCCTATTTATGCAGCAACAAGGCAAATCTTACAACCTGCAAAGTTGGAAGCTTTGAGATGAAGTAAAGGTTTTTATTTTGTGGAAAATGCTCTTCTATGCTTCTTCTCTCATCTGAAGGCCATGGGCTCCTGTTCTTCTCTCACGTGTCCTTTCAAAGAGACAGATGACACACTCACCCAATCACTCAGCAAACATCTATGCTTTAACTCTGTCATCTTGCCGTTTTCCCTCCAAGTGCTCTCCCTTCCCCACAAATGCAGGATAATCTTTCCTCATTACTCATTCACTCGCTTATTGTAGTCCCCCGCTCCACAGGCCCAGCAAAGACCAAGAAAGACAAGCGGTACGTCAGCAAACAGATTTAACACTTCTCTCTTCTATTATGGTCATACTGCTGCCCTCTAGTAACACTACATGGCAACTGCAGCATGATGATGTGATTTTGAAGGGGGCTGTCCTATGCAAATAATGTCCTCCCATGCTTACTTTGGCCTGAGACATTCACAGGCTTCCATCATGATATGGCCTCCAACATATGGCTTTCAGCAGAATTTTAAGCTTGACAACTTGTCTTAGGCTAAAGCTTTTCCTACTCGAAGGTCGCTCATGGGAAAGCACCCTCATTTAGCAGGGTGCCAAATTGTCTGCAGTCTTCCTCTAAACAGAACATGGGCGTTCGTGGGCGTTCGGGGGCCTTGCTTGCTAGCTAACGACTGAGTGCTGGGTTGTTTAAAGACCCAGGGCCAGGCCAGGCCAGCTGCTGCAACAGGCATGATGCAGGCCCAATGAAGCACACGCCGGACTTTACCCTTTTCTGACTCTTGAAAACTTCAACATGTCTGTCTTCTGATTGCACCTAATAAAGGGAGTTTGACCAGCTCCAAACTTTGCCCATCATTTCGTGAGTGAGAGCTAACACTAGGCCAATATGCCTAGCCAGCAGCACAGGCACTATCCCCCTGATTACACAGCTCTGTTCACACCAAAATGAAAAATCCCCACCACTCAACCTATTTTACTATTTGTGGGAGGCTTATTTCTGCTCAGTTATAGCCCCTAGGCCACATTCGCCCTACGAAATGCCAAATTCAAAGACAAGAAATCAATAGATTGATAACTGAAGATAATGCTTTACCCATATTTCACCTACTAATGAAAAAGGGGGCTGCATGGGAGTCAGGAGAGAAAATATTTATAATTTTCAGGCACTGGTGCAAAAAAGAGTGTCTGAAATTGCTCCTGGTTTTTATAAAATCGAAATATTAGTTAATGGAAAAAAAAAGAAAAACATTTTTTTTTCCACCCATGGCGGGATTTGAACCCTCGGCCAGGGGAGCTTTCAGCATCAGAGGCAGATGACATTACCACTGAGCTATTGCTCCTTGCTGGTAATCAGGGATTCAGGAGCATCTATAAGCTACATACAGGCCCCCTAGTCTACATGACACACCATAGCCATGATATAGGGACTATTGGAAATAATACAAACATGGAAGCCCGTGTGGTCCAGTGGGTAAGTTCCTGCCTTCCACCCAGGCGACCAGGGTTCAAATCCCGGGTTCGGCACCAGATGACTGATGGCGGTGATGCAGAGGTAAGTCGGTAAGTAAAATGTGTGGAGGTGTGCCTGTCTGGTGATTGGTGGATGTAAGAGTGGTTGGTGTGTAAGGAGAGAAGCCTGAATGGTGGAGAACAGAGTGGTTGGAGTGTCTGGGCAGAGAGAGTGAGGTTCAGGCCCAGGCCGAGTGGGAGTAGAGTAGAGTAGAGGGGAGGAGCCACAGAGGGGGAGTGTGAATGGGCGGAGTAAAAAAGGAAAGCAGAGAGAGGGGGGGGGCATAGTTCGGGGAGGAGCCTAGGGACAGGTGGTGGCATACAGCCTGGGGGAGGAGCCACAGAGGGGGAGTGTGAATGGGTGGAGTAAGAAAGGAAAGCAGAAAAAAGGGGGGGCATAGTTGGGGGGAGGAGCCTAGGGTGGTGGCATACAGCCTAGGAGGGACCAAGGGGAGGGGCATGTGTAGAGAGGGGTGGGGCCACAGAGGAAAGGGAGAAGTAGGCAGAGTCTGGGGCAATAGGTCAGGGGGCGGAGCATAGGGGAGTGAGCCCAACAAGGAAAGAGTACCCCTCCCCCTTCAGCAAACAGAGGGGGGGTGACCTGATAGGAGGGGCACTACGATAGTAGACCCCCAACATTTTATGACCGCTCCCTCCCCCTCCCCAAATACAGAGTGGGGGGGACAAATTTTGGGGAGCAGTGTAAAAAAGGGGTGTTGGGGTGCATTACAAAAGAGGGTGCTAGAAGGCACAGAATGATGTGGTTTGGCTTTGGGTGCGCTACCCATCATTTTTTTTTGCCCCCCCCCTTTTCCGGGGAGAGGGGGTGTACCCCAAAAGTATAGGGGCAACAGAGGGAACTTAGGGGAACAGCCTTAGGGCACTTTTTTATTACCGACCACAAGGGGGGCACCAGACAGACATACTGTAGTTATGGTATTGAAAGAGGTGACAGCAAGGAGCACGTGGTAAGACACGGTGAGGGGGGACAAGGCACCCCAAGTTTTTATTACCCCCACCCCCCACCCTCGCAGGATCTGTTATGAGGTCTCTTGGGGTAGTTGTATTGAAAACAGATGCTTAAGACACTGAAGGGAAGGGGAATGTTGACAAGTGTCCCCCCCATTGTGTGGGTACTTTCTTGTGCGATACCCTCTTCTTCATTTACTCACCACAAAGGAGCAGCCACAAAATGACAATTGCTGTGATGGTAGTACTGAAAGGGGCTTTATAAGGTAGAGAACCAGAAGGAAGGCGAGCTTCAAGTGGCACTTGGAGGAATGGCCATCTGAGCACAGGTGGGCAACTAAGAAAGAAGGGGAAAAGTGGGTGAACAGGAAGCAGAGATGCCCGCTATGACAGCTGAGAGCATTCAAATTTGGTGAATAAGGCGGGTGGTTTGGGGAAGTAGATGAATGAGTCAGGGAGACGGCGCATGTGGCAATTGGTTGGATGTGGCATAGAGAATAATCATGGCATGCAAACTAGGCAGTAGTCCCTGAATTGGCAGCGTCTGCAGAGAGTTTGGGGTGCTCGACAAGTGACTTGTCCTCCTTGGATTGGGTATATAATCCACAGAGGGAAGGTCACAGCTTATAGTGAGGCAGATCGTGTATATCGAATTTAAAGAAGGGTAGTTTGAGTGTGCGGAGAGGGGCTGCACGGAGTGGTAAGTGGATAGGGTGCCGAGCAATGTGCATCCAACTGGTCACTGGAGGCTGGACAGTGGCAAAGCACCTGGGTTACTGGGAGAATTACAAAAGGAGGGCCGAAAGGAAGGGTGTTTATGGTCATTCAGATACTAGGACGGAACACTTGAGTGGCAATGAGATGGGGGTATTGAGAAGTCACAAATGGTGTCCCAGGGGTAGAGGTATGGGGATCAGATATTCCTGCTAGGGTGTAATGTGCCACCCTGCCCCTTTTTTTTGTGCAGCCTGGTTCCCTCTCTAGTTTCTCTCCATTGTCCTTCTATCCTGCAGATGATTAGAGCAAGCTTCCTAACGTTTTTCTTGGCCTCATATCCCCAATTATGTGCCTGACATGCCTGGCCTAAGGATACTCCCAAAGAGTATGCTACTTATATTCTGGGAAGAGCCTCACTAGTTCTGCCTATTTATGCAGCAACAAGGCAAATCTTACAACCTGCAAAGTTGGAAGCTTTGAGATGAAGTAAAGGTTTTTATTTTGTGGAAAATGCTCTTCTATGCTTCTTCTCTCATCTGAAGGCCATGGGCTCCTGTTCTTCTCTCACGTGTCCTTTCAAAGAGACAGATGACACACTCACCCAATCACTCAGCAAACATCTATGCTTTAACTCTGTCATCTTGCCGTTTTCCCTCCAAGTGCTCTCCCTTCCCCACAAATGCAGGATAATCTTTCCTCATTACTCATTCACTCGCTTATTGTAGTCCCCCGCTCCACAGGCCCAGCAAAGACCAAGAAAGACAAGCGGTACGTCAGCAAACAGATTTAACACTTCTCTCTTCTATTATGGTCATACTGCTGCCCTCTAGTAACACTACATGGCAACTGCAGCATGATGATGTGATTTTGAAGGGGGCTGTCCTATGCAAATAATGTCCTCCCATGCTTACTTTGGCCTGAGACATTCACAGGCTTCCATCATGATATGGCCTCCAACATATGGCTTTCAGCAGAATTTTAAGCTTGACAACTTGTCTTAGGCTAAAGCTTTTCCTACTCGAAGGTCGCTCATGGGAAAGCACCCTCATTTAGCAGGGTGCCAAATTGTCTGCAGTCTTCCTCTAAACAGAACATGGGCGTTCGTGGGCGTTCGGGGGCCTTGCTTGCTAGCTAACGACTGAGTGCTGGGTTGTTTAAAGACCCAGGGCCAGGCCAGGCCAGCTGCTGCAACAGGCATGATGCAGGCCCAATGAAGCACACGCCGGACTTTACCCTTTTCTGACTCTTGAAAACTTCAACATGTCTGTCTTCTGATTGCACCTAATAAAGGGAGTTTGACCAGCTCCAAACTTTGCCCATCATTTCGTGAGTGAGAGCTAACACTAGGCCAATATGCCTAGCCAGCAGCACAGGCACTATCCCCCTGATTACACAGCTCTGTTCACACCAAAATGAAAAATCCCCACCACTCAACCTATTTTACTATTTGTGGGAGGCTTATTTCTGCTCAGTTATAGCCCCTAGGCCACATTCGCCCTACGAAATGCCAAATTCAAAGACAAGAAATCAATAGATTGATAACTGAAGATAATGCTTTACCCATATTTCACCTACTAATGAAAAAGGGGGCTGCATGGGAGTCAGGAGAGAAAATATTTATAATTTTCAGGCACTGGTGCAAAAAAGAGTGTCTGAAATTGCTCCTGGTTTTTATAAAATCGAAATATTAGTTAATGGAAAAAAAAAGAAAAACATTTTTTTTTCCACCCATGGCGGGATTTGAACCCTCGGCCAGGGGAGCTTTCAGCATCAGAGGCAGATGACATTACCACTGAGCTATTGCTCCTTGCTGGTAATCAGGGATTCAGGAGCATCTATAAGCTACATACAGGCCCCCTAGTCTACATGACACACCATAGCCATGATATAGGGACTATTGGAAATAATACAAACATGGAAGCCCGTGTGGTCCAGTGGGTAAGTTCCTGCCTTCCACCCAGGCGACCAGGGTTCAAATCCCGGGTTCGGCACCAGATGACTGATGGCGGTGATGCAGAGGTAAGTCGGTAAGTAAAATGTGTGGAGGTGTGCCTGTCTGGTGATTGGTGGATGTAAGAGTGGTTGGTGTGTAAGGAGAGAAGCCTGAATGGTGGAGAACAGAGTGGTTGGAGTGTCTGGGCAGAGAGAGTGAGGTTCAGGCCCAGGCCGAGTGGGAGTAGAGTAGAGTAGAGGGGAGGAGCCACAGAGGGGGAGTGTGAATGGGTGGAGTAAAAAAGGAAAGCAGAGAGAGGGGGGGGGCATAGTTCGGGGAGGAGCCTAGGGACAGGTGGTGGCATACAGCCTGGGGGAGGAGCCACAGAGGGGGAGTGTGAATGGGTGGAGTAAGAAAGGAAAGCAGAAAGAAGGGGGGGCATAGTTGGGGGGAGGAGCCTAGGGTGGTGGCATACAGCCTAGGAGGGACCAAGGGGAGGGGCATGTGTAGAGAGGGGTGGGGCCACAGAGGAAAGGGAGAAGTAGGCAGAGTCTGGGGCAATAGGTCAGGGGGCGGAGCATAGGGGAGTGAGCCCAACAAGGAAAGAGTACCCCTCCCCCTTCAGCAAACAGAGGGGGGGTGACCTGATAGGAGGGGCACTACGATAGTAGACCCCCAACATTTTATGACCGCTCCCTCCCCCTCCCCAAATACAGAGTGGGGGGGACAAATTTTGGGGAGCAGTGTAAAAAAGGGGTGTTGGGGTGCATTACAAAAGAGGGTGCTAGAAGGCACAGAATGATGTGGTTTGGCTTTGGGTGCGCTACCCATCATTTTTTTTTGCCCCCCCCCTTTTCCGGGGAGAGGGGGTGTACCCCAAAAGTATAGGGGCAACAGAGGGAACTTAGGGGAACAGCCTTAGGGCACTTTTTTATTACCGACCACAAGGGGGGCACCAGACAGACATACTGTAGTTATGGTATTGAAAGAGGTGACAGCAAGGAGCACGTGGTAAGACACGGTGAGGGGGGACAAGGCACCCCAAGTTTTTATTACCCCCACCCCCCACCCTCGCAGGATCTGTTATGAGGTCTCTTGGGGTAGTTGTATTGAAAACAGATGCTTAAGACACTGAAGGGAAGGGGAATGTTGACAAGTGTCCCCCCCATTGTGTGGGTACTTTCTTGTGCGATACCCTCTTCTTCATTTACTCACCACAAAGGAGCAGCCACAAAATGACAATTGCTGTGATGGTAGTACTGAAAGGGGCTTTATAAGGTAGAGAACCAGAAGGAAGGCGAGCTTCAAGTGGCACTTGGAGGAATGGCCATCTGAGCACAGGTGGGCAACTAAGAAAGAAGGGGAAAAGTGGGTGAACAGGAAGCAGAGATGCCCGCTATGACAGCTGAGAGCATTCAAATTTGGTGAATAAGGCGGGTGGTTTGGGGAAGTAGATGAATGAGTCAGGGAGACGGCGCATGTGGCAATTGGTTGGATGTGGCATAGAGAATAATCATGGCATGCAAACTAGGCAGTAGTCCCTGAATTGGCAGCGTCTGCAGAGAGTTTGGGGTGCTCGACAAGTGACTTGTCCTCCTTGGATTGGGTATATAATCCACAGAGGGAAGGTCACAGCTTATAGTGAGGCAGATCGTGTATATCGAATTTAAAGAAGGGTAGTTTGAGTGTGCGGAGAGGGGCTGCACGGAGTGGTAAGTGGATAGGGTGCCGAGCAATGTGCATCCAACTGGTCACTGGAGGCTGGACAGTGGCAAAGCACCTGGGTTACTGGGAGAATTACAAAAGGAGGGCCGAAAGGAAGGGTGTTTATGGTCATTCAGATACTAGGACGGAACACTTGAGTGGCAATGAGATGGGGGTATTGAGAAGTCACAAATGGTGTCCCAGGGGTAGAGGTATGGGGATCAGATATTCCTGCTAGGGTGTAATGTGCCACCCTGCCCCTTTTTTTTGTGCAGCCTGGTTCCCTCTCTAGTTTCTCTCCATTGTCCTTCTATCCTGCAGATGATTAGAGCAAGCTTCCTAACGTTTTTCTTGGCCTCATATCCCCAATTATGTGCCTGACATGCCTGGCCTAAGGATACTCCCAAAGAGTATGCTACTTATATTCTGGGAAGAGCCTCACTAGTTCTGCCTATTTATGCAGCAACAAGGCAAATCTTACAACCTGCAAAGTTGGAAGCTTTGAGATGAAGTAAAGGTTTTTATTTTGTGGAAAATGCTCTTCTATGCTTCTTCTCTCATCTGAAGGCCATGGGCTCCTGTTCTTCTCTCACGTGTCCTTTCAAAGAGACAGATGACACACTCACCCAATCACTCAGCAAACATCTATGCTTTAACTCTGTCATCTTGCCGTTTTCCCTCCAAGTGCTCTCCCTTCCCCACAAATGCAGGATAATCTTTCCTCATTACTCATTCACTCGCTTATTGTAGTCCCCCGCTCCACAGGCCCAGCAAAGACCAAGAAAGACAAGCGGTACGTCAGCAAACAGATTTAACACTTCTCTCTTCTATTATGGTCATACTGCTGCCCTCTAGTAACACTACATGGCAACTGCAGCATGATGATGTGATTTTGAAGGGGGCTGTCCTATGCAAATAATGTCCTCCCATGCTTACTTTGGCCTGAGACATTCACAGGCTTCCATCATGATATGGCCTCCAACATATGGCTTTCAGCAGAATTTTAAGCTTGACAACTTGTCTTAGGCTAAAGCTTTTCCTACTCGAAGGTCGCTCATGGGAAAGCACCCTCATTTAGCAGGGTGCCAAATTGTCTGCAGTCTTCCTCTAAACAGAACATGGGCGTTCGTGGGCGTTCGGGGGCCTTGCTTGCTAGCTAACGACTGAGTGCTGGGTTGTTTAAAGACCCAGGGCCAGGCCAGGCCAGCTGCTGCAACAGGCATGATGCAGGCCCAATGAAGCACACGCCGGACTTTACCCTTTTCTGACTCTTGAAAACTTCAACATGTCTGTCTTCTGATTGCACCTAATAAAGGGAGTTTGACCAGCTCCAAACTTTGCCCATCATTTCGTGAGTGAGAGCTAACACTAGGCCAATATGCCTAGCCAGCAGCACAGGCACTATCCCCCTGATTACACAGCTCTGTTCACACCAAAATGAAAAATCCCCACCACTCAACCTATTTTACTATTTGTGGGAGGCTTATTTCTGCTCAGTTATAGCCCCTAGGCCACATTCGCCCTACGAAATGCCAAATTCAAAGACAAGAAATCAATAGATTGATAACTGAAGATAATGCTTTACCCATATTTCACCTACTAATGAAAAAGGGGGCTGCATGGGAGTCAGGAGAGAAAATATTTATAATTTTCAGGCACTGGTGCAAAAAAGAGTGTCTGAAATTGCTCCTGGTTTTTATAAAATCGAAATATTAGTTAATGGAAAAAAAAAGAAAAACATTTTTTTTTCCACCCATGGCGGGATTTGAACCCTCGGCCAGGGGAGCTTTCAGCATCAGAGGCAGATGACATTACCACTGAGCTATTGCTCCTTGCTGGTAATCAGGGATTCAGGAGCATCTATAAGCTACATACAGGCCCCCTAGTCTACATGACACACCATAGCCATGATATAGGGACTATTGGAAATAATACAAACATGGAAGCCCGTGTGGTCCAGTGGGTAAGTTCCTGCCTTCCACCCAGGCGACCAGGGTTCAAATCCCGGGTTCGGCACCAGATGACTGATGGCGGTGATGCAGAGGTAAGTCGGTAAGTAAAATGTGTGGAGGTGTGCCTGTCTGGTGATTGGTGGATGTAAGAGTGGTTGGTGTGTAAGGAGAGAAGCCTGAATGGTGGAGAACAGAGTGGTTGGAGTGTCTGGGCAGAGAGAGTGAGGTTCAGGCCCAGGCCGAGTGGGAGTAGAGTAGAGTAGAGGGGAGGAGCCACAGAGGGGGAGTGTGAATGGGCGGAGTAAAAAAGGAAAGCAGAGAGAGGGGGGGGGGCATAGTTCGGGGAGGAGCCTAGGGACAGGTGGTGGCATACAGCCTGGGGGAGGAGCCACAGAGGGGGAGTGTGAATGGGTGGAGTAAGAAAGGAAAGCAGAAAGAAGGGGGGGCATAGTTGGGGGGAGGAGCCTAGGGTGGTGGCATACAGCCTAGGAGGGACCAAGGGGAGGGGCATGTGTAGAGAGGGGTGGGGCCACAGAGGAAAGGGAGAAGTAGGCAGAGTCTGGGGCAATAGGTCAGGGGGCGGAGCATAGGGGAGTGAGCCCAACAAGGAAAGAGTACCCCTCCCCCTTCAGCAAACAGAGGGGGGGTGACCTGATAGGAGGGGCACTACGATAGTAGACCCCCAACATTTTATGACCGCTCCCTCCCCCTCCCCAAATACAGAGTGGGGGGGACAAATTTTGGGGAGCAGTGTAAAAAAGGGGTGTTGGGGTGCATTACAAAAGAGGGTGCTAGAAGGCACAGAATGATGTGGTTTGGCTTTGGGTGCGCTACCCATCATTTTTTTTTGCCCCCCCCCTTTTCCGGGGAGAGGGGGTGTACCCCAAAAGTATAGGGGCAACAGAGGGAACTTAGGGGAACAGCCTTAGGGCACTTTTTTATTACCGACCACAAGGGGGGCACCAGACAGACATACTGTAGTTATGGTATTGAAAGAGGTGACAGCAAGGAGCACGTGGTAAGACACGGTGAGGGGGGACAAGGCACCCCAAGTTTTTATTACCCCCACCCCCCACCCTCGCAGGATCTGTTATGAGGTCTCTTGGGGTAGTTGTATTGAAAACAGATGCTTAAGACACTGAAGGGAAGGGGAATGTTGACAAGTGTCCCCCCCATTGTGTGGGTACTTTCTTGTGCGATACCCTCTTCTTCATTTACTCACCACAAAGGAGCAGCCACAAAATGACAATTGCTGTGATGGTAGTACTGAAAGGGGCTTTATAAGGTAGAGAACCAGAAGGAAGGCGAGCTTCAAGTGGCACTTGGAGGAATGGCCATCTGAGCACAGGTGGGCAACTAAGAAAGAAGGGGAAAAGTGGGTGAACAGGAAGCAGAGATGCCCGCTATGACAGCTGAGAGCATTCAAATTTGGTGAATAAGGCGGGTGGTTTGGGGAAGTAGATGAATGAGTCAGGGAGACGGCGCATGTGGCAATTGGTTGGATGTGGCATAGAGAATAATCATGGCATGCAAACTAGGCAGTAGTCCCTGAATTGGCAGCGTCTGCAGAGAGTTTGGGGTGCTCGACAAGTGACTTGTCCTCCTTGGATTGGGTATATAATCCACAGAGGGAAGGTCACAGCTTATAGTGAGGCAGATCGTGTATATCGAATTTAAAGAAGGGTAGTTTGAGTGTGCGGAGAGGGGCTGCACGGAGTGGTAAGTGGATAGGGTGCCGAGCAATGTGCATCCAACTGGTCACTGGAGGCTGGACAGTGGCAAAGCACCTGGGTTACTGGGAGAATTACAAAAGGAGGGCCGAAAGGAAGGGTGTTTATGGTCATTCAGATACTAGGACGGAACACTTGAGTGGCAATGAGATGGGGGTATTGAGAAGTCACAAATGGTGTCCCAGGGGTAGAGGTATGGGGATCAGATATTCCTGCTAGGGTGTAATGTGCCACCCTGCCCCTTTTTTTTGTGCAGCCTGGTTCCCTCTCTAGTTTCTCTCCATTGTCCTTCTATCCTGCAGATGATTAGAGCAAGCTTCCTAACGTTTTTCTTGGCCTCATATCCCCAATTATGTGCCTGACATGCCTGGCCTAAGGATACTCCCAAAGAGTATGCTACTTATATTCTGGGAAGAGCCTCACTAGTTCTGCCTATTTATGCAGCAACAAGGCAAATCTTACAACCTGCAAAGTTGGAAGCTTTGAGATGAAGTAAAGGTTTTTATTTTGTGGAAAATGCTCTTCTATGCTTCTTCTCTCATCTGAAGGCCATGGGCTCCTGTTCTTCTCTCACGTGTCCTTTCAAAGAGACAGATGACACACTCACCCAATCACTCAGCAAACATCTATGCTTTAACTCTGTCATCTTGCCGTTTTCCCTCCAAGTGCTCTCCCTTCCCCACAAATGCAGGATAATCTTTCCTCATTACTCATTCACTCGCTTATTGTAGTCCCCCGCTCCACAGGCCCAGCAAAGACCAAGAAAGACAAGCGGTACGTCAGCAAACAGATTTAACACTTCTCTCTTCTATTATGGTCATACTGCTGCCCTCTAGTAACACTACATGGCAACTGCAGCATGATGATGTGATTTTGAAGGGGGCTGTCCTATGCAAATAATGTCCTCCCATGCTTACTTTGGCCTGAGACATTCACAGGCTTCCATCATGATATGGCCTCCAACATATGGCTTTCAGCAGAATTTTAAGCTTGACAACTTGTCTTAGGCTAAAGCTTTTCCTACTCGAAGGTCGCTCATGGGAAAGCACCCTCATTTAGCAGGGTGCCAAATTGTCTGCAGTCTTCCTCTAAACAGAACATGGGCGTTCGTGGGCGTTCGGGGGCCTTGCTTGCTAGCTAACGACTGAGTGCTGGGTTGTTTAAAGACCCAGGGCCAGGCCAGGCCAGCTGCTGCAACAGGCATGATGCAGGCCCAATGAAGCACACGCCGGACTTTACCCTTTTCTGACTCTTGAAAACTTCAACATGTCTGTCTTCTGATTGCACCTAATAAAGGGAGTTTGACCAGCTCCAAACTTTGCCCATCATTTCGTGAGTGAGAGCTAACACTAGGCCAATATGCCTAGCCAGCAGCACAGGCACTATCCCCCTGATTACACAGCTCTGTTCACACCAAAATGAAAAATCCCCACCACTCAACCTATTTTACTATTTGTGGGAGGCTTATTTCTGCTCAGTTATAGCCCCTAGGCCACATTCGCCCTACGAAATGCCAAATTCAAAGACAAGAAATCAATAGATTGATAACTGAAGATAATGCTTTACCCATATTTCACCTACTAATGAAAAAGGGGGCTGCATGGGAGTCAGGAGAGAAAATATTTATAATTTTCAGGCACTGGTGCAAAAAAGAGTGTCTGAAATTGCTCCTGGTTTTTATAAAATCGAAATATTAGTTAATGGAAAAAAAAAGAAAAACATTTTTTTTTCCACCCATGGCGGGATTTGAACCCTCGGCCAGGGGAGCTTTCAGCATCAGAGGCAGATGACATTACCACTGAGCTATTGCTCCTTGCTGGTAATCAGGGATTCAGGAGCATCTATAAGCTACATACAGGCCCCCTAGTCTACATGACACACCATAGCCATGATATAGGGACTATTGGAAATAATACAAACATGGAAGCCCGTGTGGTCCAGTGGGTAAGTTCCTGCCTTCCACCCAGGCGACCAGGGTTCAAATCCCGGGTTCGGCACCAGATGACTGATGGCGGTGATGCAGAGGTAAGTCGGTAAGTAAAATGTGTGGAGGTGTGCCTGTCTGGTGATTGGTGGATGTAAGAGTGGTTGGTGTGTAAGGAGAGAAGCCTGAATGGTGGAGAACAGAGTGGTTGGAGTGTCTGGGCAGAGAGAGTGAGGTTCAGGCCCAGGCCGAGTGGGAGTAGAGTAGAGTAGAGGGGAGGAGCCACAGAGGGGGAGTGTGAATGGGTGGAGTAAAAAAGGAAAGCAGAGAGAGGGGGGGGGCATAGTTCGGGGAGGAGCCTAGGGACAGGTGGTGGCATACAGCCTGGGGGAGGAGCCACAGAGGGGGAGTGTGAATGGGTGGAGTAAGAAAGGAAAGCAGAAAGAAGGGGGGGCATAGTTGGGGGGAGGAGCCTAGGGTGGTGGCATACAGCCTAGGAGGGACCAAGGGGAGGGGCATGTGTAGAGAGGGGTGGGGCCACAGAGGAAAGGGAGAAGTAGGCAGAGTCTGGGGCAATAGGTCAGGGGGCGGAGCATAGGGGAGTGAGCCCAACAAGGAAAGAGTACCCCTCCCCCTTCAGCAAACAGAGGGGGGGTGACCTGATAGGAGGGGCACTACGATAGTAGACCCCCAACATTTTATGACCGCTCCCTCCCCCTCCCCAAATACAGAGTGGGGGGGACAAATTTTGGGGAGCAGTGTAAAAAAGGGGTGTTGGGGTGCATTACAAAAGAGGGTGCTAGAAGGCACAGAATGATGTGGTTTGGCTTTGGGTGCGCTACCCATCATTTTTTTTTGCCCCCCCCCTTTTCCGGGGAGAGGGGGTGTACCCCAAAAGTATAGGGGCAACAGAGGGAACTTAGGGGAACAGCCTTAGGGCACTTTTTTATTACCGACCACAAGGGGGGCACCAGACAGACATACTGTAGTTATGGTATTGAAAGAGGTGACAGCAAGGAGCACGTGGTAAGACACGGTGAGGGGGGACAAGGCACCCCAAGTTTTTATTACCCCCACCCCCCACCCTCGCAGGATCTGTTATGAGGTCTCTTGGGGTAGTTGTATTGAAAACAGATGCTTAAGACACTGAAGGGAAGGGGAATGTTGACAAGTGTCCCCCCCATTGTGTGGGTACTTTCTTGTGCGATACCCTCTTCTTCATTTACTCACCACAAAGGAGCAGCCACAAAATGACAATTGCTGTGATGGTAGTACTGAAAGGGGCTTTATAAGGTAGAGAACCAGAAGGAAGGCGAGCTTCAAGTGGCACTTGGAGGAATGGCCATCTGAGCACAGGTGGGCAACTAAGAAAGAAGGGGAAAAGTGGGTGAACAGGAAGCAGAGATGCCCGCTATGACAGCTGAGAGCATTCAAATTTGGTGAATAAGGCGGGTGGTTTGGGGAAGTAGATGAATGAGTCAGGGAGACGGCGCATGTGGCAATTGGTTGGATGTGGCATAGAGAATAATCATGGCATGCAAACTAGGCAGTAGTCCCTGAATTGGCAGCGTCTGCAGAGAGTTTGGGGTGCTCGACAAGTGACTTGTCCTCCTTGGATTGGGTATATAATCCACAGAGGGAAGGTCACAGCTTATAGTGAGGCAGATCGTGTATATCGAATTTAAAGAAGGGTAGTTTGAGTGTGCGGAGAGGGGCTGCACGGAGTGGTAAGTGGATAGGGTGCCGAGCAATGTGCATCCAACTGGTCACTGGAGGCTGGACAGTGGCAAAGCACCTGGGTTACTGGGAGAATTACAAAAGGAGGGCCGAAAGGAAGGGTGTTTATGGTCATTCAGATACTAGGACGGAACACTTGAGTGGCAATGAGATGGGGGTATTGAGAAGTCACAAATGGTGTCCCAGGGGTAGAGGTATGGGGATCAGATATTCCTGCTAGGGTGTAATGTGCCACCCTGCCCCTTTTTTTTGTGCAGCCTGGTTCCCTCTCTAGTTTCTCTCCATTGTCCTTCTATCCTGCAGATGATTAGAGCAAGCTTCCTAACGTTTTTCTTGGCCTCATATCCCCAATTATGTGCCTGACATGCCTGGCCTAAGGATACTCCCAAAGAGTATGCTACTTATATTCTGGGAAGAGCCTCACTAGTTCTGCCTATTTATGCAGCAACAAGGCAAATCTTACAACCTGCAAAGTTGGAAGCTTTGAGATGAAGTAAAGGTTTTTATTTTGTGGAAAATGCTCTTCTATGCTTCTTCTCTCATCTGAAGGCCATGGGCTCCTGTTCTTCTCTCACGTGTCCTTTCAAAGAGACAGATGACACACTCACCCAATCACTCAGCAAACATCTATGCTTTAACTCTGTCATCTTGCCGTTTTCCCTCCAAGTGCTCTCCCTTCCCCACAAATGCAGGATAATCTTTCCTCATTACTCATTCACTCGCTTATTGTAGTCCCCCGCTCCACAGGCCCAGCAAAGACCAAGAAAGACAAGCGGTACGTCAGCAAACAGATTTAACACTTCTCTCTTCTATTATGGTCATACTGCTGCCCTCTAGTAACACTACATGGCAACTGCAGCATGATGATGTGATTTTGAAGGGGGCTGTCCTATGCAAATAATGTCCTCCCATGCTTACTTTGGCCTGAGACATTCACAGGCTTCCATCATGATATGGCCTCCAACATATGGCTTTCAGCAGAATTTTAAGCTTGACAACTTGTCTTAGGCTAAAGCTTTTCCTACTCGAAGGTCGCTCATGGGAAAGCACCCTCATTTAGCAGGGTGCCAAATTGTCTGCAGTCTTCCTCTAAACAGAACATGGGCGTTCGTGGGCGTTCGGGGGCCTTGCTTGCTAGCTAACGACTGAGTGCTGGGTTGTTTAAAGACCCAGGGCCAGGCCAGGCCAGCTGCTGCAACAGGCATGATGCAGGCCCAATGAAGCACACGCCGGACTTTACCCTTTTCTGACTCTTGAAAACTTCAACATGTCTGTCTTCTGATTGCACCTAATAAAGGGAGTTTGACCAGCTCCAAACTTTGCCCATCATTTCGTGAGTGAGAGCTAACACTAGGCCAATATGCCTAGCCAGCAGCACAGGCACTATCCCCCTGATTACACAGCTCTGTTCACACCAAAATGAAAAATCCCCACCACTCAACCTATTTTACTATTTGTGGGAGGCTTATTTCTGCTCAGTTATAGCCCCTAG
Organism: Pleurodeles waltl; assembly: GCF_031143425.1. Lineage (NCBI taxonomy): Eukaryota > Metazoa > Chordata > Amphibia > Caudata > Salamandridae > Pleurodeles > Pleurodeles waltl. The sequence continues at coordinate 540,942,507 of NC_090443.1, read as the reverse complement.
GCCACATTCGCCCTACGAAATGCCAAATTCAAAGACAAGAAATCAATAGATTGATAACTGAAGATAATGCTTTACCCATATTTCACCTACTAATGAAAAAGGGGGCTGCATGGGAGTCAGGAGAGAAAATATTTATAATTTTCAGGCACTGGTGCAAAAAAGAGTGTCTGAAATTGCTCCTGGTTTTTATAAAATCGAAATATTAGTTAATGGAAAAAAAAAGAAAAACATTTTTTTTTCCACCCATGGCGGGATTTGAACCCTCGGCCAGGGGAGCTTTCAGCATCAGAGGCAGATGACATTACCACTGAGCTATTGCTCCTTGCTGGTAATCAGGGATTCAGGAGCATCTATAAGCTACATACAGGCCCCCTAGTCTACATGACACACCATAGCCATGATATAGGGACTATTGGAAATAATACAAACATGGAAGCCCGTGTGGTCCAGTGGGTAAGTTCCTGCCTTCCACCCAGGCGACCAGGGTTCAAATCCCGGGTTCGGCACCAGATGACTGATGGCGGTGATGCAGAGGTAAGTCGGTAAGTAAAATGTGTGGAGGTGTGCCTGTCTGGTGATTGGTGGATGTAAGAGTGGTTGGTGTGTAAGGAGAGAAGCCTGAATGGTGGAGAACAGAGTGGTTGGAGTGTCTGGGCAGAGAGAGTGAGGTTCAGGCCCAGGCCGAGTGGGAGTAGAGTAGAGTAGAGGGGAGGAGCCACAGAGGGGGAGTGTGAATGGGCGGAGTAAAAAAGGAAAGCAGAGAGAGGGGGGGGGGCATAGTTCGGGGAGGAGCCTAGGGACAGGTGGTGGCATACAGCCTGGGGGAGGAGCCACAGAGGGGGAGTGTGAATGGGTGGAGTAAGAAAGGAAAGCAGAAAGAAGGGGGGGCATAGTTGGGGGGAGGAGCCTAGGGTGGTGGCATACAGCCTAGGAGGGACCAAGGGGAGGGGCATGTGTAGAGAGGGGTGGGGCCACAGAGGAAAGGGAGAAGTAGGCAGAGTCTGGGGCAATAGGTCAGGGGGCGGAGCATAGGGGAGTGAGCCCAACAAGGAAAGAGTACCCCTCCCCCTTCAGCAAACAGAGGGGGGGTGACCTGATAGGAGGGGCACTACGATAGTAGACCCCCAACATTTTATGACCGCTCCCTCCCCCTCCCCAAATACAGAGTGGGGGGGACAAATTTTGGGGAGCAGTGTAAAAAAGGGGTGTTGGGGTGCATTACAAAAGAGGGTGCTAGAAGGCACAGAATGATGTGGTTTGGCTTTGGGTGCGCTACCCATCATTTTTTTTTGCCCCCCCCCTTTTCCGGGGAGAGGGGGTGTACCCCAAAAGTATAGGGGCAACAGAGGGAACTTAGGGGAACAGCCTTAGGGCACTTTTTTATTACCGACCACAAGGGGGGCACCAGACAGACATACTGTAGTTATGGTATTGAAAGAGGTGACAGCAAGGAGCACGTGGTAAGACACGGTGAGGGGGGACAAGGCACCCCAAGTTTTTATTACCCCCACCCCCCACCCTCGCAGGATCTGTTATGAGGTCTCTTGGGGTAGTTGTATTGAAAACAGATGCTTAAGACACTGAAGGGAAGGGGAATGTTGACAAGTGTCCCCCCCATTGTGTGGGTACTTTCTTGTGCGATACCCTCTTCTTCATTTACTCACCACAAAGGAGCAGCCACAAAATGACAATTGCTGTGATGGTAGTACTGAAAGGGGCTTTATAAGGTAGAGAACCAGAAGGAAGGCGAGCTTCAAGTGGCACTTGGAGGAATGGCCATCTGAGCACAGGTGGGCAACTAAGAAAGAAGGGGAAAAGTGGGTGAACAGGAAGCAGAGATGCCCGCTATGACAGCTGAGAGCATTCAAATTTGGTGAATAAGGCGGGTGGTTTGGGGAAGTAGATGAATGAGTCAGGGAGACGGCGCATGTGGCAATTGGTTGGATGTGGCATAGAGAATAATCATGGCATGCAAACTAGGCAGTAGTCCCTGAATTGGCAGCGTCTGCAGAGAGTTTGGGGTGCTCGACAAGTGACTTGTCCTCCTTGGATTGGGTATATAATCCACAGAGGGAAGGTCACAGCTTATAGTGAGGCAGATCGTGTATATCGAATTTAAAGAAGGGTAGTTTGAGTGTGCGGAGAGGGGCTGCACGGAGTGGTAAGTGGATAGGGTGCCGAGCAATGTGCATCCAACTGGTCACTGGAGGCTGGACAGTGGCAAAGCACCTGGGTTACTGGGAGAATTACAAAAGGAGGGCCGAAAGGAAGGGTGTTTATGGTCATTCAGATACTAGGACGGAACACTTGAGTGGCAATGAGATGGGGGTATTGAGAAGTCACAAATGGTGTCCCAGGGGTAGAGGTATGGGGATCAGATATTCCTGCTAGGGTGTAATGTGCCACCCTGCCCCTTTTTTTTGTGCAGCCTGGTTCCCTCTCTAGTTTCTCTCCATTGTCCTTCTATCCTGCAGATGATTAGAGCAAGCTTCCTAACGTTTTTCTTGGCCTCATATCCCCAATTATGTGCCTGACATGCCTGGCCTAAGGATACTCCCAAAGAGTATGCTACTTATATTCTGGGAAGAGCCTCACTAGTTCTGCCTATTTATGCAGCAACAAGGCAAATCTTACAACCTGCAAAGTTGGAAGCTTTGAGATGAAGTAAAGGTTTTTATTTTGTGGAAAATGCTCTTCTATGCTTCTTCTCTCATCTGAAGGCCATGGGCTCCTGTTCTTCTCTCACGTGTCCTTTCAAAGAGACAGATGACACACTCACCCAATCACTCAGCAAACATCTATGCTTTAACTCTGTCATCTTGCCGTTTTCCCTCCAAGTGCTCTCCCTTCCCCACAAATGCAGGATAATCTTTCCTCATTACTCATTCACTCGCTTATTGTAGTCCCCCGCTCCACAGGCCCAGCAAAGACCAAGAAAGACAAGCGGTACGTCAGCAAACAGATTTAACACTTCTCTCTTCTATTATGGTCATACTGCTGCCCTCTAGTAACACTACATGGCAACTGCAGCATGATGATGTGATTTTGAAGGGGGCTGTCCTATGCAAATAATGTCCTCCCATGCTTACTTTGGCCTGAGACATTCACAGGCTTCCATCATGATATGGCCTCCAACATATGGCTTTCAGCAGAATTTTAAGCTTGACAACTTGTCTTAGGCTAAAGCTTTTCCTACTCGAAGGTCGCTCATGGGAAAGCACCCTCATTTAGCAGGGTGCCAAATTGTCTGCAGTCTTCCTCTAAACAGAACATGGGCGTTCGTGGGCGTTCGGGGGCCTTGCTTGCTAGCTAACGACTGAGTGCTGGGTTGTTTAAAGACCCAGGGCCAGGCCAGGCCAGCTGCTGCAACAGGCATGATGCAGGCCCAATGAAGCACACGCCGGACTTTACCCTTTTCTGACTCTTGAAAACTTCAACATGTCTGTCTTCTGATTGCACCTAATAAAGGGAGTTTGACCAGCTCCAAACTTTGCCCATCATTTCGTGAGTGAGAGCTAACACTAGGCCAATATGCCTAGCCAGCAGCACAGGCACTATCCCCCTGATTACACAGCTCTGTTCACACCAAAATGAAAAATCCCCACCACTCAACCTATTTTACTATTTGTGGGAGGCTTATTTCTGCTCAGTTATAGCCCCTAGGCCACATTCGCCCTACGAAATGCCAAATTCAAAGACAAGAAATCAATAGATTGATAACTGAAGATAATGCTTTACCCATATTTCACCTACTAATGAAAAAGGGGGCTGCATGGGAGTCAGGAGAGAAAATATTTATAATTTTCAGGCACTGGTGCAAAAAAGAGTGTCTGAAATTGCTCCTGGTTTTTATAAAATCGAAATATTAGTTAATGGAAAAAAAAAGAAAAACATTTTTTTTTCCACCCATGGCGGGATTTGAACCCTCGGCCAGGGGAGCTTTCAGCATCAGAGGCAGATGACATTACCACTGAGCTATTGCTCCTTGCTGGTAATCAGGGATTCAGGAGCATCTATAAGCTACATACAGGCCCCCTAGTCTACATGACACACCATAGCCATGATATAGGGACTATTGGAAATAATACAAACATGGAAGCCCGTGTGGTCCAGTGGGTAAGTTCCTGCCTTCCACCCAGGCGACCAGGGTTCAAATCCCGGGTTCGGCACCAGATGACTGATGGCGGTGATGCAGAGGTAAGTCGGTAAGTAAAATGTGTGGAGGTGTGCCTGTCTGGTGATTGGTGGATGTAAGAGTGGTTGGTGTGTAAGGAGAGAAGCCTGAATGGTGGAGAACAGAGTGGTTGGAGTGTCTGGGCAGAGAGAGTGAGGTTCAGGCCCAGGCCGAGTGGGAGTAGAGTAGAGTAGAGGGGAGGAGCCACAGAGGGGGAGTGTGAATGGGCGGAGTAAAAAAGGAAAGCAGAGAGAGGGGGGGGGGCATAGTTCGGGGAGGAGCCTAGGGACAGGTGGTGGCATACAGCCTGGGGGAGGAGCCACAGAGGGGGAGTGTGAATGGGTGGAGTAAGAAAGGAAAGCAGAAAGAAGGGGGGGCATAGTTGGGGGGAGGAGCCTAGGGTGGTGGCATACAGCCTAGGAGGGACCAAGGGGAGGGGCATGTGTAGAGAGGGGTGGGGCCACAGAGGAAAGGGAGAAGTAGGCAGAGTCTGGGGCAATAGGTCAGGGGGCGGAGCATAGGGGAGTGAGCCCAACAAGGAAAGAGTACCCCTCCCCCTTCAGCAAACAGAGGGGGGGTGACCTGATAGGAGGGGCACTACGATAGTAGACCCCCAACATTTTATGACCGCTCCCTCCCCCTCCCCAAATACAGAGTGGGGGGGACAAATTTTGGGGAGCAGTGTAAAAAAGGGGTGTTGGGGTGCATTACAAAAGAGGGTGCTAGAAGGCACAGAATGATGTGGTTTGGCTTTGGGTGCGCTACCCATCATTTTTTTTTGCCCCCCCCCTTTTCCGGGGAGAGGGGGTGTACCCCAAAAGTATAGGGGCAACAGAGGGAACTTAGGGGAACAGCCTTAGGGCACTTTTTTATTACCGACCACAAGGGGGGCACCAGACAGACATACTGTAGTTATGGTATTGAAAGAGGTGACAGCAAGGAGCACGTGGTAAGACACGGTGAGGGGGGACAAGGCACCCCAAGTTTTTATTACCCCCACCCCCCACCCTCGCAGGATCTGTTATGAGGTCTCTTGGGGTAGTTGTATTGAAAACAGATGCTTAAGACACTGAAGGGAAGGGGAATGTTGACAAGTGTCCCCCCCATTGTGTGGGTACTTTCTTGTGCGATACCCTCTTCTTCATTTACTCACCACAAAGGAGCAGCCACAAAATGACAATTGCTGTGATGGTAGTACTGAAAGGGGCTTTATAAGGTAGAGAACCAGAAGGAAGGCGAGCTTCAAGTGGCACTTGGAGGAATGGCCATCTGAGCACAGGTGGGCAACTAAGAAAGAAGGGGAAAAGTGGGTGAACAGGAAGCAGAGATGCCCGCTATGACAGCTGAGAGCATTCAAATTTGGTGAATAAGGCGGGTGGTTTGGGGAAGTAGATGAATGAGTCAGGGAGACGGCGCATGTGGCAATTGGTTGGATGTGGCATAGAGAATAATCATGGCATGCAAACTAGGCAGTAGTCCCTGAATTGGCAGCGTCTGCAGAGAGTTTGGGGTGCTCGACAAGTGACTTGTCCTCCTTGGATTGGGTATATAATCCACAGAGGGAAGGTCACAGCTTATAGTGAGGCAGATCGTGTATATCGAATTTAAAGAAGGGTAGTTTGAGTGTGCGGAGAGGGGCTGCACGGAGTGGTAAGTGGATAGGGTGCCGAGCAATGTGCATCCAACTGGTCACTGGAGGCTGGACAGTGGCAAAGCACCTGGGTTACTGGGAGAATTACAAAAGGAGGGCCGAAAGGAAGGGTGTTTATGGTCATTCAGATACTAGGACGGAACACTTGAGTGGCAATGAGATGGGGGTATTGAGAAGTCACAAATGGTGTCCCAGGGGTAGAGGTATGGGGATCAGATATTCCTGCTAGGGTGTAATGTGCCACCCTGCCCCTTTTTTTTGTGCAGCCTGGTTCCCTCTCTAGTTTCTCTCCATTGTCCTTCTATCCTGCAGATGATTAGAGCAAGCTTCCTAACGTTTTTCTTGGCCTCATATCCCCAATTATGTGCCTGACATGCCTGGCCTAAGGATACTCCCAAAGAGTATGCTACTTATATTCTGGGAAGAGCCTCACTAGTTCTGCCTATTTATGCAGCAACAAGGCAAATCTTACAACCTGCAAAGTTGGAAGCTTTGAGATGAAGTAAAGGTTTTTATTTTGTGGAAAATGCTCTTCTATGCTTCTTCTCTCATCTGAAGGCCATGGGCTCCTGTTCTTCTCTCACGTGTCCTTTCAAAGAGACAGATGACACACTCACCCAATCACTCAGCAAACATCTATGCTTTAACTCTGTCATCTTGCCGTTTTCCCTCCAAGTGCTCTCCCTTCCCCACAAATGCAGGATAATCTTTCCTCATTACTCATTCACTCGCTTATTGTAGTCCCCCGCTCCACAGGCCCAGCAAAGACCAAGAAAGACAAGCGGTACGTCAGCAAACAGATTTAACACTTCTCTCTTCTATTATGGTCATACTGCTGCCCTCTAGTAACACTACATGGCAACTGCAGCATGATGATGTGATTTTGAAGGGGGCTGTCCTATGCAAATAATGTCCTCCCATGCTTACTTTGGCCTGAGACATTCACAGGCTTCCATCATGATATGGCCTCCAACATATGGCTTTCAGCAGAATTTTAAGCTTGACAACTTGTCTTAGGCTAAAGCTTTTCCTACTCGAAGGTCGCTCATGGGAAAGCACCCTCATTTAGCAGGGTGCCAAATTGTCTGCAGTCTTCCTCTAAACAGAACATGGGCGTTCGTGGGCGTTCGGGGGCCTTGCTTGCTAGCTAACGACTGAGTGCTGGGTTGTTTAAAGACCCAGGGCCAGGCCAGGCCAGCTGCTGCAACAGGCATGATGCAGGCCCAATGAAGCACACGCCGGACTTTACCCTTTTCTGACTCTTGAAAACTTCAACATGTCTGTCTTCTGATTGCACCTAATAAAGGGAGTTTGACCAGCTCCAAACTTTGCCCATCATTTCGTGAGTGAGAGCTAACACTAGGCCAATATGCCTAGCCAGCAGCACAGGCACTATCCCCCTGATTACACAGCTCTGTTCACACCAAAATGAAAAATCCCCACCACTCAACCTATTTTACTATTTGTGGGAGGCTTATTTCTGCTCAGTTATAGCCCCTAGGCCACATTCGCCCTACGAAATGCCAAATTCAAAGACAAGAAATCAATAGATTGATAACTGAAGATAATGCTTTACCCATATTTCACCTACTAATGAAAAAGGGGGCTGCATGGGAGTCAGGAGAGAAAATATTTATAATTTTCAGGCACTGGTGCAAAAAAGAGTGTCTGAAATTGCTCCTGGTTTTTATAAAATCGAAATATTAGTTAATGGAAAAAAAAAGAAAAACATTTTTTTTTCCACCCATGGCGGGATTTGAACCCTCGGCCAGGGGAGCTTTCAGCATCAGAGGCAGATGACATTACCACTGAGCTATTGCTCCTTGCTGGTAATCAGGGATTCAGGAGCATCTATAAGCTACATACAGGCCCCCTAGTCTACATGACACACCATAGCCATGATATAGGGACTATTGGAAATAATACAAACATGGAAGCCCGTGTGGTCCAGTGGGTAAGTTCCTGCCTTCCACCCAGGCGACCAGGGTTCAAATCCCGGGTTCGGCACCAGATGACTGATGGCGGTGATGCAGAGGTAAGTCGGTAAGTAAAATGTGTGGAGGTGTGCCTGTCTGGTGATTGGTGGATGTAAGAGTGGTTGGTGTGTAAGGAGAGAAGCCTGAATGGTGGAGAACAGAGTGGTTGGAGTGTCTGGGCAGAGAGAGTGAGGTTCAGGCCCAGGCCGAGTGGGAGTAGAGTAGAGTAGAGGGGAGGAGCCACAGAGGGGGAGTGTGAATGGGCGGAGTAAAAAAGGAAAGCAGAGAGAGGGGGGGGGGCATAGTTCGGGGAGGAGCCTAGGGACAGGTGGTGGCATACAGCCTGGGGGAGGAGCCACAGAGGGGGAGTGTGAATGGGTGGAGTAAGAAAGGAAAGCAGAAAGAAGGGGGGGCATAGTTGGGGGGAGGAGCCTAGGGTGGTGGCATACAGCCTAGGAGGGACCAAGGGGAGGGGCATGTGTAGAGAGGGGTGGGGCCACAGAGGAAAGGGAGAAGTAGGCAGAGTCTGGGGCAATAGGTCAGGGGGCGGAGCATAGGGGAGTGAGCCCAACAAGGAAAGAGTACCCCTCCCCCTTCAGCAAACAGAGGGGGGGTGACCTGATAGGAGGGGCACTACGATAGTAGACCCCCAACATTTTATGACCGCTCCCTCCCCCTCCCCAAATACAGAGTGGGGGGGACAAATTTTGGGGAGCAGTGTAAAAAAGGGGTGTTGGGGTGCATTACAAAAGAGGGTGCTAGAAGGCACAGAATGATGTGGTTTGGCTTTGGGTGCGCTACCCATCATTTTTTTTTGCCCCCCCCCTTTTCCGGGGAGAGGGGGTGTACCCCAAAAGTATAGGGGCAACAGAGGGAACTTAGGGGAACAGCCTTAGGGCACTTTTTTATTACCGACCACAAGGGGGGCACCAGACAGACATACTGTAGTTATGGTATTGAAAGAGGTGACAGCAAGGAGCACGTGGTAAGACACGGTGAGGGGGGACAAGGCACCCCAAGTTTTTATTACCCCCACCCCCCACCCTCGCAGGATCTGTTATGAGGTCTCTTGGGGTAGTTGTATTGAAAACAGATGCTTAAGACACTGAAGGGAAGGGGAATGTTGACAAGTGTCCCCCCCATTGTGTGGGTACTTTCTTGTGCGATACCCTCTTCTTCATTTACTCACCACAAAGGAGCAGCCACAAAATGACAATTGCTGTGATGGTAGTACTGAAAGGGGCTTTATAAGGTAGAGAACCAGAAGGAAGGCGAGCTTCAAGTGGCACTTGGAGGAATGGCCATCTGAGCACAGGTGGGCAACTAAGAAAGAAGGGGAAAAGTGGGTGAACAGGAAGCAGAGATGCCCGCTATGACAGCTGAGAGCATTCAAATTTGGTGAATAAGGCGGGTGGTTTGGGGAAGTAGATGAATGAGTCAGGGAGACGGCGCATGTGAGCAATTGGTTGGATGTGGCATAGAGAATAATCATGGCATGCAAACTAGGCAGTAGTCCCTGAATTGGCAGCGTCTGCAGAGAGTTTGGGGTGCTCGACAAGTGACTTGTCCTCCTTGGATTGGGTATATAATCCACAGAGGGAAGGTCACAGCTTATAGTGAGGCAGATCGTGTATATCGAATTTAAAGAAGGGTAGTTTGAGTGTGCGGAGAGGGGCTGCACGGAGTGGTAAGTGGATAGGGTGCCGAGCAATGTGCATCCAACTGGTCACTGGAGGCTGGACAGTGGCAAAGCACCTGGGTTACTGGGAGAATTACAAAAGGAGGGCCGAAAGGAAGGGTGTTTATGGTCATTCAGATACTAGGACGGAACACTTGAGTGGCAATGAGATGGGGGTATTGAGAAGTCACAAATGGTGTCCCAGGGGTAGAGGTATGGGGATCAGATATTCCTGCTAGGGTGTAATGTGCCACCCTGCCCCTTTTTTTTGTGCAGCCTGGTTCCCTCTCTAGTTTCTCTCCATTGTCCTTCTATCCTGCAGATGATTAGAGCAAGCTTCCTAACGTTTTTCTTGGCCTCATATCCCCAATTATGTGCCTGACATGCCTGGCCTAAGGATACTCCCAAAGAGTATGCTACTTATATTCTGGGAAGAGCCTCACTAGTTCTGCCTATTTATGCAGCAACAAGGCAAATCTTACAACCTGCAAAGTTGGAAGCTTTGAGATGAAGTAAAGGTTTTTATTTTGTGGAAAATGCTCTTCTATGCTTCTTCTCTCATCTGAAGGCCATGGGCTCCTGTTCTTCTCTCACGTGTCCTTTCAAAGAGACAGATGACACACTCACCCAATCACTCAGCAAACATCTATGCTTTAACTCTGTCATCTTGCCGTTTTCCCTCCAAGTGCTCTCCCTTCCCCACAAATGCAGGATAATCTTTCCTCATTACTCATTCACTCGCTTATTGTAGTCCCCCGCTCCACAGGCCCAGCAAAGACCAAGAAAGACAAGCGGTACGTCAGCAAACAGATTTAACACTTCTCTCTTCTATTATGGTCATACTGCTGCCCTCTAGTAACACTACATGGCAACTGCAGCATGATGATGTGATTTTGAAGGGGGCTGTCCTATGCAAATAATGTCCTCCCATGCTTACTTTGGCCTGAGACATTCACAGGCTTCCATCATGATATGGCCTCCAACATATGGCTTTCAGCAGAATTTTAAGCTTGACAACTTGTCTTAGGCTAAAGCTTTTCCTACTCGAAGGTCGCTCATGGGAAAGCACCCTCATTTAGCAGGGTGCCAAATTGTCTGCAGTCTTCCTCTAAACAGAACATGGGCGTTCGTGGGCGTTCGGGGGCCTTGCTTGCTAGCTAACGACTGAGTGCTGGGTTGTTTAAAGACCCAGGGCCAGGCCAGGCCAGCTGCTGCAACAGGCATGATGCAGGCCCAATGAAGCACACGCCGGACTTTACCCTTTTCTGACTCTTGAAAACTTCAACATGTCTGTCTTCTGATTGCACCTAATAAAGGGAGTTTGACCAGCTCCAAACTTTGCCCATCATTTCGTGAGTGAGAGCTAACACTAGGCCAATATGCCTAGCCAGCAGCACAGGCACTATCCCCCTGATTACACAGCTCTGTTCACACCAAAATGAAAAATCCCCACCACTCAACCTATTTTACTATTTGTGGGAGGCTTATTTCTGCTCAGTTATAGCCCCTAGGCCACATTCGCCCTACGAAATGCCAAATTCAAAGACAAGAAATCAATAGATTGATAACTGAAGATAATGCTTTACCCATATTTCACCTACTAATGAAAAAGGGGGCTGCATGGGAGTCAGGAGAGAAAATATTTATAATTTTCAGGCACTGGTGCAAAAAAGAGTGTCTGAAATTGCTCCTGGTTTTTATAAAATCGAAATATTAGTTAATGGAAAAAAAAAGAAAAACATTTTTTTTTCCACCCATGGCGGGATTTGAACCCTCGGCCAGGGGAGCTTTCAGCATCAGAGGCAGATGACATTACCACTGAGCTATTGCTCCTTGCTGGTAATCAGGGATTCAGGAGCATCTATAAGCTACATACAGGCCCCCTAGTCTACATGACACACCATAGCCATGATATAGGGACTATTGGAAATAATACAAACATGGAAGCCCGTGTGGTCCAGTGGGTAAGTTCCTGCCTTCCACCCAGGCGACCAGGGTTCAAATCCCGGGTTCGGCACCAGATGACTGATGGCGGTGATGCAGAGGTAAGTCGGTAAGTAAAATGTGTGGAGGTGTGCCTGTCTGGTGATTGGTGGATGTAAGAGTGGTTGGTGTGTAAGGAGAGAAGCCTGAATGGTGGAGAACAGAGTGGTTGGAGTGTCTGGGCAGAGAGAGTGAGGTTCAGGCCCAGGCCGAGTGGGAGTAGAGTAGAGTAGAGGGGAGGAGCCACAGAGGGGGAGTGTGAATGGGCGGAGTAAAAAAGGAAAGCAGAGAGAGGGGGGGGGGCATAGTTCGGGGAGGAGCCTAGGGACAGGTGGTGGCATACAGCCTGGGGGAGGAGCCACAGAGGGGGAGTGTGAATGGGTGGAGTAAGAAAGGAAAGCAGAAAGAAGGGGGGGCATAGTTGGGGGGAGGAGCCTAGGGTGGTGGCATACAGCCTAGGAGGGACCAAGGGGAGGGGCATGTGTAGAGAGGGGTGGGGCCACAGAGGAAAGGGAGAAGTAGGCAGAGTCTGGGGCAATAGGTCAGGGGGCGGAGCATAGGGGAGTGAGCCCAACAAGGAAAGAGTACCCCTCCCCCTTCAGCAAACAGAGGGGGGGTGACCTGATAGGAGGGGCACTACGATAGTAGACCCCCAACATTTTATGACCGCTCCCTCCCCCTCCCCAAATACAGAGTGGGGGGGACAAATTTTGGGGAGCAGTGTAAAAAAGGGGTGTTGGGGTGCATTACAAAAGAGGGTGCTAGAAGGCACAGAATGATGTGGTTTGGCTTTGGGTGCGCTACCCATCATTTTTTTTTGCCCCCCCCCTTTTCCGGGGAGAGGGGGTGTACCCCAAAAGTATAGGGGCAACAGAGGGAACTTAGGGGAACAGCCTTAGGGCACTTTTTTATTACCGACCACAAGGGGGGCACCAGACAGACATACTGTAGTTATGGTATTGAAAGAGGTGACAGCAAGGAGCACGTGGTAAGACACGGTGAGGGGGGACAAGGCACCCCAAGTTTTTATTACCCCCACCCCCCACCCTCGCAGGATCTGTTATGAGGTCTCTTGGGGTAGTTGTATTGAAAACAGATGCTTAAGACACTGAAGGGAAGGGGAATGTTGACAAGTGTCCCCCCCATTGTGTGGGTACTTTCTTGTGCGATACCCTCTTCTTCATTTACTCACCACAAAGGAGCAGCCACAAAATGACAATTGCTGTGATGGTAGTACTGAAAGGGGCTTTATAAGGTAGAGAACCAGAAGGAAGGCGAGCTTCAAGTGGCACTTGGAGGAATGGCCATCTGAGCACAGGTGGGCAACTAAGAAAGAAGGGGAAAAGTGGGTGAACAGGAAGCAGAGATGCCCGCTATGACAGCTGAGAGCATTCAAATTTGGTGAATAAGGCGGGTGGTTTGGGGAAGTAGATGAATGAGTCAGGGAGACGGCGCATGTGAGCAATTGGTTGGATGTGGCATAGAGAATAATCATGGCATGCAAACTAGGCAGTAGTCCCTGAATTGGCAGCGTCTGCAGAGAGTTTGGGGTGCTCGACAAGTGACTTGTCCTCCTTGGATTGGGTATATAATCCACAGAGGGAAGGTCACAGCTTATAGTGAGGCAGATCGTGTATATCGAATTTAAAGAAGGGTAGTTTGAGTGTGCGGAGAGGGGCTGCACGGAGTGGTAAGTGGATAGGGTGCCGAGCAATGTGCATCCAACTGGTCACTGGAGGCTGGACAGTGGCAAAGCACCTGGGTTACTGGGAGAATTACAAAAGGAGGGCCGAAAGGAAGGGTGTTTATGGTCATTCAGATACTAGGACGGAACACTTGAGTGGCAATGAGATGGGGGTATTGAGAAGTCACAAATGGTGTCCCAGGGGTAGAGGTATGGGGATCAGATATTCCTGCTAGGGTGTAATGTGCCACCCTGCCCCTTTTTTTTGTGCAGCCTGGTTCCCTCTCTAGTTTCTCTCCATTGTCCTTCTATCCTGCAGATGATTAGAGCAAGCTTCCTAACGTTTTTCTTGGCCTCATATCCCCAATTATGTGCCTGACATGCCTGGCCTAAGGATACTCCCAAAGAGTATGCTACTTATATTCTGGGAAGAGCCTCACTAGTTCTGCCTATTTATGCAGCAACAAGGCAAATCTTACAACCTGCAAAGTTGGAAGCTTTGAGATGAAGTAAAGGTTTTTATTTTGTGGAAAATGCTCTTCTATGCTTCTTCTCTCATCTGAAGGCCATGGGCTCCTGTTCTTCTCTCACGTGTCCTTTCAAAGAGACAGATGACACACTCACCCAATCACTCAGCAAACATCTATGCTTTAACTCTGTCATCTTGCCGTTTTCCCTCCAAGTGCTCTCCCTTCCCCACAAATGCAGGATAATCTTTCCTCATTACTCATTCACTCGCTTATTGTAGTCCCCCGCTCCACAGGCCCAGCAAAGACCAAGAAAGACAAGCGGTACGTCAGCAAACAGATTTAACACTTCTCTCTTCTATTATGGTCATACTGCTGCCCTCTAGTAACACTACATGGCAACTGCAGCATGATGATGTGATTTTGAAGGGGGCTGTCCTATGCAAATAATGTCCTCCCATGCTTACTTTGGCCTGAGACATTCACAGGCTTCCATCATGATATGGCCTCCAACATATGGCTTTCAGCAGAATTTTAAGCTTGACAACTTGTCTTAGGCTAAAGCTTTTCCTACTCGAAGGTCGCTCATGGGAAAGCACCCTCATTTAGCAGGGTGCCAAATTGTCTGCAGTCTTCCTCTAAACAGAACATGGGCGTTCGTGGGCGTTCGGGGGCCTTGCTTGCTAGCTAACGACTGAGTGCTGGGTTGTTTAAAGACCCAGGGCCAGGCCAGGCCAGCTGCTGCAACAGGCATGATGCAGGCCCAATGAAGCACACGCCGGACTTTACCCTTTTCTGACTCTTGAAAACTTCAACATGTCTGTCTTCTGATTGCACCTAATAAAGGGAGTTTGACCAGCTCCAAACTTTGCCCATCATTTCGTGAGTGAGAGCTAACACTAGGCCAATATGCCTAGCCAGCAGCACAGGCACTATCCCCCTGATTACACAGCTCTGTTCACACCAAAATGAAAAATCCCCACCACTCAACCTATTTTACTATTTGTGGGAGGCTTATTTCTGCTCAGTTATAGCCCCTAGGCCACATTCGCCCTACGAAATGCCAAATTCAAAGACAAGAAATCAATAGATTGATAACTGAAGATAATGCTTTACCCATATTTCACCTACTAATGAAAAAGGGGGCTGCATGGGAGTCAGGAGAGAAAATATTTATAATTTTCAGGCACTGGTGCAAAAAAGAGTGTCTGAAATTGCTCCTGGTTTTTATAAAATCGAAATATTAGTTAATGGAAAAAAAAAGAAAAACATTTTTTTTTCCACCCATGGCGGGATTTGAACCCTCGGCCAGGGGAGCTTTCAGCATCAGAGGCAGATGACATTACCACTGAGCTATTGCTCCTTGCTGGTAATCAGGGATTCAGGAGCATCTATAAGCTACATACAGGCCCCCTAGTCTACATGACACACCATAGCCATGATATAGGGACTATTGGAAATAATACAAACATGGAAGCCCGTGTGGTCCAGTGGGTAAGTTCCTGCCTTCCACCCAGGCGACCAGGGTTCAAATCCCGGGTTCGGCACCAGATGACTGATGGCGGTGATGCAGAGGTAAGTCGGTAAGTAAAATGTGTGGAGGTGTGCCTGTCTGGTGATTGGTGGATGTAAGAGTGGTTGGTGTGTAAGGAGAGAAGCCTGAATGGTGGAGAACAGAGTGGTTGGAGTGTCTGGGCAGAGAGAGTGAGGTTCAGGCCCAGGCCGAGTGGGAGTAGAGTAGAGTAGAGGGGAGGAGCCACAGAGGGGGAGTGTGAATGGGCGGAGTAAAAAAGGAAAGCAGAGAGAGGGGGGGGGGCATAGTTCGGGGAGGAGCCTAGGGACAGGTGGTGGCATACAGCCTGGGGGAGGAGCCACAGAGGGGGAGTGTGAATGGGTGGAGTAAGAAAGGAAAGCAGAAAGAAGGGGGGGCATAGTTGGGGGGAGGAGCCTAGGGTGGTGGCATACAGCCTAGGAGGGACCAAGGGGAGGGGCATGTGTAGAGAGGGGTGGGGCCACAGAGGAAAGGGAGAAGTAGGCAGAGTCTGGGGCAATAGGTCAGGGGGCGGAGCATAGGGGAGTGAGCCCAACAAGGAAAGAGTACCCCTCCCCCTTCAGCAAACAGAGGGGGGGTGACCTGATAGGAGGGGCACTACGATAGTAGACCCCCAACATTTTATGACCGCTCCCTCCCCCTCCCCAAATACAGAGTGGGGGGGACAAATTTTGGGGAGCAGTGTAAAAAAGGGGTGTTGGGGTGCATTACAAAAGAGGGTGCTAGAAGGCACAGAATGATGTGGTTTGGCTTTGGGTGCGCTACCCATCATTTTTTTTTGCCCCCCCCCCTTTTCCGGGGAGAGGGGGTGTACCCCAAAAGTATAGGGGCAACAGAGGGAACTTAGGGGAACAGCCTTAGGGCACTTTTTTATTACCGACCACAAGGGGGGCACCAGACAGACATACTGTAGTTATGGTATTGAAAGAGGTGACAGCAAGGAGCACGTGGTAAGACACGGTGAGGGGGGACAAGGCACCCCAAGTTTTTATTACCCCCACCCCCCACCCTCGCAGGATCTGTTATGAGGTCTCTTGGGGTAGTTGTATTGAAAACAGATGCTTAAGACACTGAAGGGAAGGGGAATGTTGACAAGTGTCCCCCCCATTGTGTGGGTACTTTCTTGTGCGATACCCTCTTCTTCATTTACTCACCACAAAGGAGCAGCCACAAAATGACAATTGCTGTGATGGTAGTACTGAAAGGGGCTTTATAAGGTAGAGAACCAGAAGGAAGGCGAGCTTCAAGTGGCACTTGGAGGAATGGCCATCTGAGCACAGGTGGGCAACTAAGAAAGAAGGGGAAAAGTGGGTGAACAGGAAGCAGAGATGCCGCTATGACAGCTGAGAGCATTCAAATTTGGTGAATAAGGCGGGTGGTTTGGGGAAGTAGATGAATGAGTCAGGGAGACGGCGCATGTGGCAATTGGTTGGATGTGGCATAGAGAATAATCATGGCATGCAAACTAGGCAGTAGTCCCTGAATTGGCAGCGTCTGCAGAGAGTTTGGGGTGCTCGACAAGTGACTTGTCCTCCTTGGATTGGGTATATAATCCACAGAGGGAAGGTCACAGCTTATAGTGAGGCAGATCGTGTATATCGAATTTAAAGAAGGGTAGTTTGAGTGTGCGGAGAGGGGCTGCACGGAGTGGTAAGTGGATAGGGTGCCGAGCAATGTGCATCCAACTGGTCACTGGAGGCTGGACAGTGGCAAAGCACCTGGGTTACTGGGAGAATTACAAAAGGAGGGCCGAAAGGAAGGGTGTTTATGGTCATTCAGATACTAGGACGGAACACTTGAGTGGCAATGAGATGGGGGTATTGAGAAGTCACAAATGGTGTCCCAGGGGTAGAGGTATGGGGATCAGATATTCCTGCTAGGGTGTAATGTGCCACCCTGCCCCTTTTTTTTGTGCAGCCTGGTTCCCTCTCTAGTTTCTCTCCATTGTCCTTCTATCCTGCAGATGATTAGAGCAAGCTTCCTAACGTTTTTCTTGGCCTCATATCCCCAATTATGTGCCTGACATGCCTGGCCTAAGGATACTCCCAAAGAGTATGCTACTTATATTCTGGGAAGAGCCTCACTAGTTCTGCCTATTTATGCAGCAACAAGGCAAATCTTACAACCTGCAAAGTTGGAAGCTTTGAGATGAAGTAAAGGTTTTTATTTTGTGGAAAATGCTCTTCTATGCTTCTTCTCTCATCTGAAGGCCATGGGCTCCTGTTCTTCTCTCACGTGTCCTTTCAAAGAGACAGATGACACACTCACCCAATCACTCAGCAAACATCTATGCTTTAACTCTGTCATCTTGCCGTTTTCCCTCCAAGTGCTCTCCCTTCCCCACAAATGCAGGATAATCTTTCCTCATTACTCATTCACTCGCTTATTGTAGTCCCCCGCTCCACAGGCCCAGCAAAGACCAAGAAAGACAAGCGGTACGTCAGCAAACAGATTTAACACTTCTCTCTTCTATTATGGTCATACTGCTGCCCTCTAGTAACACTACATGGCAACTGCAGCATGATGATGTGATTTTGAAGGGGGCTGTCCTATGCAAATAATGTCCTCCCATGCTTACTTTGGCCTGAGACATTCACAGGCTTCCATCATGATATGGCCTCCAACATATGGCTTTCAGCAGAATTTTAAGCTTGACAACTTGTCTTAGGCTAAAGCTTTTCCTACTCGAAGGTCGCTCATGGGAAAGCACCCTCATTTAGCAGGGTGCCAAATTGTCTGCAGTCTTCCTCTAAACAGAACATGGGCGTTCGTGGGCGTTCGGGGGCCTTGCTTGCTAGCTAACGACTGAGTGCTGGGTTGTTTAAAGACCCAGGGCCAGGCCAGGCCAGCTGCTGCAACAGGCATGATGCAGGCCCAATGAAGCACACGCCGGACTTTACCCTTTTCTGACTCTTGAAAACTTCAACATGTCTGTCTTCTGATTGCACCTAATAAAGGGAGTTTGACCAGCTCCAAACTTTGCCCATCATTTCGTGAGTGAGAGCTAACACTAGGCCAATATGCCTAGCCAGCAGCACAGGCACTATCCCCCTGATTACACAGCTCTGTTCACACCAAAATGAAAAATCCCCACCACTCAACCTATTTTACTATTTGTGGGAGGCTTATTTCTGCTCAGTTATAGCCCCTAGGCCACATTCGCCCTACGAAATGCCAAATTCAAAGACAAGAAATCAATAGATTGATAACTGAAGATAATGCTTTACCCATATTTCACCTACTAATGAAAAAGGGGGCTGCATGGGAGTCAGGAGAGAAAATATTTATAATTTTCAGGCACTGGTGCAAAAAAGAGTGTCTGAAATTGCTCCTGGTTTTTATAAAATCGAAATATTAGTTAATGGAAAAAAAAAGAAAAACATTTTTTTTTCCACCCATGGCGGGATTTGAACCCTCGGCCAGGGGAGCTTTCAGCATCAGAGGCAGATGACATTACCACTGAGCTATTGCTCCTTGCTGGTAATCAGGGATTCAGGAGCATCTATAAGCTACATACAGGCCCCCTAGTCTACATGACACACCATAGCCATGATATAGGGACTATTGGAAATAATACAAACATGGAAGCCCGTGTGGTCCAGTGGGTAAGTTCCTGCCTTCCACCCAGGCGACCAGGGTTCAAATCCCGGGTTCGGCACCAGATGACTGATGGCGGTGATGCAGAGGTAAGTCGGTAAGTAAAATGTGTGGAGGTGTGCCTGTCTGGTGATTGGTGGATGTAAGAGTGGTTGGTGTGTAAGGAGAGAAGCCTGAATGGTGGAGAACAGAGTGGTTGGAGTGTCTGGGCAGAGAGAGTGAGGTTCAGGCCCAGGCCGAGTGGGAGTAGAGTAGAGTAGAGGGGAGGAGCCACAGAGGGGGAGTGTGAATGGGCGGAGTAAAAAAGGAAAGCAGAGAGAGGGGGGGGGGCATAGTTCGGGGAGGAGCCTAGGGACAGGTGGTGGCATACAGCCTGGGGGAGGAGCCACAGAGGGGGAGTGTGAATGGGTGGAGTAAGAAAGGAAAGCAGAAAGAAGGGGGGGCATAGTTGGGGGGAGGAGCCTAGGGTGGTGGCATACAGCCTAGGAGGGACCAAGGGGAGGGGCATGTGTAGAGAGGGGTGGGGCCACAGAGGAAAGGGAGAAGTAGGCAGAGTCTGGGGCAATAGGTCAGGGGGCGGAGCATAGGGGAGTGAGCCCAACAAGGAAAGAGTACCCCTCCCCCTTCAGCAAACAGAGGGGGGGTGACCTGATAGGAGGGGCACTACGATAGTAGACCCCCAACATTTTATGACCGCTCCCTCCCCCTCCCCAAATACAGAGTGGGGGGGACAAATTTTGGGGAGCAGTGTAAAAAAGGGGTGTTGGGGTGCATTACAAAAGAGGGTGCTAGAAGGCACAGAATGATGTGGTTTGGCTTTGGGTGCGCTACCCATCATTTTTTTTTGCCCCCCCCCTTTTCCGGGGAGAGGGGGTGTACCCCAAAAGTATAGGGGCAACAGAGGGAACTTAGGGGAACAGCCTTAGGGCACTTTTTTATTACCGACCACAAGGGGGGCACCAGACAGACATACTGTAGTTATGGTATTGAAAGAGGTGACAGCAAGGAGCACGTGGTAAGACACGGTGAGGGGGGACAAGGCACCCCAAGTTTTTATTACCCCCACCCCCCACCCTCGCAGGATCTGTTATGAGGTCTCTTGGGGTAGTTGTATTGAAAACAGATGCTTAAGACACTGAAGGGAAGGGGAATGTTGACAAGTGTCCCCCCCATTGTGTGGGTACTTTCTTGTGCGATACCCTCTTCTTCATTTACTCACCACAAAGGAGCAGCCACAAAATGACAATTGCTGTGATGGTAGTACTGAAAGGGGCTTTATAAGGTAGAGAACCAGAAGGAAGGCGAGCTTCAAGTGGCACTTGGAGGAATGGCCATCTGAGCACAGGTGGGCAACTAAGAAAGAAGGGGAAAAGTGGGTGAACAGGAAGCAGAGATGCCCGCTATGACAGCTGAGAGCATTCAAATTTGGTGAATAAGGCGGGTGGTTTGGGGAAGTAGATGAATGAGTCAGGGAGACGGCGCATGTGAGCAATTGGTTGGATGTGGCATAGAGAATAATCATGGCATGCAAACTAGGCAGTAGTCCCTGAATTGGCAGCGTCTGCAGAGAGTTTGGGGTGCTCGACAAGTGACTTGTCCTCCTTGGATTGGGTATATAATCCACAGAGGGAAGGTCACAGCTTATAGTGAGGCAGATCGTGTATATCGAATTTAAAGAAGGGTAGTTTGAGTGTGCGGAGAGGGGCTGCACGGAGTGGTAAGTGGATAGGGTGCCGAGCAATGTGCATCCAACTGGTCACTGGAGGCTGGACAGTGGCAAAGCACCTGGGTTACTGGGAGAATTACAAAAGGAGGGCCGAAAGGAAGGGTGTTTATGGTCATTCAGATACTAGGACGGAACACTTGAGTGGCAATGAGATGGGGGTATTGAGAAGTCACAAATGGTGTCCCAGGGGTAGAGGTATGGGGATCAGATATTCCTGCTAGGGTGTAATGTGCCACCCTGCCCCTTTTTTTTGTGCAGCCTGGTTCCCTCTCTAGTTTCTCTCCATTGTCCTTCTATCCTGCAGATGATTAGAGCAAGCTTCCTAACGTTTTTCTTGGCCTCATATCCCCAATTATGTGCCTGACATGCCTGGCCTAAGGATACTCCCAAAGAGTATGCTACTTATATTCTGGGAAGAGCCTCACTAGTTCTGCCTATTTATGCAGCAACAAGGCAAATCTTACAACCTGCAAAGTTGGAAGCTTTGAGATGAAGTAAAGGTTTTTATTTTGTGGAAAATGCTCTTCTATGCTTCTTCTCTCATCTGAAGGCCATGGGCTCCTGTTCTTCTCTCACGTGTCCTTTCAAAGAGACAGATGACACACTCACCCAATCACTCAGCAAACATCTATGCTTTAACTCTGTCATCTTGCCGTTTTCCCTCCAAGTGCTCTCCCTTCCCCACAAATGCAGGATAATCTTTCCTCATTACTCATTCACTCGCTTATTGTAGTCCCCCGCTCCACAGGCCCAGCAAAGACCAAGAAAGACAAGCGGTACGTCAGCAAACAGATTTAACACTTCTCTCTTCTATTATGGTCATACTGCTGCCCTCTAGTAACACTACATGGCAACTGCAGCATGATGATGTGATTTTGAAGGGGGCTGTCCTATGCAAATAATGTCCTCCCATGCTTACTTTGGCCTGAGACATTCACAGGCTTCCATCATGATATGGCCTCCAACATATGGCTTTCAGCAGAATTTTAAGCTTGACAACTTGTCTTAGGCTAAAGCTTTTCCTACTCGAAGGTCGCTCATGGGAAAGCACCCTCATTTAGCAGGGTGCCAAATTGTCTGCAGTCTTCCTCTAAACAGAACATGGGCGTTCGTGGGCGTTCGGGGGCCTTGCTTGCTAGCTAACGACTGAGTGCTGGGTTGTTTAAAGACCCAGGGCCAGGCCAGGCCAGCTGCTGCAACAGGCATGATGCAGGCCCAATGAAGCACACGCCGGACTTTACCCTTTTCTGACTCTTGAAAACTTCAACATGTCTGTCTTCTGATTGCACCTAATAAAGGGAGTTTGACCAGCTCCAAACTTTGCCCATCATTTCGTGAGTGAGAGCTAACACTAGGCCAATATGCCTAGCCAGCAGCACAGGCACTATCCCCCTGATTACACAGCTCTGTTCACACCAAAATGAAAAATCCCCACCACTCAACCTATTTTACTATTTGTGGGAGGCTTATTTCTGCTCAGTTATAGCCCCTAGGCCACATTCGCCCTACGAAATGCCAAATTCAAAGACAAGAAATCAATAGATTGATAACTGAAGATAATGCTTTACCCATATTTCACCTACTAATGAAAAAGGGGGCTGCATGGGAGTCAGGAGAGAAAATATTTATAATTTTCAGGCACTGGTGCAAAAAAGAGTGTCTGAAATTGCTCCTGGTTTTTATAAAATCGAAATATTAGTTAATGGAAAAAAAAAGAAAAACATTTTTTTTTCCACCCATGGCGGGATTTGAACCCTCGGCCAGGGGAGCTTTCAGCATCAGAGGCAGATGACATTACCACTGAGCTATTGCTCCTTGCTGGTAATCAGGGATTCAGGAGCATCTATAAGCTACATACAGGCCCCCTAGTCTACATGACACACCATAGCCATGATATAGGGACTATTGGAAATAATACAAACATGGAAGCCCGTGTGGTCCAGTGGGTAAGTTCCTGCCTTCCACCCAGGCGACCAGGGTTCAAATCCCGGGTTCGGCACCAGATGACTGATGGCGGTGATGCAGAGGTAAGTCGGTAAGTAAAATGTGTGGAGGTGTGCCTGTCTGGTGATTGGTGGATGTAAGAGTGGTTGGTGTGTAAGGAGAGAAGCCTGAATGGTGGAGAACAGAGTGGTTGGAGTGTCTGGGCAGAGAGAGTGAGGTTCAGGCCCAGGCCGAGTGGGAGTAGAGTAGAGTAGAGGGGAGGAGCCACAGAGGGGGAGTGTGAATGGGCGGAGTAAAAAAGGAAAGCAGAGAGAGGGGGGGGGGCATAGTTCGGGGAGGAGCCTAGGGACAGGTGGTGGCATACAGCCTGGGGGAGGAGCCACAGAGGGGGAGTGTGAATGGGTGGAGTAAGAAAGGAAAGCAGAAAGAAGGGGGGGCATAGTTGGGGGGAGGAGCCTAGGGTGGTGGCATACAGCCTAGGAGGGACCAAGGGGAGGGGCATGTGTAGAGAGGGGTGGGGCCACAGAGGAAAGGGAGAAGTAGGCAGAGTCTGGGGCAATAGGTCAGGGGGCGGAGCATAGGGGAGTGAGCCCAACAAGGAAAGAGTACCCCTCCCCCTTCAGCAAACAGAGGGGGGGTGACCTGATAGGAGGGGCACTACGATAGTAGACCCCCAACATTTTATGACCGCTCCCTCCCCCTCCCCAAATACAGAGTGGGGGGGACAAATTTTGGGGAGCAGTGTAAAAAAGGGGTGTTGGGGTGCATTACAAAAGAGGGTGCTAGAAGGCACAGAATGATGTGGTTTGGCTTTGGGTGCGCTACCCATCATTTTTTTTTGCCCCCCCCCCTTTTCCGGGGAGAGGGGGTGTACCCCAAAAGTATAGGGGCAACAGAGGGAACTTAGGGGAACAGCCTTAGGGCACTTTTTTATTACCGACCACAAGGGGGGCACCAGACAGACATACTGTAGTTATGGTATTGAAAGAGGTGACAGCAAGGAGCACGTGGTAAGACACGGTGAGGGGGGACAAGGCACCCCAAGTTTTTATTACCCCCACCCCCCACCCTCGCAGGATCTGTTATGAGGTCTCTTGGGGTAGTTGTATTGAAAACAGATGCTTAAGACACTGAAGGGAAGGGGAATGTTGACAAGTGTCCCCCCCATTGTGTGGGTACTTTCTTGTGCGATACCCTCTTCTTCATTTACTCACCACAAAGGAGCAGCCACAAAATGACAATTGCTGTGATGGTAGTACTGAAAGGGGCTTTATAAGGTAGAGAACCAGAAGGAAGGCGAGCTTCAAGTGGCACTTGGAGGAATGGCCATCTGAGCACAGGTGGGCAACTAAGAAAGAAGGGGAAAAGTGGGTGAACAGGAAGCAGAGATGCCGCTATGACAGCTGAGAGCATTCAAATTTGGTGAATAAGGCGGGTGGTTTGGGGAAGTAGATGAATGAGTCAGGGAGACGGCGCATGTGGCAATTGGTTGGATGTGGCATAGAGAATAATCATGGCATGCAAACTAGGCAGTAGTCCCTGAATTGGCAGCGTCTGCAGAGAGTTTGGGGTGCTCGACAAGTGACTTGTCCTCCTTGGATTGGGTATATAATCCACAGAGGGAAGGTCACAGCTTATAGTGAGGCAGATCGTGTATATCGAATTTAAAGAAGGGTAGTTTGAGTGTGCGGAGAGGGGCTGCACGGAGTGGTAAGTGGATAGGGTGCCGAGCAATGTGCATCCAACTGGTCACTGGAGGCTGGACAGTGGCAAAGCACCTGGGTTACTGGGAGAATTACAAAAGGAGGGCCGAAAGGAAGGGTGTTTATGGTCATTCAGATACTAGGACGGAACACTTGAGTGGCAATGAGATGGGGGTATTGAGAAGTCACAAATGGTGTCCCAGGGGTAGAGGTATGGGGATCAGATATTCCTGCTAGGGTGTAATGTGCCACCCTGCCCCTTTTTTTTGTGCAGCCTGGTTCCCTCTCTAGTTTCTCTCCATTGTCCTTCTATCCTGCAGATGATTAGAGCAAGCTTCCTAACGTTTTTCTTGGCCTCATATCCCCAATTATGTGCCTGACATGCCTGGCCTAAGGATACTCCCAAAGAGTATGCTACTTATATTCTGGGAAGAGCCTCACTAGTTCTGCCTATTTATGCAGCAACAAGGCAAATCTTACAACCTGCAAAGTTGGAAGCTTTGAGATGAAGTAAAGGTTTTTATTTTGTGGAAAATGCTCTTCTATGCTTCTTCTCTCATCTGAAGGCCATGGGCTCCTGTTCTTCTCTCACGTGTCCTTTCAAAGAGACAGATGACACACTCACCCAATCACTCAGCAAACATCTATGCTTTAACTCTGTCATCTTGCCGTTTTCCCCCCAAGTGCTCTCCCTTCCCCACAAATGCAGGATAATCTTTCCTCATTACTCATTCACTCGCTTATTGTAGTCCCCCGCTCCACAGGCCCAGCAAAGACCAAGAAAGACAAGCGGTACGTCAGCAAACAGATTTAACACTTCTCTCTTCTATTATGGTCATACTGCTGCCCTCTAGTAACACTACATGGCAACTGCAGCATGATGATGTGATTTTGAAGGGGGCTGTCCTATGCAAATAATGTCCTCCCATGCTTACTTTGGCCTGAGACATTCACAGGCTTCCATCATGATATGGCCTCCAACATATGGCTTTCAGCAGAATTTTAAGCTTGACAACTTGTCTTAGGCTAAAGCTTTTCCTACTCGAAGGTCGCTCATGGGAAAGCACCCTCATTTAGCAGGGTGCCAAATTGTCTGCAGTCTTCCTCTAAACAGAACATGGGCGTTCGTGGGCGTTCGGGGGCCTTGCTTGCTAGCTAACGACTGAGTGCTGGGTTGTTTAAAGACCCAGGGCCAGGCCAGGCCAGCTGCTGCAACAGGCATGATGCAGGCCCAATGAAGCACACGCCGGACTTTACCCTTTTCTGACTCTTGAAAACTTCAACATGTCTGTCTTCTGATTGCACCTAATAAAGGGAGTTTGACCAGCTCCAAACTTTGCCCATCATTTCGTGAGTGAGAGCTAACACTAGGCCAATATGCCTAGCCAGCAGCACAGGCACTATCCCCCTGATTACACAGCTCTGTTCACACCAAAATGAAAAATCCCCACCACTCAACCTATTTTACTATTTGTGGGAGGCTTATTTCTGCTCAGTTATAGCCCCTAGGCCACATTCGCCCTACGAAATGCCAAATTCAAAGACAAGAAATCAATAGATTGATAACTGAAGATAATGCTTTACCCATATTTCACCTACTAATGAAAAAGGGGGCTGCATGGGAGTCAGGAGAGAAAATATTTATAATTTTCAGGCACTGGTGCAAAAAAGAGTGTCTGAAATTGCTCCTGGTTTTTATAAAATCGAAATATTAGTTAATGGAAAAAAAAAGAAAAACATTTTTTTTTCCACCCATGGCAGGATTTGAACCCTCGGCCAGGGGAGCTTTCAGCATCAGAGGCAGATGACATTACCACTGAGCTATTGCTCCTTGCTGGTAATCAGGGATTCAGGAGCATCTATAAGCTACATACAGGCCCCCTAGTCTACATGACACACCATAGCCATGATATAGGGACTATTGGAAATAATACAAACATGGAAGCCCGTGTGGTCCAGTGGGTAAGTTCCTGCCTTCCACCCAGGCGACCAGGGTTCAAATCCCGGGTTCGGCACCAGATGACTGATGGCGGTGATGCAGAGGTAAGTCGGTAAGTAAAATGTGTGGAGGTGTGCCTGTCTGGTGATTGGTGGATGTAAGAGTGGTTGGTGTGTAAGGAGAGAAGCCTGAATGGTGGAGAACAGAGTGGTTGGAGTGTCTGGGCAGAGAGAGTGAGGTTCAGGCCCAGGCCGAGTGGGAGTAGAGTAGAGGGGAGGAGCCACAGAGGGGGAGTGTGAATGGGCGGAGTAAAAAAGGAAAGCAGAGAGAGGGGGGGGGGCATAGTTCGGGGAGGAGCCTAGGGACAGGTGGTGGCATACAGCCTGGGGGAGGAGCCACAGAGGGGGAGTGTGAATGGGTGGAGTAAGAAAGGAAAGCAGAAAGAAGGGGGGGCATAGTTGGGGGGAGGAGCCTAGGGTGGTGGCATACAGCCTAGGAGGGACCAAGGGGAGGGGCATGTGTAGAGAGGGGTGGGGCCACAGAGGAAAGGGAGAAGTAGGCAGAGTCTGGGGCAATAGGTCAGGGGGCGGAGCATAGGGGAGTGAGCCCAACAAGGAAAGAGTACCCCTCCCCCTTCAGCAAACAGAGGGGGGGTGACCTGATAGGAGGGGCACTACGATAGTAGACCCCCAACATTTTATGACCGCTCCCTCCCCCTCCCCAAATACAGAGTGGGGGGGACAAATTTTGGGGAGCAGTGTAAAAAAGGGGTGTTGGGGTGCATTACAAAAGAGGGTGCTAGAAGGCACAGAATGATGTGGTTTGGCTTTGGGTGCGCTACCCATCATTTTTTTTTGCCCCCCCCCTTTTCCGGGGAGAGGGGGTGTACCCCAAAAGTATAGGGGCAACAGAGGGAACTTAGGGGAACAGCCTTAGGGCACTTTTTTATTACCGACCACAAGGGGGGCACCAGACAGACATACTGTAGTTATCGTATTGAAAGAGGTGACAGCAAGGAGCACGTGGTAAGACACGGTGAGGGGGGACAAGGCACCCCAAGTTTTTATTACCCCCACCCCCCACCCTCGCAGGATCTGTTATGAGGTCTCTTGGGGTAGTTGTATTGAAAACAGATGCTTAAGACACTGAAGGGAAGGGGAATGTTGACAAGTGTCCCCCCCATTGTGTGGGTACTTTCTTGTGCGATACCCTCTTCTTCATTTACTCACCACAAAGGAGCAGCCACAAAATGACAATTGCTGTGATGGTAGTACTGAAAGGGGCTTTATAAGGTAGAGAACCAGAAGGAAGGCGAGCTTCAAGTGGCACTTGGAGGAATGGCCATCTGAGCACAGGTGGGCAACTAAGAAAGAAGGGGAAAAGTGGGTGAACAGGAAGCAGAGATGCCCGCTATGACAGCTGAGAGCATTCAAATTTGGTGAATAAGGCGGGTGGTTTGGGGAAGTAGATGAATGAGTCAGGGAGACGGCGCATG
This sequence comes from Pleurodeles waltl, assembly GCF_031143425.1. NCBI lineage: Eukaryota > Metazoa > Chordata > Amphibia > Caudata > Salamandridae > Pleurodeles > Pleurodeles waltl. Next base: position 540,914,938 of record NC_090443.1, on the reverse strand, counting down.
TGAGCAATTGGTTGGATGTGGCATAGAGAATAATCATGGCATGCAAACTAGGCAGTAGTCCCTGAATTGGCAGCGTCTGCAGAGAGTTTGGGGTGCTCGACAAGTGACTTGTCCTCCTTGGATTGGGTATATAATCCACAGAGGGAAGGTCACAGCTTATAGTGAGGCAGATCGTGTATATCGAATTTAAAGAAGGGTAGTTTGAGTGTGCGGAGAGGGGCTGCACGGAGTGGTAAGTGGATAGGGTGCCGAGCAATGTGCATCCAACTGGTCACTGGAGGCTGGACAGTGGCAAAGCACCTGGGTTACTGGGAGAATTACAAAAGGAGGGCCGAAAGGAAGGGTGTTTATGGTCATTCAGATACTAGGACGGAACACTTGAGTGGCAATGAGATGGGGGTATTGAGAAGTCACAAATGGTGTCCCAGGGGTAGAGGTATGGGGATCAGATATTCCTGCTAGGGTGTAATGTGCCACCCTGCCCCTTTTTTTTGTGCAGCCTGGTTCCCTCTCTAGTTTCTCTCCATTGTCCTTCTATCCTGCAGATGATTAGAGCAAGCTTCCTAACGTTTTTCTTGGCCTCATATCCCCAATTATGTGCCTGACATGCCTGGCCTAAGGATACTCCCAAAGAGTATGCTACTTATATTCTGGGAAGAGCCTCACTAGTTCTGCCTATTTATGCAGCAACAAGGCAAATCTTACAACCTGCAAAGTTGGAAGCTTTGAGATGAAGTAAAGGTTTTTATTTTGTGGAAAATGCTCTTCTATGCTTCTTCTCTCATCTGAAGGCCATGGGCTCCTGTTCTTCTCTCACGTGTCCTTTCAAAGAGACAGATGACACACTCACCCAATCACTCAGCAAACATCTATGCTTTAACTCTGTCATCTTGCCGTTTTCCCTCCAAGTGCTCTCCCTTCCCCACAAATGCAGGATAATCTTTCCTCATTACTCATTCACTCGCTTATTGTAGTCCCCCGCTCCACAGGCCCAGCAAAGACCAAGAAAGACAAGCGGTACGTCAGCAAACAGATTTAACACTTCTCTCTTCTATTATGGTCATACTGCTGCCCTCTAGTAACACTACATGGCAACTGCAGCATGATGATGTGATTTTGAAGGGGGCTGTCCTATGCAAATAATGTCCTCCCATGCTTACTTTGGCCTGAGACATTCACAGGCTTCCATCATGATATGGCCTCCAACATATGGCTTTCAGCAGAATTTTAAGCTTGACAACTTGTCTTAGGCTAAAGCTTTTCCTACTCGAAGGTCGCTCATGGGAAAGCACCCTCATTTAGCAGGGTGCCAAATTGTCTGCAGTCTTCCTCTAAACAGAACATGGGCGTTCGTGGGCGTTCGGGGGCCTTGCTTGCTAGCTAACGACTGAGTGCTGGGTTGTTTAAAGACCCAGGGCCAGGCCAGGCCAGCTGCTGCAACAGGCATGATGCAGGCCCAATGAAGCACACGCCGGACTTTACCCTTTTCTGACTCTTGAAAACTTCAACATGTCTGTCTTCTGATTGCACCTAATAAAGGGAGTTTGACCAGCTCCAAACTTTGCCCATCATTTCGTGAGTGAGAGCTAACACTAGGCCAATATGCCTAGCCAGCAGCACAGGCACTATCCCCCTGATTACACAGCTCTGTTCACACCAAAATGAAAAATCCCCACCACTCAACCTATTTTACTATTTGTGGGAGGCTTATTTCTGCTCAGTTATAGCCCCTAGGCCACATTCGCCCTACGAAATGCCAAATTCAAAGACAAGAAATCAATAGATTGATAACTGAAGATAATGCTTTACCCATATTTCACCTACTAATGAAAAAGGGGGCTGCATGGGAGTCAGGAGAGAAAATATTTATAATTTTCAGGCACTGGTGCAAAAAAGAGTGTCTGAAATTGCTCCTGGTTTTTATAAAATCGAAATATTAGTTAATGGAAAAAAAAAGAAAAACATTTTTTTTTCCACCCATGGCGGGATTTGAACCCTCGGCCAGGGGAGCTTTCAGCATCAGAGGCAGATGACATTACCACTGAGCTATTGCTCCTTGCTGGTAATCAGGGATTCAGGAGCATCTATAAGCTACATACAGGCCCCCTAGTCTACATGACACACCATAGCCATGATATAGGGACTATTGGAAATAATACAAACATGGAAGCCCGTGTGGTCCAGTGGGTAAGTTCCTGCCTTCCACCCAGGCGACCAGGGTTCAAATCCCGGGTTCGGCACCAGATGACTGATGGCGGTGATGCAGAGGTAAGTCGGTAAGTAAAATGTGTGGAGGTGTGCCTGTCTGGTGATTGGTGGATGTAAGAGTGGTTGGTGTGTAAGGAGAGAAGCCTGAATGGTGGAGAACAGAGTGGTTGGAGTGTCTGGGCAGAGAGAGTGAGGTTCAGGCCCAGGCCGAGTGGGAGTAGAGTAGAGTAGAGGGGAGGAGCCACAGAGGGGGAGTGTGAATGGGCGGAGTAAAAAAGGAAAGCAGAGAGGGGGGGGGGGGCATAGTTCGGGGAGGAGCCTAGGGACAGGTGGTGGCATACAGCCTGGGGGAGGAGCCACAGAGGGGGAGTGTGAATGGGTGGAGTAAGAAAGGAAAGCAGAAAGAAGGGGGGGCATAGTTGGGGGGAGGAGCCTAGGGTGGTGGCATACAGCCTAGGAGGGACCAAGGGGAGGGGCATGTGTAGAGAGGGGTGGGGCCACAGAGGAAAGGGAGAAGTAGGCAGAGTCTGGGGCAATAGGTCAGGGGGCGGAGCATAGGGGAGTGAGCCCAACAAGGAAAGAGTACCCCTCCCCCTTCAGCAAACAGAGGGGGGGTGACCTGATAGGAGGGGCACTACGATAGTAGACCCCCAACATTTTATGACCGCTCCCTCCCCCTCCCCAAATACAGAGTGGGGGGGACAAATTTTGGGGAGCAGTGTAAAAAAGGGGTGTTGGGGTGCATTACAAAAGAGGGTGCTAGAAGGCACAGAATGATGTGGTTTGGCTTTGGGTGCGCTACCCATCATTTTTTTTTGCCCCCCCCCTTTTCCGGGGAGAGGGGGTGTACCCCAAAAGTATAGGGGCAACAGAGGGAACTTAGGGGAACAGCCTTAGGGCACTTTTTTATTACCGACCACAAGGGGGGCACCAGACAGACATACTGTAGTTATGGTATTGAAAGAGGTGACAGCAAGGAGCACGTGGTAAGACACGGTGAGGGGGGACAAGGCACCCCAAGTTTTTATTACCCCCACCCCCCACCCTCGCAGGATCTGTTATGAGGTCTCTTGGGGTAGTTGTATTGAAAACAGATGCTTAAGACACTGAAGGGAAGGGGAATGTTGACAAGTGTCCCCCCCATTGTGTGGGTACTTTCTTGTGCGATACCCTCTTCTTCATTTACTCACCACAAAGGAGCAGCCACAAAATGACAATTGCTGTGATGGTAGTACTGAAAGGGGCTTTATAAGGTAGAGAACCAGAAGGAAGGCGAGCTTCAAGTGGCACTTGGAGGAATGGCCATCTGAGCACAGGTGGGCAACTAAGAAAGAAGGGGAAAAGTGGGTGAACAGGAAGCAGAGATGCCCGCTATGACAGCTGAGAGCATTCAAATTTGGTGAATAAGGCGGGTGGTTTGGGGAAGTAGATGAATGAGTCAGGGAGACGGCGCATGTGGCAATTGGTTGGATGTGGCATAGAGAATAATCATGGCATGCAAACTAGGCAGTAGTCCCTGAATTGGCAGCGTCTGCAGAGAGTTTGGGGTGCTCGACAAGTGACTTGTCCTCCTTGGATTGGGTATATAATCCACAGAGGGAAGGTCACAGCTTATAGTGAGGCAGATCGTGTATATCGAATTTAAAGAAGGGTAGTTTGAGTGTGCGGAGAGGGGCTGCACGGAGTGGTAAGTGGATAGGGTGCCGAGCAATGTGCATCCAACTGGTCACTGGAGGCTGGACAGTGGCAAAGCACCTGGGTTACTGGGAGAATTACAAAAGGAGGGCCGAAAGGAAGGGTGTTTATGGTCATTCAGATACTAGGACGGAACACTTGAGTGGCAATGAGATGGGGGTATTGAGAAGTCACAAATGGTGTCCCAGGGGTAGAGGTATGGGGATCAGATATTCCTGCTAGGGTGTAATGTGCCACCCTGCCCCTTTTTTTTGTGCAGCCTGGTTCCCTCTCTAGTTTCTCTCCATTGTCCTTCTATCCTGCAGATGATTAGAGCAAGCTTCCTAACGTTTTTCTTGGCCTCATATCCCCAATTATGTGCCTGACATGCCTGGCCTAAGGATACTCCCAAAGAGTATGCTACTTATATTCTGGGAAGAGCCTCACTAGTTCTGCCTATTTATGCAGCAACAAGGCAAATCTTACAACCTGCAAAGTTGGAAGCTTTGAGATGAAGTAAAGGTTTTTATTTTGTGGAAAATGCTCTTCTATGCTTCTTCTCTCATCTGAAGGCCATGGGCTCCTGTTCTTCTCTCACGTGTCCTTTCAAAGAGACAGATGACACACTCACCCAATCACTCAGCAAACATCTATGCTTTAACTCTGTCATCTTGCCGTTTTCCCTCCAAGTGCTCTCCCTTCCCCACAAATGCAGGATAATCTTTCCTCATTACTCATTCACTCGCTTATTGTAGTCCCCCGCTCCACAGGCCCAGCAAAGACCAAGAAAGACAAGCGGTACGTCAGCAAACAGATTTAACACTTCTCTCTTCTATTATGGTCATACTGCTGCCCTCTAGTAACACTACATGGCAACTGCAGCATGATGATGTGATTTTGAAGGGGGCTGTCCTATGCAAATAATGTCCTCCCATGCTTACTTTGGCCTGAGACATTCACAGGCTTCCATCATGATATGGCCTCCAACATATGGCTTTCAGCAGAATTTTAAGCTTGACAACTTGTCTTAGGCTAAAGCTTTTCCTACTCGAAGGTCGCTCATGGGAAAGCACCCTCATTTAGCAGGGTGCCAAATTGTCTGCAGTCTTCCTCTAAACAGAACATGGGCGTTCGTGGGCGTTCGGGGGCCTTGCTTGCTAGCTAACGACTGAGTGCTGGGTTGTTTAAAGACCCAGGGCCAGGCCAGGCCAGCTGCTGCAACAGGCATGATGCAGGCCCAATGAAGCACACGCCGGACTTTACCCTTTTCTGACTCTTGAAAACTTCAACATGTCTGTCTTCTGATTGCACCTAATAAAGGGAGTTTGACCAGCTCCAAACTTTGCCCATCATTTCGTGAGTGAGAGCTAACACTAGGCCAATATGCCTAGCCAGCAGCACAGGCACTATCCCCCTGATTACACAGCTCTGTTCACACCAAAATGAAAAATCCCCACCACTCAACCTATTTTACTATTTGTGGGAGGCTTATTTCTGCTCAGTTATAGCCCCTAGGCCACATTCGCCCTACGAAATGCCAAATTCAAAGACAAGAAATCAATAGATTGATAACTGAAGATAATGCTTTACCCATATTTCACCTACTAATGAAAAAGGGGGCTGCATGGGAGTCAGGAGAGAAAATATTTATAATTTTCAGGCACTGGTGCAAAAAAGAGTGTCTGAAATTGCTCCTGGTTTTTATAAAATCGAAATATTAGTTAATGGAAAAAAAAAGAAAAACATTTTTTTTTCCACCCATGGCGGGATTTGAACCCTCGGCCAGGGGAGCTTTCAGCATCAGAGGCAGATGACATTACCACTGAGCTATTGCTCCTTGCTGGTAATCAGGGATTCAGGAGCATCTATAAGCTACATACAGGCCCCCTAGTCTACATGACACACCATAGCCATGATATAGGGACTATTGGAAATAATACAAACATGGAAGCCCGTGTGGTCCAGTGGGTAAGTTCCTGCCTTCCACCCAGGCGACCAGGGTTCAAATCCCGGGTTCGGCACCAGATGACTGATGGCGGTGATGCAGAGGTAAGTCGGTAAGTAAAATGTGTGGAGGTGTGCCTGTCTGGTGATTGGTGGATGTAAGAGTGGTTGGTGTGTAAGGAGAGAAGCCTGAATGGTGGAGAACAGAGTGGTTGGAGTGTCTGGGCAGAGAGAGTGAGGTTCAGGCCCAGGCCGAGTGGGAGTAGAGTAGAGTAGAGGGGAGGAGCCACAGAGGGGGAGTGTGAATGGGCGGAGTAAAAAAGGAAAGCAGAGAGAGGGGGGGGGGCATAGTTCGGGGAGGAGCCTAGGGACAGGTGGTGGCATACAGCCTGGGGGAGGAGCCACAGAGGGGGAGTGTGAATGGGTGGAGTAAGAAAGGAAAGCAGAAAGAAGGGGGGGCATAGTTGGGGGGAGGAGCCTAGGGTGGTGGCATACAGCCTAGGAGGGACCAAGGGGAGGGGCATGTGTAGAGAGGGGTGGGGCCACAGAGGAAAGGGAGAAGTAGGCAGAGTCTGGGGCAATAGGTCAGGGGGCGGAGCATAGGGGAGTGAGCCCAACAAGGAAAGAGTACCCCTCCCCCTTCAGCAAACAGAGGGGGGGTGACCTGATAGGAGGGGCACTACGATAGTAGACCCCCAACATTTTATGACCGCTCCCTCCCCCTCCCCAAATACAGAGTGGGGGGGACAAATTTTGGGGAGCAGTGTAAAAAAGGGGTGTTGGGGTGCATTACAAAAGAGGGTGCTAGAAGGCACAGAATGATGTGGTTTGGCTTTGGGTGCGCTACCCATCATTTTTTTTTGCCCCCCCCTTTTCCGGGGAGAGGGGGTGTACCCCAAAAGTATAGGGGCAACAGAGGGAACTTAGGGGAACAGCCTTAGGGCACTTTTTTATTACCGACCACAAGGGGGGCACCAGACAGACATACTGTAGTTATGGTATTGAAAGAGGTGACAGCAAGGAGCACGTGGTAAGACACGGTGAGGGGGGACAAGGCACCCCAAGTTTTTATTACCCCCACCCCCCACCCTCGCAGGATCTGTTATGAGGTCTCTTGGGGTAGTTGTATTGAAAACAGATGCTTAAGACACTGAAGGGAAGGGGAATGTTGACAAGTGTCCCCCCCATTGTGTGGGTACTTTCTTGTGCGATACCCTCTTCTTCATTTACTCACCACAAAGGAGCAGCCACAAAATGACAATTGCTGTGATGGTAGTACTGAAAGGGGCTTTATAAGGTAGAGAACCAGAAGGAAGGCGAGCTTCAAGTGGCACTTGGAGGAATGGCCATCTGAGCACAGGTGGGCAACTAAGAAAGAAGGGGAAAAGTGGGTGAACAGGAAGCAGAGATGCCCGCTATGACAGCTGAGAGCATTCAAATTTGGTGAATAAGGCGGGTGGTTTGGGGAAGTAGATGAATGAGTCAGGGAGACGGCGCATGTGGCAATTGGTTGGATGTGGCATAGAGAATAATCATGGCATGCAAACTAGGCAGTAGTCCCTGAATTGGCAGCGTCTGCAGAGAGTTTGGGGTGCTCGACAAGTGACTTGTCCTCCTTGGATTGGGTATATAATCCACAGAGGGAAGGTCACAGCTTATAGTGAGGCAGATCGTGTATATCGAATTTAAAGAAGGGTAGTTTGAGTGTGCGGAGAGGGGCTGCACGGAGTGGTAAGTGGATAGGGTGCCGAGCAATGTGCATCCAACTGGTCACTGGAGGCTGGACAGTGGCAAAGCACCTGGGTTACTGGGAGAATTACAAAAGGAGGGCCGAAAGGAAGGGTGTTTATGGTCATTCAGATACTAGGACGGAACACTTGAGTGGCAATGAGATGGGGGTATTGAGAAGTCACAAATGGTGTCCCAGGGGTAGAGGTATGGGGATCAGATATTCCTGCTAGGGTGTAATGTGCCACCCTGCCCCTTTTTTTTGTGCAGCCTGGTTCCCTCTCTAGTTTCTCTCCATTGTCCTTCTATCCTGCAGATGATTAGAGCAAGCTTCCTAACGTTTTTCTTGGCCTCATATCCCCAATTATGTGCCTGACATGCCTGGCCTAAGGATACTCCCAAAGAGTATGCTACTTATATTCTGGGAAGAGCCTCACTAGTTCTGCCTATTTATGCAGCAACAAGGCAAATCTTACAACCTGCAAAGTTGGAAGCTTTGAGATGAAGTAAAGGTTTTTATTTTGTGGAAAATGCTCTTCTATGCTTCTTCTCTCATCTGAAGGCCATGGGCTCCTGTTCTTCTCTCACGTGTCCTTTCAAAGAGACAGATGACACACTCACCCAATCACTCAGCAAACATCTATGCTTTAACTCTGTCATCTTGCCGTTTTCCCTCCAAGTGCTCTCCCTTCCCCACAAATGCAGGATAATCTTTCCTCATTACTCATTCACTCGCTTATTGTAGTCCCCCGCTCCACAGGCCCAGCAAAGACCAAGAAAGACAAGCGGTACGTCAGCAAACAGATTTAACACTTCTCTCTTCTATTATGGTCATACTGCTGCCCTCTAGTAACACTACATGGCAACTGCAGCATGATGATGTGATTTTGAAGGGGGCTGTCCTATGCAAATAATGTCCTCCCATGCTTACTTTGGCCTGAGACATTCACAGGCTTCCATCATGATATGGCCTCCAACATATGGCTTTCAGCAGAATTTTAAGCTTGACAACTTGTCTTAGGCTAAAGCTTTTCCTACTCGAAGGTCGCTCATGGGAAAGCACCCTCATTTAGCAGGGTGCCAAATTGTCTGCAGTCTTCCTCTAAACAGAACATGGGCGTTCGTGGGCGTTCGGGGGCCTTGCTTGCTAGCTAACGACTGAGTGCTGGGTTGTTTAAAGACCCAGGGCCAGGCCAGGCCAGCTGCTGCAACAGGCATGATGCAGGCCCAATGAAGCACACGCCGGACTTTACCCTTTTCTGACTCTTGAAAACTTCAACATGTCTGTCTTCTGATTGCACCTAATAAAGGGAGTTTGACCAGCTCCAAACTTTGCCCATCATTTCGTGAGTGAGAGCTAACACTAGGCCAATATGCCTAGCCAGCAGCACAGGCACTATCCCCCTGATTACACAGCTCTGTTCACACCAAAATGAAAAATCCCCACCACTCAACCTATTTTACTATTTGTGGGAGGCTTATTTCTGCTCAGTTATAGCCCCTAGGCCACATTCGCCCTACGAAATGCCAAATTCAAAGACAAGAAATCAATAGATTGATAACTGAAGATAATGCTTTACCCATATTTCACCTACTAATGAAAAAGGGGGCTGCATGGGAGTCAGGAGAGAAAATATTTATAATTTTCAGGCACTGGTGCAAAAAAGAGTGTCTGAAATTGCTCCTGGTTTTTATAAAATCGAAATATTAGTTAATGGAAAAAAAAAGAAAAACATTTTTTTTTCCACCCATGGCGGGATTTGAACCCTCGGCCAGGGGAGCTTTCAGCATCAGAGGCAGATGACATTACCACTGAGCTATTGCTCCTTGCTGGTAATCAGGGATTCAGGAGCATCTATAAGCTACATACAGGCCCCCTAGTCTACATGACACACCATAGCCATGATATAGGGACTATTGGAAATAATACAAACATGGAAGCCCGTGTGGTCCAGTGGGTAAGTTCCTGCCTTCCACCCAGGCGACCAGGGTTCAAATCCCGGGTTCGGCACCAGATGACTGATGGCGGTGATGCAGAGGTAAGTCGGTAAGTAAAATGTGTGGAGGTGTGCCTGTCTGGTGATTGGTGGATGTAAGAGTGGTTGGTGTGTAAGGAGAGAAGCCTGAATGGTGGAGAACAGAGTGGTTGGAGTGTCTGGGCAGAGAGAGTGAGGTTCAGGCCCAGGCCGAGTGGGAGTAGAGTAGAGGGGAGGAGCCACAGAGGGGGAGTGTGAATGGGCGGAGTAAAAAAGGAAAGCAGAGAGAGGGGGGGGGGCATAGTTCGGGGAGGAGCCTAGGGACAGGTGGTGGCATACAGCCTGGGGGAGGAGCCACAGAGGGGGAGTGTGAATGGGTGGAGTAAGAAAGGAAAGCAGAAAGAAGGGGGGGCATAGTTGGGGGGAGGAGCCTAGGGTGGTGGCATACAGCCTAGGAGGGACCAAGGGGAGGGGCATGTGTAGAGAGGGGTGGGGCCACAGAGGAAAGGGAGAAGTAGGCAGAGTCTGGGGCAATAGGTCAGGGGGCGGAGCATAGGGGAGTGAGCCCAACAAGGAAAGAGTACCCCTCCCCCTTCAGCAAACAGAGGGGGGGTGACCTGATAGGAGGGGCACTACGATAGTAGACCCCCAACATTTTATGACCGCTCCCTCCCCCTCCCCAAATACAGAGTGGGGGGGACAAATTTTGGGGAGCAGTGTAAAAAAGGGGTGTTGGGGTGCATTACAAAAGAGGGTGCTAGAAGGCACAGAATGATGTGGTTTGGCTTTGGGTGCGCTACCCATCATTTTTTTTTGCCCCCCCCCTTTTCCGGGGAGAGGGGGTGTACCCCAAAAGTATAGGGGCAACAGAGGGAACTTAGGGGAACAGCCTTAGGGCACTTTTTTATTACCGACCACAAGGGGGGCACCAGACAGACATACTGTAGTTATCGTATTGAAAGAGGTGACAGCAAGGAGCACGTGGTAAGACACGGTGAGGGGGGACAAGGCACCCCAAGTTTTTATTACCCCCACCCCCCACCCTCGCAGGATCTGTTATGAGGTCTCTTGGGGTAGTTGTATTGAAAACAGATGCTTAAGACACTGAAGGGAAGGGGAATGTTGACAAGTGTCCCCCCCATTGTGTGGGTACTTTCTTGTGCGATACCCTCTTCTTCATTTACTCACCACAAAGGAGCAGCCACAAAATGACAATTGCTGTGATGGTAGTACTGAAAGGGGCTTTATAAGGTAGAGAACCAGAAGGAAGGCGAGCTTCAAGTGGCACTTGGAGGAATGGCCATCTGAGCACAGGTGGGCAACTAAGAAAGAAGGGGAAAAGTGGGTGAACAGGAAGCAGAGATGCCCGCTATGACAGCTGAGAGCATTCAAATTTGGTGAATAAGGCGGGTGGTTTGGGGAAGTAGATGAATGAGTCAGGGAGACGGCGCATGTGAGCAATTGGTTGGATGTGGCATAGAGAATAATCATGGCATGCAAACTAGGCAGTAGTCCCTGAATTGGCAGCGTCTGCAGAGAGTTTGGGGTGCTCGACAAGTGACTTGTCCTCCTTGGATTGGGTATATAATCCACAGAGGGAAGGTCACAGCTTATAGTGAGGCAGATCGTGTATATCGAATTTAAAGAAGGGTAGTTTGAGTGTGCGGAGAGGGGCTGCACGGAGTGGTAAGTGGATAGGGTGCCGAGCAATGTGCATCCAACTGGTCACTGGAGGCTGGACAGTGGCAAAGCACCTGGGTTACTGGGAGAATTACAAAAGGAGGGCCGAAAGGAAGGGTGTTTATGGTCATTCAGATACTAGGACGGAACACTTGAGTGGCAATGAGATGGGGGTATTGAGAAGTCACAAATGGTGTCCCAGGGGTAGAGGTATGGGGATCAGATATTCCTGCTAGGGTGTAATGTGCCACCCTGCCCCTTTTTTTTGTGCAGCCTGGTTCCCTCTCTAGTTTCTCTCCATTGTCCTTCTATCCTGCAGATGATTAGAGCAAGCTTCCTAACGTTTTTCTTGGCCTCATATCCCCAATTATGTGCCTGACATGCCTGGCCTAAGGATACTCCCAAAGAGTATGCTACTTATATTCTGGGAAGAGCCTCACTAGTTCTGCCTATTTATGCAGCAACAAGGCAAATCTTACAACCTGCAAAGTTGGAAGCTTTGAGATGAAGTAAAGGTTTTTATTTTGTGGAAAATGCTCTTCTATGCTTCTTCTCTCATCTGAAGGCCATGGGCTCCTGTTCTTCTCTCACGTGTCCTTTCAAAGAGACAGATGACACACTCACCCAATCACTCAGCAAACATCTATGCTTTAACTCTGTCATCTTGCCGTTTTCCCTCCAAGTGCTCTCCCTTCCCCACAAATGCAGGATAATCTTTCCTCATTACTCATTCACTCGCTTATTGTAGTCCCCCGCTCCACAGGCCCAGCAAAGACCAAGAAAGACAAGCGGTACGTCAGCAAACAGATTTAACACTTCTCTCTTCTATTATGGTCATACTGCTGCCCTCTAGTAACACTACATGGCAACTGCAGCATGATGATGTGATTTTGAAGGGGGCTGTCCTATGCAAATAATGTCCTCCCATGCTTACTTTGGCCTGAGACATTCACAGGCTTCCATCATGATATGGCCTCCAACATATGGCTTTCAGCAGAATTTTAAGCTTGACAACTTGTCTTAGGCTAAAGCTTTTCCTACTCGAAGGTCGCTCATGGGAAAGCACCCTCATTTAGCAGGGTGCCAAATTGTCTGCAGTCTTCCTCTAAACAGAACATGGGCGTTCGTGGGCGTTCGGGGGCCTTGCTTGCTAGCTAACGACTGAGTGCTGGGTTGTTTAAAGACCCAGGGCCAGGCCAGGCCAGCTGCTGCAACAGGCATGATGCAGGCCCAATGAAGCACACGCCGGACTTTACCCTTTTCTGACTCTTGAAAACTTCAACATGTCTGTCTTCTGATTGCACCTAATAAAGGGAGTTTGACCAGCTCCAAACTTTGCCCATCATTTCGTGAGTGAGAGCTAACACTAGGCCAATATGCCTAGCCAGCAGCACAGGCACTATCCCCCTGATTACACAGCTCTGTTCACACCAAAATGAAAAATCCCCACCACTCAACCTATTTTACTATTTGTGGGAGGCTTATTTCTGCTCAGTTATAGCCCCTAGGCCACATTCGCCCTACGAAATGCCAAATTCAAAGACAAGAAATCAATAGATTGATAACTGAAGATAATGCTTTACCCATATTTCACCTACTAATGAAAAAGGGGGCTGCATGGGAGTCAGGAGAGAAAATATTTATAATTTTCAGGCACTGGTGCAAAAAAGAGTGTCTGAAATTGCTCCTGGTTTTTATAAAATCGAAATATTAGTTAATGGAAAAAAAAAGAAAAACATTTTTTTTTCCACCCATGGCGGGATTTGAACCCTCGGCCAGGGGAGCTTTCAGCATCAGAGGCAGATGACATTACCACTGAGCTATTGCTCCTTGCTGGTAATCAGGGATTCAGGAGCATCTATAAGCTACATACAGGCCCCCTAGTCTACATGACACACCATAGCCATGATATAGGGACTATTGGAAATAATACAAACATGGAAGCCCGTGTGGTCCAGTGGGTAAGTTCCTGCCTTCCACCCAGGCGACCAGGGTTCAAATCCCGGGTTCGGCACCAGATGACTGATGGCGGTGATGCAGAGGTAAGTCGGTAAGTAAAATGTGTGGAGGTGTGCCTGTCTGGTGATTGGTGGATGTAAGAGTGGTTGGTGTGTAAGGAGAGAAGCCTGAATGGTGGAGAACAGAGTGGTTGGAGTGTCTGGGCAGAGAGAGTGAGGTTCAGGCCCAGGCCGAGTGGGAGTAGAGTAGAGTAGAGGGGAGGAGCCACAGAGGGGGAGTGTGAATGGGCGGAGTAAAAAAGGAAAGCAGAGAGGGGGGGGGGGCATAGTTCGGGGAGGAGCCTAGGGACAGGTGGTGGCATACAGCCTGGGGGAGGAGCCACAGAGGGGGAGTGTGAATGGGTGGAGTAAGAAAGGAAAGCAGAAAGAAGGGGGGGCATAGTTGGGGGGAGGAGCCTAGGGTGGTGGCATACAGCCTAGGAGGGACCAAGGGGAGGGGCATGTGTAGAGAGGGGTGGGGCCACAGAGGAAAGGGAGAAGTAGGCAGAGTCTGGGGCAATAGGTCAGGGGGCGGAGCATAGGGGAGTGAGCCCAACAAGGAAAGAGTACCCCTCCCCCTTCAGCAAACAGAGGGGGGGTGACCTGATAGGAGGGGCACTACGATAGTAGACCCCCAACATTTTATGACCGCTCCCTCCCCCTCCCCAAATACAGAGTGGGGGGGACAAATTTTGGGGAGCAGTGTAAAAAAGGGGTGTTGGGGTGCATTACAAAAGAGGGTGCTAGAAGGCACAGAATGATGTGGTTTGGCTTTGGGTGCGCTACCCATCATTTTTTTTTGCCCCCCCCCTTTTCCGGGGAGAGGGGGTGTACCCCAAAAGTATAGGGGCAACAGAGGGAACTTAGGGGAACAGCCTTAGGGCACTTTTTTATTACCGACCACAAGGGGGGCACCAGACAGACATACTGTAGTTATGGTATTGAAAGAGGTGACAGCAAGGAGCACGTGGTAAGACACGGTGAGGGGGGACAAGGCACCCCAAGTTTTTATTACCCCCACCCCCCACCCTCGCAGGATCTGTTATGAGGTCTCTTGGGGTAGTTGTATTGAAAACAGATGCTTAAGACACTGAAGGGAAGGGGAATGTTGACAAGTGTCCCCCCCATTGTGTGGGTACTTTCTTGTGCGATACCCTCTTCTTCATTTACTCACCACAAAGGAGCAGCCACAAAATGACAATTGCTGTGATGGTAGTACTGAAAGGGGCTTTATAAGGTAGAGAACCAGAAGGAAGGCGAGCTTCAAGTGGCACTTGGAGGAATGGCCATCTGAGCACAGGTGGGCAACTAAGAAAGAAGGGGAAAAGTGGGTGAACAGGAAGCAGAGATGCCCGCTATGACAGCTGAGAGCATTCAAATTTGGTGAATAAGGCGGGTGGTTTGGGGAAGTAGATGAATGAGTCAGGGAGACGGCGCATGTGGCAATTGGTTGGATGTGGCATAGAGAATAATCATGGCATGCAAACTAGGCAGTAGTCCCTGAATTGGCAGCGTCTGCAGAGAGTTTGGGGTGCTCGACAAGTGACTTGTCCTCCTTGGATTGGGTATATAATCCACAGAGGGAAGGTCACAGCTTATAGTGAGGCAGATCGTGTATATCGAATTTAAAGAAGGGTAGTTTGAGTGTGCGGAGAGGGGCTGCACGGAGTGGTAAGTGGATAGGGTGCCGAGCAATGTGCATCCAACTGGTCACTGGAGGCTGGACAGTGGCAAAGCACCTGGGTTACTGGGAGAATTACAAAAGGAGGGCCGAAAGGAAGGGTGTTTATGGTCATTCAGATACTAGGACGGAACACTTGAGTGGCAATGAGATGGGGGTATTGAGAAGTCACAAATGGTGTCCCAGGGGTAGAGGTATGGGGATCAGATATTCCTGCTAGGGTGTAATGTGCCACCCTGCCCCTTTTTTTTGTGCAGCCTGGTTCCCTCTCTAGTTTCTCTCCATTGTCCTTCTATCCTGCAGATGATTAGAGCAAGCTTCCTAACGTTTTTCTTGGCCTCATATCCCCAATTATGTGCCTGACATGCCTGGCCTAAGGATACTCCCAAAGAGTATGCTACTTATATTCTGGGAAGAGCCTCACTAGTTCTGCCTATTTATGCAGCAACAAGGCAAATCTTACAACCTGCAAAGTTGGAAGCTTTGAGATGAAGTAAAGGTTTTTATTTTGTGGAAAATGCTCTTCTATGCTTCTTCTCTCATCTGAAGGCCATGGGCTCCTGTTCTTCTCTCACGTGTCCTTTCAAAGAGACAGATGACACACTCACCCAATCACTCAGCAAACATCTATGCTTTAACTCTGTCATCTTGCCGTTTTCCCTCCAAGTGCTCTCCCTTCCCCACAAATGCAGGATAATCTTTCCTCATTACTCATTCACTCGCTTATTGTAGTCCCCCGCTCCACAGGCCCAGCAAAGACCAAGAAAGACAAGCGGTACGTCAGCAAACAGATTTAACACTTCTCTCTTCTATTATGGTCATACTGCTGCCCTCTAGTAACACTACATGGCAACTGCAGCATGATGATGTGATTTTGAAGGGGGCTGTCCTATGCAAATAATGTCCTCCCATGCTTACTTTGGCCTGAGACATTCACAGGCTTCCATCATGATATGGCCTCCAACATATGGCTTTCAGCAGAATTTTAAGCTTGACAACTTGTCTTAGGCTAAAGCTTTTCCTACTCGAAGGTCGCTCATGGGAAAGCACCCTCATTTAGCAGGGTGCCAAATTGTCTGCAGTCTTCCTCTAAACAGAACATGGGCGTTCGTGGGCGTTCGGGGGCCTTGCTTGCTAGCTAACGACTGAGTGCTGGGTTGTTTAAAGACCCAGGGCCAGGCCAGGCCAGCTGCTGCAACAGGCATGATGCAGGCCCAATGAAGCACACGCCGGACTTTACCCTTTTCTGACTCTTGAAAACTTCAACATGTCTGTCTTCTGATTGCACCTAATAAAGGGAGTTTGACCAGCTCCAAACTTTGCCCATCATTTCGTGAGTGAGAGCTAACACTAGGCCAATATGCCTAGCCAGCAGCACAGGCACTATCCCCCTGATTACACAGCTCTGTTCACACCAAAATGAAAAATCCCCACCACTCAACCTATTTTACTATTTGTGGGAGGCTTATTTCTGCTCAGTTATAGCCCCTAGGCCACATTCGCCCTACGAAATGCCAAATTCAAAGACAAGAAATCAATAGATTGATAACTGAAGATAATGCTTTACCCATATTTCACCTACTAATGAAAAAGGGGGCTGCATGGGAGTCAGGAGAGAAAATATTTATAATTTTCAGGCACTGGTGCAAAAAAGAGTGTCTGAAATTGCTCCTGGTTTTTATAAAATCGAAATATTAGTTAATGGAAAAAAAAAGAAAAACATTTTTTTTTCCACCCATGGCGGGATTTGAACCCTCGGCCAGGGGAGCTTTCAGCATCAGAGGCAGATGACATTACCACTGAGCTATTGCTCCTTGCTGGTAATCAGGGATTCAGGAGCATCTATAAGCTACATACAGGCCCCCTAGTCTACATGACACACCATAGCCATGATATAGGGACTATTGGAAATAATACAAACATGGAAGCCCGTGTGGTCCAGTGGGTAAGTTCCTGCCTTCCACCCAGGCGACCAGGGTTCAAATCCCGGGTTCGGCACCAGATGACTGATGGCGGTGATGCAGAGGTAAGTCGGTAAGTAAAATGTGTGGAGGTGTGCCTGTCTGGTGATTGGTGGATGTAAGAGTGGTTGGTGTGTAAGGAGAGAAGCCTGAATGGTGGAGAACAGAGTGGTTGGAGTGTCTGGGCAGAGAGAGTGAGGTTCAGGCCCAGGCCGAGTGGGAGTAGAGTAGAGTAGAGGGGAGGAGCCACAGAGGGGGAGTGTGAATGGGCGGAGTAAAAAAGGAAAGCAGAGAGAGGGGGGGGGGCATAGTTCGGGGAGGAGCCTAGGGACAGGTGGTGGCATACAGCCTGGGGGAGGAGCCACAGAGGGGGAGTGTGAATGGGTGGAGTAAGAAAGGAAAGCAGAAAGAAGGGGGGGCATAGTTGGGGGGAGGAGCCTAGGGTGGTGGCATACAGCCTAGGAGGGACCAAGGGGAGGGGCATGTGTAGAGAGGGGTGGGGCCACAGAGGAAAGGGAGAAGTAGGCAGAGTCTGGGGCAATAGGTCAGGGGGCGGAGCATAGGGGAGTGAGCCCAACAAGGAAAGAGTACCCCTCCCCCTTCAGCAAACAGAGGGGGGGTGACCTGATAGGAGGGGCACTACGATAGTAGACCCCCAACATTTTATGACCGCTCCCTCCCCCTCCCCAAATACAGAGTGGGGGGGACAAATTTTGGGGAGCAGTGTAAAAAAGGGGTGTTGGGGTGCATTACAAAAGAGGGTGCTAGAAGGCACAGAATGATGTGGTTTGGCTTTGGGTGCGCTACCCATCATTTTTTTTTGCCCCCCCCTTTTCCGGGGAGAGGGGGTGTACCCCAAAAGTATAGGGGCAACAGAGGGAACTTAGGGGAACAGCCTTAGGGCACTTTTTTATTACCGACCACAAGGGGGGCACCAGACAGACATACTGTAGTTATGGTATTGAAAGAGGTGACAGCAAGGAGCACGTGGTAAGACACGGTGAGGGGGGACAAGGCACCCCAAGTTTTTATTACCCCCACCCCCCACCCTCGCAGGATCTGTTATGAGGTCTCTTGGGGTAGTTGTATTGAAAACAGATGCTTAAGACACTGAAGGGAAGGGGAATGTTGACAAGTGTCCCCCCCATTGTGTGGGTACTTTCTTGTGCGATACCCTCTTCTTCATTTACTCACCACAAAGGAGCAGCCACAAAATGACAATTGCTGTGATGGTAGTACTGAAAGGGGCTTTATAAGGTAGAGAACCAGAAGGAAGGCGAGCTTCAAGTGGCACTTGGAGGAATGGCCATCTGAGCACAGGTGGGCAACTAAGAAAGAAGGGGAAAAGTGGGTGAACAGGAAGCAGAGATGCCCGCTATGACAGCTGAGAGCATTCAAATTTGGTGAATAAGGCGGGTGGTTTGGGGAAGTAGATGAATGAGTCAGGGAGACGGCGCATGTGGCAATTGGTTGGATGTGGCATAGAGAATAATCATGGCATGCAAACTAGGCAGTAGTCCCTGAATTGGCAGCGTCTGCAGAGAGTTTGGGGTGCTCGACAAGTGACTTGTCCTCCTTGGATTGGGTATATAATCCACAGAGGGAAGGTCACAGCTTATAGTGAGGCAGATCGTGTATATCGAATTTAAAGAAGGGTAGTTTGAGTGTGCGGAGAGGGGCTGCACGGAGTGGTAAGTGGATAGGGTGCCGAGCAATGTGCATCCAACTGGTCACTGGAGGCTGGACAGTGGCAAAGCACCTGGGTTACTGGGAGAATTACAAAAGGAGGGCCGAAAGGAAGGGTGTTTATGGTCATTCAGATACTAGGACGGAACACTTGAGTGGCAATGAGATGGGGGTATTGAGAAGTCACAAATGGTGTCCCAGGGGTAGAGGTATGGGGATCAGATATTCCTGCTAGGGTGTAATGTGCCACCCTGCCCCTTTTTTTTGTGCAGCCTGGTTCCCTCTCTAGTTTCTCTCCATTGTCCTTCTATCCTGCAGATGATTAGAGCAAGCTTCCTAACGTTTTTCTTGGCCTCATATCCCCAATTATGTGCCTGACATGCCTGGCCTAAGGATACTCCCAAAGAGTATGCTACTTATATTCTGGGAAGAGCCTCACTAGTTCTGCCTATTTATGCAGCAACAAGGCAAATCTTACAACCTGCAAAGTTGGAAGCTTTGAGATGAAGTAAAGGTTTTTATTTTGTGGAAAATGCTCTTCTATGCTTCTTCTCTCATCTGAAGGCCATGGGCTCCTGTTCTTCTCTCACGTGTCCTTTCAAAGAGACAGATGACACACTCACCCAATCACTCAGCAAACATCTATGCTTTAACTCTGTCATCTTGCCGTTTTCCCTCCAAGTGCTCTCCCTTCCCCACAAATGCAGGATAATCTTTCCTCATTACTCATTCACTCGCTTATTGTAGTCCCCCGCTCCACAGGCCCAGCAAAGACCAAGAAAGACAAGCGGTACGTCAGCAAACAGATTTAACACTTCTCTCTTCTATTATGGTCATACTGCTGCCCTCTAGTAACACTACATGGCAACTGCAGCATGATGATGTGATTTTGAAGGGGGCTGTCCTATGCAAATAATGTCCTCCCATGCTTACTTTGGCCTGAGACATTCACAGGCTTCCATCATGATATGGCCTCCAACATATGGCTTTCAGCAGAATTTTAAGCTTGACAACTTGTCTTAGGCTAAAGCTTTTCCTACTCGAAGGTCGCTCATGGGAAAGCACCCTCATTTAGCAGGGTGCCAAATTGTCTGCAGTCTTCCTCTAAACAGAACATGGGCGTTCGTGGGCGTTCGGGGGCCTTGCTTGCTAGCTAACGACTGAGTGCTGGGTTGTTTAAAGACCCAGGGCCAGGCCAGGCCAGCTGCTGCAACAGGCATGATGCAGGCCCAATGAAGCACACGCCGGACTTTACCCTTTTCTGACTCTTGAAAACTTCAACATGTCTGTCTTCTGATTGCACCTAATAAAGGGAGTTTGACCAGCTCCAAACTTTGCCCATCATTTCGTGAGTGAGAGCTAACACTAGGCCAATATGCCTAGCCAGCAGCACAGGCACTATCCCCCTGATTACACAGCTCTGTTCACACCAAAATGAAAAATCCCCACCACTCAACCTATTTTACTATTTGTGGGAGGCTTATTTCTGCTCAGTTATAGCCCCTAGGCCACATTCGCCCTACGAAATGCCAAATTCAAAGACAAGAAATCAATAGATTGATAACTGAAGATAATGCTTTACCCATATTTCACCTACTAATGAAAAAGGGGGCTGCATGGGAGTCAGGAGAGAAAATATTTATAATTTTCAGGCACTGGTGCAAAAAAGAGTGTCTGAAATTGCTCCTGGTTTTTATAAAATCGAAATATTAGTTAATGGAAAAAAAAAGAAAAACATTTTTTTTTCCACCCATGGCGGGATTTGAACCCTCGGCCAGGGGAGCTTTCAGCATCAGAGGCAGATGACATTACCACTGAGCTATTGCTCCTTGCTGGTAATCAG
Source organism: Pleurodeles waltl (assembly GCF_031143425.1). NCBI lineage: Eukaryota > Metazoa > Chordata > Amphibia > Caudata > Salamandridae > Pleurodeles > Pleurodeles waltl. The sequence goes on along the minus strand of NC_090443.1, from coordinate 540,894,560 downwards.
GGATTCAGGAGCATCTATAAGCTACATACAGGCCCCCTAGTCTACATGACACACCATAGCCATGATATAGGGACTATTGGAAATAATACAAACATGGAAGCCCGTGTGGTCCAGTGGGTAAGTTCCTGCCTTCCACCCAGGCGACCAGGGTTCAAATCCCGGGTTCGGCACCAGATGACTGATGGCGGTGATGCAGAGGTAAGTCGGTAAGTAAAATGTGTGGAGGTGTGCCTGTCTGGTGATTGGTGGATGTAAGAGTGGTTGGTGTGTAAGGAGAGAAGCCTGAATGGTGGAGAACAGAGTGGTTGGAGTGTCTGGGCAGAGAGAGTGAGGTTCAGGCCCAGGCCGAGTGGGAGTAGAGTAGAGTAGAGGGGAGGAGCCACAGAGGGGGAGTGTGAATGGGCGGAGTAAAAAAGGAAAGCAGAGAGAGGGGGGGGGGCATAGTTCGGGGAGGAGCCTAGGGACAGGTGGTGGCATACAGCCTGGGGGAGGAGCCACAGAGGGGGAGTGTGAATGGGTGGAGTAAGAAAGGAAAGCAGAAAGAAGGGGGGGCATAGTTGGGGGGAGGAGCCTAGGGTGGTGGCATACAGCCTAGGAGGGACCAAGGGGAGGGGCATGTGTAGAGAGGGGTGGGGCCACAGAGGAAAGGGAGAAGTAGGCAGAGTCTGGGGCAATAGGTCAGGGGGCGGAGCATAGGGGAGTGAGCCCAACAAGGAAAGAGTACCCCTCCCCCTTCAGCAAACAGAGGGGGGGTGACCTGATAGGAGGGGCACTACGATAGTAGACCCCCAACATTTTATGACCGCTCCCTCCCCCTCCCCAAATACAGAGTGGGGGGGACAAATTTTGGGGAGCAGTGTAAAAAAGGGGTGTTGGGGTGCATTACAAAAGAGGGTGCTAGAAGGCACAGAATGATGTGGTTTGGCTTTGGGTGCGCTACCCATCATTTTTTTTTGCCCCCCCCTTTTCCGGGGAGAGGGGGTGTACCCCAAAAGTATAGGGGCAACAGAGGGAACTTAGGGGAACAGCCTTAGGGCACTTTTTTATTACCGACCACAAGGGGGGCACCAGACAGACATACTGTAGTTATGGTATTGAAAGAGGTGACAGCAAGGAGCACGTGGTAAGACACGGTGAGGGGGGACAAGGCACCCCAAGTTTTTATTACCCCCACCCCCCACCCTCGCAGGATCTGTTATGAGGTCTCTTGGGGTAGTTGTATTGAAAACAGATGCTTAAGACACTGAAGGGAAGGGGAATGTTGACAAGTGTCCCCCCCATTGTGTGGGTACTTTCTTGTGCGATACCCTCTTCTTCATTTACTCACCACAAAGGAGCAGCCACAAAATGACAATTGCTGTGATGGTAGTACTGAAAGGGGCTTTATAAGGTAGAGAACCAGAAGGAAGGCGAGCTTCAAGTGGCACTTGGAGGAATGGCCATCTGAGCACAGGTGGGCAACTAAGAAAGAAGGGGAAAAGTGGGTGAACAGGAAGCAGAGATGCCCGCTATGACAGCTGAGAGCATTCAAATTTGGTGAATAAGGCGGGTGGTTTGGGGAAGTAGATGAATGAGTCAGGGAGACGGCGCATGTGGCAATTGGTTGGATGTGGCATAGAGAATAATCATGGCATGCAAACTAGGCAGTAGTCCCTGAATTGGCAGCGTCTGCAGAGAGTTTGGGGTGCTCGACAAGTGACTTGTCCTCCTTGGATTGGGTATATAATCCACAGAGGGAAGGTCACAGCTTATAGTGAGGCAGATCGTGTATATCGAATTTAAAGAAGGGTAGTTTGAGTGTGCGGAGAGGGGCTGCACGGAGTGGTAAGTGGATAGGGTGCCGAGCAATGTGCATCCAACTGGTCACTGGAGGCTGGACAGTGGCAAAGCACCTGGGTTACTGGGAGAATTACAAAAGGAGGGCCGAAAGGAAGGGTGTTTATGGTCATTCAGATACTAGGACGGAACACTTGAGTGGCAATGAGATGGGGGTATTGAGAAGTCACAAATGGTGTCCCAGGGGTAGAGGTATGGGGATCAGATATTCCTGCTAGGGTGTAATGTGCCACCCTGCCCCTTTTTTTTGTGCAGCCTGGTTCCCTCTCTAGTTTCTCTCCATTGTCCTTCTATCCTGCAGATGATTAGAGCAAGCTTCCTAACGTTTTTCTTGGCCTCATATCCCCAATTATGTGCCTGACATGCCTGGCCTAAGGATACTCCCAAAGAGTATGCTACTTATATTCTGGGAAGAGCCTCACTAGTTCTGCCTATTTATGCAGCAACAAGGCAAATCTTACAACCTGCAAAGTTGGAAGCTTTGAGATGAAGTAAAGGTTTTTATTTTGTGGAAAATGCTCTTCTATGCTTCTTCTCTCATCTGAAGGCCATGGGCTCCTGTTCTTCTCTCACGTGTCCTTTCAAAGAGACAGATGACACACTCACCCAATCACTCAGCAAACATCTATGCTTTAACTCTGTCATCTTGCCGTTTTCCCTCCAAGTGCTCTCCCTTCCCCACAAATGCAGGATAATCTTTCCTCATTACTCATTCACTCGCTTATTGTAGTCCCCCGCTCCACAGGCCCAGCAAAGACCAAGAAAGACAAGCGGTACGTCAGCAAACAGATTTAACACTTCTCTCTTCTATTATGGTCATACTGCTGCCCTCTAGTAACACTACATGGCAACTGCAGCATGATGATGTGATTTTGAAGGGGGCTGTCCTATGCAAATAATGTCCTCCCATGCTTACTTTGGCCTGAGACATTCACAGGCTTCCATCATGATATGGCCTCCAACATATGGCTTTCAGCAGAATTTTAAGCTTGACAACTTGTCTTAGGCTAAAGCTTTTCCTACTCGAAGGTCGCTCATGGGAAAGCACCCTCATTTAGCAGGGTGCCAAATTGTCTGCAGTCTTCCTCTAAACAGAACATGGGCGTTCGTGGGCGTTCGGGGGCCTTGCTTGCTAGCTAACGACTGAGTGCTGGGTTGTTTAAAGACCCAGGGCCAGGCCAGGCCAGCTGCTGCAACAGGCATGATGCAGGCCCAATGAAGCACACGCCGGACTTTACCCTTTTCTGACTCTTGAAAACTTCAACATGTCTGTCTTCTGATTGCACCTAATAAAGGGAGTTTGACCAGCTCCAAACTTTGCCCATCATTTCGTGAGTGAGAGCTAACACTAGGCCAATATGCCTAGCCAGCAGCACAGGCACTATCCCCCTGATTACACAGCTCTGTTCACACCAAAATGAAAAATCCCCACCACTCAACCTATTTTACTATTTGTGGGAGGCTTATTTCTGCTCAGTTATAGCCCCTAGGCCACATTCGCCCTACGAAATGCCAAATTCAAAGACAAGAAATCAATAGATTGATAACTGAAGATAATGCTTTACCCATATTTCACCTACTAATGAAAAAGGGGGCTGCATGGGAGTCAGGAGAGAAAATATTTATAATTTTCAGGCACTGGTGCAAAAAAGAGTGTCTGAAATTGCTCCTGGTTTTTATAAAATCGAAATATTAGTTAATGGAAAAAAAAAGAAAAACATTTTTTTTTCCACCCATGGCGGGATTTGAACCCTCGGCCAGGGGAGCTTTCAGCATCAGAGGCAGATGACATTACCACTGAGCTATTGCTCCTTGCTGGTAATCAGGGATTCAGGAGCATCTATAAGCTACATACAGGCCCCCTAGTCTACATGACACACCATAGCCATGATATAGGGACTATTGGAAATAATACAAACATGGAAGCCCGTGTGGTCCAGTGGGTAAGTTCCTGCCTTCCACCCAGGCGACCAGGGTTCAAATCCCGGGTTCGGCACCAGATGACTGATGGCGGTGATGCAGAGGTAAGTCGGTAAGTAAAATGTGTGGAGGTGTGCCTGTCTGGTGATTGGTGGATGTAAGAGTGGTTGGTGTGTAAGGAGAGAAGCCTGAATGGTGGAGAACAGAGTGGTTGGAGTGTCTGGGCAGAGAGAGTGAGGTTCAGGCCCAGGCCGAGTGGGAGTAGAGTAGAGTAGAGGGGAGGAGCCACAGAGGGGGAGTGTGAATGGGTGGAGTAAAAAAGGAAAGCAGAGAGAGGGGGGGGGCATAGTTCGGGGAGGAGCCTAGGGACAGGTGGTGGCATACAGCCTGGGGGAGGAGCCACAGAGGGGGAGTGTGAATGGGTGGAGTAAGAAAGGAAAGCAGAAAGAAGGGGGGGCATAGTTGGGGGGAGGAGCCTAGGGTGGTGGCATACAGCCTAGGAGGGACCAAGGGGAGGGGCATGTGTAGAGAGGGGTGGGGCCACAGAGGAAAGGGAGAAGTAGGCAGAGTCTGGGGCAATAGGTCAGGGGGCGGAGCATAGGGGAGTGAGCCCAACAAGGAAAGAGTACCCCTCCCCCTTCAGCAAACAGAGGGGGGGTGACCTGATAGGAGGGGCACTACGATAGTAGACCCCCAACATTTTATGACCGCTCCCTCCCCCTCCCCAAATACAGAGTGGGGGGGACAAATTTTGGGGAGCAGTGTAAAAAAGGGGTGTTGGGGTGCATTACAAAAGAGGGTGCTAGAAGGCACAGAATGATGTGGTTTGGCTTTGGGTGCGCTACCCATCATTTTTTTTTGCCCCCCCCCTTTTCCGGGGAGAGGGGGTGTACCCCAAAAGTATAGGGGCAACAGAGGGAACTTAGGGGAACAGCCTTAGGGCACTTTTTTATTACCGACCACAAGGGGGGCACCAGACAGACATACTGTAGTTATGGTATTGAAAGAGGTGACAGCAAGGAGCACGTGGTAAGACACGGTGAGGGGGGACAAGGCACCCCAAGTTTTTATTACCCCCACCCTCGCAGGATCTGTTATGAGGTCTCTTGGGGTAGTTGTATTGAAAACAGATGCTTAAGACACTGAAGGGAAGGGGAATGTTGACAAGTGTCCCCCCCATTGTGTGGGTACTTTCTTGTGCGATACCCTCTTCTTCATTTACTCACCACAAAGGAGCAGCCACAAAATGACAATTGCTGTGATGGTAGTACTGAAAGGGGCTTTATAAGGTAGAGAACCAGAAGGAAGGCGAGCTTCAAGTGGCACTTGGAGGAATGGCCATCTGAGCACAGGTGGGCAACTAAGAAAGAAGGGGAAAAGTGGGTGAACAGGAAGCAGATATGCCCGCTATGACAGCTGAGAGCATTCAAATTTGGTGAATAAGGCGGGTGGTTTGGGGAAGTAGATGAATGAGTCAGGGAGACGGCGCATGTGGCAATTGGTTGGATGTGGCATAGAGAATAATCATGGCATGCAAACTAGGCAGTAGTCCCTGAATTGGCAGCGTCTGCAGAGAGTTTGGGGTGCTCGACAAGTGACTTGTCCTCCTTGGATTGGGTATATAATCCACAGAGGGAAGGTCACAGCTTATAGTGAGGCAGATCGTGTATATCGAATTTAAAGAAGGGTAGTTTGAGTGTGCGGAGAGGGGCTGCACGGAGTGGTAAGTGGATAGGGTGCCGAGCAATGTGCATCCAACTGGTCACTGGAGGCTGGACAGTGGCAAAGCACCTGGGTTACTGGGAGAATTACAAAAGGAGGGCCGAAAGGAAGGGTGTTTATGGTCATTCAGATACTAGGACGGAACACTTGAGTGGCAATGAGATGGGGGTATTGAGAAGTCACAAATGGTGTCCCAGGGGTAGAGGTATGGGGATCAGATATTCCTGCTAGGGTGTAATGTGCCACCCTGCCCCTTTTTTTTGTGCAGCCTGGTTCCCTCTCTAGTTTCTCTCCATTGTCCTTCTATCCTGCAGATGATTAGAGCAAGCTTCCTAACGTTTTTCTTGGCCTCATATCCCCAATTATGTGCCTGACATGCCTGGCCTAAGGATACTCCCAAAGAGTATGCTACTTATATTCTGGGAAGAGCCTCACTAGTTCTGCCTATTTATGCAGCAACAAGGCAAATCTTACAACCTGCAAAGTTGGAAGCTTTGAGATGAAGTAAAGGTTTTTATTTTGTGGAAAATGCTCTTCTATGCTTCTTCTCTCATCTGAAGGCCATGGGCTCCTGTTCTTCTCTCACGTGTCCTTTCAAAGAGACAGATGACACACTCACCCAATCACTCAGCAAACATCTATGCTTTAACTCTGTCATCTTGCCGTTTTCCCTCCAAGTGCTCTCCCTTCCCCACAAATGCAGGATAATCTTTCCTCATTACTCATTCACTCGCTTATTGTAGTCCCCCGCTCCACAGGCCCAGCAAAGACCAAGAAAGACAAGCGGTACGTCAGCAAACAGATTTAACACTTCTCTCTTCTATTATGGTCATACTGCTGCCCTCTAGTAACACTACATGGCAACTGCAGCATGATGATGTGATTTTGAAGGGGGCTGTCCTATGCAAATAATGTCCTCCCATGCTTACTTTGGCCTGAGACATTCACAGGCTTCCATCATGATATGGCCTCCAACATATGGCTTTCAGCAGAATTTTAAGCTTGACAACTTGTCTTAGGCTAAAGCTTTTCCTACTCGAAGGTCGCTCATGGGAAAGCACCCTCATTTAGCAGGGTGCCAAATTGTCTGCAGTCTTCCTCTAAACAGAACATGGGCGTTCGTGGGCGTTCGGGGGCCTTGCTTGCTAGCTAACGACTGAGTGCTGGGTTGTTTAAAGACCCAGGGCCAGGCCAGGCCAGCTGCTGCAACAGGCATGATGCAGGCCCAATGAAGCACACGCCGGACTTTACCCTTTTCTGACTCTTGAAAACTTCAACATGTCTGTCTTCTGATTGCACCTAATAAAGGGAGTTTGACCAGCTCCAAACTTTGCCCATCATTTCGTGAGTGAGAGCTAACACTAGGCCAATATGCCTAGCCAGCAGCACAGGCACTATCCCCCTGATTACACAGCTCTGTTCACCCCAAAATGAAAAATCCCCACCACTCAACCTATTTTACTATTTGTGGGAGGCTTATTTCTGCTCAGTTATAGCCCCTAAGCCACATTCGCCCTACGAAATGCCAAATTCAAAGACAAGAAATCAATAGATTGATAACTGAAGATAATGCTTTACCCATATTTCACCTACTAATGAAAAAGGGGGCTGCATGGGAGTCAGGAGAGAAAATATTTATAATTTTCAGGCACTGGTGCAAAAAAGAGTGTCTGAAATTGCTCCTGGTTTTTATAAAATCGAAATATTAGTTAATGGAAAAAAAAAGAAAAACATTTTTTTTTCCACCCATGGCGGGATTTGAACCCTCGGCCAGGGGAGCTTTCAGCATCAGAGGCAGATGACATTACCACTGAGCTATTGCTCCTTGCTGGTAATCAGGGATTCAGGAGCATCTATAAGCTACATACAGGCCCCCTAGTCTACATGACACACCATAGCCATGATATAGGGACTATTGGAAATAATACAAACATGGAAGCCCGTGTGGTCCAGTGGGTAAGTTCCTGCCTTCCACCCAGGCGACCAGGGTTCAAATCCCGGGTTCGGCACCAGATGACTGATGGCGGTGATGCAGAGGTAAGTCGGTAAGTAAAATGTGTGGAGGTGTGCCTGTCTGGTGATTGGTGGATGTAAGAGTGGTTGGTGTGTAAGGAGAGAAGCCTGAATGGTGGAGAACAGAGTGGTTGGAGTGTCTGGGCAGAGAGAGTGAGGTTCAGGCCCAGGCCGAGTGGGAGTAGAGTAGAGTAGAGGGGAGGAGCCACAGAGGGGGAGTGTGAATGGGTGGAGTAAAAAAGGAAAGCAGAGAGAGGGGGGGGGCATAGTTCGGGGAGGAGCCTAGGGACAGGTGGTGGCATACAGCCTGGGGGAGGAGCCACAGAGGGGGAGTGTGAATGGGTGGAGTAAGAAAGGAAAGCAGAAAGAAGGGGGGGCATAGTTGGGGGGAGGAGCCTAGGGTGGTGGCATACAGCCTAGGAGGGACCAAGGGGAGGGGCATGTGTAGAGAGGGGTGGGGCCACAGAGGAAAGGGAGAAGTAGGCAGAGTCTGGGGCAATAGGTCAGGGGGCGGAGCATAGGGGAGTGAGCCCAACAAGGAAAGAGTACCCCTCCCCCTTCAGCAAACAGAGGGGGGGTGACCTGATAGGAGGGGCACTACGATAGTAGACCCCCAACATTTTATGACCGCTCCCTCCCCCTCCCCAAATACAGAGTGGGGGGGACAAATTTTGGGGAGCAGTGTAAAAAAGGGGTGTTGGGGTGCATTACAAAAGAGGGTGCTAGAAGGCACAGAATGATGTGGTTTGGCTTTGGGTGCGCTACCCATCATTTTTTTTTGCCCCCCCCCTTTTCCGGGGAGAGGGGGTGTACCCCAAAAGTATAGGGGCAACAGAGGGAACTTAGGGGAACAGCCTTAGGGCACTTTTTTATTACCGACCACAAGGGGGGCACCAGACAGACATACTGTAGTTATGGTATTGAAAGAGGTGACAGCAAGGAGCACGTGGTAAGACACGGTGAGGGGGGACAAGGCACCCCAAGTTTTTATTACCCCCACCCTCGCAGGATCTGTTATGAGGTCTCTTGGGGTAGTTGTATTGAAAACAGATGCTTAAGACACTGAAGGGAAGGGGAATGTTGACAAGTGTCCCCCCCATTGTGTGGGTACTTTCTTGTGCGATACCCTCTTCTTCATTTACTCACCACAAAGGAGCAGCCACAAAATGACAATTGCTGTGATGGTAGTACTGAAAGGGGCTTTATAAGGTAGAGAACCAGAAGGAAGGCGAGCTTCAAGTGGCACTTGGAGGAATGGCCATCTGAGCACAGGTGGGCAACTAAGAAAGAAGGGGAAAAGTGGGTGAACAGGAAGCAGATATGCCCGCTATGACAGCTGAGAGCATTCAAATTTGGTGAATAAGGCGGGTGGTTTGGGGAAGTAGATGAATGAGTCAGGGAGACGGCGCATGTGGCAATTGGTTGGATGTGGCATAGAGAATAATCATGGCATGCAAACTAGGCAGTAGTCCCTGAATTGGCAGCGTCTGCAGAGAGTTTGGGGTGCTCGACAAGTGACTTGTCCTCCTTGGATTGGGTATATAATCCACAGAGGGAAGGTCACAGCTTATAGTGAGGCAGATCGTGTATATCGAATTTAAAGAAGGGTAGTTTGAGTGTGCGGAGAGGGGCTGCACGGAGTGGTAAGTGGATAGGGTGCCGAGCAATGTGCATCCAACTGGTCACTGGAGGCTGGACAGTGGCAAAGCACCTGGGTTACTGGGAGAATTACAAAAGGAGGGCCGAAAGGAAGGGTGTTTATGGTCATTCAGATACTAGGACGGAACACTTGAGTGGCAATGAGATGGGGGTATTGAGAAGTCACAAATGGTGTCCCAGGGGTAGAGGTATGGGGATCAGATATTCCTGCTAGGGTGTAATGTGCCACCCTGCCCCTTTTTTTTGTGCAGCCTGGTTCCCTCTCTAGTTTCTCTCCATTGTCCTTCTATCCTGCAGATGATTAGAGCAAGCTTCCTAACGTTTTTCTTGGCCTCATATCCCCAATTATGTGCCTGACATGCCTGGCCTAAGGATACTCCCAAAGAGTATGCTACTTATATTCTGGGAAGAGCCTCACTAGTTCTGCCTATTTATGCAGCAACAAGGCAAATCTTACAACCTGCAAAGTTGGAAGCTTTGAGATGAAGTAAAGGTTTTTATTTTGTGGAAAATGCTCTTCTATGCTTCTTCTCTCATCTGAAGGCCATGGGCTCCTGTTCTTCTCTCACGTGTCCTTTCAAAGAGACAGATGACACACTCACCCAATCACTCAGCAAACATCTATGCTTTAACTCTGTCATCTTGCCGTTTTCCCTCCAAGTGCTCTCCCTTCCCCACAAATGCAGGATAATCTTTCCTCATTACTCATTCACTCGCTTATTGTAGTCCCCCGCTCCACAGGCCCAGCAAAGACCAAGAAAGACAAGCGGTACGTCAGCAAACAGATTTAACACTTCTCTCTTCTATTATGGTCATACTGCTGCCCTCTAGTAACACTACATGGCAACTGCAGCATGATGATGTGATTTTGAAGGGGGCTGTCCTATGCAAATAATGTCCTCCCATGCTTACTTTGGCCTGAGACATTCACAGGCTTCCATCATGATATGGCCTCCAACATATGGCTTTCAGCAGAATTTTAAGCTTGACAACTTGTCTTAGGCTAAAGCTTTTCCTACTCGAAGGTCGCTCATGGGAAAGCACCCTCATTTAGCAGGGTGCCAAATTGTCTGCAGTCTTCCTCTAAACAGAACATGGGCGTTCGTGGGCGTTCGGGGGCCTTGCTTGCTAGCTAACGACTGAGTGCTGGGTTGTTTAAAGACCCAGGGCCAGGCCAGGCCAGCTGCTGCAACAGGCATGATGCAGGCCCAATGAAGCACACGCCGGACTTTACCCTTTTCTGACTCTTGAAAACTTCAACATGTCTGTCTTCTGATTGCACCTAATAAAGGGAGTTTGACCAGCTCCAAACTTTGCCCATCATTTCGTGAGTGAGAGCTAACACTAGGCCAATATGCCTAGCCAGCAGCACAGGCACTATCCCCCTGATTACACAGCTCTGTTCACACCAAAATGAAAAATCCCCACCACTCAACCTATTTTACTATTTGTGGGAGGCTTATTTCTGCTCAGTTATAGCCCCTAGGCCACATTCGCCCTACGAAATGCCAAATTCAAAGACAAGAAATCAATAGATTGATAACTGAAGATAATGCTTTACCCATATTTCACCTACTAATGAAAAAGGGGGCTGCATGGGAGTCAGGAGAGAAAATATTTATAATTTTCAGGCACTGGTGCAAAAAAGAGTGTCTGAAATTGCTCCTGGTTTTTATAAAATCGAAATATTAGTTAATGGAAAAAAAAAGAAAAACATTTTTTTTTCCACCCATGGCGGGATTTGAACCCTCGGCCAGGGGAGCTTTCAGCATCAGAGGCAGATGACATTACCACTGAGCTATTGCTCCTTGCTGGTAATCAGGGATTCAGGAGCATCTATAAGCTACATACAGGCCCCCTAGTCTACATGACACACCATAGCCATGATATAGGGACTATTGGAAATAATACAAACATGGAAGCCCGTGTGGTCCAGTGGGTAAGTTCCTGCCTTCCACCCAGGCGACCAGGGTTCAAATCCCGGGTTCGGCACCAGATGACTGATGGCGGTGATGCAGAGGTAAGTCGGTAAGTAAAATGTGTGGAGGTGTGCCTGTCTGGTGATTGGTGGATGTAAGAGTGGTTGGTGTGTAAGGAGAGAAGCCTGAATGGTGGAGAACAGAGTGGTTGGAGTGTCTGGGCAGAGAGAGTGAGGTTCAGGCCCAGGCCGAGTGGGAGTAGAGTAGAGTAGAGGGGAGGAGCCACAGAGGGGGAGTGTGAATGGGTGGAGTAAAAAAGGAAAGCAGAGAGAGGGGGGGGGGCATAGTTCGGGGAGGAGCCTAGGGACAGGTGGTGGCATACAGCCTGGGGGAGGAGCCACAGAGGGGGAGTGTGAATGGGTGGAGTAAGAAAGGAAAGCAGAAAGAAGGGGGGGCATAGTTGGGGGGAGGAGCCTAGGGTGGTGGCATACAGCCTAGGAGGGACCAAGGGGAGGGGCATGTGTAGAGAGGGGTGGGGCCACAGAGGAAAGGGAGAAGTAGGCAGAGTCTGGGGCAATAGGTCAGGGGGCGGAGCATAGGGGAGTGAGCCCAACAAGGAAAGAGTACCCCTCCCCCTTCAGCAAACAGAGGGGGGGTGACCTGATAGGAGGGGCACTACGATAGTAGACCCCCAACATTTTATGACCGCTCCCTCCCCCTCCCCAAATACAGAGTGGGGGGGACAAATTTTGGGGAGCAGTGTAAAAAAGGGGTGTTGGGGTGCATTACAAAAGAGGGTGCTAGAAGGCACAGAATGATGTGGTTTGGCTTTGGGTGCGCTACCCATCATTTTTTTTTGCCCCCCCCCTTTTCCGGGGAGAGGGGGTGTACCCCAAAAGTATAGGGGCAACAGAGGGAACTTAGGGGAACAGCCTTAGGGCACTTTTTTATTACCGACCACAAGGGGGGCACCAGACAGACATACTGTAGTTATGGTATTGAAAGAGGTGACAGCAAGGAGCACGTGGTAAGACACGGTGAGGGGGGACAAGGCACCCCAAGTTTTTATTACCCCCACCCCCCACCCTCGCAGGATCTGTTATGAGGTCTCTTGGGGTAGTTGTATTGAAAACAGATGCTTAAGACACTGAAGGGAAGGGGAATGTTGACAAGTGTCCCCCCCATTGTGTGGGTACTTTCTTGTGCGATACCCTCTTCTTCATTTACTCACCACAAAGGAGCAGCCACAAAATGACAATTGCTGTGATGGTAGTACTGAAAGGGGCTTTATAAGGTAGAGAACCAGAAGGAAGGCGAGCTTCAAGTGGCACTTGGAGGAATGGCCATCTGAGCACAGGTGGGCAACTAAGAAAGAAGGGGAAAAGTGGGTGAACAGGAAGCAGAGATGCCCGCTATGACAGCTGAGAGCATTCAAATTTGGTGAATAAGGCGGGTGGTTTGGGGAAGTAGATGAATGAGTCAGGGAGACGGCGCATGTGGCAATTGGTTGGATGTGGCATAGAGAATAATCATGGCATGCAAACTAGGCAGTAGTCCCTGAATTGGCAGCGTCTGCAGAGAGTTTGGGGTGCTCGACAAGTGACTTGTCCTCCTTGGATTGGGTATATAATCCACAGAGGGAAGGTCACAGCTTATAGTGAGGCAGATCGTGTATATCGAATTTAAAGAAGGGTAGTTTGAGTGTGCGGAGAGGGGCTGCACGGAGTGGTAAGTGGATAGGGTGCCGAGCAATGTGCATCCAACTGGTCACTGGAGGCTGGACAGTGGCAAAGCACCTGGGTTACTGGGAGAATTACAAAAGGAGGGCCGAAAGGAAGGGTGTTTATGGTCATTCAGATACTAGGACGGAACACTTGAGTGGCAATGAGATGGGGGTATTGAGAAGTCACAAATGGTGTCCCAGGGGTAGAGGTATGGGGATCAGATATTCCTGCTAGGGTGTAATGTGCCACCCTGCCCCTTTTTTTTGTGCAGCCTGGTTCCCTCTCTAGTTTCTCTCCATTGTCCTTCTATCCTGCAGATGATTAGAGCAAGCTTCCTAACGTTTTTCTTGGCCTCATATCCCCAATTATGTGCCTGACATGCCTGGCCTAAGGATACTCCCAAAGAGTATGCTACTTATATTCTGGGAAGAGCCTCACTAGTTCTGCCTATTTATGCAGCAACAAGGCAAATCTTACAACCTGCAAAGTTGGAAGCTTTGAGATGAAGTAAAGGTTTTTATTTTGTGGAAAATGCTCTTCTATGCTTCTTCTCTCATCTGAAGGCCATGGGCTCCTGTTCTTCTCTCACGTGTCCTTTCAAAGAGACAGATGACACACTCACCCAATCACTCAGCAAACATCTATGCTTTAACTCTGTCATCTTGCCGTTTTCCCTCCAAGTGCTCTCCCTTCCCCACAAATGCAGGATAATCTTTCCTCATTACTCATTCACTCGCTTATTGTAGTCCCCCGCTCCACAGGCCCAGCAAAGACCAAGAAAGACAAGCGGTACGTCAGCAAACAGATTTAACACTTCTCTCTTCTATTATGGTCATACTGCTGCCCTCTAGTAACACTACATGGCAACTGCAGCATGATGATGTGATTTTGAAGGGGGCTGTCCTATGCAAATAATGTCCTCCCATGCTTACTTTGGCCTGAGACATTCACAGGCTTCCATCATGATATGGCCTCCAACATATGGCTTTCAGCAGAATTTTAAGCTTGACAACTTGTCTTAGGCTAAAGCTTTTCCTACTCGAAGGTCGCTCATGGGAAAGCACCCTCATTTAGCAGGGTGCCAAATTGTCTGCAGTCTTCCTCTAAACAGAACATGGGCGTTCGTGGGCGTTCGGGGGCCTTGCTTGCTAGCTAACGACTGAGTGCTGGGTTGTTTAAAGACCCAGGGCCAGGCCAGGCCAGCTGCTGCAACAGGCATGATGCAGGCCCAATGAAGCACACGCCGGACTTTACCCTTTTCTGACTCTTGAAAACTTCAACATGTCTGTCTTCTGATTGCACCTAATAAAGGGAGTTTGACCAGCTCCAAACTTTGCCCATCATTTCGTGAGTGAGAGCTAACACTAGGCCAATATGCCTAGCCAGCAGCACAGGCACTATCCCCCTGATTACACAGCTCTGTTCACCCCAAAATGAAAAATCCCCACCACTCAACCTATTTTACTATTTGTGGGAGGCTTATTTCTGCTCAGTTATAGCCCCTAAGCCACATTCGCCCTACGAAATGCCAAATTCAAAGACAAGAAATCAATAGATTGATAACTGAAGATAATGCTTTACCCATATTTCACCTACTAATGAAAAAGGGGGCTGCATGGGAGTCAGGAGAGAAAATATTTATAATTTTCAGGCACTGGTGCAAAAAAGAGTGTCTGAAATTGCTCCTGGTTTTTATAAAATCGAAATATTAGTTAATGGAAAAAAAAAGAAAAACATTTTTTTTTCCACCCATGGCGGGATTTGAACCCTCGGCCAGGGGAGCTTTCAGCATCAGAGGCAGATGACATTACCACTGAGCTATTGCTCCTTGCTGGTAATCAGGGATTCAGGAGCATCTATAAGCTACATACAGGCCCCCTAGTCTACATGACACACCATAGCCATGATATAGGGACTATTGGAAATAATACAAACATGGAAGCCCGTGTGGTCCAGTGGGTAAGTTCCTGCCTTCCACCCAGGCGACCAGGGTTCAAATCCCGGGTTCGGCACCAGATGACTGATGGCGGTGATGCAGAGGTAAGTCGGTAAGTAAAATGTGTGGAGGTGTGCCTGTCTGGTGATTGGTGGATGTAAGAGTGGTTGGTGTGTAAGGAGAGAAGCCTGAATGGTGGAGAACAGAGTGGTTGGAGTGTCTGGGCAGAGAGAGTGAGGTTCAGGCCCAGGCCGAGTGGGAGTAGAGTAGAGTAGAGGGGAGGAGCCACAGAGGGGGAGTGTGAATGGGTGGAGTAAAAAAGGAAAGCAGAGAGAGGGGGGGGGCATAGTTCGGGGAGGAGCCTAGGGACAGGTGGTGGCATACAGCCTGGGGGAGGAGCCACAGAGGGGGAGTGTGAATGGGTGGAGTAAGAAAGGAAAGCAGAAAGAAGGGGGGGCATAGTTGGGGGGAGGAGCCTAGGGTGGTGGCATACAGCCTAGGAGGGACCAAGGGGAGGGGCATGTGTAGAGAGGGGTGGGGCCACAGAGGAAAGGGAGAAGTAGGCAGAGTCTGGGGCAATAGGTCAGGGGGCGGAGCATAGGGGAGTGAGCCCAACAAGGAAAGAGTACCCCTCCCCCTTCAGCAAACAGAGGGGGGGTGACCTGATAGGAGGGGCACTACGATAGTAGACCCCCAACATTTTATGACCGCTCCCTCCCCCTCCCCAAATACAGAGTGGGGGGGACAAATTTTGGGGAGCAGTGTAAAAAAGGGGTGTTGGGGTGCATTACAAAAGAGGGTGCTAGAAGGCACAGAATGATGTGGTTTGGCTTTGGGTGCGCTACCCATCATTTTTTTTTGCCCCCCCCCTTTTCCGGGGAGAGGGGGTGTACCCCAAAAGTATAGGGGCAACAGAGGGAACTTAGGGGAACAGCCTTAGGGCACTTTTTTATTACCGACCACAAGGGGGGCACCAGACAGACATACTGTAGTTATGGTATTGAAAGAGGTGACAGCAAGGAGCACGTGGTAAGACACGGTGAGGGGGGACAAGGCACCCCAAGTTTTTATTACCCCCACCCCCCACCCTCGCAGGATCTGTTATGAGGTCTCTTGGGGTAGTTGTATTGAAAACAGATGCTTAAGACACTGAAGGGAAGGGGAATGTTGACAAGTGTCCCCCCCATTGTGTGGGTACTTTCTTGTGCGATACCCTCTTCTTCATTTACTCACCACAAAGGAGCAGCCACAAAATGACAATTGCTGTGATGGTAGTACTGAAAGGGGCTTTATAAGGTAGAGAACCAGAAGGAAGGCGAGCTTCAAGTGGCACTTGGAGGAATGGCCATCTGAGCACAGGTGGGCAACTAAGAAAGAAGGGGAAAAGTGGGTGAACAGGAAGCAGAGATGCCCGCTATGACAGCTGAGAGCATTCAAATTTGGTGAATAAGGCGGGTGGTTTGGGGAAGTAGATGAATGAGTCAGGGAGACGGCGCATGTGGCAATTGGTTGGATGTGGCATAGAGAATAATCATGGCATGCAAACTAGGCAGTAGTCCCTGAATTGGCAGCGTCTGCAGAGAGTTTGGGGTGCTCGACAAGTGACTTGTCCTCCTTGGATTGGGTATATAATCCACAGAGGGAAGGTCACAGCTTATAGTGAGGCAGATCGTGTATATCGAATTTAAAGAAGGGTAGTTTGAGTGTGCGGAGAGGGGCTGCACGGAGTGGTAAGTGGATAGGGTGCCGAGCAATGTGCATCCAACTGGTCACTGGAGGCTGGACAGTGGCAAAGCACCTGGGTTACTGGGAGAATTACAAAAGGAGGGCCGAAAGGAAGGGTGTTTATGGTCATTCAGATACTAGGACGGAACACTTGAGTGGCAATGAGATGGGGGTATTGAGAAGTCACAAATGGTGTCCCAGGGGTAGAGGTATGGGGATCAGATATTCCTGCTAGGGTGTAATGTGCCACCCTGCCCCTTTTTTTTGTGCAGCCTGGTTCCCTCTCTAGTTTCTCTCCATTGTCCTTCTATCCTGCAGATGATTAGAGCAAGCTTCCTAACGTTTTTCTTGGCCTCATATCCCCAATTATGTGCCTGACATGCCTGGCCTAAGGATACTCCCAAAGAGTATGCTACTTATATTCTGGGAAGAGCCTCACTAGTTCTGCCTATTTATGCAGCAACAAGGCAAATCTTACAACCTGCAAAGTTGGAAGCTTTGAGATGAAGTAAAGGTTTTTATTTTGTGGAAAATGCTCTTCTATGCTTCTTCTCTCATCTGAAGGCCATGGGCTCCTGTTCTTCTCTCACGTGTCCTTTCAAAGAGACAGATGACACACTCACCCAATCACTCAGCAAACATCTATGCTTTAACTCTGTCATCTTGCCGTTTTCCCTCCAAGTGCTCTCCCTTCCCCACAAATGCAGGATAATCTTTCCTCATTACTCATTCACTCGCTTATTGTAGTCCCCCGCTCCACAGGCCCAGCAAAGACCAAGAAAGACAAGCGGTACGTCAGCAAACAGATTTAACACTTCTCTCTTCTATTATGGTCATACTGCTGCCCTCTAGTAACACTACATGGCAACTGCAGCATGATGATGTGATTTTGAAGGGGGCTGTCCTATGCAAATAATGTCCTCCCATGCTTACTTTGGCCTGAGACATTCACAGGCTTCCATCATGATATGGCCTCCAACATATGGCTTTCAGCAGAATTTTAAGCTTGACAACTTGTCTTAGGCTAAAGCTTTTCCTACTCGAAGGTCGCTCATGGGAAAGCACCCTCATTTAGCAGGGTGCCAAATTGTCTGCAGTCTTCCTCTAAACAGAACATGGGCGTTCGTGGGCGTTCGGGGGCCTTGCTTGCTAGCTAACGACTGAGTGCTGGGTTGTTTAAAGACCCAGGGCCAGGCCAGGCCAGCTGCTGCAACAGGCATGATGCAGGCCCAATGAAGCACACGCCGGACTTTACCCTTTTCTGACTCTTGAAAACTTCAACATGTCTGTCTTCTGATTGCACCTAATAAAGGGAGTTTGACCAGCTCCAAACTTTGCCCATCATTTCGTGAGTGAGAGCTAACACTAGGCCAATATGCCTAGCCAGCAGCACAGGCACTATCCCCCTGATTACACAGCTCTGTTCACACCAAAATGAAAAATCCCCACCACTCAACCTATTTTACTATTTGTGGGAGGCTTATTTCTGCTCAGTTATAGCCCCTAGGCCACATTCGCCCTACGAAATGCCAAATTCAAAGACAAGAAATCAATAGATTGATAACTGAAGATAATGCTTTACCCATATTTCACCTACTAATGAAAAAGGGGGCTGCATGGGAGTCAGGAGAGAAAATATTTATAATTTTCAGGCACTGGTGCAAAAAAGAGTGTCTGAAATTGCTCCTGGTTTTTATAAAATCGAAATATTAGTTAATGGAAAAAAAAAGAAAAACATTTTTTTTTCCACCCATGGCGGGATTTGAACCCTCGGCCAGGGGAGCTTTCAGCATCAGAGGCAGATGACATTACCACTGAGCTATTGCTCCTTGCTGGTAATCAGGGATTCAGGAGCATCTATAAGCTACATACAGGCCCCCTAGTCTACATGACACACCATAGCCATGATATAGGGACTATTGGAAATAATACAAACATGGAAGCCCGTGTGGTCCAGTGGGTAAGTTCCTGCCTTCCACCCAGGCGACCAGGGTTCAAATCCCGGGTTCGGCACCAGATGACTGATGGCGGTGATGCAGAGGTAAGTCGGTAAGTAAAATGTGTGGAGGTGTGCCTGTCTGGTGATTGGTGGATGTAAGAGTGGTTGGTGTGTAAGGAGAGAAGCCTGAATGGTGGAGAACAGAGTGGTTGGAGTGTCTGGGCAGAGAGAGTGAGGTTCAGGCCCAGGCCGAGTGGGAGTAGAGTAGAGTAGAGGGGAGGAGCCACAGAGGGGGAGTGTGAATGGGTGGAGTAAAAAAGGAAAGCAGAGAGAGGGGGGGGGGGCATAGTTCGGGGAGGAGCCTAGGGACAGATGGTGGCATACAGCCTGGGGGAGGAGCCACAGAGGGGGAGTGTGAATGGGTGGAGTAAGAAAGGAAAGCAGAAAGAAGGGGGGGCATAGTTGGGGGGAGGAGCCTAGGGTGGTGGCATACAGCCTAGGAGGGACCAAGGGGAGGGGCATGTGTAGAGAGGGGTGGGGCCACAGAGGAAAGGGAGAAGTAGGCAGAGTCTGGGGCAATAGGTCAGGGGGCGGAGCATAGGGGAGTGAGCCCAACAAGGAAAGAGTACCCCTCCCCCTTCAGCAAACAGAGGGGGGGTGACCTGATAGGAGGGGCACTACGATAGTAGACCCCCAACATTTTATGACCGCTCCCTCCCCCTCCCCAAATACAGAGTGGGGGGGACAAATTTTGGGGAGCAGTGTAAAAAAGGGGTGTTGGGGTGCATTACAAAAGAGGGTGCTAGAAGGCACAGAATGATGTGGTTTGGCTTTGGGTGCGCTACCCATCATTTTTTTTTGCCCCCCCCCTTTTCCGGGGAGAGGGGGTGTACCCCAAAAGTATAGGGGCAACAGAGGGAACTTAGGGGAACAGCCTTAGGGCACTTTTTTATTACCGACCACAAGGGGGGCACCAGACAGACATACTGTAGTTATGGTATTGAAAGAGGTGACAGCAAGGAGCACGTGGTAAGACACGGTGAGGGGGGACAAGGCACCCCAAGTTTTTATTACCCCCACCCCCCACCCTCGCAGGATCTGTTATGAGGTCTCTTGGGGTAGTTGTATTGAAAACAGATGCTTAAGACACTGAAGGGAAGGGGAATGTTGACAAGTGTCCCCCCCATTGTGTGGGTACTTTCTTGTGCGATACCCTCTTCTTCATTTACTCACCACAAAGGAGCAGCCACAAAATGACAATTGCTGTGATGGTAGTACTGAAAGGGGCTTTATAAGGTAGAGAACCAGAAGGAAGGCGAGCTTCAAGTGGCACTTGGAGGAATGGCCATCTGAGCACAGGTGGGCAACTAAGAAAGAAGGGGAAAAGTGGGTGAACAGGAAGCAGAGATGCCCGCTATGACAGCTGAGAGCATTCAAATTTGGTGAATAAGGCGGGTGGTTTGGGGAAGTAGATGAATGAGTCAGGGAGACGGCGCATGTGGCAATTGGTTGGATGTGGCATAGAGAATAATCATGGCATGCAAACTAGGCAGTAGTCCCTGAATTGGCAGCGTCTGCAGAGAGTTTGGGGTGCTCGACAAGTGACTTGTCCTCCTTGGATTGGGTATATAATCCACAGAGGGAAGGTCACAGCTTATAGTGAGGCAGATCGTGTATATCGAATTTAAAGAAGGGTAGTTTGAGTGTGCGGAGAGGGGCTGCACGGAGTGGTAAGTGGATAGGGTGCCGAGCAATGTGCATCCAACTGGTCACTGGAGGCTGGACAGTGGCAAAGCACCTGGGTTACTGGGAGAATTACAAAAGGAGGGCCGAAAGGAAGGGTGTTTATGGTCATTCAGATACTAGGACGGAACACTTGAGTGGCAATGAGATGGGGGTATTGAGAAGTCACAAATGGTGTCCCAGGGGTAGAGGTATGGGGATCAGATATTCCTGCTAGGGTGTAATGTGCCACCCTGCCCCTTTTTTTTGTGCAGCCTGGTTCCCTCTCTAGTTTCTCTCCATTGTCCTTCTATCCTGCAGATGATTAGAGCAAGCTTCCTAACGTTTTTCTTGGCCTCATATCCCCAATTATGTGCCTGACATGCCTGGCCTAAGGATACTCCCAAAGAGTATGCTACTTATATTCTGGGAAGAGCCTCACTAGTTCTGCCTATTTATGCAGCAACAAGGCAAATCTTACAACCTGCAAAGTTGGAAGCTTTGAGATGAAGTAAAGGTTTTTATTTTGTGGAAAATGCTCTTCTATGCTTCTTCTCTCATCTGAAGGCCATGGGCTCCTGTTCTTCTCTCACGTGTCCTTTCAAAGAGACAGATGACACACTCACCCAATCACTCAGCAAACATCTATGCTTTAACTCTGTCATCTTGACGTTTTCCCTCCAAGTGCTCTCCCTTACCCACAAATGCAGGATAATCTTTCCTCATTACTCATTCACTCGCTTATTGTAGTCCCCCGCTCCACAGGCCCAGCAAAGACCAAGAAAGACAAGCGGTACGTCAGCAAACAGATTTAACACTTCTCTCTTCTATTATGGTCATACTGCTGCCCTCTAGTAACACTACATGGCAACTGCAGCATGATGATGTGATTTTGAAGGGGGCTGTCCTATGCAAATAATGTCCTCCCATGCTTACTTTGGCCTGAGACATTCACAGGCTTCCATCATGATATGGCCTCCAACATATGGCTTTCAGCAGAATTTTAAGCTTGACAACTTGTCTTAGGCTAAAGCTTTTCCTACTCGAAGGTCGCTCATGGGAAAGCACCCTCATTTAGCAGGGTGCCAAATTGTCTGCAGTCTTCCTCTAAACAGAACATGGGCGTTCGTGGGCGTTCGGGGGCCTTGCTTGCTAGCTAACGACTGAGTGCTGGGTTGTTTAAAGACCCAGGGCCAGGCCAGGCCAGCTGCTGCAACAGGCATGATGCAGGCCCAATGAAGCACACGCCGGACTTTACCCTTTTCTGACTCTTGAAAACTTCAACATGTCTGTCTTCTGATTGCACCTAATAAAGGGAGTTTGACCAGCTCCAAACTTTGCCCATCATTTCGTGAGTGAGAGCTAACACTAGGCCAATATGCCTAGCCAGCAGCACAGGCACTATCCCCCTGATTACACAGCTCTGTTCACACCAAAATGAAAAATCCCCACCACTCAACCTATTTTACTATTTGTGGGAGGCTTATTTCTGCTCAGTTATAGCCCCTAGGCCACATTCGCCCTACGAAATGCCAAATTCAAAGACAAGAAATCAATAGATTGATAACTGAAGATAATGCTTTACCCATATTTCACCTACTAATGAAAAAGGGGGCTGCATGGGAGTCAGGAGAGAAAATATTTATAATTTTCAGGCACTGGTGCAAAAAAGAGTGTCTGAAATTGCTCCTGGTTTTTATAAAATCGAAATATTAGTTAATGGAAAAAAAAAGAAAAACATTTTTTTTTCCACCCATGGCGGGATTTGAACCCTCGGCCAGGGGAGCTTTCAGCATCAGAGGCAGATGACATTACCACTGAGCTATTGCTCCTTGCTGGTAATCAGGGATTCAGGAGCATCTATAAGCTACATACAGGCCCCCTAGTCTACATGACACACCATAGCCATGATATAGGGACTATTGGAAATAATACAAACATGGAAGCCCGTGTGGTCCAGTGGGTAAGTTCCTGCCTTCCACCCAGGCGACCAGGGTTCAAATCCCGGGTTCGGCACCAGATGACTGATGGCGGTGATGCAGAGGTAAGTCGGTAAGTAAAATGTGTGGAGGTGTGCCTGTCTGGTGATTGGTGGATGTAAGAGTGGTTGGTGTGTAAGGAGAGAAGCCTGAATGGTGGAGAACAGAGTGGTTGGAGTGTCTGGGCAGAGAGAGTGAGGTTCAGGCCCAGGCCGAGTGGGAGTAGAGTAGAGTAGAGGGGAGGAGCCACAGAGGGGGAGTGTGAATGGGTGGAGTAAAAAAGGAAAGCAGAGAGAGGGGGGGGGGGCATAGTTCGGGGAGGAGCCTAGGGACAGGTGGTGGCATACAGCCTGGGGGAGGAGCCACAGAGGGGGAGTGTGAATGGGTGGAGTAAGAAAGGAAAGCAGAAAGAAGGGGGGGCATAGTTGGGGGGAGGAGCCTAGGGTGGTGGCATACAGCCTAGGAGGGACCAAGGGGAGGGGCATGTGTAGAGAGGGGTGGGGCCACAGAGGAAAGGGAGAAGTAGGCAGAGTCTGGGGCAATAGGTCAGGGGGCGGAGCATAGGGGAGTGAGCCCAACAAGGAAAGAGTACCCCTCCCCCTTCAGCAAACAGAGGGGGGGTGACCTGATAGGAGGGGCACTACGATAGTAGACCCCCAACATTTTATGACCGCTCCCTCCCCCTCCCCAAATACAGAGTGGGGGGGACAAATTTTGGGGAGCAGTGTAAAAAAGGGGTGTTGGGGTGCATTACAAAAGAGGGTGCTAGAAGGCACAGAATGATGTGGTTTGGCTTTGGGTGCGCTACCCATCATTTTTTTTTGCCCCCCCCCTTTTCCGGGGAGAGGGGGTGTACCCCAAAAGTATAGGGGCAACAGAGGGAACTTAGGGGAACAGCCTTAGGGCACTTTTTTATTACCGACCACAAGGGGGGCACCAGACAGACATACTGTAGTTATGGTATTGAAAGAGGTGACAGCAAGGAGCACGTGGTAAGACACGGTGAGGGGGGACAAGGCACCCCAAGTTTTTATTACCCCCACCCCCCACCCTCGCAGGATCTGTTATGAGGTCTCTTGGGGTAGTTGTATTGAAAACAGATGCTTAAGACACTGAAGGGAAGGGGAATGTTGACAAGTGTCCCCCCCATTGTGTGGGTACTTTCTTGTGCGATACCCTCTTCTTCATTTACTCACCACAAAGGAGCAGCCACAAAATGACAATTGCTGTGATGGTAGTACTGAAAGGGGCTTTATAAGGTAGAGAACCAGAAGGAAGGCGAGCTTCAAGTGGCACTTGGAGGAATGGCCATCTGAGCACAGGTGGGCAACTAAGAAAGAAGGGGAAAAGTGGGTGAACAGGAAGCAGAGATGCCCGCTATGACAGCTGAGAGCATTCAAATTTGGTGAATAAGGCGGGTGGTTTGGGGAAGTAGATGAATGAGTCAGGGAGACGGCGCATGTGGCAATTGGTTGGATGTGGCATAGAGAATAATCATGGCATGCAAACTAGGCAGTAGTCCCTGAATTGGCAGCGTCTGCAGAGAGTTTGGGGTGCTCGACAAGTGACTTGTCCTCCTTGGATTGGGTATATAATCCACAGAGGGAAGGTCACAGCTTATAGTGAGGCAGATCGTGTATATCGAATTTAAAGAAGGGTAGTTTGAGTGTGCGGAGAGGGGCTGCACGGAGTGGTAAGTGGATAGGGTGCCGAGCAATGTGCATCCAACTGGTCACTGGAGGCTGGACAGTGGCAAAGCACCTGGGTTACTGGGAGAATTACAAAAGGAGGGCCGAAAGGAAGGGTGTTTATGGTCATTCAGATACTAGGACGGAACACTTGAGTGGCAATGAGATGGGGGTATTGAGAAGTCACAAATGGTGTCCCAGGGGTAGAGGTATGGGGATCAGATATTCCTGCTAGGGTGTAATGTGCCACCCTGCCCCTTTTTTTTGTGCAGCCTGGTTCCCTCTCTAGTTTCTCTCCATTGTCCTTCTATCCTGCAGATGATTAGAGCAAGCTTCCTAACGTTTTTCTTGGCCTCATATCCCCAATTATGTGCCTGACATGCCTGGCCTAAGGATACTCCCAAAGAGTATGCTACTTATATTCTGGGAAGAGCCTCACTAGTTCTGCCTATTTATGCAGCAACAAGGCAAATCTTACAACCTGCAAAGTTGGAAGCTTTGAGATGAAGTAAAGGTTTTTATTTTGTGGAAAATGCTCTTCTATGCTTCTTCTCTCATCTGAAGGCCATGGGCTCCTGTTCTTCTCTCACGTGTCCTTTCAAAGAGACAGATGACACACTCACCCAATCACTCAGCAAACATCTATGCTTTAACTCTGTCATCTTGACGTTTTCCCTCCAAGTGCTCTCCCTTACCCACAAATGCAGGATAATCTTTCCTCATTACTCATTCACTCGCTTATTGTAGTCCCCCGCTCCACAGGCCCAGCAAAGACCAAGAAAGACAAGCGGTACGTCAGCAAACAGATTTAACACTTCTCTCTTCTATTATGGTCATACTGCTGCCCTCTAGTAACACTACATGGCAACTGCAGCATGATGATGTGATTTTGAAGGGGGCTGTCCTATGCAAATAATGTCCTCCCATGCTTACTTTGGCCTGAGACATTCACAGGCTTCCATCATGATATGGCCTCCAACATATGGCTTTCAGCAGAATTTTAAGCTTGACAACTTGTCTTAGGCTAAAGCTTTTCCTACTCGAAGGTCGCTCATGGGAAAGCACCCTCATTTAGCAGGGTGCCAAATTGTCTGCAGTCTTCCTCTAAACAGAACATGGGCGTTCGTGGGCGTTCGGGGGCCTTGCTTGCTAGCTAACGACTGAGTGCTGGGTTGTTTAAAGACCCAGGGCCAGGCCAGGCCAGCTGCTGCAACAGGCATGATGCAGGCCCAATGAAGCACACGCCGGACTTTACCCTTTTCTGACTCTTGAAAACTTCAACATGTCTGTCTTCTGATTGCACCTAATAAAGGGAGTTTGACCAGCTCCAAACTTTGCCCATCATTTCGTGAGTGAGAGCTAACACTAGGCCAATATGCCTAGCCAGCAGCACAGGCACTATCCCCCTGATTACACAGCTCTGTTCACACCAAAATGAAAAATCCCCACCACTCAACCTATTTTACTATTTGTGGGAGGCTTATTTCTGCTCAGTTATAGCCCCTAGGCCACATTCGCCCTACGAAATGCCAAATTCAAAGACAAGAAATCAATAGATTGATAACTGAAGATAATGCTTTACCCATATTTCACCTACTAATGAAAAAGGGGGCTGCATGGGAGTCAGGAGAGAAAATATTTATAATTTTCAGGCACTGGTGCAAAAAAGAGTGTCTGAAATTGCTCCTGGTTTTTATAAAATCGAAATATTAGTTAATGGAAAAAAAAAGAAAAACATTTTTTTTTCCACCCATGGCGGGATTTGAACCCTCGGCCAGGGGAGCTTTCAGCATCAGAGGCAGATGACATTACCACTGAGCTATTGCTCCTTGCTGGTAATCAGGGATTCAGGAGCATCTATAAGCTACATACAGGCCCCCTAGTCTACATGACACACCATAGCCATGATATAGGGACTATTGGAAATAATACAAACATGGAAGCCCGTGTGGTCCAGTGGGTAAGTTCCTGCCTTCCACCCAGGCGACCAGGGTTCAAATCCCGGGTTCGGCACCAGATGACTGATGGCGGTGATGCAGAGGTAAGTCGGTAAGTAAAATGTGTGGAGGTGTGCCTGTCTGGTGATTGGTGGATGTAAGAGTGGTTGGTGTGTAAGGAGAGAAGCCTGAATGGTGGAGAACAGAGTGGTTGGAGTGTCTGGGCAGAGAGAGTGAGGTTCAGGCCCAGGCCGAGTGGGAGTAGAGTAGAGTAGAGGGGAGGAGCCACAGAGGGGGAGTGTGAATGGGTGGAGTAAAAAAGGAAAGCAGAGAGAGGGGGGGGGCATAGTTCGGGGAGGAGCCTAGGGACAGGTGGTGGCATACAGCCTGGGGGAGGAGCCACAGAGGGGGAGTGTGAATGGGTGGAGTAAGAAAGGAAAGCAGAAAGAAGGGGGGGCATAGTTGGGGGGAGGAGCCTAGGGTGGTGGCATACAGCCTAGGAGGGACCAAGGGGAGGGGCATGTGTAGAGAGGGGTGGGGCCACAGAGGAAAGGGAGAAGTAGGCAGAGTCTGGGGCAATAGGTCAGGGGGCGGAGCATAGGGGAGTGAGCCCAACAAGGAAAGAGTACCCCTCCCCCTTCAGCAAACAGAGGGGGGGTGACCTGATAGGAGGGGCACTACGATAGTAGACCCCCAACATTTTATGACCGCTCCCTCCCCCTCCCCAAATACAGAGTGGGGGGGACAAATTTTGGGGAGCAGTGTAAAAAAGGGGTGTTGGGGTGCATTACAAAAGAGGGTGCTAGAAGGCACAGAATGATGTGGTTTGGCTTTGGGTGCGCTACCCATCATTTTTTTTTGCCCCCCCCCTTTTCCGGGGAGAGGGGGTGTACCCCAAAAGTATAGGGGCAACAGAGGGAACTTAGGGGAACAGCCTTAGGGCACTTTTTTATTACCGACCACAAGGGGGGCACCAGACAGACATACTGTAGTTATGGTATTGAAAGAGGTGACAGCAAGGAGCACGTGGTAAGACACGGTGAGGGGGGACAAGGCACCCCAAGTTTTTATTACCCCCACCCCCCACCCTCGCAGGATCTGTTATGAGGTCTCTTGGGGTAGTTGTATTGAAAACAGATGCTTAAGACACTGAAGGGAAGGGGAATGTTGACAAGTGTCCCCCCCATTGTGTGGGTACTTTCTTGTGCGATACCCTCTTCTTCATTTACTCACCACAAAGGAGCAGCCACAAAATGACAATTGCTGTGATGGTAGTACTGAAAGGGGCTTTATAAGGTAGAGAACCAGAAGGAAGGCGAGCTTCAAGTGGCACTTGGAGGAATGGCCATCTGAGCACAGGTGGGCAACTAAGAAAGAAGGGGAAAAGTGGGTGAACAGGAAGCAGAGATGCCCGCTATGACAGCTGAGAGCATTCAAATTTGGTGAATAAGGCGGGTGGTTTGGGGAAGTAGATGAATGAGTCAGGGAGACGGCGCATGTGGCAATTGGTTGGATGTGGCATAGAGAATAATCATGGCATGCAAACTAGGCAGTAGTCCCTGAATTGGCAGCGTCTGCAGAGAGTTTGGGGTGCTCGACAAGTGACTTGTCCTCCTTGGATTGGGTATATAATCCACAGAGGGAAGGTCACAGCTTATAGTGAGGCAGATCGTGTATATCGAATTTAAAGAAGGGTAGTTTGAGTGTGCGGAGAGGGGCTGCACGGAGTGGTAAGTGGATAGGGTGCCGAGCAATGTGCATCCAACTGGTCACTGGAGGCTGGACAGTGGCAAAGCACCTGGGTTACTGGGAGAATTACAAAAGGAGGGCCGAAAGGAAGGGTGTTTATGGTCATTCAGATACTAGGACGGAACACTTGAGTGGCAATGAGATGGGGGTATTGAGAAGTCACAAATGGTGTCCCAGGGGTAGAGGTATGGGGATCAGATATTCCTGCTAGGGTGTAATGTGCCACCCTGCCCCTTTTTTTTGTGCAGCCTGGTTCCCTCTCTAGTTTCTCTCCATTGTCCTTCTATCCTGCAGATGATTAGAGCAAGCTTCCTAACGTTTTTCTTGGCCTCATATCCCCAATTATGTGCCTGACATGCCTGGCCTAAGGATACTCCCAAAGAGTATGCTACTTATATTCTGGGAAGAGCCTCACTAGTTCTGCCTATTTATGCAGCAACAAGGCAAATCTTACAACCTGCAAAGTTGGAAGCTTTGAGATGAAGTAAAGGTTTTTATTTTGTGGAAAATGCTCTTCTATGCTTCTTCTCTCATCTGAAGGCCATGGGCTCCTGTTCTTCTCTCACGTGTCCTTTCAAAGAGACAGATGACACACTCACCCAATCACTCAGCAAACATCTATGCTTTAACTCTGTCATCTTGCCGTTTTCCCTCCAAGTGCTCTCCCTTCCCCACAAATGCAGGATAATCTTTCCTCATTACTCATTCACTCGCTTATTGTAGTCCCCCGCTCCACAGGCCCAGCAAAGACCAAGAAAGACAAGCGGTACGTCAGCAAACAGATTTAACACTTCTCTCTTCTATTATGGTCATACTGCTGCCCTCTAGTAACACTACATGGCAACTGCAGCATGATGATGTGATTTTGAAGGGGGCTGTCCTATGCAAATAATGTCCTCCCATGCTTACTTTGGCCTGAGACATTCACAGGCTTCCATCATGATATGGCCTCCAACATATGGCTTTCAGCAGAATTTTAAGCTTGACAACTTGTCTTAGGCTAAAGCTTTTCCTACTCGAAGGTCGCTCATGGGAAAGCACCCTCATTTAGCAGGGTGCCAAATTGTCTGCAGTCTTCCTCTAAACAGAACATGGGCGTTCGTGGGCGTTCGGGGGCCTTGCTTGCTAGCTAACGACTGAGTGCTGGGTTGTTTAAAGACCCAGGGCCAGGCCAGGCCAGCTGCTGCAACAGGCATGATGCAGGCCCAATGAAGCACACGCCGGACTTTACCCTTTTCTGACTCTTGAAAACTTCAACATGTCTGTCTTCTGATTGCACCTAATAAAGGGAGTTTGACCAGCTCCAAACTTTGCCCATCATTTCGTGAGTGAGAGCTAACACTAGGCCAATATGCCTAGCCAGCAGCACAGGCACTATCCCCCTGATTACACAGCTCTGTTCACACCAAAATGAAAAATCCCCACCACTCAACCTATTTTACTATTTGTGGGAGGCTTATTTCTGCTCAGTTATAGCCCCTAGGCCACATTCGCCCTACGAAATGCCAAATTCAAAGACA
Source organism: Pleurodeles waltl (assembly GCF_031143425.1). Classification (NCBI taxonomy): domain Eukaryota; kingdom Metazoa; phylum Chordata; class Amphibia; order Caudata; family Salamandridae; genus Pleurodeles; species Pleurodeles waltl. The sequence continues at coordinate 540,865,572 of NC_090443.1, read as the reverse complement.
AGAAATCAATAGATTGATAACTGAAGATAATGCTTTACCCATATTTCACCTACTAATGAAAAAGGGGGCTGCATGGGAGTCAGGAGAGAAAATATTTATAATTTTCAGGCACTGGTGCAAAAAAGAGTGTCTGAAATTGCTCCTGGTTTTTATAAAATCGAAATATTAGTTAATGGAAAAAAAAAGAAAAACATTTTTTTTTCCACCCATGGCGGGATTTGAACCCTCGGCCAGGGGAGCTTTCAGCATCAGAGGCAGATGACATTACCACTGAGCTATTGCTCCTTGCTGGTAATCAGGGATTCAGGAGCATCTATAAGCTACATACAGGCCCCCTAGTCTACATGACACACCATAGCCATGATATAGGGACTATTGGAAATAATACAAACATGGAAGCCCGTGTGGTCCAGTGGGTAAGTTCCTGCCTTCCACCCAGGCGACCAGGGTTCAAATCCCGGGTTCGGCACCAGATGACTGATGGCGGTGATGCAGAGGTAAGTCGGTAAGTAAAATGTGTGGAGGTGTGCCTGTCTGGTGATTGGTGGATGTAAGAGTGGTTGGTGTGTAAGGAGAGAAGCCTGAATGGTGGAGAACAGAGTGGTTGGAGTGTCTGGGCAGAGAGAGTGAGGTTCAGGCCCAGGCCGAGTGGGAGTAGAGTAGAGTAGAGGGGAGGAGCCACAGAGGGGGAGTGTGAATGGGTGGAGTAAAAAAGGAAAGCAGAGAGAGGGGGGGGGCATAGTTCGGGGAGGAGCCTAGGGACAGGTGGTGGCATACAGCCTGGGGGAGGAGCCACAGAGGGGGAGTGTGAATGGGTGGAGTAAGAAAGGAAAGCAGAAAGAAGGGGGGGCATAGTTGGGGGGAGGAGCCTAGGGTGGTGGCATACAGCCTAGGAGGGACCAAGGGGAGGGGCATGTGTAGAGAGGGGTGGGGCCACAGAGGAAAGGGAGAAGTAGGCAGAGTCTGGGGCAATAGGTCAGGGGGCGGAGCATAGGGGAGTGAGCCCAACAAGGAAAGAGTACCCCTCCCCCTTCAGCAAACAGAGGGGGGGTGACCTGATAGGAGGGGCACTACGATAGTAGACCCCCAACATTTTATGACCGCTCCCTCCCCCTCCCCAAATACAGAGTGGGGGGGACAAATTTTGGGGAGCAGTGTAAAAAAGGGGTGTTGGGGTGCATTACAAAAGAGGGTGCTAGAAGGCACAGAATGATGTGGTTTGGCTTTGGGTGCGCTACCCATCATTTTTTTTTGCCCCCCCCCTTTTCCGGGGAGAGGGGGTGTACCCCAAAAGTATAGGGGCAACAGAGGGAACTTAGGGGAACAGCCTTAGGGCACTTTTTTATTACCGACCACAAGGGGGGCACCAGACAGACATACTGTAGTTATGGTATTGAAAGAGGTGACAGCAAGGAGCACGTGGTAAGACACGGTGAGGGGGGACAAGGCACCCCAAGTTTTTATTACCCCCACCCCCCACCCTCGCAGGATCTGTTATGAGGTCTCTTGGGGTAGTTGTATTGAAAACAGATGCTTAAGACACTGAAGGGAAGGGGAATGTTGACAAGTGTCCCCCCCATTGTGTGGGTACTTTCTTGTGCGATACCCTCTTCTTCATTTACTCACCACAAAGGAGCAGCCACAAAATGACAATTGCTGTGATGGTAGTACTGAAAGGGGCTTTATAAGGTAGAGAACCAGAAGGAAGGCGAGCTTCAAGTGGCACTTGGAGGAATGGCCATCTGAGCACAGGTGGGCAACTAAGAAAGAAGGGGAAAAGTGGGTGAACAGGAAGCAGAGATGCCCGCTATGACAGCTGAGAGCATTCAAATTTGGTGAATAAGGCGGGTGGTTTGGGGAAGTAGATGAATGAGTCAGGGAGACGGCGCATGTGGCAATTGGTTGGATGTGGCATAGAGAATAATCATGGCATGCAAACTAGGCAGTAGTCCCTGAATTGGCAGCGTCTGCAGAGAGTTTGGGGTGCTCGACAAGTGACTTGTCCTCCTTGGATTGGGTATATAATCCACAGAGGGAAGGTCACAGCTTATAGTGAGGCAGATCGTGTATATCGAATTTAAAGAAGGGTAGTTTGAGTGTGCGGAGAGGGGCTGCACGGAGTGGTAAGTGGATAGGGTGCCGAGCAATGTGCATCCAACTGGTCACTGGAGGCTGGACAGTGGCAAAGCACCTGGGTTACTGGGAGAATTACAAAAGGAGGGCCGAAAGGAAGGGTGTTTATGGTCATTCAGATACTAGGACGGAACACTTGAGTGGCAATGAGATGGGGGTATTGAGAAGTCACAAATGGTGTCCCAGGGGTAGAGGTATGGGGATCAGATATTCCTGCTAGGGTGTAATGTGCCACCCTGCCCCTTTTTTTTGTGCAGCCTGGTTCCCTCTCTAGTTTCTCTCCATTGTCCTTCTATCCTGCAGATGATTAGAGCAAGCTTCCTAACGTTTTTCTTGGCCTCATATCCCCAATTATGTGCCTGACATGCCTGGCCTAAGGATACTCCCAAAGAGTATGCTACTTATATTCTGGGAAGAGCCTCACTAGTTCTGCCTATTTATGCAGCAACAAGGCAAATCTTACAACCTGCAAAGTTGGAAGCTTTGAGATGAAGTAAAGGTTTTTATTTTGTGGAAAATGCTCTTCTATGCTTCTTCTCTCATCTGAAGGCCATGGGCTCCTGTTCTTCTCTCACGTGTCCTTTCAAAGAGACAGATGACACACTCACCCAATCACTCAGCAAACATCTATGCTTTAACTCTGTCATCTTGCCGTTTTCCCTCCAAGTGCTCTCCCTTCCCCACAAATGCAGGATAATCTTTCCTCATTACTCATTCACTCGCTTATTGTAGTCCCCCGCTCCACAGGCCCAGCAAAGACCAAGAAAGACAAGCGGTACGTCAGCAAACAGATTTAACACTTCTCTCTTCTATTATGGTCATACTGCTGCCCTCTAGTAACACTACATGGCAACTGCAGCATGATGATGTGATTTTGAAGGGGGCTGTCCTATGCAAATAATGTCCTCCCATGCTTACTTTGGCCTGAGACATTCACAGGCTTCCATCATGATATGGCCTCCAACATATGGCTTTCAGCAGAATTTTAAGCTTGACAACTTGTCTTAGGCTAAAGCTTTTCCTACTCGAAGGTCGCTCATGGGAAAGCACCCTCATTTAGCAGGGTGCCAAATTGTCTGCAGTCTTCCTCTAAACAGAACATGGGCGTTCGTGGGCGTTCGGGGGCCTTGCTTGCTAGCTAACGACTGAGTGCTGGGTTGTTTAAAGACCCAGGGCCAGGCCAGGCCAGCTGCTGCAACAGGCATGATGCAGGCCCAATGAAGCACACGCCGGACTTTACCCTTTTCTGACTCTTGAAAACTTCAACATGTCTGTCTTCTGATTGCACCTAATAAAGGGAGTTTGACCAGCTCCAAACTTTGCCCATCATTTCGTGAGTGAGAGCTAACACTAGGCCAATATGCCTAGCCAGCAGCACAGGCACTATCCCCCTGATTACACAGCTCTGTTCACACCAAAATGAAAAATCCCCACCACTCAACCTATTTTACTATTTGTGGGAGGCTTATTTCTGCTCAGTTATAGCCCCTAGGCCACATTCGCCCTACGAAATGCCAAATTCAAAGACAAGAAATCAATAGATTGATAACTGAAGATAATGCTTTACCCATATTTCACCTACTAATGAAAAAGGGGGCTGCATGGGAGTCAGGAGAGAAAATATTTATAATTTTCAGGCACTGGTGCAAAAAAGAGTGTCTGAAATTGCTCCTGGTTTTTATAAAATCGAAATATTAGTTAATGGAAAAAAAAAGAAAAACATTTTTTTTTCCACCCATGGCGGGATTTGAACCCTCGGCCAGGGGAGCTTTCAGCATCAGAGGCAGATGACATTACCACTGAGCTATTGCTCCTTGCTGGTAATCAGGGATTCAGGAGCATCTATAAGCTACATACAGGCCCCCTAGTCTACATGACACACCATAGCCATGATATAGGGACTATTGGAAATAATACAAACATGGAAGCCCGTGTGGTCCAGTGGGTAAGTTCCTGCCTTCCACCCAGGCGACCAGGGTTCAAATCCCGGGTTCGGCACCAGATGACTGATGGCGGTGATGCAGAGGTAAGTCGGTAAGTAAAATGTGTGGAGGTGTGCCTGTCTGGTGATTGGTGGATGTAAGAGTGGTTGGTGTGTAAGGAGAGAAGCCTGAATGGTGGAGAACAGAGTGGTTGGAGTGTCTGGGCAGAGAGAGTGAGGTTCAGGCCCAGGCCGAGTGGGAGTAGAGTAGAGTAGAGGGGAGGAGCCACAGAGGGGGAGTGTGAATGGGCGGAGTAAAAAAGGAAAGCAGAGAGAGGGGGGGGGGCATAGTTCGGGGAGGAGCCTAGGGACAGGTGGTGGCATACAGCCTGGGGGAGGAGCCACAGAGGGGGAGTGTGAATGGGTGGAGTAAGAAAGGAAAGCAGAAAGAAGGGGGGGCATAGTTGGGGGGAGGAGCCTAGGGTGGTGGCATACAGCCTAGGAGGGACCAAGGGGAGGGGCATGTGTAGAGAGGGGTGGGGCCACAGAGGAAAGGGAGAAGTAGGCAGAGTCTGGGGCAATAGGTCAGGGGGCGGAGCATAGGGGAGTGAGCCCAACAAGGAAAGAGTACCCCTCCCCCTTCAGCAAACAGAGGGGGGGTGACCTGATAGGAGGGGCACTACGATAGTAGACCCCCAACATTTTATGACCGCTCCCTCCCCCTCCCCAAATACAGAGTGGGGGGGACAAATTTTGGGGAGCAGTGTAAAAAAGGGGTGTTGGGGTGCATTACAAAAGAGGGTGCTAGAAGGCACAGAATGATGTGGTTTGGCTTTGGGTGCGCTACCCATCATTTTTTTTTGCCCCCCCCCTTTTCCGGGGAGAGGGGGTGTACCCCAAAAGTATAGGGGCAACAGAGGGAACTTAGGGGAACAGCCTTAGGGCACTTTTTTATTACCGACCACAAGGGGGGCACCAGACAGACATACTGTAGTTATGGTATTGAAAGAGGTGACAGCAAGGAGCACGTGGTAAGACACGGTGAGGGGGGACAAGGCACCCCAAGTTTTTATTACCCCCACCCCCCACCCTCGCAGGATCTGTTATGAGGTCTCTTGGGGTAGTTGTATTGAAAACAGATGCTTAAGACACTGAAGGGAAGGGGAATGTTGACAAGTGTCCCCCCCATTGTGTGGGTACTTTCTTGTGCGATACCCTCTTCTTCATTTACTCACCACAAAGGAGCAGCCACAAAATGACAATTGCTGTGATGGTAGTACTGAAAGGGGCTTTATAAGGTAGAGAACCAGAAGGAAGGCGAGCTTCAAGTGGCACTTGGAGGAATGGCCATCTGAGCACAGGTGGGCAACTAAGAAAGAAGGGGAAAAGTGGGTGAACAGGAAGCAGAGATGCCCGCTATGACAGCTGAGAGCATTCAAATTTGGTGAATAAGGCGGGTGGTTTGGGGAAGTAGATGAATGAGTCAGGGAGACGGCGCATGTGAGCAATTGGTTGGATGTGGCATAGAGAATAATCATGGCATGCAAACTAGGCAGTAGTCCCTGAATTGGCAGCGTCTGCAGAGAGTTTGGGGTGCTCGACAAGTGACTTGTCCTCCTTGGATTGGGTATATAATCCACAGAGGGAAGGTCACAGCTTATAGTGAGGCAGATCGTGTATATCGAATTTAAAGAAGGGTAGTTTGAGTGTGCGGAGAGGGGCTGCACGGAGTGGTAAGTGGATAGGGTGCCGAGCAATGTGCATCCAACTGGTCACTGGAGGCTGGACAGTGGCAAAGCACCTGGGTTACTGGGAGAATTACAAAAGGAGGGCCGAAAGGAAGGGTGTTTATGGTCATTCAGATACTAGGACGGAACACTTGAGTGGCAATGAGATGGGGGTATTGAGAAGTCACAAATGGTGTCCCAGGGGTAGAGGTATGGGGATCAGATATTCCTGCTAGGGTGTAATGTGCCACCCTGCCCCTTTTTTTTGTGCAGCCTGGTTCCCTCTCTAGTTTCTCTCCATTGTCCTTCTATCCTGCAGATGATTAGAGCAAGCTTCCTAACGTTTTTCTTGGCCTCATATCCCCAATTATGTGCCTGACATGCCTGGCCTAAGGATACTCCCAAAGAGTATGCTACTTATATTCTGGGAAGAGCCTCACTAGTTCTGCCTATTTATGCAGCAACAAGGCAAATCTTACAACCTGCAAAGTTGGAAGCTTTGAGATGAAGTAAAGGTTTTTATTTTGTGGAAAATGCTCTTCTATGCTTCTTCTCTCATCTGAAGGCCATGGGCTCCTGTTCTTCTCTCACGTGTCCTTTCAAAGAGACAGATGACACACTCACCCAATCACTCAGCAAACATCTATGCTTTAACTCTGTCATCTTGCCGTTTTCCCTCCAAGTGCTCTCCCTTCCCCACAAATGCAGGATAATCTTTCCTCATTACTCATTCACTCGCTTATTGTAGTCCCCCGCTCCACAGGCCCAGCAAAGACCAAGAAAGACAAGCGGTACGTCAGCAAACAGATTTAACACTTCTCTCTTCTATTATGGTCATACTGCTGCCCTCTAGTAACACTACATGGCAACTGCAGCATGATGATGTGATTTTGAAGGGGGCTGTCCTATGCAAATAATGTCCTCCCATGCTTACTTTGGCCTGAGACATTCACAGGCTTCCATCATGATATGGCCTCCAACATATGGCTTTCAGCAGAATTTTAAGCTTGACAACTTGTCTTAGGCTAAAGCTTTTCCTACTCGAAGGTCGCTCATGGGAAAGCACCCTCATTTAGCAGGGTGCCAAATTGTCTGCAGTCTTCCTCTAAACAGAACATGGGCGTTCGTGGGCGTTCGGGGGCCTTGCTTGCTAGCTAACGACTGAGTGCTGGGTTGTTTAAAGACCCAGGGCCAGGCCAGGCCAGCTGCTGCAACAGGCATGATGCAGGCCCAATGAAGCACACGCCGGACTTTACCCTTTTCTGACTCTTGAAAACTTCAACATGTCTGTCTTCTGATTGCACCTAATAAAGGGAGTTTGACCAGCTCCAAACTTTGCCCATCATTTCGTGAGTGAGAGCTAACACTAGGCCAATATGCCTAGCCAGCAGCACAGGCACTATCCCCCTGATTACACAGCTCTGTTCACACCAAAATGAAAAATCCCCACCACTCAACCTATTTTACTATTTGTGGGAGGCTTATTTCTGCTCAGTTATAGCCCCTAGGCCACATTCGCCCTACGAAATGCCAAATTCAAAGACAAGAAATCAATAGATTGATAACTGAAGATAATGCTTTACCCATATTTCACCTACTAATGAAAAAGGGGGCTGCATGGGAGTCAGGAGAGAAAATATTTATAATTTTCAGGCACTGGTGCAAAAAAGAGTGTCTGAAATTGCTCCTGGTTTTTATAAAATCGAAATATTAGTTAATGGAAAAAAAAAGAAAAACATTTTTTTTTCCACCCATGGCGGGATTTGAACCCTCGGCCAGGGGAGCTTTCAGCATCAGAGGCAGATGACATTACCACTGAGCTATTGCTCCTTGCTGGTAATCAGGGATTCAGGAGCATCTATAAGCTACATACAGGCCCCCTAGTCTACATGACACACCATAGCCATGATATAGGGACTATTGGAAATAATACAAACATGGAAGCCCGTGTGGTCCAGTGGGTAAGTTCCTGCCTTCCACCCAGGCGACCAGGGTTCAAATCCCGGGTTCGGCACCAGATGACTGATGGCGGTGATGCAGAGGTAAGTCGGTAAGTAAAATGTGTGGAGGTGTGCCTGTCTGGTGATTGGTGGATGTAAGAGTGGTTGGTGTGTAAGGAGAGAAGCCTGAATGGTGGAGAACAGAGTGGTTGGAGTGTCTGGGCAGAGAGAGTGAGGTTCAGGCCCAGGCCGAGTGGGAGTAGAGTAGAGTAGAGGGGAGGAGCCACAGAGGGGGAGTGTGAATGGGCGGAGTAAAAAAGGAAAGCAGAGAGAGGGGGGGGGGCATAGTTCGGGGAGGAGCCTAGGGACAGGTGGTGGCATACAGCCTGGGGGAGGAGCCACAGAGGGGGAGTGTGAATGGGTGGAGTAAGAAAGGAAAGCAGAAAGAAGGGGGGGCATAGTTGGGGGGAGGAGCCTAGGGTGGTGGCATACAGCCTAGGAGGGACCAAGGGGAGGGGCATGTGTAGAGAGGGGTGGGGCCACAGAGGAAAGGGAGAAGTAGGCAGAGTCTGGGGCAATAGGTCAGGGGGCGGAGCATAGGGGAGTGAGCCCAACAAGGAAAGAGTACCCCTCCCCCTTCAGCAAACAGAGGGGGGGTGACCTGATAGGAGGGGCACTACGATAGTAGACCCCCAACATTTTATGACCGCTCCCTCCCCCTCCCCAAATACAGAGTGGGGGGGACAAATTTTGGGGAGCAGTGTAAAAAAGGGGTGTTGGGGTGCATTACAAAAGAGGGTGCTAGAAGGCACAGAATGATGTGGTTTGGCTTTGGGTGCGCTACCCATCATTTTTTTTTGCCCCCCCCCTTTTCCGGGGAGAGGGGGTGTACCCCAAAAGTATAGGGGCAACAGAGGGAACTTAGGGGAACAGCCTTAGGGCACTTTTTTATTACCGACCACAAGGGGGGCACCAGACAGACATACTGTAGTTATGGTATTGAAAGAGGTGACAGCAAGGAGCACGTGGTAAGACACGGTGAGGGGGGACAAGGCACCCCAAGTTTTTATTACCCCCACCCCCCACCCTCGCAGGATCTGTTATGAGGTCTCTTGGGGTAGTTGTATTGAAAACAGATGCTTAAGACACTGAAGGGAAGGGGAATGTTGACAAGTGTCCCCCCCATTGTGTGGGTACTTTCTTGTGCGATACCCTCTTCTTCATTTACTCACCACAAAGGAGCAGCCACAAAATGACAATTGCTGTGATGGTAGTACTGAAAGGGGCTTTATAAGGTAGAGAACCAGAAGGAAGGCGAGCTTCAAGTGGCACTTGGAGGAATGGCCATCTGAGCACAGGTGGGCAACTAAGAAAGAAGGGGAAAAGTGGGTGAACAGGAAGCAGAGATGCCCGCTATGACAGCTGAGAGCATTCAAATTTGGTGAATAAGGCGGGTGGTTTGGGGAAGTAGATGAATGAGTCAGGGAGACGGCGCATGTGAGCAATTGGTTGGATGTGGCATAGAGAATAATCATGGCATGCAAACTAGGCAGTAGTCCCTGAATTGGCAGCGTCTGCAGAGAGTTTGGGGTGCTCGACAAGTGACTTGTCCTCCTTGGATTGGGTATATAATCCACAGAGGGAAGGTCACAGCTTATAGTGAGGCAGATCGTGTATATCGAATTTAAAGAAGGGTAGTTTGAGTGTGCGGAGAGGGGCTGCACGGAGTGGTAAGTGGATAGGGTGCCGAGCAATGTGCATCCAACTGGTCACTGGAGGCTGGACAGTGGCAAAGCACCTGGGTTACTGGGAGAATTACAAAAGGAGGGCCGAAAGGAAGGGTGTTTATGGTCATTCAGATACTAGGACGGAACACTTGAGTGGCAATGAGATGGGGGTATTGAGAAGTCACAAATGGTGTCCCAGGGGTAGAGGTATGGGGATCAGATATTCCTGCTAGGGTGTAATGTGCCACCCTGCCCCTTTTTTTTGTGCAGCCTGGTTCCCTCTCTAGTTTCTCTCCATTGTCCTTCTATCCTGCAGATGATTAGAGCAAGCTTCCTAACGTTTTTCTTGGCCTCATATCCCCAATTATGTGCCTGACATGCCTGGCCTAAGGATACTCCCAAAGAGTATGCTACTTATATTCTGGGAAGAGCCTCACTAGTTCTGCCTATTTATGCAGCAACAAGGCAAATCTTACAACCTGCAAAGTTGGAAGCTTTGAGATGAAGTAAAGGTTTTTATTTTGTGGAAAATGCTCTTCTATGCTTCTTCTCTCATCTGAAGGCCATGGGCTCCTGTTCTTCTCTCACGTGTCCTTTCAAAGAGACAGATGACACACTCACCCAATCACTCAGCAAACATCTATGCTTTAACTCTGTCATCTTGCCGTTTTCCCTCCAAGTGCTCTCCCTTCCCCACAAATGCAGGATAATCTTTCCTCATTACTCATTCACTCGCTTATTGTAGTCCCCCGCTCCACAGGCCCAGCAAAGACCAAGAAAGACAAGCGGTACGTCAGCAAACAGATTTAACACTTCTCTCTTCTATTATGGTCATACTGCTGCCCTCTAGTAACACTACATGGCAACTGCAGCATGATGATGTGATTTTGAAGGGGGCTGTCCTATGCAAATAATGTCCTCCCATGCTTACTTTGGCCTGAGACATTCACAGGCTTCCATCATGATATGGCCTCCAACATATGGCTTTCAGCAGAATTTTAAGCTTGACAACTTGTCTTAGGCTAAAGCTTTTCCTACTCGAAGGTCGCTCATGGGAAAGCACCCTCATTTAGCAGGGTGCCAAATTGTCTGCAGTCTTCCTCTAAACAGAACATGGGCGTTCGTGGGCGTTCGGGGGCCTTGCTTGCTAGCTAACGACTGAGTGCTGGGTTGTTTAAAGACCCAGGGCCAGGCCAGGCCAGCTGCTGCAACAGGCATGATGCAGGCCCAATGAAGCACACGCCGGACTTTACCCTTTTCTGACTCTTGAAAACTTCAACATGTCTGTCTTCTGATTGCACCTAATAAAGGGAGTTTGACCAGCTCCAAACTTTGCCCATCATTTCGTGAGTGAGAGCTAACACTAGGCCAATATGCCTAGCCAGCAGCACAGGCACTATCCCCCTGATTACACAGCTCTGTTCACACCAAAATGAAAAATCCCCACCACTCAACCTATTTTACTATTTGTGGGAGGCTTATTTCTGCTCAGTTATAGCCCCTAGGCCACATTCGCCCTACGAAATGCCAAATTCAAAGACAAGAAATCAATAGATTGATAACTGAAGATAATGCTTTACCCATATTTCACCTACTAATGAAAAAGGGGGCTGCATGGGAGTCAGGAGAGAAAATATTTATAATTTTCAGGCACTGGTGCAAAAAAGAGTGTCTGAAATTGCTCCTGGTTTTTATAAAATCGAAATATTAGTTAATGGAAAAAAAAAGAAAAACATTTTTTTTTCCACCCATGGCGGGATTTGAACCCTCGGCCAGGGGAGCTTTCAGCATCAGAGGCAGATGACATTACCACTGAGCTATTGCTCCTTGCTGGTAATCAGGGATTCAGGAGCATCTATAAGCTACATACAGGCCCCCTAGTCTACATGACACACCATAGCCATGATATAGGGACTATTGGAAATAATACAAACATGGAAGCCCGTGTGGTCCAGTGGGTAAGTTCCTGCCTTCCACCCAGGCGACCAGGGTTCAAATCCCGGGTTCGGCACCAGATGACTGATGGCGGTGATGCAGAGGTAAGTCGGTAAGTAAAATGTGTGGAGGTGTGCCTGTCTGGTGATTGGTGGATGTAAGAGTGGTTGGTGTGTAAGGAGAGAAGCCTGAATGGTGGAGAACAGAGTGGTTGGAGTGTCTGGGCAGAGAGAGTGAGGTTCAGGCCCAGGCCGAGTGGGAGTAGAGTAGAGTAGAGGGGAGGAGCCACAGAGGGGGAGTGTGAATGGGCGGAGTAAAAAAGGAAAGCAGAGAGAGGGGGGGGGGCATAGTTCGGGGAGGAGCCTAGGGACAGGTGGTGGCATACAGCCTGGGGGAGGAGCCACAGAGGGGGAGTGTGAATGGGTGGAGTAAGAAAGGAAAGCAGAAAGAAGGGGGGGCATAGTTGGGGGGAGGAGCCTAGGGTGGTGGCATACAGCCTAGGAGGGACCAAGGGGAGGGGCATGTGTAGAGAGGGGTGGGGCCACAGAGGAAAGGGAGAAGTAGGCAGAGTCTGGGGCAATAGGTCAGGGGGCGGAGCATAGGGGAGTGAGCCCAACAAGGAAAGAGTACCCCTCCCCCTTCAGCAAACAGAGGGGGGGTGACCTGATAGGAGGGGCACTACGATAGTAGACCCCCAACATTTTATGACCGCTCCCTCCCCCTCCCCAAATACAGAGTGGGGGGGACAAATTTTGGGGAGCAGTGTAAAAAAGGGGTGTTGGGGTGCATTACAAAAGAGGGTGCTAGAAGGCACAGAATGATGTGGTTTGGCTTTGGGTGCGCTACCCATCATTTTTTTTTGCCCCCCCCCTTTTCCGGGGAGAGGGGGTGTACCCCAAAAGTATAGGGGCAACAGAGGGAACTTAGGGGAACAGCCTTAGGGCACTTTTTTATTACCGACCACAAGGGGGGCACCAGACAGACATACTGTAGTTATGGTATTGAAAGAGGTGACAGCAAGGAGCACGTGGTAAGACACGGTGAGGGGGGACAAGGCACCCCAAGTTTTTATTACCCCCACCCCCCACCCTCGCAGGATCTGTTATGAGGTCTCTTGGGGTAGTTGTATTGAAAACAGATGCTTAAGACACTGAAGGGAAGGGGAATGTTGACAAGTGTCCCCCCCATTGTGTGGGTACTTTCTTGTGCGATACCCTCTTCTTCATTTACTCACCACAAAGGAGCAGCCACAAAATGACAATTGCTGTGATGGTAGTACTGAAAGGGGCTTTATAAGGTAGAGAACCAGAAGGAAGGCGAGCTTCAAGTGGCACTTGGAGGAATGGCCATCTGAGCACAGGTGGGCAACTAAGAAAGAAGGGGAAAAGTGGGTGAACAGGAAGCAGAGATGCCCGCTATGACAGCTGAGAGCATTCAAATTTGGTGAATAAGGCGGGTGGTTTGGGGAAGTAGATGAATGAGTCAGGGAGACGGCGCATGTGAGCAATTGGTTGGATGTGGCATAGAGAATAATCATGGCATGCAAACTAGGCAGTAGTCCCTGAATTGGCAGCGTCTGCAGAGAGTTTGGGGTGCTCGACAAGTGACTTGTCCTCCTTGGATTGGGTATATAATCCACAGAGGGAAGGTCACAGCTTATAGTGAGGCAGATCGTGTATATCGAATTTAAAGAAGGGTAGTTTGAGTGTGCGGAGAGGGGCTGCACGGAGTGGTAAGTGGATAGGGTGCCGAGCAATGTGCATCCAACTGGTCACTGGAGGCTGGACAGTGGCAAAGCACCTGGGTTACTGGGAGAATTACAAAAGGAGGGCCGAAAGGAAGGGTGTTTATGGTCATTCAGATACTAGGACGGAACACTTGAGTGGCAATGAGATGGGGGTATTGAGAAGTCACAAATGGTGTCCCAGGGGTAGAGGTATGGGGATCAGATATTCCTGCTAGGGTGTAATGTGCCACCCTGCCCCTTTTTTTTGTGCAGCCTGGTTCCCTCTCTAGTTTCTCTCCATTGTCCTTCTATCCTGCAGATGATTAGAGCAAGCTTCCTAACGTTTTTCTTGGCCTCATATCCCCAATTATGTGCCTGACATGCCTGGCCTAAGGATACTCCCAAAGAGTATGCTACTTATATTCTGGGAAGAGCCTCACTAGTTCTGCCTATTTATGCAGCAACAAGGCAAATCTTACAACCTGCAAAGTTGGAAGCTTTGAGATGAAGTAAAGGTTTTTATTTTGTGGAAAATGCTCTTCTATGCTTCTTCTCTCATCTGAAGGCCATGGGCTCCTGTTCTTCTCTCACGTGTCCTTTCAAAGAGACAGATGACACACTCACCCAATCACTCAGCAAACATCTATGCTTTAACTCTGTCATCTTGCCGTTTTCCCTCCAAGTGCTCTCCCTTCCCCACAAATGCAGGATAATCTTTCCTCATTACTCATTCACTCGCTTATTGTAGTCCCCCGCTCCACAGGCCCAGCAAAGACCAAGAAAGACAAGCGGTACGTCAGCAAACAGATTTAACACTTCTCTCTTCTATTATGGTCATACTGCTGCCCTCTAGTAACACTACATGGCAACTGCAGCATGATGATGTGATTTTGAAGGGGGCTGTCCTATGCAAATAATGTCCTCCCATGCTTACTTTGGCCTGAGACATTCACAGGCTTCCATCATGATATGGCCTCCAACATATGGCTTTCAGCAGAATTTTAAGCTTGACAACTTGTCTTAGGCTAAAGCTTTTCCTACTCGAAGGTCGCTCATGGGAAAGCACCCTCATTTAGCAGGGTGCCAAATTGTCTGCAGTCTTCCTCTAAACAGAACATGGGCGTTCGTGGGCGTTCGGGGGCCTTGCTTGCTAGCTAACGACTGAGTGCTGGGTTGTTTAAAGACCCAGGGCCAGGCCAGGCCAGCTGCTGCAACAGGCATGATGCAGGCCCAATGAAGCACACGCCGGACTTTACCCTTTTCTGACTCTTGAAAACTTCAACATGTCTGTCTTCTGATTGCACCTAATAAAGGGAGTTTGACCAGCTCCAAACTTTGCCCATCATTTCGTGAGTGAGAGCTAACACTAGGCCAATATGCCTAGCCAGCAGCACAGGCACTATCCCCCTGATTACACAGCTCTGTTCACACCAAAATGAAAAATCCCCACCACTCAACCTATTTTACTATTTGTGGGAGGCTTATTTCTGCTCAGTTATAGCCCCTAGGCCACATTCGCCCTACGAAATGCCAAATTCAAAGACAAGAAATCAATAGATTGATAACTGAAGATAATGCTTTACCCATATTTCACCTACTAATGAAAAAGGGGGCTGCATGGGAGTCAGGAGAGAAAATATTTATAATTTTCAGGCACTCGTGCAAAAAAGAGTGTCTGAAATTGCTCCTGGTTTTTATAAAATCGAAATATTATTTAATGGAAAAAAAAAGAAAACATTTTTTTTTTCCACCCATGGCGGGATTTGAACCCTCGGCCAGGGGAGCTTTCAGCATCAGAGGCAGATGACATTACCACTGAGCTATTGCTCCTTGCTGGTAATCAGGGATTCAGGAGCATCTATAAGCTACATACAGGCCCCCTAGTCTACATGACACACCATAGCCATGATATAGGGACTATTGGAAATAATACAAACATGGAAGCCCGTGTGGTCCAGTGGGTAAGTTCCTGCCTTCCACCCAGGCGACCAGGGTTCAAATCCCGGGTTCGGCACCAGATGACTGATGGCGGTGATGCAGAGGTAAGTCGGTAAGTAAAATGTGTGGAGGTGTGCCTGGCTGGTGATTGGTGGATGTAAGAGTGGTTGGTGTGTAGATGAAGATGGTGATTGGTGGATGGAGAGAGTGGTTTGTGTGTAAGGAGAGAAGCCTGAATGGTGGAGAACAGAGTGGTTGGTGTGTCTGGGCAGAGAGAGTGAGGTTCAGGCCCAGGCCAAGTGGGAGTAGAGTAGAGGGGAGGAGCCACAGAGGGGGAGTGTGAATGGGTGGAGTAAAAAAGGAAAGCAGAGAGAGGGGGGGCATAGTTCGGGGAGGAGCCTAGGGACAGGTGGTGGCATACAGCCTGGGGGAGGAGCCACAGAGGGGGAGGGTGAATGGGTGGAGTAAGAAAGGAAAGCAGAAAGAAGGGGGGGCATAGTTGGGGGGAGGAGCCTAGGGTGGTGGCATACAGCCTAGGAGGGACCAAGGGGAGGGGCATGTGTGGAGAGGGGTGGGGCCACAGAGGAAAGGGAGAAGTAGGCAGAGTCTGGGGCAATAGGTCAGGGGGCGGAGCATAGGGGAGTGAGCCCAACAAGGAAAGAGTACCCCTCCCCCTTCAGCAAACAGAGGGGGGGTGACCTGATAGGAGGGGCACTACGATAGTAGACCCCCAACATTTTATGACCGCTCCCTCCCCCTCCCCAAATACAGAGTGGGGGGGACAAATTTTGGGGAGCTGTGTAAAAAAGGGGTGTTGGGGTGCATTACAAAAGAGGGTGCTAGAAGGCACAGAATGATGTGGTTTGGCTTTGGTTGCGCTACCCATCATTTTTTTTTGCCCCCCCCCCTTTTCCGGGGAGAGGGGGTGTACCCCAAAAGTATAGGGGCAACAGAGGGAACTTAGGGGAACAGCCTTAGGGCACTTTTTTATTACCGACCACAAGGGGGGCACCAGACAGACATACTGTAGTTATGGTATTGAAAGAGGTGACAGCAAGGAGCACGTGGTAAGACACGGTGAGGGGGGACAAGGCACCCCAAGTTTTTATTACCCCCACCCCCCACCCTCGCAGGATCTGTTATGAGGTCTCTTGGGGTAGTTGTATTGAAAACAGATGCTTAAGACACTGAAGGGAAGGGGAATGTTGACAAGTGTCCCCCCCATTGTGTGGGTACTTTCTTGTGCGATACCCTCTTCTTCATTTACTCACCACAAAGGAGCAGCCACAAAATGACAATTGCTGTGATGGTAGTACTGAAAGGGGCTTTATAAGGTAGAGAACCAGAAGGAAGGCGAGCTTCAAGTGGCACTTGGAGGAATGGCCATCTGAGCACAGGTGGGCAACTAAGAAAGAAGGGGAAAAGTGGGTGAACAGGAAGCAGAGATGCCCGCTATGACAGCTGAGAGCATTCAAATTTGGTGAATGAGGCGGGTGGTTTGGGGAAGTAGATGAATGAGTCAGGGAGACGGCGCATGTGGCAATTGGTTGGATGTGGCATAGAGAATAATCATGGCATGCAAACTAGGCAGTAGTCCCTGAATTGGCAGCGTCTGCAGAGAGTTTGGGGTGCTCGACAAGTGACTTGTCCTCCTTGGATTGGGTATATAATCCACAGAGGGAAGGTCACAGCTTATAGTGAGGCAGATCGTGTATATCGAATTTAAAGAAGGGTAGTTTGAGTGTGCGGAGAGGGGCTGCACGGAGTGGTAAGTGGATAGGGTGCCGAGCAATGTGCATCCAACTGGTCACTGGAGGCTGGACAGTGGCAAAGCACCTGGGTTACTGGGAGAATTACAAAAGGAGGGCCGAAAGGAAGGGTGTTTATGGTCATTCAGATACTAGGATGGAACACTTGAGTGGCAATGAGATGCGGGTATTGAGAAGTCACAAATGGTGTCCCAGGGGTAGAGGTATGGGGATCAGATATTCCTGCTAGGGTGTAATGTGCCACCCTGCCCCTTTTTTTTGTGCAGCCTGGTTCCCTCTCTAGTTTCTCTCCATTGTCCTTCTATCCTGCAGATGATTAGAGCAAGCTTCCTAACGTTTTTCTTGGCCTCATATCCCCAATTATGTGCCTGACATGCCTGGCCTAAGGATACTCCCAAAGAGTATGCTACTTATATTCTGGGAAGAGCCTCACTAGTTCTGCCTATTTATGCAGCAACAAGGCAAATCTTACAACCTGCAAAGTTGGAAGCTTTGAGATGAAGTAAAGGTTTTTATTTTGTGGAAAATGCTCTTCTATGCTTCTTCTCTCATCTGAAGGCCATGGGCTCCTGTTCTTCTCTCACGTGTCCTTTCAAAGAGACAGATGACACACTCACCCAATCACTCAGCAAACATCTATGCTTTAACTCTGTCATCTTGACGTTTTCCCTCCAAGTGCTCTCCCTTACCCACAAATGCAGGATAATCTTTCCTCATTACTCATTCACTCGCTTATTGTAGTCCCCCGCTCCACAGGCCCAGCAAAGACCAACAAAGACAAGCGGTACGTCAGCAAACAGATTTAACACTTCTCTCTTCTATTATGGTCATACTGCTGCCCTCTAGTAACACTACATGGCAACTGCAGCATGATGATGTGATTTTGAAGGGGGCTGTCCTATGCAAATAATGTCCTCCCATGCTTACTTTGGCCTGAGACATTCACAGGCTTCCATCATGATATGGCCTCCAACATATGGCTTTCAGCAGAATTTTAAGCTTGACAACTTGTCTTAGGCTAAAGCTTTTCCTACTCGAATGCCGCTCATGGGAAAGCACCCTCATTTAGCAGGGTGCCAAATTGTCTGCAGTCTTCCTCTAAACAGAACATGGGCGTTCGTGGGCGTTCGGGGGCCTTGCTTGCTAGCTAACGACTGAGTGCTGGGTTGTTTAAAGACCCAGGGCCAGGCCAGGCCAGCTGCTGCAACAGGCATGATGCAGGCCCAATGAAGCACACGCCGGACTTTACCCTTTTCTGACTCTTGAAAACTTCAACATGTCTGTCTTCTGATTGCACCTAATAAAGGGAGTTTGACCAGCTCCAAACTTTGCCCATCATTTCGTGAGTGAGAGCTAACACTAGGCCAATATGCCTAGGCAGCAGCACAGGCACTATCCCCCTGATTACACAGCTCTGTTCACACCAAAATGAAAAATCCCCACCACTCAACCTATTTTACTATTTGTGGGAGGCTTATTTCTGCTCAGTTATAGCCCCTAGGCCACATTCGCCCTACGAAATGCCAAATTCAAAGACAAGAAATCAATAGATTGATAACTGAAGATAATGCTTTACCCATATTTCACCTACTAATGAAAAAGGGGACTACATGGGAGTCAGGAGAGAAAATATTTATAATTTTCAGGCACTCGTGCAAAAAAGAGTGTCTGAAATTGCTCCTGGTTTTTATAAAATCGAAATATTAGTTAATGGAAAAAAAAAGAAAAAAAATTTTTTTTCCACCCATGGCGGGATTTGAACCCTCGGCCAGGGGAGCTTTCAGCATCAGAGGCAGATGACATTACCACTGAGCTATTGCTCCTTGCTGGTAATCAGGGATTCAGGAGCATCTATAAGCTACATACAGGCCCCCTAGTCTACATGACACACCATAGCCATGATATAGGGACTATTGGAAATAATACAAACATGGAAGCCCGTGTGGTCCAGTGGGTAAGTTCCTGCCTTCCACCCAGGCGACCAGGGTTCAAATCCCGGGTTCGGCACCAGATGACTGATGGCGGTGATGCAGAGGTAAGTCGGTAAGTAAAATGTGTGGAGGTGTGCCTGGCTGGTGATTGGTGGATGTAAGAGTGGTTGGTGTGTAGATGCAGATGGTCCTGGATGGTGATTGGTGGATGGAGAGAGTGGTTGGTGTGTAAGGAGAGAAGCCTGAATGGTGGAGAACACGGTGGTTGGTGTGTCTGGGGAGAGAGAGTGAGGTTCAGGCCCAGGCCGAGTGGGAGTAGAGTAGAGGGGAGGAGCCACAGAGGGGGAGTGTGAATGGGCGGAGTAAAAAAGGAAAGCAGAGAGAGGGGGGGCATAGTTCGGGGAGGAGCCTAGGGACAGGTGGTGGCATACAGCCTGGGGGAGGAGCCACAGAGGGGGAGTGTGAATGGGTGGAGTAAGAAAGGAAAGCAGAAAGAAGGGGGGGCATAGTTGGGGGGAGGAGCCTAGGGTGGTGGCATACAGCCTAGGAGGGACCAAGGGGAGGGGCATGTGTAGAGAGGGGTGGGGCCACAGAGGAAAGGGAGAAGTAGGCAGAGTCTGGGGCAATAGGTCAGGGGGCGGAGCATAGGGGAGTGAGCCCAACAAGGAAAGAGTACCCCTCCCCCTTCAGCAAACAGAGGGGGGGGTGACCTGATAGGAGGGGCACTACGATAGTAGACCCCCAACATTTTATGACAGCTCCCTCCCCCTCCCCAAATACAGAGTGGGGGGACAAATTTTGGGGAGCAGTGTAAAAAAGGGGTGTTGGGGTGCATTACAAAAGAGGGTGCTAGAAGGCACAGAATGATGTGGTTTGGCTTTGGGTGCGCTACCCATCATTTTTTTTTGCCCCCCCCCCTTTTCCGGGGAGAGGGGGTGTACCCCAAAAGTATAGGGGCAACAGAGGGAACTTAGGGGAACAGCCTTAGGGCACTTTTTTATTACCGACCACAAGGGGGGCACCAGACAGACATACTGTAGTTATGGTATTGAAAGAGGTGACAGCAAGGAGCACGTGGTAAGACACGGTGAGGGGGGACAAGGCACCCCAAGTTTTTATTACCCCCACCCTCGCAGGATCTGTTATGAGGTCTCTTGGGGTAGTTGTATTGAAAACAGATGCTTAAGACACTGGAGGGAAGGGGAATGTTGACAAGTGTCCCCCCCATTGTGTGGGTACTTTCTTGTGCGATACCCTCTTCTTCATTTACTCACCACAAAGGAGCAGCCACAAAATGACAATTGCTGTGATGGTAGTACTGAAAGGGGCTTTATAAGGTAGAGAACCAGAAGGAAGGCGAGCTTCAAGTGGCACTTGGAGGAATGGCCATCTGAGCACAGGTGGGCAACTAAGAAAGAAGGGGAAAAGTGGGTGAACAGGAAGCAGAGATGCCCGCTATGACAGCTGAGAGCATTCAAATTTGGTGAATAAGGCGGGTGGTTTGGGGAAGTAGATGAATGAGTCAGGGAGACGGCGCATGTGGCAATTGGTTGGATGTGGCATAGAGAATAATCATGGCATGCAAACTAGGCAGTAGTCCCTGAATTGGCAGCGTCTGCAGAGAGTTTGGGGTGCTCGACAAGTGACTTGTCCTCCTTGGATTGGGTATATAATCCACAGAGGGAAGGTCACAGCTTATAGTGAGGCAGATCGTGTATATCGAATTTAAAGAAGGGTAGTTTGAGTGTGCGGAGAGGGGCTGCACGGAGTGGTAAGTGGATAGGGTGCCGAGCAATGTGCATCCAACTGGTCACTGGAGGCTGGACAGTGGCAAAGCACCTGGGTTACTGGGAGAATTACAAAAGGAGGGCCGAAAGGAAGGGTGTTTATGGTCATTCAGATACTAGGACGGAACACTTGAGTGGCAATGAGATGGGGGTATTGAGAAGTCACAAATGGTGTCCCAGGGGTAGAGGTATGGG
Source organism: Pleurodeles waltl (assembly GCF_031143425.1). Lineage (NCBI taxonomy): Eukaryota > Metazoa > Chordata > Amphibia > Caudata > Salamandridae > Pleurodeles > Pleurodeles waltl. The sequence continues at coordinate 540,844,843 of NC_090443.1, read as the reverse complement.
GATCAGATATTCCTGCTAGGGTGTAATGTGCCACCCTGCCCCTTTTTTTTTGTGCAGCCTGGTTCCCTCTCTAGTTTCTCTCCATTGTCCTTCTATCCTGCAGATGATTAGAGCAAGCTTCCTAACGTTTTTCTTGGCCTCATATCCCCAATTATGTGCCTGACATGCCTGGCCTAAGGATACTCCCAAAGAGTATGCTACTTATATTCTGGGAAGAGCCTCACTAGTTCTGCCTATTTATGCAGCAACAAGGCAAATCTTACAACCTGCAAAGTTGGAAGCTTTGAGATGAAGTAAAGGTTTTTATTTTGTGGAAAATGCTCTTCTATGCTTCTTCTCTCATCTGAAGGCCATGGGCTCCTGTTCTTCTCTCACGTGTCCTTTCAAAGAGACAGATGACACACTCACCCAATCACTCAGCAAACATCTATGCTTTAACTCTGTCATCTTGCCGTTTTCCCTCCAAGTGCTCTCCCTTCCCCACAAATGCAGGATAATCTTTCCTCATTACTCATTCACTCGCTTATTGTAGTCCCCCGATCCACAGGCCCAGCAAAGACCAACAAAGACAAGCGGTACGTCAGCAAACAGATTTAACACTTCTCTCTTCTATTATGGTCATACTGCTGCCCTCTAGTAACACTACATGGCAACTGCAGCATGATGATGTGATTTTGAAGGGGGCTGTCCTATGCAAATAATGTCCTCCCATGCTTACTTTGGCCTGAGACATTCACAGGCTTCCATCATGATATGGCCTCCAACATATGGCTTTCAGCAGAATTTTAAGCTTGACAACTTGTCTTAGGCTAAAGCTTTTCCTACTCGAATGCCGCTCATGGGAAAGCACCCTCATTTAGCAGGGTGCCAAATTGTCTGCAGTCTTCCTCTAAACAGAACATGGGCGTTCGTGGGCGTTCGGGGGCCTTGCTTGCTAGCTAACGACTGAGTGCTGGGTTGTTTAAAGACCCAGGGCCAGGCCAGGCCAGCTGCTGCAACAGGCATGATGCAGGCCCAATGAAGCACACGCCGGACTTTACCCTTTTCTGACTCTTGAAAACTTCAACATGTCTGTCTTCTGATTGCACCTAATAAAGGGAGTTTGACCAGCTCCAAACTTTGCCCATCATTTCGTGAGTGAGAGCTAACACTAGGCCAATATGCCTAGGCAGCAGCACAGGCACTATCCCCCTGATTACACAGCTCTGTTCACACCAAAATGAAAAATCCCCACCACTCAACCTATTTTACTATTTGTGGGAGGCTTATTTCTGCTCAGTTATAGCCCCTAGGCCACATTCGCCCTACGAAATGCCAAATTCAAAGACAAGAAATCAATAGATTGATAACTGAAGATAATGCTTTACCCATATTTCACCTACTAATGAAAAAGGGGACTACATGGGAGTCAGGAGAGAAAATATTTATAATTTTCAGGCACTCGTGCAAAAAAGAGTGTCTGAAATTGCTCCTGGTTTTTATAAAATCGAAATATTAGTTAATGGAAAAAAAAAGAAAAAAAAATTTTTTTCCACCCATGGCGGGATTTGAACCCTCGGCCAGGGGAGCTTTCAGCATCAGAGGCAGATGACATTACCACTGAGCTATTGCTCCTTGCTGGTAATCAGGGATTCAGGAGCATCTATAAGCTACATACAGGCCCCCTAGTCTACATGACACACCATAGCCATGATATAGGGACTATTGGAAATAATACAAACATGGAAGCCCGTGTGGTCCAGTGGGTAAGTTCCTGCCTTCCACCCAGGCGACCAGGGTTCAAATCCCGGGTTCGGCACCAGATGACTGATGGCGGTGATGCAGAGGTAAGTCGGTAAGTAAAATGTGTGGAGGTGTGCCTGTCTGGTGATTGGTGGATGTAAGAGTGGTTGGTGTGTAAGGAGAGAAGCCTGAATGGTGGAGAACAGAGTGGTTGGAGTGTCTGGGCAGAGAGAGTGAGGTTCAGGCCCAGGCCGAGTGGGAGTAGAGTAGAGTAGAGGGGAGGAGCCACAGAGGGGGAGTGTGAATGGGTGGAGTAAAAAAGGAAAGCAGAGAGAGGGGGGGGGGCATAGTTCGGGGAGGAGCCTAGGGACAGGTGGTGGCATACAGCCTGGGGGAGGAGCCACAGAGGGGGAGTGTGAATGGGTGGAGTAAGAAAGGAAAGCAGAAAGAAGGGGGGGCATAGTTGGGGGGAGGAGCCTAGGGTGGTGGCATACAGCCTAGGAGGGACCAAGGGGAGGGGCATGTGTAGAGAGGGGTGGGGCCACAGAGGAAAGGGAGAAGTAGGCAGAGTCTGGGGCAATAGGTCAGGGGGCGGAGCATAGGGGAGTGAGCCCAACAAGGAAAGAGTACCCCTCCCCCTTCAGCAAACAGAGGGGGGGTGACCTGATAGGAGGGGCACTACGATAGTAGACCCCCAACATTTTATGACCGCTCCCTCCCCCTCCCCAAATACAGAGTGGGGGGACAAATTTTGGGGAGCAGTGTAAAAAAGGGGTGTTGGGGTGCATTACAAAAGAGGGTGCTAGAAGGCACAGAATGATGTGGTTTGGCTTTGGGTGCGCTACCCATCATTTTTTTTTGCCCCCCCCCCCTTTTCCGGGGAGAGGGGGTGTACCCCAAAAGTATAGGGGCAACAGAGGGAACTTAGGGGAACAGCCTTAGGGCACTTTTTTATTACCGACCACAAGGGGGGCACCAGACAGACATACTGTAGTTATGGTATTGAAAGAGGTGACAGCAAGGAGCACGTGGTAAGACACGGTGAGGGGGGACAAGGCACCCCAAGTTTTTATTACCCCCACCCTCGCAGGATCTGTTATGAGGTCTCTTGGGGTAGTTGTATTGAAAACAGATGCTTAAGACACTGGAGGGAAGGGGAATGTTGACAAGTGTCCCCCCCATTGTGTGGGTACTTTCTTGTGCGATACCCTCTTCTTCATTTACTCACCACAAAGGAGCAGCCACAAAATGACAATTGCTGTGATGGTAGTACTGAAAGGGGCTTTATAAGGTAGAGAACCAGAAGGAAGGCGAGCTTCAAGTGGCACTTGGAGGAATGGCCATCTGAGCACAGGTGGGCAACTAAGAAAGAAGGGGAAAAGTGGGTGAACAGGAAGCAGAGATGCCCGCTATGACAGCTGAGAGCATTCAAATTTGGTGAATAAGGCGGGTGGTTTGGGGAAGTAGATGAATGAGTCAGGGAGACGGCGCATGTGGCAATTGGTTGGATGTGGCATAGAGAATAATCATGGCATGCAAACTAGGCAGTAGTCCCTGAATTGGCAGCGTCTGCAGAGAGTTTGGGGTGCTCGACAAGTGACTTGTCCTCCTTGGATTGGGTATATAATCCACAGAGGGAAGGTCACAGCTTATAGTGAGGCAGATCGTGTATATCGAATTTAAAGAAGGGTAGTTTGAGTGTGCGGAGAGGGGCTGCACGGAGTGGTAAGTGGATAGGGTGCCGAGCAATGTGCATCCAACTGGTCACTGGAGGCTGGACAGTGGCAAAGCACCTGGGTTACTGGGAGAATTACAAAAGGAGGGCCGAAAGGAAGGGTGTTTATGGTCATTCAGATACTAGGACGGAACACTTGAGTGGCAATGAGATGGGGGTATTGAGAAGTCACAAATGGTGTCCCAGGGGTAGAGGTATGGGGATCAGATATTCCTGCTAGGGTGTAATGTGCCACCCTGCCCCTTTTTTTTTGTGCAGCCTGGTTCCCTCTCTAGTTTCTCTCCATTGTCCTTCTATCCTGCAGATGATTAGAGCAAGCTTCCTAACGTTTTTCTTGGCCTCATATCCCCAATTATGTGCCTGACATGCCTGGCCTAAGGATACTCCCAAAGAGTATGCTACTTATATTCTGGGAAGAGCCTCACTAGTTCTGCCTATTTATGCAGCAACAAGGCAAATCTTACAACCTGCAAAGTTGGAAGCTTTGAGATGAAGTAAAGGTTTTTATTTTGTGGAAAATGCTCTTCTATGCTTCTTCTCTCATCTGAAGGCCATGGGCTCCTGTTCTTCTCTCACGTGTCCTTTCAAAGAGACAGATGACACACTCACCCAATCACTCAGCAAACATCTATGCTTTAACTCTGTCATCTTGCCGTTTTCCCTCCAAGTGCTCTCCCTTCCCCACAAATGCAGGATAATCTTTCCTCATTACTCATTCACTCGCTTATTGTAGTCCCCCGATCCACAGGCCCAGCAAAGACCAACAAAGACAAGCGGTACGTCAGCAAACAGATTTAACACTTCTCTCTTCTATTATGGTCATACTGCTGCCCTCTAGTAACACTACATGGCAACTGCAGCATGATGATGTGATTTTGAAGGGGGCTGTCCTATGCAAATAATGTCCTCCCATGCTTACTTTGGCCTGAGACATTCACAGGCTTCCATCATGATATGGCCTCCAACATATGGCTTTCAGCAGAATTTTAAGCTTGACAACTTGTCTTAGGCTAAAGCTTTTCCTACTCGAAGGTCGCTCATGGGAAAGCACCCTCATTTAGCAGGGTGCCAAATTGTCTGCAGTCTTCCTCTAAACAGAACATGGGCGTTCGTGGGCGTTCGGGGGCCTTGCTTGCTAGCTAAAGACTGAGTGCTGGGTTGTTTAAAGACCCAGGGCCAGGCCAGGCCAGCTGCTGCAACAGGCATGATGCAGGCCCAATGAAGCACACGCCGGACTTTACCCTTTTCTGACTCTTGAAAACTTCAACATGTCTGTCTTCTGATTGCACCTAATAAAGGGAGTTTGACCAGCTCCAAACTTTGCCCATCATTTCGTGAGTGAGAGCTAACACTAGGCCAATATGCCTAGCCAGCAGCACAGGCACTATCCCCCTGATTACACAGCTCTGTTCACACCAAAATGAAAAATCCCCACCACTCAACCTATTTTACTATTTGTGGGAGGCTTATTTCTGCTCAGTTATAGCCCCTAGGCCACATTCGCCCTACGAAATGCCAAATTCAAAGACAAGAAATCAATGGATTGATAACTGAAGATAATGCTTTACCCATATTTCACCTACTAATGAAAAAGGGGGCTGCATGGGAGTCAGGAGAGAAAATATTTATAATTTTCAGGCACTCGTGCAAAAAAGAGTGTCTGAAATTGCTCCTGGTTTTTATAAAATTGAAATATTATTTAATGGAAAAAAAAAGAAAACATTTTTTTTTTCCACCCATGGCGGGATTTGAACCCTCGGCCAGGGGAGCTTTCAGCATCAGAGGCAGATGACATTACCACTGAGCTATTGCTCCTTGCTGGTAATCAGGGATTCAGGAGCATCTATAAGCTACATACAGGCCCCCTAGTCTACATGACACACCATAGCCATGATATAGGGACTATTGGAAATAATACAAACATGGAAGCCCGTGTGGTCCAGTGGGTAAGTTCCTGCCTTCCACCCAGGCGACCAGGGTTCAAATCCCGGGTTCGGCACCAGATGACTGATGGCGGTGATGCAGAGGTAAGTCGGTAAGTAAAATGTGTGGAGGTGTGCCTGGCTGGTGATTGGTGGATGTAAGAGTGGTTGGTGTGTAGATGAAGATGGTCCTGGATGGTGATTGGTGGATGGAGAGAGTGGTTTGTGTGTAAGGAGAGAAGCCTGAATGGTGGAGAACAGAGTGGTTGGTGTGTCTGGGCAGAGAGAGTGAGGTTCAGGCCCAGGCCAAGTGGGAGTAGAGTAGAGGGGAGGAGCCACAGAGGGGGAGTGTGAATGGGTGGAGTAAAAAAGGAAAGCAGAGAGAGGGGGGGCATAGTTCGGGGAGGAGCCTAGGGACAGGTGGTGGCATACAGCCTGGGGGAGGAGCCACAGAGGGGGAGGGTGAATGGGTGGAGTAAGAAAGGAAAGCAGAAAGAAGGGGGGGCATAGTTGGGGGGAGGAGCCTAGGGTGGTGGCATACAGCCTAGGAGGGACCAAGGGGAGGGGCATGTGTGGAGAGGGGTGGGGCCACAGAGGAAAGGGAGAAGTAGGCAGAGTCTGGGGCAATAGGTCAGGGGGCGGAGCATAGGGGAGTGAGCCCAACAAGGAAAGAGTACCCCTCCCCCTTCAGCAAACAGAGGGGGGGTGACCTGATAGGAGGGGCACTACGATAGTAGACCCCCAACATTTTATGACCGCTCCCTCCCCCTCCCCAAATACAGAGTGGGGGGGACAAATTTTGGGGAGCAGTGTAAAAAAGGGGTGTTGGGGTGCATTACAAAAGAGGGTGCTAGAAGGCACAGAATGATGTGGTTTGGCTTTGGGTGCGCTACCCATCATTTTTTTTTGCCCCCCCCCCCTTTTCCGGGGAGAGGGGGTGTACCCCAAAAGTATAGGGGCAACAGAGGGAACTTAGGGGAACAGCCTTAGGGCACTTTTTTATTTCCGACCACAAGGGGGGCACCAGACAGACATACTGTAGTTATGGTATTGAAAGAGGTGACAGCAAGGAGCACGTGGTAAGACACGGTGAGGGGGGACAAGGCACCCCAAGTTTTTATTACCCCCACCCTCGCAGGATCTGTTATGAGGTCTCTTGGGGTAGTTGTATTGAAAACAGATGCTTAAGACACTGGAGGGAAGGGGAATGTTGACAAGTGTCCCCCCCATTGTGTGGGTACTTTCTTGTGCGATACCCTCTTCTTCATTTACTCACCACAAAGGAGCAGCCACAAAATGACAATTGCTGTGATGGTAGTACTGAAAGGGGCTTTATAAGGTAGAGAACCAGAAGGAAGGCGAGCTTCAAGTGGCACTTGGAGGAATGGCCATCTGAGCACAGGTGGGCAACTAAGAAAGAAGGGGAAAAGTGGGTGAACAGGAAGCAGAGATGCCCGCTATGACAGCTGAGAGCATTCAAATTTGGTGAATAAGGCGGGTGGTTTGGGGAAGTAGATGAATGAGTCAGGGAGACGGCGCATGTGGCAATTGGTTGGATGTGGCATAGAGAATAATCATGGCATGCAAACTAGGCAGTAGTCCCTGAATTGGCAGCGTCTGCAGAGAGTTTGGGGTGCTCGACAAGTGACTTGTCCTCCTTGGATTGGGTATATAATCCACAGAGGGAAGGTCACAGCTTATAGTGAGGCAGATCACGTATATCGAATTTAAAGAAGGGTAGTTTGAGTGTGCGGAGAGGGGCTGCACGGAGTGGTAAGTGGATGGGGTGCCGAGCAATGTGCATCCAACTGGTCACTGGAGGCTGGACAGTGGCAAAGCACCTGGGTTACTGGGAGAATTACAAAAGGAGGGCCGAAAGGAAGGGTGTTTATGGTCATTCAGATGCTAGGACGGAACACTTGAGTGGCAATGAGATGGGGGTATTGAGAAGTCACAAATGGTGTCCCAGGGGTAGAGGTATGGGGATCAGATATTCCTGCTAGGGTGTAATGTCCCACCCTGCCCCTTTTTTTTGTGCAGCCTGGTTCCCTCTCTAGTTTCTCTCCATTGTCCTTCTATCCTGCAGATGATTAGAGCAAGCTTCCTAACGTTTTTCTTGGCCTCATATCCCCAATTATGTGCCTGACATGCCGTGCCTAAGGATACTCCCAAAGACTATGCTACTTATATTCTGGGAAGAGCCTCACTAGTTCTGCCTATTTATGCAGCAACAAGGCAAATCTTACAATCTGCAATGTTGGAAGCTTTGAGATGAAGTAAAGGTTTTTTTGGGGGGGAAAATGCTCTTCTATGCTTCTTCTCTCATCTGAAGGCCATGGGCTCCTGTTCTTCTCTCACGTGTCCTTTCAAAGAGACAGATGACACACTCACCCAATCACTCAGCAAACATCTATGCTTTAACTCTGTCATCTTGCCGTTTTCCCTCCAAGTGCTCTCCCTTCCCCACAAATGCAGGATAATCTTTCCTCATTACTCATTCACTCGCTTATTGTAGTCCCCCGCTCCACAGGCCCAGCAAAGACCAACAAAGACAAGCGGTACGTCAGCAAACAGATTTAACACTTCTCTCTTCTATTATGGTCATACTGCTGCCCTCTAGTAACACTACATGGCAACTGCAGCATGATGATGTGATTTTGAAGGGGGCTGTCCTATGCAAATAATGTCCTCCCATGCTTACTTTGGCCTGAGACATTCACAGGCTTCCATCATGATATGGCCTCCAACATATGGCTTTCAGCAGAATTTTAAGCTTGACAACTTGTCTTAGGCTAAAGCTTTTCCTACTCGAAGGCCGCTCATGGGAAAGCACCCTCATTTAGCAGGGTGCCAAATTGTCTACTGTCTTCCTCTAAACAGAACATGGGCGTTCGTGGGCGTTCGGGGGTTTTGCTTGCTAGCTAAAGACTGAGTGCTGGGTTGTTTAAAGACCCAGGGCCAGGCCAGGCCAGCTGCTGCAACAGGCATGATGCAGGCCCAATGAAGCACACGCCGGACTTTACCCTTTTCTGACTCTTGAAAACTTCAACATGTCTGTCTTCTGATTGCACCTAATAAAGGGAGTTTGACCAGCTCCAAACTTTGCCCATCATTTCGTGAGTGAGAGCTAACACTAGGCCAATATGCCTAGCCAGCAGCACAGGCACTATCCTCCTGATTACACAGCTCTGTTCACACCAAAATGAAAAATCCCCACCACTCAACCTATTTTACTATTTGTGGGAGGCTTATTTCTGCTCAGTTATGCCCCCTAGGCCACATTCGCGCTACAAAATGCCAAATTCAAAGACAAGAAATCAATAGATTGATAACTGAAGATAATGCTTTACCCATATTTAACCTACTAATGAAAAAGGGGGCTGCATGGGAGTCAGGAGAGAAAATATTTATAATTTTCAGGCGCTCGTGCAAAAAAGAGTGTCTGAAATTGCTCCTGGTTTTTATAAAATCGAAATATTAGTTAATGGAAAAAAAAAGAAAAAAAAAAACTATTCCAACCATGGCGGGATTTGAACCCTCGGCCAGGGGAGCTTTCAGCATCAGAGGCAGATGACATTACCACTGAGCTATTGCTCCTTGCTGGTAATCAGGGATTCAGGAGCATCTATAAGCTACATACAGGCCCCCTAGTCTACATGACACACCATAGCCATGATATAGGGACTATTGGAAATAATACAAACATGGAAGCCCGTGTGGTCCAGTGGGTAAGTTCCTGCCTTCCACCCAGGCGACCAGGGTTCAAATCCCGGGTTCGGCACCAGATGACTGATGGCGGTGATGCAGAGGTAAGTCGGTAAGTAAAATGTGTGGAGGTGTGCCTGGCTGGTGATTGGTGGATGTAAGAGTGGTTGGTGTGTAGATGCAGATGGTCCTGGATGGTGATTGGTGGATGGAGAGAGTGGTTGGTGTGTAAGGAGAGAAGCCTGAATGGTGGAGAACACGGTGGTTGGTGTGTCTGGGGAGAGAGAGTGAGGTTCAGGCCCAGGCCGAGTGGGAGTAGAGTAGAGGGGAGGAGCCACAGAGGGGGAGTGTGAATGGGCGGAGTAAAAAAGGAAAGCAGAGAGAGGGGGGGCATAGTTCGGGGAGGAGCCTAGGGACAGGTGGTGGCATACAGCCTGGGGGAGGAGCCACAGAGGGGGAGTGTGAATGGGTGGAGTAAGAAAGGAAAGCAGAAAGAAGGGGGGGCATAGTTGGGGGGAGGAGCCTAGGGTGGTGGCATACAGCCTAGGAGGGACCAAGGGGAGGGGCATGTGTAGAGAGGGGTGGGGCCACAGAGGAAAGGGAGAAGTAGGCAGAGTCTGGGGCAATAGGTCAGAGGGCGGAGCATAGGGGAGTGAGCCCAACAAGGAAAGAGTACCCCTCCCCCTTCAGCAAACAGAGGGGGGGTGACCTGATAGGAGGGGCACTACGATAGTAGACCCCCAACATTTTATGACCGCTCCCTCCCCCTCCCCAAATACAGAGTGGGGGGAACAAATTTTGGGGAGCAGTGTAAAAAAGGGGTGTTGGGGTGCATTACAAAAGAGGGTGCTAGAAGGCACAGAATGATGTGGTTTGGCTTTGGGTGCGCTACCCATCATTTTTTTTTGCCCCCCCCCCCTTTTCCGGGGAGAGGGGGTGTACCCCAAAAGTATAGGGGCAACAGAGGGAACTTAGGGGAACAACCTTAGGGCACTTTTTTATTACCGACCACAAGGGGGGCACCAGACAGACATACTGTAGTTATGGTATTGAAAGAGGTGACAGCAAGGAGCACGTGGTAAGACACGGTGAGGGGGGACAAGGCACCCCAAGTTTTTATTACCCCCACCCCCCACCCTCGCAGGATCTGTTATGAGGTCTCTTGGGGTAGTTGTATTGAAAACAGATGCTTAAGACACTGAAGGGAAGGGGAATGTTGACAAGTGTCCCCCCCATTGTGTGGGTACTTTCTTGTGCGATACCCTCTTCTTCATTTACTCACCCCAAAGGAGCAGCCACAAAATGACAATTGCTGTGATGGTAGTACTGAAAGGGGCTTTATAAGGTAGAGAACCAGAAGGAAGGCGAGCTTCAAGTGGCACTTGGAGGAATGGCCATCTGAGCACAGGTGGGCAACTAAGAAAGAAGGGGAAAAGTGGGTGAACAGGAAGCAGAGATGCCCGCTATGACAGCTGAGAGCATTCAAATTTGGTGAATAAGGCGGGTGGTTTGGGGAAGTAGATGAATGAGTCAGGGAGACGGCGCATGTGGCAATTGGTTGGATGTGGCATAGAGAATAATCATGGCATGCAAACTAGGCAGTAGTCCCTGAATTGGCAGCGTCTGCAGAGAGTTTGGGGTGCTCGACAAGTGACTTGTCCTCCTTGGATTGGGTATATAATCCACAGAGGGAAGGTCACAGCTTATAGTGAGGCAGATCACGTATATCGAATTTAAAGAAGGGTAGTTTGAGTGTGCGGAGAGGGGCTGCACGGAGTGGTAAGTGGATGGGGTGCCGAGCAATGTGCATCCAACTGGTCACTGGAGGCTGGACAGTGGCAAAGCACCTGGGTTACTGGGAGAATTACAAAAGGAGGGCCGAAAGGAAGGGTGTTTATGGTCATTCAGATGCTAGGACGGAACACTTGAGTGGCAATGAGATGGGGGTATTGAGAAGTCACAAATGGTGTCCCAGGGGTAGAGGTATGGGGATCAGATATTCCTGCTAGGGTGTAATGTGCCACCCTGCCCCTTTTTTTTGTGCAGCCTGGTTCCCTCTCTAGTTTCTCTCCATTGTCCTTCTATCCTGCAGATGATTAGAGCAAGCTTCCTAACGTTTTTCTTGGCCTCATATCCCCAATTATGTGCCTGACATGCCTGGCCTAAGGATACTCCCAAAGAGTATGCTACTTATATTCTGGGAAGAGCCTCACTAGTTCTGCCTATTTATGCAGCAACAAGGCAAATCTTACAACCTGCAAAGTTGGAAGCTTTGAGATGAAGTAAAGGTTTTTTTTGGGGGGAAAATGCTCTTCTATGCTTCTTCTCTCATCTGAAGGCCATGGGCTCCTGTTCTTCACTCACGTGTCCTTTCAAAGAGACAGATGACACACTCACCCAATCACTCAGCAAACATCTATGCTTTAACTCTGTCATCTTGCCGTTTTCCCTCCAAGTGCTCTCCCTTCCCCACAAATGCAGGATAATCTTTCCTCATTACTCATTCACTCGCTTATTGTAGTCCCCCGCTCCACAGGCCCAGCAAAGACCAACAAAGACAAGCGGTACGTCAGCAAACAGATTTAACACTTCTCTCTTCTATTATGGTCATACTGCTGCCCTCTAGTAACACTACATGGCAACTGCAGCATGATGATGTGATTTTGAAGGGGGCTGTCCTATGCAAATAATGTCCTCCCATGCTTACTTTGGCCTGAGACATTCACAGGCTTCCATCATGATATGGCCTCCAACATATGGCTTTCAGCAGAATTTTAAGCTTGACAACTTGTCTTAGGCTAAAGCTTTTCCTACTCGAAGGCCGCTCATGGGAAAGCACCCTCATTTAGCAGGGTGCCAAATTGTCTGCAGTCTTCCTCTAAACAGAACATGGGCGTTCGTGGGCGTTCGGGGGCCTTGCTTGCTAGCTAAAGACTGAGTGCTGGGTTGTTTAAAGACCCAGGGCCAGGCCAGGCCAGCTGCTGCAACAGGCATGATGCAGGCCCAATGAAGCACACGCCGGACTTTACCCTTTTCTGACTCTTGAAAACTTCAACATGTCTGTCTTCTGATTGCACCTAATAAAGGGAGTTTGACCAGCTCCAAACTTTGCCCATCATTTCGTGAGTGAGAGCTAACACTAGGCCAATATGCCTAGCCAGCAGCACAGGCACTATCCTCCTGATTACACAGCTCTGTTCACACCAAAATGAAAAATCCCCACCACTCAACCTATTTTACTATTTGTGGGAGGCTTATTTCTGCTCAGTTATGCCCCCTAGGCCACATTCGCGCTACAAAATGCCAAATTCAAAGACAAGAAATCAATAGATTGATAACTGAAGATAATGCTTTACCCATATTTCACCTACTAATGAAAAAGGGGGCTGCATGGGAGTCAGGAGAGAAAATATTTATAATTTTCAGGCGCTCGTGCAAAAAAGAGTGTCTGAAATTGCTCCTGGTTTTTATAAAATCGAAATATTAGTTAATGGAAAAAAAAAGAAAAAAAAAAACTATTCCAACCATGGCGGGATTTGAACCCTCGGCCAGGGGAGCTTTCAGCATCAGAGGCAGATGACATTACCACTGAGCTATTGCTCCTTGCTGGTAATCAGGGATTCAGGAGCATCTATAAGCTACATACAGGCCCCCTAGTCTACATGACACACCATAGCCATGATATAGGGACTATTGGAAATAATACAAACATGGAAGCCCGTGTGGTCCAGTGGGTAAGTTCCTGCCTTCCACCCAGGCGACCAGGGTTCAAATCCCGGGTTCGGCACCAGATGACTGATGGCGGTGATGCAGAGGTAAGTCGGAAAGTAAAATGTGTGGAGGTGTGCCTGGCTGGTGATTGGTGGATGTAAGAGTGGTTGGTGTGTAGATGAAGATGGTCCTGGATGGTGATTGGTGGATGGAGAGAGTGGTTGGTGTGTGAGGAGAGAAGCCTGAATGGTGGAGAACAGAGTGGTTGGTGTGTCTGGGCAGAGAGAGTGAGGTTCAGGCTGAGTGGGAGTAGAGGGGAGGAGCCACAGAGGGGGAGTGTGAATGGGCGGAGTAAAAAAGGAAAGCAGAGAGAGGGGGGGCATAGTTCGGGGAGGAGCCTAGGGACAGGTGGTGGCATACAGCCTGGGGGAGGAGCCACAGAGGGGGAGTGTGAATGGGTGGAGTAAGAAAGGAAAGCAGAAAGAAGGGGGGGCATAGTTGGGGGGAGGAGCCTAGGGTGGTGGCATACAGCCTAGGAGGGACCAAGGGGAGGGGCATGTGTAGAGAGGGGTGGGGCCACAGAGGAAAGGGAGAAGTAGGCAGAGTCTGGGGCAATAGGTCAGAGGGCGGAGCATAGGGGAGTGAGCCCAACAAGGAAAGAGTACCCCTCCCCCTTCAGCAAACAGAGGGGGGGTGACCTGATAGGAGGGGCACTACGATAGTAGACCCCCAACATTTTATGACCGCTCCCTCCCCCTCCCGAAATACAGAGTGGGGGGAACAAATTTTGGGGAGCAGTGTAAAAAAGGGGTGTTGGGGTGCATTACAAAAGAGGGTGCTAGAAGGCACAGAATGATGTGGTTTGGCTTTGGGTGCGCTACCCATCATTTTTTTTTGCCCCCCCCCCTTTTCCGGGGAGAGGGGGTGTACCCCAAAAGTATAGGGGCAACAGAGGGAACTTAGGGGAACAGCCTTAGGGCACTTTTTTATTACCGACCACAAGGGGGGCACCAGACAGACATACTGTAGTTATGGTATTGAAAGAGGTGACAGCAAGGAGCAGGTGGTAAGACACGGTGAGGGGGGACAAGGCACCCCAAGTTTTTATTACCCCCACCCTCGCAGGATCTGTTATGAGGTCTCTTGGGGTAGTTGTATTGAAAACAGATGCTTAAGACACTGAAGGGAAGGGGAATGTTGACAAGTGTCCCCCCCATTGTGTGGGTACTTTCTTGTGCGATACCCTCTTCTTCATTTACTCACCCCAAAGGAGCAGCCACAAAATGACAATTGCTGTGATGGTAGTACTGAAAGGGGCTTTATAAGGTAGAGAACCAGAAGGAAGGCGAGCTTCAAGTGGCACTTGGAGGAATGGCCATCTGAGCACAGGTGGGCAACTAAGAAAGAAGGGGAAAAGTGGGTGAACAGGAAGCAGAGATGCCCGCTATGACAGCTGAGAGCATTCAAATTTGGTGAATAAGGCGGGTGGTTTGGGGAAGTAGATGAATGAGTCAGGGAGACGGCGCATGTGGCAATTGGTTGGATGTGGCATAGAGAATAATCATGGCATGCAAACTAGGCAGTAGTCCCTGAATTGGCAGCGTCTGCAGAGAGTTTGGGGTGCTCGACAAGTGACTTGTCCTCCTTGGATTGGGTATATAATCCACAGAGGGAAGGTCACAGCTTATAGTGAGGCAGATCACGTATATCGAATTTAAAGAAGGGTAGTTTGAGTGTGCGGAGAGGGGCTGCACGGAGTGGTAAGTGGATGGGGTGCCGAGCAATGTGCATCCAACTGGTCACTGGAGGCTGGACAGTGGCAAAGCACCTGGGTTACTGGGAGAATTACAAAAGGAGGGCCGAAAGGAAGGGTGTTTATGGTCATTCAGATGCTAGGACGGAACACTTGAGTGGCAATGAGATGGGGGTATTGAGAAGTCACAAATGGTGTCCCAGGGGTAGAGGTATGGGGATCAGATATTCCTGCTAGGGTGTAATGTGCCACCCTGCCCCTTTTTTTTGTGCAGCCTGGTTCCCTCTCTAGTTTCTCTCCATTGTCCTTCTATCCTGCAGATGATTAGAGCAAGCTTCCTAACGTTTTTCTTGGCCTCATATCCCCAATTATGTGCCTGACATGCCTGGCCTAAGGATACTCCCAAAGAGTATGCTACTTATATTCTGGGAAGAGCCTCACTAGTTCTGCCTATTTATGCAGCAACAAGGCAAATCTTACAACCTGCAAAGTTGGAAGCTTTGAGATGAAGTAAAGGTTTTTTTGGGGGGGAAAATGCTCTTCTATGCTTCTTCTCTCATCTGAAGGCCATGGGCTCCTGTTCTTCTCTCACGTGTCCTTTCAAAGAGACAGATGACACACTCACCCAATCACTCAGCAAACATCTATGCTTTAACTCTGTCATCTTGCCGTTTTCCCTCCAAGTGCTCTCCCTTCCCCACAAATGCAGGATAATCTTTCCTCATTACTCATTCACTCGCTTATTGTAGTCCCCCGCTCCACAGGCCCAGCAAAGACCAAGAAAGACAAGCGGTACGTCAGCAAACAGATTTAACACTTCTCTCTTCTATTATGGTCATACTGCTGCCCTCTAGTAACACTACATGGCAACTGCAGCATGATGATGTGATTTTGAAGGGGGCTGTCCTATGCAAATAATGTCCTCCCATGCTTACTTTGGCCTGAGACATTCACAGGCTTCCATCATGATATGGCCTCCAACATATGGCTTTCAGCAGAATTTTAAGCTTGACAACTTGTCTTAGGCTAAAGCTTTTCCTACTCGAAGGCCGCTCATGGGAAAGCACCCTCATTTAGCAGGGTGCCAAATTGTCTACTGTCTTCCTCTAAACAGAACATGGGCGTTCGTGGGCGTTCGGGGGTTTTGCTTGCTAGCTAAAGACTGAGTGCTGGGTTGTTTAAAGACCCAGGGCCAGGCCAGGCCAGCTGCTGCAACAGGCATGATGCAGGCCCAATGAAGCACACGCCGGACTTTACCCTTTTCTGACTCTTGAAAACTTCAACATGTCTGTCTTCTGATTGCACCTAATAAAGGGAGTTTGACCAGCTCCAAACTTTGCCCATCATTTCGTGAGTGAGAGCTAACACTAGGCCAATATGCCTAGCCAGCAGCACAGGCACTATCCTCCTGATTACACAGCTCTGTTCACACCAAAATGAAAAATCCCCACCACTCAACCTATTTTACTATTTGTGGGAGGCTTATTTCTGCTCAGTTATGCCCCCTAGGCCACATTCGCGCTACAAAATGCCAAATTCAAAGACAAGAAATCAATAGATTGATAACTGAAGATAATGCTTTACCCATATTTCACCTACTAATGAAAAAGGGGGCTGCATGGGAGTCAGGAGAGAAAATATTTATAATTTTCAGGCGCTCGTGCAAAAAAGAGTGTCTGAAATTGCTCCTGGTTTTTATAAAATCGAAATATTAGTTAATGGAAAAAAAAAGAAAAAAAAAAACTATTCCAACCATGGCGGGATTTGAACCCTCGGCCAGGGGAGCTTTCAGCATCAGAGGCAGATGACATTACCACTGAGCTATTGCTCCTTGCTGGTAATCAGGGATTCAGGAGCATCTATAAGCTACATACAGGCCCCCTAGTCTACATGACACACCATAGCCATGATATAGGGACTATTGGAAATAATACAAACATGGAAGCCCGTGTGGTCCAGTGGGTAAGTTCCTGCCTTCCACCCAGGTGACCAGGGTTCAAATCCCGGGTTCGGCACCAGATGACTGATGGCGGTGATGCAGAGGTAAGTCGGAAAGTAAAATGTGTGGAGGTGTGCCTGGCTGGTGATTGGTGGATGTAAGAGTGGTTGGTGTGTAGATGAAGATGGTCCTGGATGGTGATTGGTGGATGGAGAGAGTGGTTGGTGTGTGAGGAGAGAAGCCTGAATGGTGGAGAACAGAGTGGTTGGTGTGTCTGGGCAGAGAGAGTGAGGTTCAGGCCGAGTGGGAGTAGAGGGGAGGAGCCACAGAGGGGGAGTGTGAATGGGCGGAGTAAAAAAGGAAAGCAGAGGGGGGGGGGCATAGTTCGGGGAGGAGCCTAGGGACAGGTGGTGGCATACAGCCTGGGGGAGGAGCCACAGAGGGGGAGTGTGAATGGGTGGAGTAAGAAAGGAAAGCAGAAAGAAGGGGGGGCATAGTTGGGGGGAGGAGCCTAGGGTGGTGGCATACAGCCTAGGAGGGACCAAGGGGAGGGGCATGTGTAGAGAGGGGTGGGGCCACAGAGGAAAGGGAGAAGTAGGCAGAGTCTGGGGCAATAGGTCAGGGGGCGGAGCATAGGGGAGTGAGCCCAACAAGGAAAGAGTACCCCTCCCCCTTCAGCAAACAGAGGGGGGGTGACCTGATAGGAGGGGCACTACGATAGTAGACCCCCAACATTTTATGACCGCTCCCTCCCCCTCCCGAAATACAGAGTGGGGGGAACAAATTTTGGGGAGCATTGTAAAAAAGGGGTGTTGGGGTGCATTACAAAAGAGGGTGCTAGAAGGCACAGAATGATGTGGTTTGGCTTTGGGTGCGCTACCCATCATTTTTTTTTGCCCCCCCCCTTTTCCGGGGAGAGGGGGTGTACCCCAAAAGTATAGGGGCAACAGAGGGAACTTAGGGGAACAGCCTTAGGGCACTTTTTTATTACCGACCACAAGGGGGGCACCAGACAGACATACTGTAGTTATGGTATTGAAAGAGGTGACAGCAAGGAGCACGTGGTAAGACACGGTGAGGGGGGACAAGGCACCCCAAGTTTTTATTACCCCCACCCCCCACCCTCGCAGGATCTGTTATGAGGTCTCTTGGGGTAGTTGTATTGAAAACAGATGCTTAAGACACTGAAGGGAAGGGGAATGTTGACAAGTGTCCCCCCCATTGTGTGGGTACTTTCTTGTGCGATACCCTCTTCTTCATTTACTCACCCCAAAGGAGCAGCCACAAAATGACAATTGCTGTGATGGTAGTACTGAAAGGGGCTTTATAAGGTAGAGAACCAGAAGGAAGGCGAGCTTCAAGTGGCACTTGGAGGAATGGCCATCTGAGCACAGGTGGGCAACTAAGAAAGAAGGGGAAAAGTGGGTGAACAGGAAGCAGAGATGCCCGCTATGACAGCTGAGAGCATTCAAATTTGGTGAATAAGGCGGGTGGTTTGGGGAAGTAGATGAATGAGTCAGGGAGACGGCGCATGTGGCAATTGGTTGGATGTGGCATAGAGAATAATCATGGCATGCAAACTAGGCAGTAGTCCCTGAATTGGCAGCGTCTGCAGAGAGTTTGGGGTGCTCGACAAGTGACTTGTCCTCCTTGGATTGGGTATATAATCCACAGAGGGAAGGTCACAGCTTATAGTGAGGCAGATCATGTATATCGAATTTAAAGAAGGGTAGTTTGAGTGTGCGGAGAGGGGCTGCACGGAGTGGTAAGTGGATGGGGTGCCGAGCAATGTGCATCCAACTGGTCACTGGAGGCTGGACAGTGGCAAAGCACCTGGGTTACTGGGAGAATTACAAAAGGAGGGCCGAAAGGAAGGGTGTTTATGGTCATTCAGATGCTAGGACGGAACACTTGAGTGGCAATGAGATGGGGGTATTGAGAAGTCACAAATGGTGTCCCAGGGGTAGAGGTATGGGGATCAGATATTCCTGCTAGGGTGTAATGTGCCACCCTGCCCCTTTTTTTGTGCAGCCTGGTTCCCTCTCTAGTTTCTCTCCATTGTCCTTCTATCCAGCAGATGATTAGAGCAAGCTTCCTAACGTTTTTCTTGGCCTCATATCCCCAATTATGTGCCTGACATGCCTGGCCTAAGGATACTCCCAAAGAGTATGCTACTTATATTCTGGGAAGAGCCTCACTAGTTCTGCCTATTTATGCAGCAACAAGGCAAATCTTACAACCTGCAAAGTTGGAAGCTTTGAGATGAAGTAAAGGTTTTTTTGGGGGGGAAAATGCTCTTCTATGCTTCTTCTCTCATCTGAAGGCCATGGGCTCCTGTTCTTCTCTCACGTGTCCTTTCAAAGAGACAGATGACACACTCACCCAATCACTCAGCAAACATCTATGCTTTAACTCTGTCATCTTGCCGTTTTCCCTCCAAGTGCTCTCCCTTCCCCACAAATGCAGGATAATCTTTCCTCATTACTCATTCACTCGCTTATTGTAGTCCCCCGCTCCACAGGCCCAGCAAAGACCAACAAAGACAAGCAGTACGTCAGCAAACAGATTTAACACTTCTCTCTTCTATTATGGTCATACTGCTGCCCTCTAGTAACACTACATGGCAACTGCAGCATGATGATGTGATTTTGAAGGGGGCTGTCCTATGCAAATAATGTCCTCCCATGCTTACTTTGGCCTGAGACATTCACAGGCTTCCATCATGATATGGCCTCCAACATATGGCTTTCAGCAGAATTTTAAGCTTGACAACTTGTCTTAGGCTAAAGCTTTTCCTACTCGAAGGCCGCTCATGGGAAAGCACCCTCATTTAGCAGGGTGCCAAATTGTCTGCAGTCTTCCTCTAAACAGAACATGGGCGTTCGTGGGCGTTCGGGGGTTTTGCTTGCTAGCTAAAGACTGAGTGCTGGGTTGTTTAAAGACCCAGGGCCAGGCCAGGCCAGCTGCTGCAACAGGCATGATGCAGGCCCAATGAAGCACACGCCGGACTTTACCCTTTTCTGACTCTTGAAAACTTCAACATGTCTGTCTTCTGATTGCACCTAATAAAGGGAGTTTGACCAGCTCCAAACTTTGCCCATCATTTCGTGAGTGAGAGCTAACACTAGGCCAATATGCCTAGCCAGCAGCACAGGCACTATCCTCCTGATTACACAGCTCTGTTCACACCAAAATGAAAAATCCCCACCACTCAACCTATTTTACTATTTGTGGGAGGCTTATTTCTGCTCAGTTATGCCCCCTAGGCCACATTCGCGCTACAAAATGCCAAATTCAAAGACAAGAAATCAATAGATTGATAACTGAAGATAATGCTTTACCCATATTTCACCTACTAATGAAAAAGGGGGCTGCATGGGAGTCAGGAGAGAAAATATTTATAATTTTCAGGCGCTCGTGCAAAAAAGAGTGTCTGAAATTGCTCCTGGTTTTTATAAAATCGAAATATTAGTTAATGGAAAAAAAAAGAAAAAAAAAAACTATTCCAACCATGGCGGGATTTGAACCCTCGGCCAGGGGAGCTTTCAGCATCAGAGGCAGATGACATTACCACTGAGCTATTGCTCCTTGCTGGTAATCAGGGATTCAGGAGCATCTATAAGCTACATACAGGCCCCCTAGTCTACATGACACACCATAGCCATGATATAGGGACTATTGGAAATAATACAAACATGGAAGCCCGTGTGGTCCAGTGGGTAAGTTCCTGCCTTCCACCCAGGCGACCAGGGTTCAAATCCCGGGTTCGGCACCAGATGACTGATGGCGGTGATGCAGAGGTAAGTCGGTAAGTAAAATGTGTGGAGGTGTGCCTGGCTGGTGATTGGTGGATGTAAGAGTGGTTGGTGTGTAGATGAAGATGGTGATTGGTGGATGGAGAGAGTGGTTGGTGTGTGAGGAGAGAAGCCTGAATGGTGGAGAACAGAGTGGTTGGTGTGTCTGGGCAGAGAGAGTGAGGTTCAGGCCCAGGCCGAGTGGGAGTAGAGTAGAGGGGAGGAGCCACAGAGGGGGAGTGTGAATGGGCGGAGTAAAAAAGGAAAGCAGAGAGAGGGGGGGCATAGTTCGGGGAGGAGCCTAGGGACAGGTGGTGGCATACAGCCTGGGGGAGGAGCCACAGAGGGGGAGTGTGAATGGGTGGAGTAAGAAAGGAAAGAAGGGGGGGCATAGTTGGGGGGAGGAGCCTAGGGTGGTGGCATACAGCCTAGGAGGGACCAAGGGGAGGGGCATGTGTAGAGAGGGGTGGGGCCACAGAGGAAAGGGAGAAGTAGGCAGAGTCTGGGGCAATAGGTCAGGGGGCGGAGCATAGGGGAGTGAGCCCAACAAGGAAAGAGTACCCCTCCCCCTTCAGCAAACAGAGGGGGGGTGACCTGATAGGAGGGGCACTACGATAGTAGACCCCCAACATTTTATGACCGCTCCCTCCCCCTCCCGAAATACAGAGTGGGGGGAACAAATTTTGGGGAGCATTGTAAAAAAGGGGTGTTGGGGTGCATTACAAAAGAGGGTGCTAGAAGGCACAGAATGATGTGGTTTGGCTTTGGGTGCGCTACCCATCATTTTTTTTTGCCCCCCCCCTTTTCCGGGGAGAGGGGGTGTACCCCAAAAGTATAGGGGCAACAGAGGGAACTTAGGGGAACAGCCTTAGGGCACTTTTTTATTACCGACCACAAGGGGGGCACCAGACAGACATACTGTAGTTATGGTATTGAAAGAGGTGACAGCAAGGAGCACGTGGTAAGACACGGTGAGGGGGGACAAGGCACCCCAAGTTTTTATTACCCCCACCCCCCACCCTCGCAGGATCTGTTATGAGGTCTCTTGGGGTAGTTGTATTGAAAACAGATGCTTAAGACACTGAAGGGAAGGGGAATGTTGACAAGTGTCCCCCCCATTGTGTGGGTACTTTCTTGTGCGATACCCTCTTCTTCATTTACTCACCCCAAAGGAGCAGCCACAAAATGACAATTGCTGTGATGGTAGTACTGAAAGGGGCTTTATAAGGTAGAGAACCAGAAGGAAGGCGAGCTTCAAGTGGCACTTGGAGGAATGGCCATCTGAGCACAGGTGGGCAACTAAGAAAGAAGGGGAAAAGTGGGTGAACAGGAAGCAGAGATGCCCGCTATGACAGCTGAGAGCATTCAAATTTGGTGAATAAGGCGGGTGGTTTGGGGAAGTAGATGAATGAGTCAGGGAGACGGCGCATGTGGCAATTGGTTGGATGTGGCATAGAGAATAATCATGGCATGCAAACTAGGCAGTAGTCCCTGAATTGGCAGCGTCTGCAGAGAGTTTGGGGTGCTCGACAAGTGACTTGTCCTCCTTGGATTGGGTATATAATCCACAGAGGGAAGGTCACAGCTTATAGTGAGGCAGATCATGTATATCGAATTTAAAGAAGGGTAGTTTGAGTGTGCGGAGAGGGGCTGCACGGAGTGGTAAGTGGATGGGGTGCCGAGCAATGTGCATCCAACTGGTCACTGGAGGCTGGACAGTGGCAAAGCACCTGGGTTACTGGGAGAATTACAAAAGGAGGGCCGAAAGGAAGGGTGTTTATGGTCATTCAGATGCTAGGACGGAACACTTGAGTGGCAATGAGATGGGGGTATTGAGAAGTCACAAATGGTGTCCCAGGGGTAGAGGTATGGGGATCAGATATTCCTGCTAGGGTGTAATGTGCCACCCTGCCCCTTTTTTTGTGCAGCCTGGTTCCCTCTCTAGTTTCTCTCCATTGTCCTTCTATCCAGCAGATGATTAGAGCAAGCTTCCTAACGTTTTTCTTGGCCTCATATCCCCAATTATGTGCCTGACATGCCTGGCCTAAGGATACTCCCAAAGAGTATGCTACTTATATTCTGGGAAGAGCCTCACTAGTTCTGCCTATTTATGCAGCAACAAGGCAAATCTTACAACCTGCAAAGTTGGAAGCTTTGAGATGAAGTAAAGGTTTTTTTGGGGGGGAAAATGCTCTTCTATGCTTCTTCTCTCATCTGAAGGCCATGGGCTCCTGTTCTTCTCTCACGTGTCCTTTCAAAGAGACAGATGACACACTCACCCAATCACTCAGCAAACATCTATGCTTTAACTCTGTCATCTTGCCGTTTTCCCTCCAAGTGCTCTCCCTTCCCCACAAATGCAGGATAATCTTTCCTCATTACTCATTCACTCGCTTATTGTAGTCCCCCGCTCCACAGGCCCAGCAAAGACCAACAAAGACAAGCAGTACGTCAGCAAACAGATTTAACACTTCTCTCTTCTATTATGGTCATACTGCTGCCCTCTAGTAACACTACATGGCAACTGCAGCATGATGATGTGATTTTGAAGGGGGCTGTCCTATGCAAATAATGTCCTCCCATGCTTACTTTGGCCTGAGACATTCACAGGCTTCCATCATGATATGGCCTCCAACATATGGCTTTCAGCAGAATTTTAAGCTTGACAACTTGTCTTAGGCTAAAGCTTTTCCTACTCGAAGGCCGCTCATGGGAAAGCACCCTCATTTAGCAGGGTGCCAAATTGTCTGCAGTCTTCCTCTAAACAGAACATGGGCGTTCGTGGGCGTTCGGGGGTTTTGCTTGCTAGCTAAAGACTGAGTGCTGGGTTGTTTAAAGACCCAGGGCCAGGCCAGGCCAGCTGCTGCAACAGGCATGATGCAGGCCCAATGAAGCACACGCCGGACTTTACCCTTTTCTGACTCTTGAAAACTTCAACATGTCTGTCTTCTGATTGCACCTAATAAAGGGAGTTTGACCAGCTCCAAACTTTGCCCATCATTTCGTGAGTGAGAGCTAACACTAGGCCAATATGCCTAGCCAGCAGCACAGGCACTATCCTCCTGATTACACAGCTCTGTTCACACCAAAATGAAAAATCCCCACCACTCAACCTATTTTACTATTTGTGGGAGGCTTATTTCTGCTCAGTTATGCCCCCTAGGCCACATTCGCGCTACAAAATGCCAAATTCAAAGACAAGAAATCAATAGATTGATAACTGAAGATAATGCTTTACCCATATTTCACCTACTAATGAAAAAGGGGGCTGCATGGGAGTCAGGAGAGAAAATATTTATAATTTTCAGGCGCTCGTGCAAAAAAGAGTGTCTGAAATTGCTCCTGGTTTTTATAAAATCGAAATATTAGTTAATGGAAAAAAAAAGAAAAAAAAAAACTATTCCAACCATGGCGGGATTTGAACCCTCGGCCAGGGGAGCTTTCAGCATCAGAGGCAGATGACATTACCACTGAGCTATTGCTCCTTGCTGGTAATCAGGGATTCAGGAGCATCTATAAGCTACATACAGGCCCCCTAGTCTACATGACACACCATAGCCATGATATAGGGACTATTGGAAATAATACAAACATGGAAGCCCGTGTGGTCCAGTGGGTAAGTTCCTGCCTTCCACCCAGGCGACCAGGGTTCAAATCCCGGGTTCGGCACCAGATGACTGATGGCGGTGATGCAGAGGTAAGTCGGTAAGTAAAATGTGTGGAGGTGTGCCTGGCTGGTGATTGGTGGATGTAAGAGTGGTTGGTGTGTAGATGAAGATGGTGATTGGTGGATGGAGAGAGTGGTTGGTGTGTGAGGAGAGAAGCCTGAATGGTGGAGAACAGAGTGGTTGGTGTGTCTGGGCAGAGAGAGTGAGGTTCAGGCCCAGGCCGAGTGGGAGTAGAGTAGAGGGGAGGAGCCACAGAGGGGGAGTGTGAATGGGCGGAGTAAAAAAGGAAAGCAGAGAGAGGGGGGGCATAGTTCGGGGAGGAGCCTAGGGACAGGTGGTGGCATACAGCCTGGGGGAGGAGCCACAGAGGGGGAGTGTGAATGGGTGGAGTAAGAAAGGAAAGAAGGGGGGGCATAGTTGGGGGGAGGAGCCTAGGGTGGTGGCATACAGCCTAGGAGGGACCAAGGGGAGGGGCATGTGTAGAGAGGGGTGGGGCCACAGAGGAAAGGGAGAAGTAGGCAGAGTCTGGGGCAATAGGTCAGGGGGCGGAGCATAGGGGAGTGAGCCCAACAAGGAAAGAGTACCCCTCCCCCTTCAGCAAACAGAGGGGGGGGTGACCTGATAGGAGGGGCACTACGATAGTAGACCCCAACATTTTATGACCGCTCCCTCCCCCTCCCCAAATACAGAGTGGGGGGGGACAAATTTTGGGGAGCAGTGTAAAAAAGGGGTGTTGGGGTGCATTACAAAAGAGGGTGCTAGAAGGCACAGAATGATGTGGTTTGGCTTTGGGTGCGCTACCCATAATTTTTTTTTGCCCCCCCCTTTTCCGGGGAGAGGGGGTGTACCCCAAAAGTATAGGGGCAACAGAGGGAACTTAGGGGAACAGCCTTAGGGCACTTTTTTATTACCGACCACAAGGGGGGCACCAGACAGACATACTGTAGTTATGGTATTGAAAGAGGTGACAGCAAGGAGCACGTGGTAAGACACGGTGAGGGGGGACAAGGCACCCCAAGTTTTTATTACCCCCACCCTCGCAGGATCTCTTATGAGGTCTCTTGGGGTAGTTGTATTGAAAACAGATGCTTAAGACACTGAAGGGAAGGGGAATGTTGACAAGTGTCCCCCCCCATTGTGTGGGTACTTTCTTGTGCGATACCCTCTTCTTCATTTACTCACCACAAAGGAGCAGCCACAAAATGACAATTGCTGTGATGGTAGTACTGAAAGGGGCTTTATAAGGTAGAGAACCAGAAGGAAGGTGAGCTTCAAGTGGCACTTGGAGGAATGGCCATCTGAGCACAGGTGGGCAACTAAGAAAGAAGGGGAAAAGTGGGTGAACAGGAAGCAGAGATGCCTGCAATGACAGCTGAGAGCATTCAAATTTGGTGAATAAGGAGGGTGGTTTGGGGAAGTAGATGAATGAGTCAGGGAGACGGCGCATGTGGCAATTGGTTGGATGTGGCATAGAGAATAATCATGGCATGCAAACTAGGCAGTAGTCCCTGAATTGGCAGCGTCTGCAGAGAGTTTGGGGTGCTCGACAAGTGACTTGTCCTCCTTGGATTGGGTATATAATCCACAGAGGGAAGGTCACAGCTTATAGTGAGGCAGATCGTGTATATCGAATTTAAAGAAGGGTAGTTTGAGTGTGCGGAGAGGGGCTGCACGGAGTGGTAAGTGGATGGGGTGCCGAGCAATGTGCATCCAACTGGTCACTGGAGGCTGGACAGTGGCAAAGCACCTGGGTTACTGGGAGAATTTTCAAAAGGAGGGCCGAAAGGAAGGGTGTTTATGGTCATTCAGATACTAGGACGGAACACTTGAGTGGCAATGAGATGGGGGTATTGAGAAGTCACAAATGGTGTCCCAGGGGTAGAGGTATGAGGATCAGATATTCCTGCTAGGGTGTAATGTGCCACCCTGCCCCTTTTTTTTGTGCAGCCTGGTTCCCTCTCTAGTTTCTCTCCATTGTCCTTCTATCCTGCAGATGATTAGAGCAAGCTTCCTAACGTTTTTCTTGGCCTCATATCCCCAATTATGTGCCTGACATGCCTGGCCTCAGGATACTCCCAAAGAGTATGCTACTTATATTCTGGGAAGAGCCTCACTAGTTCTGCCTATTTATGCAGCAACAAGGCAAATCTTACAACCTGCAAAGTTGGAAGCTTTGAGATGAAGTAAAGGTTTTTATTTTGGGGAAAATGCTCTTCTATGCTTCTTCTCTCATCTGAAGGCCATGGGCTCCTGTTCTTCTCTCACGTGTCCTTTCAAAGAGACAGATGACACACTCACCCAATCACTCAGCAAACATCTATGCTTTAACTCTGTCATCTTGCCGTTTTCCCTCCAAGTGCTCTCCCTTCCCCACAAATGCAGGATAATCTTTCCTCATTACTCATTCACTCGCTTATTGTAGTCCCCCGCTCCACAGGCCCAGCAAAGACCAAGAAAGACAAGCGGTACGTCAGCAAACAGATTTAACACTTCTCTCTTCTATTATGGTCATACTGCTGCCCTCTAGAAACACTACATGGCAACTGCAGCATGATGATGTGATTTTTTTTATAGGGGCTGTCCTATGCAAATAATGTCCTCCCATGCTTACTTTGGCCTGAGACATTCACAGGCTTCCATCATGATATGGCCTCCAACATATGGCTTTCAGCAGAATTTTAAGCTTGACAACTTGTCTTAGGCTAAAGCTTTTCCTACTCGAAGGCCGCTCATGGGAAAGCACCCTCATTTAGCAGGGTGCCAAATTGTCTGCAGTCTTCCTCTAAACAGAACATGGGCGTTCGTGGGCGTTCGGGGGCCTTGCTTGCTAGCTAAAGACTGAGTGCTGGGTTGTTTAAAGACCCAGGGCCAGGCCAGGCCAGCTGCTGCAACAGGCATGATGCAGGCCCAATGAAGCACACGCCGGACTTTACCCTTTTCTGACTCTTGAAAACTTCAACATGTCTGTCTTCTGATTGCACCTAATAAAGGGAGTTTGACCAGCTCCAAACTTTGCCCATCATTTCGTGAGTGAGAGCTAACACTAGGCCAATATGCCTAGCCAGCAGCACAGGCACTATCCTCCTGATTACACAGCTCTGTTCACACCAAAATGAAAAATCCCCACCACTCAACCTATTTTACTATTTGTGGGAGGCTTATTTCTGCTCAGTTATGCCCCCTAGGCCACATTCGCGCTACAAAATGCCAAATTCAAAGACAAGAAATCAATAGATTGATAACTGAAGATAATGCTTTACCCATATTTCACCTACTAATGAAAAAGGGGGCTGCATGGGAGTCAGGAGAGAAAATATTTATAATTTTCAGGCACTCGTGCAAAAAAGAGTGTCTGAAATTGCTCCTGGTTTTTATAAAATCGAAATATTAGTTAATGGAAAAAAAAAGAAAAAAAAAAACTATTCCAACCATGGCGGGATTTGAACCCTCGGCCAGGGGAGCTTTCAGCATCAGAGGCAGATGACATTACCACTGAGCTATTGCTCCTTGCTGGTAATCAGGGATTCAGGAGCATCTATAAGCTACATACAGGCCCCCTAGTCTACATGACTCACCATAGCCATGATATAGGGACTATTGGAAATAATACAAACATGGAAGCCCGTGTGGTCCAGTGGGTAAGTTCCTGCCTTCCACCCAGGCGACCAGGGTTCAAATCCCGGGTTCGGCACCAGATGACTGATGGCGGTGATGCAGAGGTAAGTCGGTAAGTAAAATGTGTGGAGGTGTGCCTGGCTGGTGATTGGTGGATGTAAGAGTGGTTGGTGTGTAGATGAAGATGGTGATTGGTGGATGGAGAGAGTGGTTGGTGTGTGAGGAGAGAAGCCTGAATGGTGGAGAACAGAGTGGTTGGTGTGTCTGGGCAGAGAGAGTGAGGTTCAGGCCCAGGCCGAGTGGGAGTAGAGTAGAGGGGAGGAGCCACAGAGGGGGAGTGTGAATGGGCGGAGTAAAAAAGGAAAGCAGAGAGAGGGGGGGCATAGTTCGGGGAGGAGCCTAGGGACAGGTGGTGGCATACAGCCTGGGGGAGGAGCCACAGAGGGGGAGTGTGAATGGGTGGAGAAAGAAGGGGGGGCATAGTTGGGGGGAGGAGCCTAGGGTGGTGGCATACAGCCTAGGAGGGACCAAGGGGAGGGGCATGTGTAGAGAGGGGTGGGGCCACAGAGGAAAGGGAGAAGTAGGCAGAGTCTGGGGCAATAGGTCAGGGGGCGGAGCATAGGGGAGTGAGCCCAACAAGGAAAGAGTACCCCTCCCCCTTCAGCAAACAGAGGAGGGGGTGACCTGATAGGAGGGGCACTACGATAGTAGACCCCAACATTTTATGACCGCTCCCTCCCCCTCCCCAAATACAGAGTGGGGGGGGACAAATTTTGGGGAGCAGTGTAAAAAAGGGGTGTTGGGGTGCATTACAAAAGAGGGTGCTAGAAGGCACAGAATGATGTGGTTTGGCTTTGGGTGCGCTACCCATCATTTTTTTTTGCCCCCCCCTTTTCCGGGGAGAGGGGGTGTACCCCAAAAGTATAGGGGCAACAGAGGGAACTTAGGGGAACAGCCTTAGGGCACTTTTTTATTACCGACCACAAGGGGGGCACCAGACAGACATACTGTAGTTATGGTATTGAAAGAGGTGACAGCAAGGAGCACGTGGTAAGACACGGTGAGGGGGGACAAGGCACCCCAAGTTTTTATTACCCCCACCCTCGCAGGATCTCTTATGAGGTCTCTTGGGGTAGTTGTATTGAAAACAGATGCTTAAGACACTGAAGGGAAGGGGAATGTTGACAAGTGTCCCCCCCATTGTGTGGGTACTTTCTTGTGCGATACCCTCTTCTTCATTTACTCACCACAAAGGAGCAGCCACAAAATGACAATTGCTGTGATGGTAGTACTGAAAGGGGCTTTATAAGGTAGAGAACCAGAAGGAAGGTGAGCTTCAAGTGGCACTTGGAGGAATGGCCATCTGAGCACAGGTGGGCAACTAAGAAAGAAGGGGAAAAGTGGGTGAACAGGAAGCAGAGATGCCTGCTATGACAGCTGAGAGCATTCAAATTTGGTGAATAAGGCGGGTGGTTTGGGGAAGTAGATGAATGAGTCAGGGAGACGGCGCATGTGGCAATTGGTTGGATGTGGCATAGAGAATAATCATGGCATGCAAACTAGGCAGTAGTCCCTGAATTGGCAGCGTCTGCAGAGAGTTTGGGGTGGTCGACAAGTGACTTGTCCTCCTTGGATTGGGTATATAATCCACAGAGGGAAGGTCACAGCTTATAGTGAGGCAGATCGTGTATATCGAATTTAAAGAAGGGTAGTTTGAGTGTGCGGAGAGGGGCTGCACGGAGTGGTAAGTGGATGGGGTGCCGAGCAATGTGCATCCAACTGGTCACTGGAGGCTGGACAGTGGCAAAGCACCTGGGTTACTGGGAGAATTTCAAAAGGAGGGCCGAAAGGAAGGGTGTTTATGGTCATTCAGATACTAGGACGGAACACTTGAGTGGCAATGAGATGGGGGTATTGAGAAGTCACAAATGGTGTCCCAGGGGTAGAGGTATGAGGATCAGATATTCCTGCTAGGGTGTAATGTGCCACCCTGCCCCTTTTTTTTGTGCAGCCTGGTTCCCTCTCTAGTTTCTCTCCATTGTCCTTCTATCCTGCAGATGATTAGAGCAAGCTTCCTAACGTTTTTCTTGGCCTCATATCCCCAATTATGTGCCTGACATGCCTGGCCTCAGGATACTCCCAAAGAGTATGCTACTTATATTCTGGGAAGAGCCTCACTAGTTCTGCCTATTTATGCAGCAACAAGGCAAATCTTACAACCTGCAAAGTTGGAAGCTTTGAGATGAAGTAAAGGTTTTTTTTGGGGGGAAAATGCTCTTCTATGCTTCTTCTCTCATCTGAAGGCCATGGGCTCCTGTTCTTCTCTCACGTGTCCTTTCAAAGAGACAGATGACACACTCACCCAATCACTCAGCAAACATCTATGCTTTAACTCTGTCATCTTGCCGTTTTCCCTCCAAGTGCTCTCCCTTCCCCACAAATGCAGGATAATCTTTCCTCATTACTCATTCACTCGCTTATTGTAGTCCCCCGCTCCACAGGCCCAGCAAAGACCAAGAAAGACAAGCGGTACGTCAGCAAACAGATTTAACACTTCTCTCTTCTATTATGGTCATACTGCTGCCCTCTAGAAACACTACATGGCAACTGCAGCATGATGATGTGATTTTTTTTATAGGGGCTGTCCTATGCAAATAATGTCCTCCCATGCTTACTTTGGCCTGAGACATTCACAGGCTTCCATCATGATATGGCCTCCAACATATGGCTTTCAGCAGAATTTTAAGCTTGACAACTTGTCTTAGGCTAAAGCTTTTCCTACTCGAAGGCCGCTCATGGGAAAGCACCCTCATTTAGCAGGGTGCCAAATTGTCTGCAGTCTTCCTCTAAACAGAACATGGGCGTTCGTGGGCGTTCGGGGGCCTTGCTTGCTAGCTAAAGACTGAGTGCTGGGTTGTTTAAAGACCCAGGGCCAGGCCAGGCCAGCTGCTGCAACAGGCATGATGCAGGCCCAATGAAGCACACGCCGGACTTTACCCTTTTCTGACTCTTGAAAACTTCAACATGTCTGTCTTCTGATTGCACCTAATAAAGGGAGTTTGACCAGCTCCAAACTTTGCCCATCATTTCGTGAGTGAGAGCTAACACTAGGCCAATATGCCTAGCCAGCAGCACAGGCACTATCCTCCTGATTACACAGCTCTGTTCACACCAAAATGAAAAATCCCCACCACTCAACCTATTTTACTATTTGTGGGAGGCTTATTTCTGCTCAGTTATGCCCCCTAGGCCACATTCGCGCTACAAAATGCCAAATTCAAAGACAAGAAATCAATAGATTGATAACTGAAGATAATGCTTTACCCATATTTCACCTACTAATGAAAAAGGGGGCTGCATGGGAGTCAGGAGAGAAAATATTTATAATTTTCAGGCACTCGTGCAAAAAAGAGTGTCTGAAATTGCTCCTGGTTTTTATAAAATCGAAATATTAGTTAATGGAAAAAAAAAGAAAAAAAAAATGTTTTCCACCCATGGCGGGATTTGAACCCTCGGCCAGGGGAGCTTTCAGCATCAGAGGCAGATGACATTACCACTGAGCTATTGCTCCTTGCTGGTAATCAGGGATTCAGGAGCATCTATAAGCTACAAACAGGCCCCCTAGTCTACATGACACACCATAGCCATGATATAGGGAATATTGGAAACATGGGAGCCCGTGTGGTCCAGTGGGTAAGTTCCTGCCTTCCACCCAGGCGACCAGGGTTCAAATCCCGGGTTCGGCACCAGATGACTGATGGCGGTGATGCAGAGGTAAGTCGGTAAGTAAAATGTGTGGAGGTGTGCCTGGCTGGTGATTGGTGGATGTAAGAGTGGTTGGTGTGTAGATGAAGATGGTCCTGGATGGTGATTGGTGGATGGAGAGAGTGGTTGGTGTGTGAGGAGAGAAGCCTGAATGGTGGAGAACAGAGTGGTTGGTGTGTCTGGGCAGAGAGAGTGAGGTTCAGGCCGAGTGGGAGTAGAGGGGAGGAGCCACCGAGGGGGAGTGTGAATGGGCGGAGTAAAAAAGGAAAGCAGAGAGAGGGGGGGCATAGTTCGGGGAGGAGCCTAGGGACAGGTGGTGGCATACAGCCTGGGGGAGGAGCCACAGTGGGGGAGTGTGAATGGGTGGAGTAAGAAAGGAAAGAAGGGGGGGCATAGTTGGGGGGAGGAGCCTAGGGTGGTGGCATACAGCCTAGGAGGGACCAAGGGGAGGGGCATGTGTAGAGAGGGGTGGGGCCACAGAGGAAAGGGAGAAGTAGGCAGAGTCTGGGGCAATAGGTCAGGGGGCGGAGCATAGGGGAGTGAGCCCAACAAGGAAAGAGTACCCCTCCCCCTTCAGCAAACAGAGGGGGGGTGACCTGATAGGAGGGGCACTACGATAGTAGACCCCCAACATTTTATGACCGCTCCCTCCCCCTCCCCAAATACAGAGTGGGGGGAACAAATTTTGGGGAGCAGTGTAAAAAAGGGGTGTTGGGGTGCATTACAAAAGAGGGTGCTAGAAGGCACAGAATGATGTGGTTTGGCTTTGGGTGCGCTACCCATCATTTTTTTTTGCCCCCCCCCTTTTCCGGGGAGAGGGGGTGTACCCCAAAAGTATAGGGGCAACAGAGGGAACTTAGGGGAACAGCCTTAGGGCACTTTTTTATTACCGACCACAAGGGGGGCACCAGACAGACATACTGTAGTTATGGTATTGAAAGAGGTGACAGCAAGGAGCACGTGGTAAGACACGGTGAGGGGGGACAAGGCACCCCAAGTTTTTATTACCCCCACCCCCCACCCTCGCAGGATCTGTTATGAGGTCTCTTGGGGTAGTTGTATTGAAAACAGATGCTTAAGACACTGAAGGGAAGGGGAATGTTGACAAGTGTCCCCCCCATTGTGTGGGCACTTTCTTGTGCGATACCCTCTTCTTCATTTACTCACCCCAAAGGAGCAGCCACAAAATGACAATTGCTGTGATGGTAGTACTGAAAGGGGCTTTATAAGGTAGAGAACCAGAAGGAAGGCGAGCTTCAAGTGGCACTTGGAGGAATGGCCATCTGAGCACAGGTGGGCAACTAAGAAAGAAGGGGAAAAGTGGGTGAACAGGAAGCAGAGATGCCCGCTATGACAGCTGAGAGCATTCAAATTTGGTGAATAAGGCGGGTGGTTTGGGGAAGTAGATGAATGAGTCAGGGAGACGGCGCATGTGGCAATTGGTTGGATGTGGCATAGAGAATAATCATGGCATGCAAACTAGGCAGTAGTCCCTGAATTGGCAGCGTCTGCAGAGAGTTTGGGGTGCTCGACAAGTGACTTGTCCTCCTTGGATTGGGTATATAATCCACAGAGGGAAGGTCACAGCTTATAGTGAGGCAGATCGTGTATATCGAATTTAAAGAAGGGTAGTTTGAGTGTGCGGAGAGGGGCTGCACGGAGTGGTAAGTGGATGGGGTGCCGAGCAATGTGCATCCAACTGGTCACTGGAGGCTGGACAGTGGCAAAGCACCTGGGTTACTGGGAGAATTTTCAAAAGGAGGGCCGAAAGGAAGGGTGTTTATGGTCATTCAGATACTAGGACGGAACACTTGAGTGGCAATGAGATGGGGGTATTGAGAAGTCACAAATGGTGTCCCAGGGGTAGAGGTATGAGGATCAGATATTCCTGCTAGGGTGTAATGTGCCACCCTGCCCCTTTTTTTTGTGCAGCCTGGTTCCCTCTCTAGTTTCTCTCCATTGTCCTTCTATCCTGCAGATGATTAGAGCAAGCTTCCTAACGTTTTTCTTGGCCTCATATCCCCAATTATGTGCCTGACATGCCTGGCCTCAGGATACTCCCAAAGAGTATGCTACTTATATTCTGGGAAGAGCCTCACTAGTTCTGCCTATTTATGCAGCAACAAGGCAAATCTTACAACCTGCAAAGTTGGAAGCTTTGAGATGAAGTAAAGGTTTTTATTTTGGGGAAAATGCTCTTCTATGCTTCTTCTCTCATCTGAAGGCCATGGGCTCCTGTTCTTCTCTCACGTGTCCTTTCAAAGAGACAGATGACACACTCACCCAATCACTCAGCAAACATCTATGCTTTAACTCTGTCATCTTGCCGTTTTCCCTCCAAGTGCTCTCCCTTCCCCACAAATGCAGGATAATCTTTCCTCATTACTCATTCACTCGCTTATTGTAGTCCCCCGCTCCACAGGCCCAGCAAAGACCAAGAAAGACAAGCGGTACGTCAGCAAACAGATTTAACACTTCTCTCTTCTATTATGGTCATACTGCTGCCCTCTAGAAACACTACATGGCAACTGCAGCATGATGATGTGATTTTGAAGGGGGCTGTCCTATGCAAATAATGTCCTCCCATGCTTACTTTGGCCTGAGACATTCACAGGCTTCCATCATGATATGGCCTCCAACATATGGCTTTCAGCAGAATTTTAAGCTTGACAACTTGTCTTAGGCTAAAGCTTTTCCTACTCGAAGGCCGCTCATGGGAAAGCACCCTCATTTAGCAGGGTGCCAAATTGTCTGCAGTCTTCCTCTAAACAGAACATGGGCGTTCGTGGGCGTTCGGGGGCCTTGCTTGCTAGCTAAAGACTGAGTGCTGGGTTGTTTAAAGACCCAGGGCCAGGCCAGGCCAGCTGCTGCAACAGGCATGATGCAGGCCCAATGAAGCACACGCCGGACTTTACCCTTTTCTGACTCTTGAAAACTTCAACATGTCTGTCTTCTGATTGCACCTAATAAAGGGAGTTTGACCAGCTCCAAACTTTGCCCATCATTTCGTGAGTGAGAGCTAACACTAGGCCAATATGCCTAGCCAGCAGCACAGGCACTATCCTCCTGATTACACAGCTCTGTTCACACCAAAATGAAAAATCCCCACCACTCAACCTATTTTACTATTTGTGGGAGGCTTATTTCTGCTCAGTTATGCCCCCTAGGCCACATTCGCGCTACAAAATGCCAAATTCAAAGACAAGAAATCAATAGATTGATAACTGAAGATAATGCTTTACCCATATTTCACCTACTAATGAAAAAGGGGGCTGCATGGGAGTCAGGAGAGAAAATATTTATAATTTTCAGGCACTCGTGCAAAAAAGAGTGTCTGAAATTGCTCCTGGTTTTTATAAAATCGAAATATTAGTTAATGGAAAAAAAAAGAAAAAAAAAATGTTTTCCACCCATGGCGGGATTTGAACCCTCGGCCAGGGGAGCTTTCAGCATCAGAGGCAGATGACATTACCACTGAGCTATTGCTCCTTGCTGGTAATCAGGGATTCAGGAGCATCTATAAGCTACAAACAGGCCCCCTAGTCTACATGACACACCATAGCCATGATATAGGGACTATTGGAAATAATACAAACATGGGAGCCCGTGTGGTCCAGTGGGTAAGTTCCTGCCTTCCACCCAGGCGACCAGGGTTCAAATCCCGGGTTCGGCACCAGATGACTGATGGCGGTGATGCAGAGGTAAGTCGGTAAGTAAAATGTGTGGAGGTGTGCCTGGCTGGTGATTGGTGGATGTAAGAGTGGTTGGTGTGTAGATGAAGATGGTGATTGGTGGATGGAGAGAGTGGTTGGTGTGTGAGGAGAGAAGCCTGAATGGTGGAGAACAGAGTGGTTGGTGTGTCTGGGCAGAGAGAGTGAGGTTCAGGCCCAGGCCGAGTGGGAGTAGAGTAGAGTAGAGGGGAGGAGCCACAGAGGGGGAGTGTGAATGGGCGGAGTAAAAAAGGAAAGCAGAGAGAGGGGGGGCATAGTTCGGGGAGGAGCCTAGGGACAGGTGGTGGCATACAGCCTGGGGGAGGAGCCACAGAGGGGGAGTGTGAATGGGTGGAGTAAGAAAGGAAAGAAGGGGGGGCATAGTTGGGGGGAGGAGCCTAGGGTGGTGGCATACAGCCTAGGAGGGACCAAGGGGAGGGGCATGTGTAGAGAGGGGTGGGGCCACAGAGGAAAGGGAGAAGTAGGCAGAGTCTGGGGCAATAGGTCAGGGGGCAGAGCATAGGGGAGTGAGCCCAACAAGGAAAGAGTACCCCTCCCCCTTCAGCAAACAGAGGGGGGGGTGACCTGATAGGAGGGGCACTACGATAGTAGACCCCAACATTTTATGACCGCTCCCTCCCCCTCCCCAAATACAGAGTGGGGGGGGACAAATTTTGGGGAGCAGTGTAAAAAAGGGGTGTTGGGGTGCATTACAAAAGAGGGTGCTAGAAGGCACAGAATGATGTGGTTTGGCTTTGGGTGCGCTACCCATCATTTTTTTTTGCCCCCCCCTTTTCCGGGGAGAGGGGGTGTACCCCAAAAGTATAGGGGCAACAGAGGGAACTTAGGGGAACAGCCTTAGGGCACTTTTTTATTACCGACCACAAGGGGGGCACCAGACAGACATACTGTAGTTATGGTATTGAAAGAGGTGACAGCAAGGAGCACGTGGTAAGACACGGTGAGGGGGGACAAGGCACCCCAAGTTTTTATTACCCCCACCCTCGCAGGATCTCTTATGAGGTCTCTTGGGGTAGTTGTATTGAAAACAGATGCTTAAGACACTGAAGGGAAGGGGAATGTTGACAAGTGTCCCCCCCATTGTGTGGGTACTTTCTTGTGCGATACCCTCTTCTTCATTTACTCACCACAAAGGAGCAGCCACAAAATGACAATTGCTGTGATGGTAGTACTGAAAGGGGCTTTATAAGGTAGAGAACCAGAAGGAAGGTGAGCTTCAAGTGGCACTTGGAGGAATGGCCATCTGAGCACAGGTGGGCAACTAAGAAAGAAGGGGAAAAGTGGGTGAACAGGAAGCAGAGATGCCTGCAATGACAGCTGAGAGCATTCAAATTTGGTGAATAAGGCGGGTGGTTTGGGGAAGTAGATGAATGAGTCAGGGAGACGGCGCATGTGGCAATTGGTTGGATGTGGCATAGAGAATAATCATGGCATGCAAACTAGGCAGTAGTCCCTGAATTGGCAGCGTCTGCAGAGAGTTTGGGGTGGTCGACAAGTGACTTGTCCTCCTTGGATTGGGTATATAATCCACAGAGGGAAGGTCACAGCTTATAGTGAGGCAGATCGTGTATATCGAATTTAAAGAAGGGTAGTTTGAGTGTGCGGAGAGGGGCTGCACGGAGTGGTAAGTGGATGGGGTGCCGAGCAATGTGCATCCAACTGGTCACTGGAGGCTGGACAGTGGCAAAGCACCTGGGTTACTGGGAGAATTTTCAAAAGGAGGGCCGAAAGGAAGGGTGTTTATGGTCATTCAGATACTAGGACGGAACACTTGAGTGGCAATGAGATGGGGGTATTGAGAAGTCACAAATGGTGTCCCAGGGGTAGAGGTATGAGGATCAGATATTCCTGCTAGGGTGTAATGTGCCACCCTGCCCCTTTTTTTGTGCAGCCTGGTTCCCTCTCTAGTTTCTCTCCATTGTCCTTCTATCCTGCAGATGATTAGAGCAAGCTTCCTAACGTTTTTCTTGGCCTCATATCCCCAATTATGTGCCTGACATGCCTGGCCTCAGGATACTCCCAAAGAGTATGCTACTTATATTCTGGGAAGAGCCTCACTAGTTCTGCCTATTTATGCAGCAACAAGGCAAATCTTACAACCTGCAAAGTTGGAAGCTTTGAGATGAAGTAAAGGTTTTTATTTTGGGGAAAATGCTCTTCTATGCTTCTTCTCTCATCTGAAGGCCATGGGCTCCTGTTCTTCTCTCACGTGTCCTTTCAAAGAGACAGATGACACACTCACCCAATCACTCAGCAAACATCTATGCTTTAACTCTGTCATCTTGCCGTTTTCCCTCCAAGTGCTCTCCCTTCCCCACAAATGCAGGATAATCTTTCCTCATTACTCATTCACTCGCTTATTGTAGTCCCCCGCTCCACAGGCCCAGCAAAGACCAAGAAAGACAAGCGGTACGTCAGCAAACAGATTTAACACTTCTCTCTTCT
Source organism: Pleurodeles waltl (assembly GCF_031143425.1). Lineage (NCBI taxonomy): Eukaryota > Metazoa > Chordata > Amphibia > Caudata > Salamandridae > Pleurodeles > Pleurodeles waltl. The sequence continues at coordinate 540,807,338 of NC_090443.1, read as the reverse complement.
ATTATGGTCATACTGCTGCCCTCTAGAAACACTACATGGCAACTGCAGCATGATGATGTGATTTTGAAGGGGGCTGTCCTATGCAAATAATGTCCTCCCATGCTTACTTTGGCCTGAGACATTCACAGGCTTCCATCATGATATGGCCTCCAACATATGGCTTTCAGCAGAATTTTAAGCTTGACAACTTGTCTTAGGCTAAAGCTTTTCCTACTCGAAGGCCGCTCATGGGAAAGCACCCTCATTTAGCAGGGTGCCAAATTGTCTGCAGTCTTCCTCTAAACAGAACATGGGCGTTCGTGGGCGTTCGGGGGCCTTGCTTGCTAGCTAAAGACTGAGTGCTGGGTTGTATAAAGACCCAGGGCCAGGCCAGGCCAGCTGCTGCAACAGGCATGATGCAGGCCCAATGAAGCACACGCCGGACTTTACCCTTTTCTGACTCTTGAAAACTTCAACACGTCTGTCTTCTGATTGCACCTAATAAAGGGAGTTTGACCAGCTCCAAACTTTGCCCATCATTTCGTGAGTGAGAGCTAACACTAGGCCAATATGCCTAGCCAGCAGCACAGGCACTATCCTCCTGATTACACAGCTCTGTTCACACCAAAATGAAAAATCCCCACCACTCAACCTATTTTACTATTTGTGGGAGGCTTATTTCTGCTCAGTTATGCCCCCTAGGCCACATTCGCGCTACAAAATGCCAAATTCAAAGACAAGAAATCAAAAGATTGATAACTGAAGATAATGCTTTACCCATATTTCACCTACTAATGAAAAAGGGGGCTGCATGGGAGTCAGGAGAGAAAATATTTATAATTTTCAGGCACTCGTGCAAAAAAGAGTGTCTGAAATTGCTCCTGGTTTTTATAAAATCGAAATATTAGTTAATGGAAAAAAAAAGAAAAAAAAAATGTTTTCCACCCATGGCGGGATTTGAACCCTCGGCCAGGGGAGCTTTCAGCATCAGAGGCAGATGACATTACCACTGAGCTATTGCTCCTTGCTGGTAATCAGGGATTCAGGAGCATCTATAAGCTACAAACAGGCCCCCTAGTCTACATGACACACCATAGCCATGATATAGGGACTATTGGAAATAATACAAACATGGGAGCCCGTGTGGTCCAGTGGGTAAGTTCCTGCCTTCCACCCAGGCGACCAGGGTTCAAATCCCGGGTTCGGCACCAGATGACTGATGGCGGTGATGCAGAGGTAAGTCGGTAAGTAAAATGTGTGGAGGTGTGCCTGGCTGGTGATTGGTGGATGTAAGAGTGGTTGGTGTGTAGATGAAGATGGTGATTGGTGGATGGAGAGAGTGGTTGGTGTGTGAGGAGAGAAGCCTGAATGGTGGAGAACAGAGTGGTTGGTGTGTCTGGGCAGAGAGAGTGAGGTTCAGGCCCAGGCCGAGTGGGAGTAGAGTAGAGGGGAGGAGCCACAGAGGGGGAGTGTGAATGGGCGGAGTAAAAAAGGAAAGCAGAGAGAGGGGGGGCATAGTTCGGGGAGGAGCCTAGGGACAGGTGGTGGCATACAGCCTGGGGGAGGAGCCACAGAGGGGGAGTGTGAATGGGTGGAGAAAGAAGGGGGGGCATAGTTGGGGGGAGGAGCCTAGGGTGGTGGCATACAGCCTAGGAGGGACCAAGGGGAGGGGCATGTGTAGAGAGGGGTGGGGCCACAGAGGAAAGGGAGAAGTAGGCAGAGTCTGGGGCAATAGGTCAGGGGGCAGAGCATAGGGGAGTGAGCCCAACAAGGAAAGAGTACCCCTCCCCCTTCAGCAAACAGAGGGGGGGGTGACCTGATAGGAGGGGCACTACGATAGTAGACCCCAACATTTTATGACCGCTCCCTCCCCCTCCCCAAATACAGAGTGGGGGGGGACAAATTTTGGGGAGCAGTGTAAAAAAGGGGTGTTGGGGTGCATTACAAAAGAGGGTGCTAGAAGGCACAGAATGATGTGGTTTGGCTTTGGGTGCGCTACCCATCATTTTTTTTTGCCCCCCCCTTTTCCGGGGAGAGGGGGTGTACCCCAAAAGTATAGGGGCAACAGAGGGAACTTAGGGGAACAGCCTTAGGGCACTTTTTTATTACCGACCACAAGGGGGGCACCAGACAGACATACTGTAGTTATGGTATTGAAAGAGGTGACAGCAAGGAGCACGTGGTAAGACACGGTGAGGGGGGACAAGGCACCCCAAGTTTTTATTACCCCCACCCTCGCAGGATCTCTTATGAGGTCTCTTGGGGTAGTTGTATTGAAAACAGATGCTTAAGACACTGAAGGGAAGGGGAATGTTGACAAGTGTCCCCCCCATTGTGTGGGTACTTTCTTGTGCGATACCCTCTTCTTCATTTACTCACCACAAAGGAGCAGCCACAAAATGACAATTGCTGTGATGGTAGTACTGAAAGGGGCTTTATAAGGTAGAGAACCAGAAGGAAGGTGAGCTTCAAGTGGCACTTGGAGGAATGGCCATCTGAGCACAGGTGGGCAACTAAGAAAGAAGGGGAAAAGTGGGTGAACAGGAAGCAGAGATGCCTGCAATGACAGCTGAGAGCATTCAAATTTGGTGAATAAGGCGGGTGGTTTGGGGAAGTAGATGAATGAGTCAGGGAGACGGCGCATGTGGCAATTGGTTGGATGTGGCATAGAGAATAATCATGGCATGCAAACTAGGCAGTAGTCCCTGAATTGGCAGCGTCTGCAGAGAGTTTGGGGTGGTCGACAAGTGACTTGTCCTCCTTGGATTGGGTATATAATCCACAGAGGGAAGGTCACAGCTTATAGTGAGGCAGATCGTGTATATCGAATTTAAAGAAGGGTAGTTTGAGTGTGCGGAGAGGGGCTGCACGGAGTGGTAAGTGGATGGGGTGCCGAGCAATGTGCATCCAACTGGTCACTGGAGGCTGGACAGTGGCAAAGCACCTGGGTTACTGGGAGAATTTTCAAAAGGAGGGCCGAAAGGAAGGGTGTTTATGGTCATTCAGATACTAGGACGGAACACTTGAGTGGCAATGAGATGGGGGTATTGAGAAGTCACAAATGGTGTCCCAGGGGTAGAGGTATGAGGATCAGATATTCCTGCTAGGGTGTAATGTGCCACCCTGCCCCTTTTTTTGTGCAGCCTGGTTCCCTCTCTAGTTTCTCTCCATTGTCCTTCTATCCTGCAGATGATTAGAGCAAGCTTCCTAACGTTTTTCTTGGCCTCATATCCCCAATTATGTGCCTGACATGCCTGGCCTCAGGATACTCCCAAAGAGTATGCTACTTATATTCTGGGAAGAGCCTCACTAGTTCTGCCTATTTATGCAGCAACAAGGCAAATCTTACAACCTGCAAAGTTGGAAGCTTTGAGATGAAGTAAAGGTTTTTATTTTGGGGAAAATGCTCTTCTATGCTTCTTCTCTCATCTGAAGGCCATGGGCTCCTGTTCTTCTCTCACGTGTCCTTTCAAAGAGACAGATGACACACTCACCCAATCACTCAGCAAACATCTATGCTTTAACTCTGTCATCTTGCCGTTTTCCCTCCAAGTGCTCTCCCTTCCCCACAAATGCAGGATAATCTTTCCTCATTACTCATTCACTCGCTTATTGTAGTCCCCCGCTCCACAGGCCCAGCAAAGACCAAGAAAGACAAGCGGTACGTCAGCAAACAGATTTAACACTTCTCTCTTCTATTATGGTCATACTGCTGCCCTCTAGAAACACTACATGGCAACTGCAGCATGATGATGTGATTTTGAAGGGGGCTGTCCTATGCAAATAATGTCCTCCCATGCTTACTTTGGCCTGAGACATTCACAGGCTTCCATCATGATATGGCCTCCAACATATGGCTTTCAGCAGAATTTTAAGCTTGACAACTTGTCTTAGGCTAAAGCTTTTCCTACTCGAAGGCCGCTCATGGGAAAGCACCCTCATTTAGCAGGGTGCCAAATTGTCTGCAGTCTTCCTCTAAACAGAACATGGGCGTTCGTGGGCGTTCGGGGGCCTTGCTTGCTAGCTAAAGACTGAGTGCTGGGTTGTATAAAGACCCAGGGCCAGGCCAGGCCAGCTGCTGCAACAGGCATGATGCAGGCCCAATGAAGCACACGCCGGACTTTACCCTTTTCTGACTCTTGAAAACTTCAACACGTCTGTCTTCTGATTGCACCTAATAAAGGGAGTTTGACCAGCTCCAAACTTTGCCCATCATTTCGTGAGTGAGAGCTAACACTAGGCCAATATGCCTAGCCAGCAGCACAGGCACTATCCTCCTGATTACACAGCTCTGTTCACACCAAAATGAAAAATCCCCACCACTCAACCTATTTTACTATTTGTGGGAGGCTTATTTCTGCTCAGTTATGCCCCCTAGGCCACATTCGCGCTACAAAATGCCAAATTCAAAGACAAGAAATCAAAAGATTGATAACTGAAGATAATGCTTTACCCATATTTCACCTACTAATGAAAAAGGGGGCTGCATGGGAGTCAGGAGAGAAAATATTTATAATTTTCAGGCACTCGTGCAAAAAAGAGTGTCTGAAATTGCTCCTGGTTTTTATAAAATCGAAATATTAGTTAATGGAAAAAAAAAGAAAAAAAAAATGTTTTCCACCCATGGCGGGATTTGAACCCTCGGCCAGGGGAGCTTTCAGCATCAGAGGCAGATGACATTACCACTGAGCTATTGCTCCTTGCTGGTAATCAGGGATTCAGGAGCATCTATAAGCTACAAACAGGCCCCCTAGTCTACATGACACACCATAGCCATGATATAGGGACTATTGGAAATAATACAAACATGGGAGCCCGTGTGGTCCAGTGGGTAAGTTCCTGCCTTCCACCCAGGCGACCAGGGTTCAAATCCCGGGTTCGGCACCAGATGACTGATGGCGGTGATGCAGAGGTAAGTCGGTAAGTAAAATGTGTGGAGGTGTGCCTGGCTGGTGATTGGTGGATGTAAGAGTGGTTGGTGTGTAGATGAAGATGGTGATTGGTGGATGGAGAGAGTGGTTGGTGTGTGAGGAGAGAAGCCTGAATGGTGGAGAACAGAGTGGTTGGTGTGTCTGGGCAGAGAGAGTGAGGTTCAGGCCCAGGCCGAGTGGGAGTAGAGTAGAGGGGAGGAGCCACAGAGGGGGAGTGTGAATGGGCGGAGTAAAAAAGGAAAGCAGAGAGAGGGGGGGCATAGTTCGGGGAGGAGCCTAGGGACAGGTGGTGGCATACAGCCTGGGGGAGGAGCCACAGAGGGGGAGTGTGAATGGGTGGAGAAAGAAGGGGGGGCATAGTTGGGGGGAGGAGCCTAGGGTGGTGGCATACAGCCTAGGAGGGACCAAGGGGAGGGGCATGTGTAGAGAGGGGTGGGGCCACAGAGGAAAGGGAGAAGTAGGCAGAGTCTGGGGCAATAGGTCAGGGGGCAGAGCATAGGGGAGTGAGCCCAACAAGGAAAGAGTACCCCTCCCCCTTCAGCAAACAGAGGGGGGGGTGACCTGATAGGAGGGGCACTACGATAGTAGACCCCAACATTTTATGACCGCTCCCTCCCCCTCCCCAAATACAGAGTGGGGGGGGACAAATTTTGGGGAGCAGTGTAAAAAAGGGGTGTTGGGGTGCATTACAAAAGAGGGTGCTAGAAGGCACAGAATGATGTGGTTTGGCTTTGGGTGCGCTACCCATCATTTTTTTTTGCCCCCCCCTTTTCCGGGGAGAGGGGGTGTACCCCAAAAGTATAGGGGCAACAGAGGGAACTTAGGGGAACAGCCTTAGGGCACTTTTTTATTACCGACCACAAGGGGGGCACCAGACAGACATACTGTAGTTATGGTATTGAAAGAGGTGACAGCAAGGAGCACGTGGTAAGACACGGTGAGGGGGGACAAGGCACCCCAAGTTTTTATTACCCCCACCCTCGCAGGATCTCTTATGAGGTCTCTTGGGGTAGTTGTATTGAAAACAGATGCTTAAGACACTGAAGGGAAGGGGAATGTTGACAAGTGTCCCCCCCATTGTGTGGGTACTTTCTTGTGCGATACCCTCTTCTTCATTTACTCACCACAAAGGAGCAGCCACAAAATGACAATTGCTGTGATGGTAGTACTGAAAGGGGCTTTATAAGGTAGAGAACCAGAAGGAAGGTGAGCTTCAAGTGGCACTTGGAGGAATGGCCATCTGAGCACAGGTGGGCAACTAAGAAAGAAGGGGAAAAGTGGGTGAACAGGAAGCAGAGATGCCTGCAATGACAGCTGAGAGCATTCAAATTTGGTGAATAAGGCGGGTGGTTTGGGGAAGTAGATGAATGAGTCAGGGAGACGGCGCATGTGGCAATTGGTTGGATGTGGCATAGAGAATAATCATGGCATGCAAACTAGGCAGTAGTCCCTGAATTGGCAGCGTCTGCAGAGAGTTTGGGGTGGTCGACAAGTGACTTGTCCTCCTTGGATTGGGTATATAATCCACAGAGGGAAGGTCACAGCTTATAGTGAGGCAGATCGTGTATATCGAATTTAAAGAAGGGTAGTTTGAGTGTGCGGAGAGGGGCTGCACGGAGTGGTAAGTGGATGGGGTGCCGAGCAATGTGCATCCAACTGGTCACTGGAGGCTGGACAGTGGCAAAGCACCTGGGTTACTGGGAGAATTTTCAAAAGGAGGGCCGAAAGGAAGGGTGTTTATGGTCATTCAGATACTAGGACGGAACACTTGAGTGGCAATGAGATGGGGGTATTGAGAAGTCACAAATGGTGTCCCAGGGGTAGAGGTATGAGGATCAGATATTCCTGCTAGGGTGTAATGTGCCACCCTGCCCCTTTTTTTGTGCAGCCTGGTTCCCTCTCTAGTTTCTCTCCATTGTCCTTCTATCCTGCAGATGATTAGAGCAAGCTTCCTAACGTTTTTCTTGGCCTCATATCCCCAATTATGTGCCTGACATGCCTGGCCTCAGGATACTCCCAAAGAGTATGCTACTTATATTCTGGGAAGAGCCTCACTAGTTCTGCCTATTTATGCAGCAACAAGGCAAATCTTACAACCTGCAAAGTTGGAAGCTTTGAGATGAAGTAAAGGTTTTTATTTTGGGGAAAATGCTCTTCTATGCTTCTTCTCTCATCTGAAGGCCATGGGCTCCTGTTCTTCTCTCACGTGTCCTTTCAAAGAGACAGATGACACACTCACCCAATCACTCAGCAAACATCTATGCTTTAACTCTGTCATCTTGCCGTTTTCCCTCCAAGTGCTCTCCCTTCCCCACAAATGCAGGATAATCTTTCCTCATTACTCATTCACTCGCTTATTGTAGTCCCCCGCTCCACAGGCCCAGCAAAGACCAAGAAAGACAAGCGGTACGTCAGCAAACAGATTTAACACTTCTCTCTTCTATTATGGTCATACTGCTGCCCTCTAGAAACACTACATGGCAACTGCAGCATGATGATGTGATTTTGAAGGGGGCTGTCCTATGCAAATAATGTCCTCCCATGCTTACTTTGGCCTGAGACATTCACAGGCTTCCATCATGATATGGCCTCCAACATATGGCTTTCAGCAGAATTTTAAGCTTGACAACTTGTCTTAGGCTAAAGCTTTTCCTACTCGAAGGCCGCTCATGGGAAAGCACCCTCATTTAGCAGGGTGCCAAATTGTCTGCAGTCTTCCTCTAAACAGAACATGGGCGTTCGTGGGCGTTCGGGGGCCTTGCTTGCTAGCTAAAGACTGAGTGCTGGGTTGTATAAAGACCCAGGGCCAGGCCAGGCCAGCTGCTGCAACAGGCATGATGCAGGCCCAATGAAGCACACGCCGGACTTTACCCTTTTCTGACTCTTGAAAACTTCAACACGTCTGTCTTCTGATTGCACCTAATAAAGGGAGTTTGACCAGCTCCAAACTTTGCCCATCATTTCGTGAGTGAGAGCTAACACTAGGCCAATATGCCTAGCCAGCAGCACAGGCACTATCCTCCTGATTACACAGCTCTGTTCACACCAAAATGAAAAATCCCCACCACTCAACCTATTTTACTATTTGTGGGAGGCTTATTTCTGCTCAGTTATGCCCCCTAGGCCACATTCGCGCTACAAAATGCCAAATTCAAAGACAAGAAATCAAAAGATTGATAACTGAAGATAATGCTTTACCCATATTTCACCTACTAATGAAAAAGGGGGCTGCATGGGAGTCAGGAGAGAAAATATTTATAATTTTCAGGCACTCGTGCAAAAAAGAGTGTCTGAAATTGCTCCTGGTTTTTATAAAATCGAAATATTAGTTAATGGAAAAAAAAAGAAAAAAAAAATGTTTTCCACCCATGGCGGGATTTGAACCCTCGGCCAGGGGAGCTTTCAGCATCAGAGGCAGATGACATTACCACTGAGCTATTGCTCCTTGCTGGTAATCAGGGATTCAGGAGCATCTATAAGCTACAAACAGGCCCCCTAGTCTACATGACACACCATAGCCATGATATAGGGAATATTGGAAACATGGGAGCCCGTGTGGTCCAGTGGGTAAGTTCCTGCCTTCCACCCAGGCGACCAGGGTTCAAATCCCGGGTTCGGCACCAGATGACTGATGGCGGTGATGCAGAGGTAAGTCGGTAAGTAAAATGTGTGGAGGTGTGCCTGGCTGGTGATTGGTGGATGTAAGAGTGGTTGGTGTGTAGATGAAGATGGTCCTGGATGGTGATTGGTGGATGGAGAGAGTGGTTGGTGTGTGAGGAGAGAAGCCTGAATGGTGGAGAACAGAGTGGTTGGTGTGTCTGGGCAGAGAGAGTGAGGTTCAGGCCCAGGCCGAGTGGGAGTAGAGTAGAGGGGAGGAGCCACAGAGGGGGAGTGTGAATGGGCGGAGTAAAAAAGGAAAGGAGAGGGAGGGCATAGTTCGGGGAGGAGCCTAGGGACAGGTGGTGGCATACAGCCTGGGGGAGGAGCCACAGAGGGGGAGTGTGAATGGGTGGAGTAAGGAAAGAAGGGGGGGCATAGTTGGGGGGAGGAGCCTAGGGTGGTGGCATACAGCCTAGGAGGGACCAAGGGGAGGGGCATGTGTAGAGAGGGGTGGGGCCACAGAGGAAAGGGAGAAGTAGGCAGAGTCTGGGGCAATAGGTCAGGGGGCAGAGCATAGGGGAGTGAGCCCAACAAGGAAAGAGTACCCCTCCCCCTTCAGCAAACAGAGGGGGGGTGACCTGATAGGAGGGGCACTACGATAGTAGACCCCAACATTTTATGACCGCTCCCTCCCCCTCCCCAAATACAGAGTGGGGGGGGGGGACAAATTTTGGGGAGCAGTGTAAAAAAGGGGTGTTGGGGTGCATTACAAAAGAGGGTGCTAGAAGGCACAGAATGATGTGGTTTGGCTTTGGGTGCGCTACCCATCATTTTTTTTTGCCCCCCCCTTTTCCGGGGAGAGGGGGTGTACCCCAAAAGTATAGGGGCAACAGAGGGAACTTAGGGGAACAGCCTTAGGGCACTTTTTTATTACCGACCACAAGGGGGGCACCAGACAGACATACTGTAGTTATGGTATTGAAAGAGGTGACAGCAAGGAGCACGTGGTAAGACACGGTGAGGGGGGACAAGGCACCCCAAGTTTTTATTACCCCCACCCTCGCAGGATCTCTTATGAGGTCTCTTGGGGTAGTTGTATTGAAAACAGATGCTTAAGACACTGAAGGGAAGGGGAATGTTGACAAGTGTCCCCCCCATTGTGTGGGTACTTTCTTGTGCGATACCCTCTTCTTCATTTACTCACCACAAAGGAGCAGCCACAAAATGACAATTGCTGTGATGGTAGTACTGAAAGGGGCTTTATAAGGTAGAGAACCAGAAGGAAGGTGAGCTTCAAGTGGCACTTGGAGGAATGGCCATCTGAGCACAGGTGGGCAACTAAGAAAGAAGGGGAAAAGTGGGTGAACAGGAAGCAGAGATGCCTGCTATGACAGCTGAGAGCATTCAAATTTGGTGAATAAGGCGGGTGGTTTGGGGAAGTAGATGAATGAGTAAGGGAGACGGCCCATGTGGCAATTGGTTGGATGTGGCATAGAGAATAATCATGGCATGCAAACTAGGCAGTAGTCCCTGAATTGGCAGCGTCTGCAGAGAGTTTGGGGTGCTCGACAAGTGACTTGTCCTCCTTGGATTGGGTATATAATCCACAGAGGGAAGGTCACAGCTTATAGTGAGGCAGATCGTGTATATCGAATTTAAAGAAGGGTAGTTTGAGTGTGCGGAGAGGGGCTGCACGGAGTGGTAAGTGGATGGGGTGCCGAGCAATGTGCATCCAACTGGTCACTGGAGGCTGGACAGTGGCAAAGCACCTGGGTTACTGGGAGAATTACAAAAGGAGGGCCGAAAGGAAGGGTGTTTATGGTCATTCAGATACTAGGACGGAACACTTGAGTGGCAATGAGATGGGGGTATTGAGAAGTCACAAATGGTGTCCCAGGGGTAGAGGTATGAGGATCAGATATTCCTGCTAGGGTGTAATGTGCCACCCTGCCCCTTTTTTTTGTGCAGCCTGGTTCCCTCTCTAGTTTCTCTCCATTGTCCTTCTATCCTGCAGATGATTAGAGCAAGCTTCCTAACGTTTTTCTTGGCCTCATATCCCCAATTATGTGCCTGACATGCCTGGCCTCAGGATACTCCCAAAGAGTATGCTACTTATATTCTGGGAAGAGCCTCACTAGTTCTGCCTATTTATGCAGCAACAAGGCAAATCTTACAACCTGCAAAGTTGGAAGCTTTGAGATGAAGTAAAGGTTTTTTTTGGGGGGAAAATGCTCTTCTATGCTTCTTCTCTCATCTGAAGGCCATGGGCTCCTGTTCTTCTCTCACGTGTCCTTTCAAAGAGACAGATGACACACTCACCCAATCACTCAGCAAACATCTATGCTTTAACTCTGTCATCTTGCCGTTTTCCCTCCAAGTGCTCTCCCTTCCCCACAAATGCAGGATAATCTTTCCTCATTACTCATTCACTCGCTTATTGTAGTCCCCCGCTCCACAGGCCCAGCAAAGACCAAGAAAGACAAGCGGTACGTCAGCAAACAGATTTAACACTTCTCTCTTCTATTATGGTCATACTGCTGCCCTCTAGTAACACTACATGGCAACTGCAGCATGATGATGTGATTTTGAAGGGGGCTGTCCTATGCAAATAATGTCCTCCCATGCTTACTTTGGCCTGAGACATTCACAGGCTTCCATCATGATATGGCCTCCAACATATGGCTTTCAGCAGAATTTTAAGCTTGACAACTTGTCTTAGGCTAAAGCTTTTCCTACTCGAAGGCCGCTCATGGGAAAGCACCCTCATTTAGCAGGGTGCCAAATTGTCTGCAGTCTTCCTCTAAACAGAACATGGGCGTTCGTGGGCGTTCGGGGGCCTTGCTTGCTAGCTAAAGACTGAGTGCTGGGTTGTATAAAGACCCAGGGCCAGGCCAGGCCAGCTGCTGCAACAGGCATGATGCAGGCCCAATGAAGCACACGCCGGACTTTACCCTTTTCTGACTCTTGAAAACTTCAACACGTCTGTCTTCTGATTGCACCTAATAAAGGGAGTTTGACCAGCTCCAAACTTTGCCCATCATTTCGTGAGTGAGAGCTAACACTAGGCCAATATGCCTAGCCAGCAGCACAGGCACTATCCTCCTGATTACACAGCTCTGTTCACACCAAAATGAAAAATCCCCACCACTCAACCTATTTTACTATTTGTGGGAGGCTTATTTCTGCTCAGTTATGCCCCCTAGGCCACATTCGCGCTACAAAATGCCAAATTCAAAGACAAGAAATCAAAAGATTGATAACTGAAGATAATGCTTTACCCATATTTCACCTACTAATGAAAAAGGGGGCTGCATGGGAGTCAGGAGAGAAAATATTTATAATTTTCAGGCACTCGTGCAAAAAAGAGTGTCTGAAATTGCTCCTGGTTTTTATAAAATCGAAATATTAGTTAATGGAAAAAAAAAGAAAAAAAAAATGTTTTCCACCCATGGCGGGATTTGAACCCTCGGCCAGGGGAGCTTTCAGCATCAGAGGCAGATGACATTACCACTGAGCTATTGCTCCTTGCTGGTAATCAGGGATTCAGGAGCATCTATAAGCTACAAACAGGCCCCCTAGTCTACATGACACACCATAGCCATGATATAGGGAATATTGGAAACATGGGAGCCCGTGTGGTCCAGTGGGTAAGTTCCTGCCTTCCACCCAGGCGACCAGGGTTCAAATCCCGGGTTCGGCACCAGATGACTGATGGCGGTGATGCAGAGGTAAGTCGGTAAGTAAAATGTGTGGAGGTGTGCCTGGCTGGTGATTGGTGGATGTAAGAGTGGTTGGTGTGTAGATGAAGATGGTCCTGGATGGTGATTGGTGGATGGAGAGAGTGGTTGGTGTGTGAGGAGAGAAGCCTGAATGGTGGAGAACAGAGTGGTTGGTGTGTCTGGGCAGAGAGAGTGAGGTTCAGGCCCAGGCCGAGTGGGAGTAGAGTAGAGGGGAGGAGCCACAGAGGGGGAGTGTGAATGGGCGGAGTAAAAAAGGAAAGGAGAGGGAGGGCATAGTTCGGGGAGGAGCCTAGGGACAGGTGGTGGCATACAGCCTGGGGGAGGAGCCACAGAGGGGGAGTGTGAATGGGTGGAGTAAGGAAAGAAGGGGGGGCATAGTTGGGGGGAGGAGCCTAGGGTGGTGGCATACAGCCTAGGAGGGACCAAGGGGAGGGGCATGTGTAGAGAGGGGTGGGGCCACAGAGGAAAGGGAGAAGTAGGCAGAGTCTGGGGCAATAGGTCAGGGGGCAGAGCATAGGGGAGTGAGCCCAACAAGGAAAGAGTACCCCTCCCCCTTCAGCAAACAGAGGGGGGGTGACCTGATAGGAGGGGCACTACGATAGTAGACCCCAACATTTTATGACCGCTCCCTCCCCCTCCCCAAATACAGAGTGGGGGGGGGGACAAATTTTGGGGAGCAGTGTAAAAAAGGGGTGTTGGGGTGCATTACAAAAGAGGGTGCTAGAAGGCACAGAATGATGTGGTTTGGCTTTGGGTGCGCTACCCATCATTTTTTTTTGCCCCCCCCTTTTCCGGGGAGAGGGGGTGTACCCCAAAAGTATAGGGGCAACAGAGGGAACTTAGGGGAACAGCCTTAGGGCACTTTTTTATTACCGACCACAAGGGGGGCACCAGACAGACATACTGTAGTTATGGTATTGAAAGAGGTGACAGCAAGGAGCACGTGGTAAGACACGGTGAGGGGGGACAAGGCACCCCAAGTTTTTATTACCCCCACCCTCGCAGGATCTCTTATGAGGTCTCTTGGGGTAGTTGTATTGAAAACAGATGCTTAAGACACTGAAGGGAAGGGGAATGTTGACAAGTGTCCCCCCCATTGTGTGGGTACTTTCTTGTGCGATACCCTCTTCTTCATTTACTCACCACAAAGGAGCAGCCACAAAATGACAATTGCTGTGATGGTAGTACTGAAAGGGGCTTTATAAGGTAGAGAACCAGAAGGAAGGTGAGCTTCAAGTGGCACTTGGAGGAATGGCCATCTGAGCACAGGTGGGCAACTAAGAAAGAAGGGGAAAAGTGGGTGAACAGGAAGCAGAGATGCCTGCTATGACAGCTGAGAGCATTCAAATTTGGTGAATAAGGCGGGTGGTTTGGGGAAGTAGATGAATGAGTAAGGGAGACGGCCCATGTGGCAATTGGTTGGATGTGGCATAGAGAATAATCATGGCATGCAAACTAGGCAGTAGTCCCTGAATTGGCAGCGTCTGCAGAGAGTTTGGGGTGCTCGACAAGTGACTTGTCCTCCTTGGATTGGGTATATAATCCACAGAGGGAAGGTCACAGCTTATAGTGAGGCAGATCGTGTATATCGAATTTAAAGAAGGGTAGTTTGAGTGTGCGGAGAGGGGCTGCACGGAGTGGTAAGTGGATGGGGTGCCGAGCAATGTGCATCCAACTGGTCACTGGAGGCTGGACAGTGGCAAAGCACCTGGGTTACTGGGAGAATTACAAAAGGAGGGCCGAAAGGAAGGGTGTTTATGGTCATTCAGATACTAGGACGGAACACTTGAGTGGCAATGAGATGGGGGTATTGAGAAGTCACAAATGGTGTCCCAGGGGTAGAGGTATGAGGATCAGATATTCCTGCTAGGGTGTAATGTGCCACCCTGCCCCTTTTTTTTGTGCAGCCTGGTTCCCTCTCTAGTTTCTCTCCATTGTCCTTCTATCCTGCAGATGATTAGAGCAAGCTTCCTAACGTTTTTCTTGGCCTCATATCCCCAATTATGTGCCTGACATGCCTGGCCTCAGGATACTCCCAAAGAGTATGCTACTTATATTCTGGGAAGAGCCTCACTAGTTCTGCCTATTTATGCAGCAACAAGGCAAATCTTACAACCTGCAAAGTTGGAAGCTTTGAGATGAAGTAAAGGTTTTTTTTGGGGGGAAAATGCTCTTCTATGCTTCTTCTCTCATCTGAAGGCCATGGGCTCCTGTTCTTCTCTCACGTGTCCTTTCAAAGAGACAGATGACACACTCACCCAATCACTCAGCAAACATCTATGCTTTAACTCTGTCATCTTGCCGTTTTCCCTCCAAGTGCTCTCCCTTCCCCACAAATGCAGGATAATCTTTCCTCATTACTCATTCACTCGCTTATTGTAGTCCCCCGCTCCACAGGCCCAGCAAAGACCAAGAAAGACAAGCGGTACGTCAGCAAACAGATTTAACACTTCTCTCTTCTATTATGGTCATACTGCTGCCCTCTAGTAACACTACATGGCAACTGCAGCATGATGATGTGATTTTGAAGGGGGCTGTCCTATGCAAATAATGTCCTCCCATGCTTACTTTGGCCTGAGACATTCACAGGCTTCCATCATGATATGGCCTCCAACATATGGCTTTCAGCAGAATTTTAAGCTTGACAACTTGTCTTAGGCTAAAGCTTTTCCTACTCGAAGGCCGCTCATGGGAAAGCACCCTCATTTAGCAGGGTGCCAAATTGTCTGCAGTCTTCCTCTAAACAGAACATGGGCGTTCGTGGGCGTTCGGGGGCCTTGCTTGCTAGCTAACGACTGAGTGCTGGGTTGTTTAAAGACCCAGGGCCAGGCCAGGCCAGCTGCTGCAACAGGCATGATGCAGGCCCAATGAAGCACACGCCGGACTTTACCCTTTTCTGACTCTTGAAAACTTCAACATGTCTGTCTTCTGATTGCACCTAATAAAGGGAGTTTGACCAGCTCCAAACTTTGCCCATCATTTCGTGAGTGAGAGCTAACACTAGGCCAATATGCCTAGCCAGCAGCACAGGCACTATCCTCCTGATTACACAGCTCTGTTCACACCAAAATGAAAAATCCCCACCACTCAACCTATTTTACTATTTGTGGGAGGCTTATTTCTGCTCAGTTATGCCCCCTAGGCCACATTCGCGCTACAAAATGCCAAATTCAAAGACAAGAAATCAATAGATTGATAACTGAAGATAATGCTTTACCCATATTTCACCTACTAATGAAAAAGGGGGCTGCATGGGAGTCAGGAGAGAAAATATTTATAATTTTCAGGCACTCGTGCAAAAAAGAGTGTCTGAAATTGCTCCTGGTTTTTATAAAATCGAAATATTAGTTAATGGAGAAAAAAAGAAAAAAAAAAACTATTCCAACCATGGCGGGATTTGAACCCTCGGCCAGGGGAGCTTTCAGCATCAGAGGCAGATGACATTACCACTGAGCTATTGCTCCTTGCTGGTAATCAGGGATTCAGGAGCATCTATAAGCTACATACAGGCCCCCTAGTCTACATGACACACCATAGCCATGATATAGGGACTATTGGAAATAATACAAACATGGAAGCCCGTGTGGTCCAGTGGGTAAGTTCCTGCCTTCCACCCAGGCGACCAGGGTTCAAATCCCGGGTTCGGCACCAGATGACTGATGGCGGTGATGCAGAGGTAAGTCGGTAAGTAAAATGTGTGGAGGTGTGCCTGGCTGGTGATTGGTGGATGTAAGAGTGGTTGGTGTGTAGATGAAGATGGTCCTGGATGGTGATTGGTGGATGGAGAGAGTGGCTGGTGTGTGAGGAGAGAAGCCTGAATGGTGGAGAACAGAGTGGTTGGTGTGTCTGGGCAGAGAGAGTGAGGTTCAGGCCCAGGCCGAGTGGGAGTAGAGTAGAGGGGAGGAGCCACAGAGGGGGAGTGTGAATGGGCGGAGTAAAAAAGGAAAGGAGAGGGAGGGCATAGTTCGGGGAGGAGCCTAGGGACAGGTGGTGGCATACAGCCTGGGGGAGGAGCCACAGAGGGGGAGTGTGAATGGGTGGAGTAAGGAAAGAAGGGGGGGCATAGTTGGGGGGAGGAGCCTAGGGTGGTGGCATACAGCCTAGGAGGGACCAAGGGGAGGGGCATGTGTAGAGAGGGGTGGGGCCACAGAGGAAAGGGAGAAGTAGGCAGAGTCTGGGGCAATAGGTCAGGGGGCAGAGCATAGGGGAGTGAGCCCAACAAGGAAAGAGTACCCCTCCCCCTTCAGCAAACAGAGGGGGGGTGACCTGATAGGAGGGGCACTACGATAGTAGACCCCAACATTTTATGACCGCTCCCTCCCCCTCCCCAAATACAGAGTGGGGGGGGGACAAATTTTGGGGAGCAGTGTAAAAAAGGGGTGTTGGGGTGCATTACAAAAGAGGGTGCTAGAAGGCACAGAATGATGTGGTTTGGCTTTGGGTGCGCTACCCATCATTTTTTTTTGCCCCCCCCTTTTCCGGGGAGAGGGGGTGTACCCCAAAAGTATAGGGGCAACAGAGGGAACTTAGGGGAACAGCCTTAGGGCACTTTTTTATTACCGACCACAAGGGGGGCACCAGACAGACATACTGTAGTTATGGTATTGAAAGAGGTGACAGCAAGGAGCACGTGGTAAGACACGGTGAGGGGGGACAAGGCACCCCAAGTTTTTATTACCCCCACCCTCGCAGGATCTCTTATGAGGTCTCTTGGGGTAGTTGTATTGAAAACAGATGCTTAAGACACTGAAGGGAAGGGGAATGTTGACAAGTGTCCCCCCCATTGTGTGGGTACTTTCTTGTGCGATACCCTCTTCTTCATTTACTCACCACAAAGGAGCAGCCACAAAATGACAATTGCTGTGATGGTAGTACTGAAAGGGGCTTTATAAGGTAGAGAACCAGAAGGAAGGTGAGCTTCAAGTGGCACTTGGAGGAATGGCCATCTGAGCACAGGTGGGCAACTAAGAAAGAAGGGGAAAAGTGGGTGAACAGGAAGCAGAGATGCCTGCTATGACAGCTGAGAGCATTCAAATTTGGTGAATAAGGCGGGTGGTTTGGGGAAGTAGATGAATGAGTAAGGGAGACGGCCCATGTGGCAATTGGTTGGATGTGGCATAGAGAATAATCATGGCATGCAAACTAGGCAGTAGTCCCTGAATTGGCAGCGTCTGCAGAGAGTTTGGGGTGGTCGACAAGTGACTTGTCCTCCTTGGATTGGGTATATAATCCACAGAGGGAAGGTCACAGCTTATAGTGAGGCAGATCGTGTATATCGAATTTAAAGAAGGGTAGTTTGAGTGTGCGGAGAGGGGCTGCACGGAGTGGTAAGTGGATGGGGTGCCGAGCAATGTGCATCCAACTGGTCACTGGAGGCTGGACAGTGGCAAAGCACCTGGGTTACTGGGAGAATTACAAAAGGAGGGCCGAAAGGAAGGGTGTTTATGGTCATTCAGATACTAGGACGGAACACTTGAGTGGCAATGAGATGGGGGTATTGAGAAGTCACAAATGGTGTCCCAGGGGTAGAGGTATGAGGATCAGATATTCCTGCTAGGGTGTAATGTGCCACCCTGCCCCTTTTTTTTGTGCAGCCTGGTTCCCTCTCTAGTTTCTCTCCATTGTCCTTCTATCCTGCAGATGATTAGAGCAAGCTTCCTAACGTTTTTCTTGGCCTCATATCCCCAATTATGTGCCTGACATGCCTGGCCTCAGGATACTCCCAAAGAGTATGCTACTTATATTCTGGGAAGAGCCTCACTAGTTCTGCCTATTTATGCAGCAACAAGGCAAATCTTACAACCTGCAAAGTTGGAAGCTTTGAGATGAAGTAAAGGGTTTTTTTGGGGGGAAAATGCTCTTCTATGCTTCTTCTCTCATCTGAAGGCCATGGGCTCCTGTTCTTCTCTCACGTGTCCTTTCAAAGAGACAGATGACACACTCACCCAATCACTCAGCAAACATCTATGCTTTAACTCTGTCATCTTGCCGTTTTCCCTCCAAGTGCTCTCCCTTCCCCACAAATGCAGGATAATCTTTCCTCATTACTCATTCACTCGCTTATTGTAGTCCCCCGCTCCACAGGCCCAGCAAAGACCAAGAAAGACAAGCGGTACGTCAGCAAACAGATTTAACACTTCTCTCTTCTATTATGGTCATACTGCTGCCCTCTAGTAACACTACATGGCAACTGCAGCATGATGATGTGATTTTGAAGGGGGCTGTCCTATGCAAATAATGTCCTCCCATGCTTACTTTGGCCTGAGACATTCACAGGCTTCCATCATGATATGGCCTCCAACATATGGCTTTCAGCAGAATTTTAAGCTTGACAACTTGTCTTAGGCTAAAGCTTTTCCTACTCGAAGGCCGCTCATGGGAAAGCACCCTCATTTAGCAGGGTGCCAAATTGTCTGCAGTCTTCCTCTAAACAGAACATGGGCGTTCGTGGGCGTTCGGGGGCCTTGCTTGCTAGCTAACGACTGAGTGCTGGGTTGTTTAAAGACCCAGGGCCAGGCCAGGCCAGCTGCTGCAACAGGTTTGCAGGCCCAATGAAGCACACGCCGGACTTTACCCTTTTCTGACTCTTGAAAACTTCAACATGTCTGTCTTCTGATTGCACCTAATAAAGGGAGTTTGACCAGCTCCAAACTTTGCCCATCATTTCGTGAGTGAGAGCTAACACTAGGCCAATATGCCTAGCCAGCAGCACAGGCACTATCCCCCTGATTACACAGCTCTGTTCACACCAAAATGAAAAATCCCCACCACTCAACCTATTTTACTATTTGTGGGAGGCTTATTTCTGCTCAGTTATGCCCCCTAGGCCACATTCGCGCTACAAAATGCCAAATTCAAAGACAAGAAATCAATAGATTGATAACTGAAGATAATGCTTTACCCATATTTCACCTACTAATGAAAAAGGGGGCTGCATGGGAGTCAGGAGAGAAAATATTTATAATTTTCAGGCACTCGTGCAAAAAAGAGTGTCTGAAATTGCTCCTGGTTTTTATAAAATCGAAATATTAGTTAATGGAAAAAAAAAATAATGTTTCCACCCATGGCTGGATTTGAACCCTCGGCCAGGGGAGCTTTCAGCATCAGAGGCAGATGACATTACCACTGAGCTATTGATCCTTACTGGTAAGCAGGGATTCAGGAGCATCTATAAGCTACAAACAGGCCCCCTAGTCTACATGACACACCATAGCCATGATATAGGGACTATTGGAAATAATACAAACATGGAAGCCCGTGTGGTCCAGTGGGTAAGTTCCTGCCTTCCACCCAGGCGACCAGGGTTCAAATCCCGGGTTCGGCACCAGATGACTGATGGCGGTGAAGCAGAGGTAAGTCGGTAAGTAAAATGTGAGGAGGTGTGCCTGGCTGGTGATTGGTGGATGTAAGAGTGGTTGGTGTGTAGATGGTGGATGGAGAGAGTGGTTGGTGTGTGAGGAGAGAAGCCTGAATGGTGGACAACAGAGTGGTTGGTGTGTCTGGGCAGAGAGAGTGAGGCCCAGGCCGAGATGGAGTAGAGTAGAGGGGAGGAGCCACAGAGGGGGAGTGTGAATGGGTAGAGTAAGAAAGGAAAGCAGAAAGAAGGGGGGGCATAGTTGGGGGGAGGAGCCTAGGATGGTGGCATACAGCCTAGGAGGGACCAAGGGGAGGGGCATGTGTAGAGAGGGGTGGGGCCACAGAGGAAAGGGAGAAGTAGGCAGAGTCTGGGGCAATAGGTCAGGGGGTGGAGCATAGGGGAGTGAGCCCAACAAGGAAAGAGTGCCCCTCCCCCTTCAGCAAACAGAGGGGGGGTGACCTGATAGGAGGGGCACTACGATAGTAGACCCCCAACATTTTATGACCGCTCCCTCCCCCTCCCCAACTACAGAGTGGGGGGGACAAATTTTGGGGAGCAGTGTAAAAAAGGGGTGTTGGGGTGCATTGCAAAAGAGGGTGCTAGAAGGCACAGAATGATGTGGTTTGGCTTTGGGTGCACTACCCATCATTTTTGTTTGCCCCCTCCCTTTTCCGGGGAGAGGGGGCATACCCCAAAAGTATAGGGGCAACAGAGGGAACTTAGGGGAACAGGCTTAGGGAGCACGTGGTAAGACACGGTGAGGGGGACAAGGCACCCCAAGTTTTTATTACCCCCCACCCTCGCAGGATCTGTTATGAGGTCTCTTGGGGTAGTTGTATTGAAAACAGATGCTTAAGACACTGAAGGGAAGGGGAATGTTGACAAGTGTCCCCTCCCCCATTGTGTGGGTGCTTTCTTGTGCAATACCCTCTTCTTCATTCACTCACCAGAAAGGAGCAGCCACAAAATGACAATTGCTGGGATGGTAGTACTGAAAGGGGCTTTATAAGGTAGAGAACCAGAAGGAAGGCGAGCTTCAAGTGGCACTTGGAGGAATGGCCATCTGAGCACCGGTGGGCTACTAAGAAAGAAGGGGAAAAGTGGATGAACAGGAAGCAGAGATGCCCGCTATGACAGCTGAGAGCATTCAAATTTGGTAAATAAGGCGTGTGGTTTGGGGAAGTAGATGAATGAGTCAGGGAGACGGCGCATGTGGCAATTGGTTGGATGTGGCATAGAGAAAATCATGGCATGCAAACTAGGCAGTAGTCTCTGAATTGGCAGCATCTGCAGAGAGTTTGGGGTGCTCGACAAGTGATTTGGCATGTCAGACAGTGAAGTGGCGTAACAAATAGTGGAGTGTCATAGAGTGGAGTGGCTTGTCGTAGAGTGGAACGGCGTGACATGTCATACAGTGTAGCAGAATGGAGAAAAGTGGCACAGTGTGGAGGGTATAGAGTGGAGTAAAGTGTTATGGAGTCGCGTAGGGTGGAGTGAGGTATCATAGAGTGGAATGGTGTTTTATACAGTGGCCTGAAATAGATTGGCACAACCTACCTCAATGAAAGGGTAAACTTCCACACGCAACCTCTGATCAGCCGACCTCGCCCTAGCCCGAGTCCCCCGCATCCATCGCACCACCACAGGAGGCAGAACTTTCTTCTACCTCTTCCCCAAAACCTGGAACTCCCTCCCCACCGACCTCCGCAAAACCAAAGACCTACTGGTCTTCAGAAAGAATCTCAAGACTTGGCTGTTTGACCAGTGACCCTCCCTGCCCCCCCCCCAGTTTCCCCTCCCCCCAGCGCCTTGAGACCCTCATGGGTGAGTAGCGTGCTCTACAAATTTCTTTGATTGATTGATTGGTGTAGAGTGGAGGGAGATAGAGTGGAGTGTCGAGGAGTAGAGTTTCGCTATTTTTCATACAGTGTTGTGTCGAGCAGTCTCTTAGAGTGGCGTCAAGGGGAGTGGAGTAGAGTGGAGTAGAGTGGAGCAGTGTGTCATAGAGTGGAGTACAATGGCATTGAGGGAGTTCAGTAGAGTGTTGGGGAGTGAGGTGGCATGGTTTGTGCTAGTGTGGAGTGAGGTAGCATAGAGTGGCGTAAAGTGTCAGGAGTGGTGTGTCGTAGTCTGGAGAGGAATGGTGTGTTGTGGAATGTTAAAGAGTGAAGTAGAGTGGCGGCTAGTGGAGGGGCACAGAGTGCAGTAGAATGTTGTAGAGTGGAGTGGTGTAGAGTGGAGTAATGTGTCATAGAGTTCAAGACTGATGTGTCATAGAGTGGCATGTTGTATAATGTTTTAGTGTAGAGTACCATATAAGGGATTGGTTTAGAGTGGAGTGGCATTTCGTAGATTGAAGTGGCTTGTTCTAGAGTTGTGTGGCATGTCCTAGAGTACTGTGGATTGTCATAGAGTGGAGTGGCATGGACTGATATAAAGTGGTATGGAGTGACGTGGAGAGGAGTGTCGTTGAGTGGAGTGCTGTATCGTAAAGTGGAGTGGCGTTTTGTACAGTGCAGTGGTGTGTCATGGAGTGCAGTGATGTGTCATAGATTGGAGTGATGCACAGTGCAGTGTTGTAGAGTGACTGGTGTGGTGTGTCGTAGAGTGAAGTGGCATGTTGTAGAGTGGAGTGGCATGTTGCAGAGTGTCTTATGTCATATGTTCTTTGTTAGTTCAATAGGTACTGCTGCACTTCCTAGATAATTGCAAGGATGTAATACTGTGCACCATAAACTTAAAAAAAAACATAAGCAATAAAAAATACTTTTCCCTAACTCCGTACATTTTTCCAAAGTGCCTCACTTCTTTCTCTATATTCCAAAAACAGTCATAAGCGATATTTCCCGTTGAATTCCAGAACAAACACAAAGTGTTTTGCAAGAGCTGTCATTAGCCAATAATATTGTGTTTTGTCCTCACCATCTACGGCAGTATACCATGAAATTACCAGTGTATACTGCACATCTCTACATTTTTGGCACTTATACCTTTAAAACTACTGCACCAATTCAGATCAAATAACAAAAAGGACTCTTTCCACCCATAATCTATATTCTTGCCAAATATCAGGAAAATCCGTTTAGCCATTTTGTCACTACATCCGAGTAAAAAGTCTATGGAAAATGCAATGGTGAAAAACGTATTTTGAGATCCCCCCTTTTTCCTTTGCACTCCCTTAACTAATCACCATGAAACATTTCCCCAACAGACAATGTAGAGAAAGGAATAGGTCTGCAAAGTATAAGACATATTTTGGGGGCCCCTATACAGAATAAATGTTGAATTTTATTACCAATTCCTTGCTACCTCAAAAATACTAAATTATATCTTAAACTTTAATAGGGTCTTACAAAAACTGTTGAAATATGTCTTACTCAGAATCCTAAAAATTCAAAAGATGGCAAAGGGGAGAGAGACAGGGTCAGATGTAGAGATTGGCAGAGAGGGAGAGAGGTTTAGATAAAGCAATAGAAAAGAAAGAGGTCAAAGAAAGAAGGATCACTTTCCCAGGGGACCCCTTGGAAGGTGTGGTTCCTGGGATATTGTCCACCTTGTCCATGCCTTAAAACGTCTCTGGCCTGATGCCTCCTACTTAGAGTACTCAGTCACAAAGACAGATGGATTTAAGATCACATGTTTAATGCGGATGGTGATGAGAAATCAGTGGATGTAAGGGTGTACACACCAAAATGGCGCAGCGCCACTGAGATCAGGAGTTTCCTTGGGATGACAACATACTGCGGGATGTTCATCCCCAATCTTGCCACACTCTCCGATCCCCTCCGGTGACTCACGAAGACCAATATCC
The DNA here is from genome assembly GCF_031143425.1 of Pleurodeles waltl. Taxonomy (NCBI): domain Eukaryota; kingdom Metazoa; phylum Chordata; class Amphibia; order Caudata; family Salamandridae; genus Pleurodeles; species Pleurodeles waltl. Next base: position 540,783,920 of record NC_090443.1, on the reverse strand, counting down.
CGTGGGAGTGGGGTCCGGAGGAGGACAAAGCTTTCCGGGCCATGAAAACAGCCCTATTGGATACGGCAGTGATGGCTTATTTTCACCGACAGAGGAGAACCGAGGTGGTAGTGGATGCCAGCCTTGTTGGGCTAGGAGCAGTGCTGCTGCAAGAAGAAAGTCACCAGCAATGGACGCCTGTAGCTTACGCCAGCCGAGTCCTCTCAGCCACGGAGGCTCGGTACGCACAAATTGAGAAAGAGGCGTTAGCCATTAGGTGGGCCTGTCAGCATTTCCACTTATATCTATGCGGAAACGAGTTCAGAGTCATCACCGCTCTGCCAGGCTTGCTCCTCCACGCATCGAAAGGTGGGCTATAGTTCTGCAACCGTATCGGTTCCAAGTGGTCTAGCGCCCGGGGGTCAACAATGTTGCGACATCCTTTACCACCGTGCTCCGAGGAACAATCAGATGAAGTGGACGGGCGGGTGGAGAGTTGTGTAAGCATTTTAGTGAACATGGCCTGCCCTACGGCTCTCACGGTGGCCGAAATTGCTAACACCTCAGCTGGAGACACCCTCATAAGCCATGCGAAGGAGGCCTTACACAATCGCTCCTGGAAACATTTCCTTGATAAACCATCCGTGTCTGACCCGGATGTTAGAAGAGCGATGCAACAAGTGTGGAAAGTGAGGCTGGAGCTCTCGGTGAGTTGAGAGGGTCTTCTCCTAAGAGGACAATGTTTGGTGATACCCCGCAGCCTGCAGAGTCGAGTGGTGGAATTGGTGCACCAAGGCCATCAAGGAACCGCAAAGACGAAAGCGCGTCTACGAAGCAAGGTGTGGTTCCCGGGTATGGATACCATGGTGTACGACGTGATAGTCAGATGCCATCCATGCACCATCACCGCTCAGGAAGCCGTCCTCGCTCCTGTTTTGACTGAACTGCCCAGCACTCGCCCCTGATCTAGGATCAGTCTGGACTTTGGCAGTTTCCCGGATGGACTCTGATGGCTGTGATGGTCGACTCGTGCACACGGTTCCCTGTGGTGGAACGGGTGGTATCAACGGCTTTCGAACACGTCCGCCCTGTTCTTGAGAAGACCTTTGCTTTTTTGGGTTTGCCTGACGAGATATGAACTGACAATGGACCCCCTTTCCATGGTCAGGAGTTCCATGATTACTTACGCTCGCTGGCCGTAACGCATAGAAGGATCACCACGCAATGGCCTTTAGGCGAATGGGGACTTAGAGCATTTCATGAGAGCAATGAATCGCGCCCTGCAAATCGGGGTGAGTCAGCAAGAGAACCCCGAGCTCTGCCTCCACACCTTCCTGAGGGCTTACAGACAGACCCCCCACATCACCACTGGGTGTGCCCCGGCGGCTTTGCTGTTCAGCTTGTCACACAGAGACTGTTTACTGGCAGATAGAGGCTGGCATCCTGCTGTCTTAGACATATCCAAGACGCAGGAGAAGAGAGAAATGACTAATGCTAAAGCCAGCGCTAACCGGAGGGCAAAGCGTCCCGATCTGCAAGTAGGGGATACGGTCATTCTGAAGTACCGCCACCCAGGATGGAAGTTTCGTACCCAGTTTGAGCCCGATGTTTGGAGGGTGGAGAGCATTGTAGGGACCATGGTGACCGCCATGAGAGGAGGACGGCAGGTGACAAGGAACGTGTTGTGGTTCCGGAAGGTGGTGCCCTCGGAGGAGGGTGTTGGCTCAGAAGACAGAGAGGAAGAAGAGTGTAGAGAGTTTGAAACCAGAGATGGCTCACAGTCAGACTTGTTGACAGAAGTGTCACGAAACACTGAGGCTGGGCGCCATAGTGTCCCGGTCGGGGTTTGTTCCCCAGACGTGCAGCCAGTGGGGAGGTCTGAGCTCTGAGACGGACGCACCAAGTACCACCTGCGGCCTAACCCTAATCCCAGCCAGCGGCTGAAGGACTTCCTGTGCTGAAGAGGACTCAGGCGTCAGGTTGTCTCTATCTCTCTCTCTCTCTCTCTCTCTCTCTCTCTCTCTCTGTCTCCTTTTGTTTTTCTGTTGATCTATTTTGCTTAATGTGGTTTGTCTCTTGACGTACTAAAACCTAGGGGGGATGTAACAAGCCACTCGGCGCTACCTTGATTACTGCCCCACTCCATGACGTGGTACGGTGTCCAGAGTGAGGGGCTATAAAATAAATGGAGGCGGGCCCCCTTGGTCTTTTCCGCCAGCAAAAGTACATGCCGGGTCTACGTGTTTGTTTTCTGCATTGGCTGCCGCACGTGGGTTGCAGGCCGCGATACTAGCCCTGCCTGCGCCCTCTACAGCTGATATTGATATCAGATTTTCTGGTTTCACATTATGCTATTCAGCCACTAGATGTGTACCTCCTGTTTTACATCAAAGGTTAATGCTTTGTCTTTAATTCTTGGTGCCTGAGACTAGAGCGTAGGTACCCTGCAGAAGCCTAAATAAAGTGTGTCTCGTTTTGGGCTCAAGGATCCGAAAAAACCCTGAGCTGTAGCTAGAACCTTCAGTGGCTTGCCCAAGTCTCTTTCTTCCTTTACCCTAAACATACTGCTTGATGACTGCCTTCTCCAAAAGCTAACGTAGAAAGGTGTATTAAGAAAATATTTGCTTTACCTGTTAATTTCATCACGAGCACAGTGAAAGAGTCGAAACTACATGTGCCACAGAAGGAGGGAATGGTTCAATATGTAGGGGAAGTCACCCATTTCTTCCCTCAAGATATGGCTACTGATCTTGCACACACCCTCATGAGAGTCTTACACCCGCACTGCTCTAGAAAGTGCATGTGCATTATCTCCACTGACAGCTATCAGGGAAAGGAAGTAGGGAAGGGGCCTGGGGCGGGAGAGGTAGTGAAGGGATGGGAGCACCACAGCGGGAGTAGGTGTGGTGGCCAGGCAAGGCTTTGATTAGGCCAAAGATGTGCAAGGGAGAGGAGAAAGGATGAGTGCTTTAAAACATGTAGCATGCTCAATGGAGTCAGCAGCTTCCATGAGCAACAGAAAATGGAATGGCCAAGTACATATTAAGGAAACAAAAGTTAGAACTGGTGACTGTGACAAAGAGAGCAGGTGCTAAGGAGGAGACATAGGAGAAAGAAAGAGAGCTAAGATGGACAAAATGCAGATAGGAGGGAGACATAATGGAGAAACTGAAGAAACAGGAAATGGAAGGGAGCGGATAAGAGGAAAGAACAACTGAAGGGGATTTGGAGAGGGAGTAAGAAGAGAAAGTGGTAAAGAGGAGAGAAAGAGGGAAAGAGAATGTGGATGGGGAGGAGGAGAGTATTTAGAGGCACAGTAAACAGAGTAAAGAAGATAAGAGACAGGAAGTCGGAAAGAGGGTTCTGGGATGGGAGTGTTGTCTACACGGAATATGAGCATGTTTCCATGTCCTGATTGCCTCACTCCACATGACTCTCGTATCCTAACTTTAAACTTGACCCTGGCGTTACTCTAATCCAACTTGTGCAAGGAGGACCTCCCATTGCCAGGGAGAGGAGGCCAGATCCTGGATTGATCTCTGTTGGGTCGCCAAGCGAGTATGAATGCCCTCCAGGATTGCATTTGTCTGTTACATTTGGGCTGCCAGCCCCTGGATGGCATTCACAATGGTTGACTGCCCAACAGAGATGGATCGCAGGAGGTCAATAGCCTCCTCACTCAGGGCAGCAGGGCTAACTGGGCAGGGCCTGAGGTGCCTGGGGCGAAGGAGATGCCCACCATCCTGGCTGAAAGGGAACGGCAAACTCGCTGAGGGGCTGCTGGGGTTGCGGTGCTGGTATGGGGGTGGCAGCTGTACCTGTACGTGGGGTGGGCACATAGGTGTCCGCCACCACCAGGGAGCTTCCATCGGAGGAGGTATCCATGTCTGAACTGTCCCCTCCTGTCTCCGCCGTGGTGCTCTCCTCGCCCTCCGTGCCACTGGTGCCCTTACTGTTGGTGGATTCGGCCGCCTGGGTCCTGTGGGATGCAGCTCCCTCAATCCCTGGTGCCTCTGCTCCTCCGCTAGATGATGCTAATGCACATAAGGACAGGGGGAGACAAAGGATACACTTGGTCAATGGCGCCAACACCACCACCGTTGGAGTACAGAACACACTCACACACAGGGAACAGCCTTACGCACTAGGCAATGCACTACCAGTCACAATGCTAGTCACCAGCCCATGGATAGGGACACCTAACGCAATTGCAGCATACCTGAGACCCACAGGCCCCTGCCCAGTAGTGGATGCCTACTAGCTTGGTTGGAGTACTTTGGTATCAGAACTCTGCCCAGCATGGGACCTACCCTGCAATGCCAGGTCTGGGCTAGGGGCACCCACAGGGCCCACACCCCCACCCGAATTCTACCCCACCAGGCGCAAGTTGTATATTAGAGGGCAGTACTCCCCTTGTGGCTGCTGTGATGCCCCCAAGCATCCATCTAGCTCTGGATAGGCAACCGCCAGTATGCGGGCCATCAGGGGTTCAGGGTTCGACGGGCACCCCTTCGTCGTTGGGAGGCCATCCCCAGCTGGGCCTCTGCCGTCTTCCGTGCCCAGCGTCTCAGGTCCTCCCACTGTTTTCGACAGTGGGTGATCCGCCTGCTGTAGACCCCCAGGGTCCGCACGTCCTTGGCGATGGCACACCATATACCCTTCTTTTGATGGGTGCTGACCTGCAGGGAAATAGACACAGGCAAAGGTATTAGTTAGACCGTCCTGCCTGTTACACTCATGGCCCACCATGCCCCTTCCCATCCCCATTAGCACAGACATGGCCCACCATACATGCTGCACGCAGCACGCTGCCCAGAGCCCATCCACCACCCCCCCACAAGAGGCCTTCACACAAAGCACTCCATGCATTCACGCCCCATGCATCGTACTCACGGTGTACTCACCTGCTGGCCTGGAGGCCCATACAGCAGTAGGTACAGGGGTAGGACCCCATCCACCAGTCGCTCCAACTCTGCTGAGGTGAAGGCAGGGGCCCTTTCCCCAGTCACACGAGCCATGCTTGGTTGCAGACACAGGTCACAGCAGCACATGCAGTGTAGGTCCTCTCCTGTTGAAGGTCAGGTAGCAAGTGAGTACACAGATAGAAAATGGCGGTGCAGACTGTGCGTTGTTTCTGGGAGGCTGTGCGTCAAATTTCACTGTATAAGGAGTCCTTCTTGTAGAGATGAAGTCTTTTTGGTCCTGAGACTTCAGGGAACAGGAGGCAAGCTCTATCCAAGCCCTTGGAGAGCACTTCTTCAAGACAGCCAGAGAGAAACAAGGCAGCAGAGCAATAGCAAGACAGCAGTCCTTCACAGAAAGCAGACAGGTGAGTCCTTTAAGGAGCCAGGCAGGTCTTCTTGGCAGGATGCAGGTTCTGGTTCACGTTCTCTTCTCCAGGAAGTGTCTGAGTTGGCAGGGGCAGAGGCCATGTTTAAATACCCAAAAGTGCCGTTGAAGTGGGGGAGACTTCAAAGAGTGGCTTAGAAGTGCACAAGGTCCCCTTTCAGTTCAATCCTGTCTGCAACGGGCCCAGTAGGTCCTTTTTGTGAGGGCAGGCTACTGTCCTTTGACATGCAAGTGTCAGGCCTGTCAGTGACCTGGCCAAAGAGGGCACGAAAGAGCTGAAAATGGATCATAAATTCAAATCTTTTTAAAAAACTGCCCCCCAAAATACATTTGCCCAGGGTCCCCAAAATCCTTAAAATGTCCCTGAGGTCTGCCCTACTCAGCACCTGGATACTCTCAGAGGTGATTAGCTGTGCTCTACAAATCCACCTAATATAACAGAGTGGCGTAAAGTGGCATACAGTAGAGTGCCATAGAGTAGAGTAGCACAGAGTAGAATATCATACAGTAGAGGGGTGTGAAGTAGAGTTAAAAGGGGTAGAATGGAGTGGTGGAGAGTAAAGTGGCATTAAGTAGAGTGGCATACATTAGAGTGGTGTAAAGTACAGGGGTGCAGACTAGAGTGCAATGGCATGGAGTGGAGTACCAGACAGTGGAGTACAGTGACATGGAGCGGAGAGTGGTAAAGTGGAGTACAGTGGCATAAAGTGGAATGGAGTACAGTGGTTTGGAGTGGCACAGTGTACAGTGGTGTAGAGTAAGATGGCATAGAGTGGCACACAGTAGAGCGGAGTGGGGTAGAGTGCCATAATGTGGCACTATTTGGACTGGAGTAGCATGGCATACAGTAGAGTGGCATAGAGTGCAGTAGTCTAAAGTAGAGTGGTGCAGAGTACAGTGGCATACAGTGCAATGACATAGAGTGCAGTAGCATACAGTGAAGTGTTGTAGAATGCAATGGCATCCAGTGCAGTGGCAGAGTGGCAGTGACAAACAATGCAATAGGGTAGAATGAAATATAAGACAGCCATATTGTTTAGACCACACTGGCTGTGTTGTGAGTTTCTACATAATATATAGCTTATTAGCATGCTTTTAAGCTACATTAAAATATGAGGCAGTTAAGCATAGTCTGTACAGGTAGGTAATATTATTTATATTATCATTTATATGATTTATATTGCTTTATATATTTTAAATACGTTTTTGAAGTACCCTGGTGCTCCCGCTAAAGTAGTGCAGTACTTAGAAAAATTAAGCGATAACACGCTGAATCACTCTACTGTACGTCACTTTGCATCATCAGCCAACGTAGAAAAAGACATTGGCCTACATCTACAAAGTTTCACTGACTTGTCAAACAGTAGCACAGTTATTAGCAAGCAAGAAATCTGAAGAATTCCTAACTCTGGGATTCCTAATTATGACTACAAAGTGCCTAACCACCCAGCCCCTCCAGGAGCTCCATCCTGGGGCCAAAATCCATAATCAAAGAGGAGGGGGATGCAGTCCCCTCCTCGAGCCTTATTAGGCCCCAGGCAGCCCATCCCATGGGGCCAAATTCCATAATTAAGGGGAGGGAGCCTGCTGCCTCCTCTCTTCCCAACCTCTCCTGGGCCTTGTGGACTCCATCCCAAGTGGTAGTCGCCAGTGGGTAGTTATAGTTAGGACCTAGTTACCATAGAAACAACATTTTTTGGCTTCCTAATAACTTTGGCACAGTTTGACGGATAGTCACAAAACCTCAAAAACAAAAGTTCATCCACCTCAGTTCCTTTGTGAATAGTTTTGGGGTTATTCGCCAAGCCAGGGGTAAAAAAATAAGGAGGGTTTCACTACACGTTGTCCCCAAGCAATTTTCCATAGGAAACATGAATAGGAATGCATCAAAAACAGCTGAACAGAATTACACCAAATTTGGCAGAAAGTTAGACTTTGGGTCAGAAAGTGTTTGTTTTGTGATTTGGTGTAAATCCATTTAATAGTTCTTGAAAAATGAAGGTTCAAAAACTTTGAATATCTGGATGGGTAGTATTGTGGGAGGCTCGCAAGAAACCTGGCATACGCAACTTCGAATAATAGAATGATCTGATTGGTCAAGCGGGCTTTTTTCCCCATCAGTTGACTTGTTCCTGTAGGAGTGTAAGGCTCCCGCAAACTCCCGCCAGAGTTCGAGATCCCATTGCCTGACCCCAGGATGAAGAGAAATGTTGCAGCTGCCATTTCAGAACACGGGGACTTGATCCCAATGTCCTGATTATTAAAAAATATAATAGGGGATTAGGGAGGCATGGTAGGGGTTCCCTGAAATTCCTGGACCTTGTGGAGCCAGATTTTTTTTTAATTTTTTTTTTCGGATTTCTGCGATCCAACGGGTATCCCTCAGGAGAAGCACACCCCCGCCCCCAGACTCCTGCAAGAGTACCACTGCAGGGCATGGGCCGTGGTGCCTTCTGTGAGAGTCTTGTGGGATCAGACATTTTTTTTTTTTTTAAGGGGGCAGGCCTGAGCGTCTACAAACCTGCCAACTCACACAGTGCTACTGTGTGTCACACGATATCTGCTTCCTTCTCACGGTCACCCGGTGAGATGCCAATATCACACAATGGCAGGAAAAACGAGCTGAGAACAACGGCAAAGAATGTTTTGTTTTTGAGTTCTGAGGCCTTAAAAGCTGATGTCCATTATGGTAAATGAACGCACCCCGGCTCCAGCCTCGGCAGGCTTGTTTTTAGGAGTAGAGGGTTTAGTGAAGGAGGGTGCAGAAGTGCCTCCTAAGTAGTTCTAGGCACAAGGCCCTGCCCCCTCCAACTTTGCTTCGACCAGGCAAAGGCCGAACTCTGAGGGAGGGTTGGCTGGCTGCAAATAGGTTGGATGTATGGCCTAGTCGCAGGCTAGACGGCTCTGTGCAGTGGAATTTGGCCTTAAATATGATTATAAAATATAACTTTACACTAAAAAAAAAACTAGACATTCACTGAAAAAACAAAGGTAAAGTAACACTGATTAAAGTGGTGTAAGGGATAGTAATAATATCTTACTTTGCATTACAAAAAACTTAGAAATTCACTAAGAAAACCATAGCTATTTCAAGGAACTATTACTCGTGCCCTCGACAGGCACTGCTTATGTCCTCACAAATTATAACACTCATGACATGTTCTGTGACTTCAGTGATAATATTATTAATGACAACTGAACTAACATCATTGACAACAACACTGTGCATGGCAGAGTGTGAGTTATAGTTACTTGAAATAACTATAACTGTCGAATTTCAGTGTTTTTTTTAGTTTAAAACATGACGTTTAATCCGACATTTTCAACTAACTGTGACTTCACTCTAACATTTGTTTTTTTCATTGAAAATATACATAATTGATACCAAAGGGTCTTTTGCATAGTAATAGGTGTGCACCCCTTCCCTGAGTGCCCTACAGTACTGATGTCTAGATCCCTAATTTTAAATTTTGTTGTCATAGGCAAAAAGGCATCATGCATGGATGCCATGACGTAGGCCTGTATCAAGGATGGCAGTCCTGTGGGACCGGCATAGGCACCTCATAGTAGTGGATGGCTACTGCCTTCATCAGGAGCTAAGCAGCAGGAGTGCAGTGGTGGCAGCATTCCATTTAGTGATCAGTAGGAATGAATAGGTCCTTTTTAACCTGTGTCACTCGAATAAGACCTACAGGCTTACTCGTTTTTTTGTTTTTTTTAAAGTTCCACTGCTGTATGCTTAACTCACTCTTGGCTTACATTGGTTTGCTGAGAAGTTCTGCACAGTGCTGAAGTAGTGTAGCTACATTAGGAGTATGTGTGACTATGAAGGGTACAATATAGGGATAATGCAGTGCTGGTCAATGCATGCATGGTGAGTCCATGTGCCACATGTATGTGTGCTTAAGAGTGGTACAATACATTAAGGATACAGTACTGTGCAGTGTGTAAGGCTGTATACATGCACTGTGAGTGTGTGTGTCTGTGGGTGGTAAAATACATGGAGGGTGCTGTGTTCCACTTTGGAAGACCCTGCCTGCATCGTGAAATATGGAGAGAAGGTATAAGATCTCCCCCAGATGAGTTTGCGTATTGCTGCATTCCTGTAGGCTGGGCGGGACACACACTGGAAAAGGGAGAGCCAGACTTCTCCTATGCACATCAAATCATGCTCTTTGTGAGAGGTCACAAGTAAGGGGCCTGGGCACATCTCAGGAAGGAGATGGGGCTGATAAAAAAATCATATAGAATAGGACTGGATGACCCGGGCTGACCTCTTGAGGCACCTGTCTCTGTGGATGACATCCAGGTGTGAACTCTTGTCACTCCCATGGCCTGTGTAGTGGGGCTATCAGATTTAGACTCACTCCTGCTGTGACTGCTTTCAAGAGCAAGCAAGAGCAGAGGAGTGAATACTTCAAAAGAAGCAAGCCCCCAACATTCCCGCAAAATTCAAAGAGTCAGACCCGAAATCACATTTGGTGTCTAGAAATATATTATAAGATGGGGAGGTTGAGACCCAAAAAATTGTCACCTGCCAAGCAACTAGACGGTCAGCTTCTGGAGGGGAAGCTCTGAGTGACTTCTGTCTGTGACCACGACTGGGGACCAATGGCTGCTAGGGTCACTGCTTGGTGAGGGGATATCACTGCGGGAATCAAAGACCACCTGCCCTTGAACCTGGTGCACCAGCACCTGCCTTCTTACCAAGACCAGTGTGCCCTGAGAGGAAGAGGAGAGTGTTGGCAGGTACAAGGTTGAGACCCAAAAAATTGTCATCTGGCAAGCAGCTCGACGGGCAGCTTCCAGAGGGGAAGCTCTGAGTGACTTCTGCTTGTGACCACGACTGGGGACCAATGGCTGCTAGTCTCACTGCTTGCTGAGTGGATATCACCGCTGGAATCAAAGACCACCTGCCCTTGGGTCTGGAGCACCAGCACCTGCCTTCTTGCCAAAACCAGTGTGCCCTGAGAGGAAGAGGAGAGTGTTGGAGGGTACGAGTTCCAGTAGGGAGTTCTGTACAGTGGGGAGCCCTGTACAGTGAACTCCCTCTATGAAATGTGAAGAAACGACTGCTGCACCGATTGGGTGGATGTCCATGTGCAGGACAAAGTCAGGGACCCCCATATTCCAGGGGAGGGTTGCCGTGAAATAAGCTGTGTGCCACTCTGCACTGGTCAACTGGAGCTTGTGCATCGTGCCAAATCGGTGACCCTGTACCCAGGAGGGACCACCGTTAAAAGACTTCTGTGCGCATACCTCAAAAAATCATAAAAATGTTACTAGACCTGCAGATCCAGTGACTTAAATAATCTACTTGACCTAATTATACTGCTCTTGACCCAAAACTGGTTTCAAATGATGTGATCATGGGCAAATATTTTAATTCACTGAGCCGCCATTTTCTTGTTTATCACACATGAGATCAAGAAGAAAATGGCGGCCTTCAAATACAGAAGTACAGCATGTCTGCAGTACAAAAAACACTTTTGTTTGAATTGTTACATTACATGTTTGCTTAATAAATAATAAAAACCTAGCAACTTATAGGATACACATGACTGCTGACTTGCCTCTTAGATCATTGACTGCATTGTCATCAGGGCAGGGGTATGGACATTTCTCAAATCATGTTTAAAATCACTTTTAATAAAAACATACCTGAAGAATGGAATTGTAGCATTTGTAGTCAGCAGATTTTCTATTGAAATGGCCAAAACATTTCCCACTGACGTGGTTTTTACTGATAAAACTATATAGTGAATAATGTTAGGAAATCGAGTTTTTGCAAATATTTGTCATTGCACATCACCAAGTAAAGTGTTCTGAATTGTTTTGCTCCTATTTAAATCTTTGTTTGCATCACACTTCTGTATTACAAAAAAAGGATCTATTGTAATTCCTGATATATTTTGAAATACTTGTACTATTCATTTATAAGCTGTTTAATTGTTGTGTGTTAGTAAAAGATAAACTGACATTTGACTCCTGTCCTTGAAGAGATAGCAAATGTGTCAAGATAAGAACAAGATTTGAAGGTGTTTTTAATGCTCATTCATTTTTTTGAACGAACAGAACACCTATTCCTCCAGGTTGAAAACCACTCACCAGAATGGATGAGTAGGTGCTAAAAAAATTGCTCAACCTATCAAAATCTGACTCACCATAGCGAGTGGGTGAGTGGCTTTTTCGAGGCCTGTGTGCAGTAACTGCCCTAGCCTTGTGCAATAGAGGGGCATGGCCCCATATGCTGGGAGAGTCCTCCCCTGAAGATTTCATTGTGCCGATCGGGTGAGAGCCAATGTGCTTTGGGATACGGTGACCCCATATGACAAAGGAGATCATCAGAAGCATCAAGAACTATGACCTGGTATGCCATGCCCCCACCAGAGAAGTGAGGAAGCCATGGGAGCACCAGTACATCATCATCCAGGTGCAGGACCTGTGACAAGATCATCACAATAATCTCCCACTAGGAGACGAACCATACACTTACCCCAAAGGAGGAGCCTCAGAGAACTTCTGGTTGCTTTAGGAATGTGCGACCATGAGTGAGGGGCTCTGCACTCACTGAGTGCAGCAGTTGGGCCACGTACAGCAGACTCACCTGAATTCAGCTGCAGCTGTTTCGCATGCCCACGAATGGGATGCACATAGGAACTCCAGACACTCCCTACCTGCTGGTGCAGGTGAGACTAACTTCGGGCCTTTCAGCCTTGGGAGAACTTGATGCTAGTAGCGCTGTGCCGCTAGAACACAGTTGACTTTAACTTGAAGTCTAAGTGGAATCTTGAGACTCAGGGGGTCATTACAAGTTTGGTGGTCTTAAGACCACCATGTTGGCGGTGGCAGTCGTACCACCAACAGGCTGGCGGAGAAGACCGTCATATTATGGCCATGGTGGTCTTCCCAACAAAATACAGCCAAAGCACGGCCAGCACCACCAGAGCAGTCAAGCCACCACAGACAACAGTAGAGACCTTCAGACCTGTGAAAAACATGTTTCCGCCAGACAGATTACGAGGCTGCACATCGCCAAGGTTTCTGCAGCGGCCACACCACCACGGGAACCCTGGTGTAACCAACTCTATAAATGGAGACACTCACTTGCAGGAAGCCATACCTGTCCGGAGTCGCCATGGAACCAGAACTACACATCTCTTCCGGCTGCTGCTGCTCGCCCAACGACTTCGGAAACAGAGACGATGACATCATACGTGAGTACACACACTTACCTGTCAAATGCTGAAGTACTTACGCACACACAACATACACAACCGGGACGGCTGGCAAGGGCGACACACACGTTACCTCATACTGCCACGCACACTCACACATTGCCAAATACACACATGCACATACAACTACACACACTATGCCCAACACACACACGCACACAAGCAAAAAGACACACAGCAACACCCAGATACACAGCAGCGACACACTCACACACAACAATGCACAACACCACCAAATGACACAACAACACCACTACTGCAACAGCACAAAAGCACCTTAAGAACACACACTACACACCTCCACATCACAATTCAATCATACAACACAATTTAACAACTCTAGAGACAAGTACACACAATCAGACATCCATACGAGACATAACACATAACCCGCAAACACACATCACAACGGCTCACACATACCAATACACACACACACAGTACAACCACACAAATGCACACAACACTGCAAATTACACATGTCAACACAGACACCACACAATACCAACACAATTACATGTCCCCAACATACACATGCTCATCACACAACACACCCATCACTGGGGGACAAATGCCATGCACACAACCATGCATGCAGGCCAGACACAACTGGTAGCACAATCACCACTCACACACATATGTGTACACACAAACAATATCAGCCACTAGCAAAACTGATTTAAGAAAAGAAATGCAGGACAAAGAGGTTACCTTTGAACCAACAACAGGTTTGCCTGATAATTATTAAAAATCAGAAATCAATATATATATAAATAGATACAAAGGCCATAGGCCACTCCAAAATGTCCATGTGCTAAATGCACAAAATGCACATATCTGTGCCCCAACTTGACTCCTGACTGCCATGTAAACCTCCACTGTTTGGGGCATCAAGGGGGCAGGCAGGCACCTCAGGGATGGGGTGGGTACGAGGGGAGTGGTTTGGGCTTTGGTTTGGGAGGGGGATCCTTGGGTTTGGGCTTGGATGGGGAGCTTTGGTCAAAGCTTAGGGGAGGGTTGGGAACTCTTACGAGGGGTCAACTTCTTGGCAGGGGAGGGGCATGGGAACTTGCAGGGTAGAATGTGGAGGTGGAAGGCTGGACTTGGGGAGGGACACTAATCATTTAGGGGTATCACAGGTGGTAGAGGTGTAGGGAAAAGGGAAACTCCTAGAAGAAATGCTTCTTACTCACGCAGTACGGTCATTGCAAAAGGGTTTGAGAGTGGAAGGAGAGGTAGTGCTTGTAAGAGATGTCTTGGTGGATGTTTTGGGTGCATGTGTGAGCAAGGTATGGTTGTGGATGGTAGGTGTCTGTTGGGTGGATCAGTGTGGACGTTTATACATCTTGGGCGGAGGGGGGGTGGAGGTGCTGGGAGATGCCGTAGTGGATGTTTAAATGTCTTTTGGGATGGTGGCTGCAGGCATGTTAGATGTGTTGCATGTAGTGTCTGTGGTTAGGTGGCTGCAGATGTGGTGACTGGGGTGGATGTCTGATGGTCTGTTATTGTGGTGACTGAGGATATGATAGAATTTGTTGCTGGATCGGTAAATATGGATGTGGTAACTGCAGGTATGTCAGCTTTAATGTCAGAGGTGCTGGGGGTGTCAGTGCAGGAAGTGACTGTTGCTGTGTGTGCAGGTGGGTGTTGTTTGTGTGCATGCAGGTGATGGGTCTTGTGGTGCTTGTGTTTGTCTGAGCTACCTTAGGATGTTGAGGTGGATGCATGCTGGTGTGTCTTTGTGCTTTGGCTGGGTTTGGCAAGTGGGATTTGGGTTTGGGAAGAGGAAGGTGGAGGGGAAGCAGAAGACAAAGGGTGACTGGCTGACGTCACTGTGTAGTTCAGAGCCTGAAAGGATCTCTGTAGGCCTGCCAGTGTACCGTGAATGCCCTCCAGGAATGCATTACTCTGCTGGACATGAGTTGCCAGTCCCTGGATGGCATTCATGATGGTCAACTGACCACAGAGATTGACCTCAGGAGGTCAATAGCCTCCTCACTGAGGGCAGCAGGCTTGACTGGGGCAGAGGTGCCTGTGGCAGAGGAGACGCCCACCTTCTTGGGTGAGCAGACACGGACAACTGGGTGGGGAGAGAGAGGGAGAGCAGTGGTAGAAAGGGGGGTGGTGGACAAAGATGGTGCAGGGGTGGTCCCAGAAGGGTCATCCACTGCCAGGGAGTATCCACAGGAGGAGGTTTTTGAAGAAGATGATGATGTTCTGGTCTCCTCTGTAGCACTCCACTTACCCTCTGGGTCACTGGGTGCCTCGCTGTCTGTGGTCTCAGCACTCTGGGTTCTGTGACTGTCAGCTTCCCCACTCACCTGTGCCCCATCTCCTTCGCATGCTGGTGCTGATGCACATAAATAGAGAGAGAGGGAAGGAGAGAAAGGGTCATCACATTCTTCACATACACACATAACAACATGCACAACTGTAGGTAGACATCTCCCGGCCAGGGAATCCCATATGGAATACCACAATTCTACTTCATGTCACAACTTGTCACTGCTAGCCACCCCTTCATGTCATATCTCTCACTGTTACCATGATCCATGAGAGGTACCACAACTGGACTCTTCCATCTATATACCTGTAAACCTATGTCACCATGCACATCATGCCCTACCTAAAGTTGAACAACCGTCCTCATCCATGTCACATATCACCTATCACCATAATAAACAGCAATTTTCAGATAACACCACATCATGCATGTCCACATACAACTCCTGACAAGTCCATGTCTATAAGGAATGTTCCATGCTGGGCAAGACAACTCAATTGACTAACTATACAGCTCCTGCCATTGCTATCACATGCCTAGCTGAACCCTCTTTACATATCTAACACTATGGATACAATCCATGATGAAGACACAACATGTGGCAGTCCTAGTCAGGTGCCATCTGAATCTGACAATACATGTCTGGAGACCAGCTATTTCACTACATGTATCTAACAGTAGAGGCGTAGTTGCAGTCTCCATACACAGATACTCCACATCACACCATACATGGAAGTACGGCAACAGTGGCTAGACTAGCACACGTGATACACCCACTGACAATCACAGAGAGCACTCTAACCACAACCAAACATGAGACCCACAACTAACACCTATGAGGCCAACTAATATTCCACATGACATCCACATACAGAGGCATCACAGGTCAACATGTAAAGCCACATCACTCATACCGATCCCCACATGTGAATACTATAACCATAGGTCCACATAATACACATATCCCACTGAAAACACATGTACACATGATGCACACACATGGACCCACAAGACTGCCATTGCACATACAACATATGTCACAACTACAAGACCTGTATGACAAATAGTACCATAGCCAAACACTGACATCTCGTATTAAGATGTGACCCTATAGCATGTACTGTCCAACCTGTCCAATTCAGCTAGTCAAAGGGCAACATGGATTGTCCCACTCCACAAGATCTGACCCCAAGTAACCATTGTGACATGATATAGGCAGATATTACCACATGGTGGTAGGGCATTGGCAAATATTACATGGACATTGCAATTTGTGTATGGGTAGGACTGCCTTATCACTTACCTCCACTGAAACAAAGCCATTGGGACACTAGTGATTATTTTACCTTTCAGTGGCCTGGAAACACATGAGTAGCCCACATATACATTATTAAACACCCATATTGGATGTCCTTCAGTTACAAGCTTCACATTCCCCATAATATGCACATTAAGGGACAAAGGAGATAGCACCACTAACCCATATGTAGTGTTCACATCTGCCCATACCTGTTGACTGAATTAGATGCCACACTGACATGGAGTCAACACCTGTACCAGGACAAAAGGTAACTAGGCCCTGTCCCACACATGTATGGCACACTGTAGCAAATACAGATTAGGAACATAGATGGGAGTGGGTTGACACCATAGAGCTACATACTCATACAATCGGATACACGGACCAGCATATACTAGACAGGTAGGATGAAACAGCAGCCTACAGACCTATATACACCTGGGTGGAGTGACACATGTGGCACTGGCCACTGTACATCTCTACATGCAGACATATATGTACCTAGACACACCGGACCTAAACGTACATATGAGCTAGCCTAGGGCCAGATATCCATCTCTGTGTAATGCAAATAGAGTACAATGTATTCCCAGTTGTCTCCATACATGGAGCACCAACTACAGTGTCTCAGCTGCTAAAGTGTGACAGCAAGCACCAAACTATCAGGTAAAATTACATGGGCTCAGTCAGTACTTACCCCCTTGTGGCTGCTGTGTTGCCCTCAAATGCTCGTCTACTAAGGGTAGGCCACCGCCAAAATGTAGGCCATTTGGGGGGGTCAGGGTCCGACGGGAACCCTTCACTCGTTGGAAGGACATGCCCAGCTGGGCCTCCGAAGTCTTCCAGGCACAGCTTCTCAGGTCTTCCCACCGCTTGCGACACATCATGCCATCTGCATGCATCAACATCAACACTAATGCACATGCAGTATGCAACTCACACACAACATCCATCACACATGACTATGGCATAGGACTCACCTTCCCCTCTGTTGTCCCACATAGCTGTTCATACAGGGGTAGGACCTCCTCCACCAGCCTCTCTAGTTCTTCTGGTGTGAAGGCAGGGGCCCAATCACCTGCAGGGCGTGGCATGATGGCTCCAGGAGGCAGTACACAGCATGGGGATCTTGCTGGCAACAGTGTCAGGAGTCAAGTGAGCAATACATCAGAATTAGTTGCACGTAATCTCAGCACGCCTTTGCCTTCCCTCTGCTGCTCTTGTTCTGTCTGCTGGGTGAAGGGGTAGCAAGGGATCATCATCCTCTTCGGAGTCCGTCTCTTTGGGTTCGACTGGTATGCCTCTTGTTGTGGCAATGTTGTGCGACATTGCACATGTAGCCACGATCTTGCAGGTGGTTTCCTGACTGTATTACAGTGTGCTCTCACTCTTATGCAGGCCTCGGAAACAACTCTTCAGCGGGCCAAAGGTCCTCTCAATCATGCTACATGTCCTCCTGTGTGCCGCGTTGTATCTCCATTCAGTTGACGTGGCAGGATTGAGATAGGGTGTCAAGATGAAGGATCGCACTGCATATGCACTGTCTCCTAGAATGACAGGAGTGTAAAATGAGTTTTTGTCATCTGTGACATCACATAGACGCTATGCGACATTGTTCACTGTTACATTACCAAGTAGGTATCCTTCGCCAAACTCCACAACAAGACGTCTTATGTGAATTCCACTGTGCCTGAAGATATATGAATCATGTGTGCTACCGGGGTATCTGGCCACAAGATCAGTTATTATGTTAGAGGCATTGCATATGACCTGGATGTTCATAGAATGTGTACTTTTCCTATTCCTATACACATACTCTGTTGCAGATGGTGGACAGATTGCTACGTGTCCCATTAATGCAGCCAATGACATGTGGAATTTGGGCTTACTGTTAGAAATCAAATTTAGTTTTTTGCAAATCCTGTGCGGTGTTGGGGAATTTTATGTGCAGATGAAGTTTTGTTAACATAGCATTTAGGAATGCATCAAAGAAGCATGAAAGGGCACTTTGAGATACACCTCCAGCTGCTGCTATGCCCCCTTGACAGCTTCCTGATGCTAAGAGGTGCAGGGAGCATAATACCTGCACACGAATGGGTATGGCATTGGTTCTGTGTGTGTGTTGCTGCAGTACGGATTGTAAACCAGCTATTAAGTCAAGAGTAATGGCAGAGTTCAACCTGTACTTGGATCAAACCTGCCAGGAACCGCATCTTCCTCACCGTGACATAGAGTGCAGCCATTGTTGAAAAAGGCAGATGCATTCTGGGCCTCTTTATACAGGTTGCCCATGTTTACCATCTGATTTCAATTAGTGGTAAATTGCACATGCAAAAACCCATTTTGCGTCTAATTGTATTGTATTGTATTGTAATCGTATTTATATAGCGCTTACTACCCCTGACGAGGCGTCAAAGCGCTTTTCGATGAGTAGCACGCTACTCCGGAACCCAACAAGAATTAGTGATGGATTAGTATCGTTAAATAATGAGTACAGTTTTAGTATTATTATGAATTAATTTGAGCCGCTGATATGAGAGTTTGTTAGTTAGACTGGAGTAATGGAGGGGTGGAGGAGGAAAGAAATCCAGAAGTGTTAATTGGGAGTATATCCTTCATTTACTCAACCCAAAGGCTTGGGATGAGTAAAGGGGGGCGGAGGGGGAAGAGTATGTGGAAGGGTTAGGGAGAGCATAGTAGCAGGGTGAGATGAATGCAGGAGAATTTAGTAGGGTTGTGTGGGAGGTCACAGAGGTAGAGTGAGGTTTGGTGAGTTAGATGTGGAGGTGGAGGGAAGAGCTTAGGCAGAGATATTTAGGAGATTAAAGTGGTAGAAGGGATTTGGGATGAGTCAGAGTGAGAATGGAGGATAGTTTGATAGAGACATGACATAAGAGTGATGAGTAGATAAGTGTGATAAGATGAGAGCAGGAATTCATAGATATCTAGTATAACAACCCAAAACCCAGGAGCCATGCAATGATCCACGAACATGCCAAGCACAGAAACAACATATACACATACATACATATATATATATATATATATATATACACACACACACATGAATACACACACATATGCACATACAATACATAATTAGAATCATGGGTAAAAAGTATGGGTATACTTAGTCAGACAGGTTTAAAGAGTGTGTGTGTATTTTATTGTTATAACATAGTAGCAATACATATTTTCCAAAGAAACTATAAATAAATAGAAATATACATATAATCTGAAAAAAAATATGTATCCACATAGGCATATGCAGTTCATAGTTGTTTGAAAAAGGTGGTTATGAAGGAAAGAGCCAACTCTTGAGTAGTTTTCTGCAGACAAGAAAGTTATCTGTGGCTCTTATAGTTGGGGGTAATTAATTCCATAGTTTGGCTGCTTGGAAGGAGAAGGATGTACCACCTATAGTCTTTTTCTTGTGTAATCACAAATTGCGAATGCTTGATACAATGAATTGTGAATCGTTATTTGCGAATCACAGTCTGCGATTCGCAAAATCTAGTTGCAATTTTAAGGAATCGTTATTTTAGCGATTCTTTAAAATTGCACTGCGAATGACTTTCATACATCGTGAAAGGCAATTTTTCATTCACAAACGGTGGAATTTACTGATTTGCACCCTTTGCGAATGCAAAATCCTTTGATACATCTGGCCCTTGGTTTCCATTGTCTATGTTGGGAGCTGTCAGACAAGTTTGGTACAGTTTGCACTGCAGGTGGGTTCTAGTTTAGTCTGATATTTGACATGACGGTTCAGCTCTGTTACCTTGTGAATGGTCAGGCTTGCTAGATGTCATACATGATAGCTGCACAGTGCACAATGGTGTCCTAGTGGGAATACAGTATGTGAGTATGCATAAGTAATAGTCCAGTATCTGGGTGTTGTGCATGTGTATCGACTCTGCCATGTTACTTTCCTACCCAGGTGAGTCTATTTCTGGGTTTGGATATTGGATCTGTGGCCATTTGGAATGGTCACTGATCTGTAGCTGTATTTTGCTTTGGATACTATTGTGATTGTGACATTGCATTCCTGTCATTGCCAGGTACTGGTCCTGACTGATACAATCTAGATGGTGTTGCTAGTACTTTAGTTGTACATGCATCACATGTGATATGGTGTGCATATTCCAGGTTTTCAAAATAATGGTTTAGTGCATTCTGGGTGTTGTAGTGATATGATTGGCCAGTAGTTTATGAGCCGTCGGCAAGGGCTGTGAGGGCAGTTGGGGTGAGTGGAGGTGTGGCATGCAGGAGAGGGGCATTAGGTGAATAGGTGGGAGGGATAGTACGACATTTAGTTATATGGGGAGTATTTGGGTTGTGAAGAGGTATGCAGGACAGGTAAATGTGTAACATGACTGTAGTGGGTGCTTACCAGATTCCAGTCCCCCAGGTATTCCAGTCAGACTCTGAGGATACAGTATGTCCAACACCTTCTCCTCCTAAGATGTGAACTGTGGGGGTGGAGGTGGGGGCCCACCTCCACTCTTCTGCCCAGCGATTTGGTGTTGTGATGTCATGGAACACACCTTTCCCCCTAAGTCGTTCCACCTCTTTCTGATGTCTTCCCTTGTTCGTGGATGGCTTCCCACTGAATTGACCCTGTTGACTATGCTTTGCACAACTCCATTTTCCTGCCGATGGATGTTTGTTGGACCTGTGCTCCAAACAGTTGTGGCTCTACCCTGCCAATTTCATCCACCATGACCCTCAACTCATCATCAGTGAATCATGGGTGTTTTGTGGACATATGGTAGTGGTTGTATAGACGGTGTGTGGGAGTATTTTGTGTGTTAGGGTGCAGTGTTGTGTACTTGGTGAGGTGTTGGTGTTGCATTGTGAGGGTGAGATGGTTGCCGCGGATTGTATGTGCTAGTGATGTGTGTATTGTGTTGGTTGTGCAGTTGTGTGGTGTGTGATGAGTGAGATGTGTATGTGTGCCTATTGTGTAAAGGTGCTTTCTCTCACATTTTTCCTGCTCTCGGTGTATGTGAATAGTGTTTATGTTGCAAAGGATTGTAGGTTGGATTGGTGGTGTTATATAGTGCACTGAGTAGGTATGTCGGATGTGTGGATGTGTGTCAGGTGTAGGATATTCAAACTATCCAATGTGGTGTGTGTTCTGTGGTGATTTGTGGCTCGTAATCTAGTAGGTTGAATTTGTTCAGGCTGGAGGTCCTGGTGGTGGGACCGCCTCTTTCCTGCCTCCAATGTCCTGGCGGTGTCGGTATGTTGGCAGTTTTTTGGCAGTCTTCACAGTGTGACTCTTAATACGGCAGTCGGAGTACCACCAACATGGTAGTCTTTTGGCAGCTGCCACAGCAGCGGTCTTCAAAAAAAACTGCCAAAGTCGTAATGAGGCCCTCAGTCTTCTAGTAGGGGTATATCCTGGATGTAACCAATAGTGAATGGGGAATAACCACTACTGCTACCGCGAGGAGGGAGTAGGTCAGGGAATAGCCACAGAAACACTAGTGCCCTGACCTCAGGGGGAATTGTTTGATTTTTTGTGAATGTCACATTTTTCTTTGTGTTGTTTAAGGTAGAAAATAAAATACTACTCTTTTTTTCATAAAGGTGAGTATTTGGTTGAAAATGATTTATTACTGCATTTTGAATTGTGAGTTCGTGCTCACTATCCTGTATCCACATCACATCTCCCTCCAAGGAAGTCTTGGACTGCTTGGTCCGTGCAGAGTCAAGTGCAGAAGGGGTTCTTGGCTCTGTGACATCAGGAGTATAAGGCTTCAAACCCCCCAAGGCTGAGCCCAGTAACCAGCAACCCTGAAAGGGGCTAAAAAAACAAAATATATATATATATATATATATATATATATATATATATATATATTTTTAGAACAAAGCACGCCAAAGGAAAACGATGCGCACTCAGCTGGTTGGAGGCAAAGAGGGTGGATGAGCCCTCGATTAATTTTGGGAACAAAAGATAAATGCCACGCACTCCGTTCAGCTCCTCAAAAAATATATAAGGTTTATTCAATGCAAAAAACGAGAAAACTACGCGTTTCGACTTTACAGTCTTCTTCCTGGTTTTACAGTCCTTTCTCCATTCTCACTATTTATAGTGCTTCATTCCCAAAGTCACTACAATGCATTATGGTCTCAGTAGTTTTTTTATATATATATTATCATATAGTTAACCTGAAAATAATTTTTTAATAAATAACAAATGCATTGGGATTAAAAATATATATATATATATATATATGTCTAAACAAAATACTATGGAGGAAGGAACAAATAATCACTTGCATACATTAATAATCACATTATATCATTTGGAAGGTTGGCAAGAAATAATAATCTTCTTCTATACATGATTAATTAGAAATACTTTTGAGGATTAGCCACACTCATTATTATACAAAAAATGTTTTAGATTCACATTTTGACATTTATCTTAAATTGAAGTATTCTAATTCCATAAAGACATCATTAACATTGTAATTAGCAATATTCAAAAATTTAAAGATGAACAAAAAGTTCCTCATCATTATTCAATCCCAAAGGGCTCTTTGTCCTCATTAAAATAATGTATTTAAATTCAAGTTGTCTGAGTTTTTTTACTCTGTCTCCACCCCTCTCATGTTCAGGAATATGGTCAATTCCATAATACCGTAACAGTTTCCAACTGTTCACTTCATGTTGCTGAAAATGTTTAGCAATAGCATATGTAAAATCCTTGTGCAGAACCGCTCTGATATGTTCTAAAATTATTTTCTTTAGCATGCACATTGTACTGCCTATGTATTTCAAACCACAATGACACTCAATTACATGAACTGTAAATTTTGTATTACAAGTAATTCGATGTTTTATCTTCAATTTCATGTCATTCCATAATTTCACTTCTTTAGTTGATTTACCAATTTTACATGCTTTACAACTATTGCACTTAATAAATCCAAATTGTTGTTCTATCAACCAATTTTGTTGATTTTTTATGGTGAAATGACTGCTTATTAGATAATCTTTTAATGAAGGTGCTTTCCTATACGTTATCAATGGAGCTAAACCAATTTTAGAACCAAATCTTGATCTTTTCGTATAACATGCCAATGTTTACATAAAATTCTTCTAATTAGACCACTTTCCTTTGTATAATCCAATATCATTCTGACTTTATTTTCACCAGAATTATCCTGTCTTGTCCTCGCTTGTTTCGGAACTAATGTTTCATCCCGAGGGATAGTTCGGACTCTTTCTAAATTCTTTTGTAGAATTCTCTAATTATACCGTCTTTGTCTAAATCTTTGTATAGTATCTTGATATTTTAACTCAACTTCCTGATCATTGGAACAATTTCTGCGCATTCTAAGTAACTCCCCATTCGGGATACTCTTTATAAGAGGTTTAGGGGGAAAGCTTTTACCATGTAGAATGCTATTTGTTGAAGTTTTCTTACGGTATACTGTGGTTTCTAATTTATTATTTTCCACATAGATATTAATATCCCAAAAATTAATTGATGATTTACTCATTTCGCATGTAAATTGTAAACCTAAATCATTGTTATTCAATTTGTTAAAATACGACTGAAAATCCTCCTGTGATCCCAGCCAAATTATAAATAAGTCATCAATAAAATGAACCCAAAGTGCGATTTTATCCATAAATAAATCATTATCCTTGCCCCAAGCAATTTCCCTTTCCCACTAACCCATTGTAAGGTTGGCATAATTCGAAGAAAGGGAGATGCCCATTGCCGTTCCGCACATTTGTTGGTAAATTTCATGATTGAAAATAAAGATGTTATTTTTAAGACATAATTCTATCATAGATAGTAACATTTTTGAATACTCATACTCCACAATACTTCTCTGCCTTAAAATATATTCACATGCTTTCAAACCAATTTCATGATTGATAGATGTATATAACAATACAACATCAATTGTGAACAATAAATATTCATCTGACCAATTTATATCAGATAAAAATCGCAATAAATCTCCTGAATCTTTAATATATGAATTTAAGGTCATCACGATGGGTGCTAAATAATAATCCACATAATCTGAAATTCTCTCATATAATGAATCACACGCCGAAACTATTGGCCTCCCTGGTGGTGCTGTTAAAGATTTATGTATTTTAGGTAAGAAGTAAATTGTGGGTATGGTTGGATTTACTTTTTTCAAAAATTGATGTTCTTCCTTATTCAAAAGTGATTGTTCGTACCAGTCATCAAGTCTTGAATGTAATTGATGGATCATTCGATTGATGGGATTATGATTTAATTTTTTATAATTGGATTCATCATTCAGTTGTCTGTATGCCTCAAACATATAACTCTGTGTGTTAAGAATCACAATATTTCCACCTTTGTCCGCAGGTTTTATTATGATATTATTATTGTTAGTCAATTTCTTTAATGCCAATCGTTCATCTTTGGTAAAATTTTCCCGTTGTCCATGATGTCCAGTTTTTTGTAATCTATTTAGATCCTCCATCACTAGTTCAGAAAATATATCAATTTTATTACCAGGTGATAAAACTGGACAAAACTTTGATCTTTCTTTAAAATTGCTCAATTGATGTTTATTAGTGTTCACTTCCAATTCTCGAAGGACTTCTAATTCAGTATACTCCTCATCCGGTAAATCATGATATAAGTCAAATAAAGTTTTCAAATCTGCAATCTGATCAATTTGCAAATCTGTTGTCTTAGAATTGTCAGTTAATACCTCCTCATGATCTAGATCTGTATTATTGGAATGTGTAGAATAGTATTTTGCCAATTTCAATTTTCAAATACATTTATAAATGTCAATACGAGTATTTACATAATCAAAATGTTTCTCAGGGCAAAACGATAAACCTGTATTTAATAATTGAAGTTCAGATGAAGTTAACTCATAGTCTGAAAGATTTATCACCAAATTTGGCAGATCTAATGTTGTTTCTTCTGACTTCTGAGGGGATATTGCCTTTTTCCTGTTTCTTTTGGCTCTTCTGGTTTTTCTCTTCTGTTTACCATTTGGTCTGTCTTTCTTCCAAATCCTCGATTGTAATTTCTTCCTCTGCCCCTCATTAATCGTTGATCCAGATATAATACTTGCATTTCCTCTAAAAAAGTGTTCCTACTTGGAGTTTCCATACGTTCTGAAGAGCTTTCCCCTTCACTTAAATCTACATCCGATTCACTGGGAGTATCACCATTGCTAGGAACAGTTCTAAAGTCCTTTCGTCGCATGTCCAATTTGAGGCTTTCAAATCTTCTCACAAAAGTTAAAATCCTACCATATTTATAATCTTTTTCATCCCATTAAAATTTATTTTTCTTACGTTCCTGTATTTCAACTTCATATTTCTCCAATTTACCTCCCATATTTTTTCTCAATAATATTTTGTCATCCTTTTCTTCACTATTCTCAATCTGTTCCTCCAATTTTTTAATTTGATTATAGATCTCTTCCAAATCAAGTTTAGCATATTTGATGAGAATCCTCATCATATTCAGTGAACACTATGTATTGTTCTCTTCCCACTCCTTGAATAGTTCAGAATTTTCTCCTGAATATGTTGGTATGGTAAATATGCGTAGGCCTCTTGGTATTCTTTTCACTTCAGTATATATTTTTCTAATGATAATAC
The DNA here is from genome assembly GCF_031143425.1 of Pleurodeles waltl. Taxonomy (NCBI): domain Eukaryota; kingdom Metazoa; phylum Chordata; class Amphibia; order Caudata; family Salamandridae; genus Pleurodeles; species Pleurodeles waltl. Next base: position 540,758,134 of record NC_090443.1, on the reverse strand, counting down.
TTCCCAACTTTTACTGATTTCCTTCTTGTAAGTCTTTTCCAGTTGAAAAAATAAATGTTTTAATGATGTGTTCCTCTGCATTGGTGTGGTTTCTGATAAAGAGGTGGAGACATCCTCATCAAATAATTTAGTGGCCAATGCTAGCCGTTTCATATGCCTTGCTTCCATTTCAAAATATCACACTGTATTTGTCATTCATAAATAAAGCATTGAAAAATAATCACCAGCATTTCATTTCCAGAGACTGAACCGCCCGTGCGTTAAAGAAACAGTTGCTCTCTTTACGCGAGGGCCGCTTCTTTGTATAGTATCTTGATATTTTAACTCAACTTCCTGATCATTGGAACAATTTCTGCGCATTCTAAGTAACTCCCCATTCGGGATAATCTTTATAAGAGGTTTATGGTGAAAGCTTTTACCACGTAGAATGCTATTTGTTGAAGTTTTCTTACGGTATACTGTGGTTTCTAATTTATTATTTTCCACATAGATATTAATATCCAAAAAATTAATTGATGATTTACTCATTTCGCATGTAAATTGTAAACCTAAATCATTGTTATTCAATTTGTTAAAATACGATTGAAAGTCCTCCTGTGATCCCTGCCAAATTATAAATAAGTCATCAATAAAATGAACCCAAAGAGCGATTTTATCCATAAATGAATCATTATCCTTGCCCCAAGCAATTTCCCTTTCCCACCAACCCATCTAAAATATTTTTGTGTATAATAATGACTGTGGCTAATCCTCAAAAGTATTTCTAATTAATCATGTACAGAAGAAGATTATTATTTCTTGCCAACCTTCCAATGATATAATGTGATTATTAATTTATGCAAGTGATTATTTGTTCCTTCCTCCATAGTATGTTGTTTAGACATATCATTTTATTTATTTATTTTTTAATCCCAATGCATTTGTTATTTATAAAAAAAATCTTTTCAGGTTAACTATATGATAATATATATATAAAAAAACTACTGAGACCATAATGCATTGTAATGACTTTCGGAATTAAGCACTATAAATAGTGAGAATGGAAAAAGGACTGTAAAACCAGGAAGAAGACTGTAAAGTCGAAACGCGTTGTTTTCTCCTTTTTTGCATCGAATAAACCTTATATATTTTTTGAGGAGCTGAACGGAGCGCGTGGCATTTATCTTTTGTTAAAAAAAAAATATATATATATATATAGATATATATATAAAACCACAATCCAGAAGTATAAATTGACAGGATTATAAAAGTTTGGAGTGCTGGCTCTTCCTTTCGAATGACGATTAAAAGGACAATTTGTGGATATTTACGGGTCCTGCGCCCGTAGCTGAGCACTAACCTGGATGGCCATAGCAGTAGTTTTCAGCAGGGAGTTGAATGATATATATATATATATATATATATATATATATATATACATACAGTATATATATATATATATATATATATATATATACATAAATATATATATATAGATAGATAATATATTTGTATATACACACACACACATATATATATAGTGGTGGGAAATGACATCATTGACCAAATATATTGAGAATGGTAGGGTTCCACGGGGATCTTCGTATTTTAATATTGCCGACTTTAGGCGATATGGATCCAGATTTGCTGGAAGAGTGGAGAACCCACACAGGAGAATGCTCGATTAAACTCATGGGAACTCTAATTTCTCAGGATAAAAGACGAATGGATAAACAGATTATTAAGATTGAACAACTGACTAAGGAATTAGAGAAAATGGCCAATCAACAAGATGTTTCTAACCAGTTAGTCAAAATGGAAGAACGTATTAAAAATAAAGAAGAAGAAATCAAATCACGTAAGGCACATAAATTTAAGAGGGACAAATTGGATTATGAGCATTGTAGAATCTATACATTTGCACACAAGTATGACAGCTTAAGAACAAAGGATATGCCTATAATTGGGGCAGAGGGTGTTGAACATTAAACCTCTGCTGACAACAGTTCAGAGATAGGTTCCTCTGCGGATGAGGCACCACGAAACAAATTGGATTTTCAGGGGGAAATGCGCCTCATGCAGATGGTCACGCCACCTATTGGCCCAAATCGGAAACGTGGCCGAGGAGGCGGAAGACGAGGTGGGGGAAGAGGAAGAGGCAGCCAATACAAGGAATAAAATCGAATGCTCCTGCTAATAGTGGACATCCTACGACTTTAAAATGGAGCATACCATACAGTCAATTTCTACGGGCTCGTAGAATATGCTCTGATGAGAGTAGATATGATACTGAAATTAAGATCATGACTGAAAGATTCCTAAATAGAGGATGCCCTTTAAAAGTTTTGGTGGATGCACAGAACAGGGTTAAAAAGAAGAGCAGAGATGAGTTACTTTTTAAAAATGCACTGAGCAGTAATGAAATTGCATCATCACCCCCTAGAATATTTTTGGAATACAATCAACAGTATGGCTCATTGAAAACCATATTACAAAAAAATTGGCACATTTTACAGAATGATAAAAACATTAGGGATGTAATTGGCCAACATCCTTCCATAACCTACCGGAAGGCACGATCATTGGGAGACCATCTGACCAGGAGTTTCTTTACCTCAAAAGATAATGTAACATGGCTGAGTAAGAAGAGTCTGGGGTTTTGGAAATGTGGCCATTGTAAGGCATGTAAATATGCCCAAAATATGCAGTACTATCACACATTTGATGGATGCCATTGTGACATCAAGGATCGCATTACTTGTGACACAGAATATGTGGTTTATGTTGTTGAATGTGGTTGTCACAAAAAATATGTTGGCAGTACCATTCATAAGTTAAAAATCAGGTTTTTACAGCACTTTAGAGCCATCAAAAATCATGATAGAACATATCCCTTGGCCAAACATTTTTGGGATACACATGATGGGGATTATAGTACATTAAAATGTTATGGTATTAAATCCATTAAAAGTAATCCGAGGTTGGGTGACAGAACATCTGAACTTAGACAAATGGAATCTAAGATGATCTTATTACTTGGCTCTGAATCGCCATGGGGGCACAATCTTGATGCCGAACTACATGTCCATTTATGAGATAATATGGGAAAATACAAATTAACTATAACATTGGAGAATGTTATAAAATTATGGAGTACTCAGCATTTATGAGATTTTGCAGATAGTAGCACATTTAGACGTGCTACCTTAAAGTGGTGTTTGTAGGACTCCATTTGTCATCCCAATTACAGAATAGTAGGTTTTTTCAATTGCTTTTGACTTTGATTCTTCAAAATAATTTTTTTAAACAAGGCAGCAGATGAAGAGAAGACAGGAATTCTCCATCATCATTTTTCATATGCTACATTCACAATATCTTTGTAGAAGTAGATTTTAAGGGTGGCACTTTGCACTTTAGTTAGCGGCCGTTGTGGTTTAATTTTCTGCATATACATTAACGTTGAATGACAGTAGGAATACTAGTATAGTTTGTCTCATTTTATATCACTTATTTTATTTTTCACTTGTTAAAATAATTAGACATCATGCATGTTGAGGGCTATATTTGGGATCAAATAAATACTATATGTCAATATAAGGTTCAAATTATCAGCAAAACCTATTATATGAATAGATGATTTGACATCATACTTACAATATTTGACATTTTAATGACTTTTCTATTAGATTTTTGAAAAATGGTTAGTGATTGTTTGTATATATCCTTTACATTAGTGATTTAACTGATGAGGAATGTCGAATTTTCTTATTAATAGGGTTATTTTTAGGTAACATGTGGATGATCATCAACAATTCAATGTTCTTATTAGCTTTTTAATGCCAATATTTATATTTGATACTATTTGCTAGTACTTACAACAGTGTAATAACAATATTTAGAAATGATTTGTATGTATATTTAAAATATATTTATTCAATATTGATTGTTATGATTTATTATAAATATTAAAATATACAATAACATTAAAACAGAATAATATATAACAAGAATTTTTAATATATCTAATATATAATGGCATTAAGTTAATGAAGACATGTTGCTGTGTTGGCGGCCTCGATTATCGAATTGGATTGCAATTCAAATTAATTGGAGTTGATTGCCACTTTAGACTCTGTGGTCCTATTCATTGCTGACATAGATTATTATAAATGAAGGCATTTATAATGATCAGCCGTCTCATTTTTTTGAAATTGTAAATAATAACAAGTGTTTTTTAAAGTTGAGACAGTGTCTTGCCCTGCAAATTCAGTTTTATTTATAATTATTTATAAGTAATCAAATGTATTTGCATGTTACAAGATAGCCGCACTATTAGTTTGCACAAGTTTAGCATGGAAATAAATGATGGTGTTGGAATTATGTATATAAAATGCCGTCTTTCTTACGGCCAAGTCTGTCCTGTAGAAGGCGTTTGCCGAAACGCGTTGACATGGTGATATTTTAAGCAGGAAACTGTGAAATAATCTAATGGAATAAAATTGGTGAAACTTCACTTACGAACATTTTGTTTGTCCGTATGAGACGGTCGAGGGATTAGTGCAGTCGTTTGGATGGATATTGCTTCATCTGCTTTGGATTATATATATATATATATATATATATATATATATATATATATATATATATATATATATATATATATATTTATGTATTCAAAATCCCTATGGGAATTAAAATGGGAAATGCAGTTTTGTTTAACCTCCACACACCCCTGTTTCTTGGCCCCAGCTTCACGGTGAAATACCCCACAACTTCCCATGCACAACAAGATTCTTGGGCACACATTTTTTGGAAAATATGGTGAAGATTCATCAAACAGAGACAAAGATATAGGCAAGTCAAAAAACGCTTTTTCAATGCAAACTAGGTCCTAAATATAATTGCCTACCTGCGACCGCCAGTAGGTAGTACATATATATACATATACAGAACTGAGACTAAATTATATAGGAAACTAACTGCTGGCAATATGGTCCTTCTTGCCACTAGCAGCCACCTCAGAACCTTGATACACAGCATCCCCTATGGGGAACTTATAAAACCCAGACACAACTGCAGTAGCAATACAGCTTTTGAGTTAGAGAAAGATGAGATGATTAACAGATTTCCTAAAAGGGGATATAGTTTGAGGACCTTACATGAGGCACTCAATAAAGTGGAAAAACGTAAGATGGAGGATTTGCTTATACCACCACAGAGACCACCTGCAGAGGAGGGACAAACCAGATTAATTACTACATGCAGTGGACAGTCCAATACATTTAGAAAAATATTACAAGAAAAATTGGCACATTCTCCATATAGATGACACTGTCTCCAAATATATTTCTACTCAACCTAGCATTACTTTCAGAAAGAGTAGAACCTTAAAAGATATGTTGTGTAAAAATATGATTTCCAAAACCGAAGACAGAAGGGCTATCATAAGCATGCCAGGTTTTGTAACATGTTAAAATTGTAAGGCATGCAGGATGAGTAAGGATGTGAGGTCAGAGGGCAATCAGGAACGTATTATTAAGGAGGGACTGTCATGCAATTCAGACTGTTGTGTATATGACTTGAGATGTCCATGTGACAGATACTATATTGGGAGCACAATACACAGGGTAAAAAAAAGTTTTAGAGCATATGCGAGCCATTACTCGCTCTGACAGACAGTACCAAATGACTAGGCACTTTGAAAAAATGTCATTTTGGTAATAGTAGCTTACTGCAGTATCTTGTTTTTGACAAAGTGCCACCCAGTGTTCGGGGAGATGAGAGACTTCTTGCACTACGAAGGCTAGAATCCAGGTACATTATTAGATTTAACACTCTCCATCCAGTAGGGTTGAACATGGATGAGGAAATGGCAGTACACCTTCGTTAACATGTTGCTGCATGCCTCATTATGATGTGTCTTTCCCTATGCAATGTAACTGTTGAATTTTACCTCAAATTAAATTTTTCACACAGGTGTATGGGACCTACACTGCAGATGAGTCAGTGGACTAGACAAGCTGAGCATTCTCTTTTTAGGGATGATTATTAATCCATGTTTTCTGTTCATCTGCCCACTTGAGCAGGACTGTTATACCCAGGAGTTACAATATATTTAAGGATATGCCCACTGGGGTGGGATTTTATGTTTATATGTAGTAAAAAGGTTTAAGGTCATTGTGTTTGAAAGTCATCCTTGATCACCCCCAAAATTTCTGACTGATGCTGGTGGTTACTGACTTAGACTGTGCCCTGGGCACTGCTAAAGAGTCCCAGGGCCAGTGTTCTCTGTAAAATGATATATGCCAATTAGACCTAATTATAATTGCCTTTGACAACCTACCTTTAAATCCCTTCCTAGTATATGTTAGGGTGTGTAGGTTTAGGGACCTCAAGGTAGATAGGTCACCCCTGGGTGCACTGCTTGGTCTTTGGTGTCATTGTAAAGGCAGACCTGCCTTGCTGGCTACTTTCAAGTTAAAATTAACCCCAAATGTGACTTTGGAATCAAAAGTACTTCAAAAGTCTCAAGCTACCTTATTTTTGCAAATGAGTCACACCTAAGGTCTGCCCTAGGTGCCCCCAGGGATGGGTGCAGTGTAACTATAAGCAGGGACCTTATAACAGATGTGTTATAAGACCTGGGGAGGGAAAAACAGCCACTTTTGTTTTTCCCCACTGTAGCCACTGGGCTCCTTAGCCTAACATTGGGAATTAAATCTCATTTTCAATAGAGATGAGCTAAATATAGCAAGTTTGGTACCAAATTAAGGGGGTCATTACGACCCCGGCAGTCGGTGGAATAGTGGAAGTATTACCGCCACCAGGCTTGCGGTACCTACCTCCACTATTATGACATTGGCGGTTTGGCCAAAGCCAAACCGCCAATATCCCACTCCAACCACCACAGCGGTAATGACCGCTGGGCTGGAGACCACAGTCTCCAGCTTGGCGGCCGTCACTAGACCGCCCATGGCATTTTGACCCCGCCCTCCGCCATGGTTTCAGTGGTTTCTGTACCGCCACTGAAACCATGACTGTAGGCCCTATCAGTGCCAGGGAGTTCCTTCCCTGGCACTGATACGGGTCTCTCCTGGCCCCCTCCCCCGACCCTCCCCAACCCTTCACCTAACTCTCCCAACCCCCAACATTTACACACCCATACACACACGCATACACACATTTACCCACGCATTCATACATTCATACACACTCACAGCAACACTCACGAACATACATCCAGGCACATACGCAATCTCACGACACAACATGCACCTCCATTCACACCCACTCATGCACACACGCATGCACGCATTCACACACAGTCACCCCCCCCCAGGGGGTCCTCTGGCAGGACCTGGGACGAGGCACTGCTGCCAGCAGCAGCGTCAGTCAGCAAAACACCAACAGGCCGTATCATGAAACATGATACAGTAGGCCGAGTTTTGCTGGTGTGGTGATGCTGCTGGCAGCAGCGCCACCTTACTGCTGTCCCGCCGCCAAGACCGTAGACGGAATTCCGCCAGCCTTCTGGCGGAATTCCGTCTATGGTCATAATGCCATGGACGGTCGGTAGCCACGGCGACGGAATGTTGGTGGCCGTCGCCGTGGCGGTAGGCGGCATTTTCCGCCAATCTCATAATGAGGGCCTAAATGTCATAATAAATCCAACAACCTGCCAATGCTGAATTTAATATAACTAGCACAGGGAAAGTGTTTTAGAACTCATTCTGAAAGTTTCCAAATTCAGCCCTGTAGTGCCCTTTTCTGATTGGTCAGCCTCTGGCATCCTGAGCCAGGCTATCTTAATGAGGTGTGAAGTGGCCTGGGATGAGATAAAGGAAGCATCCGGTGGGCAGAGAACTACTGCAGCAGATGGCAGAGGAGGATTGGGGGAGAGTAGCCAAACTGATCTTCAGAGGAGGGAAAGCCTCTTGAGACAGAAACTAGACCTCCCCATTTCCTGCACTCTCAGACAGATGGGAGCCCTTCTGGTTAGATTAGAAGAGGGCTGGAAGGGGTGTGTTAAGAGAGACTTAGCCACACCAGTGGGTGGACTCAGCCAGCTCTATCCTCTAAGGATGAATCTTTATCATCTTGGATTTTTAGAGAATGTTGTTCCCTGGGATTGAATTTTGCCACACTTCACAGAAAGTGGTCACCTCAGAGAGTGGTGGCCTGCACCCCAGTGGACACAAGCACCCCTTGCCTCCCACCCCCAGGAGCAAGTATAAATATATGGCAGAGCTGCACCACAAATAGGTCCCTGCTGGAAGAAGATACTGGAGAAGAAAGACTGCCCTTCTGGAGCCCTGGTCTGCACCTGGACACTGCACTTACAAGTACTGCACCAGCTTCACACTTTAGCCTTCAACAGGAAGAGGACTTTACCTTGTTTCTGCAACTCCAGAAGTGGACTACCTGTAAGCTACAGGTACAAAGAAGCTGACTAGAGTCCCCTGCATCAAGTCCTGCAAGAAAAGCCCAGCTGGCCAATGTCCAGTGGCCATTTAAGGCTTCTGACCAGGTGCATTCTGGGAACTATAATCCCAACTTGCAAGGAGCAACTTAGAGCTTCTGGAATCTTGGATCAAGTTTGTGGACACTTCAAGGACCCAAAAAGGACCTCTGGAAGAAGATACAGAAGTTTGGAGCAACTCTGAAAGAAAGCTACATAAGTGGACCGACCCCACATTGAGAGTCAAGCAGGCTACCTTCAACTGCGACTTGGCGTGAATTTCAGGTTCATCCTGCTGAAAGCTCCGGAGCTCCAGACTTCCAGGATTAGACCAGGGACTCACACAAAAGCAATCCGATGATGTTGCATCGAAATCGGCTTGCTGAGGAGGACCAGACAACGTCGAGGAAGAGAAGCTGCAGAAAAGTTTCTAAGTGTGAAGCTAAATCTTTGACCGAGGCCTCCCGCTCAGTGTATCCAAGCACTGCTCCATCGTGGTTAGCCTTAACTTTTGACTTTGTTCTAGTCATGTGCGACCAGATGTCCCTGGTTGGAACTTTTGTTTTTTAGGCGCTAGAAATCTTTTTTTTTATTTAATCTGTAAAAATTAGTATCTCCGCTTCCCTACACTGGAACTTTGTAGATTTGGTGTCAATTTAAAGATATATTTTTTTTTTATAAATTAGTGTTTGATTTTTACTGTGTGTTGTGTTTTACTTATTTATTGATATTAAATACTTTGCACACCTGTCTCCTAAATTAAACCTAACTGCTCATGGACCAATCTACCAAGGGTTGAGTAAGGATTAATTTACTGAGACCTTGACTGGACCTAGTGGGGTTTGTGGCCTACTGCTAAGTGTAGGTTCTCCACCTGCCCTTACCAATAATCTACTTTCCAACACATTGTTTTCCTTAAATCATTTCCAAGGTCTCTGGTTTCCCTAAATCATGTCGAATGAGGTGGTAGGCTCATGGTTAAAGGTTGGCTTACAAATCTGGGTGGGGCTCTATTGAACATCAACTGTGAAATGTCTAAAGCCACAATGTTTTCCTTAAACATAAATGACTTACATTATGCCTATTGAGGTGGACTGTTTGTGTTTACATGCTTGTTTGCAATTTTGATCTTGAATAACTCACAGGAGCAAGCCCGATTGGGTGGTTCCTCATGTGAGATACTATGGGGGTACTGAATAAGGCACAACGAGGATGTAATTATGATTATATATGATTCCAGAGTATACCCTTACATGTACCACGGCTGAAAATATTATGTTTACCATAACTGTTCAGATTGTTTTAAGTTTGTACAACTTTATAGGATTGCTTCTGTTTTTGAAGTACTGACACACCTGCTGTCCTTCCTTTATGTTCTTCACAGATAATGTGTATTTAATGTATATTTATTGTCTATTGCTTAGGTCCACTTTCACTTGTGAACAAGACACCAGCTGGTGTTGAAACGCGTTGGGTGTGTTGCCAACAATAAAACACTAAGGAACTAAATACGCTGGAAGTGCGCATGTCTTTCTCCCTGCACTGGGGAGGCTGTTTGTTGATTTTACGGGTTCCCCAAGCTGATGTTCAGTGAAGAGAGAGGAGTGACAGCATAAACCAATCTGAAATGCTGACAGGAGAGAGACATCTGAAGCACAGATGATGTTTTAGTGGCTGCAAACGAAACCACCTCATAGTCTTGTCCAAAAGACGCTTAGTTAGTAACTTTTGGGACTTTAATATAGCAGTGTTTTAGGTGATGTAATTCAGATTCCATTTAGCTTCTGTTCTGTTCAGATGCTGCTGAACTGTTTCTCTTTCATGTCCAGATGCTGTTCCCTGAAGTCCTGATGTGCCTGCGCTTGCTTATGAAGATACTACTGACTGCTTATCCATTAGGAGAGGAATAACCAATGTGCACTTGACTTTCTTGCAGGTTTTTTCTCCCTTAAAAATTCCAACCGCATATTTTGGTTAGCGACATAGTTTTTTTTTTTTAAACTTCTGTTTATCAACGTTTCTGCACAAATATACATCATGGACTCAACAACGATCACGCAGTCCCTGTGATCAATAGCACTAGTCAATTATCATTGTGAATTATTATCACATTTTGAAATTTTTTAGAGATAAAAATTAACATATAGGAAAGTCAACACCAACGTCTCCAACTATTCCCCCCGCCCCCACCCTAATATCCACCCCCACCATGCCAGAACCCTTATTAATAAAAAGATTATCCCACCCATTACAATTCTGTTCCGACTTTGTGCTCTTTCTCTCCTAATTTGGTTATCGATCTAGTCTATGGGTTTATATTCTAATGTGAATTTCTCATTGTTTTGCTCTCGCCGGGTCTGTTGGGAGACCAGCCCTGTTCGCCACTGTTGCATCGCCCCCAATATTTCCTGTATCATGTGTCCCTATGCCAGCAGCAATTCTGGTAGTTTTGCATCCCTACTCGTATGCCTCACATGTACTTCTTCCACCCCCGCCCACTCCCTCAAGTCCCCAAGCCAGCTCTCCTTAGTCGGGATCTGATTGCTCATCCAGTGTATTGCAATTCGTCTTTTAGCTACCATAAGGCCTAGGAATCTCATGCTAAGCCTTCACTTTTGGTCTCGGGGCAATAATCCCAGAATACAGCTAATGATAGTTAGAGGGATGTCCCACCCAGTGGTGTCTCTAATCTGATCTATCACAGCCCTCTAATATGTACATAACTTTTGGCACAGCCAGATCATGTGTAAAAAAATCACCTCTAGGTCAAGGCACTTCGGGCATCTTGAGTCCTGTGTCGGGTAAATTACATGGAGCCTTCTGGGCGAGAGTTAGGTCATATGTATTACGTTGCACAACAGTTGGGAGCACTGTGCCTGACATCCCAGCATGCAGTCAGCCCCATTGCATCATGATAAATGTAGGTCAAATTCTGTCTTATTTCATTAAATTGTCGTACTCCATTAAAATGCCCATTCCAAAGTAGTTCTACCAGAAGGGAATCCAGTTCGCGGAAAGTCTTCCGCGGTATCTCGTACAAAGTGCCCTGTATAATGTACAGACATCTCGGTATCACCACCATCTTCATAAGCACTATCTTGCCCATCATGGATAATTTTAGAGTGTTCCAAAACTGGATGGAATCTCTTTAACCCGTCTAGCACTCTGCCCATATTCTTTTCGTAGTTTGAGGCCTCATCTAGAGTGATATACATTCCCAGGTAGTGTATCCCGTGTGTTAACCAAGGTAAGTCTACCTGTGGGAGCCGCTCTATTGGGGTGCCAATCCGTCCTCCTAAGTGGAAGAGGACAGATTTTGTTCTGTTCACTTTGAGTCCAGAGGCCATTGCGAATGCTTCAAGCTCAGCCAGAATCCTTGGACTGATTCCGCTGGCATCTGCAAATAGAGCATTGCATTACCACATAAAGGGAGACAATGTCTTCCAGTACCCGCACTAGTATCCCCCTGCCCCTAAGCACCTGTCGGAGACTACATGCCAGCGGCTCCATAGCTAGAGCACATAACAAAGGCAACAAAGGGCAGCCCTGTCGGGTACCACGCTGAAGTTCTATTGCTGCCGAGACTGTGCGGCCTGTACGTACCCTGGCCTGTGGGGTCTTATACAGTAGTTTTATCAATTTAATGTATTGCGGGCTCAGGCCCATTGTATCCAGTACCCCCCAGATATACCTCCAACTAACGGTATTGAATGCCTGTTGTATATCCAAGAAGGCCAGGGCATAAACTTCATCCTTTCCCTTCAGTGAGTGAATCGCATGAGCCAGTCTGCGAATATTGTGTAAAGTATTCCTACACGGAATTAACCCTGATTGGTCTTCATTTACCATATATTTTTGCACCTTAAGGTCTACGTTCAACATTGAAATGGGTCTGTAGGAACCCGGTTCAGTTGGGTCTTTGCCGGCTTTGGTATCACCATTATGAGAGCTTCTTTAATGGATCCCCACAGGTCTTCCTTCCCCAACTCCTCACTACAGACTTCTAGTAGTTTATCTTCCATGGTTTCGGAGTGATCATAAAGTTCGGCCATGAGGCCATCGGTTCCGAGAGATTTTAAAGTCCATATTGCTTCCAGGAGTTCCAATCGATTGATCAGAGTCTCCAGGTTTGCATGCGCTTCCAGGGTCAATCTCGGGAGCGTAATTGTTTGCAGGTAAGTGCTCATCCGTTGATCTACTACCATTCGCTGATCATCTGTGTAAACCCTCTTTACGTGTGTCGCAAATACCTTATTGGTAGCCCACTGTGTGTGTACGAGTGTTCCGTGTTTATCATGTATTTCTAGGATTGGTTGGTGTTCTCCTTTTATGAGGCATGTCAGTAGGTGTCCTCATTTGTATCCTTCCAGGTACCACTGCCTACGACCGACCGATCGATTGTCTAGCCAATCCCATATCTCTCCTACTATCTGTTGTTGGGCATTTCAGAACTGGCTAGTTTGCTTCTTGTAGGGACAGTTCTTTTTCCAGAGCGTGTCTTATACCCTTTGTCGCTGATATACAAGCTCCTCTTACCAGTACTTTCATTGCGTCCAATTCCAGGGCCCTCTCATTAGTAGATCTCCAATTGTGTTTAAAGTAACTTATCAGACCCTGCTAAATCTGGTCTCTAAAATCCCGGTCTTTAAGCAATGGAGCATTCAGTCGCCATCAGGGCAGGGGTACATGATTTGGGTACGTAACAAGCAATGGCGAGTGGTCGGGCAAGTATCTCCCCAGATAATGGGCTCCAGAAATATTTTGCTCTTCTGATGGGTTAGCACCATAGTTAGATGTTTTCCAAATTAGGTTTTGACTTAATTTTCTTTTTGCATGAAGCTCACACATGCTTTCTAATTAGAGAAATAGTTGGGGATGCCTAACCTAATGTCTAAATTCGACATATTGTTAATTGTCTTTGATTTATTCAACTGCACAAACTAAATGTATGCTGTTGTTATTCCTCACTTGTTTCAGTTGTTATTTTGCATTGTTCTTTTGGAGTCTTTAACGATAAAAGCTTTGATTAGATTGAGATTCCTCAGGCGTTTTGGACAGCCTGTGATGTTTCTGTATTTCTACCATTTGGTCTTGCCATGATTTACGTGATCTTAGCATTGTTAATCTAAAGGACAATAAATGTTTAATCTTTACTAACCTGATGTGGTGATTCATGCAACATAGGTCATGGTGTGTTTAAATTACTGACTCCAATTGATTATGTTGATTATTTGATGTCATAGTTAATGACTATTGATTCAAATTGTCTGATTGGATGATTTCACACTCTTGTCTGAGTCAAAAGGTCTGAGTCAACCTCTGAATGTAATAGATGACTTACACTATACATTATCATAATAATATAAAAGCAAATAAGGTCTGACATGCCCACAGGGTCAAGGGGAGAAAAGGGGCGAAGAGCAACACGATGAGAAACGACAATAGAAAAGAAAAAAAAAGAGTTATCGACAGTTCTTGGAAGAGGTCCGGGAGGGAGAGTAATAGGGTGTGGAGTGACAGGAAATGAGAAAGGTGACAAGAAAAAACAAGCATTGGGTTGATGTACGCAGCGGGCGGCAGAATGCTATTCAAACTTCTGGCACTTGGAAGATCTACTCACCGGCATCAATTCTTCAGTTGTGACTCACCGCAGCCTTCCAGTACTTCAGGTCAGTTGCTCGTTCACTGACATGCGAAGAGCCAGGGAGAAAGCAGTTAAATTCTATGAGTGCTTGGCAGATGCACTCCCTCGTACTGCATGCATTCCTAATTTTTTGCCATCACTGGAGCTTGACAGGCTCTGATTGGCCAATGTTTTCTTTGCTCCCCTTACACGCAGCTCAGGCAAGTTTTAGATTGGGGAGGAAGGCTCAGATTGGATGGTAACTTGGGGAGGAAGGATCTGATTGGATGGCTCTGTGTTTGTAGTACTGCCTCGGGGCACAGAAGAGCTTGATAGCACTGGCATCTCTTTCAGGTTAAGAAAGTGCTACAGTAGTGGACAGCACATCACAAATGTATATACATGGGAAACTTGGAAGCAAATGGAGACAAATGGGGGGCTAGGGAAAGCTATGAGGGAAGAAGAGGATAAGAATACTTAGTCCCCCCGTCAGTGCTTCAAATGGAAAAATAGAAGTGCAGGTACTCTGTATGAGAGTACCTGCTTGATTCTGAGAAGTGCCGGTACTGTCCAATGAAAAGTATTATGTTTTTCTTGAGAAGTGCAGGTACTCTCACTCTCAAAATAAAAAAGTGCCGGTACTCAGTACCAGACAGTACCGGCCCATTTAAGGCACTGCCCACAGTAATCTGAACTTAGGTGACAGGATATGATGTAACATCCAGAACTGTCGACCATGGAACTGAGGAACCGGGTTCAAGTATAGGCTTCGGCTCAACATTCTGTGATCCTCAGCAAATAACTTAATCTCCCTGTGTCTACAAAAATGAATGTCCTTGTGTAAAGTAAGTGATGACCTTGGATGGTGTTTGTGCTATAGGAGTGAAAACACGGGCACTGGTATGGAGTTGTCCAGGACAATGGAGTATACTACTGGCATTAATATTTGATACTCCTTGTTAAAGCTTTGTGTTTTTTCAGCATAGGATATGGTTTCCACCTGTGTCAACTATCCCAATTGCATTAGTACACACAGAGTACACCACAACAACATTATTGTACATGAAGCATGGTCTTTTTTTACGTGAAAAATATACATTCACGAGACACACAGCAAAACCCAAAGACCATTATTTCACATTTATCCTCAACCTACCCTCTTTTACCCCTGAAGCCACGTATGAAACGAAGCAAAGAAATGTAACGTCGCACAGCAAAATCGAAAACTAAATTCTGTGATGAAAAGTAAATAATATACATCACACTGACACAAACTCTAAAAATTGCATGTGGCCATATTGTAATTCTAAACTGAATATATGAGTATGTGCACTGTAATCGTCTCTCCAACGTTCAGAAAAATCGAAAATACTAAAATGTTTTCTTACTAAGGCTGACATCTATCTCAGTGCACACTGAACACGGAGAACTCACTTGTAAATGCAATTGGTTCTATCATGGAGTCAACGTTTTATTATTGTCTGTCTTTATTCGTTATCTATCAGATACACAAACAGTCCAGTGGTTTAAAAGCACTTTAAACCTACAGATGCTAACTTTGAAAGGGCAATACATCCCTATCTAGAAAAGATTGTTTTGTTAATATTTCTTGTCTTAAAATATAGCCCACTCATTCCCTCTCTCTCATTCCTCAGCTTGGCGGTCGTAACAAGAAATGTGGAAGCAGCAAATAGCACCTAATAATAAAGAACGTCTTCACTGCAGTTGCAGCAGGCCAGATCCTGCATTGCAAATGTAATTCTGTTTTCAAATAAAAAAGCGCACTCACTGTTCATATTATCAGATCCTGCATTACCTGGCAGTCACTAATTGCTGTAATGAATGGCAACAACACAGAGCAGGGAATTAACTAGCAGCAGAGCACGACACCACACAGGACTTCATGGTAGGGCAGCCGCGTGGAGTGCAATAAAACAACAAACTTTCACTGCCAGCACAAATTTGTTGTAATTGTGTGACACACTCCCATGACGAAACCATGCCACTTCTGTGACCTGTTGCCCCCGCACTTCTCTGTGCGCAGCCAATATTGGACGGAGCGAATGAAGGGCCTGGTGTAGAGCAGAGACACAGAATAGTCTCTCAACGGGAGACACAGAATAGTCTCTCCACGGGATCCTTTGTGACAGGAAGGCGTCACAAGGACAGGGATTTGTGGGAGGGAAGCATGGGAGGGATTTAGGGAAGGGGTATATCTAGCTAGTTAGGGGAGGGGTCGGCTTCTTCTGTGCGAAAGCTGATTCTGCTGTAAGACGTTGGCCGTTAGGCAGGTAGTGTTAGGTGCTAGTTTTAATAAGTTTCTTGTGTGTGCGTGTCATGGCTTCAGGACATGATGTGGAGGTGGTCCGCGCTGTGCTCAGGTCTTGGGCGAACCCACTCAGGCCTGGTGTTTAAGACCAGGCCTGGGTCGGGATGGAGGCCCCACATGCACCGGTGCCTATGGTGTGGCAACAGCGGTAGCCGTTTGCTAATCACCATCACCTGGCAAGCCCAGGTGGTGCGTGGAGAGTCGAGGTCAGTAGTGGAGGCTGGCAGAAAGATGGCGATTCCAATGGGCGCACTACGGCCTTTGGACGTTGGTCAGAAGCACTAGGGGGGGGGTTTCGGTTGCCTTCTCTACAAAGCGGGACTGGTCGAGGCAGACACATGGCAAACACCATGGGGGAGATGGCATGGAGGAGTGGCGTGAAGGAGTGGATGACGAGTGTGTGGAAGAGAGGTATGCACTGGATGAGGATGATGTGGTGGGGCTCGACTATGATGATGGCAGTGATGAGTGGGAAGATGGGGAGATACGCGAAGCGTAGGTGAGCATGGCCAAAGGGGGGGAAAGGGGCGCAAGAGCGGCGCAACCCCCTCTTCATTTGATGTCTTGCAGGGTGTGAAGCTGGGTGCAGGAGCACAAGAGGATACATGCAAGGACGACCTCAGTCAAAAGCCAGTTCGGGAGGCAGACACTCACGAACGGGGGCTGAATGGTAAGGATAAATGGTGGTCAGCTTGGGCTAACCCCCTAAGCATTCAGGTACACCTCATTGCAAGTCCATTGGTGTGGGGACAAGTCTATACATGAGCTGTCTGGTGCAGGTGTGGCGCAGTAAGAGAATACAGTGAAACAGCCGCTAAGGAGGTTGTCCACCCGGAAGGGGCTGGGGAGAAGGTGAGGACGTAGAGGCGGATGGTGAGGAAAAAGATGGAAGGGGACACAAGAAGCGGCTCCCGTACATGGGACTGGCGATGCCACTGGATTCCCATGTGGCGGAAAAGATGAAAGCTAGAATATGGAAGAATGAATATGTAGACATATTCAAGCTTCTTCACAGGGACATACCAGCGAAAGAAGCGTCTAAGGAAGAAGAGTGTGAACTGGCACGTAGGCCAAAGGTCCCGATAAGCATGGAAAATTGGACATCTGCTTTCCTAATTTATGCAAGCACTTATTGCGAAAAATACCCCGACAGGGCCATTACAATGTTTAAATATATGGGTATTATTCGTAAGGCGCAAATGAATTTTGGGGGTTGTGCGTGGCGAGCTACGAAGAAGAATTCAGGGCAAGGGTGAGCATGAACCCGGAAAAGCTGTGGGGTGATGTAGATTTGAAGCAATGGATGCAGTGTATGACATCTTCCCATTCGGCCGGATCAACACCTACGGCAAGTGGTTTACCTGTAAAATATAAGCCTTTTCAACCCCATCCCGCCCAGGTGGGGGAGGGTCCTACGCAGCGCTCCCGGCTTCCCAGTACAGGATCCTCTTGAATTTCAATAAAGGTTTTTTGCTCCAGGCATCCCTGTAAATGTAAACATAAGTGCTCAAAATGTAGAGGGGGCAGTTGCGGCTAGTGACTTCTAAAAGTGTTGGGGCAGGGGGCGAATAGAATAAAAATAAAAAATAAATATATACATATTTTTTTAAACTTACTTGGACGTCGCACCGCTCTCCGACGTTCTCCGCTGCACTTCAGGCTCCCAGCCTGCTCTGTGGCCAATCATGACACTGCTCAAAGCAACATTATGATTGGCTGGAGCGCCCTGGCTGGGTGCTCCAACACAGACTGGGAGCCTGGGCTGGCTCTTTCCAACTCTGCAACACAGTGCTGAGTTGGAGAGAGCCTTTGTGCGAATGTGTGTTTGGCCGGGCCGAGACGGCCAGCCAAACATGCATGCAAACTGAGGGGAGTGCTCTGTGCATTCCAATCACACTCGTCACCCCCATGGCTCTGCCCCCCTTTAAAAATAAAACAATAATAAACGTGGTTTATTATCGTTTTATTTTCAAAGGTTTTGCAGCTCCTGCTGCTGGTGGGGGAAGTTGCTCCTCTGCCCTAAGGGAGGAGCCGCCCCTGAGAGGGGGACACCCAGTTATGCAGTGTTTCTCACTGGCCAACCTGGCGGCACAATGACAATGTACCAGGAGTCGAGGAGCGCAACGCGATCCTGGGCATAAGGGCTCCTACACCAATTAAGCTGGCTAAGTTGCTGCCTTGGTTGCGCATGTACCCTGATACGGAAATGGCGCGAAAATTTGAATGGGGTTCCAGAGAAGGTTTCCAGATGGAATATCAAGGACCGCAAGTGCGACGATGGGCTGACAATTTGCAGTTTGCCAGGGAACTTCCTGAGGTGGTTGCTACCAAACTGAGTAAAGAGATGTCAGAGGGACCGATTGCAGGCCCTTTTTATGAGTGGCCTATGGAGGTCAGAACAAGAACAAGGGGGAGTTCCTTCTCGTCCATCGTGGCCGGCAAGGGCGTCGGTGAATGACTTCATCGCGGCAGAGGACACGTGGGTGATGTACGCATCAGTCGATAATGCCATTCGCCTGATTCGATCGGAGCTGGCTAAATGTGACATCAAAGCAACTTTCTGACTCTTGCCCATTCATCCCAAGGATTTCTCATTGCTGGGGATGTAGCTGGATGGGGCCATATATGTTGACAGGGTTCTGCCCATGGGTTGTGTTGTCTCGTGCGCCTTGTTCGAATCTTTTAGCACATTCCTGCAGTGGGTGTTCACGAAGGTCAGTGGACTTTGGGCGGTGTCGCATTACTTGGACGATTTCATTTTTGTGGGTAAAACTGAGTCTGGGGCATGTGACAGGGCTTTGAGGTGATTTGAAGCTGGCATGGTTGGAGTTTCAATCTTTTGAGGGGGTTGAGGAGCAATTTTGGTGTCAGGATCGAGGTGCGCTTGAGGCACGAGTGTTGCGTTTCGTATTGTGTTTGATTTTGATTACGAAAGGTATGCCACCAGCTATGATTGGAGGCTAATTGGCAGGGGTGTCCTTTTATGGAAAGCTGTTTTTTGGCTGTGACCCAGAGAAGGGTGATATTTTGGGAAGAATGTTGAAAAGGTGGGGGAAAGAAAGGATGGGGTCAGGTGCTGCAGTGAGGGAGGCTATTACGTTCGATTTGCTACTTGAGTTGTTACACGTGCTGCCGTGTAAGGTGGTTGGGTGGCCAGCTTACTACAACGCATGCAGGGTGAACGTTTGGGCATCTGGCTTCGAAGGTCCAAGACTGACAAACTTGGAAGGGGGAAATGGGTATGGCTGTACAAAGGGGGTGATGCTGCAGCATGCCCGGTGGGACAATGGGGCAGTTTTAGGGCACAAGTGGTGCCTGGTGAAGGGGCTGTTTTTTGTCACACGAATGGTGAGAAACATAAAGCATTTCAGTTGTTGACAGTTTTGCGGATGGCGTTGCAACGGATTTGGAGTCAGGTGGATCATTTTGGGACTCACTCATTCCAGATTAGGGCTGCAACTGCGGCAGTCAGGCTAGGGTGGGATTGGGTGCTGATCAGGTGAATTGGAAGGGGGCGCTTGCGATGCTGTGAGCAATATGTTAGGGCATGAGCTGTTTTTAAGGGTAGGGGGGGAGAAGTGCATGCATGCTGCAAAGAGAGGGTGGAGGTGGGTTGTTTTACCTCTACTGAAGTTTGTTCTCTTTGCCGGTTGTGCGAGTGGCACAGGCAAGATCAAAAGTGGTCACATGGCTGGTCAGGCATTCCTTTATACACTGGGTAGCAAAATATGCAGAGAAACAGATCTATGGACATTCGCTTGGACTGCCGAGTAGCAGTCATGAGGTCTTGTGGTGGCAGGAGAGCAGAATGAGGTGGGGCATTTGCTTCTGTTTCTAACATCTATGCAGGCGAACTGGGGTTGTCCTGATGTGTTTGTACTGCACATGGGGGAGAGTGATCTTGTGCCACTCTCTGGGCTCGTCCTTCTGCCACACATGCAAGAGGAAATGGCTCTGCTTCGACAAAGGATGGCTGGACAGAATTTGTGCCCCGGAAGAAATAGAGGGGGCGATAAAGCATGGGGAGATCGAAGAGGCTAGGAGGAAATTCAATTGGGCAATGAAGGTTTTTTGCTGGGCACATGATATAAAAGTTTTGACATATGAGGGGATTAATGAGGAAAAAGCGGTGCTCTTCAGGGATGACGGACTGCACCTGTTGGATATGGCAATACATATCATATCATGGAATTGCGTTTTTTGCTGGGGGATTTATGGGGTGAGAAGGTATGGCTCAGAGAGTCTGCTTAAGTGCGTTGCAGTGGTCTCGCTGGTGGGGCAGCAAAACGCCACAAGGGTTTTGCTGGGTGGCAGTAGATGGGGGAAGGTGGAGAGTCAGATGCGCGCCTGGCCACCCTTCCAAGGGGGGAAGAAGAAGCAGGTGAAGGGCGACAGCATGGGGGATGCTCAAATGAGGCAGGAGATGAAAGGAGAATGTGGATAGTAAGTGAATGAAAGTGGAGGCTGGGTGAACGGAGGCAAAAGTGGGAGAATTAAGTGGAAACTGAAAGATGGGGGAGTTTTCGAAAGGGGCAGTATGGGAAAGTTGATGGAAGTTGAAGTTTCAAAGTCATGCAAATGTTATGTTATAAATAGCAATCCTGTCCTAATAAATGGCCTTTTACACTATTCGAGAGTGTGATGGTGATTGTATCATGATGAAAAGCAGGGAAGGATAATTAAAAAAAAAAAAAAATGGCGCTCGGAGCTGAATGAAAACGCCAGTGCTCCTGAGGAGGGCTGATAAACAAAGAAAAAATAAGTTCATACATTGGCAATAAAATGAGTTATAGTGGAAGGATTGCGTACTTGGTCCCTGCTCTATGGAAGGAATAAACAGAGGAAGAGAAGAAATGGGGAGAAAGAATGGGAGAGTGATGATGGAGCCAGCAAATAGTAAGCTCCCAAAGTACACATAAGACGCCTCTTTCGAGACAGCGCATGCGTGCCGTCTAGAGCGAGAACTAAAAAACAGCCCACAACAAAAGCTGCATGTAAAATTGTAAGTTTAAAAATATACTAGTTGTGTTTCTGTTTTAAACCACCTAAAACACTTTCAAACAATCATTTGTTAACACTTCCTATGAACCTGTAAATTGGCATTGGAACTACAACCTGGCATTTAGGTAGTTGAACTCTTTGATTAGTTTCAATTGGCAAAAATTAGCAACCACTTGATGACAATTATTAAGGAAATCCCATTACTTTATGTTATGTGTCCGCATGCCTTGCAGATGTGATACACAATATTAGCACTTTACCTCTGTCCCCAAATATCTACTAGGAGATTCCCACACATGCTAAATTCTGCAGAGAGTGCTTCGAGTGACAAAAAGATATCATCTACCGTACATGCCAACATTTTAGAATATGGAAGTAAATGGAAGATTTTAAAAAATGGGGGAATGTGTTTTCCCCGTTGACTTCTATTGAAACAGAGAGAATTTCAGGCAAGATACAGCCAGGATAAAGCAATTTTTGGGTTAAGAAATCTTGAATGTACCGCCTGAATCGGATCCATTGGCATACATGACCCTCATATTGCTTTTGAAAGGTTTACAGGCCATACATGCCAACATTTGAGATGAGGAAAGAGGAAGATTTTACAAAATTATTGGGAGAATGTATTTCCCTATTTACTTCTATTGAAGCAGATGCAATTTCAGGTGAGAGACTGACAGACAAAATAAAGCAATTTAGGGTGCTACCATTCCTGATGTAGTGTTGGGGGCCCTAGGCCCTTATGCTACTTAAATAAGTGACACAGACACATAGCTGCTCTTGGTACAACTGGCCCAGGGCACGTGTGCCCGGCCCATTTTACTAGCAGGGTCCCCTGGCCGGTGACGCCTATGTTGGATGGGTGTGGGGTGAGTGTGGCAGCCATCCCTCAGCAGAGTCAGTGGCGTAGCGTGGGGGGTGCAGGGGGGGCCGGCCGCACCGGGCGCCACATCTGGGGGGGGACTCGAGTGCTAAAATCCACAGGTTAGGGGGCGCAAATTACTTGCCTTGCCCTGACACCACTGAGCAGAGTGGCTGGTGGAAACACTAGAATGTGTCCAGAAGGACACTATATCCGAGACTCCCGCCTGAATCTGGCCTATTGCCAAATACATGATCCTCGTATTGGTTTGGAAAAGTTGACAGGCATGTTACTTATTACTGCTATAGGAGATCCTTACACATTACTTACTTAGTATGGTGAGCAGGCGTCCTGGATTTGCCGGGACAGTCATAATTTTCACTAGCTGTCCTGCAAGATATCTGTAAATGTTTAGGTAATTTCCCAATTTTTAGAGAGGGTCTCCTGAAAACGTTGGGAGGTGAATTCTTCTGTTTCCCAAAGCACAGATAGTTAGCAGGTGTTATCAGAAAGCAAATTAAAAAGGCATTACATTGGCTTTAAAAATTACATTGCATTTATGTGCTTAGTGCCTCTTGTGTAATTCTGTGCTGATGAGAGTTGTCATTCTGTGCGCTGGGTTGAATTTATAGAAGTTAGAGGGGTATACGAGATCCTTACAGCATCTCCTCTCAGCCTTGAGGAGCTGAGCTGCCGCATTTTTGCATAGAGCAGAGAGCCCTCCACGCCCCCACAGGACTGTGTCGTCACTGTGGAGAAACGAAAGTGAAGGCCGGGCGGCTGCCTGGCTCCTCCCACCGCTCCAGCTGCGCTTGCTGTAAGCTGCTCGCAGCTGCTTTGGGAGCCCGGCTCACCCGGGCAGTCCTACAGCCTCGGACGCTTTGGTGGAGGGGGATTGGGGGTGAGTTGCGTTCTGCGTTTATCATCGAAATTGCAAAGTTACGGCTGGTCACTGATCTGTGGCAATCTTGCAAGCGCATGTAGGCAGTTTTCTATTTTTTTTTGCCAGATTTTGCTTTCTTTCTTATTTGATTTCACTGCAGGAAACGCGAATAGACGTCTAGGCTTCGAAACAGACAGCGGAGGTGACATCGTGCAGCTTTGATGATATTGCAGGATTTAGCTCCGTCCTAAGCCCCGCCCTCAGTAGCCTCGTGTTTGGCGCTGAAGGGGTAGAGGGCAGGGCTCGCGGTGGAAACTACTGAAAGTAAGCAGGGCACGTTCAGCTCCTTTATGACAAGGGCGACCAGATATCTCTATACCCTAGTCCACCCCTATTCCCTTCCTTGACTTTGCTTCAACCTATCATTGTTATCGGGTGTCACAGTCCAATTGGCGCAGCTAAAACGAACTAAAACACTCCCGTAACTCACTCCTATGTAAACGCAAAGCTCAGGAATGGAAAAGTGGTGCCCTGGTGAGATGGAGGTCTCTGGCTACCCCATTCATAACTCTCCAGGCCATGAGTAGCAAGTGTAGAAAAAAAGTACTAGCCAGCGGACACATAGCTGGTAGTCCTGCTTTATCTTCTGGTCTGCGCTACTTTTGAAAAACGTGACAGCTACCGGGCCGAATAATCAGTAGTTGCCAAAAGGGTGAGTTTTTGAAAGTCGATCGAGAGTGAGTAGCCCATGAAATCTAAATGATTTTGGACTGCGTAACAGTCATTAGAATTTTGTTGAATATACTTAAATACGGATTTTGGCCTAGCGTTATTGTAACCACTTATTTATTCCCGTCGTGTGGTAATCGTGAAGTAACAGGCTCCAATCTCTCTGGACGCCCTGTTGTAAGACTCCCACCACAATATGATCAGATGCAAGTAGCAAGTAATGCTAGGATTTTCAGTTATTAAAAAACAGGATGCGCGGTTAAGCAGATGATGTATATGAAGTGTCACAGGCCAGTTTCATAAGGGAGGGGTGAATTGTTGAGGAAGAGTGTTGCCATTTGTTCTCGATTTACAAACGTAATCTTTACGGAGTGTTGTATTTGTAAACGCGTGCTAAGAAGGGCCTTCTGAGAAGGCAACTGCAGCTTGCACCACTAGTTGCCCCTGAAGCCCTGCCAATGCCACTCGAAACACAGCCACTAAGCATCACACTCCTACAAGTGGGAGAATTCAGATTAGTTCAGGCAACTCACAGCTATCATAATGCCCTGGGTGGTGGCTATCATTACTTTTGAATGTGCTGTGATTAAATTGCTGGTGCTGACCACCAGCTAATATTTTTGTCAAAAATAAAGGCTACACTATGACTAGAGAGACGGATGGAGAACACAAATGAGCCGGGGTTTCAGTCTTACATTTGTAGTGATTGAGGGAACCAGAAAGGAAGCATTTGACTGCACTGTGTGTTCTGCAGTCTGGTTTCAGTTCATACAAGAAATATATGCATTGGCACTGGAATTATGCAATTCTGCGACGATATTTGCATAACTATGTATTTGCTACATTTGCCTTGTAATCTGTTTTTTACTGCATAATCTGCCTAAATATTCCGAGCTCAAATGGATCAAAAGTTGCAACAAATATGGCAACTCGGGTTCCTGCATACTGAAGGCTTTTATTCAAAGGTAGACTAGTCGTTGTTCAGTTGCTTATTGCTGTAGTTGAATATTGAATTGGTTCTAATTAAGGTGAACTCTTTTCTCACATAGTGTTACAAGACAAAATAATTAAGTAAAACTAAAACAAAATCTTCCACGGTATGTTGCATAATTTGCCTTTTCTCGACGTATATTTTAGTAAACCCTGCCGCATAATTTGGTCCTCCTCTGACGCATAATTCCAGTAGACCTGACCATAAGGCACACTGCCAGTGATAAGTAGTGAAAGATCGACAAAAACATCTGCAGATAAATTCCACTCACCTCTTGGAGCTGCTATTAGATCTTACAGCGGCCAGAGCTGCATTAGGATAACAGTGGATCATTTAAGCTTGAATCCGGAATGTGGGAGAACAGTTTATTTGCACTGTTTTGCAATAGTTTGCCCCGTTTGTACTTCCCTGCGTTTGGAAAGAAAGCATATTAAGACAGTTTTGTTATGTTTTTGAGTAGTGTGTAGCCCCAAATGTCTTGTCAGTGATATCAAGATAGGGACCCACTAGGAATTGCTTGTGGGGTGCACCCCTTTTTCCACATGCATTCAAAGAGTGCATCTTGACACTTTTCCCCTGGGGGACACATACGGAGCGCATATATAACAACACGTTGGGTTTCTATGATTTGGTTTGCTTATGCAAATTAAGTAGCTACTTTTAAAAAGTGTCCCACGTAGTGCGCTAACAGCCAGTGCCAAACAGGAAAAGTGGAACGCTTTAACAAGCAAAGGTTCTCAAAGAGTAGGTTTACTCTGTATAAGGAGCAGTAGTTTATACTATGATAATTGCAGTACTATTTGCCATAAAAAAAATATATTTAGCATTTTCTATGACAAATGTTATTAATAACAAATATATAGTAAGGAAAATCAGTACAATTAGCTCATATTAATAAGCGTACACATTACAACATATGGATTTCAGAGAGAACCTGCAATTTAACGTTGGTATTAATGAAAAATTTCAAACTGACATGCAGCTTTCCCAAAATGCACAGAAATCAGAAAGTAAATTAGTCAACGAATACAGTGTCATATCAGAATGTGCAGTGGATCCTAATATATTGTAGGGTGGCTATTATACACTCTCATTGTTCCCTGGTTGTCCCTCAAACCCAAAAAGTAAAATACAGTTAGCCACCGCCTCACAGATTGAATAATACATTGTTGCAGATTCCTTTCCACGGCTGCTTAATGCCACGTAAACTGGGCCAATAAAAGGTATATTTGCATCTCTAGTACCAAGCAAAGATATGTAGATAAAGGCTAAAGAGAAACCCCCCTCTTTATGTGGTGTGTCCCAAAATCTGAGGAACACAAAGAGTATTTGTTATTTTTAAGTCAAGAGACCTAGTAAAGTGCAGTGATCATACCAATAGCAAGTAGTGCTTCACTTTGGACACTTAAGCTTAGTGGGCTTAAGTCAATTTTTGGATCCGGCTCAATGCATAAATCATTTTGAAGACGCTTTCAATGAATTTGACTTTATAACATGCCAACCCTATAATTTTAACTTTTTTGAAAATTAAATATATCCATGTGTCAGGGTATGCATATTCATGTCACTTGGATCACACACCAGAAAGCACTAACTATTAACCTTTTTTAGGTTTCGCTTGTGCTGTGCTTTCAAGTCTTTTGTATTGAAAAAAAAGATCTTAGTGGCTTAGAACCCACTACTTACTCACCTGAACTTACCATTTGTTGATTCCAACGTCGCTCTGATTTACTTGTTTCTCATTGGCCTCAACATGGTCTGCTTTCACTTCCTGCTGTGCTTTGTCATCTATGCTGTGGTATGGAGCTTGGACCAAGTACATCTTCGGGCCACTGTCTATTAGCCAGTGTCCTTTCACTGGCTATTTCACTCTTCAAGTACTTTTTCTTTTTCTTTACAAACAAGCACTGCAGTCCATTTCTCTCCGCCCAGCTTGTTTTCGTCCTCCTCCCCCGCGTTTAAATTTCGGGCAAATCATTTAATCTCCCCGTGCCTGCCCGTATTTTTTGTTGGGTGCCTGTCCCTCCGTGACCACCTCCCACCCGTCACTGGTTGCCCCTGCTAAACTCCCATTTTTGTACACAGATTCATGCTCCCCCAGCCCTGCTTTTAAGCTCCTGCAGCCCTGGCAAAGCTCAGCAGCACGCCCCTCTGCAAGGACGGCTGGTAAGTGTTGAGACCCTTAAAGAGCTGTCCCCCCCACTGCCTCCTGTGCTGCAACATATGTTAGCCACTCTCAGGTGTGTAAGACCCTGGAGTCTGAAAGGTAACAAAGAGAGCAATGATGTACCCCCGGAGAAGGGTGCCTAGTCTGTTTGCATCTATGTAGTTTGTGCGAGCGGGAGACCAAATGCACACTGGCCTTTTCTTTAACCTGTTCTAAGTAAAGTGAACAAATAAAATAAATGAGAAGTTTACGTGTTCTTTGCCATTGGTGAGCGGTGTTTCTCAAGCTACTTGTTTTATTAACAGACAGTGAGAGCACTCCTGTACTGTTGTTGTAGCGGCATGAAGCTCCCCATCAGCTTTCTGTTGTGTGGCCACCTCCTATGTGGCAAATTTTGCCCGCTCTTGTTCCCTCATTTCCTACAGCATGCCAACTCGGGTTTCGCGTTTGCCAAGTCGCCATCATTTGGTGTGCTCCAATGGCAAATCCTTATTACCAACAGATGCTTTGAAATGGACAGTACAAGTGCAATTCCTCACGCCCCTTCACAGACTTTCACCTTTCTGAGGCGGTGCTGTACAAAAGCATCTTTAAATTAGTATTGTGTGCATGAGCGTCCGCATAGGGGGGTGGAGGGGTGGCAAGGGTAGGCCCCTGCCCCCTCCCCCCAGATATAGGTAAAGCCAGATGTGCAGGCTCTCAGTGCAGCATAACACTACAGCCGCCGTAGTGTTACTCTGCCTCAAGATGGATAATGTTAAATGATACCCTCCCCTCCGGAAGCAGTGCTTTAAATGGGAAAAAATAAGTGCAGGTACTCACCAAATTAAGCCATAGACTGCGGGTGGAGTTTTGGGTGGAATTTTTGGTGGAGCTAGG
This sequence comes from Pleurodeles waltl, assembly GCF_031143425.1. Taxonomy (NCBI): domain Eukaryota; kingdom Metazoa; phylum Chordata; class Amphibia; order Caudata; family Salamandridae; genus Pleurodeles; species Pleurodeles waltl. The sequence continues at coordinate 540,730,233 of NC_090443.1, read as the reverse complement.
GGCGGGGCTAAGAGGAAAGGACTTATTAACAAAATGAAGACTTTCTTAGTGCACAATGGTGCATGAGGATACAGAAACATTTCTACTATCTGCATTATTATTTTTGCATGTGTAAAAAGGATACATTTAGCAAGGTTTTTAAAATTTCAAATGCGTGCAGATTGTTTCTGCACTTATGGCATCTGAACAACTTTTGAATTTTCACGTATCCACTATAATGGATACTGTTTGAAGTATGAGAAAGAAACCTAGACAAGAACATACCATGATCCCAATCCTGTTGATAGATTTTGCCTCTATTTATCTTGATTGTTACTGCTTATTCAGCTTTGGTGCCTCCTTTAAAGTACCTTTTGTTATTCTCTTGAGTTCAATAATATTTATTCACCTAATGTGGTAGTTGTCAGTTTAAAAGTTACAAAATAATGACACGTTGATGTAAAGTATTTAAAGAACAAAAAACAAAGGCTGTGGAACTCCATGTGGTGACTGAGAAAATAAGCATTGATGAATTATGTATTTTTTATTTATTTATCCTATTATGTTGCAAGCCAATTGACTTCCTGGCAAAGTTGAAATTGTAGTCCCAGTTCCTCCTGTGTGCTTTCATTTGTATTTAAAGGGCATAAGAGCCTCTTTTGAATATTTAACATGAATAGACATAATTGTTTCATTTTTCCTTCATTTCAGCATGTAACTTTGTAAGAGGACAAATAGTATTTACATGAATGTTGGTGCCCAACTACTTATTCAGAAAGTGGAACCCCCTTAAAATGATGCATTTTAATTCATTTTTAAGTAAAAAAAACTGCAGGTTCCCCATCTCCTTTTCCTTCATTCTTCCCTTTCCTTCTGCTCTCTTATCCTTTCCATCAGTCCCTTCCATTCTACTTTCTCTAATTATATTTCTGTGACTCCCTGTCTGAATCCTTCTATCTTCTACTTAATGCTTGTCTTCACCCCTCATTCTTTCTTCTATCACTATTTCTCATCTCTCTTTCTCTTTCTTTTGTACCTTCCCTTCTCACCTTCTCCAACCCTGATCCTCATTCCTGTTCCTCCCTTGCACCCTATCTCCAGATTGTTTCTATTGTCCTTTCTATCTCCATCTCCTTTCGAATGGTATAAATGTGCATATGCAAAACTCGACTGACATTCATACATATCATTTACCAGAAAGAGCTATCTGCCAGATAATCAGTGGCAAACAGTATTAGCCTCAGCAGTAAAACGCCCGGCACATGCGTTTTAGGGCACTGATTTGTAACCCTATTTTCCGGGACATTGGAATTCTGCAATTCTGCAGATCTGGCATTTTTCGCCTTGTAATGGAATTACTGCATTTATCACATAAACCATTATCTGCTGCATAATTTGCAGATTATACTCAAAATAATTGTTTCCAACTTTACCGGTTCAAAAGTGGTGACAAATGCTCCTGTGCAGTGGAAGGCCCTTCGCAAAGGTTTGCTGATCATCTTTGAGTTTCTTGTTGCTTTATCAGGGTAGTAAACTGGTACTACTAAGGTGAAGTCCTTTCCCATACAGTGTTACTATATGTAAAAATTGAAAAAATAGTGTAATAATACTATCATAAAATGTGCCGCATTAGGCCTCCTAATTTGTCTTTTCTTGCTGCGTAATTTAGTCATTTCCTCTGTAAAATTTGGTCCTCCCATGCAGCATAATTCCAGTGGCCCTGGTTATAGTGAAAAAATCCTCTTAGAAAACACTATGGCTGGACGCAGAATGAAATGCACCATGCTGCAGCAGAACCAATTTGAAGCATGACCATGGCTTACTTTGGGCACAAGTGCATCACATGTATAACGTTTGAAATATCTGAAAATAAAAGAACGGTGTTAGAATGGAGCTTAATTGATATTTCACAGAGAGTTACTGTTTGATTAAATCATGCCTTATTAGGTGTTGACAAATTCCATCAATATGGCATTTGGTTATGTCAATGTCTCTTGCTCTCCCTGTCTTCACTCTCCACATTTTTTATCTCTTTCTCCTCATTTTCCTCTCTCACATATTTCTCTCCCTCTCTTACGGGGCGCTGAGGAGAACTAAATGCCATTTGCCCTTGTAAAACTGTGCCCACACAGAACTGGAATGTTTTTTTCACCCTGTCTCTTCCAAACTCTACTGTGGCACAAACCACTTAGATCTGCTAAAAAAACATAACATTTCACACTCTGGATTTAATGTCCTGTTTCGCATGGGACAGGCAACGGGCCCTGCATCGCTCACGTACATTGGGATTAACTGCACATGGTCAATAGACTCTGTACTGTGAATCAATCACCTTACCATGAAAGCTGTCTGAACCGCAGGGAGCCCTGACAATGCAAATCAGCTTTGAACAACACTGATACGCGAATGTGGAATGTCGCGCTCACGTTCTCACTGTTCCTCTAAGTACCTGTACTCTCTTTGTGAAGGAGAAGTTCCAGTACTAAGAGGGTGAAAACTGAAAAGTGCCGGTACTTGGTACCAGTGAGTACCAGCCCATTTAAAGCACTGTCCGGAAGCCCATAATTTCTGTGCAGTGAACGTTGCAAAGGATGCTCCCTTTGGTGTTTTGTTCATTTACAGTTGTGCTCGCATCGATTAAACCGGGCCCATTATTCTTACCTTCTTTTGTTTTCTGGCGCATTAAAGCGTTTATTACTGATCTTTAGTTCATTGTCAGATGATCCCAACTATTACTCGGGTGCTGCCTTTTGGTCCTATCTCTGTTCCTATGTGACTGGCTAGCAGATTATAGGCTCATTTGCTAAATGAAAATATTATTGTGCAGAGCGCCACTTCTGGCGCTTTGGTAATAATTTGGGGCTTGTTCATATTGGAGGAATTGTCAGCGTCCAAGCCCTCACTGGCGATGTTCTGATTTCTTTCATTGTTCGTACCTGCAGACTTGTGAGAAAGAGTACGACCTGCAAGCCCTGATGCTCATCCGATAACACTCTGGTCCTGTGGGGCTCACAAATAGCGCTGCACTTCCTGCGCGACACTTGAGTGCTCGAAGAGCCAAATGTGGCCAGTTGAGACCAACTGGCGTGCTTGGTATTGTAAGCAAATGTTACAACAAGCAATTGCAATGCACTGGGGTCTCGCATTTGTCCGAGTTACTGCTATTACCAGTTGTAAACTCCCAACCTGATTTTTCTTGCCACTTTAAAAGAAAAAACAGATCGATCGCGCTGCTATAGTTCACTCGTAATAAAACCTATCGGCAAAAGTGCAATTATATACGTAACCGGCAAAAGTGCAATTAACTGTGTAACAGGGTCGATATTATGCAAAGACTTCTGCCAAGCAAGATCGCGCTGTGAAAATAGAGAAAAAGTAGTCCACAAACCTGACGGGAAACAGCGAGCCTCGCATGTTTTCTGTACTTGGTCGCTGCATTCGAGAAGGCTAACCACCGGAAAAGGCATGATGTATGCCACTAATAAAAGCAAGCAGATTTTAACCGGCAAGCCCACGAACTAATGAAAGACACTCACATGACGTGGACGGGGCTCCGAGCCCTTTTCTAATTCCTAAAGTGTCTCGCTAGCGATACGCATGCGCAAGCGCATGCGATACAGACTCGACCCTAAAAACGAGGTTCACAGCGCACTGTGCACTTTTCAGAGACCTTGCCATAGATAGGGTGACATTATGTAGAAGTGAAAAAAATGCCCATAACCTGTCAAGGATGTGCCGCTCTTGTACCAGGGATAGTCACAATGGCACCAAGAATGGGCTACTATTATGAAAAGAATAGCCTGAATGGCTGCAGGAATGTCCAAGGATGTACCGCTATTAAAGACAAGCTAGGTACTGTTAAGAATGTCCATAATGTGTCAAGGATGAACCACTGGTATGCCAGAGATAGCCAGAATGTCACCAAGAGTGTTCAGAAAAAAGGGAAGAATGCAGCACTTTTATTATGAAGATTGCCAAAAAGTCATTAAGAAAGCCTACAATAGTTTGAGCATACTGGCTACTCCCAAACTCATTACTCAAATGCATTTCCTTATACCTAAAGAAACTCATATTCTCACACATATTCTCTCTATCTGCTTTTCAGCTTACCTTCCTTGGTGTGGTGACTCTGCAGGCAGCCTTTCTTCCCTATTCCAGCTCCCTGGATTCCCTGGAACTAGTAACAGTGTGGCAGCAGGGAGAGGTGAAACTGCTGTCATGAATGTAATGAATGACTGCTTTCACTTGTCCTTCCAAGGTCCCAGCTTCCTGTTCCAATCAGCAGAGTTGGGAGAAATCAGGCAAAGGTACTGACTGTTGTTTTTTGTTTTAAACATGTGCTTTGCACTTAATAGTGTGGCTTCTTAGTCACCCTCTGCCTTAATTAAATGCATGTTGGCAAAAGAGTTGTTAACTAAGCAGATGGCCTTCGTTAAGGCCCTTTTCTTTGTTAATAATTCCTTTGAGTGGCAGGTGGGAAGAGCTGGGGCTTTGACAAATTTGTCCTAATGGATGTGCGACTACTGGGATCTGTCAGGACTCATTTTAGTGGGTGAAGCTGTGAGATTTTAAGATGCTGAGCAGGAATCATTTGATCAGCTGGGATGGGTATCCATTAGGAGGAGAGGTATTCTGCAAGATGATATTGACAGTGCTTAAAAGTAGATCTTGGAAAACAAGATCACAGTTTACCCCAACCAACTTAGTATAGGCCTTTATAATATTCAAGAATTGGTTCCCAGTCTCACAGTCCTTGACCCTGTTAACCTGATTGTTGACTTGCAGGAGGATCCAGATTAATATTGTCACTCAAATCTGGGAGTCCATACTGGTGCAGGGTTGATTTCGAGGGTAGTCGATTGCCCAAGACTGGTGCTGTGGCATCTACAGTATGGACGAAAACAGGATTGTTTATTTCATGATAGTGAAACAGGACCTTCTCCAAATGCAAAAAAACATATGCCTGATGTATTCAGTTTGTCTTCTCAAATGCCAGAGTTGTGCCTACATTTTCTCTCTCTCCCCATGAAATATTTAGAAGCCCCAAAAGATCAGTTAATGGCTAAGGAGGGATAGGCATTGATTTAGAATAGCTAGCCATTAAATTGATAGGGGTGATAAAAGTTGTTGAATTGAAAACTCCTAGTTACTTTAGACAAAGGATCAACAAACTAGCCCTAGAACAGTAAATGATTGGTAGTGAGGGAACATTTATTTTAAACTACAGTTCTGGGGCAATGTTGCAGCAAACCAAGGCGATCTAGCACAAATAATCTAAGCTTTGACTTTAGATATTCTCAAGGGGTATCTCCATGTGTCTGGGAAATAGTCTTTGCAGAAGAAGTACTGGAACCTGTTCACGTTGATCACTGATCTGTTCTGAATAAGGCCCAGAGCTTTGTAAACTTCGAGAGCCATGTGACCTTTGCAGGGCAAACAGAAAAAGTGGTTCTTGCACTCTATTATAGACTATGGGAGTAAGAGCTATGGAGTGTGTAGTGAAAATAGCCACACTAGCTGAAAAAAACAGCCTCACACACACAGTAAATAGAAGGCAGCCAAAGTAAATCTTGGCTTGCCATCACATTTGATAGCACTCTTCATATCCAAGCCCCTAAGCCTGATGTAAGGATTACATTGGCACTTGTGTTAGTCGAAGATAGTGTTAAAGGGTAAACTGTCATTAAAACTAAACTGTTGACAGATTGACTGTCCTTGTATTTAGCATGTGGTCAAGCTTAACTAAGTTCAGCACCTGAAGCTGATCTCCTGTAGACATCAGGTTGGCACAAGCGGTGCACCTCAAAGTGTTGCATATGGCTGGTTCCTGTCTGAGGTGGTATGTTGGGCAAAAAAACTGCGGAACCTCATACAGCCATGAGTAACTTCTAGTTTCTTTGATAAATTCAAGAATTCCACCCATTACCTTTTCTTTTCTTCAAAGTAACCTGGTGTTCACTTCTCTCATCCACAACCCAGAGTAACTAATGCTTCTCACCTTAACATTAATGCCTCATAGCACAACAGCCAGTTTCTTGCTAAGGGAGGGACTGTTACAGATTCATGGGAATAACAAACAATCAGAAGGCATGGAGGATGCTTCCAACTATCTCTATCTGTAGACAAGCTGTGTCTTGTCATATCTGTAGACTGACATGGGAACTTTAGGTTATGTTGTTAAATTGAAATGGCATCCCCTGTAGGCCTTGGGTAGAGAGCATGCAAGATAGCAATGAGGGATAAAATGCTTTTGAGATAGATACCTTAAGATTTGTCATAGATTGTAAGTGGGAGTGTGAATATTTCCAGCTTCGTGCCAGAGGACGATGATTAGATTTGAAAATGGTCCATGTTGCTTGAGTTGAGCAAAAATTCTGTCTTTGTTGGGTTTGGATACACTAGACATCATAATCTAGGTGAATGAGCTGTAGCACATGTGGTGATAGATGAAGATAAGTGATGGAACATTCACATCCAGATCAGTGCCACCAGCTTACTGAAGTCTGCTGATTGTGTGCATGACCCAAAAAGATAAGAGGTTCAGTGTAATCAATCCCTTTTGCTTAGGTGGTATGTTAACCATGACACATATTGTTTGCAGTATTTATGGTTGATTGTTGGTGTAGGACGTACAATAAATGCCTGGAAACTGATTGGATTCAAGCCACAAAACCCTGCCAATGGTGGGCCCCATGTTTTTGTTTTTTCCCTTTTTTGTCTCTTTGGCAGTGTTATAGATGGTCACCACAGAGTACATAAGTAGATCAGCTCTAACACAACTGTTATTCTCAATTATTTATCATTTATTTTAAGCCTTATTCCCTATGCATCGCACATAGTACTAGGGTATGAAATCTAGTTTTACAGTAGCCTATATAGAGCAAATTCACACTTTAATGTCTAGTAAAATATCTGTTATCAGAAATAGTATAGGGTACTGTTGGACCTGGCGCTTTTTGCAGGGTCATCCCCAAACTTTTTGCCTCCTTCCTCCTATTTGTTTATGACTTCTTGCTGTTGGCTCTAGGACTCTGAGCACTTTTATCACTTCTGATCAGTGCTAAAGTGCAGGTGCTCTCCCTTCTAAAGTTGGTATGATTGGCTTACATCTAATTGGCACATTTAATTTACCTGTAAGTTCCTTGTACAGTGGTATCCCTATACCCAGGGCCTGTAAATTAAATGCTACTAGTGGGCCTGCAGCGCTGCTTGTGCCACCCACAGAAGTAGCCTTTCAAACCTGTCTCAGGACTGCTGGTGCAGGGCCTGTGGGTGCAGTTTACTGCCACAGGGACCTGCCATCTAAATTTACTTGCCAGGCCCAGAACTCCCCTTTTATTACATGTAAGTCACCCATAAGGTAGGACCTAGATAGCCCTATGCACAGGGCGCTATGTATGTAGAAGGTAGGACATGTGCCTGGTTGTGTGGCCTGTCCTGGTAGAGCCTAATAGGTTTCTCACTGTGGGAGTGCGGCCTTGCTCATAGGAGTGCTTGGAAATGCCCTGCCTTATGACTAGAAGGTATTGTCTGATTTATGAGGCGTAGCATAGGCATGTTTGGTTTGGTTCTAATGGTAGTGAGAACTGCTGATTTCTGGTGTAGGTAGATTTTTTTTACTACCATTCTAGAAATGCCACTTCTAGAAATTGAGTATTTCTCTGTGCTTATGACTGGTGTTTTGCAGCTTGACTCCAATCCACGACTAGGGCAAAGTGACAGCTGGGTTTTGTGCATACGTTTCAGACAGCTGTACACAGGGAGGGTGGAGGTGTAACAGAGGTGCATTTCCATATTGAATGGTCTTCCTGAGCTGAGAGAAGGGGAGGTGGGGCACACCTTCATTATCCCCAACTGATGTCTAGAGCCTGTGCTGGAGGAGAGAGGGGACACTCCTAGAACCAGTTGGAACCTCTCCCACCCCACTTTGAAATTGCTTTTCAAAACTGGGTATAAGTACAGGGGATTTTCCCCATGTAAAGCGCACAAGAAACATTCTTAAAGAAATGGACACAGAATGCTGCTGGATTGACTCACCAGGAACTGCCTTGGACTACTGCTGCTGTGCTGCTGGGTCACCAGGAGGAACTGCCACTGACTGCATCACTCTTGTGCTGGCCTGCTGTTGGGCCCCACCGCCCTTTGCTTCACTTGTGTTCCCAGGGGCTGGATGCTGTGGCGCCTGCCTCCTGTCAATACTGTATTCTCATTGCAAAGACAGCGCTGTATTGGGAGCTGCTGGGCTAGAGCCTAGCACCTGGCAAGTGCTTTACCTGATTTCCTTAAGCGCTGGAAGAGCGCTTTCCTTGTTTTCTGCGAGGGGAAAATCACCGCCTTGGTCCGGGCAACTTGTATTTCCGAAGCACACTGTTCTGTGTTTCCCCTGGGGAACGAGAAAGAAGTCAGGAGTCAGCGCTCCTGGTTGGTAGCCCCAGGGCCTGGGAGCCCATTAAGGAGTGCCCCCAGAGAACAAGCAGGCATCCATTCCTGGAGCCTGGAGTTGCCGTGGCCTAGCCGTGAAGGAGGAAGCCGGCTCCCAGCGAGGAGGCCAGCGGCAATGAAGGAGGCCCTGAAGGGCTTCCTTGTTACAACCTGCCGTCAAAGGCCGCCAGAGGGGTGGCCCGGGATTCAGCAGTCGCACCGCAAGGCTGCGGGTGGCTGCCTAGTGGATTCCCACCACGGGGAGGGTTGTCGAGAGGTCTCCCCTGCCGGGTAGTAAGGTACAGGCTTTTTTTCTTGTTTTTGGGCGAATCGCTCGAGTGGCGTGGGTGAAGGACTGTGAGGTTGGCAGGATGGGGAGGAAACACTGACCGAGGGACCCTTGCCTGACCAGCGTGTCTGGAACCTACTACACTCACAATAAGGAAAGCGCTCAGGCGCTATAACTATTTCTCCATGTGGGGGTTTGTGGGACTCCTACCCTCCAGGATATTGTTGCCTTTTGTTCCCCAAGCTTATCAATAGGATCACCCAGGATGTATGCCTCCAGGCTCATGCCTGGATCTATGTGCTAATGTGGTTTGCGACATATGCATACTGGGAATGTTGCTGACCTTTTTTTATGACTTGCCATGTGTTCTCTGATACCCTGATGTTCCTTTTATAGGCATTTATGATGGAGTGTTTACCAGGGCAAGTGCATTTTTAGTGCCATGTTTACTATGACCCATGCATTTATGCTAATATGTGTTGACGCAGATATGCTAATTAGAAATTAATAATAAATGTTTATGTGTTTTGATTAACGAAAAGTTCGTAGAGAAATTAATCGTAGAGAAAATAATTTGCACTTTTGAAAATGTGCCCACGGGGTATGTCAGCCACTTATACGAAAGTTTTACTAAAATAACAAAAAATGTGTGAAATAATGAATATATAAGAATAATGTAGTAGTATGTCATAGTGAAATGTATAACCCATGTTTGCATTAATTTGTAGAATTAACTTAGCTGAAGCTATGGCCTAGTCTTTCTCCAGGCCTCATACAGACTGAATTTCTAGCGCACTGCAGAGAAGTCGGTGTATAACCGACCTTGAACCACCCTATGTTAAAGATGCTTAGATAGAATTTTCTGCAATGTACAGAGGGACAGGAGATGATGAAGTCAAATTGATACAATTATGTGTAGAGTTGGCTAAATGTTCTTTCCCAGGACTTGAACAATGGGAGCACTGACTGAAGAGGAACATGCAACATTTTCGATACCTGAAGAGCCAGATGATGAAGACATCGTACAGTGGACCAATCCGTGTGCTGTGAAAGAAGAAATATTAGAACTAATAGATTTGAAAAATTAATATTTTAGGTTAGTCATATCTGCCGATTGACTGACCAATTAGGAATTAGGGGGATGGACTGAAAAACTCTGACAAAACGTCATGACACGGCTAAGAATTCAGAATTAGGGAGAGATGTGGGAGATGCTGATGACGTTAGGAGACGCGGTTCGAGATTCTGTCGTTGGGCTCATGCTTTTGAGAGCCTGATGCGTTGCTGATCTATTGATGACCTAAAGACGAAGACTGACTTTGTTGCTGATCCATTCTGTGGATAGGTAGCTATGAAAATGTGACTGACTAACTTTGTGCCTTTTCTTCTAGATACCAACTGCGCTGTTTAATAGTTTTTCCTCTTAGCTAGATGTTTTTCCAAATTCACGTTTTCTAAATTGTTTGCATGAGGTCCCACATGCCAATGCCAATCTGGGTTAGTTAAGGGTCTTTCGGGTGACTTGACAGTAATAATGATTGACGGACTGGTTTGCTGAACTCTGCTACCAATGCTGCTATATTCATCTTTATTGGCTTATGTAGAAGCATTCGATCATATGTTTTTTCAAGTCTAGATTAGATTTTGTTATTGGTGGTTGCTAATAAACTAACAATGAGCTGATTAAATAAAACTTGAGTTAACCAAATACATTAGAATTGTAATTAATAAGGAAATAAAAAATCGTTAAATGCTTTGAGTCGTAGTTATTCATGAAATTGTTGGTTATAATTGTTGAATAACTAATGATTCTCTTAGTGGTTACTGAATGATTACATTGATTATTGATGCCACTGGTCACTACGTGATGAGGATACTCCATGCAATCCAGAAGGTTCATCGGCCTTTACGCATCCCCTTGTAAGTTTACTTATTAAGGACCAGGCGCGCTAGCATATGTTTTCATAACTTGCAATATGTTTTCTGATGTTCCTTTTTTGGGCATTTATGATGGTGTGTTTACCAAGGCAAGTGCATTTTTAGTGACATGTTTACTATGACCCATGCATTTATGCTAATATGTTTTCATGACTTGCCATATATTTTCTGAGGTTCCTTATATGGGCATTTATGTTTACAATGAAATGTGCATTATTTTAGTAATGTTTACCTGACTATTGCTTATGCTGCAGGATAACCAGTAACCTATATGTTCTATGTGACTATTGCTGGCTTTTGCAGCGTAATAGTACTGTGTAATGTTCTGACAACTGCTTGGATAGCAGGGTATTACTGACGTGTGTGGTCTAATAATGTTATGTACAATACAGTTTATTTTTATATTACTTGGTGTTTTGTTTCCTTTGTGGTGGGGATTGTGCATCACGCATGTTGTGTGTGTTGTGCAAATGCTTTACATATTGCCTCTGGGATAGGCCTGACTGCACATGCAAAGCTACCAAGGGAGTGAGCAGGGGTTATCTTGGGTGTGTAACTCCCTCACCCTGACTAGAGTCGGTAGGGTCTGCCTGGCTTAGGTGGATACCCTAGCCAACCAGAAACCCCATTTCTAACAGGTACTTCCTGTTTGACTTTTTAAGATGACACAAAAGACTGGATGATGGAACACACCTGGCTTTCATGATCTCAAAGTAAAGAAAGTAAAATAGGGAAAGCTATCAATGTGTGATATTTCTGAATACACTGTGATGGATGATTCACTTGAATAGTTTCAATCCTAGAAGCAGTTACTGCAGTTGAGGGTTGGGAGACAGAAGTGAAAACTGTGAATACTATTGTTCACCACTATTTTGAACAAAACCGTGCAGAATTGTTTCTGGTGTTTTCGGAATGACACATATCAAATATTTTAGTGTATTATTGACTAGCTGCACCCAAAACTGTTAAACTTCTAAGTTAATTGTGGAAGAAAGTAGAGAAACATGGTGCTGACATTATTGCTCATATAATTACAATTTCTGCTTTAGGATTAATTGCACCATTTCTCCATTTCAGGCAGAGTCTCGGCTAGATGAAGCAGTTTGGAATCTGTAATACAGTTTAACAGAGGAATCACTCAAGCTATTCAGAAGTTACCATTAATTTAATCGGTGAATCAAAACAATACGGATTGCAGCCTGTGCCTTATATGTGTTTCCAGCAGCTCATACCATCTTTACTGTCATGAATTGAGGAGAGGACATGGAATCCTCTATGTAACATCTCCCTCCCTGGAGGGTCAGGCAATTATTACAATGGCAGAAGAGATGCATAGTGCAGCCTCAAGTATTGAATCTCAAACAGGATCAGAGTTACAAGCCAACACAACCCTTTATCCAATGGGGTTAAGCAAATGCAGCTTACTTTGGAAGGCTGTTGTAGAAGGGAAGATTGATGATGTCTGCCTTTTGCTGGAACGAGGTGCTGATATCAATGCAAAATTCAAATATGGATGGACCCCGCTGCTTCAAGCAGTGCAGTTGGGATGGGATGAGATTGTTCATCTTTTGTTGGAAAGGGGGGCAGACCCGTTAGTCAAAAAGGATAATGGTGCTACTCCATTCATTATTGCTGGGATGCTGGGAAGCGAGGAATACCTGAAACTTTTTCTTTCCAGAGGAGCAAATATCAATGAGCAAGATGACTATGGCTTCACAGCTTTAATGGAAACTGCTTTATATGGTCATGAGCAGGCAACCAAGTTCCTCTTGGGTGCAGGAGCAGACGTGAATGTGGTGCGGAGTGCAACTGATGAAGGCAAGTCCAGGAGCACTGGTGGACAGACAGCTCTTATGGATGCAGCTAAGAAAGGCCATGGAAGCATAGTTAGGATGCTGCTTGCTGGAGGAGCCAATGTGAATCACCTGGACCTTCATGGAAGAAGTGCATTGCTTCATGCTCTGAATAGTTCAGCCCCCACTGTCATTGATTTTCTACTAGATGCTGGTGCAGAGATTAACATGCGCGACAGAGAGGGCAAAACAGCTCTTTTCCTGGCAGTAGAGAAAAGAAGAGCAGGTTTGGTAGAGGCTTTATTGAGCAAGTATGGAGGTCAAGCTGATGTCCAGGATAACACCGGAAGGTCTGCATTGCAAGTGGGCATCAAACACAATGATTATGAAATAGTCAAACTCTTGTTGGAAAATGGGGCTAACCCAAAAAATAAGCATTTAATCCGAGAAGCCCTGACCAAGTATAATCCATTGCTGGTAAAACTACTTCTCAAGTATGGTGCACCTGTAGATCCATATGACATGTCATCAAACTGGACTGCACTCAGCAAATGTTGGGGAGAGAACCTTAAGGAACTCAGTGATATGAATCGTCCACTCAAAGGAAAACTGGAGATCTTTATCAAGGACAAGTACAAGATTAAAAGTACTTCTGGGGTAGGCGTCTATCTGGGCATCTATGATGGTCATGAAGTAGCTGTGAAGATAACCCTGAAAGAAGGTGGCAATGAGAGATTTCTACAGGAGCAGCGGTGTCTAAATTATTTCCAAGGCAGAAGCCATACTATGAAACTACTTGGTGCAGAAGAAGATGATTCTCGCCATTACTTGTGCCTTATGTTATGTGAAAATAGCATTGAGGGACAGAAAAACATGTCTCCATTGAAAGTCAGAAACATACTGAGGGATGTAATCCAAGCTCTTGAGGACTTACACCAATCAAACTTTGCCCACCAAGATGTATGTCCTGCCAACATTTTGATAGGTGAGTACAGTCTTCTCATTCATGCAATGAGTAAATGAGATCTAGTGGGTTAGGTAATTCAGTTGAAACCGAAGGTTATAAATATCAGTTTTGGTTCACCACAGGTAGAGTACAACATTGAATAAATTGCTTTCTGCAGTCTTGCTGCAGACAGTATTGACATAAATAATTTAACACATACTAAAAACCAGGCTTTGTTACTGCCCCTTGCTCATGAGTGGATGATTTTCTTGTTTAGTTTAGCTCCCTGTGCCTGACTTTTTGACTTTGGCTTTCCTATCAATTCTTGTGTTTACATTGCCCAGATAAGCATATCAAAGTATCAAACATTGACTTGTTGATTTGTATACTTCAATTACTGATTTCAGGGGACTATAGTTTCTTTGGTATGCTTCTATTGCATTTCAGTTTTTGCACATCAAAATGTATGGACCTTTCTGTTTTTTGCCTTTCTTTGTTAAGTCCCTGCTCTCTTTGCTTTAGCTGCCCCTTCTCCCTCTCCTTTGCCATGCCTTGGTTTGCCTTCCGTCCCCCTTGCCTTCTCTCCCATCTGAGTCCACAGCTTGAGCCTGTTTATCAATGCATTCCCGCCCTTCCTGCTTTCCTCAAGCTCTTCTGTAACCAGCATTGTGTGAAGAACTGATTCCAGTCTGCTAGGGTGTAGGGGAGCAGATCCACGTGGATAGATTATTTTGAGTTAACATTTTTGTTCATAGCTCCTCTTTGTTACTATGTAAGGGTTGATTCTCTTTCAAATGTCCTTCAAGTACTGCTTGCCAGACACAGCCTTTGTGTAAAGTGATGCCTCTTACAGCAGGTAGCACTGGGGCTGGCTACAAGCAGCAGTACCCAAAAGGGCACAATGGTGTGTGAGGTCTGATCTGCCTTCCTGAAGCAACAATCTGGGACATACAAAAGGGCGGCCCTGGCCTAGAAATGTCCTTATTTTGAATATAAAAAATTGCAGTCTCACACCTCATCCCTTTTCCATCAACTGGCAGAGCTCATAAAGAACCTCTGAGCAGCCCTTGCTTACAAAGTCTCCATGGAAATACTACTAATGGTAGCCATGTCTCCATCCTTCTTGTTTCAGTTCACCCTCTAGGCACAGGATTGTAGTCAATAAACTTTAACTATCTGGGGAACTACTCTCACTGTCCGTGTTGTACATGCTAAATCAGGGGCATCCATAATATATCCCAATGGCTTCATAGTCGTCTCTCTCACAGACACATAAACAGAGTCCTAATATCCTACATGTGTTGCATGCTTACTGTGCGCACATAGGATCTTGACACCCACATACAGAATATCAGTGCCTGGTTCTGAGTTTCAGATAACAGGGAGAATTTACATGAGAGGGGTCAGTAGACCGCACCCTCACTTACGCATTTGTCTTTTATTTAATGCCAGTAGTGTAGAGGTAGCCTAGCAGCAGACAGAATATTCACCAGTTTCTAGTACCTATCAAAAGTTCCTAGTAGAGCACATATGTAAATAATAATGTTGTTTCTTTCGACAGTTGTGGTTCCTCATAATGCCTGCCACGTTAAAATACCTCCATTATGTTCTTAAAACCCTGCATGAAAAATTGACCGGCTTAAAACGTCCGACTGTGACTGTTACCTCTCCATGTTTTCTTACAAATGAATCTCACCTTACTGACCATCCTTTGCATGCGTCAGAGTACAGCCTACCCTTGTTGCATGGTTGTTTGCCTTATTCTCTATTATTGTATTTCCCTAAAATTCATGTATATAATTTCATATATCACAACTTCTCCCTTTTGAAACCATACCTCAGCAATCTATCAATACCTAATTTTCTCTGGACTACATGTTAATCTCAGCAGTCATTTGCATGAACACACTTATCCTCCAATCACATAAAACCCTATCATTTTAATCTACCACAAATACACAGAGGCAAAGGCATGGAATGGACTCCTCAAGAGCACAAGACTAATCCAAATGACCAATGGATTAACCAGTATACTTGGGTTCCAGGGCAGCATGCTGCCTGACTAAAAGTGCTTCAGGGTCTTGTCTAGGATAATTATCACAATATAAATTCAATTACAATACTATAGACGTAACACATGCATCACAAAAAACATGTGATTTGTAATTACTCATTGAAAGAATTGTTGTCAAACACCATATAATCAATGTAGGAAACTGCCTCTTTTTGACATGGCCACCACCACCACTCTTCTCACTCTTCTCCTGGTAACTGATGCAATGTTCACTGAAAGTGCCCTGGGTTCCTGCTAACCAGGTCCCCAGTGCCAGATCTCTATCCCCAAAATTGTACAATTGTTCCCCGGTTGGCAATACCTTTGGCCCCCTGTAAGTCCCTAGTAAACGATAATCCTGGTAACTAGGGGGTGGGTACTAAAGATAATCCACGAGGGCTGTAGCGTGTATGGTGCCACCTTCATAGACCCTTCACCTAGAACACACAGACTGCCATTGCAGGCTACATGTCTCTGTGCAGCTACAAGTGAAAACATGGCATGGCACACTGCCTGTGTGCCATGTCCCCTAACACTGCGTGCAAAATATGTAAATAATCTCTACCGCAGGCTTTGCAACCCTTAAGACAGGGTGCATTATATTACATGTGAGGTCATATCTGCATGACCAGATATGCCCCTGCTATATCTTTGTCGATTCTTAGAAATAGTGAGTGAGCAGGGAAGCCATTTTAAGTACATTTGTTCGACACTTTTCAATACGAGTTCCCCAGCTACATGACGGTTCACTGAAAATAGGGAAGTTAGGTATCAAACATCTCATATTAATAAACCCTTACTGATGCCAGTGAGGGATTATCAATACATGCACCCAGAGGGCACCTTGGAGGTGCCCCCTGAAAACCTACCAACTGCCCATGTGGGGTCTGACAAGTTTTAGCCAGTCTGCCACCACTAGACCCAATTTTGACTCCTTATGTGAGGGTCTGTGCTCTCGGGTGGTCCATCACAAAGCCTGCTGTGGGAGAAGTGTTTTACATACCCCACCCAACAGCTTAACCTGTTAACCTGCATTCCAAAGCAGGAGGCTTCAAAGAGGCCCACTGCTCTTGGTATGCAGATTTGGCTTCACTCACAGGAGAGATGCTGAGCCCTGCCCCAGGGCCCATTTGGCACCTGGATGGGCGGGAAATTCCATATTCAGGGAGGTGTATCCACCCCTTCAGGTGAGTCCCACCCCTGAGGTGAGCTGCCCGGGGTGGACACAAATTTTTTGAAATCTCCCATCTTCGTATTAGCAGATTTAGGAACTCTGGGGCAGGGTTATGCCTGCTTCCCTCTGGAAGTGGTTATGCAGGGGGTGTATTAAGCCCTGAGGTAAGTAGCCCATTGTCTACTACCTTGAACTCCCTGAAACACCCCTAAATGCAGTGTTTGGGGAGCCTCTGGCACCAGGAAATCAGATTCCTGCTGACCTAAGAAGGAGGACACTGGAGAGCTGCAAAAGCAAAGGATGAAGCAACTGACCTGGAGCCAGCCCAGTGGGCCTGTCGGCTGTTCCTGCCGAATTGTGCCAAAGTCGATTCATCCTGTAGCGGTTGCGCCTCAAAGCCTTGGAGGACAGCCTGTCTTCAACAATGACTCAGGAACTTTAATGAATCCGTGGAACTGCTTCCCTGCATCTTGAGGCACTCTAAGACAAAATGTGAGGACTCTGGACCCCAAAAACCCAACACCTGGAAGCACCACTGCAACCGTGCCACAAATCCCGAGTTACAGTGGATTAGCGGTTCCAGCGTGGTCTGCCAGCTCTCCAGAGATGAAACCCACTGTGGACTTGCCCACTGTGGATCCCCAAGATGTCGCCTGCCACCTCTGCACACAGGCGCTCTAAACCACAAGTTCTCTGGTGGAGAAAACATGACGTCTCTAAGCACCTCTGCACCTGTCGACCCTGGCCCATTGAGAAGAGGACCCAAGGAGCCCCCACACCCCTGGACATCTCAAGGTGAAAACCCCCTTGTTGGTTCCTCCCAAATAGATCCCCAGTCCTCACCTGCAGCATCTTCTCAGCTGGACCGCCTCTGAGTAACATTGGGCACCCAACGCTGTACTGCACCCCTGCACCCGGCCACCTCAGCGCCGCCCGGTGTAACCTGTTGGCGCGGTCCTGACCTATGCCCAGTACTTATCTCCAGTCCAGAAGCTTGGCCTTGTAAGTTGCTGTACTATACCTGAATGACTTAGTTGTTGTTCTCATCATAGGATAACATTGCTGCCTCTGACAAATGCACAAAGTATCAGCTTTTCCAAACCTGGAAATATTCTTCTTGACAAAAGTACTTACCTGATCGTAATGATTCTGGTGCCAAAACATATATAAAGATACTTGTCATTTTTGTAAATTGGTGTGGCTCCCCTTGAGATGTGTGTCTCATTTATTGACTGTGTGTGCATTTGCAGATGTCTCACACTCATCTCTGATAAGCCTAAGGTTGCTCGACAACACTACCCTCTAAAAGGATGCGTTGGATTGCTAGAGCAGGCCCCTGTCCACTAGTAAGGGGAACCCCCGGACTCTTTGCACAATAGAACTCATTTTGATATATCATATAAAGAGACGGCTTCCTGCATTGGTGGCGCAGCGGTGGGACACAAGACTTTAACATCTTCTATACCACTCGGTTGATAAGTGATTGCACAAAGGAATCCAAAATTTCCTTTAGTATTAAATATTTTTCTAATCTTTTGATTGTTCTAAATTGTTTAAAATTAGCTGTAGTGTCTTGTGTTAAGTCTCTCAGCCTAAACTGTTTAGGATTTAAAATACTTTAGCTAAGTTATGCCTTGTTAGTAGTTTACTTAGATTAAAAAAAAAAGTTTCTAATAAGGTCCCAACTTCGTTAAAACTATCACTGGGGCAATATGTTCATCTCAGGAGCTCAACCTGGGCCCCAACAAAAATCTCCCCCAACCTAAGGCCCTCTGCCAAGCATAGAACCTTTCCATGGGCCCTAAACCCATAAAAGCACATCTGCAGCAGTTGCTAGCAGAAAATGTTAGGGCCATGGTAATAAGAGACCTCCTTCTGGGAAGAGGAAACTGAGGAGGAGGATGATTCCTTCAGCACTCTCCTAGAGAATAAAACCACTGGAGGCATATCTGATTGTACTTCTATAGATGGAGACAGTGAAGATGCTGAAGTCCAGAAGCTAACTTGGAGGATACTGATTGGAGCAGACGCTGAGCCCTATGACAGAATGAAAGATACTCTGATTGAGGGATGCAGACTTACAAATGAGGAGTACAGGATTAGGGTCAAGGAGTACAGGATTATGTTCAGGGAGAGTAAAAAAAAACTCTAGTCAGTCCGGGGTAGATTTAGTCGACTTCTGAGTCAAAGCACTAGGTGGCTGGTTAAAAGGGAATCAGATGCAAGACCATGATGGGCTTTGAAAGATGAAAAGATGAAAGAGCATCTGTTAAGTAACTGTGGGCCAGATGTAGCAAAGTTGGGAATTGCGACTTGCAATTTGCGAGTCGGAGCGACTCGCAAATTGCAAGTCGCAATTTCCAATGCAGAACGGTGTCTCAGACACCGTCTGCGACTCGCTATGGGGTCGCAATGACCCACCTCATTAATATTCATGAGGTGGGTCGCAAAATGCGGCCCCATAGCGAGTCTAGGCACTCGCAAACATGGAGGCCTGCTGTAGTCAGCAGACCTCCATGTTCGTGACTGCTTTTAAATAAAGTAGTTTTTTTTTTTTTTTAAGTGTAGCCCGTTTTCCTTAAAGGAAAACGAGCTGCACTCGTTTTTTTTTCAGGGCAGGTAGTGGTGCCTTGGACCACTACCTACCCTGAAAAAATATTTGTGGGTCCATTCACAAAGTGGAAGGGGTCCCATTGGGACCCCTTCCAATTTGCGAGTGGGTTACCATCCACTTGAAGTGGTTGGTAACTGCCACACCATTTGCGACCGCTTATGCGGTCGCAAATGGTATTGCATACCACTCTGAATCGCAAATAGGAAGGGAACACCCCTTCCTATTTGCGATTCTGAAATGCATATTGCGAGTCGGTATCGACTTGCAATATGCATTTCTGCATAGGGAAACGCGATTAGCGAGTCGCAAACGGCAATTTTTGCCGTTTGCGAGTCGCTATCCGTTTCCTGCATCTGGCCCTGTGTTTCTTAAAAATTACATCAGTACCTGGTTGACCTAGGTTCAGTTTCTTCCTAAGATTTGGAAAAGAAGGCCAACCACTGTGTCAAGACTAGGGTATCGAAGGCAGCTCATGGTGGGGGATGACCAAAGAAAGGGATCGCTAAGCCCCCCACCCCAAAAGGAAAGATGGTGACCAGTCTAAAGACAAAAACAAAGGGCCTGATTCTAACTTTGGAGGACGGTGTTAAACCGTCCCAAAAGTGGCGGATATACCACCTACCGTATTACGAGTCCATTATATCCTATGGAACTCGTAATACGGTAGGTGGTATATCCGCCACTTTTGGGACGGTTTAACACCGTCCTCCAAAGTTAGAATCAGGCCCAAAGTCTCCTAAAGGACCACAAAAACCTGGTCAGGACGGTGGGCCCTGAGACCACTCACAAACAGATTGTTGGTACCAGGGCAAAACCTTTGACCCTAAGAATGCATGGTACTTCAGTTGCAAGGCCAATGGGCACCGAATTAGAGACACTATCCTAAAAATAATCCCCCTTGTGTACCTGCAGCCCCAGCTGCATTAGTAAGTCTCCACATGGGATCCCAGGTGGGCCTTGATCATGTCAGAGAACTCACCAAAGCAACTTCCGTCTCAGACGGTGCAGTGGATGCAGCTGCCCTGGCTGTCTGGCCCAGTAATCTGAAATATACAGACAACAGCCTCATATTAATGGGATCAAAGTTGAAGCTCTGAGGGATACAGTTGCAGTTGGCACCATTGTGACTGAGAAACTGATTTCCTCAGAACAGTATCTGACTAGTGAAACTTTCACCGTTATCAGTGGTGACAACCAAGCTAAGTTCACCCCATGATGATGGTATCCATAGAATGGGTAGGGGTTGCTGGCCAAAAGAAGGTGGTGGTATCCTCTGCAATTCCTGTAGCCTGTCTGCTAGCAAAAGATCTAAAGTCCTCAGAGCATGGGCTGAGGTTAAAAGAAAGACCCACGCAGCTGTGCTTGGTAAACTTGAATGGGTGTGTTAAAACTTGAGCACAATGCAAAGCCCGGGGTGTAAAAGAGGTGCTGGAGCCTGGAAAAATGACCCAGCCCTCCGAGAGAAAAGGCAGGAAGTATGGTAAGCCAGCTTCTGATCAGCCACAAGCTCAGGTCTCCTCTCCTAATGGAGAAGACATGGCAGCCCTTGGGGGAACTGAGCCCCGGGAACTTGGGCCTTACACAGATGATCTCCTGGGACCAGGGAGCCCCTCTAGGGAAGTGCTGTTCTAGGGAATGAGGACCTGTCCCACTCTTAGGAGCCTGTGAGAGCAAGCTGCTTTCCAGGAGAAGGGTGATGTCAGTGGCTCCCACAGAACCTATTGGGAGGGGGGACTCCTGTATACTGAGGCCATATACCCAAAACCTTGGGCCACTAGGTGAGTGGCAGTGACCCAGCTGGCCAGAGATTCACATTTGCTCATGACATCCTCTTAGCTAGTGCCCTACGTAGCTTTTTCTTTACTAGACTGGGCTCCCCTAAGGAGGTGGTATTAGACAGAGGTAGTAACTTCATGTCTATACACCTCAAGGCCATGCAGAATGAATGGGGAGTGACTTATAAGTTCACAATCCTATGTCACCCACAGTGAAATGGTTTAGTTGAGAGACAACAAAACCATTAAAGGCATTTTTGCAGGACTTCATGAAAAGATCAAAAGGTAATGGGATATCCTGTTACCATGCTTGCTTTTTGCCTATAGAGAAGTGCCACAGGAGGGAGTAGATTTCCCCCGCTATTCAAACTTCTGTTTGGAATCCTGTAAGGGGACCACTGTGTCTCATGTAGGAAGGCTGGGAGAGACCAAACAAGACATAAGGGACTATGGGGGTCATTCCGACCCCGGCGGGCGGCGGGCGCCGCCAGCCGGGCGGAAACCGCCCAAACACCGCACCGCGGTCAAATGACTGCGGCGGTGATTCTAACTTTCCCGCTGGGCCGGCGGGCGATCTCAAGAAGATCGCCCGCCGGCCCAGCGGGAAAGCCCCTGCAAAGAGGAAGCCGGCTCCGAATGGAGCCGGCGGATTTGCAGGGGTGCGACGGGTGCAGTTGCACCCGTCGCGATTTTCAGTGTCTGCAAAGCAGACACTGAAAATCATTATGGGGCCCTGTTAGGGGGCCCCTGCACTGCCCATGCCAGTGGCATGGGCAGTGCAGGGGCCCCCAGGGGCCACACGACACCCGTTCCCGCCAGCCTCACAGGCTGGCGGGAAGGGGGTCGGAATCCCCATGGCGGTGCTGCAAGCAGCGCCGCCATGGAGGATTCCCTGGGCCAGGGGTAAACCGGGGTCAGAATTGCCCATGAAGCACCGCCAGCCTGTTGGCGGTGCTTCCGCGGCCCTCTGCCCTGGCGGTTTCAAACCGCCAGGGTCAGAATGAGGGCCTATGTGTTTGGCCTACGTTTGCACATGGAAAAGCATCCAAAAACCTTGAGGCCAGCCATGAGCTCCAAAAGCTCCAGTATGACCAAAAGGCTGCCATGGTAGAGTCCCAACCAAGGCAGAAGCTGTGGGTACTTGAGCTTGTGGCTCCCAGGGCACTCCAGGGCAAATGGAATGGCCTTAACCCCATCCTTAAAAAGAAGAGTGAGGTCACCTATCTGGTTGACCTAGGCACTCCCAGGAACCCTCACAGGGTCATCCATGTGAACAGCCTAAAGCTCTTCCTTGACAAGGCTGATGTGGCCATGCTGATGGTCACTGATGAGGATCAAGAAGACGAGAGCAAGCCTCTCCCTGACCTCCTCTTCCAAAGCCCCGAGGATGGTCAGTTGATGGTGTGGTATTTTCAGACACCCTCATTGCCCAGCAACAAGCTGAGTGTAGGTAAGTCCTACAGCACTATGCTGAGCTCTTTTCCCTAAACCCTGATGATACTGACTGGTGAATCCATGATGAGAGGACACTGGTGACCATATGCCTGTCAAGAGTAAAATCTGTTGATAGTCTGATCATGTGAAGGAAAGCATCCGAGCTGAAGTCAGCATGATGCAGATTTAGGGGTAATTGAGCCCTTTATCAATCCCTGGGCCAGCCCAATGGTCTTAGTCCCCAATTCTCATTCCAAGGGAAGACCACAACATCCTTGACATCTCCCAATCAGGATTCAGGAAAAAACACAGCACTGAAACGGCCCTCCTGGCCACAACAGACGACATCCGCTCCCTGCTGGACAAGAGAGAGACAGCGCCACTCATCCTGCTAAACCTCTTGGCGGCCTTTGACACAGACTCCCTCCACACCCTGATACGCAGACTTCACGAAGCCGGCATCAGAGACAAGGCCCTCAACTGAATCCAATCCTTCCTCGCCGGCAGAACTCAACGAGTAAGACTCTCTACCTTTCTCATGAACCCCACACTTACCACCTGCGGAGTTCCCTAGGGATCCTCCCTCAGCCCTGCGCTGTTCAACGTCTACATGGCTCCGCTGACCGCCATCGTCAGAAGCCACGGAATCAACATCGTCTCCTACGCCGACGTCAACCAACTCATCCTTTCCCTAGCCAACGAACCCAACACAGCCAGACACAACTTCCACGAAGGCATGGAGGCAATAGCCAACTGGATGAGAAACAGCTGCCTTCAACTCAATGCAAACAAGACACAAGTACTTATCTTGGGCCCTCAACTCAACGCTTGGAATGACTCGTGGTGGCCAGTCACCCTCGGAAACCCACCCACCCCTAAAAACCAAGCCTGCAACCTCAGAATCATCCTAGACTCCAAACTCAACATGAACCACTAAATCAACTCAATCATGTCCGCCTGCTTCCGCACCCTACGTCTCCTACGCAAGACTTTTAAATGGTTCCCCCTCGAACACAGAAAAACCGTCACACACGCCCTCATAACCAGCAGACTGGAATACGGCAACGCACTCTATGCCTGAATCAAGAAGAATCTCACACGCAAACTACAGAACATCCAGAACGCCGCTGCCAGACTAGTCCTCAACCTCCCACAGGGCGCTACGCTCAGCTCAGCCCAGCTTTCTCTTGCCAAAATAACCCGCATCAGGAAAACCAGAACAGGGGGATGCTCCTTTTCCTACCTCTCAGCCACCGCCTGGAACGCCCTCCCACTCCACATCAGACAAACCAGCCCCCTCCTCAAATTCATGAAGGAGATGAAGACATGGCTTTTTTAAAGAACCACCTCACCAGGGCTCTACACTTCCCCCCCACCCATCCCCCCAGCACCTTGAGACCCTTACGGGTGAGTAGCTGCGCTTTAAAAACACTGATTGATTGATTTAGTGATTGAAGGGAGGTAAACAAGAGCTGAGATTTTGTGTGGACTATACGGGCCTCAGTGCTGTCACCAAGACAGATGAACACCCTATTCCATGGGTAGAATAACTAATTGACAGGTTAAGGGGCAGCCAACTTTCTCAAAACTTTTGATTTTACATCAGGGTACTCGCAGGTTGGTCTGACCCCTGGAGCAAAAGAAAAAGCAGCATTCACGACCCCAGATGGGCATTATTAGTTCACTGGTATGGAATGCCCCTGCCACCTTCCGAAGGTTGGTGAATAAAGTCCTTGCCAGGCTGTAAGACTTTAGTGCAGCGTATTTTGACGATATTGCTGTCTTTAACTCCACTTGGCAGTATCAACTGATCCATCTTGGCAAGGTTCCTGAAGCATTGCGAAAGGCAGGCCTGACTATCAAGGCAAGAAAGTGCCAGATAGAGCAGGGCAAGGTTGTATACTTGGTCACTAAGTCAGTGGAGGCCAAGTCCAACCACTACAGCTCAAGATCCAGACGATTCTGGACTGGGGAGCTCCAACCACCAAAACCCAAGTTAGGTCATTCCTTGACTTGACTGGATACTACCAGAGGGTCATGAAGGGGTATGGTACCATTGCAGCCCCCCTTCACAGAACTGACTTCCAAAAGAGATGTCAAAGAAAGTAACCTGAATAGTGAGCTGTCAAAAGGCTTATGGCACTCTTAAGGAAGCAGTGTGTTCAGCACCCGTTCTAAAAGCTCCAGATTATTCAAGGCAGTTCATAGTAAAGACTGATGCCTCTGCACATGGGATAGGAGCGGTCCTATCCCAAGCCAACGATGATGGCCATGACTAACCTGTTGCTTTCATTAACAGGAGACCAGCGTTAGAGTGCCATTGAAAGGGAAAGGGAAGCCTTTGCTGTGGTATAGTACCTGAAGAAGTTGAGACCATACCTGTTTGGTTCTCACTTGCTTGTTCAAACTGACCACAGACCTCTCCGATGGCTGAAAACCCCAAACTGTTAAGGTGGTCCATCTCCCTACAGGTAATGGACTTCACAGAGGAATACATACCTTGGACTGACCACGCAAATGCAGATGGCCTTTCCAGGTTCTTCCACAATGAATACTCTTTTAGGAAAGGTTAGTCTCATTCGCTTTCGTTTGGGGGGTTCTGTAGGAAAGTCCCCCTTTTGACATATTCACCCCCAGTCTTTGCCTGGTATTCGATGCAATTTTGACTGAAAATGCCCTGGGTTCCTGCTAACCAGGCCCCCAGTGCCTGATCTATTTCCCTAAAATTGTACATTTGTCTCCTAATTGACAATACCTTTGGCCCTTCTTTAGATCCCTAGTACACAGTACTTCTTGTACCTAGGGCATGTGTACCAAAGAGGGTCCTGTGGGGCTGGAAAATGTATGATGCCACCCTCAGAAACCTCTCACCCTAGCACACACAGATGACCATTGAAGGCTATGTGTCTTGGTGCAGGTAAAAGTGAAAACATGACATGTGGTCTTGATCACTTCTGGAACTCTGCATTCTCCAAAAGTTTCTTCTAGGAACAGGTGTACTCTCTTTGCGCTTGTAGATGTCATCTGTTTGGCAGTGGGGAATCATGAGTATTCAACCAGCAGCACTAGTATTTATTAGCCAATTTGCAATTGCCCAAAAAATTCAATGGCAATGTTCCACCAGATGTCCACTAGTAGTGGAGGCATTTATAGGGGCAGTGGCTTGGTTCTCTCGCTGACCAGGTGGCATTTATGATATTTCTTTAGTGTCTCTTCTGCCTTTACTCATTCCCTGAATGTTCGCTTGGTGGCAACAATATCTCAGTTTCCTTTATGGGCCTGATTGACCACTTACCTTTGGAGTGTCATTCGGAATCACTATTGGGGTGTCCCTTAACAAGATTCCTTGGGTGGCTAAGGTTAGTTTTTCATGAATTTCTGAAAATGCCTATATCTCTTTCTAATTCACTCCATCTGCAAGTGTCACTTCATCCATCCATGTGATGCCATGCTCCTTGCCATGTTCTTCTTTTGACTTTTATCAGAATGAGGGCTGACTTGTTGGCTTCCTCAATGGAAAGAAATGACATTTATTGCAGCACTGGTTGGCTCATGACGAAGTTGATGTTCTGCTGGTGACGTAGCCTATCTTCGTGAGGTTCTGAGATGCCTTTACATGTAGTCTGCAGGGTTGTTGTCCCTTAGCAGCTTGTGAGTGATGGTATATGAGTATTCTTGCTAGATGAATTTCACATTTTTCGATCTGCAGTGGCATCTTGGCTCTGGGATTCCCAAAGATGGTCAGTAGCTCTTGGTGGTCCGTCATGATATTTAAATGTTTTCTCTAGTTGAAGATATGCTAGTGCTCGCATGCCCATACTACCACCAGGCTGTTTCTCAGCTTGTGCGTATGACGTCTTGATGTCTGAGAGGCTGCAACTGGTGTAAGATACAATTGCTTGCTTGTCATACCCTCTGCATGTTCTGCCATGATGGCTCCCAGTAAGTCTGCGCTAGATTTTACTGCGAGTTCCATGCACAATGCAGAGTCAAAGTAGGACCTGTTAGTGGCATCAGTGGCTCTCCTTTTGAGCCTGAAAAGCTTGTTTACATGTGAGGCTCCACTTAAAATTGTCTCCTTGCTTGCTGAGCTGTTCCAGTGCATTGCTGATGTTGGCATAGTCCTTTATGTATCTGGCATAGAGCTAGCTATTTCTAGGAAACACTTGATGTCACTGACATCTTTGGTGGCTAGGGTGTCTTTGAGAGCTTTGACTTTGTCCAGTTCTGGTTGTATTCCATAGAACTTTGTGTTTTTGGTAACTCACATCTGGTCACGTTCGGTGTTAGGTTTGCCCTATTAGTGCTTTGCACACTTGGTCTAGATTGTGATAGTTTCTCTGAGGAGCCTCCAAATACTAGAATGTTGTCACTGTAGTTCAGTCCATTTACAACTGAGCTGATTTCCCTACTAATAGGTTTTTGGAATAACCAGCAGCTGAAGATACCCCAAAGGTAAGACGTTTGTAGAGAAATAGACCCAAATGTGAGGTGAATAGCATGATTTATTGCATGTTCTTGTGAGGTTCCAGCTGGTGATACCCTTTGATTGCTTTGTTGTGGTGCACCTTCAATAATATTCTCACCCTATTCTGGATTGTAATTGTGTCCGCTTGGTCTGGTACTCAGTGGTGTTCATGCTGGATGATTGTGTGAACATTAATCTGCCAAACACAGAGTAATTCCTTTACTTTAGTGCTGCGATTTGGTACCAGATTGAGGGGGGATACCCATGAGGTTGAGCCTTATGATTTTTCAATGGTGTCATCAGAAGCTCTTGCTGGTATTAGTCAGCGACCTTCTGGAGGTGTAATTTTTTTTCCTATGATTCTGTGCTATTAGCTTGTATTTATATGCAATTGTTTGTTGAAGTCTTTGTCTTTCCCAGGCCAGTAAAGAGCTTCTGTGTTCATGTTTGATGCGTGGCATGTCTTCCACCATATAGAGGACAGCTATGAGCTTCAGTTGCTCTGCTGTTGGGAGACTGAGGAGGCAGTCCATCAGAATTGGTCATTCCATCACATGGATTCCAGGATCAACTATGCAGTCTTTGTAGCTCATTTTTATTGTTAACTTGCTTATACACGGAAGGAGTTTCTTGGCCGTCCATATACTTTCACTTTGACCTGCAATAGTTTTGGTTTGGGCTTCAACTTGTGATTTTCAACAATCCAGATGTAGTTCAGTGATACACTGCTGTCTAGCACGAAACAAGTGGAGTGCTTTTCCACCAGGAGTCTTAATTGTGAGTATTTCTCTCTTCCCTTCTGGTCAGGGGTGACCATGAGCAGGTATTTGTCACTCTCCTGCATGTAGGAGGACTGTGTGTGGCTAGTTGAGCTGCTGGATGATTGTCTCTAGGGGTGGGTAGAGCTCACGGAGTCCCACTATGCAAAATTCCACAAAGTGGTTAAAAAACTTGGCGAGATCTGCGGGATTTTCCTAGCAGGTAGAGTTGCTCAGCACGCCCGTTCGTGCTAGAGTTTTCACGTTCAGAAGTGTGATTCACATTCTCGCTTTGCAAATATAGTGCTAATGGCACCACAAGGTTTGCATGGACGCAGCCATTTTGTTTTCTCTGTCTCTCTGTGTATGGTGCTGGGCCTAACTTTTAATCCTCCCTAAATCTAAGGAATCCCACCCTTATCTAAATTATCCACCCATCATTGTCTTTTATTTCAAATGTGTGTGTATTTGTGTTTGTGTATTTTATGTTTCTGTAATTTTTTTGGTGTTTTTTTTGTGACTTTTTGAATACTTTATTGTTTTTGCTTTTCCTTTTACTTCTTTATTTTTTTTTCTTTCTTTCTTCTATTTATTCCCCTTTCTTTTTTCCACCCCGCACTAAGGCAGAGCAGGGTGGCAGAGGGAGTAGCAGTGCTGGTGCGGCTGCTAGCCATTTACCATGTGGACGTCGGCACTGCAAAAGAGTGCAGTCTGCCCCATTTTCACAGAAGCGGAGGTGGCAACACTTGTCTTTTTTGTGCAGCACCACCTCACCTCCATGCTGGTGGCAGGCCCGGGAGAAGTTACACCCTTCAGGACCATTGACTGTTGTGGGGATGGTGCACCGGTTGGTGCGTCGGCACACTCGGGTCCAGCACACTCAGCAGCAGTTGACGCACCGTTGGCGACCATAATGGACCGTGAACAAGACCTGCTCGACATGTTGAGCGTTGAGGTGTCGGGCTCGGGGAATAAAACATATTTATTTGTTGTGTGTGTTCCACAAAGCTAATCTTTTTCTAATAGCAGTGCTGACTCTCAGAGGTAAGTTAAGTTTATGTTATAATGAATATTATGTTATCCAGTTTTGAGCTAGTCAGATGCTCAGTCAGCTCTTCACAATTGTACTCGGCGCATGTTTGGGCTGATTATTTAAGAAGCCATGCAGACTAAGACTCCTCCTGTCAACAAGAATAAGACAGTGGTAGTAGTAATATGTAATATCAGTGAGTTAGTATTCCCTGCTCTGTGCCTTTCTTTATGTAGCTTATGCAGTCCCTCCCAATCGCAATCTCCCGGTGATGTGTAGTATGATGATATCGTAGGATGCATCTATGCGTTGGAAAAAATGCAGATTGAGCTGCCCCATCAAAGGTGGTTGAGAAGGAAAGATCATTTGTTGCAAAATGACTGCATTGTTAGTGGTACGTGGTTGTAAATGTAGTTTAGGTTTATGAAATTTGGAGTAGGGCATAGGTGTAGTTATTAGGAAATTATGGTCAAGTCGATGACGATCTGATTTAGAAAAATACAATGTTACTGTGTTTGCCTCTGCCTGTCAAAATATTTTTTGGGAGATAAACTGTACCACTAATCTATTTTTTATCTTCTTAATCCCTTACCTCCGCACCCAAGGGGAAGAAGAAGAAGACAATGTCCGAGGTGGGTCCAGGAGGAGACAAAGGTGCCTGTGCCACAACCAGTGCAGAAGGTGGCAGATCTGGTGCCCCCAGTAAGTCTCCCTGTTATATTATTATTATAATTATTATTATTATTGTTATTTCTATAACTTTCACCTCTACTCATTTCAAATTATTTTTCTTTTATTTTTACTGTGCCTGTCTACGTTTTTTATACTTATTTGCATTCTATCTAACCTATCTAACCGTTTATTTCTTGTTATCCCTCCATTTATCTATTTTTCATGCTTCTATACTTGACTTCGTCCTGTCTGTACTAGTATGTAGCTTTCTTCTGCTTTGTTACTAAGCTTAGCTTTCCCCACCCCCCTTATATATCTTGTGGACTTTTACTTTAGAGGACAGATTTTTAACACAGGTACTCTGCAGACAAGATTGCATACCCAAGTCAGCTTTCCTATGCACATTTGTCTAGGTATTCTTTACCTTGCTCATGCCCATTGCATTTGCCAACCAAGACCTCACCATAGGTCCTCCTGGATTGATCAAAATATTCCACCCCTTTATTGCACGTCAGTGATTTAGCTCTGCCCCTCCATTACAAAATATTTGCAGTTGATTTGACCACCTGGCTTTTCTATCATAACTAACCAACAAAATTCCTAAAGTGAATGATAGAAGAACATAGAACTGTAGTGATCTATTGTGGTTGTATTTTGTTAAATCTGAAATGTGTAACATTTTTATCAGCCGCACCAACCACCAGTGCAGAGGCTAGCGGCAGCACCTGTGTGTCGGACACAGCAGCGGATGGAAGGGGAGAACCAGTAGCAGCAGGGATGGGCGTTGGTAAGTCATTTAATTCTTACTCCTTGACAATTACTAGTGTACTCATTGCAAGAGCATTGCTTGTGAACACATTTGGTTTAGCATCTACAGTGGGGGTTGAGTTCTTAATGGCCTCTTCTCTCTGAAAATCAGCAGACAAAAGCTCATAATGAATAGATGCTACAAATGATGGCTTGATGGAAAAGCGAAACAAGGATGGACGGCTAAAAGAAAAAATGAGTGGAATGGTATCTGAGTGAAAGGATGTGTGGGTGGGTGAAAGGAAAGGATGCATAGGTGAGTGATAGGAGATGCATGGGTGGGTGAAAGGATAGATGGAAGGGGTGAAAGAATGCCTCAGTGGGTGAAGGGTGGATGGGTAAAAGGATGCTTGGGAGGGGATTGATGGATGGTAACAAACAATGCATAGGTAAATGGATGGATAGGTGAAAGGCTGGATACTGGCTAGGTGAGTGTATGGATGGAAGGGTGGATATATGGATGGATGGATTGGGATGGTGAAACACTAGACGAGAGCCTGTAAAACTTAAATGGTGGGTATCAAAGGATGAATAGAATAGATGAATGTATAATTGCTTGGATCAAGAAATAAGGGAGCTCCTCTGGAGACGACGTGTTACTTCACCTACTGCACTTGGTTTGCATGATTATCAAAGTTTTGGTTGAAAGTGGGGGTATTTTAATTTTCAGGCTACTCTCTTAACTCACTTGGTTTTTGTAAGCAAGGCAGATATGGATCCTCCCACCCATCATCATTCCTCCCTCCCCATCAGTCACCCCTGCTTCTATGACATAACTGCAGTATGGGTCAATGTTGTCTGTGCAGTGTGCATCTGCTTTAGTTAATGCAGCATTTACAAAGTTGTCAATGCATTGCAAGCTTAAAACAAGGTGTGTTTCCCTTCCCTCCCAGTACCCGCTCTGTCACCTCCAGTACTTTATTCTTTCCAAAGGTCTGTCCCAGCCACACAAAATAAAAATAAAAATCCCTTTTGGCATGACCCACATTTATGTACAAGGGATTAATATTTCATGGCTTCCATAACGGATTCATGCCATTTCATGTTTTACCCTTTAACATTTGTCCACTACAGTGAGGCATGTGTGACGGAAAAAAATGGCCATGTGACTCGTAATCAGACACATTAAATTCATGGCCCTAGGGAACCAACAATTTACTTCTACTGTGCCACTCTACTTTTTAAAAGATTGTTTGCTCAGAGCACTGTTTATAGTTTGTCATTTCCCTTTTTTGTTTCCTGCTATCGCTACTCCTGGTAGACATCCTACTCAAGCAGTCCAGCTGTGATGACAGAGGCTGGAGATATCTGCCACGAATATCAGTGTCTGGTGGCTCTTTAGGAGGAGGCAGAACAGAACGAGGCTCAGGCAGCTACCAACATGCCTGCTGGTCCTTCAACTGGCCGCCCGCACCTCCCAGCGGCACCTTTAATACCACCGCCAGCTGATATCTGCACATCTCACCACTCCTGCTCCCCCTCACATTTGGACTCCAATTTCCAATGCCGCATCCTACTGCACTGTGCGCCCTGTACTGCCAGGTGGCACATATTGAGGCAACCCTTGATGATCTCCAGACCTGCATGGAGACCACCCTCTTCTGACCCTTGTTTTAATGTTTTTGTTTTGGTGGGAGGGACACTTGTGGATGGAGAGGATGAGAAAGGGAGTTGGGACCAAGTTCTTTTGCACTTTGGACTTTCCTTCTTTACTTTTATTGTGAACTTTCTTTGGACTTCGGTTGGGGATGGGCCAGTTGTCTGGTGAGAGGGGTGGGCCTGTTGTGGCTGGAAAGGGTGGGTTTTCTATTTGTAAAATAATAAAAGGGGATCATTTATTTTACTTCATTTATGCCTCAATTCTTTATTTTGGTGTTTTAATTTGCACTGCTGTCTTTTAGTGTAGCCTGGTTTTTAAATCTATTAAAAAGTGTATGTCAGTTACTTATACCCTTCCTCTACTGTCCTCTGTAACTATATTGACCACTAGGGGGTGATTGACATTGCCTATTTTGCCTACAACAACCTAGATACACACAAATAAAATCTTCTTCAGTCGAAGTTTATTTCTAACTAAACGAGTTCACTTCAATCCATAGTTCTTCACTTACCTGAATAGATGAAGTGGGGCCTGATACATCAGTCTTCTTACTGCAGGGTTTTCCCAGGGTAGCATCTTATCTTAAAGGGGTAGTGGTAGTAGTAGTAGCAGGCTAGCATGCTAACAGGGAAGGCACTATGTCAACTAGGGTGAAAGAAAACCGAGAGTTAGTGGGTTATATGTTATGTTATATTATAGCTTTAGAAAGACTGAGACCAGACTACCACGATGACAATATTTGACACACAACAAAGAAGACCTAATACGATAATAAAAATTAGCAATTTCAACTTCTAAGCAATGGGGAGCTAGTATTTAATGAAAACTAAAGCTAGGAAATGAAATCCTCGAGTCGGGAGAAGTGGGCTCAGAGTCAGGAGTGGCTGGACAAGGTTACACTCTTACGCAACACACAACACAAGGCCTGAATGATGATGTTGATGGGGCCAGTGTGAAATATTACTCAGGTAATAGAAGGTCATGCAGTGAGTTGTTGTCACTTTCACCACATCTGCCCCAGCATGTGTTTGATCTATTTATGGTTTAAAATTAAGTCACACAGCCCAGGGGAACGAGGTTAGGGGCTCGATGAAAAGATGGGAAAGGGGATTTGGAGAAAGGTGTGACAAAGACAAACACTACACAAAGAAAACAATGTCAGTATTCATCAGGCACTGAGCAGCACATCATCATCCAGCTGTTGTAGAAGAAAATGATGAAGGGACGAGTATGACACAGATCACTTAAATGCATTGCAAACAGCCTCCAGCCCCATAGAGACCCAAGGTAGTATATCTCTAATTGTTCTGTCTTCTAAGTTTGATTTTTTTTTATGGAGAATAGAAGTTAACCCACCCAGTTCTAAAAATTATGATTGTTAAACTGAAAATGATACTGTATTGCCAAATTGGGCGGTGCATCTCCTTTCTTCTCGGAATGTCAGTCACTCTTGGATGCTTAGCTGAACTTATCCAGTAGGTAAACTGTAGCACTGAGCTTTCACCAAGTTTTGTTGGTGCAGGGGAGTCCTAGGATGAGGCTGGTGCAGTGAAAAAAATAACTGCATGATAGAGTAAAGGAGAAGGACAAAAGGAAGCAAGGTAAGCTTCATGAGGAGTCAGGAGTGTACCAAGAAGCCTCAGAGGCAGAACATAAAGAGGATCATAAAGAGGAGTTTCACGTTTGAGACAGCAATGCAGCAAACATACAATTAGCAGCATTTCCCAAATCAACGCACCTCTCTCCAGTCAACAGAGATGAGTGAGTACTTGGCCTCAGAGTCTTCATCATCATCATGGTTTCTCTTTGAAGTCGACAACTTTCTCCTTCTAGCTGTTGAGTTAGTCCTGCCCTCAGTCCTTCCATCCTCCTGATTCTGAGTAACTCCGTCCCAGTCCCAAACCGATCAAGACATACCTATGTAACGCACTATTGAAGAACAAATAGAGAAACAGAATTGGAGTATTTTATGTAGATTTGTGTTTGGTAACAAAAGTGACATGTTTGTGAGGAACCAGAAAAAAGGAGTCGACCCTGTGAGTAAATTTCGCTAAGTTTGAAAGGCCAAGCACTTTCAGGACAAAATGATCACCCAACAGCCCCCAAACATTGCCAATCATCGAAATCAAGTTTACAAATTTGTTGAACTCCCTCCCTCACTGTTTGCTACCACATACATCATCAATCATCATTCGAAATCACTTAATATGCTATCACTCATTAGTGCAATAGTTAGTAGTTACCGCTTCCAGTTCAAGTATGGTGGTAGATACAAGATATTATCTCCTCTTGATAGTAGCAACACATTGGAAATTGGCACTGGTAGCCTTTTATTCAATGATCTTC
Source organism: Pleurodeles waltl (assembly GCF_031143425.1). Classification (NCBI taxonomy): domain Eukaryota; kingdom Metazoa; phylum Chordata; class Amphibia; order Caudata; family Salamandridae; genus Pleurodeles; species Pleurodeles waltl. The sequence continues at coordinate 540,696,136 of NC_090443.1, read as the reverse complement.
TGGCAGCCCTGCTAAGTGATATGAAAAATATGATAGGTAATGGCATGTGAAGGAGGCAGGCATTGTCTTCAATGCCCTGAAGGGAATATGGGGTCTTTTTCACTGCACACAGGTCTAACTCCAATCCGACCATAAATGTGAACAAAAAATGGTGGGCAGCATAAATCCAACACAAACATAATGTTCTACTAGCATTTTATTTTTTATTTTTTTTGCAAAGGAAGAAGTTCAACGAGAAATAATTAAAACGTTCTATGGCGGCACTGGCATACTCAGTCCAGAAAGTAGAGTTCCTCCTCAAACTGAGGTGGTTCTTCCAGAAGTTGGACAACTAGCACACATGATTCTGACCAGTCCTTCTCCTCCTCCTGTGATGTTTCAGGAACGATTTAATCAAGTAGTATGAAATGTTGTTTCATTTTGAACATGGTCAATCTCTCCACGTTTTGAGGCGAGAGGCTGGTCCTTCTCACTGTAACAACTGCGCCAGCTGCACTGAACACGTGCTCAGGAGACACACTGGCTATAGGTCAAGCCAGATACTTTATTGCCAGCCTGATGAGCTCTGGCCATTGGGGCATCTTCCCATACCAATACACCAATGGGTTTTGATCCACATACACCTCTTGCGTCATCCAGATACTCTAGGAACATCCTCTGAATGGTCATTGGTGCTGCTACTTGCTCAACCTCTTTTGCCTTCACCTCTGCACTGGACTTAAGATGTGCCACTTGAAACCAAGCCAATGCAGAGGTTGGGTCAGATTCTTCATTTGATGTTGTTGCCCATGTCTTGTTGTTATCTCTTGTACTTTGAAACATCTCTTCAGAAAAAGGAATTAACGTGGTAATATTTTTTTGTAGCTTGGATCAAGTAGAGTGGCACTGATGTACTCTTTGGTTAAGATAATGTCATTTTGTAGCCCTGCGTTACAAGTCAAGCAATAGCTTAGGCTCTCAACCAAGGCATGCACTTCTGGATTTTTCTTTACACCTATGGGAGCGAACCTTTAAGACACCTTCTTTAGCAGGTCATGTAGCAGATGCAATAACAGGATAGCTTGGCCCATCGTACTGTCCTCCTTGCTAACTTCTGTGTGAATACCTCAAAAGGGAGCAGCGTCTGCGTCAGGCATTTGACTAGGCCCCATTTGTCCACATCTATGGTCATGGCTTTCCCAATTGCATCCCTTCCTCTTTGAATGACAGCCATTGATCTGTCTGTATTGCTCAAACAGACATTGCAACATATAATAGTTAGAGTTCAAACGTGTTTGCACCTACTGTATCAGGGCTTTAACTGCTACTCTGTTAGCAGGCAGAATGATTCACAACTGCTTCCGGGCTTTAAAAGAATGGCTGAAATGAGTGCAGATTAATCTGCAGGTAGTCAATATGTTGCTGACTATGTCTTTCTTGAGAAACCCTTAAACAACCAGGTTGTTGCAGTGCGTCAAACACAGGGCCCTGAAACAGCCACCATCTGACATGGCCTTGACTATGTTACTGCAGTTGTCCATGGCAACTATTCCAGCTCGGAGACTTCTGGGTTGCAGCCATTCTGACACCTTGCTATTAAATGTATCCAAGATGTTTGCAGATGCATGGCGAACATAACTACTGTTGCATGGCGCTGAACACTCTTAAAAATTTCTTCAGGGCCATGACCTGTAGATAGCTTTTTCTTTACCCCCCGCAGAAGAGAGCCAGTGTGCAGTGATGTACATGTACTCAGTCGCCTGACAATTGGTCCACATAGCTATTGTCAGTTGGATAGTGTGGTCAACACTTTGCTGCAAACTTTGCCCAATCAATTGCAGCACATTGTGATGCTGCACTGGAACAGTAACTCTGGCAAAATGGGTCCAACTTGGAGCCTTCCATTTTGGGCAGATGCCTGCCATAAACTCCTTCCACCAAAGAAAAAGGGAGGAGGTCCAGCATTAACTAACATTTTTGCCACCTTCCCGTTGTACAAACGTGCCGTAGGGTGGTTGCGATCTTAGGGTCCCTCCTGCCTACACATGCCCATAATAGTAACCTGGATTTGTATCTTTTCTGGGGCCACTGATGCAGGCGACTTTCAAGAAGTAGGTGATGGTAGACTCAATGTGCGACATGGGGCAGTTAATTTATGCCATGGTGTCTCCATCTGACTCTGAGGCCCTAATTACGAGTCTGGAGGTCCTTGGACCGACAGATTCGCAGTGGCGGTCAGACCACCACTAATGTAGCGGTTCGGCCTCCACATTACGACCACGGCGAAAGCACCACGGTCCGCCCACCGGCACCGGCACTTTTTCGCTGGCCGGCGGCCTGGTGGTGCCAGTGATCTTAATCCACCAACGCAACGCAGCGCTGCTCTGGGGATTATGAGTCCCGTGTCTGCCAGATTTTGCATGTCGGTTCCACTTGGCGTTGGCCTGCATGGGCAGCCCCGTCGCGCTTTTTACTCCTTGAATTACAGGCAGTGAAAAATGCAACAGGTGCTGTCGCACCCGGCACACCGCAACATTGCCACTGCATCAATTACAAGCTGGTGTCAATGATGTGGGTAGTTTCCCGCTGGGCCAGTGGACAGAAACGCTTTTTCCACCTGCTGGCCCAGCGGGAAACTCATTATAGGGCCAGTGGTTGGAAAACCGAACTGGTGGTCTTCCAACCCAAAGAGTTTGGCAGAGGCTGCCTGCAAAACTCACAATGAGTCCCTGAGGCTTCTTCTGCCACTATGAGGTCGCTGAGGTGGGTGATTCTTGTGCACTGCTGGGGACAGGGCTGCTTTGTGTGAGTATGTCACATTCTTCTTCCTGACCTCCCACCCTGATTGGACCAGTTGTGGCTGATGTTTCTCAGCTCTCCACACCTTCCCCACCAGAACCATGTTCAACAATTTTTTTAAGGTGCTTCTCCCACTGGATTGCATGATGTTTTTTCATATGGGTCGTCAGGCCTTCAGTAGAAAAATCTGTACTAGGCTTACCTCGACAAACACTTGTGTGTTAAATTGAGCATATTCCAATGTTTTTCTTCTGTTTGCTAAGCGTTTAAAAGTCCGAAACTGAGGAGGTATACTTTCTCAGTGGATGCCTGAAGAACTGGAGTTAGGTGGGTGGTGTGTCATCAATTGCCTCTCTGCAGTGCATACTTCTACTGAGGTAGGGGTTTGTGCAGATCTCAGCTGGGACTTTCTAAAAATGGGAGTTGGTGGTGCTACCTGTGCCACATCCCTTGGAGTAGTTGAATAATAATTTTGGACTCTGTGCCAGCTCCTGCGATGACTTACTTTGTTGTCATCCTCCTCATCATCCCATTCCGTGATTCTAAGGCTTTTAGTAACTTCTCCTTTTCCCGGACTCTGCCAGCATCCACTCCATGTCCCTGTCATCGTCATCATGAAGTTGTGCTTTTAGACGATGTTGGAGTAGTACCCTTCCTTTTTTTGCCTCAAATCTCGTACCCATTGATTCCTAGGGGAGGTTCATGCTTGGCAGGAAGCTCAACCTCCTGTTCTGCTCCAGCTTCGGGAGGATCTGCTATTGCTGGCAGTGGCTGCTGTCCACTTTGCTCTGTTTCCTGAAAAGATTGGGTACTACTTTGCAAAATGGACAAATCCAATTCAACGTCACCGCTCGTTGGCGTTGCCATGATTGCAGTGGCTGCCTCACTGACAGACAAGGTCTTGGGCTTATGTTGGGGTGGTGCTGTTGAGGCAGTAGTGCTGCTTCCACCTCCATGGAGGCTGGTGTGTCAGGCACACGTTTCCTGAAAAAGGTTGCTGTCAGAATGCCACTGGTGAAAAGCTGCTTCTTCTCACTGACCACTTTCTTGGGTGCAACTTTCTTTGGGGCCACCTTAAATCTCTCTGTTGGCAGTGGCACTCAGCTGAACAAGTGGAAGAGATTGGAGGACTGAAATCACGGTACAAGCGTTCTCTTTGGCAGTACTGCGGAAGGTGTTCCTTCTTCTCTTGTGCACCTAAAAGCAACCAAGCAAGGAAAACGTGTAGTTAGTGAAACATAGCATTGTTGCAGATTGAAATAGTACAGACAAATGCAATATTAGTGTGGTTGGTTACTTATGTAATAAATACCAATTTATCTAAACACTGTAAAGTCAAACCACACCACCATACATTAAAATTTAATTTCAAATCAGGCAACACATCATACAATTCTAGATCTTTGCTTTATCTCCATTTTGGCGACAAGGAGGTCAAGGGGAAATTGAATAAGCATTCAAAAAAAATTAATGATGCCGCACATGTATCTTAAGTGCACTGCAGCCAGGGTGTCCAGGAGGAGATGGAATTATACACCTAAAGAAACTACTGTAGCATAGCTTTGCGTCTGTGGTAAATTAGGTGAAAAGATTAAAATAAAAAATAAGTAATTACAAAATTATAAAAAATCTAATTAACAATTTAAACAATAAATTAGCATAAAATTAAAATAAAAACTTAAATTAAACACTTTTGCAAAAATTGCTGATGTTTGTATGGGAGGACAAGGAGGAAGAAACCAATATGATTAAATGAGGTGCAAAATAAAAAATGCAAAAAAAGAAAAAAATAATATTAGCAGTGTTCATCAGAATCATATTTTTGTTTTGTATACATATACTGCAATGGTCCCCAAGCATATATTAAACTGGTATCACATCCATCCATCCATGCAAGCCTATGGCAAAGACACCCTGGCTGGATGCATAAAATAGCCGCCAGCAACATGGCCAAACAACAACAGCAGCGAGAAATGAAGCATGGGGAACAAAAAACACATGCTAGCCCATGGCAAAGACAGACTGACCGAATGCACAAAATGGCTGCCAGCTTCTTGGTCAAGCAACAACAGGGAGCAAGGAGGCATGGAAAAAGAACACATGCAAGCCAATGGCAAAGGCACACTGGATGCACAAAATGGCTGCAAGTCACATGGTCAAACAACAACAGAGAGCAAGGAGGCATGGGGAAAAGAACACATGCAAGCCTATGGCAAAAACACAATGCTGGAAGCACAAAATGGCCACGAGCCACATGGTCAAGAAACAGCAGCGAGCAAGGAGGTATAAAAGAACAAAGAACACATGCAAGCCTATAGCAAAGGCACACTGGCTGAATGCACAAAATTGCCGCCAGTCACATGGTAAAGCAACAACAGAGAGCAAGAAGGCCTGGTGAACAAGGAACACATGCAAGCAATGGCAAAGGCACACTGTCTGGATGCACAAAATGGCCGCCCGCCAAATGATCACACAACAATAGTGAGGAAGGGGGCATAGGAAACAGAGAGCACATGCAAGTCTATGGCAAACACACACTGTTTAAGCAAACGAATTGCCACCAGCCACTGGTCAAGTAACAACAGCGAGCAAGGAGGCATGTAGAACAAAGAACCCATGCAAGCCTATGGTAAAAACACACTGGCTGGATGCACAAAATGGCTGCCAGCCACATGGTCAAGCAACAACAGAGAGCAAGAAGGCCTGGAGAACAAGGAACACATGGAAGCCTATGACAAAAACACACTGGCTGGATGCAGAAAATGGCCGCCAGCCATATGTTCAAGCAACAACGGCAAGCAAGGAGGCATGGTTAACAAAGAACACATGCAAGCCTATGGCAAAAACACACGACTGGATACACAAAATGAATGCCAGTCACATGGTCAAACAACAACAATAAAGATCAAGGGGTACAAAGAACACATGCAAGCCTATGACAATGACACACTGGCTGAATGCACAAAATGGCTGCCAGCTACATAGTCAAACAACAATTGCAAACAAGGAGGCATGGAGAACAAAGAACACATGCAAGCCTATGGACAAAGACTACACAAAATGGCTCTGGCCACACGGAATGGATAATAAAGACAAAAGGTGGACGATGAAAATCACACACACACAGGACAGAAAAAGGAGTCATGGTGGTAACAATGAAGAAGATACTAACATTAATTCAGCAATGCAAAACACAAAAATTAACTGAGCTATATAAATTTTACAACACACATCCTCCTATGCCATCAGGTATCACCCCACATCATGTACACTTTTTGCAACAAAAAATTAAGGCGGTCATTCCAACCGCGGAGGGCGGCGGGCACCGCCCGCCATGCGGTTACCGCCGAATGACCGCACCGCGGTCAGAAGACCGCGGTGGCCATTCTGGCTTTCCCGCTGGGCCGGCGGGCGACCCCCAAAAGGCCGCCCGCCAGCCCAGCGGGAAAGACCCAGCAACGATGAAGCCGGCTCCGAATGGAGCCAGCGGAGTTCCTGGTGTGCGACGGGTGCAGTGGCACCCGTCGTGATTTTCAGTGTCTGCAAAGCAGACACTGAAAATCATTATGGGGCCCTGTTAGGGTGCCCCTGCACTGCCCATGCCAGTGGCATGGGCAGTGCAGGGGCCCCCAGGTGCCCCACGACACCCGTTCCCGCCATCCTGTTCCTGGCGGTAACAACCGCCAGGAACAGGGTGGCGGGAAGGGGGTCGGAATCCCCATGGCGGCGCTGCAAGCAGCACCGCCATGGAGGATTCCCTGGGCCAGGGGAAAACCGGCGGGAAACCGCCGGTTCCCCTTTTCTGACCGCAGCTTTACCGCCGCGGTCAGAATGGCCCAGGAAGCACCGCCAGCCTGTTGGCGGTGCTTCCGCGGTCGTTGGCCCTGGCGGTCGGTGACCGCCAGGGTCAGAATGACCCCCTAAATGCAATTCCAAACAATAATCATTGTTTTAAATTCAATGCCACCCTTGCCCTAAATGAAGTTTTAAAACCATATACCACAGAAGCATTTTTCATGACCTGCTAGCCCTGGGCCTACTGGCTAGATGGCCTGTTGGAAGCCGAGGTCAAATGGTAAAATAATATTGCAAATGTAACAAACATGGAGAAAAGGTACTGTGCTCTGCAACAGTTTTCCTATACAAAAGATGAAAAATCAATGAAATGCAAAATAAATAACTAGGGGCCAGATGTAGCAAAAATAAAAATTGCGACTCGCATTTTGCGAGTTGCGACTCGCAAATTGGAATGCCAGAAAAAAAAGCGATCCGATTTTGCGACTCGCAGCCGGACTCGCAACGCTGTGTGCGAGTCCACAGTTTGCGAGGTCGCTGTTTGCGAGTGTGCAAAAACGAACTCGCAATTAGCGAGTGGGTGTCGCAAATTGCGAATACCTTCAAAATTGCTTGCAGATGCAGCAGAACACTCCAGAAAGCATACCAGAACACCCTGAAAACACTTCCTGGCACATGATGATGACATCACAGCCAGGAAGTTAACAAATACACCTGGGAGGAGGGCTCAACAGTGAGCAGTGTCTCTGCCACTCACAGTAGGGTGCTGAGGAGTGGTAGGCACAGCACCATGGACGCAGCAGGGACCAGGCAGGCTGGCAGGAGGGGCAGGAGATCATAGATAACAGCCAGGACAGATTCATGTGGCACATGGCGTTAATGTGCCACATGACTGGTTGGCATTTTCCTGCCCATGGACAATTTCAACTTGTATATAGTTTCTTCATGACATTAATAAAACAGTTATTTTTGTTCCACTTAACAAATGGTTAATAGGTGAGTATGGTGGGAGTTGACACGTACCGTCCAGAATATTGCGTTGCAATGTGGTCCCGTCTCAGTCTGCCTTGATTAGCTGGACTCCAATCCCCATGATGGTGATGTGATTGTTCTTGCTCTTCATCATCAGGATCTGGGTCTGCAGGGGTGAGAGGTAGCCCACGTCGGGTGGCTATGTTGTGGAGGATGGCGCATGCGACCACAATTTTGAAAGCGGTAATGGGGGTGTATTGGAGGGCGCCTCCACTGCGGTGGAGGCATCTGAATCTTGCCTTCAGCAGTCCGAAGGTGCGCTCGATCAGGTTCCTGGTCCTCTTATGTGCACTGTTGTATTGCCTCTCTGATTCAGTTCTGGGTGTTAAAAACGGAGTCATGATCCAAGGCCTGAGAGCATATGCACTGTCACCTGTTGGGCACAAAAGTACACGGTTAGTAAGTCCAGATTGTCGTGCACAGTGACCTGTGTGTATGTCTGCAAGGTGTATGCAGCTCTACCTAGGAGGTATCCGTCTCCAAACTCCCCACGTTCCAGACGTTGATGTATCCCACTATGTCTAAAAATTTATGAGTCATGGGTACTGCCTGGAAACTTAGCTACGATGTCCGTGATGACGTAATGGGCATCACAAACAACCTGTATGTTGAGTGAGTGGGTACACTTTCTGTTGCGGAAAATATGTTCCAGATTAGCGGGGGCATATTTGAATGTGTGTCCCATCTACACATCCAATGACATGGGGGAAGTGGGCAATGCGGTAAAAGTCCAGCTTCGTGCTGTTAATTTCTGCCTCATTCCTTGGTAAGTATATGAACTGAGACCTGTGCGTTACTAAGGCATCTAGGAATGCCCTGAGGAACCTTGACACTGCACTTTGGGATACCCCACCTGCCACGGCAATGACCCCCTGATAGCTCCCTGAGGCCAAGAGGTGCAGTGCGCATAGTACTTGCACATGCGTAGGGATGGCGCAGCCACGCAGAGTCTTGTGTTCTAGCTGTGGTTTTAGTACATCTATTAATTCTAGAATGGCAGCGCTGCTAAGGCGGTATTTATCATAGATCTCCTCTTAAGTTTGCTGGAAAAGGGTCTGCCTTGTTCTATATATCTTCTCCTGTCTGGGCTTTTTGCGACTAGTCGCAATTTGCGAGTTGCAATTGCATAAGGTGTGCGACTCGCAAATTGCGACTTGCAATTTGCGGGTCGCAAAATGGGGTCGCAACGGATGCGACTCGCAAACGGGTCCCATCGCTTTTTGCGAGTCGGAAATGGGCTTTTTGCATCCCATTTCCGATTTTGCACTGTCGCAAATTGCGAATCGGCCCGTTTGCGAGTCGCAAACGTTTGCTACATCTGGCCCCTGGCCACTACTTAAACTCTCGGCCCACCACAATAACATTTAAAATTTGAATTAAAGTACAAAGAAATACTAGTATATGCCCAAGCAAGCAAACAAACAACACACTTACACAGTAGTTTTTAAACTTTCTTGTGTGAAATCACAAAAACAAAGTCCTTAAATCCAAAAGTATGTTTAGGAGACAAAGAGAGTTATCCTTCAACCTTGAAATCGTAGTGAAAATTGACCAGGAGATGGACAAAGCACTGGGAGGAGTCTGCTGGCCAGTAACAAGAAGTTGGAATCTCGGTCACTTCCTTCCTTCCTCCCTGTTTGAAAACAAAAGGCTCTTTACACCAAAAAACAACTTGAAGGGTCCATTGGAGAAGAAAATCAAAAACCTCTTTTTCACTAGAATTAGCTGCGTCTTGAGCAGAACATTTACTCAAGGTGCGGTCGCGCTCATGAGCGGCACTGTTTTTGCCATGTCATGATGAGCTGCTACTCCTTTGCCTGACAGCTCTCACATGGTGTCTCCTGGACGTTTCCTTTGGTTTCACTGGTGCCCCACGTCGGGTTCCTTTACATAATTTCCAAAGTGATTGTGTTTGCTATTGTTGCACCTCTAGCCCATGGTGGAACCTGCCAATTTGTGCAGATTTGTTTGTTCGCATCAAAATAATTCTCCCTTCTTGTGTGGGTGTGATACATATTTTTTCAGCTGTGTCAGTCTTTGGAACTGAATCTTCACATGTGGTTTTTGGTTGATCTCTTGGTCGTGTTGTCCTGAAGCCAGAAGGCTTATTCTTGCTTTCTCATCTTGCCTGCCTGAATTTTCTTCACATGGATTTCTGCTTGATCATTTATGTGTGCATTTGTTGAAAGTCTTCTGGGCTATAGCTCTTTCTCTGTGAAAAATGTCTTAGAGATTCAGATTGATATGCCTCAATGATCCTCATCCGGGTGGCTGCTTTGATCTGAGAATTTGTTGAATTTGTGGTGCTTTAAGAGGTGATTTAGGCCCTCATTATGACACTAGTGGTAAATCCTGCTTACCGCCATGCTGATGGCCGCCAACATACCGCCGCAGTGGTGGATATCTGTTAACCATATTATGACACACACACACCAATCCGACAGAATACTGCCACACACACAGATCCACCGACCCAAAGGTCAGGACAAAGGACAAACAACGCCCACCACATTATGACCCACGAATCACTGGGGCGTACATTCAATGGCGGAAACTATTGGCGGTACATACCGCTGCGCTCAGAATAGACACCCACATACAAAACACCACCATATTGGCCAATACCAAAGACACACACCTGACATCCATACACACACCACACCCACACACCATCAGCACTATAAAACACACACCCACAGTACCCACAACCCTTTGCCAACACCAAAGGACTGCGAGAGTTAGCCACCGACATCACAGGGACAACTACAAACACACCACTGACACCCATACATCCCTCACGCACCCCACATCACACACCCCACTACATCACCCAACACACTCTCGCCAATACACAACATAGAACACCAATGGCACCACAAAGCCACCCCCGTTTCACTGAGGAGGAGTTAAGGGTCATGGTGGAGGAAATTTTCAAGGTAGAGCCACAGCTGTTTGAAGCACAGGTACAGCACATTTCCATTGCCCAGAAGATGGAGATATGGCAGAGAATCATGGGCAGGATGAACACCGTAGGACAGCACCCAAGAACAAGGGACGACATCAGGAAGAGGTGGAACGACCTACGGGGAAGGTCCATAGCAACAAGGCACCAGCTCGCCATACAGAGGACTGGCGGTGGACCCCCACCTCCTCCCCCACAGCTCACAGCATGGGAGGAGCAAGTACTGGCATTACTGCATCCTGGGGGACTCACTGAAGTAGCCGGAGGACTGGACACTGGTAAGTCAACATTTACCACTTAACACCACCCATGCCTGCATGCCAACTCGCACCCCCACCCTCACTCCCCTACAACCCATGCACTGCACCTACACATATGACTAACCCCAATGCCAACCCCTGCATGCTATACCAGTGCATGGACACCCCTCCCATCCCTGCATGGGCACCCATCACCAAGGCATGCACAGCACAGGGAAACTAACAATCCCACAATAAATCACCATACACAATCAAAGGTGGCAGGGCAACACCATTGATAGAGGGGAAGCCAGGGACGTACAATATGTCATACACATGAAGCATAATACATCACTTACATCCCCACAGGTATTCCAGCCAATGTCAGTGGAGAGGAGATGCCACGACTATCCAGCCCCCCAACAGAAGATGCCCCCAGTGATGATAGTAACTCTGGACATATGGATCTGGATGACCTACCTGGCCCATCAGGGAACACTGGACAGCCGGTCACCCAAGCTCACTCACAGACCACCACAGAGCCTCCCCCTTCAGTATCCCACACCACAGCACCCACCCAGCGTACCTTCACCTCTGTCCCCAGGACACGTCAAACAGCAGTGTGCCCACCTGTACAGGGACCCCAGGCCACGCCTCGCACACAAGACAATTAGGGACCTGGGGTCAGTGGCAGTGGGCACACTGTTCAGGGGACAGAGGCACAGGCCATAAGGGACACTGGGAGGACTGCTGAGTGCCAGAGGGAGGACAGGAGCCGGGACCGGACTCTTCAGGAGGCACTCTCTGAGGTCCTGGGAGCGTACCAACATTCCCAGGACCCGATGGCCCAGATCCTAGACAACGTGCAGGAGAACAGGTGGCTGCAGGAGGGACAGTATCAGGAGATCAGGGAGGACTTGCAGGCCATCAACACCACCCTGATCTCCATAGCAGGGGTGCTGGCAGACCTGGCCAACATCATGAGGGAGGCAACAGCACACCAGTGGGCCCCTAGCATTAGCCAGTCCATCGACCAGCCCTCCACTTCCGCTGCTGCGTGAACCACCCCGCAAACGTTCCCTGTGACCCAGACAGAAGCCAGAGATAATTGCCAAGTCCACTACCAGGAAATTAGACTCTCCTGATTATCCCCCTTGTGTCCCACACTGTCACCTTGTCCACTTTGAACTGCCTTTGCTCCCCTTCCTATGGCCCCTTGGACACTGCACTTGTGCTACAAACAGACTGGAACAATACTGTGGACTTTCCTCCATCATCACCCCATTCCATTGCACTTTCCCCTCCATGTTTAGCACTACAATAAACACCCTTGGACACAACTCGACTACTTGTATGTCATGTGTTGAAATGTGTATTCTTGGAAACAGTTACATCCATTGCAAATGTACTGTACATTGTGAGAGCATAGAAATAATGACCTGTATCTGTACACGGTTGTTATATCACCAACATCTGCAAAATGACAAACCATAGGTGACAGTAAGTAGAGGTAAAAGGAAGTGAATGCCATCTTGCCACAGCCACACAGAATACACCAATAGTCATAGGAATGTTAATCTACACTGTCTCTCCTGTGTGTCATTGGGAGTACTGACTGATTACTGATGATCTGTTGTCCTCGTCCTCAGCATCTTCATCCTCACTGTCCTCGGGGGCCACTGCTGCCACAGGAGCATCCCCAGTCTCCGCCTCCTGCAGAAAAGGTACATGTAGTCTGAGGGCCAGGTTGTGCAACATGCAGCATGCCACTACTACCTGGCAGACCTTCTCGGGTGAGTAGCACAGGGATCTACCTGTCAGATAGAGGCACCTGAACCTGGCATTCAGGAGGCCAAAGGTTCTCTTGATGATCCGTCTGGTTCGCCCATGTGTTTTATTATAACGTTTTCCAGCCTTTGCCCTGGCATTCCTCACAGGGGTCAGCAGCCACAATAGGTTTGGGTAGCCAGAGTCACCTGCAAGTATTGAGGTACAACATTTAGCCACATACAATCCTATTGGGTTGACACCAGAGGCATACTCGAACATACAGTGGGTGGGGACCAAGGCTCACCTATTAGCCACACTCTATGCCTCTGTAGTTGGCCCATCACATTTGGGATGCTGCTATTCCTCAGGACAAAGGCATCATGCACCGACCCAGGATACCTAGTATTGACGTGGGAGATGTACTGGTCCGCTAGGCACAGAAGACCGCGGAGGCCCAGCTGGGGTTGGCCTCCCAATGAGGAAGGGGTGCCCGTCGGAACATGACACCCTTGATGGGCCGCATACTGGCGATGGCATACTCTGAGCTCGATGGGCGCTTGAAGGAATTACAGCAGCCACAAGGGGGTGAGTACAATGGGTATCATTACATATTTTGGCTGGTGGGGTGGTATCCAGGTGGTGGATGTGTGTTAGTAGGTGCCCCTAAGGCTGGGCCAGAGATTGCAGAGTGCCTCAACTGAAGGATAATGGGTGCATGGCAAATACAGATAACCTAGCTTGTTAGCAGTCCATTTCAGGCAGGGCATCGTGGGTCCCAGGTGTACTGCAGTTGCCGGTGTGTGGTCCTCATCTTGCCTTTGTGACTAGCCATATCACTGGTAGTGCAATGCATGGTGCTTAAGACTGTTCCTTGTGTGACTGTGATGTGCATGCCAATAGTGGTGTTGGTGCAGTTGACCAAGTGTATTCTTTGTCCCCCCCCTTTCTTGTTTTGTCATCCTGTCCTTGTGTGCATTAGCATCATCTGGTGGAGGATCAGGGGCACAGAGGGAACTGCATCCCACAGGACCCTGGAGGCAGAGTCCACCGATGCTGAGGGAATGAGGGGATCACCACAGCGGAGACTGGAGGAGACAGCACATACCTCCTCCGATGGGAGCTCCCTGGTGGTGCCGGACACCTCTGTGACCACCTCAGCTGCAGATACAGCCGACACCCCTGTACCAGCACCGCCCTCCCAGTAGCCCCTCAGCGAGTTGCCCATGCCCGCTCACCCAGGAGGGTGGGCATCGCCTTCGCCCCAGGCACCTCTGGCCCTGCTCCAGTGAACCCTGCTGCCCTGAGTGAGGAGGCTATTGACCTCCTGAGATCCATCTCTGTAGGGCAATCAACCATTGTGAGTGCCATCCAGGGGCTGGCATCCAATATGCAGCAATGCAATGCATTCCTGGAGGGCATTCACTGTGGATTTGCGGCCCAACAGAGATTGATTCAAACTCTGGCCTCCTTTCTGATGGCAGCCATTGTCCCTGTTTCTACCATCCCCCCTCCAACTACTACTTCCCTGTCCCATTCTCCTCAACCCCAACCCATTCCAAGCACACATACTGACGAGCATGCACACAAGACAACACCCAAGAGTGGCACAGGCAAACACAAGCACCACACTTCATCCCACAGGCACTCACGCAAACACCATAGAGTTGCAGACACAACCACATCTACTACCTCCACTGTCTCCCCCTCCACCTCCCTCCCTCCCAGTCACGTCCACAATCACACCTGCATGCACTGCTTCATCATCCACCACCAGCATCACCACACCAAGCAGCAGACACACCTCACTAGCAGACACCTCCACAACATCCATTCATTTGTCCCCTGCGTACTCTCCCACTGTGTCGGTCCCCCCTCCTAAAGGACACAAATGCAAGCACTCAGACACCCAACAGCCATCCACCTCACACATGCACACTGCCCATGCAACTGCTTCCAAGTCCAGCAGACGTACACCTCCAACAACCACTCCCTCAACCTCCACTCCCATTTCTTATCCCTCCTCCCGCCCCACTGTCCCTAAAAAGCTTTTCCTTGCCCAGCTTGACCTCTTCCTTCCCCTCCCTGTCCTGTCCATAGAACCAGGGTGCCAACCAGCCAGCCCAGCACCTCAGCCAAACAGTCCACGGGGACAGTGGAGGCACCTCCTAGTCGTGGAGGTAGAACTGTGAGGGATTCCACCCAACAGCCAGAAAGGGGAAGGAGCCCACAACACCTACAGCCAGGAAGGTAAAGGAGCCCACAACACCCACAGCCAGGAAGGGGAGGGAGCCCACAACAACTACAGCCAGGAAGGGGAAGGAGTCCACAACAACTACAGCCAGGAAGGGGAAGAAGCCCACAACACCTACAGCCAGAAAGGGGAAGGAGCCCACAACACCTACAGCCAGGAAGGGAAAGGAGCCCACAACCCCCACAGCCAGGAAGGGGAGGGAGCCCACAACCCCCACAGCCAGGAAGGGAAGGGAGCCCACAACAACTACAGCCAGGAAGGAGAAGGAGTCCACAACAACTACAGCCAGGAAGGGGAAGGAGTCCACAACAACTACAGCCAGGAAGGGGAAGGGGAAGGAGTCCACAACAACTACAGCCAGAAAGGGGAAGGAGCCCACAACACATACAGCCAGGAAGGGGAAGGAGCCCACACCTCCTGCCATGGAGGGAATAAAGCCCTCAACTCCATCAGAGGCTGGGAGGGTGAAACCACCACCACCGCCACCACCTGTGGTCACGGAGCCCTCAACGCCAGCAGAGGCAGCACAGGAGACACATCATCTGTCGCCACAGAGCAGCACTCCCCACCTGCTGAGGCAGTGCAGCTATCACCGCCAACAGAGGCAGTCCAGGAGGCACCATCACCTGTTGCCACAGAGCAGCACTCCCTACCAGCTGAGGCAGTGCAGCTATCACCGCCAGCAGATGACATGTAGGCCACCTGCCAGGGACTGCTGCTGCACAAGGGGCCCCCTCCAAAAGCAGTTGGCATGTTCTCCACCTGAGAGACTGTGACCTTGCACTCCCCAGCATTGGGAAATGGGCATGGTGTCCCCTTCAGAGCCAGTGGGCATGTTCTCCAGCTCAGAGACTGTGGCCTTGCACTCCCAAGCAAAGAGAAATGGGCATGGTGCCCCTCCAGAACCAGAGGGCATGTTCTCCAGCTCAGAGACTGTGGCCTTGCACTCCCCAGCAAAGAACAATGGGCATGGAGCCCCCTCCAGAACCAGTGGGCATGTTCCCCAGCTCAGAGACTGTGGCCTTGCACTCCCAGCAAAGAGAAATGAGCATGGAGTCCCCTACAGAACCAGTGGGGAAGTTCCCGTATTCGGCTGAGCCGACCCACCATCCCCGTGAGGTGCCTGCCCACTTGCAAACTGATGCCCTTGCAGTGTTCTCTCTGGATGTGTCAGGATACAAGTTGGGCCTTGGACTGTGCCCTGTGGCCTTGTGTGCCCTTATGACTTTGGACTGAGCATTGGCCCTTTAGGAACATTTGAATATATTAGGTTTGTGTGGTGAGTTTTGCTATGCTAATACACTGTCAGTACTTCTGAAATCTGGCCCTTGTTTAATTATGCTGTGTGCCATTGGTTTACGTGTGCAGCTGGTTGTGTGTATGGTGTGTGTGTCTGGTGTGTGTTGTGAATGTGTGTGCCACTCTTGTTTTCCTCCCTCCCTCCCCTGTGTGCTAGGCGACTGCACTCACCGTCGTCGTCAGTGTTCCAGGTGGAGCATAACGTAGAAAATCATCGGGAAGACTTGCAGTTCAGGTTCCATGGCGGCGTAGTTCTTCCCTGTGTCTCCAATGGTGAGTCCTTTCACTTCTGAGCTCTGTTTCTGCTAGGGTTTTGATGGTATTGGTACCGCCCCGGAAAAGGTGGAAGATTTGAGTGTCTTAATATGGTGGCCGGTACTTTGTCTTCCGCCTGGCTGTTGGTGGCTACCGCTGTGGTAAGTGTTGTTTCCATCCTGGCGGTTGGTGTAGTACATTGGCAGTCTATGGGAGTTATCACCGCCATGGTCAAAATTTGGCAGGACTTACCACCAGACTTTTGGCTGTATTACCACCACTTTATCACTCACTGCCAGGGTTTTAATGAGGGCCTTAGACTTGTAATAAAGTTGCCAATAGGTTCAAGTTTTTCTTGGGAAACATGAACATTTAACATTCATAATAGCCACATTTTTACTGAACAAGGTCATCGAGGGTTTCTGATACATTTTGGTATGTGGTTACGCTCTTCCTGGTTTTATCTCTGTTGGCACGATGGCAGTTGCTGGTTGCCATTTGCTGGCACTTGTTTTTTCCTTGGGGTGTCACCAATGTTTCAAAACTGTTTTATTCTGAAGGGGCCTGCCCTCAAGATGGTATCTTGCTTCCACACATTCAATTCCAGACACCAACTTACAGTTCAAAGGGCTTTATTTCAGACTCACAGTCAAACTTACATATATGAGTCTCAAAATCATAAAATATAAATGCCCATAATAACCAAAGGATAATCAAAATGTCTCACAATATAAAAGACCACTAATTAAATAGCGAAAATGCAGAAAATAAGGAAAAACAAATGATGCATTGAGTTTGAATCCAAGTTTTCGTGCCTAACCATTAGATCTAAAATTCTAATTCGGCTAATATTCCTTAGGTTTAGGAAAGTAGTCAGCACGACAGAACTCCTGTAGAAGTTTCTATCAAGAGAAGTATGGCAGCATGAAGCCACATAGAAATTAAAGTTCAAAGGATGTATTTAAGTAAGGTCAGCTCTCGGCTAAAGACAGAAGGAATATGAAACTTACCGCTAACTAACCCACACTAATATCTTGATTCTTCCAAAGGTAATCTCATAAGAAAATACCTTTCCCAGTTCAAAAACTTAATCACACATCATAGGTTTCTAAGTGACATTTGAGCCTTCTGAAGTTTCAGCGTCGACCTTGGTACACCCTCGTGCTTTGGAATTTCACCAGAGTTACAGCTGCCAACCAAGGATACTCCCCCCATCCGCGATAAGCATTCCTCTGGGTCTTTCTTATCTTCCCAAACAATAAGATCCCTATTAATTGGGTCTCAGATCCTGACACCTGGAGCTTTAGAAAAACATTCAAAAAGCAAGCTTCATATTGAAGGGTAGAACACAGGAAAATATATATGGACCTTCACTCTGGCCAAACTAATTAAGCATGAATACACTTTCAGGTTAAATAAATTCTATATGTCTCTTATGTTAAAAATACAATGATTATAAAGAATAATGTTTCTAAAATACTACAAATACATTCTTTCAAATCGATTATAAAATATGGCATACATGTAACATTGCATTCAACTGGGCACTTGTATGTCTTACAGTGCACCATGTTTAACTGAAAATATTTCTTGTGTTAAGCAGAAAACAACTACCCCTTAATTTCATATTTTAAGAGACAAGTTATGCTCTCTCAGTATTCCCTCTGATGACTTTTATAGCAATCATAAATCCCTTTCAGTCTAGAATGAGACTCTCCAAAACCTGGTTATTTTAAATAGTTTTTGCCTGGACTCCTCAAACGCTTCATATCATCATAACATTTTCACTGGCTATCTTCCAATTTAAATTCTGCTCCCTTTCTCTTTTGACCTCACTGGATTTTCCTTCTCTGAGAGATTTTGTATCCAAATATATTCCCATTATTGAAGTAACCAACATTGGTCTCAGCACAAAACCGACAAATCCACTTTCCAAATTCCCAAACCACTTGCATATAACAGAAAATCCATTGCCGTTTGCTTCCCATGCACCAGTTGCATCCAACTCCTTCACATCCTTCATCAACCCTTAAATGTTCTGGATATACTTCTCCTAATCCCTACTTTTATCTGGAATAAAAGTACAGCATTGTTGGACCTTCAGCATGCGACAGACTCCGCCTTCTTTTGCGAGCAACAAATGTAGCCAAAGCCCATTTTGTAAAACCATTGCTCTTAACGCAACCATCTCAATGTTTGCCAGCATCAACAAATTTGTTGTGCTAGTAGCCAGTTTATCTACTATTTTAGACATCTTTCTTATCTTCATATCATTCAATATCACTCCCACTGACGGAATCAATGCAGCAAAGATATCTCCCAAGATTTCTGCAGCACTAGCTCATTGTCTAGTTCTGGGTTTCATCTTCCACTCAGCATCTTCAAGATGCTCCACGTGATAGATCTTTAGAAATACTATTGCTAGATAATATGTGCCTTGCCATCCTTTCAGCATCTTAAAATATGCATACCATCCACAAACAAAATACACTCCAGGAATCACAGGATCCTTTCAATCTAAAAAGAATTCAGTCTTTCCTCTGACATCAAAAACATGCTCACAATCAATCTTCCCTACCAACAGCGGATCTGTATAGCTCTAATCAATGTGTATACACAATCTCCCTTTATGCTGCCAGTCTAAAGTTAAAGCTGGTAAATTCCCTTGCACTTGATGTTCTATTTCTTCCGTCTTTGTTGTGTTGCAAGATCATTATCTGTTTTGGGTCAGAGCAGGTTGTGTCAGGAGAGATGATGACATTTGGGTTTAAATGGATGGATGACCGGTATTGCCAAATAGTCTGTTTTCCCGGTGGCTAGACATTTCCATTGTCCAGCTGATATGTGAAGTGACACTATGGTGAGATTGGGTGCATATGCAAACTATTTTCCTGCAATCTCTGCACCTTTAAAATACAGGGTCTTATTTAGGGTCTTGTCCGCCAAGGTACCACCGTCAGAACACCGCACCACGGTCGAAAGACCGCGGCAGTGATTCTGACATTTGCCCGGGGCTGGCGGGCGGCCGCCAAAAGACCGCCCGCCAGCCCAGGGCAAATCAACCTTCCCACTAGGATGCCGGCTCAGAATTGAGCCGGCGGAGTGGGAAGGTGCGACGGGTGCAGTTGCACCCGTCGCGTATTTCAGTGTCTGCTGGGCAGACACTGAAATACTTTTTGGGGCCCTCTTACGGGGGCCCCTGCCGTGCCCATGCCATTGGCATGGGCACAGCAGGGGCCCCCAGGGGCCCCGCGGCACCCCCTACCGCCATCCTGTTCATGGCGGGAGAGCCGCCATGAACAGGATGGCGGTAGGGGGTGTCAGAATCCCCATGGCGGCGGAGCGCGCTCCGCCGCCATGGAGGATTCAGACGGGCAGCGGAAAGTCGGCGGTACACCGCCGACTTTCCGTTTCTGGCCGCGGCTGAACCGCCGCGGTCAGAATGCCCAGCGGTGCACCGCCAGCCTGTTGGCGGTGCTACCGCCGACCTCCGCCATGGCGGTAATTACCGCCATGGTCAGAATGACCCCCTAAGTCATAATTCGAAAAATAATATTGAAAACGTCCCTCAATAGCGAACTACAAGAAATACCATACGTTAAAGGGCTGTGATAGCAGTTCCTAGCATTCATTGTATTTACATATTCTCACAGTAGCTTAAAATAAATGTTGTCTGACTAATCTCCTCTAGACTCATTTAAGTATAATACCTTCTTATCTAACAAATAAATATTGTAATCGTTGGGGCTAAAAGTTTGTGGGAAACACTAGGAGAAAACTCATTTTCTTCAGAAAGGGTGGAGGGAAAAGCTCCTTTTAGCAACACTATGAATACAACAAGTGAAATAAGCAATAAGGCACCCATTATGTATCTACTGTTATTTTTCTTATTTGGCTCCAGTATGCCTTTCAAATCAGATCTATCATCAGAATAAAGACTGCAGCAGCAAAATATATCTTTGTTGATTTTACCAATGCGAGCAGCAACAGAGTTCAAAGTTTGTTAAGCAACAAAATGTAGATCTTTGTGAGAGGTCCCTAGCCCTACTCTTTCTTCTAAATGACAACCCTCTTTCTTCTAGGAAATCTTCCAAATTCTCGATCCCATTCAATAGAAATGTCTCTAATATTTACACAAACCAAATTTATTGATGGCAGTGAAAATTCAAAATACAACTCATCTACAATGTTCAGTTTATGGTGGTTCAGCCGAACCAGTATGTTCATTCCAACATTCCCAGAACTCTTTATCTGACTGTGTCATTTGCAAAGCGAGTCCACTCTGACGAAGAATAGCTACGATGAGGCACTCTTGTTCTCTTTGATCTTAGTGCCACACTTTTGTCGTCTTTTTCATTCAGATCTGAGCTTTCAATTTCTTCAGCAATTATCGGTGGCATACGTTCTTTAGGCATATTCACTTTCCCTCTTTCCTTCTTTCTGGACAGACGGTCTCCAGCTTCCACTCACTTTCTTCTGGCAATAGTTCCTTCTTCAGTGTCTTTGGAGTCCGACTCATTCACCACAGGGTAAGGTTCGATTGTCTTTGTTTCAGTCTCATACGTGACTTGTTTAAGACCCCCCTCTTCAGTATTATCAGGTGCTGTTTCTGGCTCAGTTTGGTCCCCAGCAGACTGTCTGTCCTGCTCTTGTCATCTCTCTTGAACCACTGATTCTTCTGGAACAGGTGCAGTCGTGTCAAGGGGACACTCAACTCTGCGAGTGTGGGAAGCGTGTATCCAGTTGTGGAGCCATCCACACTTTACAGCAGTCGTCGTCACTAGGATCACCTGGTAAGTCCCATGCCATTGAGGTCCTAAACACGTCTTTCTGACATGTTTCTTCACCAAGACCCGATTGCCAGGAGTAAGGTCATGGTATTGTTCTTGGTGCTGAAGTGCTGCAGCTGCTCCAACCTGATGAGATACAGAATGCCCCACATCAGCTAGTCCTTTGCCGTAGTGTAGGACCATATCATCTGTAATATTCACAAGTGCATTTGCAGAAATCGCTGGCAGTCACATTGCCCTCTCCATTATGATTTCATGGAGAGACAGTCAAGTCTTTCGATGAGGTACAATTATCAGACTCATTAGCACAAGAGGCAGAGCATCAGGCTATTTCAATGATGTAGAAGCAGTCTGGATTTCAGCTTGCCATTCACCTGCTCCTTAAGACCCGAAGCCTCGGGTCTATAACTACAACCTAATGGCTGCTCCATTTACAAAGTTGCACAACAACAATTTCAGCACTACATTGTTGAAGTGAGTTCCTCAATCTGATTCCAAAGAGGTCAGGATACCAAACCTAGGAATGAGTTCCCTTAGCAACAGCTTACCTACAGTGAGACTATCATTTCGCCTAGTTGGATAAGCCTGGACCCAATGGGAAAAGACTCACACTACGACCAGAACATATCTCAAACTATTCCACATGGACATCTCAATGAAATCCATTTGTATCTGTTTAAAAGGTCCCCCTGACCTTCCTATATGACTCACTGTGATTGCAGTTCTTTTCCCAACCTTGTTCTGTTGACACACAAACATCTATGACACAATGCTTCAGCCATCAACCTGAATCTATGGCTGAACCAAGTCTGTCTAAACAATCTCACAATAGTCACTTCCAATATGAGCTGGACAAAGGAAATGTCTAGCCAGTGGGGGTTAACAGCCTATTTGGCAACACCGGTCATCCATCCATCCATTTAAACCCAAATGTCATCATCCCTAATGACACAACCTGCTCTGACCCAACTTTGTTGTTCATCCTCAGACACTTCCTGAATCCTCTTCACTTCATCCCAGGTATCAACTGTTGTCAACAAGAGGTTTAAGTTAGTCTCATTCATTCCTTTGTTTGTGAATTCACCATGAAATGTACATTGTGTGCACTGCATTTTGCGACCTCATCAGAGTACCTATTTCCCAAAGTCACAATCATCTCCAGAACAATGTGCAGGACACTTAACCACTGCAATTTGCTTGGGCAATTGTAGTGCATTGAGGAGGGTTCTCACTTGTTTCCTGTTCCAGATCGGAGATCCAGAAGGTGTCCTAAAACCTCGCTGAGATCACAGTTGTCGGAACTCATGAACGACACCAAAGCTGTACTGACTATCAGTAATGATTGTGACTTTCAATTGATCAGAAGCATAACATGCTCTAGTAAGAGCAATCAATTTGGCTACCTGGGCCAAGAGGTTTCAACAACTTGAGAAAGAGTACAGACAGCATAAGTTGCTCTCAAGACATCCTCCACTGTCTCTTAAGCATGAACCATCAACATAGAGAACATAATCAGATTCAGGTAATGGTTCATCTCCGATGTCTGATCTCGGTTTGGTGCACAGTTCAGTAACATCAAAACAATTGTGGTCCCCTTCACAATCTTCTGCAATTTCCTGATTCAATATTGGCAACAGAGTGGCAGGATTCAACATCCCACAGCATTTGATAGTTACATTCTCTGCAGCCAATATCACCTGCTTGTATTTGGTAAGGTGACTGCTTGTGAGATGCTGTGTTCTGGTTCTAGTCAACAAACTCTCAACAGAATGTGGCATGTACACAGTTAATGGGTGACCCATAACATTATTTTCACACCTCTTCAAACTACTGCTGACTGCAGCTACCAATTTAAGGCAGTCGGGCAATATAGAATCAATAGGATCTAATGTGGTGGAAAAATAAGCCACAGGTCTCTTAGCATTTCCATGTGTTTGGCTTAGCACCGAGAAAGTACAGCCCTCCCTCTCACTGCAGAAAAGTGCAAAAGATTTGTTATAATTGGGCATCCCTAGAGCTGGGTCATGACAGAGACATTCTCTCAGCCCTGGAAATTGAACAAGACAGTTGTTATCCCATGGGACCAGACCAGACACATCCTTGTGTGTCAGCCACTGCCCAGGCTTGGCCATCAGGGAAAAGTTGGGTATCCACTGTCTACAGTAGCCCACCATTTACAGAAACATACTGACTTCCCTCTGTGTAATTGGTGGACTCATTTTCAGTATGGCTGAAATTCTCTCTTGTGACACTTTACTCACTCCCTTTTCAATGTGGTGTTCAAGATATTGGACTTCTTTTTGACAATATTGTAACTTTCCTGGTGACACATTCTCAGCCAGGTGGCACAGCAATGCAATAATATCTTGTTTACAAGCTTCTTGGCTATTCATCATCACCATTAGGTCATCGATGTATTGGATCAAGACTCAACTGCATGGCATGACCAAAGATTTAAACATTTTCTTTGAAATCTGATTAAAAATAGACGGAGTTTCAGGATACCTTTGTGGGACACAACACCACGTTAAGACCCTGTTTCCGAGCCGGAATGCAAAAATGAACTTATTGTTCTCATGCAACGATATCGAAAAGAAGGCCTGACACAAATCAATGACAGTGACCCACTCAGTCTCACATGGAATCTGGAACAGTATTCTAGCTGGATTCGGTACCACGGGTAACAAGGATCAACAACGTTATTCATTTTCCTCAGGCCCTGTACAATCCTATACATGCCACCTGGCTTCTGAAGACCCATAATGGGAGAGTTACAAGGCCTTCCCATTATCTCCTTCAGAATTCCCTGTTGTATCATAGATTCGACCACAGGAGTTATTGCAGCAATTGTTTCTGGTGTCAAAGTATATTGTGGGGCTCTCAGGAACTCTCGTTAGACTTAACAGAAATCCAGACAGGTTCTACACCTTTAATCAGTCCATTATTCATTTCCATAAAATCACACACCTCATGTTTGACAGTTTATCTCAAATCTGGGGGCAAATTATCAGGTGTTAGCAATGGTAGCCTTATGCAACATGGTTCATTTTTCATTAGTTTAAAGACAGCATCATCATCATCATGGGTTTGCACTTTTATTCCTGTTGGTTTGCAAAAGACAACACAATTCAGTTTTGAAAGTAAATTTCTTCACAAGAGACTCACTGGACTGTGATCACATATGATAAACTTGTGTTTATCCTCAAAAGATCCTATTTTCACTTTACCTGGGGCAATCTCTTGAGCAGTCATTTGTTTATTCTCAACACCGACAACTTGGATTGCTTTTCCTGAGAGAGGTAGGTTTGGGACTTCTACTGTTCTCAAAGTAGAACAGGTAGCACCAGTACCGACCAAGAACGACACAGTACGGCCATCCACTTCACTGTCTATAATGGTCCACTCTGGTCCACCTCTAACGCTGCGCCTAGTTCGCAGTCTTCCTTCCCCCTCAGGCACCGTCAGGCTGACTGATCGGAGCCATTCCCTTCATTCAAATTGAACAGGAGAAATTGTTGATTATTATCCTGCGTCAGATTCACATTCATTCTCAAACACTGATTCATATTCTGACGTGACCCATAGCATTTTTGCTGTGGCATCGGAGGTTGAGGCACTTGCAATATTGGAGTAAGGGCCACATTGAATTTTTGACTTCTGGGTCATTGCACACATTGCTTCTGATTAGAATTATTATTCTGAGAAGTTACAAGGCCGGCATTTTGGCCTGATTGGCTGGATTTAAACAACATTCCCATTTCCAATGTCCCACTCTATTGCAGGTGTGACACGGAGTTGATCTTTTTACAATATTTACATCCATCCCTGTACCCGGATCTATAGGGACTTCTCGACCTCTGCCTTGCATGGGATTTTGTGGTTGCTGCTACTCACTTTGCATTGTGCCCACATTATTTTCAGCTAGGGGTGTCTGGCTAGTTCTTTGAGCGGCTTTCATTTGAGCAACCATCCGTTTTTTCTTGAGCTTTTTCTGCTTCGTCTCTGTCTCGTCATGGCAGTATTTTGCATAGTGCAAAATTTCATCAATAGACTTATTCTGCCAACAGATCAAATGTTCCTGGATCATCATACTTGTTTCTGGCATTAACCCTGTCACAAACCTTGCCACAAAATGTCCCTTATTCTTTTCCTTTAGCGTCTCCGTACCACTGTATTGTTTGAATGCCTGCAACAACCTCTCAAAGTAGGCATGGATTGAGTCCTATGATTCTTGATTCGTTATGTCAATTTTGACCCACTCGACATCCTGAGGAGGCACTTTCCCTTGCCGGGATGTCATGACTTCCTGATATTTCTTCATTATCAACGATGAAGGACTCTTTGCCAATGCATTTCTAGTTGGTTCCACCTCAGGCCACCAAACAGCTGTCTTACATTCCGTCCACATGTCACTTGGAACAACAATGTCAAATAACATTCAGATCAATCCACAACACCTGTGAAATTTTCACAAATCTTTCAACCTGTCAATACCATTCCACTGGCTTCTCTCTTAATTTTGGGAAATCATTGGTGAACAATGCAAGATCACTCCTGCTCCATTTCACATGCCCATAACCTCCACCAGGCACTTCTCTCAAAGGGAAGGTTGTAATCCCTCTCTCTACTCCAACCGGAGGCAGTTCATCTGAAGGTTTTCTTTACCTTCTTCTTTTTTGCCCATTTAGTCTCCCATTTATCTAATTCATTCCATTTTCATTCATTCCATTTCCTAATATTCTGAATTAATTCTTTAATCTGAGTTTTCAACCCTGGACTTCTCATATAAGCAATGTCCTTCTCTCTAAAGCACACTCGGTAGCTCCTCTGCAAAGCCTTCGTTTTATTTCAATCAACCTCATATTTTGGAGCCATTTCAGCCAATTTATCATGAAT
Source organism: Pleurodeles waltl (assembly GCF_031143425.1). Lineage (NCBI taxonomy): Eukaryota > Metazoa > Chordata > Amphibia > Caudata > Salamandridae > Pleurodeles > Pleurodeles waltl. The sequence goes on along the minus strand of NC_090443.1, from coordinate 540,670,069 downwards.
TTGATGCGCTCGCTTAGTGATATACCTACACATAAATGCGAGCTCATCCTCTTAGTAAGTCTCCAATTGTCCTAGACCAAGATTTCCAATAATCATTGCGTCCAATTCTATTGTCAACTTTGTTACAATCAGAGTTCTTTCTCTTGGTGTCGATGGAATTGTTCTTTGACTCACTTCTGTACTCGTAGTCTCTTTAGGTGGAGTGCTTCCTTTGAACAATTGTACGCATTTGTCTATCTCCTTTGCACTAATCGATCAAGTTACTACAGGAATCTTAGGTGTGGAATTTGTTCCCTGAGCACTATTTCCCAAATTCAAAGGTGGTTCGAATTCAGAAGTAGTATGAGTGGGCATCTTCTAATATGTGCCTATTGAAGTATACCCTGACATATTCAAAGTTGGATCTGCACTTGCTACACATGGATTGTTTGTATGTGTTGGCATTAAAGGAACAAATTCCCTAGTACCTGAATTTTTTGGAACATTAGTTGGTCCCGCAACACTATTGGGTAATGCCAGATATACGTATTTCTTCCAGAGCCTTCTGATTTTCACATAGCAACTACTGGTACAACTAGTACTGTGACAGCATCAACAGTACTTATGGTGGAATCAACTAGGACATACTCTCTCAAACCCTCACTTCTTGCTTCACTTTGCACGCTAGTGAGAATAGGTCCCACAGTACTAAAAGCCTTCCGATGTGGGGCAGTAAGGAAAGTAATTGTGCCATTGCATCCAATACCATTGTCCCACCTCCACTTCTAACTTTATCATACAGCTTGCGACATTCAGATAATAAGGTATCCAAAAGACTATCTCCAGAATTGTTGTCATCGTCTATGCTCATCTCATCATACTCTTTTTCCTTCTTCTCCTTTTGGTTTCTGATAGTCTTTCTTTCCCCTTCTCTCTCAGTCACATCTGTGGTAAAAACCAGATACAGCTTAACCCCTTCTATCATATCTGTTCTCCAACCTTTCCTGCTCAGCACCCCATCTATCATCTGCATAAGAATGTAGCTTTCTGCACTTGGTATCACTTCCTTTCCCTCGCAAGGGCAGCATGTTCCCAAGCGTTAAGCGCTTCATATTGTGCAAGTCTAAGAGGTGGCTTCATTTCGTACAGCACTCTCCTCAAATTTTCAATAATTCTCAAATGAAATCTGCTGTATTGTGGGAATCTCAATGGGCCGTGCTTTTCTGTGACCTTGTACCATTCACCAATTCAAACATGTGTGAAGTCCTTTATTAATCACCACATAATGACCAGGAGTACCTTCGGGATGGCCGCTTCACCCTGTCTATTAGGAATATATCACCTCTGAACAAGTCTCTCAAAGCTTTAAAACATTTCATTTTTCAACAATTTTCACAAGACTTCAATTCCATCAAACAATGTTGTATTCTCAATTCCTTGCTCCAATGCAACCACCAATCACAGTGCGGCACAGTAGGACGTTGTCCACTAATAGCCGTGCAACACTACACCAACTGACCTTTACCAGCGCAGTACACTGTGACAGTCCTCGCAGCAGTCCCCCTCCTTTACAATCTGCACACATGCTTGCTCCTAAATATCGCATGCACACACAGAATACAAAACCTTTGTCTGCGCCGCTAAAATTAATAGTTGTAAACACACAAGGAGATTTCCAATCACCTCTGATGAAATCTCAGTGTGTGGGGCATCATCGAGACCAGTATAGCTTCACTCTGCACATTAAGATCCACCATACCAATTGCCTCTCATTCACACAGCGCAAGTCCCTATCTTAACTACTCTGTTGATGAGGTCTCACAATGATACTACCTATGAGCAGACAATATAAGATGGTGTCTTCCAAACCTTTCAAACTATCCCGGGATCTTAGACCACGTCAGACCCGATAATCTCATGTGTTCACAAAATATAGGGGATATACAGTGCCAAAGTAGGCCACTGTTTGAGTTTGGTAGCCTTCACAGTGCCCTTTTCTCAGCCCACCAAACAAAGAGATTCTGTATTTTGCCTTATATATTGCCTCTATACCACTGTGTTTCTCAAGTCACAAGGGTATAGTTTGTACAAGAGATGCAGTAGCCTCAAGCAAGCCAAATCCCCCTCTCTGCTCCTAGCTGACAGGGGCAGTAGGTGGTGCATGCTGCAGTGGCCACCCACTGAAAAAATATCTAGAGCCCTGGCAAGTACTTTTTTTTACAAAATAAAGGAGGGAATGGAGATCAGGAGTGGGGAAAGTAGAAATGCCTGAAATCATTGCAGTCATACAATATGCAAAAGCAGCTCCGCAAGACTGTAGGAAAGTACCATCTTGCCTGGCATGTTACCCCCATATTTCACTGTATATATGTTGTTTTAGTGTATGTGTCACTGGGACATGCCAGCCAGGGCCCCAGTGCTCATAAGTGTGCCCTGTATGTGTTCCCTTTGTGATGACTAACTGTCTCACTGAGGCTCTGCTAACCAGAACCTCAGTGGTTATGCTCTCTCTGCTTTCTAAATTGTCACTAACAGGCTAGTGACCAATTTCACCAATTCACATTGGCATACTGGAACACCCTTATAATTCCCTAGTATATGGTACTGAGGTACCCAGGGTATTGGGGTTCCATGAGATCCCTATGGGCTGCAGCATTTCTTTTGCCACCCATAGGGAGCTCTGACAATTCTTACACAGGCCTGCCACTGCAGCCTGAGTGAAATAACGTCCACGTTATTTCACAGCCATTTACCACTGCACTTAAGTAACTTATAAGTCACCTATATGTCTAACCTTCACCTGGTGAAGGTTGGGTGCAATGTTACTTAGTGTGTGGGTACCCTGGCACTAGCCAAGGTGCCCCCACATTGTTCAGGGCAAATTCCCCGGACTTTGTGAGTGCGGGGACACCATTACACGTGTGCACTATACATAGGTCACTACCTATGTATAGCGTCACAATGGTAACTCCGAACATGGCCATGTAACATGTCTAAGATCATGGAATTGTCACCCCAATGCCATTCTGGTATTGGGGAGACAATTCCATGATCCCCCGAGTCTCTAGCACAGACCCAGGTACTGCCAAACTACCTTTCCCGGGGTTTCACTGCAGCTGCTGCTGCTGCCAACCCCTCAGACAGGTTTCTGCCCTCCTGGGGTCCAGCCAGGCTTGGCCCAGGAAGGCAGAACAAAGGACTTCCTCAGAGAGAGGGTGTTACACCCTCTCCCTTTGGAAAAAGGTGTCAGGGTTGGGGAGGAGTAGCCTCCCCCAGCCTCTGGAAATGCTTTGATGGGCACAGATGGTGCCCATCTCTGCATAAGCCAGTCTACACCGGTTCAGGGATCCCCCAGCCCTGCTCTGGCGCGAAACTGGACAAAGGAAAGGGAAGTGACCACTCCCCTGACCTGCACCTCCCAGGGGAGGTGCCCAGAGCTCCTCCAGCGTGCCCCAGACCTCTGCCATCTTGGATTCAGAGGTGTGCTGGCACACTGGACTGCTCTGAGTGACCAGGGCCAGCAGGTGACGTCAGAGACTCCTTCTGATAGGCTCTTACCTGTGTTACTAGGTAGCCAAACCTCCTTTTCTGGCTATTTAGGGTCTCTGCTTTGGGGAATTCTTCAGATACCGAATGCAAGAGCTCATCAGAGTTCCTCTGCATCTCCCTCTTCACCTTCTGCCAAGGGATTGACCGCTGACTGCTCAGGACGCCTGCAAAACCGCAACAAAGTAGCAAAGACGACTACTGCAACCTTGTATCGCTTCATCCTGCCGGCTTTCTCGACTGTTTCCTGGTTGTGCATGCTCTGGGGGTAGCCTGCCTCCTTCTTGCACCAGGAACTCTGAAGAAATCTCCTGTGGATCGACGGAATCTTCCCCCTGCAACCGCAGGCAACAAAAGACTGCATCACTGGTCCTCTGGGTCCCCTCTCAGCACTACGAGCGTGGTCCCTGGAACTCAGCAACTCTGTCCAAGTGACTCCCACAGTCCAGTGACTCTTCAGTCCAAGTTTGGTGGAGGTAAGTCCTTGCCTCCCCACGCTAGACTGCATTGCTGGGTACCGCATGATTTGCAGCTGCTCCGGCTCCTGTGCACTCTTCCAGGATTTCCTTCGTGCACAGCCAAGCATGGGTCCCCGACACTCTAACCTGCAGTGCACAACCTTCTGAGTTGTCCTCCAGCGTCGTGGGACTCCCTTTTGTGACTTCGGGTGGACTCCGGTTCACTCCTCTTCTAAGTGCCTGTTCCGGTACTTCTGCGGGTGCTGCCTGCTTCTGTGAGGGCTCCCTGACTTTCTGGGCGCCCCCTCCGTCTCCTCATCCAAGTGGCGACATCCTGGTCCCTCCTGGGCCACAGCAGCATCCAAAAACCCTAACTGCGACCCTTGCAGCTAGCAAGGCTTGTTTGCGGTCTTTCTGCGTGGGAACACCTCTGCAAGCTTCTTCGCGACGTTGGACATCCATCCTCCAAAGGGAAAGTTCCTAGTCCTCTTCGTTCTTGCAGAAACCAAAGCTTCTTCCATCCTGTGGCAGCTTCTTTGCACCCTCAGCTGGCATTTCCTGGGCATCTGCCCACTCTCGACATTGTCGCGACTCTTGGACTTGGTCCCCTTGTTTCACAGGTACTCAGGTCCAGAAATCCACTGTTGTTGCATTGCTGGTGTTGGTCTTCCTTGCAGAAACTCCCTATCACGACTTCTGTGCTCTCTGGGGGTTATAGGTGCACTTTACACCTACTTTTCAGGGTCTTGGGGTGGGCTATTTTTCTAACCCTCACTGTTTTCTTACAGTCCCAGCGACCCTCTACAAGCTCACATAGGTTTGGGGTCCATTCGTGGTTCGCATTCCACTTCTGGAGTATATGGTTTGTGTTGCCCCTATACCTATGTGCTCCTATTGCAATCTACTGTAACTTTACATTGCTTGCATTACTTCCTTTTGCTATTACTGCATATTTTTGGTATTGTGTACATATATCTTGTGTATATTTGGCATCCTCATACTGAGAGTAGTCACTGAGATACTTTTGGCATATTGTCATAAAAATAAAGTACCTTTATTTTTAGTATATCTGTGTATTGTGTCTTCTTATGATATTGTGCATATGACACCAGTGGTATAGTAGGAGCTTTGCAGGTCTCCTAGTTCACCCTAAGCTGCTCTGCTATAGCTACCTTCTATCAGCCTAAGCTGCTAGAAACACCTCTTCTACACTAATAAGGGTTAACTGGACCTGGTACAGAGTGTAAGTACCCCTTGGTACCCACTACAAACCAGGCCAGCCTCCTACAAAGACACCACTTATTCACCCAATCACCACAAACTAAACACAACTGCTACACTTTGCAACCCTTTTAATACTCACTCATCTGCCACCAGTACAACTCTCCTCTGAATCTCCACAATTACGCTGATATTCCAAGTCTGGATATGAGCATCTAAATTAGACAATGGGGGCTAAATGTACTAGTTCATCTGATTACGGAAAGAGAACCATCCTCGTCGCTAATATTTGATCCAGCACTGGACCCTATTTCTAAACCTTGGGTCCAATTAATTTTTCTTGTCTGTCCTGAAGGGTGAGGAGACAATGCATCAAATTAGTTTCAGTGTAACTCGATGGTCACACATTCAATTCCACAGACCAACTTATAGTTCAAAGGGCTTTATTTCAGACTCAAAGTCAAATTTACATATATGAGTCTCTAAATCATAGTATAAGTGTACAGAATAACCAAAGGAGAATCAAAATATGGCACAATATGAAATTTAATTAACATGTAAAAGACAACTAATTAAATATGGATAATGCAGAAAATAAGGAAAAACAATTGATGCACTGAGTTTGAATTAAAGTTTTCCTCCCTAACCATTTGTTCATAAATTCCAATAAGGCCAATATCCTGGAAGTTCAGGAAAGTAGTTAGCATGACGCAACTTCTGTAGAAGTTTCATCAAGAGAGTTATGGCGGCATGAAGCCATACAGAAATTAAAGTTCAAGGGATGTATCTAAGTAATGTCCTCTCTCAGCTAAAGACAGAAGGAATCTGAATCGTACCGCTAACTAAACCACACTTAAATCTTGATTCTTCAAAGGATGATCTCATAAACAAATACCATTCCCAGTTTAAAAACATAATAAAAAATCATAAGTTGCTAATTAACATTTAAACCTTCTGAAGTTTCAGCATCGACCTTGATACAACCTTGCGCTTTTGTAATTTCACAAGAGTTACAGCTGCCATCCCAGGATGATCCTCCCATCCTCAATAAGCGTTCTTCCAGGCTTTTCTTATTTTCCCAAACAATGAGCTTCCTATTAACTCATTCTCAGATCCGGACACCTGCGGTTTTAGACAAACATTCAAAAAGCAAGCTTTATATTGAAGGTAATAACACAGGAAAAATATATATGGGCCTTCACCCTGGCCAAACTAATTAGTCATGAATGCACTTTCAGGTTAAATAAAGTCTATACATGTTGGATGTGAAATATCTAATGATTATATTTCTAAAATACTTCAACATAAATATTCTTTCAAAACAATGATAAAATATGGCATTCATGAAACACTGCATTCATCTGTGCACTTTACTCCTATGTCTTACAGTGCACCTAGTTTAAATGGAAACATTTCTTACATTAAGCAGTAAACAACCACCCCTTCATTTCATATTTTAAGAGATGTAATAGCAGAGCCAAGTTACGCTCTCTCACAGCACTGTGGTTGTTACGTGATGCTCTCATGAGCTGCTTCCGATCTTTCATCCTCTTAGATGCATGGTGCTGCCTTCATGTGCATTTCTGATGCACAGTCATCATGATCCCCACCTTTGTTGCCTGTTGTCACTTCGCCGCAGGCAAAAGAGGCACAAGTAGGATCTTCAATGCTTTTCTTTACTTAGCAAAATCCCTGTATCTTACTCATGCTACTTATGAAGGAGCTAGACTCCCACACGTCTTGCCCCATCCTTCTTCAATCTCCATATATATCTCATCCGGGGAAGGGCAGGTCTTGATCATCTAGAGTGCTGACTTCTCAATTCTGATGTTGCATGACAGTGACCTGATACCTGCTATTTTTCCGCTCTGTTTAGAGTCTGAGGAAGTGCCAGGTTTCTGACAGCAGATGTTTTGCTACAGCAAGCCTTTGGCTGATGGCCACCAATCAATATACATCAGACCCTCTACCATATATCAGGGTGGATGTTCCAATGGACATTTTTTTCTTCTTTCAGGTTGACATGAAGCATGTCAGTACTGAACAAGAAAAAAAAGAAAATGCTTCTATGTACTGGGTGAAAACCTTGCCACCGGAATCACAGTGGTCATAGCTTCACTGGAGTCTGAAATTACCCATCTGCCTGTAAACGTTTTCTTAATATCATGCATGTTTATATTTTTTACCAGGGAAAAGAAGACGTCCCTCTGCTGTCCTGGCAGGTCAGCGAGGCAGCCTGTCATTTTCTAAATAGGTCTCTTAGGCGCTCATTAAATGTTTGTGCTAAATGTTGATTTCTGTGCAAACAAATGATTGCACAGGTAAATGTCTGTGCATTTTAAGTAAATTGCAATAGTCTGTAAATGACTTCTGTTAAATATAAACATTTTTCATTTTGTAACAGTCCATGTGAAACTTGATAGTATACGAAAATGATATGCATTAATCAGAAATGCTGAGGAATCTTCCACACTAAGAGTTGGAGTGCTTTTGAGGATGTTATATACATTACAATTATTGCGTTAAAGGAATATTTTGATTGTGCTACAAAATGTGACCTCTATTTGGTGAGATTGAGTCAGGACTGACATGAAGTGCTCAACTTACACAAGCTTTGAAATGCAGAAACCTGACATGTTGAACGGTTTCTACAGATGTAACGGTTTTATTTCATGTAGTTTATATACTTTTTTGGGACTTAACGAGGACCTGCAGGATCTGATTTAACAAATATCTATTGACCGGTGTGAGTTGAAGTAACCATTATCATCCCCATATTCAAACTATAATACATTGTATCCTTTTTTGAGCAAACTGGCCTTTTTCCTAACGGAAATCAGAACGCTCTAAAATCCCCTAATACAGTGGTTCCCAAACTTTTTCAACCTGTGATGCCATTGACCTATTGAGCGTTCTCTGCGGCTCCTCATTATGTACCCAGATGTGGTGGCTCCAATGGGAGAATCAAACAAAGCAGAAGCTGTAATACACTACACTACACTGTGCTGATGAAACCACCATACCCTTTACACTATACAGCTGCAATCCCAGACCCATATAGTGCCTCTAATGCCATCCTTTGCTGTCTTTTTGTGCGGTATTTGCATAATATGGTCCCAGGCACCCAATATTTTCAAAGTGCGCTTGGAGTGAAAGGGGCATGTGTGCCTGCTTTGTGCACCGAGGCCCTTTGTTATTACAGAAGGCACCCGCAGATGCTTGTGTGCCCCATTATGTAAAACTGATTTGACACATGTAGCACAAGCGCTATAGTAAGAGGATATTCCCCATTTGCATGGGGTGTGGCCCCATGCAAACAAGGGAATCATATGTCCTTTACACCCACGCCTTATTACAGCCATGGGTGCAGAGGGAAACTGGCCCTTATGAGGCGCACTGATAGTGTGCCACAAAGAGATGGTGCACTGTTAGTGCACCCTGCGAGGACAGCCCTTTGAAGGAGTGAAGGAGTAAAGGGGTCCCATGGACTTGCAGTAAGGGTCTCTGTCCTCTCTTGGAAGCAGCTATTCCTTATTTTACTGAATGTGCTGTCCTCCGAGCAGGTGCAAGTTTAGGGCTTCCCTGGGTGCAGCACATTCATTCATAATTGGATGCCCTTTCACGGTCTGCACCAGGTGCATTTTTTTCTGTTGCAAACAGGGAACATGTACCTCAAGATTATCTAAATGCATGAATCTCTTCCTCATGCAAGGGTGAACTGAGGAGCCTTAAACATCCTGGTCTGGAGGTCTCCTCAAGTGAACTTACCCTTTGTATCATAAGGTATGAGGAGAGGCTAGTGTGGGGCACGTGTTTCATTATAAGGTGACAAAAAGGAGGAGCTGAAGCACAGAAAATGATTAGAAACACATTTTTGCCTTAGAGATGTGGGAAACTTGCCGTCAAGTAGCTCTGAACCAGCAGGAGAGTTGCTCTAAAACTTTAGTGCTGCATTGCCCATCTGGAATTTGTTCCTATTACTTATTTTTACAGATAAAAGGAACAACCATGGGCTTTTCCTTTTCTCCAAATTTTGCAAACTTAACAATGGGCTGGTTTGAACAGAGAATAGCATGGGCAGAAGAAAATGAAAGATTCCAGCAGAAAGTCATTAGCTGGTTAAGATTCATTGATGATTTATTTCTAATTTGGGATGGCACAGAAATTGAATTTAAGGAATATTTTAACGTTTTGAACAATACTGTTGCCAAACTGCAATTCACTTATGAAATCAGTGACACACGAGTGACGTTCCTGGATACAGAAATCTATATAAGAGAAGGAGAGATACATACCACATTACACAGAAAATCTACTGCCACAAATTCAGTGTTACATGCCAATAGTTTTCACCCACCCAATACTAAATGGGACAAACCATATGGCGAATTCTTACGGATAAAAATAATTTGTTCAGAATCTGGAGAATTTGCTAAACATATGAAGGCCTCAGAAAAAAGATTTATCTCCAGACAATATCCCAGGAAATGTATTAATAAGGCAAAACAGCGAGTGGAAAAGATTTTGAGAACAGAATTAGTTCATAAAAAAACTTCTGTGTTGGAAGGTCAATCGGAGGATCCTATATGTTTCATCACAACATACTCCAATAATGTCTCCCAGTTACGGAAGATTCTAACCAAACACTGGTCTATTCTCCAATTGGATCCTATAGTAAAGGAGATTATGGGAGACTTTCCTTGAATGACTTTTAGAAGAGCACCAAATTTGCGGGACAGAATCACAAAAAGTCACTTTAGCTCTCAGAAAAGGGGCAACTGGCTCAAAAAACCATGTTTTTGGAAATGTGGCAATTGCAAGGCTTGCAAAATTGCGAAAAACACTAAGGAATACACCATTGGTAATGGTGTCACAAAAAGCATTAAACAACATATAACTTGTATTCACAGTATATGTTATTGAATGCCCCTGCGGTTTAAAGTATGTTGGGAGCACCATATGTGAAACAAAGAAAAGGATCCTTGAACATATTCGTGCCATCGTCAACACAGACAGAAGTTATGCCACGGCTAAGCATATGGAGTTGGCACATGATAGCCAATGGGAAACAATGACTTTTTATGCGATTGACCATGTCCCCATAAGTGAACGAGGAGGGGACAGAGAAAAGAGACTACAACAATTGGAGTCTAAACACATCTTGGAGATTCGAACCTTGACCCCTCTGGGGATGAATCAGGATGAGGAGTTATTTGTACATTTGTAATTTTACATGGCAGCCATTGCAAATAATCATAAAACACCGTTTTTTCTATTTTCTATTTTGTAGCACTTGCAGCTAATATTCAGTTTGGTTAATATTTGAGTTTTTTTATTATGGGGGGAGACACGGACAGTATGTCACATACGCACATTTATGAGGTGTATCAACATATTGGTTAAATTGGTTTTGTTTTGCGGTAACAACAACTCCCAGAATGCAGCATTATAAGTTTATAGTGCACTAGTTAATAATTGAATTTATTTGGAAATTATGGGTGAGTTTTAGTTGTGCAGACCGCAGTTATTAAACTTAACAAGCAGAGAGAAGTAGTTTCTAAGTGCATTTAGAAATATGTTGAGTCTTAATGAATTGTTATCTGTAGATATAAATGTGGAAACAGAAACCCCCTACCGGAAATGCCCGTGATCAAGGTCTCTCAGACCGAAACGCGTAGGGCAGGTGATTGTTGAGCTGTAAACGAAGTTAACGTAGCCTGAATAAATGAATTTTGTGAAATAAGAGATCCCGGAGTGCGGACGATCGTGAAGTATTTCATGAATGTTGTTGATAAATTACGGAGTGTCCTGCCGTCACCAGCACCACCGCTGAACTAAGCGCGCTAGTACATGCCGAAACAGGGACAATCATATATATATATATATATATATATATATATATATATATATATATATATATATATATATTTATATACAAATACATACATACATACCATGGTTAATGTCATTAATTGAAAGGGAATGAATGATGAGAAAAGGAGAAATAGAGATTAAAGAATCAAAGACAAAGATCGCAGGACCAAAATAGTAACAGACATATAAATATTTGAAACAGAATGTGACAACTGCTCTGGTAGAGAAAACATGTAATCTTAAACAGAAATTTGACCGGCAGTGAAACCATAGCTCCATATGAACTGGGGGAGAAATTAGAGCTGCACTGCCATCTACAGTCGAAAGGTTGAAAGGAAGAACTATTCACTAGAGTTTATATTTCTAATTTGAAGCAATAGGAACCTAAAAAAAATTAGAGCAACGCTTTGCTGAAAAGAGAACAAAACGTGAAGAGTTCATCAGAGAAATGTTCAATACAGAAGGCAGCGAAGTCTCGCAGAAAACATGGATGCAAGGGAATGTGAGAGGGACTGAGTTCAAAACATTACTGGGAAAGTCTTGCCCTCAAAAGTATATTGAATGTAATCCAAACCCAAGAGGATTCTGAATATTTATTTTGTCAACATTGAATGATATCGGTCCTGACTTATTGAACCAATTGCAAATAGATACAGTGGAGTGTTCAAACAAATTAATGAATACCTTAATCGTTCATGCCGAAAGAAGGCTTGCATAAGCAACAGAAAAAATCTAGGAGCTGGAAAAAGCCTTGGAAAAATACAAGGGCACTGAAGAAGGGGCTAGAGGGCTTGGGAAACTTGAAAATAAATTGGACAAGAAGTCCAACTGAAAAAATGTAAAAACAATTCAACAGAGATAAAACTGGTTATTTGGCAGGTAGGGTCTGTACGTTTGCAAGATGACTTGATGCTATATATAGCAGGCAAGTGATGGATCAAGGCCAGGATAAGCCAGGAAGATCTTCCAGTGTGGAAAGCTCTGAAATAAGTTCAGGGGACAAAGGATCATTGGTGACACAGACCACCTAGTTGGATTTCTCAAGGGAAATGAGACTGCGACAAATGCCAACTCACAGAAAAGGTGGAGACATGATAAGGTCAGGGAAACCGATCGATCGGAAAGAACAAGGCGGCGCAGGAAGAGGAAAAGGAAAGAGAAGCACAAGGAAATGAAATCAGGTTCAATTAGCAATCTTGTGATCAATCTGTCCTCAAAGGTCCTTAGTAGCAAACATACTATCCTGTTGAACAGAGGTTTAACATTTTGTCCCAGTCCGGGAATTGATATGGCAACATCAATGATTGATCTAAAAAATTCAGCAGGAAACTACTTTGTGAATAAACCCTCTATGGATACAAACTTGGGAACACCCCAACCCATGTCAAATTTGATGCTAAAGGATATTGCACCATTGCGGGATTTATGGTACTTGGAACGAGAGTCCAGCACAACATCAACCTTAGATGAAAGGATGCCATTTGACTGGCAATTTTGTAATTAAATGGGAGTGGAAACCAACAAGCCAGGAATGAGTGGTTGTAAATTGAAATCTAGATTTTGTCCACAACTACCACCGGGTAATAAGGTGGATGTATTTCAGGAATTGATGGCTGATGACCTGAGAGACATTATCAAAAAGGAGAAACAAAAACACCATTACGAAGTTAACAATATGACAAACGATGCCTGGTGGGCACGGCAAGATCTACAAAAGGACAAAATTATTGTTATAAAAGCCTCAAGTAAAGGGGGAAATATAGTGGTGATGGACCGCAGTCGATACAGCCAGGAGATTACAGGCAATTATCGATCAAAGACAACTACTAGAAACTGAGGAAAGATCCTATGAAAGAAATTATGAGGGACTTTTACAAAACAGTCATCCCCTAACACCTACGATATGTGTTACCAAAAATACACAAACACATGAAGAATCCTCTAGGACGTCCGATAATCAGCTCCTACGACTCATTGGGGAACTAACCCGCTTCCTATAGGAGAACCGCACCCTGGACCCTTCCTAATCCATATTCCGCAGCAACCACAGCACCGTAACCGCCCTCATCGCCGCCACCGACGACATCAGAACCATACTGGACAGCAGTCCTCATCCTCCTGGACCTCTCGGCCGCATTCTGCCACCACACCCTACACTCACGCCTCAGCAATGCTGAAATCCACGAGAGAGCCCTGGACTGGGTCACCTCCTTTTTCACCAGCAGAACCCGGAGAGTCCACCTCCCCCCATTCCACTCAGAGGCCACCAGAATCATCTGCGTCCCTCAGCCCGACCCTCTTCAACATCTACATGGCCCCGCTCGCTAACATCACCCAATCCCACAACCTCAACATCATCTCATACGCCGACGACAACCAGCTAATCCTCTCCCTCACTAAGGACACCGCCAAGACTTACCTCCACAAAGGAATAAAGGCCATCGCAGAATGGATGAAGAGCAGCTGCCTCAAACTCAATTCCGACAAGATGGAAGTCCACATCTGCGGCTCCACCCCCTCCGCATGGGATGACTCCTGGTGTCCTGCAACTCTCGGAACCGCTCCGACTCCCACCGACCACGTGCGCAACCTAGGATTCATCCTGGACCCCTCACTATCCATGACCCAGCAAGTCAACGCCATCTCCTCCTCCTGCTCCAACACCCTCTGCATGCTCTGAAAAATCTGCAAATGGATACCCACGAAACCAGAAGAACAGTCACCCAAGCCCTTGTAAGCAGCAGACTGGACTACGGCAATGCCCTCTACGCACGAACCACGGCCAAACTCCATAAGAGGCTGCAATGCATCCGCACGCCTCATCCTGGACATCCCCCGCCACTGCCACCTGAAAAACCTGCATTGGCTCCCAGTCAGAAAGAGAATCATCTTCAAACTCCTCGCCCACGCTCACAAAGCACTGCACATCACTGGACCAGAATACCTCAACAGACGACTCTCCTTCTACACCCTAACCTGGCATCTCCTCTCCGCCGACCTCGCCTTCGCAACCATCCCATGCGTCCGCAGAACTACAACAGGCAGTAGATCATTCTCGCACCTCGCGCCAAAATGTGGAACACTCTTCCCACCCACCTGTGCCAGACCAAAGACCTCCTTACCTTTAGGAAACTTCTCAAGACCTGGGTGCTTGGGCAGTAGCAGCACCTCCCACCCCACCTCCTCAGCGCCTTGAGACCCTCACGGGTGAGTAGTGCGCTTTACAAATCCCTGATTGATTGATTGAGAATGCATCAAGATTTTTAGATTATTTTTTTTTTATTCCCATATGTGACAGCACTTCCTTCCTATAGCTGAGACTCTATGGATTTTTTTAAATCGGGTCAATGGCATACCTTGGAAACATGAATATATAATGGCAACAGTGGATGTTGTGTCATTGTGCACCTCAGTCAAACATGAGGATGGCTTGAAAGGCTGTGCATACTTTCTTTGCAGTAGATCAATGAGTTTATTGGAGCATACACATATATTGTTAGAAATGATGGAGTTCTGTCTCACCAATAACATCTTTATCTTTGGTGAGTTTTATATTCAAAACAAAGGTAAAGCTATGGGAACATCTTTCGCTCCTACTTATGCCAACCTTATGATGGGCCACTGGGAAGTAGAATATGTATGGATAGAAGAAAATGTGGTCCTGTGGGTTTGCTTTATTGATGATCTCTTTCTAATTTGGAAAGGATAGTGGAATGAACTAGATATATTCTTGAATTTATTTATTTTTAAAAACCACTTGGACTGCAATTTACATTCAAATAAATCAAGAGAGAGTAACCTTCTTGGATATTGAGGTATACATGAAACACAAAAAGATCTTTACAAAACTATATCGCAAACCTACCAGCTGTAATAGCATTTTATTTGCCAACAGTTCACATCCCAAAACACTTAAATGAAGTGTGCCCTATGGAGAATTTCTAAGATCCAGACGAAACTGCTCTGAACTAAGTTCAGGGTTGGAGAGATGTGTCAGAGATTTGTTAAGAGAAGGTACCCAGCATCCGTGTTGGAAGATGCTATGAGAAGAGCCATGGAAAAAGACAGAGAGGACCTACTAGTTCCTAAAAATACAAAAAACACGAGAGAAGAAAAAATGAGCAGGATCTAACCCTTAGAAATATTATGGATTACAATAAGTCAGTCAAAGATATCAAAACAGCCCTCAGAAAGAACCAGACGATTTTGGCCATTTTTCTCTGGTGATACCTCGCACTTTGCACTTTTGATTTTATGAAATGAAATAATAAATCCCTTGAAAAAGCAATCATTTGTATCAGATATGTGCCTTCTCCTGGAAATGCTCGAAGAATAAGCTACGGAGTGGGGCATGCTTCCTTGGAGATGATCATATATATATATTCGATGGCATGTTTAGCTGCAGATAGACATGCTGTGCATATATCGCCATCTAGTGTTGGGCTCGGAGTGTTACAAGTTGTTTTTCTTCGAAGAAGCTTTTGCTAGTCATGAGATCGAGTGACTCCTCTTCTCATTGATAGGGTGCATGGGCATTGAGTCCTTTGTTAGGTTGTTTTCTTTCTGCCGCCGGGTTTGGATGTGTTCCCTCTCGCTCTGGTAGATTTCGGTTCGGTACTATCTGAACTTCTCTTTCTTTTCTTTCAACAACTGTATAATTTTTCGAACGCATTTCTGACTGCACTCGATCCGATGGTAGCGCAGTGATCAAATAAATGCCCTTTCGGATGTCGTGCCCTTCTCAGGCCTTTATCGGGCCTACTGCGTCACAGGTCCATGGATAGGAATCCAATTCGATTCTGTACTCGGTGCCACGCCAAGTTCCCATACAACGACCAGCATTCGGTGTGCAACCTCTGCCTCTCTCCGGACCACCAAGAAGAGACCTGTGAGGTGTGCCGATCCTTCCGATCTAGATGGCTAGATATGGCATTGAAGTCAGCGGAACAAACTCCCGACATCTTCGGTGAGGAACTTGCACAGTCTCCATCCCGGACTCCGACTGCAACTCAGATGGGGATAGCCAAATTATACCTCCGGCGTAGTATGTTAGTACACCAGCCCCTTCCCATCAAAACTATCTGAAAAAAATCACAAAAAGTATTGAGTTCACCACTGCTTGTCAGCCTTGGTTCGACCCAAAAACAAAATATCATCGACTGACCCTCGGGTTCGGCACCAAAAAAGGCCAAAGCTCACTCTACCGAACAGACTGCCACACCTGTTTTGTATCGAGTCGAAAGACGGAGGGTTCCATTTCGGAACTGAGACGGCTACACACCACATCGGAGCCGAAACACCCACGCTCCTCTTCAGAGCTGAAACACCCAAGTTCCTCCTCGGAGCCGAAAAAACTTTCACCTACGGTTCAAACCAGTTTCTCAGCCCATTTAAAGAATTCCATCACTATGTTTTCAGAGCATTCATTGGTGGGAAGCAAACAAGTTCCATCTTCAGAACAAGAAACAGATAAAACAGACATTAGACCAATTCTTGAGGTTATGGAACATAAACAGAGGAGGATACAGATCCAAAAGGACAGAGGGAAGATTATTGCCTCTCCTTCTCCTATAACAAAGAGGAAACTAACATTCCAACAAACTTTGGAAACTGGCCCTTCCCCAGCAAAGATATTTAAGCATAAGGAGAAGCCAAAGACTGTGCACCAGATTTCTCTACCACATTGGCTTTTTCTTCCCTCATCTCCATCACCTCACACTCCATCACCCACACAGTATTCCGTACAATCTCCTGCCTCATCACATGGGGATTATATGGGTGATGATAATTATAACATGGACCGATGGGATTTGTGTGACTCTGACCCAATTCCATCAAATGACCTAGATCTGTATCCCACAATGCCATCTCCATCTGAAGACTCCATGGCCTATAATCAAGTAATTTCCAGAGCAGCCACATATCACAACGTAAAGAATAAATTAGTAAATATAGCTATTCTTCAATCCTGCTTCATAAATATACAATATATGACAAAGACTAATAAATATACTTTTGATAAGCATGTCGAGAAATAGTTATGTCAAAAATCCTAACATACATATATGTATATGCCACTTATCTTCTGTCAATTAGTACAGTGTCTAATGGCATGCAACATTCACCAACTGATACATTAGAACAGCCACATGTTCCTATAATATTTTATTTATAGCCATTTCTAACAATGAATAAATCAAAAAACGATGATATACAAAATAAAGACAACACAGAAAAAATATATATCCCACCCCATTAAGAATAACAGACAAAAAATCCTGATCAAATGTATACCTCATTCACACTCATTCATGCACAGACTCAACCATCATGACATAAAATCTATACAATAAAAAGTCCAAGACTAATACAAAACTTGTAATATGCATTCAAACATATATATAACAAAAAAATATATAGAATGAAGGATATGCAGAATATGTAAAAACAGATATATCAAGCTGTAATTGAAGAATTCTGCTCGCGTTTTGGTTACGCACGTTTTGGTATTCCTCTCATATGGAGGCCACCTTCATCAGGGTGATGCCAAAAGGATGATTCATGCGGGGAGAGGAAAAAGAGATAATCCAGCTGTAATGTATGCCACTCTTTAAGGATAAGACCACATCTGTAGGAGATATCTAAACAATAAAACATAAACATCCTTAGAAAATAGATAAATGCCACTGTACTATTAACACCAATAACACAACACCCAAAAAGAAAACCAAGTGTCAGGATAGAAACCTTCACCATAATTAATAATAATAATATTCCAAAGAGATTCAAGTCAGGTGCATGTCTCCAGTTTTTCCCATATTATGTGTAGACTGTAAGGAAATGCCTCCTTGGCATGGTTAACTCCTAACTTTTTGCCTTTGCTGATGCTAAGTTATGATTTGAAAGTGTGCTGGGACCCTGCTAACCAGGCCCCAGCACCAGTGTTCTTTCCCTAAACTTTACCTTTGTCTCCACAATTGGCACAACCCTGGCACTCAGGTAAGTTCCTGGTAACTGGTACCCCTGGTACCAAGGTCCCTGATGCCAGGGAAGGTCTCTAAGGGCTGCAGCATGTCTTATGCCACCCTGGGGACCCCTCACTCAGCACATGCACACTGCCTCTCAGCTTGTGTGTGCTGGTGGGGAGAAAATGACTAAGTCGACAGGGCACTCCCCTCAGAGTGCCATGCCAACCTCACACTGCCTGTGGCATAGATAAGTCACCCCTCTAGCATGCCTTACAGCCCTAAGGCAGGGTGCACTATAGCACAGGTGAGGGTATATGTGCATGAGCACTATGCCCCTACAGTATCTAAGCAAAACCTTAGACATTGTAAGTGCAGGGTAGTCATAAGAGTATATGGTCTGGGAGTTTGTCAAACACAAACTCCACAGTTCCATAATGACTACACTGATAACTGGGAAGTTTGGTATCAAACTTCTCAGCACAATAAATGCACACTGATGCCAGTGTGCAATTTATTGTAACATACACCCAGAGGGCATCTTAGAGATGCCCCCTGAATACCTACCCAACTTCTAGTGTAGGCTGACCAGTTTCTGCCAGCCTGCCAGACATGTTGCTGGCCACATGGGGAGAGTGCCTTTGTCACTCTGTGGCCAGGAACAAAGCTTGTACTGGGTGGAGGTGCTTCTCACCTCCCCCTGCAGGAACTGTAACACCTGGTGGTGAGCCTCAAAGGCTCACCCCTTTTGTTACAGCGTCCCAGGGCATCCCAGCTAGTGGAGATGCCCGCCCCTCCAGCCACTGCCCCCACTTTTGGCAGCAAGGCTGGAGGAGATAATGAGAAAAAGAAGGAGGAGTCACCCACCTGTCAGGACAGCCCCTAAGGTGTCCTGAGCTGAGGTGACCATTGCCTTGAGAAATCCTCCATCTTGAGTTTGGAGGATTCCCCCAATAGGATTAGGGATGTGCCCCCCCTCCCCACAGGGAGGAGGCACAAAGAGTGTGTAGCCACCCTCACGGACTGTAGCCATTGGCTACTGCCCTCCCAGACCTAAACACCCCCCTAAATTCTGTACTGCTGACCTACAAGCCTGCAGAGAAGGAGGAAGACGACAACTGATTTGGCCCCAGCCCTACCGGTCTGTCTCCAAATTCGAAAACCTGCTCCAGCGACGCATCCGACAGGGACCAGCGACCTCTGAAGCCTCAGAGGACTGCCCTGGACTACAGGACCAAGACACTACCGTGAACAGCGGCCCTGTTCAAAACCAGCTACTTCTTTGCTACAAAGAAGTAACTTCCAAGGACTTCACGTTTCCCGCCGGAAGCATGAGAAACTACACTCTGCACCCGATGCCCCCGGCTCGACCTGCAGAAAACCAACACCTCAGGGAGGACTCCCCGGGGACTGCGAGCCCGTGAGTAGCCAGAGTGACCCCCTCGAGCCCCCACAGCGACGCCTGCAGAGAGAAACCATAGGCTCCCTTTGACTGCCTGTAACAAGGGACCCGACGCCTGGAACCAACATTGCACCCGCAGCCCCCAGGACCTAAAAGAACCGAACTTCGACGCAGGAGCAACCCCCAGGCGACCCTCTGCCTTGCCCAGGTGGTGGCTATCCCAAGAAGCACCCCCTGTGCCTGCCTGCACCGCTAGAGTGACCCCCGGGTCCCTCCATTGAAACCTCTAGAAAACCAGACACCTGCTTTGCACACTGCACCCGGCCGCCCCTGTGCCGCTGAGGGTGTGTTTTATGTGCCTACTTGTGTCCCCCCCAGTGCTGTACAAAACCCACCCCCTGGTCTGCCCCTCGAGGACACAGGTACTTACCTGCTGGCCGACTGGAACCGGAGCACCCCTGTTCTCCATTGAAGCCTATGTGTTTTGGGCACCTCTTTGACCTCTGCACCTGACCGGCCCTGAGCTGCTGGTATGGTAACTTTGAGGTTGGCTTGAACCCCCAACGGTGGGCTGCCTATGCCCCAAGACTGAGACTTGTAAGTGTTTTACTTACCTCCTAATCTAACCTTTACTTACCTCCCCCAGGAACTGTTGATTTTTGCACTGTGTCCTCTTTGAAAATAGCTTATTGCCATTTTTACAAAGACTGTACATGATATTGTTTTCATTCAAAGTTCCTAAAGTATCTAAGTGAAGTACTTTACATTTAAAGTGTTTAATGTAAATCTTAAAATAAACTAAGAATATATATTTTCAATATAAAAACCTATTGGCCTGGAGTAACTCTTTGAGTGTGTGTTCCTCATTTATTGCCTGTGTGTGTACAACAAATGCTTAACACTACCCTCTGATAAGCCTACTGCTCGACCACACTACTACAAAATAGACGATTAGAATTACCTGCTTTTGCCACTATCTTACCTCTAAGGGGAACCCTTGGTCTCTGTGCACACTATTTCTTACTTTGAAATAGTATATACAGAGCCAACTTCCTAACATAGACTACTATAGTGGTGGAAACTATCTCCAGTTACCTTATGGAGCAATATATTAATGTACTCTGTTATTAGCGCAGATCTCTATCTGACCGCATTGAGGTCACAAGGTCTCAAAAGAGCACCAAAGACTGCAGTAACACGAGTATTCTGAAAAATAATAATACACAATGGTTTTAACACTAGTAACTATATAAATAACCTCATGTATAGTTTGCCAAACAAAGATATAACTAACTTCAATTATAAAATCTGTCCTGATGTTTACCGTCCCTCCTAGATATAAATTCACAGGTAGGCACTGCTAAGTCAAAAGGGCTCTCAGATTACCAACTGCAAAGGAAGGGGAAAATAAAAATCCTTAATGTACGGAATTGATTTATACAAAGTATTTCACTTGGGTTAACATCTTGTTTTCACCCAGAACTTTATACGAAGCGGTTTTCTTGTTTAATACACTTCCCTCTACAGATAAGCAATACCAATGTTTGCCAATGTTACCTGGTATGCTAAAGCATGCTGACGATATTTTTAAAGAGCCAGCAAAAGCAAGGGTGTTAACATTTAGGGTGGACAAAAAATTAAGCTGCACCATCTGACCCAGTCTTTATATCCCAATAAACTGCCATCTGATTCCATTGTGGTCAGTGCAGCTAGAGAAAGAGCAAATAGTCAGTCTACGGGGGATGGTCCTCCTGATAAATAAAGCCGCAAATTTGATGTCGCAGGCAAAAGGGTGGCAAATCAGGCTGCAAATCAATGAGAATTGCCAATTCCCAAGCTCTTTTAGTCAGGTACGATTGGGCACATTGGGATGAGATGCAGGAGTTCCTTCAATACCTCCCTACAGAACATCAAAAAAGAGCACCGCAGGTAGTGGCAGAGGGACATGCGATTGCCAACAATCAGGTTAGGTCTGCACTAGACGCAGCGGACACTGCAGCTAGGGGAATTAACACAAGTGTCATGATCAGGAGGCAAGCTTGGTTGTGATCCTCCGGTTTAAAACCTGAAATACAACAAGCGGTCCTTAATATGCCATTTAATAAACACCCATTTGGGCCTGAGGTGGATACCACAACTGAGAAGTTAAAAAAGGACTCTGATACTGTAAAGGCCATGGGTGCTCTTTATACAATACCTTTTTGGGGTACTTTTCACAAGCCCCAGTTCAGAGGAGGTTTTAAACCCCAGACATCAGAGGCCTCTACGTCCCAACAAAACAGGGACAACAATATTATTCCAGAGGATCTTTCAGGGGCTCCTATAGAGGACACATTTTCAGATCTAGGGGCAAATCCACTACCACAAGAGGTGCCTCCACCTCTTCAAAGCAGTGACTGCCTCTCCATCCCCACACAGCACACATCTCCTTTGGGAGGAAGACTGCAATATTTCCATCCTCATTGGGAATAGATAACATCAGATCAGTGGGTACTGTCAATTATCCACAATGGTTATTGCCTAGAACTCATCTCTACTCCACCAAACATCTCCCCTCATTCACAAAGGCTTTCTCCAGAACACATGGTTCTCTTAAAACAAGAAGTAGAATCTCTTTTACTCAAAGGAGCAATAGAGGTAGTTCCCATCCACCAGCAAGGAACAGGAGTATATTCTTTATACTTCTCATTCAAAAAGAGGATTACACTCTCACACCAATCCCCGATCTAAGACCTCTCAATCAATGCATTCTCTCAGAGCATTTCCACATGGTCACTCTACAAGATGCAATTCCCTTGTTACAAAAACAAGGCTGCATGGCAGCATTAGATTTAAAAGATGCTTACTTCCACATTCCTATCCATCCAGCACACTGCAAATACCATTCAAACCTGTCAACAACACACACAATATGCAATAGATACCTTACACAAGCTAAGGTTCACAATCAATTACCAAAAATCTCACCTTCAAACAGCACAGATTCAACTATATCAGGGAGAAATTCTGAACACTCAGTCAGCATTAGCCCACCCAAATTCACAACGAATTCAAGCGTTTAACACACTCATTTCCCAATTACAATTCAATCAGACTTACACAGTGAGGTTTATTATGAAGGTATTGGGAATGATGGCATTGTGCATAGTGCCCAATGCATGTCTAAACATGAGTCTCCTACAACAGTGTCTCTCACAACAATGGTCTCAGGCACAGGGTCAACTTCACGATCTAGTGTGTTGGACAGGCAAACATACAATTTGCTGCAATGGTGGAATCACACTAACTTATCAAAAGGGTGGCCATTTCAGGACCCAGTGCCACAGACCATAATCACCACAGATGCATCAATGACAGGTTGGGGAGCCCATCTCAACAATCTTACCGTACAGGGAGAATGGGACTCGGTTCAGCAGACTTACCACATTAACCATTTGGAATCGCTAGCAGTCTTCCTAGCACTCAAAGCATTCCACCCACAGATCACACACAAGACAGTGTTAATAAGTACAGACAACATGACAACAATGTACTATCTGCAGAAACAAGGGGGGCCACCCTCATCCCAATTGTCCCTTCTGGCACAAACTATTTGGAAATGGGTGATTCACAATAGCATTCAACTGTTAGTGGAGTATATCCCAGGGATACACAACCAACTAGCAGACCTCTTAAGCAGGACCCAGCAACAAATGCACAAATGGGAGATTCACCCACAACATAGACCTCTTCGCAACAAGCAAAAACGCAAAATGCCCCATCTTCGCATCCAGGTACCCACATCCTCTATCCAAGGGCAATGCTCTATGGATCAATTGGTCAGGGATATTTGCTTACGCTTTTTCCCCTCTCTCACTAATTCCATTTCTGGTCAACAAAATTCGTTACACCTCTCTCACTATGATACTCATAGCTCAACACTGATACACAATACTGTTGGATCTGTCTGTAGTACCACATCACAAACTTCCAAACAGGCCAGACCTATTGACTCAGAAGAAAGGTCAAATAAGGCATCCCAATCCCGGTGTGCTCAACCTGACGAGTTGGCTCCTAAAGCACAGAATTTGAATATCTACAGCTTCCATTAGAATGTATTGACATTCTAAAGGTAGCATGCAAACGGACAACCGGGCAGTGCTATGAAGCTAAATGGAAACGTTTTGTATATTACTGTCAACCCAAAAACATTAATCCACTTAAAGCATCAGTACAGGATAATACCTGTTATTTGCTTCACTTACAAAAAGCAAATCTAGCATAGTCATCTATTAAAATTCATTTAACACCAGTATCAGCCTATCTCCAAAACAGACACCATACCTCTCCGTTCAGAATCCCTTTCATAAAAGCTTTTATGGAAGACCTAAAAAGAGTTATTCCACCTAGAGCTCCACCAGCTCCCGCCTAGAATCTTAACATTGTGCTCACAAGGCTTACGGGTCCACCATTTGAACCCATGCTTTCTTGCGCTCTTCAGTTTCTCTCAATTAAAGTTGCTTTCCTGGTAGCAATTACTTCCTTAAGAACAGTAAGTGAAATTCGAGCTTTTACTTTAGAAGAACCATTCTTCCAAATTCACAAACACAAAATAGTACTTAGAACAAATCCAAAATTTCTACTCAAAGTGGTTTTACCATTTCACATAAATCAGTCAGTGGAATTACCAGTCTTTTTTTCACAGCCAGACACAGTTGCTGAAAGAGCTCTCCATACTCTTGATCTCAAAAGAGCTCTTTTGCATTATATAGACAGAACAACGGATTTTAGAAAATCTAAACAACTTTTGGTGGCTTTTCAATAGCCTCATAAAGGTAATCCTATTTCAAAACAAGGATTAGCCAGAAGGATAGTAAAGTGTATTCAAACTTGCTATCTTAAAGCTAAAAGGCAACTATCAGTAACTCCCAAAGCACATTCTACTAGAAAGAGGGCAGCTTTAATGGCATTCTTAGGAAATATATCAGTGGCAGACATATGCAAAGCAGCCACATGCTCCACCCCACACACATTTACTAAGCACTACTGTGTGGATGTGCTATCTCACCAACAAGCAAATGTTGGTCAAGCAGTGCTTAAAACACAATTTCAAACTACTCCTACAGGCTAGCCACCGCTAGCTTAGGAGGGGACTGCTTTTCAGTCTATGCACAGAATGTGTATCTGCAGCTACACAATACCATCAAACGGAAAATGTCACTTACCCAGTGTACATCTGTTTGTGGCATGTAGTGCTGCAGATTCACATGCGCCCTCCCTCCTCCCCGGAATCCTGTAGCCATTGTAGTACTTTATTACGTAAATATGTATACACATTGCATGGACATTTCCTTTACTTACTATATATCTGCACATATACAATTCTTCACTCCTTACTTTATCCTCCTGCGGAAAAACAATCTAACAAAGGACTCGATGCCCATGTGCACTATCACCGAGAGGAGGAGTCACTCGATCTTGTGACTCAAAAAAGCTTCCTCAAAGAAAAACAACTTGTAACACTAGATGGCGATATATGCACAGCTTGTGAATCTGCAGCACTACATGCCACGAACAGATGTACACTGGGTAAGTGACATTTTCCATATATATATATATATATATATATATATATATGTATATGTATATATATATATGTTTGATGGCATGTGTAGCTGCAGATACACATGCTATGCATATCCCTTCAGACATCTAGTGTTGGGCTCGGAGTGTTACAAGTTGTTTTTCTTTGAAGCAGTCTTTTCAGAGTCACGGGATCGAGTGACTCCTCCTCTCGGTTCCTTTGCACATGGGCATCGACTCCATTGTTAGATTTTTTTCTTTCCGCCGTCGGGTTCGAACGTGTTTCCTCTCGCTCTGAAATTTCGATTCAGAAAACCTTAGAAAACCTTCTCATTCGTTGGTATTGTTTCAATCGCGTTTCCCATCTAGCATCGAACCGGTAGTACCGTTGGATCCTTCTTTTTCGCCCTTCGGGGTGCGTGAGCCCAACTCGGGCATATTTGGGCCTACCGTGTGGAGATCCTGATGGATCGGACTCCATTAGATTCTGCCCTCTGTGCCACGCAAAGTACCTCTTTACAGACCAGCACTTGGTTTGTAATTTGTGCCTTTCTCCAGACCATCAGGAGGAAAATTGTGAGGCCTGTCGATCATTTCGTTCAAAGAAGACTCTCAGAGATCGCAGAGCTAGAAGACTCGAAATGACGTTGAAAAGCAGTGAACATCTCGACGTCGTTGAAGAAGATCAGGTGCAGACAGCAGTCTCTATCCGACACACAGACTCCAAACAGGAATCGGAGGATGACAGACCCATCACAGCTGGACAGTATGTGAGTACATCTGCCCCTACACACCTGCACAAAAGACATTTAAAGGCCTTAGGTACATCACTGCCGGAAGGCAATGGTTCGGCCTGAAAAAAGACTGTGAAAAAGGCCACTCCTCCGTCTACTTCAGAGTCAGTAAATCTGTCAAAGGCTCCATTTCGGACTCGAGTAAAAAATCCCATTCTTCGGATTCAAAAATTCAGCATTCGGCTTCGGAGCCAAGACCTTCCACTATCTTTTCGGGACCGAGAAAACAACAAACTCCAGAGCTGAAAAAATCCTCATATACAGAGGAAAAAGGACTTTAAAAAAAATGTAGAGAAACCCATAAAACCTCTGAGGAAGAGCCTGACATTGAGCCCATTTTACAAATTATGGATGAGAGACAATCGAGAATACACATCCATAAAGAGACAGGAAGAATTGTCACTGCACCTTCTTTAAAAACAAAAAAGAAAGCTGGCTTTCCAAGAGGAACTGGACTCCTTACAGCCGCCAGCAAAGGTACAAAAGGAGAAGCCAATACCTCTTCATACTTCTCCTCATTCTCCACAGTTATCTGTCTCACCTCACACCAGCCCACCACCAATGCCTTCTTCAACTCATTCATTATATTCACAGGGAGATAAGGCAGACCCATGGGATCTTCATGACCCTGATCCCATCCCAGATAATGACCCAGATACTTACCCATCAAAACCATCTCCACCAGAAGATACCACTGCATGCAACCAGGTCATATCCAGGGCAGCAGCTTATCATGGGGTAACCATGCATTCAGAGCCATTGGAAGAAGATTTCTTATTTATTAAACTATCTTCTACACATTCCAAGTCCCAGTGTCTCCCAATGTTACCAGGCATGGTAATACATGCAGACCAAATTTTTAGCGAGCCTGTAAAAGCTAGGATTATCACACCTAGAATTGATAAAAAGTATAAGCCTGCACCCTCTGACCCAGATTACATTACTCACCAGGTCCCTCCAGATTCAGTAGTAGTCAGTGCAACAAGAAAGAGGGCAAATAGCCAGTCTCAGGAGATGCACCTCCTCCTGATAAGTAGAGAAGACAATTTGACGCAGCAGGAAAATAGTTGCTACACAGGCAGCAAATCAGTGGAGAGTTGCAAATTCTTAGGAACTTCTAGCCCGCTCTGATAGGGCCCATTGTGACGAAATGCAGGATATTATACAGCATCTCCCAAAAGAGCACCAGAAGAGGGCACAGCAAGTAGTAAAAGATGGGCGAGCAATTAGTAATAATCAAATAAGATCTGCCGTTGATGCTGCTGATACAGCTGCAAGGAACGTAAACACTGCCATCACAATAAGAAGACATGCATGGCTGCACTTAACATGCCTTTTGATAAAAAGCACCTCTTTGGCCCAGAAGTGGACACCACTATTGAAAAACTGAGAAAGGACTCAGATTGCGAAAGCAATGGGCGCTTTGTACACCACCCCATATATAGGTTCATATCGCAGGCCACAGTTTCGAAGAGGTTTTAAACCACAATCCTCAGAGGCTTCCACCTCCCAAACAAAGCAACCACAACAAGCCCAGTATCAACGAGGTGGGTTTAGAGGCTCATTTAGAGGTCAATACTTTAGAAATAGAGGTAAATTCCAAACCTCTAAACAAACAACCCAGCCTAAACAGTGACTTCCCTCCCTTCCACTCCACACATCTCCTGTGGGGGGAAGACTACTGCAGTTCCACTCTCATTGGCAAAATATCACCACAGACAACTGGGTATTATCAATTATCCGCAATGGCTATTGCCTAGAATTGATAACCACCCCTCCAAAAAATCCGCCAAGATATCACAAGTTGTCCCTCGAACATACATTTCTGTTACAACAAGAGCTACTATTCAAACAAGCAATAGAATTAGTTCCACAATCCCAAGAAGGAACAGGAGTATACTCACTATACTTCCTAATTCCCCAAAAAGATGGCACCCTCAGGCCCAAATTAGACCTCAGGCCCCTCAATCTATACATCTTGTCAGAGCATTTTCACATGGTAACGCTGCAAGATGTTATTCCACTACTGCAAAAACAAGATTTTATGACTGCTCTAGACCTCAAGGATGCATATTTCCACATACCCATCCACCTAGCTCACAGAATATACCTCAGATTTGTCATAGCAGGAAAACACTACCAGTTCAAAGTGTTGCCATTTGGCATAACCACAGCTCCAAGGGTGTTCACAAAGTGTCTAGCAGTAGTAGCGGCATACTTAAGAAGACAACAAATCCATGTCTTTCCATATCTAGACGATTGACTAATAAAATCAAACAATCTGACACAATACCAAAAACATACTCGTTATGTGACAGAAACTTTGCACACACTAGGGTTTCTGTAAACTACCAAAAGTCACACCTTGAACCAGCACAAGTACAACCGTATCTGGGTGCTATCCTGAATACTCTACTAGCTCTAGCGTATCCAAATATACAAAGGATGCAAGCTTTCCAAAATTTAACACCACTCATACAGCCAAATCAACAATTTACGGTAAGATTTACCATGAAGATTCTAGGAATGATGGCATCCTGCATAGCAATAGTCCCACATGCAAGATTAAACATGAGGCCCTTACAACAGTGCCTTGCACAGCATTGGTCACAAGCACACGGTCAACTTCAAGATCTAGTGTTGATGGACTGCCAAACACACATACCCCTTCAATGGTGGATCGCAGCAATTTAATGAAGGGGCGGTCGTTTCAAGACCCTGTACCTCAGACCATAATTACAGCAGATGCATCATTGATCGGTTGGGGAGCTCACCTAAACAATCAAACCATTCAAGGTCAATGGGATGTCAAACAGAAACAGCTATACATAAACCACTTAGAATTATTAGCTATGTTCCTTGCCCTTAAAGCATTTCAACCTCTTCTCAAACAGAATAATGTTCTCATAAAAACAGACAACATGACAACCATGTATTATCTCAACAAACAGTGAGGAACACATTCATCTCAGCTGTCCCTTCTAGGCCAAACAATTTGGAAATGGGCAATTCACAATCAAATTCATCTATTAGCACAATACATTCCAGGAATAGACAATCAGTTGGCAGATCTCCTCAGCAGAAATCGCCAACAAACACACAAATGGGAGATTCACTCCCAAGTACTTCAAAAGTACTTTCAAAGGTGAGGAACACCAGACATAGATCTATTCGCAACAAGCAAAAACGCGAAATGCCAAAACTTTGCATCCAGACACCCACATCCTCTATCCAAGGGCAATGCTCTATGGATCAATTGGTCAAGGATATTTGCTTACGCTTTTCCCCCTCTCCCACTCCTTCCATTTCTAGTCAACAAATTACATCAAACGTCACTCAACATGATACTCTTAGCACCAACATGGGCACCCCAGCCTTGGTACACAACACTATTAGACCTAGCTGTAGTACCTCACTCCAAACTCCCAAACAGACCAGATTTTTAACCCAAAACAAAGGTCAAATCAGCCATCCAAACCCCAGTGCTCTCAATCTAGCAATTTGGCTCCTGAAGTCATAGAATGTGGTTATTTAAATCTTCCATCAGAATGTATGGAAGTAATTAAACAAGAACGAAAACCTATTACTAGACAGTGCTATGCGAACAAGTGGAAAAGATTTGTCTACTATTGTCAATCTAAAACCATAGATCCACCTACAGCATCTATACAAGATATTGTATGCTATTTACTTAATTTACAGAAATCAAATTTGGCTTTTTCATCCATTAAAATACACCTTACTGCAGTATCTGCATACTTACAAACTATTCAACATACTTCTCTATTCAGAGTTCCTGCTATCAAAGCCTTCCTGGAAGGATTAAAACACATCATATCACCCAGAACACCACCTGTTCCATCATGGAATTTAAATATTGTACTTACCAGACTCATGGGACCACCTTTTGAATCCATGCACTCTTGCCAAATTCAATTTTTAACATGGAAGGTCACCTTCCTTGTGGCTATTACTTCTTGAAGAAGAGTTAGTGAAATACAAGCACTCTTGAAGAACCTTTTTTCCAAGTGCACAAACTTAAGGTTGTACTAAGAACAAATCCAAAATTTCTACCAAACGTAGTATCTCCTTTTCACATCAATCAAACAGTGCAATTGCCAGTCTTCTTTCCACAGCCAGATTCTGTGGCAAAAAGAGCTCTTCATACATTAGATCTCAAAAGAGCTCTTATGTACTAAATAGACAGAACTAAAGATTTTAGGAAAACAAAGCAACTTTTTGTTGCTTTCCAACAACCACATATAGGCAATCCTATATCAAAACAAGGTTTAGCAAGATGGATTGTTAGATGTATACAAACATGTTGTATCAAAGCAAAGAGACAACTTTTGATCACTCCTAAAGCACATTCTACAAGAAACAAAGGTGCAACAGTGGTTTTTTTTAGTAAACATACCAATGGTTGATATATGCAAAGCAGCTACGTGGTCAACCCCTCATACATTTACAAAACACTACTGTGTTGATGTGTTCTCACAGCAACAAGCCACTGTAGGCCAAACTGTCTTAAGGACCTTATTCCAAACAATTTCAACTCCCACAGGCTAGCAACTGCTTTTTGGGAGGACTAACTGCTTTGTAGTCTATGCATAGCATGTGTATCTGAAGCTACACATGCCATCGAACGGAAAATGTCACTTACCCAGTGTACATCTGTGCGTGGCATGTAGTGCTGCAGATTCACATGCACCCTCCCTCCTCCCCGGAAGCCTGTAGTCGTTTAAGTTTCTAACATTTGTACATATGTATATACATCTACATTTGCATAGACATCTCTTATATTTCTATACTCTATCATTCCTTTTTTCACCCTCTGCGGGAAAACAATCTAACAATGGAGTCGATGCCCATGTGCAATTTAACCGAGAGGAGGAGTCACTCGATCCCGTGACTCTGAAAAGACTTCTTCGAGGAAAAACAACTTGTAACACTCCGAGCCCAACACTAGATGTTGGAAGGGATATGCATAGCATGTGAATCTGCAGCACTACATGCCACGAACAGACGTACACTGGGTAAGTGACATTTTCCATACATACACACACACTTCGTAAAACAAGTGCATTATTTTGGATCTATTAAACAATTACATTTACAGTTCTGCAGGTTTGACAACATTTTAAGATGACAACAATGAAGTTCTTTTAAATATAAGTAATGAATACTATCTGAATTATAAGTGGCTGTACTCAGAAGAGTTTAGCCTTCACACAAATGATGTTAACCGTATAGCAGTTAATTCCTTCTGCAGTGTATGGCGGGAAATGTTAATGTTCCTGTAGCCTTCATTAATCATTGTTGTACGCAACTGCTTTCAGTATTCTGTTTCAGCTAATATGTTCCATTCTTCCGTCAACATAAAGAAACATCTGCTATACATGTAGGGCTGTTTCATTCCAGTGAACCATTTATCTTTCAAACGTGGGCCACTGCTACCATGTACTGAAGTCAGGATCACACACATACTGATTGTCTCAAGTTCTGAGTGGTTTATATTTTCACCTACTCCTTTTGTTTTACAGTTGTAATCATCTCATTGCATAATTGTGTAGTTCCTAGTATTTGTATAGCGCCCGAACTGCCCATCTGGCATTGTAGATATTAAGCAGTCCGGAGTGATTATAGCCGTACTTGTACATTTGGTTTGAGACTGTGTGGTTGTAGTATCATCTGTGTGGAAGAGACTAGTGTGGTGGGTGTGTTCCTAACTTGTGGTGTTGACACGGCAAATGTCACTGCGGGTATGCAGTGTTTACAGGGTATGTGAAAAGAGCAGGGTCGTCATGCAGCATTTATTCAGCATTGTCGATTTCTGATTCATTGCAAGATGGTTGTGTTGTCCTGTAGATCAGGGTACATTGGTCGAATAACAACACTTCACTCGGGGTTCAGGTCCCTCTTTATTTAGGTTTTTAAGTTTAGAGTGTAGTGATATGCTGATAAATGTTTTACCATATCAACCGTTTTCCATGCATGTAAACTAATCCATGATCAGTTATGCAGGAATTTAACGATCTTCACATCTCATTTAGATAAAGTTTTCAATCAAGTGGAAAACAAACCTCTGCCTTACCCTAAGTCTTCACTGCACAATCATGTAACCAGTTTATGGTATTGATATGAAATCAGCCTATCGAAATTGCTGTTATTTCTAAATCAAAGAGATGAATGGTATTTATGAAAGTGTGTCCCACTGTCCTTAGATTACAGGGGAAAGTGCTATCTAGCAGACTTTGATAAGAGCCTGCGATTTGGAGACAGCGCGGATAACGTAAAGCGAGAGCTGATCAAAAGTGACATGCAGGTAATTTCAAATAATCGACCTGGTTTGGCACCGATCAAGCAGGGAGAGCTTGCGCAGGTCCGTGAATATCTTTTTTGCTCCACATTTTCTGACATAAGTACCTCCACAAAATGTCTTGTGTCCTTTTAAATGATCACTGTTTTCTGTGCGGTTTGTGGTGTCCACGTTCTTGTCCTGTAGAAAATGGTGTCTGTCCTTCCACCCTCTACCCTAGTGTTTCTACTGCCAAATAGCAAAGCAGGTGATGGTGGCCATTCTTCCCTCCCAGTGTAATTCTCTGTGCTGGTAACAGTGTCTGTCCTTTGCTCCCAAGGAACAGATCACTCGGAGATGCAGTAAACAAGGGAGGCATACCTCGGAGGTGAAATCCCGCCAGTCAGCACACGTCAAACACGCTTTTCATGGATGTTTTGGTTTATGGAGCTTGTTCAACCTACAGTTTTCCCAACAGTTAGGAGCAGTAACTTAAAATTGTGGGGAAAATTTAATTGTTTCACAACCCCGTTCTTTCTTCATCATGTTGGTAATGTCCACTAGTAAAATATTAGATGTCTCTTTATGCAAAGGGAAATCTGTGTGGGACTCCGACAGCCTCTTTCCAGTGTTACTGTTTTACTTTTGAGGAAAGAACCTATGAAGTTACAGTTGTCTTTTTCACTATTAGCTTAACATGTCCTGTGTGTGCTGAGACCTGGAAGCTTCCAGTGGCTGGTTGTAAAGCACCTGCTGTGAAATCTGAAGTAAAGACCTTTCGTGAGGTGGTCTGAGGGGAAACCTTACAGGAGGGTCGTTGACCTGAAAATCACATTACACGTGGTAATGCTCCTGGAACGGAAAAATACAATACCCCTGTCACCTGCTACCGCCTGAGTAACACTTTCTGCTGATAGTAATGATGGCGTTGAAAAGGAAAGTGGAATTGTAGAAATCTTTGTCATAAAGGCACTAAAATGCCAACAGAGTTGAGTGGTTCTCAACAATTTATTAGTATTACACATCACACATTACAGTATTTGCATGAGAGACTGTTAAGACAGTCAAATGTGCAAGGTGTCCCTCTGTTTAATCCCCCACAGACGAGCCAGAAGGGTGGGAGGTAGTAGGAGGTGAACCAGCTTTGTGTATTGCATGTGTGCAGGCACAAATGTAACATAACTCAACCCACAGAAAATAGTACCTTAGGGGGCCAAGAGACTACTCATTTTAGAATTCCACTTGCCCAGAACAGGATTAAAACATCTTAGAAATTCTTACCAGGTAGTCCATTTACTGGGGTTATGGCATCTGACCAGATGT
This sequence comes from Pleurodeles waltl, assembly GCF_031143425.1. Lineage (NCBI taxonomy): Eukaryota > Metazoa > Chordata > Amphibia > Caudata > Salamandridae > Pleurodeles > Pleurodeles waltl. The sequence goes on along the minus strand of NC_090443.1, from coordinate 540,636,647 downwards.
CCACCTTCCTTGAGTTGGCATTTCTTAGTTAGGACGTTTGCTTTTGTGATGGTGACTCAAAGATTTCTGAAACTGTGAAGTAAAAATCCTTCCTTGGAAAGTAGGTGTGTAAATGCCAGTGGGGGCAGATATGTGACTTTGTTCTGGATAAGCAAGTAGGAAAGCAGTGGTTTGAAGAGTGTATCAAGAATGAAGGTAGTTAGTACAACCAAAGGTGGGTCCTCTTGAGCACATTCATAAGTGTATTGCAGAAGAGCTGGAGCCTATTTATGAAAAAACTCTAATTACCATCATTCTTAGCCTGCTAATAGTCAGTTTCGTCTTACTGCCCAGAACTTCCTTTTTGATTGTCTGAGGAATGGGCGACTCCTCCCAGTATCCATGGCTTCAGTGAGCACTTAATATTCAGAAGAAAGGTATCAAGACTATCCTTAAGAATACCCTTGAGGAAAACCGTAAATGGCAAAAACATTCTTGGACAATCTTGGTGATTCCTGATTTTTGATGATGGCTAATACAAGAGTTGATAAGCTAGGCACCAAAACCACCCTGAACAAGGGTAGAGTCTGAGCCCAGCATAAAGACTGCAAAATTAAATAATTCAGAAAGGAACCGAATTGCAGAAGAACGGGTAACAATTCATGGACAAAAGGCTTTCAAATGAATGATGAATGTGATGAAAAATAGCGAAATTAATTTATTGTGATGAATCCATATGGGCCAGATAGACGGAACATTACATTACAGGGAAAAAGTTCAGCAACATCTTGGATTAGAACTTCAGGCAACCAACACTAGGAAAGTGACTATCACAGCCATAGATTTAAGGCTAGCTACACCTGCTTCTTCAGGAGACCGGTGGCTTCCAGATGTGAGGTGAAGCATGCCTTGTTTGACAGCCTTCCTATTTGCCATGCTCTTGCCCCCTAAAGCTACACCTTCAGACTGGCACTCCACATGGACCACGGAACAGCATTCCAACTGGCCCTGATGGGGAATATGCCTCACCTAGTGCTTAGCATGAGGACTAGAATACAGGAATGTCTCTGGCAGATTCAACACCTACCAACCTTGATCTCTATCTGATTCTATTCTGTGTATTTATAATTATTCTGAGTGGAACACAATTTGAAGCTTTCAGACGTCTACATGGTTCATGTGCATCCCTTTGCCTTTATCTGTTTCACTGTAGCAGTCAAATTACTAGATTTGTCTCCATGTATTTATGCATAAGCTACTTTCATTTACAGTGGTGTAAGATAAGAGGAGACGCATAAGGGGAGAGGACTGCATATTCTTCTTTGGCCTAAGTACAGTTTAACCTTTAGACTGGCTCAAGTACTGTTGACTTGGATGCCATGATGTCACTTATTGGAATTTAAGTTTAATACTAATGGCACAGTGGTTGTAGGAAGTGAAACAACTATTAATTTCCAAAACAAATTTGAGTTGTTTTTTTACTAATGTAATAAAATGCTGTACATCATCCCCAGTGCATTTAGTTATGACCTGTGCTTTAATATTATTTTAAAACAATGCTCATTGAACATGCAAGTGTCTGTTGTGCCTTGGTAAGATAACATTCTTCCTTCCGGTTTCAGGGCCTAGCAAACGTGATCCAGTACATGACTGGAGTAGTGGGACAGGATATGAATGGATTACCTCTGGATGAGGTGGACAGTTCATTGGAGGCGGAGGACCTGATCCGAAAGCTTCTGAACCCAGATGAGGAGCACCAGTCCTTAAGGGACTTCTTTAAGCACCCCTTCTTTTGGAGCCGTGAAAGGTGAGAAAGGATATATGAATAACACAAGTAATACAGCCAGGACAGTGTTCAATTTATTTTTTTACATTACCAATTTATGTTTGTGTTACTCAGTTACACATATATACAATTTATGGCACATACGTGTACACTGATTTATCCAGACTCGCATGAGTGGCCCCATGCCCAGGTAAGTAATACTGCCATTACACCACATCTCCTCCCACTGGGAATGTTTGCATTTGTTTCTGAGACCTCTATGTCGGTTGCCCCTAATATGCAGAGGTGTAGGCTCACATCCTGAATCGATGTGTGCAGAATGGCTCTCTAATAAACACATGGTCATTACTCTTGCAAATATGTGGCCTCAGCCTTGTTGTTGGTATCCTGCGTACCTTTTTGCAAACATCACGAACGCAAAGCCGCAAACATGCCAAACTGTAATATTTATTCACAATAGGTTCCAACTATGTACACTGCTGCAACCATTAGATTGTGATATGCAGGCATAGCTCACTCATCTAAGAGACCATAACAGGATAAACTCTTACTCGTTTCAGATGTTGCAGGTAACTTACTCAAACACAAAATTCCCTTTATAGATGTTTGTGAAGCCCAAAGAAGTATTGCTGGCACACCCCTCTTGTTTCTCAATTATGATATAGTAGTTATGTTCTAGCCGTGTTAAAACCTACACTACAAATAAAAAACACCTGTTACAGTCCTTTTCTTATTTATATTAATATTTTCATTTATTGTGTGCTTATGTAAAATTTTCACAAATTAATTCAAATACTCCTTAAGTACTCTTAATTATTACTTCATTAAACATTATGTGAACTGCATTGGTTTTCTAACAAGAGTTGCTTTGAGTGTAAATATCTTGTTACAAGTATTATGCATAGTACATTAGAAAAAAAACTATGCATGTTTGTCCACCTCTTTTAAAGATATATCTTATTAGATCTAATGTTCCTCACTTTGACTGGTTCATCTCTACATATCTTAGTGGTAGACTAAAGGTGGCACACATAATGTCGGAGCTGCTGTGATGGCTTCTTCCTACTGAGTCTCAAAAGGGCCCATGCGATACTGCGTTGTGCTTTGATTTCCATGCCAGGAGAATACGTAGTTTAGAGCTAAGTTTTGGCTAGGATCCAACCTCTAATCTGGAAGTAGGTTCTAGCTACCATATATCTACCATATCTTTCCCACCTAGTTTGGTTGTCCTAAGAGTGTTGACTCGCATTTGGTTGTCCGCTTGTTGCCCCCAAACAAAGTATCCACTTCCATGTTCCACCATGACCTCTCTGTCTACTGTGTTGTGCATCTCTTGAAGATGACCTGTGTATCAAGATGGCCACAGTGGACTTACCAGTTGGTGGCTCAGACCTGTCAAGGAATTCTTAATCAGATTCTCACCTTTACCTTCCCTACTCTCCCCTCCTGATGCTTTTTGCAAACAAACAGCAGAGGAAGGATGTGGGGGAAAATATAGGAGAGTCAGAGACAACACAAATCTGGTGTCGAGGGATGACTGGCATGCTACCCGGTGGCACCCTTCTTTGTGCTGAGCAGCCCGTGCTTTTTCAAGTGCTTGCTGCTGCCACACCAGGTTTCTGACCTCCTGCCAGGCACCCTAGGTGCTCCCAGGAGTCGGGAACTAAAGCTGAGGAAGAAAGGAGGTCACACCTCCCGCTCTCAGCCGGGTCAGTGAATAGAGCCATCAGGACGGTGAGCTTCAAATGCTGGACCACCCCTGATAGCCCTCCCTGCTGTCCCCAGTGGAGGAAACAGCCGTCCCCCTTCCTCAGGCACATGTGCTCATGGCCCGGCTGGAAATTACGTATGCAGGACTATGCACACACCCAGCAGGCTAACCACACCTCTAGGGTTAGCAGCCCGGTCTGTGCACTAAATTTTGATTTCTGCCATCTTAGGAGTGTCAGGAAAGAGGGTTTTGGATAGCTAAAGGTGACCTGTCCCACCGGATATGGTCACCTCAGGGGTGGATTAGCTGTAGGAGCTAGCTGCCCATTGGCAACTAGTCTTCACACCCCTAACTCGCCTAAATCCAGGATTTAAGGAACACCCTCAGACACCAGAGCCTCAGATCTGATCGACCAACTTCGAAGAAGGACCAAGAGGAGCTCTGCATCACCGACAACCAGACTTTGTCTATTCATTCAAAGCAAAAGATGTAAAAACTGTCCCTGAGGCAACAGACTCAGAACTGCGTGATGGACCCCCGTCCTTGGCTGAAAGTCATCACTTCCGACCAGAGGGACCGCTGTGGAAGCCAGAGGCACCTTCCGTCTCCCTTTGACTAGTGGCACTACTCCCCTGCAAACTGCACGTAAAAATACCCGCAGATTCCAAATCTTCATCAACCATTGGGGCCCACAGTGGGATCGTCGAAAACTGGGTGGTCCATGGTATTCTGGGAGTTGTAGTCTAGCCTGCCTCCAAGTTTCAGGCTGCTACACCACTCCTTTGGACCCCAGGAAGTATCTAGAGGATTTTTGCACCCTTACCACTCCCAAGGCTCGTTGGTTGCCAGTCCGGTATCTAACCCCCACATTTGATGGTGTAGGGCATAGCGTGCAAACTGCAGCTGGCATCGGAAACCCAGCCCCAGCTGAGATTTGGCATCCCCTTGACAGCAATGTGTGTGAGTGTTAAAATTAGCACCAGCGCAAGTCCTGTTCAGCACCACAGACAGCCAGAGCAACTCTGCACCTGGACCCCATGGACCAGGTAGAAGTGAAATGACTGCTGTGGCCTAGACCTAGGACCTGCACAACCTTAAGCCTGCATGGGTTTCCTGCAGCTTGCCCTCTTAAGTGGTTGTTTGTCAACAGTGGTTTCCCGCCATTGACTTCAAAGTGAGTCCCGTTCAGCACCACAGACAGACAGGTCCACTCTGCAATCAGACGCCATGGGCCAGGTAAAACTGAACTGACTGTTGTCAATTGGTCCTATGGACTGCACATCTTTAACCCTGTAAGGGTTTCATCCAAATTGCTTTCTAATTACATTTTTGCAATTAGTGATATTTCTCGCTTAAACTTCAATGCAAAGTTTGAATGCCAGTTCTCCTGTGATTTAATATGGCTTCTAAAATCTATAACTCCGGTAATACTTGTCCAATTGTGTTCGTTATGGTGTCTAACTCTATATAAAAATGAGCTCAATCTTTATAAATTGGTGTCAGATTTCTTTTGAGTCGTGTCAGTAACTTATTGTCCATGTTGGTGCTCTGAAATGCTTAACACATGTTTATCTGAGTAAAACCCGACTGCTCTTTGCCACACTACCAGGACTGAGCTAAAAATGTACTAGTCTGAATCCAAGGACAATCTTTGGGGTATTGTGAGCATTACACGGTGACAACTAACCCCCATACCATATAATACACCACTTTTTTACAAAGGGTATAAGGAAACAATAGCTTCAGACATGCATCAACTGACAATGCACAGGAAAATAAATTACCAGCTTCAAAAGTAGCAATAGTGATAATGAGTCAGCAGAGAAGAACTGACTTTCTTCCCTGGAGCCCGATTAACCAGTATTTGAGGGGGAAGTCAGTATGCAGTGTAGGCAGTAGAAGCTGGAGCCTATATAATGCCTGAATGCAAGCAACTCTTTGAAACTGGAGCAGAAAGGACAGGTAAGGAGGAGAAATTAAGGAAAACAACAAAGGTATGAGGTGGAGAGGGTGCATACGTGGTCGGATGTGAAAATACAAAGACACCTAGGTCATTTAACTAGGTGCCATGTTTTTGTAAGTAGGTATCCTTACAATGCTTCTGCTTGTCTTGGTCCTGACGCTCTTAAGAGGGACGCACAATTACACTGTTCTTTCCTCTGGGAAAGCCACATTTATAGTTCTTATCTTTGCAAAGCGATCTTCATCTTCCATCCACCATTAATGCCAAGTCCTGTCTGTAGGAAGACATTTTGTGTGCCTAACCTGCCTCATATGGGCCCTCATAAGAACCCTACACCAGAAATACTACCCCTTTTGAGAAGGCACTGACCAGATTTATGAGAATATCTATGATGAGACCTGGCCACTAATTGAGGACCATAAACAAAATCATCAGGTTCTCATTATCTTTTGGAGATCATTAAATTATAGATTTTACCATGTTGTATAAGGGAGTCAAGGAAGAACTACACATCATGATTTTTAATTAATTTCCAATCACAGGAGTGGAAGGAGGACCACTGGGCTCAAACAGAGCTGGTTTTGCCTTGGGTACATTCACAACGAGTTGTGTTATGTAATGAGACTGCAAGGCGAGTCATAGTGCTGTAGAACCCACTCATCTGAGGATTTATAAGGGACCAACCAACTTGGCACAAACGGAGGGGTGACATCCTGTTATGGACAGAAACTTTTGCAGAAAGCCACGTTTTGTCCCCAACTTGTAGGGAGGAGTAGGCCAGTGATTCCCATCAAGGACACATTGGTTCAATGACTTGGCATGTAAGAGATGTTGATAATGAAGGAATAGTTGTTGGAGACAGGGCTTAAGGCAAACTATGTGAAACTTATATTGCAGAAAAGAGATGAACTCTCCAAAGAACTATTCAAATAATTTCTGTATGCCAATTCTGCTAGAGCTAACCACTTTGCCCAGTCCTCTTGATGACTTATGAGAAAACATCAGAAATATTGTTTAGTGTATTGATTTAACCTTTCAATCCGTCCATCCATTTGAGAATAAGTTTACAGTCCCTAGTCTTTTCAATAGAAATTTCCAAAACTGTGATGTATACTGAGGACCTCTGTCTATCAATCTTTTTCCCTGGAGATCGTTGATAATTATATTGCCCTAACTGTGTTTTGCAAGTACAGGGCCCGTGACAATCTTTTGGACGATTGTTTTACGAAATAACCCACCTCAACAGTGGTTTTGAAAGCACAGGTAGAGTTTGTAAAGGCCCTGCGGGTTTCTTTGCTTTGTCTTTTCTGTGCACAGATGGAACAAAAGGGGTACATAGTTGTTGATTTGTTCATAGATCTGGACCACCAAGTACTGATCTAATAGTTAATTCATCTTCTTTTTCCCCATAGTGGCCTCCCATGAGGTAACTGTGAAACCACTGCAAAGCCCTATGTTGGTGCTCCGGTGTGGACAAAAGCAGTGGCCAGCAAAGATCATTATTTCATTGTGAACATTGGCTTTTTATTTGATCCACTCATGGGGGCTTACAGTAGTCTGAGCATCAGATATCTGCTGCATAAATGACTGCAGTTTGACTGGTTTAATATAGGGTGGGAATTTATGGAGCAGGAGGTACGCCTTATGAGACTTTTCGGTTGTCTTAATTGGGCATCAGTCTTCCTGTGCTGGTGATCTACTTGATAAGTGATGTTATAATTAAATTGAGTTAAAATACAGTCCATCTGGTCAGGCAAGAATTGATACCCTTCATGAAATGGAGGAAAAGTTCGGCCTCACGGTCTACGAAATCCTGATCACAAGCTTGGTTACCTCTAAAACCCTTATTATATGTTTCCCAGAGTAAAACTTGTTATTTCACTATCCATGGAATTACCAGTACTGGGGGTCCCAATAAATTAGAGAGTAGGGAAATAAAAGGTAGCACTATTTCTTGGGAATAGAATTAGGGACTCTGGTTTCCCACATTTTTCCCAGCATTTCATTTGGAGATTTCGACTGCATTAATGAGCTGAAATCTTTGTGTAAAACACCACAACCTATAATTCTCATGAGCCACTCTTAATGCCATGTTTATGCCCTGGACTGTGAAGAGCTTACCGAGGACCCTGTAGTCTCAGAAAGGGAAGATGTGAATCCAGCTTCAGCATAGAAAGGCAGCACTTGAAAAGTAATAATGCAGAGTAAAGCCTCTCACTCCCTGATTTCACGTTGTGCTAAATGCCCACTTGTTAATCATCGCTGTCCCCGATTATTCCCTCGACAGATTTGATTTTTCCTTCCTGCATTAGCCTTCGTTTGATCTGTTTTCTGTTGGGGTTTTAAGTCTTTGTTATCCTCTTTTTTACAAGCAGTTGGATCATTACTTGTGGAGCATCTTTCCTTGAACCCCTTGTTCTCATGGGTTCTTTTTTCCTTCCCGATGTCAGGATACGTTTAGTGCCTTGCTGTTATCACCACCGCCATTTACGTCTTTCGTCAAGAATTACAAAGAGTGCCTAAGGAGATTTTGTTTACTTTTGTGACTTTTTCCTACAAATGTTGACCCTCTTCAGTAAACAGCTGTTACAGTTAATTTCTATTATTCCGTGCTGGGTGTAACTGTGGCTTCTAGGAGGAGTCGCCTGTTCCTCGAAGGACGTTTGCCAGAGCTTTTGCGCATCCAGCTCTTGCATTGTAATGAGGGCCTAAGGAGTGGTGACAATGTGAGGAGTCTCTTTGATTGCCAACAGCTCGTGGCCATTGATGGTGTAATTTTTTCGGTCCTGGATAGTGTCCTTGAATAATATGCCACAAGGTGTAACTCCGCAGTACTTAGATGCCTTTGCGACAATATTGCCGTTACAGCTATAGAGTAAGCATCTGTCTCCACAGTAAAAGGTACCTGATCACCTGAATGCATGAAAAGTGGGGCTATTGGGAAGGTTACTTTCAATAATTGGAAAACCTTCTCTTGATCACCAGTCCAGTGAAATAGAATCCCCTGCTTGCACGGACGACCTGGATAGTGGATGCGAAATCCTGTGTAAAATGAGGATAAAAGTTGGAGAAGCTGATTAAACATATTTCAGTAACATTGGTAGGTTGGGGACTGCTTGCGCAGTACCTTAACTGTTTTTCTCATACATTGATAACAACTGCAGAATACTGAAGCCCAAAAATGTAATGCTGAAAACTTTGAAAATATGTGTTTCAGCCATCGCACAGGGCAAATGGCGTTATCTATTCAATATTTCTTTAATGTTTCTGCCATGTTTTGCAGGTTTTTAGAAAAAAAAAAACAGGATGTCATAGAGGTACATGATTACATACGTGTCTAATAGATACCTGAAAATCTCATTTACATATTACTGCAATGCTTCTGGAGTACCCCATAGGCCAAACGTCATCACCAATATTGAGAGTGGCTGCATTGTGTATTCAGTCTCCCACTCTTCGCCCTCCCTGATTCAAACTAAGTTGTAGGCTCTTCTGTGGTCATTTGGAAAATACTGCTGCTGTTTTCATCTGATCTGATTAGGTGGAAAAAAGGGCAATTGGTAGCAGTTTCTGACTTTGATTGAATTCAAAAGTCAACACAAGGATGATCCCGCCTACAGGGTTCAGGAATACACAAGGATGATGCTGCCTACGAGGTTCAGGAATACACAAGGATGATAATGCCTGCAAGGTTCAGGAATAAAGAAGATTGGAGCTCCTGCAGAGGACATAATAAATGTTTTATTCAGATTTTCCTTCAGATATTGCTTTAACAACTGATCATCCTTGTCCGGTGAAGGGTAAATTTGACTGTGGAGAAGGTCTGGTCCTGGTATCAATTTGATAACTCAGTCAGAGATTCTATGTGGGGTAACTTGTCTGCTCCATTCTTACAAAATACATCTGCCTACTATTTGTATACTTGAGTGTGTTGTCATTTTTGCATGTTATTGATTTAATGACTTAACTGTATATAATCATAAACACGTAACTTGTGTCTTACCAGCAGGAAGCAGGACTTCAAACAATATTGCAAGTGAAATGTGAGAGATGGTACCTACCATCTGATCTCTGAGTAATGCCTCTGTAAATGCTAGGTTCCTAAAACTATGGCAAATGCCGGGACTTCAATGATATCAAAAGTACACTTTGCCACATGACCTTTTGTAACCAAGTGCTTTGTACGTCAACGTACATCTCTTCAGGTAAAAGGTGTTTCAGCCTCTGGAGTAGATTTATGTAGGGTAGTATGCTGTTGTGTGTTTTTTTCTAGAAAACTGTATCCATGAGACCTTCTCAGGCTCTAGAGCTAAGTAAGGCTAAGGCATTCAGTGGTTCTTCCAGGTAGCTAGAGCACGTAAATATAAAAATGGGCATTGGGAGGTGTAAGGCTTGAAAGATTGTCATGGCCGATCCTACCTTGTTCGCAAGAGCTGAGCCTGATCTTTGTTTTGATAAATGAGGACAGGAGCGAATAAAGTGCTCTCATTTGCTGCAATACAAAATCCCTATTTGTACAACCTCTCTTTTTCTTCCTTAGTGAGGGTTCTCTTTACGTTACGTTTTTGATGGCTTTTTAATTGGAAGCATCAGGCTGACTTCCATCCGCAACACTGTGTAACAAAACCCAACTTAAATCTGTAGTAATATTCGGACGATTAGCAACCAGAGGGAGCGGTCTTTAAGTTCTTATTGAGACTTTGGAAAAAGGCTGCTGCCGCCTTCATCAGCCTATCCTGGTCTTAGAGTGCTGCTGTAATACACTGATTGATGTGTAAAGTAGAGCGAGGCGGAAGATGCCCGACACAGGCCCAGATTTACTCATGCAGCCCTCTCACCCATATAAACCCAGGGCAGTGTGAGCACATGATAATCAAATGTCAAGAAGATTCAAAAACATACCTGGAATGGCCGTCTATTTTTTCTTGTAGAGCCTTTTGTTATGCAGGAGCCTTCAAAGTAAAATCTCTAGGAATTGATCTTGATTCAAATCTCTGCATGGCATACCAGGCCGAACAGACTGCATCTAAAGGCTGACACCCTATATGCAATCCAAAAGCTGAAACCTTTTTTCCAAGTCTGACTTCAAACCTGTTGTTCAGTGTTTAGTGTGCTCCAAAATGGAGTATGCAGCTCTGTGCTAACGTGTATTTCTACAAGTTATCACATCCCTCTCAAAGGAGTGGTTCATTTCTCATCTAGACTTCTTTCTGGAACAACAAAAATTCAATCGCAGCATTGCAGTACTTCAAGATGTACACTGGTTACCACTTGGGGACAGAATTAATTTGAAATAAGGCTGTATTTTCTATAAACTTCTACATCTTCACTGTCCTTATTACCTTTTGTCCACCTTCAGGAGATCTGGTGGTGCTAAGAATCCGAGAAATCTACAGAATCACATTGTATTCTACAAGACATTCCTCACATAAGTCTTTTGCAGTGCTGGGACAAAGGCCTGGAACTCCTTTTCAGGGAACCCTGATTTGGAACTTGAATCGTGCCTGAAAAAAAACCTCACCTACTAATATCAGTTACCCCTCTTCCTTTTCACCAGATCTCCGTGTAAGGCCTCTCGTTCTTCTTCAGCCTTTCTGGATGCAGAAGGTTAATTGAAACCCTTTATTGAATGCTATGGTTAGATAGAAGCTGTTTCCTACAAATTAAGAGGCTCAGACCTCTGTTTCCTTTACTTTCCATCAAGATCTGTGCTGTGTTTTGGGTAATCATGGTAAACGCTGGTTTGGGTTATTGAAGTGTCAGTCTACCCAAAAATCGTCTGGGTAGACAACAGCAAGCCCAGAATGCCACTGTGCAGTCTTTGGTATCCACGGAAAACATTATTTGCTGCAAGCCTGCGGATTTTACACTGGCCTCCAGTCTTCGAGTGAATTTAATGTAAGATCCTGTGAGTGGTGTAAAACTGCCTCCATCATAAAGGACCACGGTATCTCTGCTCCAGGATTACCTCCTACTATCCTGTTCTGTATTTAAGTGCCATATCTACAAACACATTTTCCCATAGGAACCGAAAGGGTAAAATCCTTTGATAATCTGAGCTTTTTGGCTCTCATAAAAAAAAGGCTTAAAACGAAGAGAAAAAATTACTTGTTAAAAAGCCAAGTTTTAACCCCTTCACTGTCAGGCCTTTTCCCCACCTGTGCCGAGCCTTTTTTTTGGCTATTTGGGGCAGTTCACGTTTCGGCCTTCATAACCGTTTGTTCACATAAGCTAGCCAAGCCAAATTTGTGTACTTTTTTTCCAACATCCGAGGGATTCTAGAGGTATCCAGACTTCGTGGGTTCCCCTGAAGGAGCCCAAGAAAGTAGCCAAAATACAGCAAAAATTTCATAAAAAAAAAAAAAAATGGGTAGAAAGGACTGCAGAAGAAGGCTCGTGGTTTTTTCCCTGAAAATGGTATCAACAAAGGGATTGCGGTGGTAAAATCACCATCTTCCCAGCTTTCAGGAACAGGCAGACTTGAATAAGAAAACCCCATTTTTCAACACAATTTTGACATTTTACTGGGACATACCCCATTTTTACAATTTTTGTGTGCTTTTAGCCTTCTTCCAGTTAGTGACCGAAATGGGTCAGAAACCGTTGTTGGATCCCAGATAGCGAAATATTTCTGAAAAGTAGACACAATTCTGAATTCAGCAAGGGGTCATTTGTGTGGATCTTACAAGTGTTTCCTACAGAAAATAACAGCTAAAATAAAAGAATATTGAAATTGAGGTAAAAAAACAGCCATTTTTCTCTACATTTTACTCTGTAACTTTTTCCTGCGATGTCAGATTTTTGAAAGCAATATACCATTACGTCAGCTGGACTCTTCCGGTTGCGGGTATATATAGGGCTTGTAGGTTCATCAAGGACCCTAGGTACCCAGAGCCAATAAATGAGCTGCATCTTGCAATGGGTTTTCATTCTATACCAGGTATACAGCAATTCATTTGCTGAAATATAAAAAATGAAAAATAGGTATCAAGAAAACATCTGTATTTCCAAATTGGTCACAAGATAAGGTGTTGAGAAGCAGTGGTTATTTGCACATTTCTGAATTCCGGTGTGCCCATACTAGCATGTGAATTACAGGGCGTTTCTCAAATAGACATCTTTTTTACACACTGTCTTACATTTGGAAGGAAAAAATTTAGCGAAAGACAAGGGGCGATAACACTTGTTTTGCTATTCTGTGTTCTGCCAATAAAAATGGTACCTCACTTGCGTGGGTAGGCCTAGCGCCCACGACAGGAGCTGCCCCAAAACACAACATGGACACATCACATTTTCACAAAGAAAACAGAGCTGTTTTTTGCAAAGCGCCTAGCTGTGGATTTTGGCCTCTAGCTCAGGTGGCACCTAGCAAACCTGCACAGTTTTTAAAACTAGACACCTAGGGGAATCCAAGATGGGGTGACCTGTGGGGCTCTGACCAGGTTCTGTTACCCAGAATCCTTTGCAAACCTCAAAAGTTGGCCAAAAAAACACTTTTTCCTCTCATTTTGGTGACAGAAAGTTCTGGAATCAGAGAGAAGCCACAAATTTCCTTCTACCCAGCGTTCCCCCAAGTCTCCCGATAAAAATGGTACCTCACTTTTGTGGGTGGGCCTACTGGCCGCGAAAAGAAATGCCCCAAAACACTATTTGGACACCTCAAAATTATCAAATACAAAACTAACTGTTTTTGCGTCGGGGCACCTGCGTTTTTGGTCCTGGGTTCAGCAGCCTTCTAGGGAAACCTACCAAACCTAGACATTTCTGAAAACTAGACACCCAAGGGAGTCCAGTGAGGTGTGACTTGCGTGGATCCCCCAATGTTTTCTTACGCAGAATCCTCAGCAAACCTCAAATTTAGCTAAACAAATCAAATTTTTCCCACATTTCTGTGTGGGATCACCGCACTGGGACACAGTTCATACCACCTAATGTTCCCCTCAGTCTCCCGGTAAAAATGATACCTCATTTGTGTAGATGGGCCAAGTGCTTGTGAAATGGAAGAGCCAAAAACATGTCGATATTGAGGGGGAACCAAAGGGGGTCCAAAAGAGCAGTTTGCAAAAAATCTTTTTTAGGCTGACAATTGCAGCAGAATTTTTATGGGTATAGATGAGACAATGCTGGGTGGTTGGAATTTTGTAGATTCCTGCAGATTCCGGAAGATTCCATCACAAAAACGTGTGATTTCCAGCAAAGTTGGAGGTTTGCAGGGGATTGTGGGTACAAAAATGGTGTGGGGTGCATTTGAAACACACCACCCTGGAATCACCTAGATGTTTAGTTCTCAGATTTGTCTAGGTCTTGTGGGTTTTTCTACATGGCAGCATCCCAAAGTCCATAAAGTGCCCTCACCATTCCAAGTGGGACAATTTTGAGAGTTAGCCAAGCTCTCATGGCCCAAATCTAAAACTAAAACCCAAAATAATCAAATTTCTTCTTGCTTGCTGCCGGATAAGATGTTTTAGAGTGCGGGGAGAGCTGAAAGACTGTTACCCCCTTCAGTTGGGGTGGGGGCATAACGAGGCCCATACTGGTTGGTAGCCACCACCCCAATATATATATATATTTTTTTTTTATTTACAGGCGTCTTGTAGACTTTCTGCCCCCCCGGGGTGTAGATCAGGTATAATTGCCCCATCTGCCCACTGTTGGGCTGAACAACTTTGGCCCCATTTATTTGGGGTGGGGGTATGGCCATACTGCCACCCTCTTGTTTTTGAAAAAAAACCTTCCCTGGCCTCTGGTGGGCTTTCTGCCCCCTTTGGAGGCAGATGGGCCTTCTAAAAATAGGCCGGGCAGATATGGCCAACAGTAATGTGCCCCCATGGGGAGCTACCCTTACACAAGGGGCTGCCCCTCTAAAGAAAACACACTAATACACACACACCAATCCCTGGTGCCTAAGTGGTTTTTGCCCCCCTTGGGGGCAGGTTGGCCTAACAAAAATCGGCCGATCTGCCCCCAAGGGGGGCAGAAAAGGGCTAAATACAATTTGCCCCCCAGGGGAGCGACCCTTGCCTAAGGGGTCGCTCCCCACCGCTAAAAACAAAACAAACAAAAAAAAACCTAAAAAATGTATCCCTGGCACCTAGAGGTTTCTGCCCCCGCGGGGGCAGATCGGGCGAATAACAATAGGCCAATCTGTCCCCGGGGGGGCAGAAATGGCCTAAAATAAATTTGCCCCTGTGATGCTATTAATTGTGTTTGACCAATGACTTTGTATTTCACCACTGCGCATATTAGTTGCTCGATGTTCACCAGTAGCACATTATGGCCCTCATTCTGACCTCGGCGGTCTTTTCGCAAGACCGCCGAGTTACCGCCGCGGTGAAGACCGCCGACCGCGGCGGTATGCCGCTGTGCGCATTCCGACCGCTGGGAGCGTTCCGCCGGGAAACCGCCGGCAGCCAGACTGGCGGTCGGCGGGAAAGTGGAGACTGGTCAACCTCCACCGCCACGCCAGCAGAACACCGCCCCCAGAATTACGACCCACATTTCTGTGTGGCGGTCTTCTGTTGGCGGTGTGCTGTCGGCGGTCACGTCCCTATGGCTCCCGTCGCCTCCCGGAGGGCCAACGCACAAGGTAAGTTGATCGTCCGTGAGGGGAGGGGGTGGGGGGGTGTTGTGTGATGTGTGCGTGCATGGGGGTGTGCAGATGTGCATGTTGGGGTGCGTGCATGTCGGGGTGCGTGTATGTGCATTTCGGGGTGGGGGTGGGGAGGGGGTTCGTACCACCTCTGGGGGGTGGCAGGGGGGTGGAGGGGGTGGGGGGAGGACTCGGGGGGCAGTGGGGGGTGGGGGGGGGACCCCTATCAGTGCCAGGGAAGGAATTCCCGGGTCCCGATAGTGCCTACCGCCATGGTTCGCATGGCGGTTCCCGACCGCCAGAAACCGCGGTGGTAAGCAGGGTCATGATACGGGTGGCGGTCTTGGGGCGACCGCCGGGCCGGAGTGCGCAAACTCCAGCCCGTCGGTCATGACCGCCGTGGCGGTCGGAGTGGCGAAGTGGCGGTCGATCGCGGCGGTGACCGCCGCGGTCAGAATGCCATTTTTTGGACCGCCGGTCTGTTCGCGGTCCGACCGCCGCCTCTCCGCCAAGGTCAGAATGAGGGCCTATATGTTTTGTTCAGTTTAGCTGCCAATTGGCTTTGACATGGTGTTAGCCATTACATTTTGTATTCAGTTTAGCTGCCTATTGGCTTTGACATGGCATTAGACATTACATTCTGTATTCAGTTTAGCTGCCTAATGGCTTTGACATGGTGTTAGCAATTACATTGTGTATTCACTTTAGCTGCCTACTGGCTTTGACATGACATTAGACATTACATTTGCTATTTAGGTTAGCTGCCTATTGGCTTTAACGTGGGGTTAAGACATTGCAGATGAGCTGTGTTTTTCCACAAGATGGACCAATCTGTTTTCTTCACACCAGACCTTAGCTGATAAGAGCACGTAGATTTTGTGTTTACCTCACAATCCAATCTGAGAGCGAGGGAGCTCAGGAGATTTGGCCACTCTCCAAGTTTCTTCGGCTCTCACACTGAGTTTGCTTTTAAGGATTCCTCTGGGCTACAGGAGGGTATAATGAATCTGCTGTGACTTTGGACAGGAACTAGACGTCAGTTGCCTGACTCCCGTTTGGGTAGAAAATCTCTTTCTCGCAGTTGACCGGACTCATCAACTTGCAGACCCCAGAAAGATGAAGCTGAATATAGGCCCTACCGCCTTGCCCAGACGGTGAGGAATTTTGACTTTTATGCTTTGCTTTGAAGTTATGCTATAATAGAATCACATATATTTGCTGTGTACATTGCAACTGAGAAGTACTTTGATATATTTTGCTTTCATTGCTGCGACTACTTTTGAACGTGTGCTTCCAATCTACTAATTTAGTCTCTCAGGAACTTCGTGGTGGGGGAGAATTAATAACAATAAATGTCTTCTTTAAACTCAGAAGTGCATTCCAGAGAGGTTCTGTAAGCTTGGTTATGAGATAAGAGGGAAAGCAGAACAGCCCCCTCCTCCCCTGGGGAGCGACCCTTGCCTAAGGGGTTGCTCCCCTTGGGTGAAATTGGTGCCAAAAAAAAAAAGATCCCCGGTACCTAGTGGTTTCTGCCCCCCTTGTGGGCAGATTTGCCTAACAAAAATTGGCCGATCTGCCCCCAAGGGGGGCATAAATGGTCTAAATACTATGTGCCCCGAAGGGGAGCGACCCTTGCCTAAGGGGTCGCTCTCCACCTCAAAAAAAAAAAAACCCTAATAAAAACCTTCCCTGGTGCCTAGAGGTTTCTGCCTCCCCCCAGGGGCAGAAATGGCCTAAAACAAATTTGCCCCCCCCCACCCCCATGGGGAGCGACCCTTGCCTAGGGGGTCACATCCTTGCAGACATTGGCGCAAAAAAAAGAGATCCCCGGTGCCTAGTGGTTTCTGCCCCCCTTGTGCCTTGTGGGCAGATTGGCCAAACAAAAATCGTCGATCTGCCCCCAAGGGGGACAGAAATGGTCTAACTACAATGTGCCTCCCAGGGGAGCGACCCTTGCCTAAGGGGTCGCTCTCCACCTCTAAAAAACAAGAAAAAAAAACCTTCCCTGGCGCCTAGAGGTTTCTGCCTACCCCTGGGGGCAGAAATCACTTAAAATAAATACCCCCCCCTCACCGGGGAGCGACTCTTGCCTAAGGGGTCGCTCCGCTTGCATGAAAGTGGTGCAAAAAAAAAAAGATCCCCGGTGTCTAGTGGTTTCTGCCCCCCTTGTGGGCAGATTGGCCTAACAGAAATCGGTCGATCTGCCCCCAAGGGGGCCAGAAATGGTCCAAATACAGTGTGCCCACCAGGGGAGCGACCCTTGGCTAAGGGGTCGCTCTCCACCTCTAAAAATCAAAACAAACAAAAAAATTTTTTTTTATCCATGGCGCCTAGAGGCTTCTGCCCCCCCCCGGGGGCAGATCAGCCTAATAACAATAGGCCGACCTGCCCCCAGGGGGGGCAGAATTGACCTCAAATACATTTGCCCCCCTAACCCACCGTGGAGCGACCCTTGCTAGGGGGTCACTCCCCTTCTGTGAATTTGTCGTAAAGAAAAAACCTCCCTGGTGTCTAGTGGTTTCTGCCCCCCTTGGGGGCAGACTGGACTCATAAAAATAGGCCAATCTGCCCCTAAGGGGGCCAGAAATGGCCTAAATATAATTTGCCCCCTAGGGAGCGACCCTTGACTAAGGGGTCGCTCCCCAACTCCCAAAAAAATTATATATATATATATATATATATATATATATATATATATATATATATATAAAAAAAAAATATATATATATATATATATATATATATATATATATATATATATATTATCCCTGGCGCCTAGTGGATTCAGCCCCCCGGGGGCAGATTGGCCTAATGATAGGTCGATGAAAAGGCCTTGAAAAATATTGACCCCCTGGGGAGCGACACTTGCCCAAGGGGTCGCTCCCCTCATGCCAGTTTCCATAGAAAAATGAATCCCTGGTGTCTAGTGGGCATTTCAAAAGCCGGATCGCTTTATGATCCGGCTTTTGAAATGCTCTGAAAGACTTCAAAGGGAAGGAAAGGAAATTCCTTTCCTTCCCTTTGAAGCCTCTCAGGCCCCCATCACATGAACGGAAGAGAAATGCTTTGCATTTATCTTCCGATCGCGCTGGAAGCTCAGGGGAAGTGGCCTCTGATGAGATCAGTGCGCAAATGCCTGCTGACGTCATCAGACTTCACTGGGGGGGTCAGTGGGGGTCGGGGGTGGAAGGGGAAGGGCTTACCCTTCCATCCCTGCCTTGGGGGGGGTGGGAGGGAAGCCCAAGGAGGAAGCGCTAGCACTCCCGCCGAGCTCCAGGCCAAGTACGTAATGGTTACATCCTCGGCACAGGTGCACTGTGCCACAGGACATAACCATTACGTCCGCGTCACAGAAAGGGTTAAAGGATTTTCTGCATTTGATTAGCCTGTGTTCTGGGTGAGTGGTAGCCGGGAAGGATCTTCACAGTTTGACTGCCGCAATAGAGAAGGATCTGGCTCCGCAAGTTATTGTCCTGACATCTGGTGATCTCTGTAAGAGCTGGTTGCGGGAATAAAGACGTTATGTGGTTGGTGAACTGAATATTTGGTGGTTAGGAAGGTGGTTGTTATTCTATTCCATGTTAAAATGCCATTTATAAGGTGAGTGGCAGCTTTTGGCCGCTTAATAAGTGGCATCAGCATAGTTCAGCCTGTATTGATTAAAGGCATTTACAACTGGTAATTGGCAGTTATTGTCGAGGTTGGGTTTGAGTTTCTTTAAATTTATGTTTGTCACAACGTATACTAGACACTTAGGTCACATGAGTTTCGAGTAATGAGTTGGTATCCAAGTGAATGCCCAAATTACATACAACCGTGGCATGAGATGGTGGAGGTTGCATGGGTTCAGCCAGCAAACAGTCATCCATGAATTGATGAATTAGGCATGAACAACGCCTCATCTTTAAAAAGATTTAACTTCAGGTAGTTTGAGCACATCCACCAGCATATCCTTTTAAGGCAGTGGATCAGAGAATCTCTAATTTGCTCCAGATTTCTCTTTTTATTTGTATTGGGCTTGTCCAATACAGCTTGTGTGTCATTTGCACAGATGAAGAAGCAAACCCCTAGATGCAGTTGAAGTGCTGCTAGGCGTTACATGCAGGGACTGAAAAGCTGATGGTCCCAGGAGGACAATCTAATCTATTTGATGATTTGTCACCCAAGCCAGCTTCAAATAAGATTCTTTCCAAGATGGAGTGGTTCGTAGTGCTGAAGGCCGCTTGGAGACTATGCAGCAAGAACCAACCTCTTTTAAATATGCTTACATAATGTTACAGCTTGGCACGGATGGCACTATGCTAATCCTATGCTTAAAGACTTTGCTGTATAAGTGGCAAACAGGATATCCGTCCTCGTTGTGATGGAGTAATCCATCTGCCTATATCTAAATCAGGCCCTTTGTCTCTTTCTAGCTCGGCATGGATGGCAAAGTGCTAATCCTATGCTTAAAAACTTTGCTAGAAAACCAGACATTTGAGGTGACCAAATTTAGAGTGTCGCTGGTGTTGTAGGGTTCTCTGTACAGGAGCTGCTCTCCTTCTAAACTTGGGAACTACCCAGAGTTCTCTATTTATTTTTTGCATAATTTATGGAGCATTCTAAGCCTGAGAGGGTTTTGTTTTGAGATTATATATATATATATATATACATGTATATATATATATATATATATATATCAGACGCCACTGGGTAGTTGTAGTGAGATCTGTGTTTCCATAGGAAATGGCTTTTTTGGTTTGCTAATAACTTTGGTGGCGTATGACGAATCGTCATAAAACTCTTAAAAAAGTGCTCTTTTTTGCCTAGTTTCTTCATGGAAAGTTTTTGGGTGATCCATTAAGCAAGGGCTTGAGGAATAAAGAGGGTCTCAAAATGCATAATCCTAATGCCTTTTCCATGGACTTTTTTGGAATATGGTATTGCTAAAAACGTTGAAGGGATTTACACCAAATTTGGCAGGAAGGTAGGTGCTTTTTTGTGATTTGGTGTTAATCTGTCAAGTAGTTTTTGAGAAATTAAGGTGCAAACATATTTGTAAATATGGACTGTTTGGTTCGAGGGACTGTCATGATAGTCCTGCAAGATCAAACTTTTTATAAAAGAGTGGTCTTATTGGGCTAGGAGAATTTTGTTTTCCTTGGGCCATCTCACAGCTATGGGACTGAGGGACCAAGGAAGCAAGTGCTCTGATTAGCTTGCCACAAGATTAAAGAACATGTTGCAAAGGCATTATAGGACTCTGGGGATTTAATCCCCTGTGCTGTAAATAAGTTAAAATATACATACATTTATGGGGGCATGGCAGGGACAGTATGCCTCCCCCAGCCCTTGAGGGCCAAGGTTTTTTTTTTTTTAAATTGGGGATTTTCCTGTGATCCTCTAGTACCCCTGTGGGATCGAAGCTAAAAAAACAAAATGGGAGGTGTTTATTTAAAAAAATAAAATGGCCACCAGTGTTGGCCATGGCCTGGGGGTCGACTGAAAGAAATTATTGAGGAGGGCGTGCATGGGACCCCTCTCCTGAGCTGATCAAGGCCCTGGGACACCATCACCTGGAGCCTGCATACGGATTGAAGGGAAGGGTGTGCACAGCCCCCCTCCTTGAACCGATCATGCTCCTGAGCTTCATTCCCCGGCATAAACATACAAAAGGAGATGGGGGGTGGTCCCCCTCCCTGAGGCACTTATGGCCAGAGGACTCCCATTCCCCAGGGCCAGATCCACTGTGATGTCACAGGGAGCTCTCTCCTGGGATACAGTTTCCCTACCTGCAAGAGCGGAAGCATGGAAAGCTTGTCTGCTTCAGTCCAGTGAGAGCTATAAAAATGCTCCCGCCAGGTGGGAGCAAGCAGTCATTTTCCTACCCACACTCTTGTGAGGTGGGAAACTCAGAATGTTCCTGCCTGGCAGGAGCAGTGAAAAGTACTTACTCCTGCCTGATGGGAGCTATGCCGGCTCCTGATGCTCCCAGGATGGATGCATGCAGGGAGTCTGTGGGGCCACAGAGGCCCCGCGGCTCCCCTTGAAGTTTCTAACATAGTTTTTTGTGGTTTCCCTAGGGGATGGGGTCACCGGGGCACTATTGGTTCACAGAGGTGGATGCATGTCCCCCCCTTTATTAAAAAAACAAACAAACAAAAAAAAGGCACTCAGGTTATGGGGTCCCCTGGGCCTTTAGAGGCATGGGAAGGGGAGCTGCACACTCCCTCCCCTTAATAAATTAGTATGCCCTGTGTGATAGGGTCCCCAGGGCCTTTAAATGCTATGGGAAGGGAGCTGCACACCTCACCTCCCTAATAATGATAAAAAAAGAAGGGCCCAGGTGAGTAATGGGACCCCCCCCCCAACAAAAAAAAAGGAATGATAAATGAGCGTCAGGAGCCACTCACTTTATTATTCACAGCTTGTTGCAAGGAGCGCCCCATAATGCCCTGCAACAGCTTTTTAAACATATTTTTTCAGCTTGGTTGTGCTCCTAGAAGGCTTGGGGACCCTAAAGTAACTATAACTTGCACCCTCGCCATGCCCTGCTAATAACTTAACATATTACATCACTCATAACATGTTCTACGACATCTGAAACAACATCATTGCTGACAATATTGTACATGGCGGCGTGCGAGTTATAGTTACTTTAGGACATGTGTAAAAATTACTTGAGATAACTATAACTGTTGAATTTCATTATTTATTTGATTTTAAAACATGATTTTGTCACAGAAATTTTCACCTAACTATAACGCTATTACACACATATATACACTGCTGTGTAGGTATACAGGGAGTGCAGAATTATTAGGCAAGTTGTATTTTTGAGGATTAATTTTATTATTGAACAACAACCATGTTCTCAATGAACCCAAAAAACTCATTAATATCAAAGCTGAATATTTTTGGAAGTAGTTTTTAGTTTGTTTTTAGTTTTAGCTATGTTAGGGGGATATCTGTGTGTGCAGGTGACTATTACTGTGCATAATTATTAGGCAACTTAACAAAAAACAAATATATACCCATTTCAATTATTAATTATTACCAGTGAAACCAATATAACATCTCAACATTCACAAATATACATTTCTGACATTCAAAAACAAATCAAAAACAAATCAGTGACCAATATAGCCACCTTTCTTTGCAAGGACACTCAAAAGCCTGCCATCCATGGATTCTGTCAGTGTTTTGATCTGTTCACCATCAACATTGCGTGCAGCAGCAACCACAGCCTCCCAGACACTGTTCAGAGAGGTGTACTGTTTTCCCTCCTTGTAAATCTCACATTTGATGATGGACCACAGGTTCTCAATGGGGTTCAGATCAGGTGAACAAGGAGGCCATGTCATTAGATTTCCTTCTTTTATACACTTTCTTGCCAGCCACGCTGTGGAGTACTTGGACGCGTGTGATGGAGCATTGTCCTGCATGAAAATCATGTTTTTCTTGAAGGATGCAGACTTCTTCCTGTACCACTGCTTGAAGAAGGTGTCTTCCAGGAACTGGCAGTAGGACTGGGAGTTGAGCTTGACTCCATCCTCAACCCGAAAAGGCCCCACAAGCTCATCTTTGATGATACCAGCCCAAACCAGTACTCCACCTCCACCTTGCTGGCGTCTGAGTCGGACTGGAGCTCTCTGCCCTTTACCAATCCAGCCACGGGCCCATCCATCTGGCCCATCAAGACTCACTCTCATTTCATCAGTCCATAAAACCTTAGAAAAATCAGTCTTGAGATATTTCTTGGCCCAGTCTTGACGTTTCAGCTTGTGTGTCTTGTTCAGTGGTGGTCGTCTTTCAGCCTTTCTTACCTTGGCCATGTCTCTGAGTATTGCACACCTTGTGCTTTTGGGCACTCCAGTGATGTTGCAGCTCTGAAATATGGCCAAACTGGTGGCAAGTGGCATCGTGGCAGCTGCACGCTTGACTTTTCTCAGTTCATGGGCAGTTATTTTGCGCCTTGGTTTTTCCACACGCTTCTTGCGACCCTGTTGACTATTTTGAATGAAACGCTTGATTGTTCGATGATCACGCTTCAGAAGCTTTGCAATTTTAAGAGTGCTGCATCCCTCTGCATGATATCTCACTATTTTTGACTTTTCTGAGCCTGTCAAGTCCTTCTTTTGACCCATTTTGCCAAAGGAAAGGAAGTTGCCTAATAATTATGCACACCTGATATAGGGTGTTGATGTCATTAGACCACACCCCTTCTCATTACAGAGATGCACATCACCTAATATGCTTAATTGGTAGTAGGCTTTCGAGCCTATACAGCTTGGAGTAAGACAACATGCATAAAGAGGATGATGTGGTCAAAATACTCATTTGCCTAATAATTCTGCACTCCCTGTAATTAGGACCAGGTTTCCCTATTAAATTGATTTTTTGGTTTCCTAATAACTTTGTCGCTGTTTGTTGAATCTTAATGACATTTTCCACTTCATTCCTTTTTAATTTTTCAATGAGTGCAGTTGTGAATTAGTACAAAGCTCCAGTGCAATATGTTTTTATTTGCCCAATTCCCCTACTGGTCCCCATGGGACCGCTTGCTTCTTGTTTCATTTTTTTCTTGTGCTATGGCGTGCATTTTGTTCTTTTCTTTTTAACTTTTAATTTACCATTCTTACTGTTCTAACACATCAGTTCACTGTGTTAGAGCAGTATATACAAAAAATAGCTGCTTACGTCATGAACCATGCCTACACACCAAAGCCCATCTTGGATGAGTTTTCAATAATACCCATTGTAAGAATGCTGGCCATGTGTGCCCATGTATCATGGCGCATGAATTGTCACCCAAATGCCAAAAAACACTGGGAAAGCCAATTGCTTGGCTTTTTAGAGCCCAAACCTAGAGCCTTGACAATGCCTGTTTCTTCTGTTACAACACAAAATGTTATGATACACATACATTTTTTTTAATTTATTTGTAACAGTTCTCTTATTTTCTGTTTACAGCATATAAAAGCGCTATGACACCAAATTAAAATATAAGGGTTCTAAAATACAGACATAAATGAACGATTTCTTCAAAATATTTAATCATGAATTGTATATCGTGGTAAATTGGAGAGCTATTGACTTTGTCAGTGGACTTTAATAAATATCTGAAGTATATGGTTGACTAGCTTTACCATTTTTTAACAGATGTTTGGAAGAGAGGGTGTTGCAGAGAATATAGCAGGGGGAGAGTCAACTCATGGTACAGCAGGAATGTGCTTAACAGGAATCATCTGGCTGTAAATTGATCTCTCTGAATCCAGGTTTGTTGTTAGGGCTGCTTTGCTGCCTGCAGTGAGACAAGAGCAATGGCGATGTGGGTCAGGGAGGGGGGCAAATACGGGAACTGTGACATTCCGCGTTTGGGTACAGAGACGCTCAAAGTGCTTCAGAGTGACACGAGGATTGGGGAGGGCATTCTATTTAGGGCATATGATTTTTGGTATTCACAATGTCACTGCCCAATAGAGTACACCAGTTTCATTAAAGGATTGCAAGCTCTTGCAAGAGGAAAATAAAAAGATGTTTCGCATCAGCCCCATAGTGTTTCGTCACACAAACCTAAGCAGCCCAGAGGCACTAGAGCAATCCGAGAGCCTGGTCGCTGCAGAGACAGACAAAAGGCTGGGTCCAAATGCAGAAGTTCGGGATCTAATGAAGCGGGTCTGCCCAGGAAAAGACACAGCCAAAAAAGACACTACAAAAGGTATGCACTAAGCACACAGGGCAGAGAGAGCCGTACCAGCGTAGGTGGGGAGGTGGCAAAAACAGATGCTGAACTGTAACATTTCGCGTTGGGCTGAAGTTCAAGTAGTTAAGTATCCCCACAAGAAATACAGTTCTCATCTTGCAGTCTACTTCAGACTGAAAAAATATACAGGTCTGCGTGGAAGTCACTCTGGGAAAATGTGACCAAATCACTGCAAAGTACATAAACAGCTGATATTGTGTGCAATACAAATACTTTATTGATGGCAAATCTAATTTCTGATTGTTCCTGAAATATCACAAAGTCGATACACGGGGCTGTTTTATAAGAGCCACTATTGGTCAGTCTTTGATCTCAGAAACATGCTTGATAAGCAGTACTCGCTTAACCACGCAGCAGCGTAAGTGTTGAAAACAATGCAACATGCACTCTATCTAAAGTATGTGTTTTGAGAGGTTAGGGGCAGTAGCTGAAATAGAAAAACAGATGACTGGGCGTTGTATGTGGCAAAATATATTAAAGAACGTAAAAAAAAAAACAACCTCGGAAACAAGTTCTCACACGGGGACGTCCGATCGAGGGGTGCTACAGAGCCCTGCTAGAATTCTTTTTGGGGTGAGAAACTGTGCCCTGATCATTTTAGTTTATTTAAAGGCTGAACGCCTTCACTTCATCCTGACACCATATCAGAGCACACTGCCTCCCCACTTCAAACATAAACTGCCCTTGGGATGCAGACACCAGCAAGAGCTGACACTGAATAGAACACGTAACAGCGAGCAGGCCTCCAGAAGATATACTCAGCTTTCATTCTTTAAGCTGATTGTAGGAAACTGGCCCTTGTTGCAGTTATATTGATGCTGACTTGACCTAGAGTGTGCTGGGATCCTGCTAACCAGGCCCCAGCACTAGTGTTATTTTCCTAAAAATGTACCATTGTTTCCACAATTGGCACACCTCTGGTACACAGTCAAGTCCCTTGTAAAAGGTACCAGTGGTACCAAGGGCCCTCTGACCAGGGAGAGTCCCTAAGGGCTGTAGCATGTGTTGTGCCACTCTAAGGGACCCCTCACCAAACACATGCACACTGCCATTGCAGATTGTGTGTGTGGGTGGGGAGAAAAAGGCAACCTCGACATGGCATCCCTCTCAGGGTGCCATGCCCACAAAACACTGCCTACGGCATAGGTAAGTCACCCCTCTAGCAGGTCTTACAGCCTTAAGACAGGGTGCACTTTACCACAGATGAGGGCATAGCTGCATGAGCAATGTGCCCATACAGTGGCTAAGTCCATTCTTAGACACTGTAAGTGCAGTATGGCAAAATATAAGTATATAGGGGGTCATTATGACCCTGGCAGTGAGTGGTAATGTGGCGGCAGTACTGCCAACAGGCTGGCGGTACATACCGCCACATTATGAGAGTGGCAGGTTGGCTGCAGCCAACCCCGTCACTTCTCCACTCAGACCGCCATGGCGGTAGCATCCGCCGGGTCGGCGATGTCAATCTCCAGCCCGGCGGCTGCTATAGTACCGCCGACGGCATTTTGAGCCAGCCTACCACCATGGGGGTAGGCCCTACTGGTGACAGGGAATTCCTTCCCTGTCACTGGTAGGCAGCTCACAGCCCCCCAACACTCCCCAGATGCGCCCACACCCCCTCCATCCACACTCCCCCCTTCCAATCCCCTCACCCCCACCATACACGCACACACCCACTCACTCACACTGGCATACACGCATACATTCAGTCATGCTCATACACATTCGTACACACATTCACACTGACATGCAGACACACACTCACATTACTATTCTTACATGCACTCACACACATGCATACACCCACGCAAACAACACTAAACATACAAACACATTCACGCAAACACTAACACATTCATGCACACAACCCCCCCACACACACAACACCCTCCCAACCCCCTCCCCTGTCGGAAGCCCAACTTACCTTCTTCCAGGTTGTTTTCCGGCAGGGAACTGTAAGGGGAGCTGCTACCACCTGTAGCACCCGCTAGCAGAACACCGCCAGGCCGTATCACAGGTCATGATACGGCTGGCGGCGGTCTACTGGCGTGGCGGTGCTGGTGGTAGCAGCACCACCTTACCACCATCCGCCACTAAGATCACTGCCTGATTTTCCACCCTTCTTGTGG
The DNA here is from genome assembly GCF_031143425.1 of Pleurodeles waltl. Lineage (NCBI taxonomy): Eukaryota > Metazoa > Chordata > Amphibia > Caudata > Salamandridae > Pleurodeles > Pleurodeles waltl. Next base: position 540,609,745 of record NC_090443.1, on the reverse strand, counting down.
CGGAAGTCCGGCATTGATCATAGTATGGCGGACGGATGGTAGCCGCGGTGATGGTCTTTTGGTGGCCGTTACCATGACGGTAGGTGGTTTTAACCGCCAATTACATAATGAGGGCCATAGTCTGGGTGTTTGTCATTATGAACTCCACAGCTCAATAATGGCTTCCCAGCACAATAAACCCACACTGATGCCAGTGTTGGATTTATTCTAAAAAGCACACAGAGATGCCACCTGTATTTTACCCAATCCACTAGTGTAGGACTGACCGGTCTGTGCCAGTCTGCCAATAGCAGACAAGTTTCTGACCCCATGGGTTGAGAACCTTTGTGCTTTCTGAGGCCAGAAACAAAGCCTTCTCTGGGAGGAGGTGCATTACACCTCCCCCTGCAGCAACTGTAACACCTGGCGGTGAGCCTCAAAGGCTCAGCCCTCCTGTTACAGTGCCCCAGGGCACTCCAGCTAATGGAGATGCCTGTCCCCTGGACAAAGCCCCACTTTTGGCAGCAAGTTCTGTGGAAAACAAGGAGGAGTGGCCACTTCAGCTGGGACCACCTCTAAGTTGTCCAGAGCTGAAGTGATGCCCTCCCTGCAGAATCCTCCATCTTGGTTTGGAGGTCAGGGACCAATAGGTTTAGGAGTATGTTCCCCTCCCCAAAGGGAGTGGACACAAGAAGGGTGTAGCCACCCCCAGGGACAGTAGCCATTGGCTAGTGCTCTCTGACCCCTGTAACGCCCTTAAATCCAGGAACCCTATTCGTCAAATTCCTGGCAACCTGAAAAGAAAGAAGAAGGACTGCTAACTTGAAACCTACCAGCCTGTCTCCTGCTTCAATGAACCTGAACAAGAACAGCGATGCATCCTCCGGGACCAGTGACCTCTGTCAAGCTCCAGAGGACTGCCCTGCACTGCAAAGGACCAAGAACTCCTGAGGACAGTGGCCCTATCCAAAAAGAAACTACAGCAAAGGACTCCAGAGCCTGTCTGGATCTGTGAGTACTGACCGCTCTGCACCCGACACCCACAGCCCGTGTCCAGGTGGCCTAACCGGCTAGAGAGGGTCCTGAGGCGATTCCAAGAAAGTGCCTCTCATGCCCCCCACGACGATGCCTGCAGTGCGAATCAAGAGGACCCCCCTGACCGCGAAAGTTCCAGCCGAAGATATCCAACACCTAAAGACACACTGCATCCGCAGCACCCAGGCCATGGAGAGCCCAACCACTGGTGCCGCAACGTTCATCAGACAGCCCTCCTACTTGTCCAGCCTGTGGTTTTCCCGAACCACCCCCCCCTGAACCCAGCCTGCAGCATCTAAGTGACCTCTGGCGTCCCCTCGTAGGAAAGCATTGGGAGCCCCAACACTGTGTTTGCACCATGCTTCCAGCTGCCCCAGTGCTGCTGAGGGTGTGTGTTTGTTGTCTACTTGTGGCCTCACCGGTGCTCCTCTAAACCCACCAGGTCTGCCCTCTGAAGACCCGGGCACTTACCTACCAGCATATCAGAAACTGAGTGCCCCCAGTCTTCAAAGCAGCCCATGTTAAATTTGCCTCAACTTTGACCTTTTCACCCGGCCGGCCCCGTGTTGCTGGTGGTGGGTGTTTAGCGTTAACTTGAACCCCAACCTGTGGACATCCTAACCGCCGGAGACTGGAACTGTAAGTCAAGTACTTAACTATAAATCATACTAACTTTTCTTCGCTCCAGGAACTGTTTCTGAAAATTGCACTGTCAACTTTTCAAAAAGATTATTGCCATTTATTCTTAAACTGTATAATTTACTGATTCTAAACAAAGTAATATTGATTAATATGTGAAATACAAATTTATCAATGTACTTACCTGCAACTTGAATCTTGTGGTTCTAGAAATACATTAAGAAAATATATTTTTGTTGTATAAAAACTATTGGTCTGGAGTTAAATCATTGAGTGAGTGCTTTTTATATTGTCTGTGTGTGTACAACAAATGCTTTGCACTACCCTCATATAAACCTAACTGCTCTTCCACACTACCACAAAAGAGAGCATTAGTATTATCTGTTTTAGCCTCTGTTAAGCCTCCCTGGGAACCCCTGGACTCTGTGCACACTATATCTCATTTTGATGTATAGGTTATACAGAGCCAGCTTCCTACACTGATGTATGGTTATTTCCAAAAAGATGTTTCCGTGCTCAGAAATTATCTGTGTAATTTAACATGAGAACAGACGGACTCTGAGCATACGTGCTGCCTTTAAGATAGAACTCCCAACATTTTCCCACTGCATTGTAGCATCCAAAATATGTGTGCTTTGAACAGTGGGTTTAAAGATTATCGACAGGATTGAATCATTTTTAAAGGAAACGCTCTTGGGGAGGGTTAAACACAGGGAGAGGCATGATGCATGCATGCTGTGGACAAATGGAGAGAAAGAATATAAGAGCAATGATGGAGCCTGCGAATGAAAAGCCTATGGGCGGACTGAAGGCCACAAAGTATATAAAACATGTCTCTTAGAGACAGGTCGTGCACTGTCTAGAGCTGAGATCTAAAAAGGTAATAAAATTAAATCAATACTTAAATCTGTGTAGTGCTACAGTCTTTGTCCGTTTGTTCATACAATATGGCTGCAGCATCATGCTCGACTTGGCATCCAGGCAGGCATCAGGAGCTAATGGGAGACTCAACGTCAAGAGGTTCAAATAGTTTAAAAATTCCCCAGTTTAGGTATAGTATTATTGCCTAGTTTCTTACCCTTTCTGCTCAATTGAAATGTTCACACTTCCATAACCACCACGAAGTAGACATGCGAACTTGAAAATTATCTTACCACCAGGGCCCTTTTATGGAAAGTGTCACTGGAGTGTAATGGATGTCTGTGCCCTCTTTTTGCCCCCAGGGCACTTTATTATAGAAGGCTCTGCAGACATTTGTGAAGTGCTTGCTCTGTTGTGTGGATCATGCTGGTGCAAATGTTATGCTTGCACCATCCTAAAAGGTTGTTATTTTATTTGCATGGAGCATTACTCCATAGAAAGGAGGGATCACCTGGGCCACTCCTACCATGCTACAGACATGGGGGCAAAGGAGGAGCACTAATTGTGTGTCACATTTGAAGGGACGCATAGTGAGTGACCAAAAAAAAGCACACCCTTTGGAGTGCACAGAGGTCTCAGGAAGCCCCCAGCTTCCCTCCGCTGCAGACGGAGGCATCCACCTATGAGGTATCCCTACCCTCTTGACAAGGCACAGTTGATCACTCTGCAATGAAATAGGGCCAACAGTTTCAAACTGCTGGTCAACTTTCCATGCCTCTCAGACCCTTATGAAGGTGCAAGATCACACATGCACAAGATACAGCCAGTTCTTTATCTAATATAATACACAGTACCTGTTTGCACTGATGCACCCAATTGCGGTTGCCACCCCACATAAGCTAGTGCACAGTTTTACATACATGTACTTTCTGGCTAACATGAGAAATTAAATGTAAGAAGTTTATTAAAAAAATTAAAACATGGCATTGCTAATTGAAAATAAATATTTTTCTTAGATCTACATTTGTTCTAAATTGCCATTCTTGTGTTTTCGAGCTAGGTTAAAGTACAATAACTCTTCAGTGTTTCTATTCTGACCTTACCTACCAACGCTTGCAAAATGTAAATTTCCTTTTCACTTTGCCCTTTGCAGCAAATTTGACTTTCTCCAAAATGTTGGAAATGAACCCGACATCAAGAAATCAGAGAACTGTACTCTGATTAAGAGATTGAACCGCCCGGATGCAATTGAGGGTAAAACTTTCAACGGATGGACAAAAAAGGTAACAGATTTACCAGCAACTCATAGGTGTGCCTCATATGTATGACATTTGTGTGTGAATATATTTTCTAAACTTTGGTATACATTTTAGACACTATAAGGGGCTGATTCTAACTTCGGCGGGCGGCGGAGGCCGCCCGCCGAAGTTCCCCCACCAAAATACCGCTCCGCGGTCGAAAGACCGCTGAGGGTATTTTGGGATTTGCCCTGGGCTGGCGGGCGGCCGCCAAAAGGCCGCCCGCCAGCCCAGGGCAAATCAGCCTTCCCACGAGGACGCCGGCTCAGAATTGAGCCGGCGTAGTGGGAAGGTGCGACGGGTGCAGTGGCACCCGTCGCGTATTTCAGTGTCTGCATAGCAGACACTGAAATACTTTGTGGGGCCCTCTTACGGGGGCCCCTGCAGTGCCCATGCCATTGGCATGGGCACTGCAGGGGCCCCCAGGGGCCCCGCGGCACCCCCTACCGCCATCCTGTTCCTGGCGGGAGTCCCGCCAGGAACAGGATGGCGGTAGGGGGTGTCAGAATCCCCATGGCGGCGGAGCGCGCTCCGCCGCCATGGAGGATTCTGCAGGGCAGCGGGAAACCGGCGGGAGACCGCCAGTTTCCCGCATCTGACCGCGGCCGAACCGCCGCGGTCAGAATGCCCTGCGGGGCACCGCCGGTCTGTCGGCGGTGCTCCCGACCCCCTAAATCAGACTGCAGAACTCCCCATGCAAATTAAGTTTCAGATTTACTAAACTTTGACACTCATGGGACAAGAAAAGGGTGCTGTACAACAAACAGTGGCACAAATGACATTGTCAATCAACTTTTACAATAAAAAAGATTTCTGTGTCAAAAGTTGACATAAGCGCAATACTGCAACACTTGAACCCATTAGTACTCTATGCAAAGTAGTTGTAATGGGGTGGGAATGGGGTAAACACTTTTGGGAATCCAGGTAAATCCATACTAACTAAAGTCATGCAAGGTAGCACAAACAACTAAAGTCAAGCCAAGTAGTACAACCTAGCTTTGTATGGAATCATAGTGCCAAATTAAATTAGTCAGAAACAATGTGCATAAGGTAAACCAACATGATATTGCCAAATGTACTACATCTAATTTCCATGAAATTACATACTCATTAGGTGATTTAAACTTGAGTGGTTATATTTTTCTAAGTTTTAGAGGCACTTTATTGATCATAGTTATATGAAATATAAGATAATAAACATTCTGTAATGGACAACAGAGTTATGCTTTAACAAGGATAATATTTTATACTAGAGCATCATATCTAGAGTAGTACCTGTGATTCAAAACATTAGCAAAAGAAATATATACAAACGTTATTGTATGATCAATAAGGCAATTAGAAAGTTAAAAGGAAATTAAAAAAAGACTGAATAGTGGGGTATTCATTAGAAGTTAGACATTTTGAGAAGTAAATAAGTGAAGCATATGTAATAATAAATATGGAGCATTATAATAATAATTCAGTAAAAAACATTGTATGTTTTAGAAAAACAACAGCCATTTAGAATCATCATGTTATACACAAAATATATACAGATTATAGATAAATGTGGTAATTGTTTATAAATTGTACTTTTCAAGGGGGTTTAGGTACCGCTTCAATCAAAGGTTGATGTAAAGTATTCGAAATAGCGGTATAATTTAGATGAATGGTAAAAGGAGACAATAGAGCTTCTGTTAGCAAGTGAGATAGGTGCAATATGAACACTACCAAGTCCATAGTTATAACATCTTTCATACCGTCAAGCTTGACATAAATGTCTTTTGAGTTCTTCCAGTTTTTGGTAATTTCTTGTAAAGCAAATGTAAAATAAGATCAATTATTTCTACATTCAATATGCAGTAATTTCAGTCTTATGATAAGCTGCCTAGGAACAGATTGATATATGGAAAAAATAACATTTGACTGAAACAGAATTTATCTGTTCCCAAATCTCAACCTAGCACATGTGAGTATCATCGCAAATGAATAATAAGTGTTTGTAGTCTGTGTTACATTCATGACATGACTGGCATGTGGTAGGTGTCAGGAGTTATCTTAGACAAAATTTGAGAAGTTATAAGAAGTCTGTTATACTTGAACAACAAGGGTTGGATGGTGTTTCTGCTCTTGAAGATTTTCAAATCTTGAGCCAATGTTATTCCACAAATTAACTTGCCAGTTAACATTGAGATCTTCTTCCCTTTTCAGTTTCACCTGTGTTGGTTGTCTCTCAGTATCAGAATATCTAATAATTTTACATAGTGTGAATGCTACCTGAGCAGTTATGTTTGTGTAGAGGGTTGTAGTGAAGTTTGAGCTTGAAGGACAAAACTCATGAAGACACAGCATTCATGTTGTGATTCAATGCTAAATTGTATTTAACATCTCATAAACAAGGCGTTTAATGCATGAACCCCTTCATATTTACACACTGCACATATCTGGGCTTATTTCTCCCAATTGCCTTCAGACGTTTTTTTAGATGGATTTTGACATTTGCTTGAAAACTGGGTAAAAAAGTGCATAAACATTTTTGCACCCACTGTACACGTTTAATATTCACCTGATTGCAAAATATGGCTGGAAAATTCAAATGAGTATACCTGGCATGCCACTCATATCAATCAGCACAGTCCTAAACACCAATACAAAAATGTTTGCATACATTTTTAGCACTGCACCAATCTCTAAATCACCCCTTTGTGTCTGTCTCTGAGAGTCAGTGTGGTAAAGTGTGTTAGTGTGTATACATGAGAAGGGGCATGGCAAGTGAGTTTCTTTAGACAAATTATACATTGGTATTTAACCTGAGTGCTCCAGCTTTACTGGCTTCTTAGTCCACAAACACCATAAAACGTTGTATTGCATCCATTCCGTGACATGACAAAGTTAAATCTTTGCGGAATATGACAGATCTCATAGTACAACAGTAGTTGGTCAGGGAAACACAGCACGAATGTTCGAGGTATGGGTCTAACCCAAACTATATGCTCTCTCAAAAGTAATTTGAATGAAAGTGTTTTTTTTCACTTCTTATTTATAAGATGCACCCAAAGAGGTGGATGCACCCTGTTAACCAGATGTAGAATGTGCTCTCTCCCTTAAACATGGAAAAAGTAGTCTACGCCTAATTGGCACATTTCAACTTCCTAGTAATTGATACTACATGCCACAGCAGCGTGTAGTGCACTTTTAAACTGCCATTGTGACATGGCAAAATAAACCAAATCACAACTGTGCCTTGGTTTAGTTAAAAAATAAACCTTTTGCAAGGGGTAAGTTAGGCCCTGAAGGTTCATAGAACAGGGTGCTCAGTATTTCAAAATTAGAACATGTGTGTTTAAGTTTTACACGTCCTGACAGTGAAAAATCACCATTTTTCACTGTGGTAAGACTTTCTCTCTCATAGACTAACATTGGGTTACCCTATTACACCTATTACATTATAACTTCAGTTAGGGAACAGGAGAAAAAATGTTTTTCCTCTCATTTGAATTGTAATGTAATATCCTCTTTAATGGTAACATTGTATTTTAAGTTACTATTTTGAAAATGCCACTTTTTGAAAGTTAGCATTTTCCACCTAAACCAAATGTGCCTTTCTGCCAATGTATGGGGTCACATGACTGTGGATGGCTCCCCTCTTGTGTATTCCTTCCATGCATGGGGACCAAAAGACCTTCGATGAGAGAGAGGGTGTTCCTATCGTGAGCAGTATGTCCTGGAGGATTGTACTCAGCCCTTCCTGAGCATCAAAGGATAGCCTTAGGGCTATGCCCACCCCCTTCCTGACTTTTAAGGGCTGCCTACCTAGCTACTGACAAATGCCGCTCACACCTAGGCCTGCTTGTCCTTATTACCCTGGACCTGTTTGGAGCAAACCAGGAAATGGTAAACGTTAGTCAAAGGGGTATCCCGCACCCACAGGCTGGAACTGGGTATAAGAACAGTGCCTACAGAACCTCTCATCAGAACATTCTTGGACTTGTGTAAGATTCAGAAGAAGTACTACCCTGCTGTTTGAAATAGGAAGACTTGACCTGCTTGCCTTGAACCTATCCTTCTCAAAAGTGACTCCAATAAACAGTTGACTAGACTCTTGGCTGGCATCAGAGTGTACTCCTGAATTTCTGGCGAAAATCCAGATCTTTTTAGCTATTCACGACTGTGAAAGGACTCCTTACTGTGAATTTCGACCATCTGCTATGCCTGCTGACATAAATCTCCAGGGACAACTGCTCTTCGAGTCAGTAGCAACAGTCCACCAAACAGACTGCCATATAAAGCCAAATAAAGCATGAAGGATGACCGGATCGTCAGGCCACAACAGAGGCTGTCCACGATGCCTGACCTGCTCCTCACTCCGACAATGATCTCCTTGCGGTCCCTGGCAACGCAAAACTCCACCTGCAGCTCCTTGCGTGGACCTGGACTTGAGAAGAATAACTCTTAAGCAGAACATACCTGGCCCATGTATACAACCCATGCTCCATTGTGGTCACCCTGAACTTGTGACTTTGCCCCATTCTAGCCCAACAAGGTAACCAAGTGTGGCGCTTTGTCATTTTTGGTGCCATTTTCTTTTTAAACTGTACTTTGTTTTTATAAATTAGGTTACATTTTTTTCTTGTTTTGTGTTTTCACCTCATTACTGTTTGAGTACGACATAAAAACTTGACGGATTGCCTCTAAGTTCAACCTGAATGCTTATGTGTCAAGCAACCTTAGAGTTAAGCACAGGTTTGTTTAGTGACTTTTATCCTTCAGCCTGTCTAGGGTAGTATTTATTATTTGAGTGGGGCTTCCACCACTCTCAACTCATAACTCAGTTTCTTACGCCTTTCATTTACCCAGTGTTAGACTTTTTAGTTTATGCAGGGTCATTCCCAATCTTTTTGCCTCCTGCCTCCTATTTTTTCTGACCTGTTGCTGTTGGCTTTTGAACTCTGAGCACTTTACCAATTCTAACCAGTGCTAAAGTGCATATGATCTCTGTGTAAATTGTATTGTTGATTGGTTTATCCATGATTGGCATATTTGATTTATTAGTAAGTCCCTAGTTAAGTGCACTAGAGGTGCCAGGGCCTGTAAATCAAATGCTACTAGTGGGCCTGCAGCACTGGTTGTGCCACCCACATAAGTAGCTCTGTAATCATGTCTCAGACTTGCCACTGCAGTATCTGTGTGTGCAGTTTTTAACTGTAAATTTGACTTGGCAAGTGTACCCATTTGCCAGGCCTAAACCTTCCCTTTTCATACATGCAAGGCACCCCTAAGGTAGGCCCTAGGTGGCCCCAAGGGCCAGGTGCAGTGTATGGTTAAGGTAGGACACATAGGTGGTCATTACAACCCTGGCGGTTGGTGTTAAAGCGGCGGTAAAACTGGCAACAGGCCGGCGCTAAAAAAAATTGAATCACGACCGTGGCGAAAACCGCCAACATAGACAGCCACCTTAACACTCCGACTGCCACGGCGGTACAAACAAACACAGCGGCGGTAACCGCCAACAGACAGGCGGATGACAATGTACCGCCCACACTATTACAACCCACCAATCTGCCACCTTTTCTGGGGTGGATTCACCGCGAACAAAAACACGGCGGAAACAGGACTTCAAAGGGAAAACGCTCACCTCTACACACCCCACGAGGAGCCAGGACGCCATGGAACCGGAACTTCAGATACTCCCAGCCTTTATCTTCCTGCTCCTCTACCAGGAGCACGAACGCCGGCAGCGAAGACCACAGTGAGTACTGCACCTACGACACAGGGGAGGGGGGAGGGAAAAATCAGTGACACACACACGCAACACCCCCACCCTCACCCACTACAACACACACACTAATACATATTGATACATCACAGTTACACCCCCCAAGCCCCCCTGGAAGAATGCAAGGACAAAAGGAAATGAGTCGAATAATTGTGATATATTCAATTACATAAATCAAAAATATTTACAAATATATACATTTATACTATATACAATTATATACACCAAGAACACAAGTCCAAGGGATTCCACCATCATAGTCCGTGGCTCACTGGGCCCAAAAGGCATGGGAGAGGCCCACACTCAATACCCGAACAAGATGGAGAGAACACTGCAGGGGCATCAGATAGAAATAAAACAGGCACCTCAGGGGGAAGGGAAGGGGGGGGGCACCTAAGCCGGTTGAGTGCACGACACCAGATCCACGAGGGGGCTCCATGCCCACTGTTCAATCCTGGGGAGTGCAAAGCCACAGTCTCTCAAGTCTCTACAGTAGGTGGGTTGCCCACTGTTCAATCCTGGGGAGTGCAAAGCCACAGTCTCTCAAGTTTCTACAGTGGGTGGGTTGCCCACTGTTCAAACCTGGGGAGTACAAAGCCACAGTCTCTTAAGTCTCTACAGTGGGTGGGTTGCCCACTGTTCAATCCTGGGGAGTGCAAAGCCACAGTCTCTCAAGTGGATGTAACTCTCCGCTGGTTCTGGAGGGGGCTTTGTGCCCAGAGTGCTTCATCCTGCCAAGGATAGATGTAGTGGATGAGATACTCCACTGGTTCGGGTCTGGAGGGGGCCTTGTAGCCCAGAGTGCTTCATCCTGCCAAGGACAGAGGTAGTGGATGACATACTCCACTGGTTCTGGAGGGGGCTTTGTGCCCAGACTGCTTCATCCTGCCAAGGACAGAGGTAGTGGATGCCTTTCTCCACTGGTTCTGGAGGGGGCTTTGTGCCCAGAGTGCTTCATCCTGCCAAGGACAGAGGTAGTGGATGCCTTTCTCCATTGGTTCTGGAGGGGGCTTGGTGCCCAGAGTGCTTTATCCTGCCAAGGACACAGGTAGTGGATGTAACTCTCCACCGGTTCTGGAGGGGCTTGGTGCCCAGAGTGCTTCATTCTGCCTGTGGCGGCCTCAGTAGCATCGGAATCATTGGCGCTCACTGGCCTGCGGTGCTGCTGGCGGCGGTGTCCTGGGCAGTGGTTCAGCTGGTGGCAGTCTTGTCCTGGCCTGCGGTGCTGCTGGCGGTCTTCTTCTGGGCAGCGGGGCTGCTGCTGGCGGTCTTGTCTTGGGCAGCGGTGCTGCTGGCAGTCTCCTGGGCAGCGGGGCTGCTGCTGGCTGTCTTCTTCTGGGCAGAGGGGCTGCAGCTGGCAGTCTTCTCCTGGGCAGCAGGCTGCTGCTGGCCGTCTTCTCCTGGGCAGCGGTGCTGCTGGCGGTTTTCTCCTGGGCAGTGGGGCTGCTGGCGGTCTTCTCCTGGGCAGCGGGGCTGCTGCTGGCGGTCTTCTCCTGGGCAGCGGGGCTGTTGCTGGCGGTCTTCTCCTGAGCAGCGGGCGTTCTTCTCCTGGGCAGCGGGGCTGCTGCTGGCGGTCTTCTCCTGGGCAGCGGGCTGCTGCTGGTGGTTTTCTCCTGGGCAGCGGGGCTGCTGCTGGTGGTCCTGTCTTGGGCAGCGGTGCTGCTGGCAGTCTTCTCCTGGGCAGCAGTGCTGCTGCTGTCGGTCTTCTCCTGGGCAGCGGGGCTGCTGCTGGTGGTCTTCTCCTGAGCAGCGGGCAGTCTTCTCCTGGGCAGCGGGGCTGCTGCTGGTGGTCTTCTCCTGGGCAGCGGGGCTGCTGCTGGCGGTTTTCTCTTGGGCAGCGGGGCTGCTGCTGGTGGTCCTGTCTTGGGCAGCAGTGCTGCTGGCGGTCTTCTCCTGGGCAGCGGGGCTCCTGCTGGCGGTCTTCTCTTGGGCAGCGGGGCTGCTGGCGATCCTGTCTTGGCAGCGGTGCTGCTGGCGGTCTTGTCTGCCGTGCTGATCTTCCCAGACTTGCCAGTTTTAATGTGCCCCTTTCCCAGCTTAGATGGTGTCAAAGCTGTCTCCACACTCCCATCTGTAGCACTGGGAGCTGCTTTGGTGGCTGATTTCTTTCCCCTCTCCCGCCGGGCACTGGTCAACTTTTTATGCTTGACAGGTTGGGGACTGTGCGTGCTCTGGCTCCTTGCCACACTGGTTGCCCTGCTGCCTGGTGCACTCCATAATCCGGTGACTACTGGCACCACTGGTCCCGCCAATGTTGTGGCTGAGGTGCTAGGTTGGGACCTGGAGAGTCGGGCCCTAGGAGACTGAAGGGGTGGGGTAGGTGAGGGAAAGAGGTCAAGGCTGGCCAGGAAAAGTTTCTTAGGAACACTGGGACGGGTAGCTGGAGGGGGTTTGGGAGTGGTGTACGTTTGCTGACTTTGGGTGAAGGTGCATGGGCTGGAGGCTGTTGTGAGGTGGATGGCTGTTGGGTGGGTGTGTGGCTGCGTTTGTGTACCTTGGGAGATGGCCTCACCGACACACTGGGAGAGGACACAGGGGATGTGTGAATGGTAGTGGGGGTGGTGACTGCACATGAGTGGGGTATGGTGGTGGGTGTGTTGGTGATGGATGTAGTGGCTGAGGATGTAATGCATGCAGGTGTGAGTGGAGACGAGACAGGGAGGGAGGAGGGAGACGAGGAGGAGGGGGACACAGTGGAGGCAGTGGATGTTGGTGTGTCTGCATGTGTCTGATGCTTGCGTGAGTGCCTGTGGGATGTGTGGTGGTTATGTTTTCCAGAGCTTCCCTTGTGTGTTGAGGTGTGTGCATGCTGGTCTGATGGTGTGCTTGGGATAGGCTGAGGTACAGGGGTGGGGCTCTGGGTGGAGGAAGTTGGAGGGGAGGCTAGAGACAGGGACAATGGCTGCAATCAGTGCTGAGGCCAGAGTCTGAAAAGCTTGCTGAAGGGCTGCCTGACCAGAGTGAATGCCCTCCAGGTATGCATTGGTTTGTTGCAACTGCCTCTCTACACCCTGGATGGCATTCAAAATGGTATACTACCCAACAGTGAGGGACCTGAGGAGGTCAATGGCCTCCTCAATGAGGGCAGCAGGGGTGACTGGTGCAGGGCCTGAGGTGCCTGGGGCGAAGGTGATGCCCACCCTCCTGGGTGAGCGGGCACGGGGCAAATGCTGAGGGCGGTGCTGGTGGGGGGGTGGCGGCTGTACCTGTAGATGCGGGGTGCACAGATGGGGCTGCCACTGCAAGGGAGCTCACATCAGAGGAGGAGTCCGTATCGCTGGTGTCAGCTCCTGTCCCAGCCATGGAGCTCCTCTCGCCCTCCCTCCCACTGGTGACTTGAGACTCCGTAGTGTCACCCTCCCGGGCCATGTGGGATGCAGCTCCATCCTGCTCCGGTGCCACTGCTCCTCCGCCTGATGATGCTAATGCACACAAGAACAGGGAGACCACAAAAAGGGGGGGGGGAGGACAGAAGAAAGACATGTTCAGTGCATGCAATACCGCTACCGTTGGCAGACACGACAGACACAGAAGCCCCCTGCACTACGCCACGCACTTGGAGTCCATTATTCAATCCCTGGGACATGGCTTACAAGGCTATGCCCGATTTCTGCACACATGGATGTCACAGGAGCCTGACTAGGTGTAGTTGCCACTGTACACAGGTGGGGTGCCACATGGCCTGCCTGAAGAAGGGACCTTAACTACTAAACTCACCTGGCCTAAGGGAACCCACAGCCCACCTCCCCCACCCAGACACCTACAATGCGCACTGAATCAGCAGAATGAGAGTGTACTCACCCCCTTGTTGCTGCTGTGATGCCCTCAAGCGCCCATCCAACTCCGGGTACGCCACCGCCAGGATCCTGAACATCAGGGGGGTCATGGTGCGACGGGCACCCCTCCCACGTTGGGAGGCCATCCCCAGCTGGGCCTCCGCCGTCTTCTTCCTCCAGCAGGAAATGTCCTCCCATCTTTTCCGGCAGAGGGTGCTCCGTCTGTGGTAGACCCCCAGGGTCCGGACTTCCTTGGCGATGGCACGCCAAATGTCCTTCTTCTGGTGGGTGCTGACCTACAGGAATTGTACAGGTGAAAAAGAGAAGTAATTACCAACTGCACCGTCACAGTCATTGGCCCGCATCCCTACCCTTGCCATGATGCACATGCACTCACCGTTGTTTCATGCATATCCTCATTCTCACCCCCCCTATCTTTCATCTACCCCACTCCACACAGGCATTGCCCATACAGCATGCTCACACTGTACTTACCTATTTGTCTGTAGGACCGTAGAGTAGCGTGTACTGGGGGAGGACCCCATCCACGAGTTTCTCCAACTCCTCCGTGCTGAAGGCAGGGGCCCTTTCCCCAGACACACGAGCCATTGTCTCTTCCAGACCAAGGTCACAGCAGCACTTGCAGTGTAGGTCCTCTCCTGTCGAAGATCAGGTATTGAGTGATTGAACAGAGAGAAAATGGCAGTCACGTCCGCGGCGGTGCGTACCGCCACCGCCGGCGTACATCATCATTGGCTCCTGGAACCCATAGGGTCCAATGTTAACCAATGCAGAATTACACCACGGTCTTCGACCGCCTACCGCGACGGTGTACAACGCCAGCGCAGTTACCTCATATCCCCTTGTCCCACCTTACAGGTCAGGCAACTGCCATTTCAGGGGGCCACATGGCATTATTTTTGACTGCGTCACACATACCTAGGCCTTGCCTAAACACTCATACAGGCAAATTTAGAATTATGATTATTTTCAGAGTAAGCAGTGTTTACGTACCTCAGAGTTGGTTGACTCTCTGCTCGCTGTTCTCCTCCATAGGCACCATCCGCTGGGGCATGTGAGGCGATGGCGGCATCCTCTGGTGTACAGACCGCTGGTGGACCTGTCGACAATGGAGGAGCGACATGTGATCATCACCTACAGGCTTGATCGTGCCACAATCCTAGAACTGTGTGCCCAGTTGGAGCCAGACCTGATGTCAGCTATCCGCCATCCCACAAGAATCCCCCTCAAGTGCAGGTGCTGTCAGTACTCCATTTCCTAGCAAGTGGGTCTTTTCAATCAACAGTGGCCATATCATCAGGGATTTCCCAGCCTATGTTTTCCAACGTTTTGTCCAGAGTGTTGTCTGCCCTGCTGAAACACATGCGGAACTATATCGTTTTCCCCTCAGGTGGAGGATTTCCCTACAGTGAAAGGTGACTTTTATGCCCTGGGACATATCCCCAACATCATAGATGCCATTAATGGGACACATGTGGCCTTGGTCCCGCCACGCAGGAGTGAACAGGTGTACAGGATCCGGAAGAGTTACCATTCCATGAATGTGCAGATGGTGTGTTTGGCAGACCAGTACATCTCCCATGTTAATGCAAAATTCCCTGGCTCAGTGCATGAAGCTTACATCCAGCGGAATAGCAGCATCCATCATGTGAGGGGGCAACTACAGAGGCACCGGGTGTGGCTATTAGGTGAGCACATGGACCCAATACAGTGGGAATAGTTGTCTGGGTCTGTGGATGTCCCTATGAGTTAGTGTGTGTCTAACAGTTGTCCCTCGCCATTTGCAGGTGACTCTGGTTACCCCGACCTGTCATGGATACTGATCCCAGTGAGGAATCCCAGGACAAGGGCAGAGGAAGGCTACAATGAAGCCCATGGGCGAAATAGGAGGATTATAGAGTGGACCTTTGCCCTCCTGAAGGCCAGGTTCCGGTGCCTCCATATTACAGGTGGTTCCCTATTCTACTCACCAAAGAAGGTATGCCTGATCATCGTGGCCTGCTGTATGCTTCACAACTTGGCTTTGTGATGACAGGTACCTTTTCTGCAGGAGGATGGTCCAGATGGAAGTGTTGTGGCCGCTGTGGAGCCTGTGGACAGTGAAGACGAGGAAGCAGAAGAAGAGGACATCGACAACAGGAACACGGTGATCCTGCAATGCTTCCAGTGAGACACAGGTAAGAAGACAACGCTGCCTGCTACATCTAATTTAAATCTACTACCTCTCTAGTGTCTGTCATTTTCACACAGTGTATTGTCACTGAGTTGTCACTTTCCCTTACGTTTTCACAGATGTGGGTCCCACTGTGTGACATCTGCTTTGTTTCCTCATGGACTAGAGCTGTGTGACATAGGTATGTTGACATTACATTTGAAAGAGCATTTTGCCACTGTAATTTCTAATACACTATTTCTAAATCACAGACAGAATCCAGATTGTTTTGTGCTTTAAGGGTGTTTATTTAAGTGCTCAATATTGGAGGGGGTTGTAAAATGGTGAGGGGTGATGGTGGAGGAATGTCCATGGGAGAGTCCAGTCTATTAGTCTCACAGGTACATTGTCCAAAGGGGCATAGGAAGTTGAGCTGGGGCAGTTTAAGGATGGACAGGGTGACAAGGTGGGACAAATGGATGACAATCAGGGCGGTCTCATTTCTTGGTAGGGGTCTTGGCATCGTTCTTTGTCTTTGTCCTGGATCTCAGGGACCGTTTGCGGGTGGTTCTCCCTCTGCAGGGGGTGGGTTGCTGGTGTGCTGGTCCTGTGGCGTGCCTCCTGTCCACTAGCACCGGCAGAGGTGGTGGGCAGTTCATTGTCCAGGCTGGCGTCAGGGGCCCCTTGTTGTGCCACAGTGTTCCTCCTGGTGTTCACAAGTTCCTTCAGCACCCCTACAATGGTGCCCAGGGTGGAATTAATGGATTTGAGTTCCTCCCTGAAGCCCAAATACTGTTCCTCCTGCAGCCACTGGGTCTCCTGAAACTTGGCCAGTACCGATGCCATCGTCTCCTGGGAATGGTGGTAGGCTCCCATGATGTTGGAGAGGGCCTCTTGGGTTCCCTGGGCCTGTCCTCCCCCTGTTGCACAGCAGCCCTCCCAGTTCCCCTGTGTTCCTGGGCCTCTGTCCCCTGAACCGTGTGCCCACTACCACTGCCCCCAGGTCCCGCTTGTTGTTGGGGTGGTGGGTTCGCCTGGGTTCCCTGTAGTGGTGGACACACTGCTGATTGACGTGTCTTGGGGACAGAGGTATGGGCCCGCTGGGTGGGTGCTGTGCTGGTGTTTCCAGAGGGGGGAAGGTCTGTAGTGGCTTGTGCCAGTGTGAGGGGAACCGACTGTCCCGAGGTCCCAGATGGGCCAGGCTGGTTGTCTAGATCCAGTTGGACAGAGCTGCTGTCATCACTGTGGGCCTTTTCTGTGGGTGGAGTGGACATGTCTGGACCCTCCTGTCCGGTGACGTTGGGTAGGGGTCCTTCAGAGGTGTAAAAGCATGATTATTGCATCTGTGTGTGCCATGGTGTGCAATGGGTGGGTGACCGTGTACCCCAGTGCTTGCATTCCTGTGTAGGACCTTGTGTGATGATGGTTTAGGGGAGTGTATGGGTATGTGCATTGGCCATGCTTTTTGTTGATGGGTGTCCATGCTTTGGTGTTGCATGCAGGGCTTGGGTTTGGGATGTGTGGTTTGTGATATTGGGACATGTGTGAGGAGTAGGAGTGATGGGGGTGAGGGCGAGGGTGGGGTATGTGATGGCATGCAGGTAGGGTGGGGGATGTAATAGTTAAGATTTGACTTAACAGAGTCCATTCCTCCAGCTACTCCTGCGAGGCCCTCAGGATGCAGTATAGCTAAGGCCTGCTCCTCCCATGTTGTTAGTTGTGGGGGTCCGCCGCCAGTCCTCTGTACCGCAAGGTGGTGTTTTGAGACCACGGAACTCACCTTCCCCCGTAGGTCGTTCCACCTCTTCCTGGTGTCATCCCTATTTCTTGGGTGCTGTCCCACTGCGTTGACCCTGTCCACGATTCTTCGCCATAGCTCCATCTTCCTAGCTGTGGAGGTGTGCTGCACCTTTGATCCGAATAGCTGTGGCTCTAGCTGGATGATTTCCTCCACCATGACCCTGAGCTCCTCCTCAGAGAACCTGGGGTGTCTTTGCCGTGCCATGGGGTGTGTGGGTGATGTGTGGGGTGGTGTGTGTTGTGATATTTAGTGGTGTGTTGTGTGAGGTGCGTGGATGTTATGTGGGTGATGGTGTTGAGTGTCTGTGGATACGAGTTTGTAGATGGTGGTGTCTCTCTCTGGCCTTCAGTCGCAATTGTGGTCGTAGGGGTTTGTGCGTGATGTGGTTGTGTGTTTTATATTGTATTGGGTGTGTGGGAGTGGTGTGTGTATGTGTATCAGGTGTGTGTATTTGGAATTGTCCAATGTGGTAGTGTTTTGTAAGTGGGTGTGTATTTTGAGCGCAGCGGTGTGTACCGCCAATGGAATACCGCAGTTGAAAGACCGCCGCATGGATTCGTGGGTCGTGATAGTGTGGGCTTATTCCTGTTGGCGTGACTGTGGACGATTTTTTATCGCCAGTTTATCACTGACCTTTGGTGTGGCGGACTTGTGTGGGTGTCTAGATTTTGGCGGTTTCCGGGCTTTGGGTCATAATGACCGTGGCGGAATTCTGCTGCCGTGGCGGTGTGTTGGCATTCTTCTGCACTGCGGTAAGCGGCTTTTACCGCCACTGTTGTAATGAGGGCCATAGTAATGTGTTTTAGATGTCCTGACAGTGAAATATTGCTAAATTCGTTTTTCACTGTTGCAAGGCCTGTCCCTCTCAAAGGTTAACATGGGAGTTTCCTTTAAATATTATTGAAGTGTAGATTCCCTTTGAGCTCACAATTAAAAAGTACATTGTTTAGTAAAGTTGATTTTAAGATTGTGTATTTGAAAATGCCATTTTTAGAAAGTGAGCATTTTTTGTATTTCTGTGACTCAGCTTGTTTGTGGATTCCCTGTCTGGGTCAGTTTGACAGTTGGGCTGGTTGCACCTCACACTAGACAGTGACACAAAGGGAGCTGGGGTGTAGTCTGCATTTTCTGATGAGCCATCTGTGCTAGGAGGGAGGGGAGAAGTGGTTACTCACACCTGAAAGGGCTGTGCCTGCCCTCACACTATGCAGTCTCCAACCCCCTGGTGAGTGTCTGGGGCCTGGCTTGGGCAAGACAGGGTTTCACATTCAAGAGAGACTTTGCTTTGTAGTAGGCCTACTTCAAAGGAGAAATTGGGTATAAGAAGGGCACCCAAAACCACAGACCTTTGAATACTTCTGGAAACCACGAGGAACCTCTGTCTGGAGAAGAGCTGTGGAAGAAGAGCTGCCCTGCCCGTGACTGTGCTTTGTGGAGCTATCCTGCAGTTGCTGCTTCTGCCAGAGTAAGAGGGCAGAGACTGGACTTTGTGTGCCTTCCATCTTGTGGAGATCTCGAAGGGCTTGATTTAGAGCTTGCCTCCTGTTGTTTGAAATCTCAGGGACAGCAAAGACTTCTCTCTGCCAGCACCTGGAGTCTCTGGAGAGACTCCTACTCTGTCCTGTGGTGCCCATCCAGTTCCTGGGACCCTGAAAGGAGAAGCTGGCAGCCTAAGAGGAGGAAATCCACGCACAGATTGCCGTGCGGGGAAAAGATCGACGCAACTCTGATCTGCAGCTGGGAAATTGGCACGCCGCCGGCTTCGCGGCTGAAACTCGACGCTTGCCTGTAACGCGACCGAAGAATTGACACACAGAGCTGGAGAAACGATGCACAGCATCGCTGACGGAGGCTGGTGAGATCGCAACCCGTGCTGCGTGGTTTTCAGATCATCGCGTGGCTGGATTTCCGAAGTAAACACTGCTGGCCGTGTAAAAACAATGCAAGGCCTGCCCGGACCCGAGAGTGCTGACCGGATCGACACATCGCTCTCCTGTGAAGAGAAGAAACGACGCACCCAACCCGACAAAAGGAGAAACAACGCAAGGCCTTGGTCGTGAGTGAAATCGACGCATCGCAAGCCCTTTTTGACGCACACTCAGCCGTGCTGGGTTATTTTTGACGCACCCAAGGTACATTTTCACTCTAACAGTGTTAGTATGTGTTTAAAACTACATGAAGACTCTTTTTGATTTGTAATTGATGACTTGTGTATTGTGGATGTTTGTCGTTTTGGTCTTGTTTTGTTTAGATAAATATTCTCTATTTTTCTAAACCTGTGTTGTGTTTTCATTAAGTTATTGTGTGTGTTGGTACAAATACTTTACACCTAGCACTCTGAAGTTAAGCCTACTGCTTGTGCCATGCTACCACGAGGGTAAGCAAGGGTTAGCTGAGGGTGATTCTCTTTTACCCTGACTAGAGTGAGGGTCCTTGCTTGGACAGGGGGTAACCTGACTGCCAACCAAAGACCCCATTTCTAACACCCAGCTTTTGGCAAATAGGATCTTGTGCCTTGTAAAAATGATATCCTTTTTTAACTGCCCCCATACCTGAGTTATTGCACCATGTCATTCCCCTCCCTGTGTGTTACATATAGTTCACTTTAATAAGAGGACATTTACTCAAAGCAACTGCTTTAATGTCTTCAATTTTACACACAGTAATTAATGCAGAACATGATATTGGATTTTTACTTCAAACAGACCACATATTATTCTTAATACCATCCCATAGGTCCTCTCTTTTATCTTTTAATCTCCCTACTTTTAACTTTAGTAGACAGGCCAGACAAAAATGATAATTACTAAAATGTTTTCCTCCCTTGTACCTATGAGATGCATGAATATCTTAAATACTAAAACATTTATATTCTCCAAGGGATTTTTGCTTTTGTTCATTTTGTACCCTAAGAATCATATTTGAAAATGTTTACTTCTTATTTCTCCATGCTTCTTGAAGCACCTGGCATGGGATTCCATCGAAAGCTCTCAGTTCACATTGGTTAGGTCTGTATAGGGGTGCTTTGCATTAAAATGATTAAGATCAACAGTAGAATACTTGTAATATGCATCAACAAATACTCCTTAATCCTACCTTTCCATTTTAGTAAGAACCAATCATTCTCTGTCCCTAGAGGCAAATACAGATTGAGAAATTACATCTTACTTGGTTACCTCACATCAGTCTTTCAACACTCCACTACTAAATCCGCATCATTGGGTCCTTTTCAGTAAGGTAAATTTACACATGACTAAATCTACATGTGTAAAGTTCCTCTTACATTTTGTTAAATGTTACCAAAAGTAGTGTATTGAATTTAAATAGTTTTAATTATTTACAAAAAAATGTAAGTTACAATTATTTTTAAATTAAAAAGGTTATTAAAATATTTGAAAACAAAATTAATGGTTGATACGGAGTTCTATTTTATGTCCTAACTGCCATTATTTTCTAGGGAATGGTGTTTCTGTACTGGTGGTTGTCCAAGTGTTGTGCTGGACCTACTGCAGTTTTGAGCTGGACTACATTTAAGAATTTTTTAGGTCCTTTTTATCTGTAATAACTGTAGAAGTACAGTTTGTGAACAGTAGTGGTCTCACTCCTTTGTGGATGAGTTGCATTTCCCTCCCGAAAACCCTCTTTATCCCTCCCTAAATGCTGCCTTATTCCTCCGTTAACCCCTCCCATTTTGTAGTAAGAATTCATATTTTTCTAGCCAATCTTCCCTGTCCCTCCTACATTTGCTACTAAAACACCAAAACATAGGCATACGGATGCTTAGATTGCCACAGCTGGGGCAGAGATCTCTGCACAGAACAGAAAGGAGAGGTAGCTAACCCGTACATGTGGGTTATTAAATAGCACCTTGTAGTACATGAGTGGTAGTATTGTAGTACTAAATAAAAGTGTACTACAAAATCAAGTTTGTGAATAGGCCCCATTATATTTGGTTTATTAACCCTAATCTCAACATCTTAGACAAATTTATCAATATTAAACAAGATTGGCTCTTTTGATCTTCCTTTTGATCCTTTCGTTGACATCTTCGTTAACAGGATGAAGCTGTGAACAATAATGTTGTCAGAGATCCATGCTTCCTGAAGCACAAAAGTTGCTGTCTTACTGTCTCCCCCTTATCAGTTCATGAAAATAATACCAAGTCGCCAATAAGACCTCTGTTCGCCTTTCAAATAGGAGCCTGTGCTGCAGGGGAACATCGCAGCTGGTGCATAGTCGTAAACCATTAGGAAGAATAAACTAGGGCCTCGGCAAAGTTGTAAAGTCAGTTGATTCGCAACTTCTTTTAACTAAAAAGAATATAAGCTTAGCAAACTGCATAGCTCATGAAGCTTTAAAAAAATCAGGACATCTTCAGCACTCCTTTGCACTAGCAGTAAATCATTCCGGATGCAGCAAGGGGCAGCTAGTGGGGTGCCAGCATTTGCCACCAGTCCCCGTCAGAGGCCTACCTCCTGGAATGCACCTGCCTTGAGCCATTCCCTTTTCCCTGCCACATTATAGCCACCCATCCCTTTTCAAAGTCCCCATGTTTGAGCACTTAATCTCCTTGCATCCTCTCTGAGCGTATTGCAGAGCTCCAGCCATCTTGAGCCCAAGTCCCAATATCACCCCATCCCCTGCCGGTCACAACCCCAGTCAAGCCTCAGTGTACACAATAGTTTTTTGGCCATAGGATCTTCACCACTTCGCAATTAGGTCATACGGTGGTGAGAAATTAGCCCAATGTTGCCGAATGACAGATGGTGAATCTTAACTTCAGTTAAGTCATAAAACTTGGCCTTGCTTCCCGAAATAGTTTTCCCTAAGTTACCTCACTTTGGGGGTAAAAGTGAAGCTTTTACGTGCCTCCAGTACTAGTTATTCTTGAATATTGTGTGTTGTGAACGCATTCCACACAGAAAGCTCATTGACCCCCTTCTGTGTAACTGGCCACTTCAATCCCTAACCTTTTCTAAAGTCACTTCCTGTTGACATATATCCCCAGTATATCAATAGACCAGTGATTTTGTGGTTGTACGATTGTGCCAAAGTGTGAAGTTAGTCAAATGAGCTATATTTCTTGAGTGAAAGACAGCTAGGATTACTAAGGCTAGCTAACAATATCTCATTGCAGTGCATACCCCATGTTCATTTGCCTTGCTAATTGTGTCCTTCATGCGATGCTGTAGATGAACGAGACAATTCTGAATGACATGGCTCGCAATCCGAAGTTCCCTTACAAGGACACTGTTGAAAGCCTACTGAAATTCATCAGGAACATGGGCGCTCACTTCGAGGAGAAAAAAACAAAGTAAGCTATGAGCGCCTGTTTGTGATAAACTTACCGAATGCGCTGACCATTTATAGTGTTGGGTGGATGAAATTAGCTTTGGTTGCGTACTTCTATGATTTTATGGATTGGTGTGATACTGAACAGATTATCCGTACCACTGAAAGTGTGTAGTAAGGAGATGACTCAAGTACACGTTTTCTCCAGCACTACAAGTTAAGAGTTCTGCCATAGCGACTAGCAATACGATTTTCTTCTTTTCTACTTCAGCACCATTATGAACTCATGGTGCACAAATGTTATTACTTCTATCCTAATCTGAAAAGTTTTCATTTGGGGAAGGGCAGGAATGCATGTTTCAAGCAATAAGCCCATTACTTTCATACAGTGTATTCAGCCATGTCTTAATACTTCTCACTGGTACAAAACACTATGAAAATTAGCCTTTAGGCTCCCCTCTTTTGACCCACCTTCTTTTAGACAAGAAGGTAAAACTCTAAACAGTGATCCTCAAACATATAAAGTGTGGGCAGGAGACCTCAATTCGCATCCTGTTTTAGGAAATATTACACATAAGCTTATGAACACTGTACGTGAATGCTCTAGATCATAAGTTAAAATTCATAAGTTGTAAAACATAGGCTAAAAAAGTGTACAGAAAGGTGATGAGGACCAAAACCAAATGGATGAAGAATGCTTGAATTACTTACTGGTAATCTTCATTACTAGAATTCTTCCTTTCTCTTCCCATTCCGAAATATGTGAAATGAGTGTGCACATTCACTCCCTTGTCACACACTGTAAAAGCTGTTTCTTCCCTTTCTATGAAAGGGAAAGGGAGTATATAGCCCTCCTGTTCCTCCTTAATGGCATGTTTACCACCAAGCACCAAACCACGGGCTGATGAAAGAACAGGGAGAGATGTATGGAATTGGACGAGGAAGTAAGAATCGGAGTAATGAACGTTATCAGTAAGTAATCCAAGAATTATCTCTGCATCTTACTTTCCTTGTCTCATTCCGAACTATGTGGAGAAATGTCAAAGCTTAAGGCCTCTTTCAGCAGCCCCCCAAGGAACTACAAGAAACACTGCAAAGAACTACAAAAATTCAATCTTTATTCAGCATACAAAAAAGCAAACAAAGAAGCAGCCCCCAAAAAAAAGTCCACCTGGACAGAAACAGAAGCGTTTGTGGAATCAAGGGGCAAGAACACAACAACACCTAAGAGGAAGAGCTAGCACTTATCAAGATTCCAAAATCAAAAGACAACTCCGAACCCTTTGCCACATGCAAGCTGTAGCAGGAGATTAAGGTGAATGGAGAGGACCAGGTGGTGGCCTTGCAGATCTGTCTGAGGGGAATGACAGACCATTTCGCCAAGTTGCAGCCATTCCCCTAGTAGAATAGGCCTTAATCCCACCTGGTACATCTCTCCCAGGGGCCTAATAAGCAGAAAAAATCACCATCTTCACCAAGCGTGGCAAGTTAGAGGAAGAAGGTATTTTGCCCTTCCTCACAGGGCTAAACTTGAGAAAACGACTATCAGGGTAATTAAACTCTGAGTACCTTACAAGATAAATCTTCAGAGCCTGGACCACTTCCAATAGAGACAAAAGAGGATAAAGGTCCAAAGCATCCTGTGACAACACAGGGAGAACAATCTCCTGATCACAGTGAAAAGAGGAATTCACCTTTGGCAGGATCTTAGGGTCAATAGAAAGAATCACTGTCATCAAAGTTGCATAGGTAAGGATGGTGACAAACCAGATTATTTAGTTCCCTCAAAAGCCTGGCCATAGTAACAGCCACCAAAAACAAAACATTTCAAGGTAAGGAACTTAAGGGACACCGACTCAAAGGCTCATACAGAGAGGACTTCAAATGAGAATGAACCAGAGGAAGAGCCCAAGGAGGAAATGGGTCGGGGTATTTCGGCCTCAGAAGCTGATATCCCCAGAACAGCCTAGAGGCCAAGCACTCAATAGAAGAAAGATTATCCCAGAGAGAACTAAAAGTCTAAATGGACTCTGCAGTTTAAAGGTAGCAAGAGAGAGGCCCTTATCAAAAACCCCCCTGAAAAAATTGAAATATCTCAGAGGTGGGAGCAGACACAGGAGACAAGGTCTTTTTCCTGCACCACCTGTCAAATTAACACCAATAATGTGCATATGCCTTGTTGGTGGAGACCCGCCTGGAAGACTGAAGAGTTCGGGACATGTATAGAGAAAGACCCTTCTTCATGAGACTGTCCCTGTCAATCTGCATACTGAGAGGCGTAACTTGGCCAGAGTCTGCACAGGAAGAAGAGGGATGGACAGAGGGGAAAGGCTCCAGAGGAAGAACCCACTTCAGTTCCAGAGCCAGACATTAATGAAGAGGGAGCCAATGACTTCAAACCCACAAAGGAAGGACTCTCTCCACCTCCACCCCTTCCCTGAGCAGTTGAGTCATAAAGTGCTAAATCAGGGAAATCGGTGGGAAAGCGTAGAGAAAGCTGGGAGACCCAGGTCTTGTCAGGGCATTGAAACCCAAGGCACCCTGACAGAGGAACCTGGTGAAAAAGAGAGGAAGGTTGGTGTCCACATGAGTAGCAAAAAGATCCACCACCACCCCCCGCCTCCCCCCGCCACCTACACCTGCAAATCTGGTAGAATACCTGAGTGGCCAGAACAAACTCCTGGGAGGGCGGAATCCCTGACCAAACCGATCTGCTTGATAATTCAGTACCCATCAAATGTGGATGGCCTTCAATCCAAGAAGATTGGCTTCTGCCCAGGACACAATGAGGTGGGCAATGACATTGAGGGAAAAGGACCCAGTTCTGAACTGGCGATTGAAATAAGACATCACCAACCGGTTGCAGGGAATTGCAAACCCCCTCAGTTCCTTCCAGCTGGATAATCCCACACTCTCTGCCATGGCCAAAAGACCATAAGATGTACGATCCCCCAGCAAGGCCCCCCAACCCGAGCTTCTGGCTTCAGTAGTCAGAATCACAGGATCCAGATAACAAAGTGGGCAGGCTCTTACCAGAGAAGAACAATGTAAACACCAGCTGAGTTCCCACTGGACGGGAGTGGAGTCTGGAATCTGAACCTCGTAGTCTCCCCCCTCCGGGGTCTAGTGGAGCAGAATATGATGCACAATTGAACACAGGTGAAGAAGTGCCCAAGGTACCACCTCAATGTTGCAGCCTAAAAAGGAGAGACAAAAAACAGTAACAGAAAGAACCACAGAGACAAAAGGGTGCAGGCAAAAAAGAGTAAACATCAAAAAACCCTGCTTGCCATCTGTCACAGAAGTTGCAACCAAACTCTTGCAGAGGCCCTTCGGACTCCCAACAGGCTCTGAATGGATCATCTCAGTTTGGCATACCTCTATTCTGGAAGAGGCACTGTCCCCTGGATTGTGTCCAAAAGGGCCCTAATATACTCCAACCTCTGTGAAGGGACTATGCAGGATTTTGTGGGATTGATCAGTAAACTAAAGTCCTTCAACGTGGAGACAGTGCTGGTCGTGTTCACCAGAGCTTTCTGCAGAGAGGGAGCCTGAATAAGAAATTCATCAAGATATAGATGGATCATTATAACTCAAGAATGAAGAAGGCCCATTGCTAGGGCCAAGAGTTAGGTGAAAATCTGGGGGAGCAGACTTCAGACCGAACGGGAACACCCTGAACTGCTAGTGCTGGGACTCCATGGCAAACCTCAGAAATTGCTGGGAGGTAGGATTCACTAGAAAATGGAGATATGCATCCTGAAGATCGATTTTCGACAGGCATCCCCTCAGAGAAATCGAGGAATCCCCTCCTGCAAGGTGTTAATCTTGAAGTGTAGTGTAGGAACATAGCCATTCAGAAAATACAGATCGATAATCCCTTGTGACATTTCTGACCAGGATCACACAAGAATAACAACAGCAACCCCTCTCCTGAGATGGAACTTCGATGAGGGCCTGCTTCAGTACAAGAGAGGCAATACTTTCTTCAAGAACCCATTCCTTCCCAGAATCAAGAGGTCAGGTGGTCAGAAAGAAGCAGGGTTCTGGGAACTCCTGGGAAACATCCAGACAGATACCTTGAGATATCATCTGAAGAAACTGTCGGTAATCCAAGCTTCCAAACTCTAAATTACTGGCCCATGTTCCCCCCTATGAGACAGAAATGGGGGGTCAGACTAGTCAGGAAGGTTGTTTAGGGTCACCCTTAGCACTTGACTTGGGGGAGGCTCCTCCATACTGAGAACCCTTCCGTTGGAATCTGGAGTGATTCTGTTGAAAATCAGTCCTTCGTCTCTTGAACTGATCAGGATGTTTCTTACTACCCTCCCAAGACTTCTGTTTCTGATGGAAAGGCTGGACATGCTTCTGGCTTTTGAAAGACTTCCAAAGGACCTCCTGCAATTCATCACCCAAAAGTTTACTGCCCCAAGGGCTTACATAATAAACAGTTATTTTGCGTGGAGTCCACTTTCCAACCTCCTAAATGAAGATGACGCCTTGCAGCAACAGAACAGGCTGTTGCAAAAGCATGAAGAGAAAGAAACCTCAGAAAGAAACTCAGCCTCTAACTCCCTATGTCCCAACAAGTCAGGAAAATACTCTACCTCCTGAATAGCATCAGTAAGGGATTGGAAATCCTTGACTAAAGACTGAGAAGCATAAACCCCATAATTCTCAGACTACAAAGGAAGACTGAGGCCAGGATTAGACCTCTTCAAGGCAGCCACCACCTTCTAATTCACTGGGTCATTCAAGGTCACATCCTCTGATTCAAAGAAGTTTCCTAATGAAATTTGTAATCAAAGGATCCAAGGGGAGGACCTGAGTAACTTCAGTCTCTCCTGAAGATAAAGGATAGCGCCGTCCCATGTTTCGAGGCACAGAAACCCTGTCAGGATCTCTACATGCATGTTGCAATAATAAATGAATGGCAGGAAGGACAGGAAGTTTAGGAACTGAAGAGAGCTGAAACTGATGGACGCACTTCCCACTAGTGCTGGGTTGTTCCATATCTGCTGGAAGCTAAAGATTGAAAGATAACTGAGACACCACTGGCTCCAGGTCCTCATTCAGGATATAGTTCCTCCTAGAAGAAGTAGCTGTGGGTAAACCTTGATCCTCTTCCTCGTCATAATCTGGAGAGGGCCAGGAGGAAACTGAAGAAGGAGAAGAAACCAACCAAGCAGAACCAGTGGAAGAGGCAGGAGACAGCGGCGAAGACAGTCTCCCCTGATGCTTACTATAAGCCTCTGACAGCTTCGTAACCATGTCCTTGAGACGTGCCTCAGAAACAGGAGGGGAATGATGCCTTGTACCCCCAACACAAGCCCCCCCAAGAAGGCCTGTCTGGACAAGAATGGGAGCTCTTTTGAGTATGCTCAACATGCTCAACAGGCAGAGAATATGCCACAGAAGAGAAAGAAGAGCATATAAAGAAAAAAGCGACCAAAGAACAACCACTATTATGCCTGTGAAGAGAGGCATATAGCCCTCAGGCAGCCTCTAGCCACCTAGCTAAAAAGAGAGGCACTGTCCCCTCCCTAAGCAATCTGCGAAAGGAAGCCAGCCCACTGCAACTGCAACCTACCAGCACCATCAGCAACCGCCAAGGTAAGTGGAGGTCTGCCAGTCCGATAGATTTCTCCCAAAAAGCTCTGCAATAGAAGGCCCCTTGAAGAAGAAGGTGGCGCATGAATGAAAGGTAAGATTCCTGAATTACACCCCATGCCTCAGGGAGTCAACAAAAAAAGTGTGGTGCTTCCGCAGCCACCTCAACTGAGCAGGAGCAAGTCTATGACTCTCCATACATGCTGTCCACATGAATACACAAACATTGGGGTACCCCCTGCAGCCACCCGCCAACTCTCTGTGGTCCGGATCCCTGCGCCACCCTCCAGGGCCCGTCCAGGAACAGCACTGTAGCCACCAAAAGCAAGCAGCAATAGAAACACAACATGGCCTCCCCGCAGTCACAATGAAAACATGGGGTGCCCAGCAGCAGATTAAAATAAAAACGGAAGCCTGTAGCACACGCAAAAACTTGTGGTGCCCGGAAACCCCAATAAAAACATGCAGCACTCCCACAGTCAGCATAAAATACGCAGCCGCCATTAAACACCAAGCATTGCCCATGGAGCTGCGCTGACAACATACAGCACCCTTACAGGCGGTACAAAAAGGAAAGATACCAAACACATACCTGAAACTCCAACGGTGCCCCAGCAGCCCTTCATAGCCCTACAGTAAGGTGTGGATACAAAAAGGAAACAGAAAGTTCAGGAGGAGGGGCTATATACTCTTCGAACTTTCAATTTCGAAGAAACAGCTTTTACTGTGTGTGACAGGGGAGAATGGGCACACTCACTCCTCATAGTTCGGAAGGGGAAGAGGAAGAGAAGATGAGGAGGCAATGGTAAAATCAGCCACTTATTATGGGGCATTGAAACTCAGGTTCCAAGCTGACACCTCACTAGCACTTGCAGGTTTTCTGAATGGTTTTTACAAAACCCTAAATTGAATGTTCAGCGGTCATGCCTTAAATGTATTTCACTTTATTTGTTCTTATGGTCCACCTATGGACCCTCATTTTAATAACTGTCTTTGAGCTAGTGGGTGATGCTTTATAAATGTTGATACACCAAGATTGTCGCAGCGAAATATGAATTGGGGTTATTTTTCCATCAGGGATGCTTTTATGGTAACTCAGCTTAGCCCATGCATGGTGGGGACTTATGACCACTGACAGATGGGATCTTAGGGTAATCAGATGCCATGGGCTAAGCCAATGGATTTAGGGGGTTATTCTAACTTTGGAGGAGTGTTAATCCGTCCCAAAAGTGACGGTAAAGTGACGGATATACCACCAGCCGTATTACGAGTTCCATAGGATATAATGGACTCGTAATACGGCTGGTGGTAAATCCGTCACTTTTCCGTCACTTTTGGGACGGATTAACACCTCCTCCAAAGTTAGAATAACCCCCTTAGTACTTAATGGCCTTCATTCACAAAGTTAACTTACATCTTTCATTAATTTTGCACTTAGGAGTAAGTTTACTACTTTCTGTATTCCCAAACTCCCAGTGTAAACAAAAGAAAGCAATTGGCTTACTCTTGTGTGGTGGGTGGCGTCCCTCCCTAAACTTCTCCTAAACACCTTTTACTCCTCCCTTATCACATCCTCCTTTGTAGACTGCCCATTTTCCCACTCCCTCCGGGTCAACCCACATTTACTACTAAAATATATATTTGTGTGTGCTGAGTTTTCTGCTTCAGTTACAGAGTCTTCACACACTTAAGTATGCATAACGCAGAATACTGAAATTCTGCACATAGTCTGTGAATTGCAATTTGTAGTAAGTTTTGTAGTACTACAAAATGTACTACAAAGTGAAGTTTGTGAATCAGGCCTTAAATCTCCAAGGTTTACCTGCACATATCCCCTCCATTCATCTAGTATTCACTAGTGTTCTCCTTTGTTGAGCTTGGTCATATCTCTTATTCATGTATGTAAGAAGTCGTACAGTTTGTGGTCCTTATTTAGGCTTTTGAGAATTTCTTTGTTGCTGTTTATCACAGTCCCTTTCTCCCCTTTCAGCATACAAGAGATCATTAAAGACCCTGGTGAATACTTCCTGAATTTGTTTCCAGATCTGACCCTATACATCTATGAAAACATACGAGTCTTGGAAGAGAAGAAACGTTTGCTGGACCCATACGGTATTTCTCTGCAGACTTGAGCAACATCCAGAAGAACATAGACTGTTAGTAACTAACAACCTGATCTGAAAAGCTTCTTTCAAGGTGTAGGTGTTATTTACTCCTGGTTATTCATATGTAAGTCAGGAATAAGTCACACATACTCACAGAAACATCTCTTTTAATCAAGTCTAAAGTTTTTGCACGTTGCTTAATCTTCTCCTGAGATGCCTGCACCCCACTATGGCAATATATGTGTACTGGAGTGCTAAACAGCATAGTAGACTGACTTGTGCCTTGAATCTAAGAGAGTAAAATAGTGCATTGACATCCGAAGAATCTAGCACACTGTGCTGTCTGCCTGTTGTTTTTTAATAATATTACATTTATTGGAAAAATAGTAAACATTTACTTCAGAGATCCACCAGATCCACATACCAATGATTTCAGGTATAAACATTTTTTGAAAGTTTAAAGGGAAGTTTCAAAAGGAGGGGTGGGTCCTGGACGTTTTGATTACTAGTCATTGTTATGTGGGGTGTTGGACCAGTTGGTTTAGTGACTGCAAAAATTGACTACAGCTCCCATAATGCATTAGATGGTCATATGAAAGTTGACGACCAGAAATATATTGCCCTGGCCACATAGAGCGAAGAGGACAGTTTTAGGTGGAATTTGTCTATTTTGTGTACGGGGAAAATGTGTATTGGGGTGGGTTCTGCGTGACTGTGTGCTTAGGTATCACTGCTCCTCTACACTTATTTATGTGTGTGTGAGGGAGTGTGAGAAATAGAGAAAGAAATGGCTTTCACTCCCTATGCTATACCTGCTCTGTGTTGGTGGAATGCTTGATTGCTGCTGCCCATGCTGTTCCAGGTCTCTTTGTGGAGGAAACATTGGCTGCCATTGCATTTCCAAAGCTGCACATGTGTGAGGGAAGTGCTTGTGTTTTAATGCTTTGTTGATGGCTAAAGACTGCATTTCTACTCACTATGTTGTGTCTCAGAAGAAATGCATGTCATTCGTCTTAGCGTACATTTCAGTCAATATCATACATTCTGAAAGATTCACCAATTCTGCATCAAATCACAGAAAATCTGGGACGATTAACATTAACAAAAGTTTGGGTATCTCTGCTTCCATTACAAAGTTCACTGCATTGATGTTCTCCTGAACTATTAACCTATGAATAATACTCATCTCTTTATTGGGATAAGGATTGCTGCATTTAGTATGCAGCATTAGTTGGGGAGGGTCTCTGTGCTGTACTTGCTGGGAAACTGGATCTTTTCAGACCCTGTTCGGGAGATCAGAGAGAAAATAGTGGCTACTAACCCCACTGTGGTTGTTGAGTTTGTTTGCCACTGATGTCCTGGGGTATGCACTACTGTGGTTTTTCAAACAGGGCTATGTATAGCTGTTTCCACATTTCACTCTCATGATAGTAATGGTGGGCATCCAAGTCTTCTCAGGGAAGTAGAGTGGGGCGCAAGAGCTCAAAACTGAACAGTCAACCAACAGACATAGGGGGTTATTCTAACTTTGGAGGAGGTGTTAATCCGTCCCAAAAGTGACGGAAAAGTGACGGATTTACCACCAGCCGTATTACGAGTCCATTATATCCTATGGAACTCGTAATACGGCTGGTGGTATATCCGTCACTTTACCGTCACTTTTGGGACGGATTAACACTCCTCCAAAGTTAGAATAACCCCCATAGTACGGTACTGCCCAGCCAAGTGCTTATCATCTTATGAAAGAAAATGCTTTGATCTTACAACAAAATGAAATACTACACAGTTTAATAGGAATCACAATTACAGCGTTTTAAGCTCAGCTACCATTTTTAGTATGGTGGTACACTTCTTTTAAGTGCCCTCTTCCCATTCTAGGAGATGTCTAAAATCTATTGTTCAACAGGATGAAGTGGGAAAGTCATTAATTAGGCAGAGGTGCTGATTATTTCTGTTTACCCCACCAGTTAGAGTTGCAACTCAGTTCAACAGTTCTCACCCTAGTCATTCATCTGGGCAAAGCATCATACTTCCTTGTGCCACATTCCTCTGTGCACATTCAGTATCTTTCTTCAGTTCGCAGATCAAGCTTCGCTTTACATACTCAATGTTTGTTGCAGCTTTGGTTGTTCGGCAGGAGTAGCTAGCATCGCCGGTCTGAGCAGCTGCAATTTCTCACTGCGAGTGACTCTGGCTGCCTCCCTTCAGAACCAGAATTTCTTGAGGGAGCCAGCATGGCATGCAATGAGCAGCATCACAACTTCACAACCTCACAACTTCTTCAGTATTTGCAGTCTGGCGAAACGCAACCGGGCTCCCGGTCATAGTTGCCTCAGAGCTAATTAGTCAATGGTGATGTGTCTTTAGCAGTTGCAGCTTCCAAGACTAATTTATCCTCCTCTTTAGCAGCAACAAGGCTCCTGTTCTCCGGCAGTGTCAGCACCAGTTCTCAGGTCCACTTTGGTCTGCCAGATGACATAGTGGTACTTTTACGTGTTACTTGCAATCTCTTAGTGAACTTCAATGCCCACTCCTGTCTTTCCTTTCTAGGTGTTGCTCACCTGGGGAACATGCTGGGCCTGTTCTCCTGGACCGGGTTTCCTCCTGTAGGGCTGGGAACTCTACTTCCCTCTCACAGCAGGCAGACAGGCTTCTAGACACTAGGCAGTCTGTCATCTCCTCCAGCAGAAGATGCAGACTTAAGGTGATGTCCTCTCAGTAGTGGGAAGACTGGCTGTCATGCAGACACCAGCCCTAATCACATAGTAGTTCTCTGAGTGCTCTTTGGATCACTCCTTTCCTTGACCATGAAGAACTTGGAACAGGAACAAAGTAAGGTGGTTTTGATCCAAACACAATTTCCAGACAGGAGAGGATAATCCGCTGCCTTAAGATTTTAGAACTGGTTCAGGTTGTTTCTCTTTCAGATGTAATTTTCAAGTTACTCCTCATATACAGCCTTTGTGCAAGGTGAAGGTTCTCCAGTAGCCATGGAACTAGCTCCAAGCAGTAATATCCAATACAAGGGCACAATGGACTGTGAGCTATCTGCACCTGGGTGCTATCAGTCTCCCTGAAGCAGTAATCAGGGACAGACAAAGGGGTCGGCTTGCCTAGAAACGTCCTTCCCTTGAACAAAATAAACTGTAGCCCCACCCCATCTACCAAATGGAGGTGACTCGTTGAATTTCCAAAGGTAGCTCCAGCTCCCTCCTCCTCACATCAATGTGTTGATCTCCACCTTCCAGTCACAGTAATGCAAGCAGATACTTTCATTACGTAGGAAGCTACGTCTGGTGGCAAGTGGACTGTGTGTGACAGAAAAGAGGGCTTAAGAGAATGGTGTGAGAAGAAGGCAAGACTGTAAGATATGTGAAAGGAAGATATGAGAAACGAGTGTATGAGATACAATAGTGAGAAGACTTCCAGGAAGTGTAGAGAGAGCAGGGTATTGGAGAATGGACACAAATGATCATGTGAATGAAATATGTGACCGGGTGTTATGTGAGAAAGAGAGGTGGAGGGTTTAGAAAATAAAATGTGAGGCTCATGCAATCAAAAATCAGAAGGGGATGAATGATAAAACAAAGAGTCAGTGGAAGCACTCGTGAGAAGGAAGGACAGTATGGGGCATATGGGAGACAGGGCATTTTTTGGGAAGAGAATACCAGGTGGATGCCTAGTCTGCCACCAGCATGGAGTGTCCTATTTAAAGTGAACAAGCAGCAACTGTGGTTCCATTGCTAGAATGAGTGGTACAGAAAAATGTACCATCAACTAGAGATGGCAAAATCCCTTTGTTTTTGCAGATGAGCTAGAAGCAGAAGAAAGAGGGGAGGGGGAGTAAGTGAGGGGAAAAAGCAAAGGGTGTAACAGAGACCTGGACAATAGTTCAAATTGAGATAGAAGAAGGTGGGAGAGGCACAGGTGTGAAGAAGGCAGTGAGGGGGCTCCGGGTAAGAGAAAAGTGCAAGAAAGACAAAGGTGAAACAAGAAGAAATGAAAAGTGAAAAAGTGATACACATGTTGCACACAGTGAAGACTCTATTTGGGAACAGGAAGAGTCAAACATATTGTACAATCTGTATGACAAATAGTGCCTGTTATCTCTGGCTCCAAGCACTGGAAACTACTCTGCAGCTTACTGAAACAGCTTCCTATTTGGGCTTTTTTTCCCAAGAGGTAGCAAGGGTGAGCAATCGAGTCTTACTCCTGGAGAATAACAATGCACAATCATTTGATTCCAAAGGAAAAGGACATTCATATACTCCAGCCGCAGTCCCTTACCTTCTCTCAGCACTGGGATTCCTCTGGGTAGCAGCCCTCTTGAACAAAAACATAAATAAAACATCTAGGTATTCAATAGAACAGTAAAAATGTGAAGCTTCTAAGTGATATGAGTTCCATCCAAATGACACAGTCTGACTCTCTTTAGCAGGTAAAAGCTCAGTCCTGAGCACAGGCTAGTTTCTAGCAAAGCAAGGGAGCACCTCTGTGTTTACACTACTAATGCTGATAAGTGATGCATATTTGTTTGGACATCAGCATTTCAGAATGGTTTGTCAGGGATATCTTAGGGACTTTGGGGGCCCTAGGCCAAACATAATTTGGGGCACCATTCTTGGAACAACTCTTTATTTAATTTATAATTCATTTTAGGCTCATTCTTGCCCATCTCGCCCTCAGGGACTATGGTCGGATCATTGACAACACTGTCTCTCAGCCAGCCTAGATCTTGGCTCATCTTTGGATCAACAGTGATTCTCAGTACGAAAGAAGCAGAATGCCCACTGGTCTGAACAAGCCCGCTGTATGAAGTGCATGGTGGAATGCACTGGTGTTTCACCATTTTTACCTCTGGAGGGTTTCTTTACTGCACTTTAGTCCCTAACCCGTGAGGAACAGGGATTCTGAGTCAGGTGGCACAAGGCTGTGATTACATGGGTCAAATAATGGCACTTTGCACTGCACATTGACATGTGTCCTACCCCGAGATAAGCAAAAAGACGTGTGATCCGACCAAGCCTTCTACCTACATTGTGTGTTGTAGCTAGTCTGTCATCACTGTTTGGGCATATGGTGCTGATGGGTGCTGTTGTTTACTGCACTGTTTGTGCTGCCTGTGACAGAAATCCAACTCAGAAGGCAGCAGGCTATGATTGCCGCTGCTGACAGCAGCTCCACAATGATGATGTAGTCATAGAGGGAGCACACAATACCTGAATCTAACCAGATAAAACAGGCATTTTTCTTTAACCCCTCTCTGAGGCAAGGGTGAGTTTGCCGGGCATCCTGCGCTGTCTCAAAAATAAGATTATTTTAAAACTGGAGACAGTCTGAACTGTCCCGGAAGATTAAGTGAAGGGGCCCCTTATAAAGATTGGGGCAGTGGGCCAGAGCCCTCTTTGTCCATGTCTTTAAACGTCTCTGCGGTTTGTGATTTCATCTTAGGTCAGCATTCCAAGTTGGTTACTTGACATTAGTACAGTTGTGCTGATGTTCGTTGGCTGTTTGATGGCTGAGAGCATGGTAGGAAATAACTTCTATCAGAACAGTTTTGTTTGCAGGAGTTTCGGGTGCCAGTGTGTATCTTTCAATCCTCAGTGGACGTGCACAGGCACAGCAAGGTTGATGCAAGGGCCAGTGAAGATGACAGTCCTTGGAAAGTGGTGCAGGTTGAGGAGACATTCACAATGTAGCTGCTCGGTGGGTTACAAAATGCTGGAGGGTCTGCAGCTAGCATACAGGAACTTGTCCCTTAGAGGGTGCATCTTTGACACACTAGAGGAAATCTCTTTTACCAGAAAAACTCTGAAAAAGCAGACAGAGAATACATTTCTCCAATGGTTAAGTTGTCTTGACTGAATTGGGCACCAATGGCAGCATTTAGAGCATGAAGCAGACCCTTTGTGCAAGATGTGGGCACTCACAGCTGGCACTGACACATCATGTCCCAGACTTACGACTGGGCCAGTTCACCAAATTCATGCCACTTACCTCTTACTGAGGTTGCAGTAATAGCAGGCGTCTTCTACAATCATGAAATCTATCGCTGGCACACAAGGTCCAGTAATTCCTGACTGCTTGTGCACTGAGCTTCGAAGAAGTGAAAGGTGAATTTGTATCTTAGTTTCAAAAGTCACTGTGCATCACAAAGTTGCGGCAGTTAATGCCGGCCCACCCAGCCACTCAGATGCTGAGCTGCATCTAAAGATGCGGTCTAGGTCTGATTTAGTTGCATGTTCTTTGTTTATTGTCTTGTTCCACAGAGGTGAGGCAATCCATAATATGGGAGTGTTTCAGGATCCATAGTGAAGGGAGACATTCAATAATAATCATAAAGGATTTCAACACACCCTTCGGTTGAGCCTTAGCCATCAGAAACAGTTAGTGGGACTGCGACTAACCTTCCTGAGTTGAAGGCAGGATACAGGGAATGAGCATTGAGAGACTATTTGTCCCTATAAGAGATAAGCTCCCATGCCCATTGCTTTTAGTTTATAAATGACACTTTTTTGTAGGTCGCAAACTGACATGCTGGATCTAGCTCACAGTTGTGTAAGCACAAAGGCCTTCTCTTGACTCCATTTTTCTTTTTTAGCCCAAACACTGACAGACAGCAGCACAGGATACCCTGACCATAAAAGAGGGAGAGTAAAGACAGGTAGCAGCAGCAACAGGTAGAGGAGCAATGGCGAGAGAAGCTACCAGCAAAGTCCATAACTGATTTATCTGACAACCCACTATCTTGGATTTACCCCATTCTATCATGTACTCGCAGCCAAACTAACTGCATTCATCTGGTAATTGAAGTAGAAGTGTAGAAGTGATGTCCCCCAGTTGATTTTGCATGGAGGGACAATAGGAAGCATATCTCTAAAGAGTGAATTAAAAAGGCTTGTATGCCTCAAATTATAATCATATGCAACCAACCACCAGCCAGGAAAAGGCTTGGTGAGGGGATTGTAGTCCCCACGTTAAAAGGATGTACTTTTTGTGTGAACACTTGCATAGTCGAGCACTCTGCAGGGGAGCAACATCCAAAATCATTGTTGAGGAACTCTATGAGACATGTGAGAAAACTTTCCTGATGATAACATATTAGATCTGCCAGAAATGTTGAAATCATCTCTAATGCTTTCTCGCTGAATTGTGGTGCTTGGTATAGTTTCCATCTGGGACATAAATGAAGCACTTGGTTGATGTTACTACTGTGTTATCTGACCTCAGTTGACAGCATGTCCTTTATCTTGAGTTAGCTGCCACATTTACAGGTTGAATTCTGGTTATTGACATTGTGGTTGATAACTCAGATCAGGTAAATTTGAATTTTTGCTTCAGGTGTGTTAAGGTCAGTGCTGTCACTTGCTGAAGCAGGTGTTTTAATAAAAATTATTAATGAGTATTCACGTATTCTGACTAAGGGATTTGCGTAGAAAATGTGTTAACCTAGAGAAAAATAATGCACGCATTTCAAAATGTGCCTATGTGAGTGCTAATGTTCACGAAATATACTTATTAATGGCTTTGTAATATGAGATATTGAGCTTATGTTTGACTAACGTAGTAATATGTCATATTAAGGGTTATGCATTAGCTTTATTAATTGTAGGCTTTAACTTAGCGGAGGTCTTGGCCTAGTTGCAGGGTCTCATGTCAAGCTGTATTTCTAACCCAGATTAACAAAATATCTGCTTAAGAATTAAACTGTGATTGTCCACTGTGCTGACTAAATGTGCTCGTAGCTTAAAGTTTTTCTCATGAGAACCGATTGCTAGAAAATGCTGTTCTTGCTAAATGTAACAATATGAGTGTAATGTGTGTAAGACTGACTTTCTCAGGAAGAGAACAATAGAGACACTGACTGGAGTATAAGCTGCAACAATATTGTTACCTGATGAGCCGAACGATGAGGACGTTAAAGGAGGAGCCAATCAGCGACATGTGAACAGAGTACTAGTAGAAGTTATAGATTTGAAGTTTTAGTTTTATTGGACAAAGTGTGAACATGCAATTCCTTCACCAATAGGGACTTGGGAAGTAGTTTTAGGGAATCTAACTTACTCGGACTGCACTGATGGAAGACAGGCCATTTTCCCATTTTCTTTCTTGCTATCAGGCCATTACTTTCTTGAGCGTCTTGACAAGAGGCATGCTTAACGTTAATGCTTTAAAACTTTGCGTTTTCTGAACTCTGATGCTGAATTACGATGCCTTGCTGACTGAACAGATGTCCTGATGACAAAGTCTATCTTATCTTGCTGATCCATTTGAGGAGAGGTATACAATTACCAAACGTGACTTGCAATGTTTGCTTTCCTTTTTAGGTACCAACTACACTATTTTGATAGAGCCATAGTTAGATGTTTTCCAAATTTGTGTTGACTAAATTGTTTTGCATGAAGCCCAACATGCTGATGCTAATCTGGTGTTAGGTAAAGATCTTCACTAATGAGAATTTGCTATATGGAGTAACAGTTGATGTATTTCTTTGCTGAATCTAAATGTATGTGATAGTGTTTGTGCAATTGTTCTTGTTATTAATTTGCACTGTAACTTTAGAATGTGTAGTGGTTCGAGCTTTGATTAGATTACGTTTCTTCTGCAGATTTGGACAGCCAGTGGTGTTTCTGTATGTTTATCATTTGATTTTGAGATTATTTTACGTGACATTAGCATTGTTAATAAAAGGAAATAAATATTCTAACTTTTAACAAAAGGTGTGGTTATCAATTACTGAAAAGTCATGGTGTGTGACAATTACTGACTCCATTGGTTACTAATGTTATTGATTAGCATTGATTGTTGATGTGATTGATTAACTATTGATTATTTATCTGCCTGTACTGGATCTATGGTGGGAACATCTTAATTGACCGTCAAAAGGTTCATCGACCTATTCGCGTCCCCTTGAAAGTTTACTTATTAAGGTGAGACGCGCTAACATACTCGAGGCTTAGGCCTTAATGAACAGAACTTTAAGGCACCCAACTCAAGACTATACATATGTATTGTGGTTCCATAATTTTCCTACAAGCTAACTATAACTTTTATGATGCAATCTGGACCACTTTTTCCCTTTTTTTCTCAACATTTCCCACACCAAGGCCTTTCCAGTGACACCTTTAGGCAAGGGCAGATTGAGCTGTGACAAAAGATCCCACCTCTCAGGACGCGTGCTGATGGTGACTAGGCATATGTTGCTGACTGTTAATCTTCGTGTAAAAAGGCATTCTGGCCTAAATTAGAGTTTAGCAGACAGGGTACTCTGTTGCAAATGAGAAAGAGTACCCTGTCCTCAAAGCCATCTGTCCGCCCGTCTCATTTAGAAGTGAGCAGACTTTAAGGTTTTTATCAACAGAGTCCCCCGTTAGGTTTTTTTATGTAAAACGTACTCCACCAGCCTGACATAAGAGGGGACATTGGAGGAAGGACATTACAAAACCCAACATAATTAGGGAAGAAGCACATTACTACGCTAACCCTATTTAGGGTGGACTATTTAATGTCTTTTTTTCTGTCCTTAACCACTAGGTAAAGCCTGGTAATGCCCTCTTCTACCTGACAGATGGAGTGGACCATAAATCAGGCTTTTAAACAGCAGCTCTCTGAGCTTCGCATTTGTGAAAGTGGGGGATTTTGTACTACTAGCCCTCAGTGTAAATTCAATGCATCACATGAGCATAGAATTATTTACAAAAGAAAATGGGCCATCCTCATAAAGTATCTCCTTCATAAAAAGATAGTGTCCCATGGAACCTTAATTCTGAAAGTTCTCAAAGACAGATGTATGCATGTCTTTTACATTCAACCTCAAATGTACTGGATGCAAATTATTTTACATTTGCATTTATTTATTGAGGTGTTTTAGAAGTGAATCGTTGCACTGTGACATGTTTTCGTTTCTTTTAAAAGCTATCAACTAATTCACAAGAAACTAGTTTTTGAGATCAGTGCAGAAACATAGCTGTTTAGTCCTTGTGCTGGGTCTGTGAGACTTGTGTAGCTTGAAGGATAGCTTTGCTGTCAAAAATATCAGTTTGCAATGTATTTGTAAGATTAAGAATAGTTCTGTTATCAGAGAATTGACTTTTAACACCCGTGCAACCCTAGAATAGCTTCTCTGTCTGCCTTCAGATTCTGTAAAATAGCCAAGGCTTTGCTGTTTCAAGTATGTGCCTGTGACATCTTTATCATTAGATAGTTTGTCTGTTTCAGACATTAGAATGTAAGAGTTTTCTTAGGGATCGGTGTGCTGTCGAGCTCCTGAGACAATACTCAAAAAATATTCCTAGTCTTCTGTATGTATATAAAATGCATAGCTCACATAATTTGGTCCAGAAAAGCTAACATATGTCCTACATTTTGCTGAAGTTAATTAAATTAAACAAAGATGTTAAAGATCTACAATGCTAGTCTTTTTCCTAAGCACATTTGCAGATACAGCAGTACCCCTTCAATGTCTGCATAATTGCTAACATCTCTAAAGTTTAAGGCCCTGATTATAACTATAGAGCTGATTCCATTTTGGGTTTCAACTGCTGGTTGCTCCCACCACAGAAATGTGAATCGGGCAGTGTTTGCCCAACTGCTTACTGCACATGTCCAGTTTTACCCAAATGCAAATCGCATACTCAGTGCTATAGGTCCACAAGCTTACCTTGGTGCAACGTGGCTAGGAGATTGTTTGTACACAGTTCTGTGCAAATTCTGACTTGTACACCCTGGAGTGTGTTCAAGGATGCAGAGTTCGAATTTGTGAATCCTAAAATGCTTTGAGAATGCACAGCTCATAATTGTAACCCTCAATCCGCTCGAAATGGCTACTAGAAACTTCAGCTGAAATCTCATGAATATTATGAAGTAGGATAAGTACTCTCTTCAGCTTGACTACCTCTGGGGTATTTCTAAATTGTTCAAGTCCATTCAGGGAAGGGACAAGTAGAGGGAGCACTTATCTCACTTCCAGTATGAATTACAATTAAGATCTCCAACTGTGAGACTGGCTTCACCTTTTACAATGTGTTACACATATGTTTCTTCCTGATGTAAAGAGGTTTTGGAGAAAACTTTTGTCACCAAAACGTTGTTTTCTTTCAAGACTTCATCAAGGAATCCAAGGTAGTAAGGGGTCTTTTTCTTCAAGTGTTAACGTTTCACCGTAGGATTACTAGGGTAGCTTCTTTGTCTGTAATCGGTGATTAAGCTGGCTAAGAAAATACAGTGGAACATTGGATCAAAGCAGCTATAGCCCATTGGAATGTATCTACAAGATCCCTGAACTTGCAATAGAACATACATTCCACCAAAATGCTGACTACGCCCAGATTGTACCTAGCAGCCTCAACCATTTGAAGACACTGCTGCACTGAGAAAAAGCTTTGCTAAAGGCAAACCTAGATGGAAGATGACTTTCTGCCCCAAACCCTCAAAAAACAGAATTCCAACTTCTTGCAACCTCCAAGACAATCCTAATACCTCCCTCTGTACTTGTCTTTGTTCTCAGACTTAAAACCGCAAAGGAACAAGGTGTCAAAAGCGACAAGCGTTCATCCTCACCTTGTGAAGAGAACCTGCCATGGCATTCCACTGAAAGAATTCAAAGCAGCAATTAATATGCAGGCCATTGCCATACTAGACTTTGGAAGGCATCCTGTAAAGAAATGGCTCCCTGTTGCAGTTACCCCCAACTTTTTGCCTGATACTGATGCTGACTTGACTGAGAAGTGTGCTGGGACCCTGCTAACCAGGCCCCAGCACCAGTTTTCTTTCACCTAAAATGTACCATTGTCTCCACAATTGGCACAACCCTGGCACCCAGGTAAGTCCCTTGTAACTGGTACCCCTGGTACCAAGGGCCCAGATGCCAGGGAAGGTCTCTAAGGGCTGTAGCATGTCTTATGCCACCCTAGGGACCCCTCACTCAGCACAGACACACTGCTTGCCAGCTTGCGTGTGCTGGTGGGGAGAAAATGACTAAGTCGACATGGCACTCCCCTCAGGGTGCCATGCCAACCTCACACTGCCTATGGCATAGGTAAGTCACCCCTCTAACAGGCCTTACAGCCCTAAGGCAGGGTGCACTATACCACAGGTGAGGGCATAGGTGCATGAGCACTATGCCCCTACAGTGTCTAAGCAAAACCTTAGACATTGTAAGTGCAGGGTAGCCATAAGAGTATATGGTCTGGGAGTCTGTCAAAAACGAACTCCACAGCTCCATAATGGCTACACTGAATACTGGGAAGTTTGGTATCAAGCTTCTCAGAATAATAAACCCACACTGATGCCAGTGTTGGATTTATTAAAAAATGCAGACAGAGGGCATCTTAGAGATGCCCCCTGTATTTTACCCAATTGTTCAGTGCAGGACTGACTGGTCTGTGCCAGCCTGCTGCTGAGAGACGAGTTTCTGACCCCATGTGGTGAGGGCCTTTGTGCTCTCTGAGGACAGAAACAAAAGCCTGCTCTGGGTGGAGGTGCTTCACACCTCCCCCCTGCAGGAACTGTAACACCTAGCAGTGTGCCTCAAAGGCTCAGGCTTCGTGTTACAATGCCCCAGGGCACTCCAGCTAGTGGAGATGCCCGCCCCCTGGACACAGCCCCCATTTTTGGCGGCAAGTCCAGGAGAGATAATGAGAATAACAAGGAGGAGTCACTGGCCAGTCAGGACAACCCCTAAGGTGTCCTGAGCTGAGGTGACTCTGACTTTTAGAAATCCTCCATCTTGCAGATGGTGGATTCCCCCAATAGGATTAGGGATGTGCCCCCCTCCCCTCAGGGAGGAGGCACAAAGAGGGTGTAGCCACCCTCAGGGCTAGTAGCCATTGGCT
This sequence comes from Pleurodeles waltl, assembly GCF_031143425.1. Classification (NCBI taxonomy): domain Eukaryota; kingdom Metazoa; phylum Chordata; class Amphibia; order Caudata; family Salamandridae; genus Pleurodeles; species Pleurodeles waltl. Next base: position 540,566,585 of record NC_090443.1, on the reverse strand, counting down.
ACTAACCCCCCAGACCTAAACACACACCTAAATCGATTATTTAGGGGCTCCCAGAACCCAGCAAGATAGATTCCTGCAACCTAAGAAGAAGAGGACTGTTGAGCTGAAAAACCCTGCAGAGAAGACGGAGACACCAACTGCTTTGGCCCCAGCTCTACCGGCCTGTCTCCCCCCTTCGGAAGAAAACTGCTCTAGCGACGCTTTCCTCAGGACCAGCGCCCTCTGAATCCTCAGAGGACTGCCCTGCTCTAAAAGGACCAAGAAACTCCTGAGAACAGCGGCCCTGTTCATTCAAGACTGCAACTTTGTTTCCAAAGAAGCAACTTAAAGACAACTGCATTTCCCGCCAGAAGCGTGAGACTTGCAACTCTGCACCCGACGCCCCCGGCTCAACTTGTGGAGAAACAACACTTCAGGGAGGACTCCCCGGCGACTCCGAGACTGTGAGTAACCAAAGTTGTCCCCCTTGATCCCCCACAGCGACGACTGCAGAGGGAATCCCGAGGCTCCCCCTGACCGCGACTGCCTGACTCTCAGATCCCGACGCCTGGAAAAGACCCTGCACCCACAGCCCCCAGGACCTGAAGGATCGGAACTCCAGTGCAGGAGTGACACCCAGGAGGCCCTCTCCCTTGCCCAGGTGGTGGCTACCCCGAGGAGCCCCCGACTTGCCTGCCTGCATCGCTGAAGAGACCCCTTGGTCTCCCATTGATTCCAATTGAAAACCCGACGTGTGTTTGCACACTGCACCCTGCCGCCCCCGTGCTGCTGAGGGTGTACTTTCTGTGCTAACTTGTGTCCCCCCCGGTGCCCTACAAAACCCCCCTGGTCTGCCCTCCGAAGACGCGGGTACTTACCTGCTGGCAGACTGGAACCGGGACACCCCCTTCTCCATTGAAGCCTATGCGTTTTGGGCACCACTTTGAACTCTGCACCTGACCGGCCCTGAGCTGCTGGTGTGGTAACTTTGGGGTTGCTCTGAACCCCCAACGGTGGGCTACCTTGGACCCAAACTTGAACCCCGTAGGTGGTTTACTTACCTGCAAGAACTAACAAACTCTTACTCCCCCTAGGAACTGTGAACATTGCACTGTGTCGAGTTTTAAAATAGCTATATGTGAATTATTTGAAAAGTATATATGCTATTGTGATTATTCAAAGTTCCTAAAGTACCTACCTGCAATACCTTTCATTTAAAGTATTACATGTAAAATTTGAAACTGTGGTTCTTAAAATAAACTAAGAAAAGATATTTTTCTATACAAAAACCTATTGGCCTGGAATTGTCTCCGAGTGTGTTCCTCATTTATTGCCTGTGTGTGTACAACAAATGCTTAACACTACTCCTTTGATAAGCCTACTGCTCGACCACACTACCACAAAATAGAGCATTAGTATTATCTCTTTTTGCCACTATCTTACCTCTAAGGGGAACCCTTGGACTCTGTGCATACTATTCCTTACTTTGAAATAGTGCATACAGAGCCAACTTCCTACACATCCTAAAAGGCATGCCAAACATCCATGGCCCTGCTGAAAGCAGTTCTCCTCTCGGTAGCCAGGCTTACCCACTCCTCCAGTCAAATTGAACACATCATTCCATTACTGCATGACCTTCGCTTTCTCCCAATTGTGGCCTGAATCCAATTTAAAAGTTACTGTCTTTCCAACAAGGCTATTCATTCCAATAACTATCTCTACTGAGCGGGCCCGTTTCTGGCACCTCCAGAGGCCTCTGAAGCAGGGTCACCATTCACTTTGAATTGCTTCAGTTCAGAATCTGCGCTGCACATGATCAACCCTTAGCTAAGCTGCTATTACAGTCTGGAACTCTAAACCCTCTAAAAAAAAGAAACTAATACTGCTTATTTCCTTCACTGAATGTTTCAAGACCCATTGCTTCAAAAAATTCTAAACACACCGTTCAGGTAGTTTGCCCAAGGTTAGTACGAACATGAGTTCCCAGATTCACTATTCACTCTTGTTAATTTGCCCATATGTTTATAAGGCACTAGGGGCCATATGTATGAACACTTTTTCCCATAGACACAGAATGGGTAAAAACCTTTGCTACATCTGATGCTGATGCAACCTGCTTCTGGAGCCGCTCATGTACTTTGTAGTGTGTCCTTTCACATATCCGTCCGGAGATGTCGTACAACGTTTTAGGTACTGCTCCAGTATTTGACCAGTGATTTCACTATTATGAAGCTAGCAGCTCTGGATGATGCGTTTAATTTTCTAATTGCTAAGAGAACTGAGTCAATAGTTGCATTATTGGCATCCTCCGTCAAATCTTCTTGGTTTGTCATTGTTAAGGAAATAAATCTATCATGAGAAGGTTGAAAGAACAGACTGAACTACCAATTCATTACTGTGTATTAGATGAGTTAAAGGATAATAAAATAGTTTACAAAAATTTTATTTGGACTGCTAATAAAAATATAATGTGAGGTTATAGGTCTAGATTTATGAGGCATATAAATCAGGGGCTCTCAAGAACTTCCGGTATTAAGCAAATAGCCTAAACACTGGTAAAAGTGTAAAATCTGGTAGTAACGTACCTTCTGATTTGTTGACTTCGTGTTTTAAAATGTAGTATGGGGATGAAGATGCAGAGTTGAGGCTGGTGCACATTTTAAATATAGGGCATTGCTGGTGGGTTGGGTTTTAGTTGTACTGTGCCCTTTAAACGTCTTTTCACTTTGAAACTTTTTATATGGTCTGTTTACAACATGCTTCTGGTTATGAATGTGGTTTGTTGATTGATTTTACGTTGTTCACCAAGTAAAGATACGGGTAGGACCATGATCAGCCAAAAAACAGTTTTTGTCTTTGTGTTGTGTCTTCTAAAGGATGCTTTTGATGTACAATCCCACTGACATTCCATAGAATAGCCAATGTGTGTGGTTTGACAGTTTATAAAGCTTCCAGTTTGGTCATATGTCTTGCTGTTACTTTTTAACATGGGTACTTGCAAATATTTTACTCAGAGGCCAAAAACTTTAGTCTGTAGTGTGACCGAGTGCCGCACTGATGCCAGACGGGTGGGGTTCGGGGCGAAGGATAAGATGGGTATAGGGGAAGCAAAGCATGTACATTTAGTGGCTGAATTGCACAGTGGAAACCAGAAAACCTCTATATCGGTAAAGACTATTATTTTGATTTGAAAACTGTGATTAATCTAATTTGTATTCACTGTTTTGTACAGGTTTATAGTTTGAGTTCAGTAATGAAGTTTTGTTAATCTTGTTTACTCTGACTGGACAGATTTCTCACTCCACACGTTTGACATTTCAGCCTGCAGGCTTCTAGGCACTGGTCAGTTGTTATTCTGACAACTAAAGGGGGAACGTCCCTGCTTCTTCACTGGCGATCAGACTCCTAACCAAGATTGCTCTTGCCTTATTTTAAAAGACAGAAAAAGAAACCTGAAGAACAGCAAAGAATTGTGGTTCACTGTTGGTATTATCACTCGGTTGTTTATACTCAAGATAAAGAAACCATTTCAGAAATCTCTGTTTAGATGGATTAACTTTTGTATGGGCACAAGCACCCTAAAATGATTAAAAGTCAAAGTACGCTGGTTTATCATTTCTTACTTCTTGGTGAGAAAAGGTCACCCTCTGCATTGCATTGTGGAATTCCTACTAAGTCGATTTTCCTTTAAGATTTTTAGAAGTAAATTTAGCTCTCTTGTTATTTGCACGACAAGTAAGTTAATACCCTCAAGGAGCTTTGGCTTCAAGGCATAAATGGTCTAATGTGGACTGATATTGTATTGAAGGATATTCCAATTATTTCGCAGCAGAGACACTGAAATCACAAGCTGTACTTTCCTCACTTAACCAAGGCTGGGGTGATAGGCCTAGTGTTGTGGAAGCCTAGACAAAATAATAGGTTAGGAGCCTGTGTAGACAAGAAAAAAGTTATTGTGTTTTTTAAATGCCACAACTTGGTTTTAGTAGTAATTGCCTAAAAGTCCAAATTAGAATTTAAATTGTATGAAGTTTCAAAAAGATGTGCCAATTTGGGATATGCATTTTGCCTCCACCATACAATGCTTGGATGCAAGTTCTAAATGGAATATGCTTTTAAATCTGGGGCTGCAGGCAACATAATGGTTCACTGGAATATTTTGACAGCAAAATGTTACTTTCTCTGTCTATGCATGCACGAGTTTATCCCATAATGCGCTACCCTACGAACTATATTACTGTCTCCTTGCCCATGCCCGTATAGAAGTAAATAACAAATGTTCGATTTTTTACAGATAGTGATTGAAAATATAATTAATCCAAATATTCCCTTTTGAAATGCATCTGCTGTTTTATATTCTGTGGTGATCAATGTGCATATTGGAAGGATGTCTTATGTCATTTTGACACTCAACTATGCTTTCCAAATCGAAACAATTTCAGTGTCAGGGCACAGTTCCTTTTTGCTTATGGTTCTGGCAAAGTGTGCACTAATATTCCATAACCACAAGAGGTGGAAAATAAAAGCAGGTAACCCACTGACTAACTTCCAAGAAGATTTTTTTAAATGACCATGGACAAACTCCTTTGTATTGTGGCGATAATGATAAGAATTCGTGGTAATGGTAATAGGTTCTGAAAATACATACTGCCCTCCGAATGATTGGACAATTGGTGTTAAATGCAGCAGAGGTGGGTAAAAGGGCCAACAGTTATTGTTACTGCCAAATAAATGGTATTATAAACACAAAAACAACGTTTGCACCTGATGTTAATAAGACATAATATAAAGAAGGCTCTCATGGTAAAAAAACAAAAAACATTTAAGCCCTCCATGGCAGCATGTTGGCAATTTAGGAAACCTTCACTTAATGAACTGAATTTGCAGTATCCTACTAACTGCCAAATAATTGCACTGTTTTCTGAGTGAACACCTGAGGGCATCATTTAAATGATGACTTTCAAATGGGTGCATTAAAGTTTTTCTAATCAATGTATTTTTTCAGGGTAAAAGCGGGGATTAACTGGCACCAACGTTTTTGCCAAGCTCCTCTAAATACAAGCGATTGAGTGTCCATAATACTGAATCCATAGCTTGGACTACTATTGAATTGGGGTTACAAACATTTGTACTAGTTTTAACATTACTATCTATCTCTAAATAATGTCTTAGTTAGGCACTACCTTGGGGCATGCCCAGTGCCCACTACTACCATACTACGTAATTTTCATAATTACCTGGCCTTGGTGGAGACTCATGGGTAGGGGCCTGATGGTGCAAGCATTTCCATGTTGATATCCTTGTTCGCCTTGAGGCTGTATAGGACGGTCTAGCTGAATTTGCATCTAGGAATTCCCCATTTGGGGGTCACATGAGACATTTCCCCTTCCCAGGACTCTGAAAATTTCACAGGAGAGGCGACAGGGTACAGGATTGGGTGGGAGATTGCTTGCTGGACCCACTGTCACTTCACTCCAGTCTTCATCCACACCAGATCATATAAAAACCAAGCTGTGAGTCCTAGCACCTGATTCCTACATGGTGAGAGTTAATGAGCTGTTAGCGGGGACACAGACAGGGATATCACTATCTGTTTGGCAGTATGTCAGCCTCTGCCCCGCCAAGTAATTGCTAATTGAGAGGGGGAAGGCAGACCTGTTTCAGGTGGATGCCACAGCCTTCTTATGTTAAGGTTTAAATTGTGGGCTAAGGGGGTCATTACAACATTGGCGGTATAAGGCGCTTACTGCCGTGCAGAAGACCGCCAAAACACCGCCGCGGTAGACCGCCACACCTATTATGACACACATCACGGAATCCGCCGAAATTCAGACACCCACACAATACCACCACACCAAAGGTCAGCAAGAAACTTGCGGAAACACATCCTCCACCTCCACGGCAACAGAAACACGCCCATGCCATTACGACCCACGAATCCACGCAGCGGTCTTTCAACCGCGGTATTCCATTGGCGGTACACACCGCCGCGCTCAAAATACACACACATCTACAAAACACCGCCACATTGGACATTTTGAAATACACACACCTGACACACATATACACACCACTCCCACACACCCAATACTATATAAAAAACACACACTCACATCACACACAAACCCCTACGACCAAAAATTCAGAGAGAAGGCCAGAGAGACAGTACAGAACAGACAACCCCATCACACAGAGGCACACAACACCACCATCCACGCAACATCCAAGCACAAAACACCACATACCACTACACTCACCACACTCATCAACACATACACCACCCCACACATCACCTACACCACCCCATGTCACGCCAAAGACACCCCCGCTTCTCCGAGGAGGAGCTCAGGGTCATGGTGGAGGAAATCATCCGGGTAGAGCCACAGCTACAGCACACCTCCATAGCCAGGAAGATGGAGCTATGGCAAAGAATAGTGGACAGGGTCAACGCTGTGGGACAGCACCCAAGAAATAGGGAGGACATCAGGAAGAGGTGGAACGACCTACAGGGGAAGGTGCGTTCCACGGTATCCAGGCACCACATCGCGGTACAGCTGACTGGCGGCGGACCCCCACCTCCTCCCCCACAACTAACAACATGGGAGGAGCAAGTCTTGTCCCTCTTGCATCCTGAGGGCCTCGGAGGAGTCGTTGGAGGAACGGACACTGGTAAGTCTAATCTTAACCATCATACCCCCACCCTACCTGCATGCTATCACACACCACCACCATCACACCCTCCCCTATCACCCCAAATCCTCACCTATCTACCCATGACACCATCCACCCATCCCAACCCCAAGACCTGCATGACATAACTAAGCATGGACACCCATCACCAAAGCATGCCCACTGCACAGACCCACAACACCCCCCAACCATCAGCACACAAGCCCCCACACAGGAATGCCTGCACTGGGGTTCACGAACACCCAACCATTGCACCCCATGAAACACACACATGCAATAATCATGTACTTATACCCCCGCAGGAACCCGAAGGAACGTCACCACACCAGAGGGTCCAGACAACACCACTCCACCCCCAGAAGAGGCCCACAGTGACGACAGCAGCTCTGCCCGACTGGATCTTGATGACCAGCCCGGACCATCGTGGGCCTCAAGACAGTCGGTTCCCCTTGCCCAACCACAGCCCAACACCGAGCTTACACCCTCTGGTAACACCAGCACAGCACCCACCCAGCGGGCCCAAACCTCCCTACCCAGGACAGGTCAATCAGCGGTGTGTCCACCACTACAGGGCACCCAGGCTAACCCAACACCCCAACAACAACAGGGACCTGGGGGCAGTGGTAGTGGGCACACGGTCCAGGGGACGGAGGCACAGGAACACAGGGGAACTGGGAGGGCTGCTGTGCGACAGAGGGTGGACAGGCCAAGGGAACCAACTCTCCACGAGGCCCTATCCTCCATCATGGGAGCATACCACCACTCCCAGGAGACGATGGCCACGGTCCTGGACAAGTTGCAGGAGACCCTGCGTCTGCAGGAGGAACAATATTTGGGGTTCAGGGAGGAGCTCAGGACCATCAGCTCCGCCCTGGGCACCATCGTAGGGGTGCTGATGGACATTCAAAAGACCTTGAGGGACACCGTGGCACTCCAAGGGGCCCCTGACCCTAGCCAGGACGACAAACTGCCCACCACCTCTGCCTGCGCTAGTGGACAGGACGCCCTGCCACAGGACCAACACACCAGCACCCCATCCCCTGCAGACGGACAACCACCACGCAAGCGGGCCCTGAGATCCAGGAACAGGACAGAGCAAGATGGCAAGACCCCGCCAGGAAATGAGACCACCCTGATTGTCCCCCCACTGTCCCACTTTGTTACCCTGTCCAAATCGGAACTGACCTAGCTCCACTTCCAATGCCCAGATGTGCAATGTACCTGTGAGACTAATAGACTGGACTCTGCCATGGACATTCCTCCACCATCACCCATCACCAGTTTACAACCCCCCATCATTTATTTAGCACTTAAATAAACACCCTTGAAACACTAAAAACAAATGGAGTCAGTCTATGATTTGTAAATCTGTATTATCAATTACAGTTGCATAATGGGTTACCCATTGGAAGGCTAACATACCTATGTCACACATCACAAGCCCTTCAAGGATGCAAACAGTTGACACCTAGGTTACCACATTTGTGAAACTGAAATGAAAGGGGACAACTCAGTTAACAAATAGTGAGTGAAATGGAGCTACAGGATAGAGGTAGATGTGTGAAAGTTAATGTAATGGTAAAAATGAAAATGTTCTCACCTGTGTCTCACTAGAAATATTGCTGTATGACTGACTCCCTGTTGTTGTTTTCTTCTTCCTCAGCTTCATCCTCATCACTGTCCACAGGCTCCACAGCTGCTACAACACCGTCATCTGGATCATCCTCCTGCAGAAAAGGCACCTGGCGTTGCAATGCCAAGTTATGGAGCATGGAGCAGGCGATGATGATGTCGCACACCTTCTTCGGTGAGTAGAATAGGGACCCACCTGTCATATGGAGGCACCGGAACCTGGCCTTAAGGAGGCCGAAGGTGCGTTCGATCACCCTCCTAGTCCGCCCATGGGCCTCATTGTAGCGTTCCTCTGCCCTGGTCCTGGGATTCCTCACTGGGGTCAATAGCCAGGAAAGGTTGGGGTAACCAGAGTCCCCCAATAGCCATACACGGTGCCTCTGGAGTTCACCCATCATATCAGGGATGCTGCATTCCACAGGATGTAGGCGTCATGCACTGAGCCAGGGAACATAGCATTTACCTGCGAGATGTACTGGTCTGCCAAACAGACCATCTGGACATTCATGGAATGATAACTCTTCCTGTTCCTGTACACCTGTTCAATCCTGCGGGGGGGGGGACAAGAGCTACATGGGTCCCATCAATGGCACCTATGACGTTGGGGATATGTCCAAGGGTATAGAAGTCACCTTTCACTGTAGGCAAATCCTCCACCTGAGGGAATATGATGTATCTCCTTACGTGTTTCAGCAGGGCAGACAACACTCTGGACAACACGTTGGAAAACATAGGCTGGGACATCCCTGATGCCATGGCCACAGTTGTTTGAAATGACCCACTTGCAAGGAAATGGAGCACTGATAGCACCTGCACGTCAGGGGGGATTCCAGTTGGATGGGGGATTGGTGACATCAGGTCTGGCTCCAACTGGGTACATAGTTCCTGGATTGTAGCACGGTCAAACCGGTAGGTCACGATTAAATGTCTCTCTTCCATTGTCAACAGGTCCACCAGCGGTCGGTACACCGGAGGATTCCGCCATCTTCTCATATGTCCCAGCTGACGGTGCCTACGAAGGACAACAGCGAAGAACCAGTCACTGGTCCTCCAGGTATGTACCCACAGTTACACACAAGACTACAGCAGACACAAAACCCTTCCTGTATGTGTGTTGAGTGTAGGCCTCAGTATGTGTGACGCAGTTGAAAATGAATCCATGTGGGCCCCTGAGATGGCGGCTGCCTGACCTCTAAACTGGGACAATGGGATTGTAGGGTAACAGCGCTGGCGTTGCACACCGTCGCGGTAGGCAGTCGTAGACCGCGGCGCAATGCTGCATTGGTTAACTTTGGACCCTAAGGGTCCCAGGAGCCAATGAACAGGTGCGCCGGCGATGATGATGCGCCCCGCCGCGGACGTCACCGCCGCGGACGTCACCACCATTTTCTATCTTTTCAATCACTAGATACCTGACCTTCGACAGGAGAGGACCTACACTGCTAGTGCTGCTGTGACCTCGGTCTGGAAGCGACAATGGCTGCTGCGTCTGGGGAAAGGGCCCCTGCTTTCACTGCACAAGAGTTGGAGAAACTTGTGGATGGGGTACTCCCCCAGTACATGCTACTCTACGGTCCTCCAGACCAACAGGTTAGTACACAGGGAGCATGTTGTAGGGGCTAGGCCTGGGTGGACAGGGCTGGATGGAAGAGGGAAGGGGGCAGAAGTCATACCACAGTAAAGCATGGGAATAAATGGGCCACATGGTCAAAGTAGGAGGGGGCCACTCACATTGATGGTGCAGTTGGTAATGACTGTTCCTCTTTCCTTGTGCATGTCATGTAGGTCAGCGCCCACCAGAAGAGGGACATTTGGCGTGCCATCGCCAAGGAGGTCCGGTCCCTGGGGGCCCACCAGAGACGGGGCACCCACTGCTGTAAGAGATGGGAGGACATTCGCCGCTGCAGCAAGAAGACGGCGGAGGTTCACCTGGGGATGGCCTCCCAACGTGGGAGGGGTGCCCGTTGTACCATGACCCCCCTGATGTTCCGGATCCTGACGGTGGCCTACCCGGAGTTGGATGGGCGCTTAAGGACATCACAGCAGACACAAGGGGGTGAGTACAACCTCATTCTGTGGACTTTGCGTGCAATGGAGGTGTCTGGGTGGGGGAGGTGGGCTGTGGTTGTCCGTAGGCCAGGGCGAGTTAGTTAGGCAAGGCCCCTCCGTAATGTAGGCCATGTGGCACTCTACCCCACCTCAGTAAATTAGCAAGTTGAGGTGTAATTGCCCCTGTGGCATCTATGTGCGCAGATTTCCAACAATGCCATGTAGGCCATATCCCAGAAATTGCATGGGCAGAGGGCAGGAGCGCGGCGTTGTGCATTGGGCTGCTGCGTCTGTCTTGTCCGCCAACGGTAGCGGTATGCCATGCACTAAAACTCTCTTTCTTCTGTCTCCCCCCCTTTTCCTGCTCTCCCTGTCCTTTTGTACATCAGCATCAACAGGCAGAGGTACAGTGGCACCGGAGCACGAGGGAGCTGCATACCACATGGCCATGGAGGGCCACACCACAGACTCTGAATACACCAGTGGGACGGAGGGCGAGGGGAGCTTCACGTCGGCCACTGGATCACCAACCAGCAACACAGACTCGTCCGCCGATGTGAGCACCCCTGTGGTGGCAGCACCATCTGTGCGCACACTTCTACAGGTACAGCCGCCACCCCCCCCCCCTACCAGCACTGCCCTCCCAGCAGCCCCTCAGCGTTCTCCCCGTGCCCGCTCACCCAGGAGGGTGGGCATCACCTTCACCTCAAGCCATGCCCCAGTCACCCCTGCTGCCCTCAGTGAGGAGGCCATTGACCTCCTCAGGTCACTCACTGTTGGGCAGTCTACCATTGTGAATGCCATCCAGGGTGTAGAACGAGAGTTGCAACATGGTAATGCATTCCTGGAGGGCATTCATTCTGGTCAGGCTGTCCTTCAGCGTACCCTGCAATCTCTGGCCTCAGCACTGATGGCAGCAATTGTCCCTGTGTCCAGCCTCCCCCCTCCAACTTCCTCCACCCAGACCCAATCCCCTGTACCCCAGCCCATCCCAAGCACACCTACAGACCAGCATGCACACAAGTCAACACACAAAAGTAGCTCAGGCAAACATAGGCATCACACATCCCACAGGCACTCACACAAGCATCACACCCATACAGACACAGCAACATCCACTGTCTCCACTGTGTACCCCTCCTCCTCTTCTACCTCCTCCCTCCCAGTCTCGTCTACACACACACCTGCATGCACCACATCTACAGCCACTAGGACTCGCACCAGGACACCCAGCACCACACGCCGCTCACCTGCACTCACCACCCCCACTACCATTTACCCGTCCCCTGTGTCCTCTCCCAGTGTGTCTGTGACGCCCCCTCCCAAAGTACCCAAACACCGGCAATCACTCACCCAACATCCATCCACCTCACGACAGCCTCCAGTACCTGCACCCAAAACAGCTAAAGTGACAACTCCTACAACCACCTCCTCTTCCTCCACTCTCAGACCCCCTCCAGCTACCCATCCCAGAGTGTTCGTCAGAAACTGTCCCTCTGTCAAATTGACCTTTTTGCCCCCAACCCCACCCCTCCAATTCATCAGTCCCATTGTGGCGCCTCAGCCAAAAAGCCACCAGTACCAGTGGTGCGTGTTCCAGGTTTTTGGAGTGCACCGTCCACCAGGGCAGGCAGTAGGACCCGGAGCCAAGGCACTGGCAGCCCACCCCCTGTAAAGGCTCCGAAATTGGAGAGTGGACGACGGGACCGTGTCAAGACTCCTGGTGGGACAACAAGTGAAATGGGATCGAAGGCGATTGGTAAGTCAGCTGTAACTCCAAAAAAGGTGGGGAAGGTCCAGAGGAAGTCTGCCCAGCCTGTTGTGAGTGTCACGGCGGAGAAGTGCGCCATTTCCGGCGGTCCAGACACAACCACCAGCACCGTCGTCACTGGTCCAGAGCCCACCGCCAGAGTCAGTGTCCAGGAGGGCCCAAGTATCGTAACGGGTACAGAGCCCACCGCCAGAGTCAGTGCCCAGGAGGGCCCAAGTATCGTAACGGGTACAGAGCCCACCGCCAGAGTCAGTGCCCAGGAGAGCCCAAGTATCGTCACAGGTACAGAGCCCACCGCCAGAGTCAGTGCCCAGGAGGGCCCAAGTATCGTCACTGGTCCTGAGACCACCGCACAAGACACAGCCCAGGAGGGCCCAAGTATCTTCACTGGTCCTGAGACCACCGCACAAGACACAGCCCAAGAGGGCCCAAGTATCGTCACTGGTCCTGAGACCACCGCACAAGACACAGCCCAGGAGGGCCCAAGTATCGTCACTAGTCCTGAGAGTACCGCACAAGACACAGCCCAGGAGGGCCCAATTATCGTCACTGGTCCTGAGACCACCGCACAAGACACAGCCCAGGCGGGGCCAGGATGCCACAGCCCCGCTGGGCAATGATGGAACGTCATGCCACACACCAATGTCCAGTGTGGAGTTCGTCATGCCACACACCAATGTCCAGTGTGGAAATCGTCATGCCACACACCAATGTCCAGTATGGAAATCGTCATGCCACACACCAATGTCCAGTATGGAGTTCGTCATGCCACACACCAATGTCCAGTGTTGAGTTTGTCATGCCACACACCAATGTCCAGTGTGGAGATCGTCATGCCACACACCAATGTCCAGTATGGAGATCGTCATGCCACACACCAATGTCCAGTGTGGAGTTCGTCATGCCACACACCAATGTCCAGTATGGAGATCGTCATGCCACACACCAATGTCCAGTGTGGAGTTCGTCATGCCACACACCAATGTCCGTATCTGAACTGCCATGTCAAAGCACCGCTGAACAGGGCAAAGACCGCCATGACAAAGCATTGTTGAACAGGGCAAAGACCGCCATAGCAAAGCACCGCTGAACAGTCCAGAACCGCCATGGCAAAGCACCGCTGAACAGGGCAAAGACCGCCATGTCAAAGCACCGCTGAACAGTCCAGAACCGCCATGGCAAAGCACCGCTGAACAGTCCAGAACCACCATGGCAAAGCACCGCTGAACAGGGCAAAGACCGCTATGTCAAAGCACCGCCGAACAGTCCAGAACCGCCATGGCAAAGCACCGCTAAACAGTCCAGAACCGCCATGGCAAAGCACCGCTGAACAGGGCAAAGACCGCCATGTCAAAGCACCGCTGAACAGTCCAGAACCGCCATGGCAAAGCACCGCTAAACAGTCCAGAACCGCCATGGCAAAGCACCGCTGAACAGGGCAAAGACCGCCATGTCAAAGCACCGCTGAACAGGGCAATGCACCGGGTAGGAATGAATGGCCCACCACATCAGGCATCCTTATCCCATGTGCAGCTGGGACAGTGACAGGACACTACCTTTCACGGGGAGACTCATCCAGTCTGGGCACCAGTCACCCCCCAGTACCAGTATGGACCTGCATCGACTTGAGAGACTGTGGCTTTGCACTCCCCAGGATTGTACAGTGGGCAACCCACCCACTGTAGAGACTTGAGAGACTGTTGCTTTGCACTCCCCAGGATGGCACAGTGGGCAACCCACCCACTGTAGAGACTTGAGAGACTGTGGCTTTGCACTCCCCAGGATACATCAATGGGCATGGTGCCCCGTCGTGGATCTGGCTTTGCATTCATCTGGCTGAGGTGCCCCCCCTTCCCTTCACCCTGAGGTGCCTGTAGTGTTTCTATCCGATGTCCCGTCAGTGTTCTCTCGGATTTTGGTCAGGTATCTATTGTGGGCCTCGCCCATGCATTTTTGGACTGTTTGTGCACGGACATTGTTGTGTACATATCTGCAATACTTATCGGATTATTTATGTAAATAAGAGTGATTTTGGAATACATATATTTGTATATTTTTGTATGACATGTATATTGGCACATTATAATGTTTGACCGAAATTCGCTTTGTCTTTGCGTTCTTCCGGGGGGATAATGGGTTGTTAAAGTGATATTTTTGACTGCATTTCTGTGTATGTTGTTATATGCGAGGGTGGGGGTGTTTGGTGGGTGTCCCCCTAACTTTTGCCCCCCCCCTCCCCCTTCCCCGTGTCGTAGATGCAGTACTCACAGGTATGTTCTGCGCCTACGTCGCTTTTGGCCGTGAAGGAGCAGAAAGACAAGGGCAGGTAGTATTTGGAGTTCCGGCTCCATGGAGTCGTCGTTCCTCGTGGGATGTGTAGAAGGTGACGTTTTCCCATTGCAAAAGCTGTTTCCGCCATGTTTTTCTCCACAGTGAATCCGCCACGGAAAAGGTGGTGGATTGGCCTGTTGTGATACTGTGGGCGGTACATTGTCTCCCGCCTGTCTGTTGGCGGTAACCGCAGCGCTGCTTGTCTGTACCGCCGTGGCGGGCGGTGTGTTAAAGTGGCTGTCTTTGTTGGCGGTTTCCGCCAGGGTCATGATTCCCTTTTTTTGTCCGTCTGACTGTTTGCGGTATTATCGCATCTTTAACACCGTCCGTCAGGGTTGTAATGACCCCCTATGTGTCTTACATCGACCTCTGGGTGTCATTTAAATTCTTGCCTCTCAGGGTCCGGCCTGACACGCTCAAATACTGCACTGCATTCTACAGCTCAGTAAGCCTTACTGTTCTGAAGTATAGAGGTACTTAAAGGAGGTCGAACAGACACGGGTGACAGGACGAGAGTCTATGGAATAAAGTGAAAATAGCAAATACCCAGAGGATATGGGGAGTGCAGTGCCACAGAAGACACAGCAATGATTTAATACAGTTGTGATAGAGACATCTATGCCATGTAAAAATACCTCATATTTTATTTTTTGTTTTCGAATAGTGTTAAAGGAGTCTCAAAATCTGAAGAATCAACTCTCTGGTGCGACTGGTTGAAGGGAAGCAAGGCTGGGTTGTCACTTTGCCACAGAAGCAACACTCCGGTTTTCTGTTGCCGAGTGTTGATCAAGAGGCCTGCAAAGAGAGGAAGAAGTGCAGTATGATGTCAGTTAGACAGACCTTTGCAGGAATCATCTGTACAATTTACTTTACCAGTTCTAAGACTCCTAAGCTTAAACTATCATGACCCTTGTACCATGTTGCCATCGAATCAGTTGCTTCTGATCTAGGTCAACTTTATGAAACTTCCTAGTCCTGTATTGTCGTGCATTGTAATTTTTGGGAGACTACTTTATGTCCTTTCTTTATGACAGGTCCCATTTGTGCATGTTTTTCACTATACTGGCTGCTTAGATTTCTGCAGAAGGGACCTGTGAGCGGGGTCTCCATGTTGGGAGTTGTGTCCAATGCTTAGGGAAGCGGCAGGGCAGCAGGAAGGTGACACCTCCTTGACTGATTTCATAAAGTGCCAGGACTGTAAGGATGGTACTTCTCAGAGTCCTTTCATGTATTTGTAAAGAGTGCAACTACTCTAGCGTACCAGCTTTAGTGTCAGGGTCAACGTATAAGCCGCAGTTCTTGCTGTCCCTTAGTCTCAATAATTTAAGGCTGACACCACTTGATCTGCCGCAGCAACATTTAGAGAGGCATGGCTCCATAACACTGAAATTCCCTGTCTGCAACAGAACTGCAACCTCCCACTAGGACTGACTTCTGTGAAGCGCTGGAAGGATGACTGCTTCCAATTCTCATGCCCTTACCCCAAATATTAATCCTAAAATACATAGAGGCTCATGTGATAATTCCATTGAAGACAGCAAAGTTTGAAGGATAATTATTTTGTTACAAACATGAAAATTGGGGCATTTCCTTGTGAATGTGCTCCCTAACATCTGGGGGAAGAATGGCGAGAGTAATATGTGTATTACGTTTGTTTGAACTGAGTTTTGGATTGTATGAGTAAAAGCCTGAGTTGTGCAGTGATACAAAGACTGTTTGACTTGCCTGACCTTGGTAATACCCATGAAGTGCTAACACCAGTTGGAAGACAACTCCCTTAACATTACACTACTGGTCAGCAGGAGGACCAGGGTAGTTCTTTGGCATACCTTGGTGGATCTGTTACACAGATAAAAGATTGTTGTTTCTTTCCTGAGATGAGGCTGGTCTGGGTAGCTGAAACAGAGAGCAAAGATCAGGTAAATCTTTTCGGTTCTGGCTGAAAAAAAAGCTATCTGTCACTGTCTTCACACTGTGTTGCGGGAGGTCATCTTTACTGTAGTGTAACCAATGGACCAATAGGTCACAAACCCTAAATATTACCCAAATCTGAACCCACCACTGCACAGCCTTATCAAACAGGAACTGAAGGAATGTGTGAGATCATGCGTTTCAAAACTAAAGACCATATGGACTGAAACTATCTAGGGCATCTCTATTTCTCAATTTTATGACCGCTACAGTATAAATAAAAATGTATAACAGAATCCAGCATTTTGAAAGAATATGTGTTTATTTTGCAGAATTAAGGTTTCTGTTACTAACTGTCCTAAATTTATAGAGGTTAGCTGGTGCCTTCTTCTGCAGCTGAAAAGGTGGCAAAGTCATATTGCCAAAGATGTGGAGAACTCACCTGGATGCTGATGTGTACCTGCAATAAAGACGGGTACTCCGCAACAGAGAATTGTCTGCAGAGACCATTATGTCACTGACGCGTTTGTATACGTTACACAGCCTGGTCTTTACTGTCAGTTCTAGACAGGAAAATGTAGGTCGGTAGGACTCCCCCTAAAAAAGGACAGAACTTCTGAAATGCATTGACCAACGCCCTGTGACGGATGGGCTAGTGAAATGCTTCAATTAGCAAACCAACTGAGGTTTCACCATTGGAAGCATAGAACTTCGCCCACCTCTAGATCTCTGATTGAAGCGGGTGTCCCACAGGTCTGGTAGGAGTAGGAGCTCCAGTGATTTCAAGTGGAGCTCGTGGACTGCCAAACTATAGATGGGGCCTTAAGTCTATTACTCTGCTGGGAACAAACCTCGATTAAATGTTACTGAATCGGACTGCCTTTGTGTTTAAACATACAACAAGAAATCTAGAGCTCTTACACTTTATTTTTGCTATGTAACAAATCAGTCTTTTATAAACGGGACTCCTGCCCTGAACAGAAAGAAATCTGAGTCCAATTTCTGATTCTCAGGCCAGCCTACAAATATTAGAAGAAAAAAAATGTTACTTCAGATATCTTAACGGCAGGAAATAAGTGGCTACAACAGAAGTGAGAGATGATTCCAAAGTACTTTAGACAAGCAAATACTGTGTGATTTGCTTTATAATTAACACCAATGAAAGTTAATAAAGCGGACACAGACCAGTAGCCTATGAAGAAAACCTAGACACTGCCACCTACTGCTCCATGCTTTAACATATAGTAATGTACGTAGTGCCCCTGATTCCATTATAGGGATACTGCAAGCCACCGAGGAGTGCAATGACCATACTGAGGAACGGAGCCAAAGGGTGAGTTCCTTTATAATGTCATGTTATTTATAATATTTATTTAATGTGCAACAGAGTATTTTATTTCTTATAATATTTGGTCACACCATTATTCTTCTCACAAAAGCTTCAATTTTTGTTGTCTTGCTCCTTCATATGATAAAGATATTAAGGTTCCAGACATAACGAACTAAATCAGAATCTGTAGTGAGCAATAAAACAGACCAACAAGCAGTTAGAAGTTTGTTTAAAAAAACAATCAGTTTAATAATCAGATTTTTAAAACGGGCTTTAGCCTTGAATGAATGCTAACACACAAGGAAATTATTTCTTTCCTTTAATGAAATGTGCACAAAAAATGAACATATTGCCATAAATATCTCCTTTCTGTTGATCACTGTTCATTTTTGGCAAATAGATCATAACGTAAGAAGGAGAAACCTGTCCTCCTTTTCTTATTTTAACTGCAGTTTCACTGATGCTCCATGACTGACCTTTCACCTTGACTGCTAGTTCAGGCAGGCTGGCATTATAACATCACAGCAATAACTATAATAAGTTATTACAGTTTAGATGTATTGCCATTTTGTAATCTAGGTATCTAGAGAAGTCACAACTTTATTGTAGCAAGGAAATTATAGACCTGTTTTTGAATATTCAGGTTGCAGGCTTCCATGTATTTTATTTACTTAGTGATATATATATATATATATATATGTTCGATGGCATGTGTAGCTGCAGATACACATGCTGTGCATTATCCTGCCATCTAGTGTTGGGCTCGGAGTGTTACAAGTTGTTTTTCCTTCGAAGAAGTCTTTTCGAGTCACGAGACCGAGGGACTCCTCCCTTTCGGCTCCATTGCGCATGGGCGTTGACTCCATCTTAGATTGTTTTCTTTCCGCCATCTGGTTCGGAGGTGTTCCTCTTCGCTCCGTATTTCGATTCGGGAAAGTTAGCTATTTATCGGAAAATTTGACGGTATTGTTTGCGCTCGGTACCGGTCTAGTGTTAGTACATCGACACCGAAAGAAGAAGAGCTCCGACGGCCCTTCGGGGCTTCCACTCTTCGGCGTGGCCTGGTCGGCCCGACCACGTCCATCTTCGAAACTCATGGACCGGACCCCCTTCCGCTTCTGCCCGAATTGCCACGCAAAGTATCCTTATACAGACCAACACTTGGTCTGTAATCTGTGTCTATCACCAGAACACAGGGAGGATACTTGCGAGGCCTGCTGTGCATTTCGATCGAAGAAGACCCTACGCAATCGAACAGCCAGAAGACTTCAGATGGCGTCGACCTCGGCCGAACAGATCGACGTTGAGGAAGAGGAGAGATTCTCGATTCACGAATCGGACTCGGACGACTCCGAAACTGAGCAGCCGAAGGCGCAGCCAAAAACTGAGTAAATCTGCCCATGCCAAGACTCACTCCAAAATTATAAAGGCCAATGGTATGCCACCGCCAACAGGCCATGGCTTAACCCGAAAACAGGGTGACCAAACATCGGCACCGAAAAAGGCCTCTCAAGAGCCGAAGACCTCCGACTGCGGTCGAGATACTGGCTCCGAAACAACTCGGCGGCGAGAGTTCGACACCCCAAAAGTTAAAAAGGTTTCCTCGGAGCCGAAAAAGAGCGTACCGAAACCACACTGGGTAAGTGACATTTTCCATATATGTCCAATGGCATGTGTGTAGGAGGCTGGACTGGCTTGTAGTGAGTACCAAGGGGTACTTACACCTTGCACCAGGCCCAGGTATCCCTTATTAGTGTATAGAGTGTCTAGCAGCTTAGGCTGATAGATAATGGTAGCTTAGCAGAGCAGCTTAGGCTGAACTAGAAGACGAGTGAAGCTCCTACAGTACCACTAGTGTCACTTGCACAATATCATAAGAAAACACAATACACAGATATACTAAAAATAAAGGTACTTTATTTTTATGACAATATGCCAAAGTATCTCAGTGAGTACCCTCAGTATGAGGATAGCAAATATACCAAGATATATGTACACAATACAAAAAATATGCAGTATAGTCTTAGAAAGCAGTGCAAACAATGTATAGTTACAATAGGATGCAATGGGGACACATAGGGATAGGGGCAACACAAACTATATACTCCAAAAGTAGAATGCGAACCACGAATGGACCCTAAACCTATGTGACCTTGTAGAGGGTCGCTGGGACTGTAAGAAAACAGTGAGGGTTAGAAAAATAGCCTCCCCCAACACCCTAAAAAGTGAGTGCAAAGTGCACTAAAGTTCCCCAAAGAGCACAGAAGTCGTGATAGGGGAATTCTGCAGGAAAGACCAACACCAGCAATGCAACAACAATGGATTTCCAGACTAGAGTACCTGTGGAACAAGGAGACCAAGTCCAAAAGACACGATCAAGTCGAGAGTGGGCAGATGCCCAGGAAATGCCAGCTGTGGTGCAAAGAAGCTGCTACTAGGCAGTAGAAGCTGAGGAATCTGCAGGAACGACAAGGGCTAGAAACTTCCCCTTTGGAGGATAGATGTCCCACGTCGTGAAGAGTCGTGCAGAAGTGTTTTCCTGAAGAAAGACCGCAAACAAGCCTTGCTAGCTGCAAATCGTGCGGTTAGGGTTTTTGGATGCTGCTGTGGCCCAGGAGGGACCAGGATGTCGCCAATTGCGTCAGGGGACAGAGGGGGCGCCCAGCAAGACAACGAGCCCTCTCAGAAGCACGCAGCACCCGGAGAAGTGCCGGAACAGGCACTACGAAGTGGAGTGAAACGGTGCTCACCCGAAGTTGCACAAGAGAGTCCCACGCCGCCGGAGGACAACTCAGGAGGTCGTGCAATGCAGGTTAGAGTGCCGTGGACCCAGTCTTGGCTGTGCACAAAGGATTCCCGCCGGAAGTGCACAGAGGCCGGAGTAGCTGCAAAAGACGCGGTTCCCAGCAATGCAGTCTGGCGTGGGGAGGCAAGGACTTATCTCCACCAAACTTGGACTGAAGAGTCACTGGTCTGTGGGAGTCACTTGGACAGAGTTGCTGGATTCAAGGGACCTCGCTCGTCGTGCTGAGAGGAGACCCAGGGGACCGGTGATGCAGTTCTTTGGTGCCTGCGGTTGCAGGGGGACGATTCCGTCGACCCACGGGAGATTTCTTTGGAGCTTCTAGTGCAGAGAGGAGGCAGACTACCCCCATAGCATGCACCACCAGGAAAACAGTCGAGAAGGCGGCAGGATCAGCGTTACAGAGTTGCAGTTTTGCAGGCTTACAGCGCGGTCAGCAGTCGATTCCTTGGCAGAAGGTGAAGAGAGAGATGCAGAGGAACTCTGATGAGCTCTTGCATTCGTTATCTAACAAATTCCCCAAAGTAGAGACCCTAAATAGCCAGAAAAGAGGGTTTGGCTACTTAAGAGAGAGAATAGGCTAGCAACACCTGAAGGAGCCTATCAGAAGGAGTCTCTGACGTCACCTGCTGGCCCTGGCCACTCAGAGCAGTCCAGTGTGCCAGCAGCACCTCTGTTTCCAAGATGGCAGTGGTCTGGAGCACACTGGAGGAGCTCTGGGCACCTCCCAGGGGAGGTGCAGGTCAGGGGAGTGGTCACTCCCCTTTCCTTTGTCCAGTTTCGCGCCAGAGCAGGGCTGAGGGGTCCCTGAACCGGTGTAGACTGGCTTATGCAGAAATGGGCACCATCTGTGCCCATGAAAGCATTTCCAGAGGCTGGGGGAGGCTACTCCTCCCCTGCCTTAACACCTTTTTCCAAAGGGAGAGGGTGTAACACCCTCTCTCTGAGGAAGTCCTTTGTTCTGCCTTCCTGGGCCAAGCCTGGCTGGACCCCAGGAGGGCAGAAACCTGTCTGAGGGGTTGGCAGCAGCTGCAGTGAAACCCCTGAAAAGGCAGTTTGGCAGTACCCGGGTCTGTGCTACAGACCCGTGGGATCATGGGATTGTGCCAACAATGCCAGGATGGCAAAAGAGGGGGCAATTTCATGATCTTAGACATGCTACATGGCCATATTCGGAGTTACCATTGTGAAGCTACACATAGGTAGTGACCTATGTGTAGTGCACGCGTGTAATGGTGTCCCCGCACTCACAAAGTCCAGGGAATTTGCCCTGAACTATGTGGGAGCACCTTGGCTAGTGCCAGGGTGCCCACACACTAAGTAACGTTGCACCTAACCTTCACCAGGTAAAGGTTAGACATATAGGTGACTTATAAGTTACTTAAGTGCAGTGAAAATGGCTGTGAAATAATGTTTGCATTATTTCACTCAGGCTGCAGTGGCAGGCCTGTGTAAGAATTGTCAGAGCTCCCTATGGGTGGTAAAAGAAATGCTGCAGCCCATAGGGATCTCCTGGAACCCTAATACCCTGGGTACCTCAGTACAATATACTAGGGAATTAGAAGGGTGTTCCAGTATGCCAATGTAAATTGGTGAAATTGGTCACTAGCGTGTTAGTGACAATTTGGAAAGAAATGAGAGAGCATAACCACTGAGGTTCTGGATAGCAGAGCCTCAGTGAGACAGTTAGTCATAACACAGGTAACACATTCAGGCACACTTATGACCACTGGGGCCCTGGCTGGCAGGGTCCCAGTGACACATACAACTAAAACAACATATATACATTGAAAAATGGGGGTAACATGCCAGGCAAGATGGTACTTTCCTACACAACCCCCCCCCCCCAAACGAAGGACAATAAGACTAGTCATTACCTGATGGGTCTTCATTGTCTAAGTGGAAATATCTGGAGAGTCCATCTGCATTGGAGTGGGTACTCCCAGGTCTATGTTCCACTGTATAGTCCATTCCCTGTAGGGATATGGACCACCTCAACAATTTAGGATTTTCACCTTTCATTTGTTTTAGCCAAAGTAGAGGTTTGTGGTCTGTCTGAACAATGAAGTGAGCGCCAAACAGGTATGGCCTCAACTTCTGCAGTGCCCAGACCACAGCAAAGGCCTCCCTCTGTATGGCAGACCAACGCTTTTCTTTAGGGGTCAACCTCCTACTAATAAAAGCAACAGGTTGATCCTGGCCCTCAGAATTAAGTTGTGATAAGACTGCCCCTACCCCTAATTCAAATGCATCAGTTTGGACAATGAATTTCTTGGAGTAACAGGGGCTTTTCAGGACAGGTGCAGAGCACATGGCCTGCTTCAGCTCCTCAAAAGCTTTCTGACAGTTTGCTGTCCATAATACCTTTTTAGGCATTTTCTTTGAAGTGAGGTCATTAAGAGGGGCTGCAATGGAGCCATAGTTCTTTATGAACCTCCTATAGTACCCAGGGAGGCCTAAAAAGGCTCTCACCTGAGTCTGAGTAGTAAGGGGAACCCAATCTATAATTGTTTGGATTTTCCCCTGAAGTGGTGCAATCTGTTCTCCACCTACCAGGTGTCCCAGATAAACCACCTTCCCCTGCCATATCTGGCACTTTGAAGCCTTGATAGTGAGGCCTGCCTTTTGCAGGGCCTCCAAAACTTTCCATAGGTGGACCAGGTGATCATCCCAGCTGGAGCTAAAGACAGCTATATCGTCCAGATATGCTGCACTAAAAGCTTCCAGCCCTTGCAGGACTGTGTTCACCAACCTTTGAAAAGTGGCAGGTGCATTTTTCAATCCAAAAGGCATTACTGTGAATTGGTAATGGCCTCCAATGGTTGAAAATGCAGTTTTTGCTTTTGCATCTTCTGATAATTTGATCTGCCAATACCCTGCAGTCAAATCAAAAGTGCTTAGATACTTGGCAGATGCCAGTGTATCTATGAGCTCATCTGCCCTGGGTATAGGGTGAGCATCAGTTTTGGTTACTTGGTTGAGACCTCTGTAGTCTACACAAAACCGCATTTCCTTCTTTCCATCCTTGGAATGACGTTTTGGTACAAGTACCACAGGAGAGGCCCATGGACTTTCAGAGTGCTCAACCACTCCGAGTTCAAGCATTTTCTGCACCTCTTGCTTTATGCAGTCTCTGACATGGTCAGGCTGCCTATAGATCTTACTTTTGACAGGCAAGCTGTCTCCAGTATCTATAGTGTGCTCACACCAAGAAGTGGTACCTGGCACAGTAGAGAAGAGTTCAGAAACCTGACCCAGGAGATTTATGCAGTGGTCTTTCTGCTCAGCAGTAAGACAATCTGCCAGTACAACACCTTCCACTAGAGCATCTTGTTCTGTGGAAGAGAAGAGATCAGGGAGAGGGTCACTCTCTTCTTCCTGTCCCTCATCAGTTGCCATGAGCAGGGTGAGATCAGCCCTGTCATAGTAGGGTTTCAGGCGATTGACATGGAGCACCCTAAGGGGACTCCTGGCAGTGCCTAAGTCAACTAAGTAGGTGACTTCACCCTTTTTCTCAACAATTGTGTGGGGTCCACTCCATTTGTCTTGGAGTGCTCCTGGGGCCACAGGCTCCAAGACCCACACTTTCTGCCCTGGTTGGTACTGAACCAAAACAGCCTTCTGATCATGCCATTGCTTCTGGAGCTCTTGGCTGGCCTGAAGGTTTTTACTGGCCTTTTTCATGTACTCAGCCATCCTTGATCTGAGGCCAAGTACATATTCCACTATGTCTTGCTTTGGAGCTTTTAAAGGTTGTTCCCAACCCTCCTTAACAAGTGTTAGAGGACCTCTCACAGGGTGACCAAATAGGAGTTCAAATGGGCTGAAGCCCACTCCTTTCTGGGGTACCTCCCTGTAAGCATAAAGGAGGCATGGTAAAAGGATATCCCATCTCCTGCGGAGTTTTTCAGGGAGTCCCATAATCATGCCTTTGAGAGTTTTGTTAAATCTCTCCACCAGTCCATTTGTTTGTGGATGATAGGGTGTGGTGAACTTGTATGTCACACCACACTCCTTCCACATGGCCTTTAAGTAAGCAGACATGAAATTGCTTCCCCTGTCTGATGCCACCTCTTTTGGGAAGCCCACCCTGGAAAAGATTCCCAGGAGGGCCTTTGCCACTGCAGGAGCTGTAGTGGTCCTAAGAGGAATTGCTTCAGGATATCTGGTGGCATGGTCCACTACCACCAAGATAAACCTATTGCCTGAAGCAGTAGGAGGGTCAAGGGGGCCAACTATGTCAACCCCTACCCTTTCAAAGGGAACCCCAACCACAGGCAGTGGAATAAGGGGTGCCTTTGGAGTGCCACCTGTCTTGCCACTGGCTTGACAGGTTTCATAGGACTTACAAAATTATTTTGTGTCCTCTGACATTCTAGGCCAATGAAACAAGGGAACAAGCCTGTCCCAAGTTTTCATTTGCCCCAAATGTCCAGCTAAGGGAATGTCGTGAGCTAGAGTTAGGAGGAACTTTCTGTACTCCTGAGGAATCACCAATCTCTTGGCAGCTCCAGGTTTTGGATCCCTTGCTTCAGTGTACAAGAGGTTGTCCTCCCAGTAAACTCTGTGAGAGTCACTGACATCCCCATTTGCTTGTTTGACAGCTTGCTGTCTTAGACCCTCTAGTGTGGGGCAGGTATGCTGTGCCACACTCAGCTCCTCCCTGGCAGGCCCCCCTTCACCCAAAAGCTCAGCAGTGTCTGCTTCCAGCTCCTCTGGTGTAGGTTCTGCACAGGGTGGAAATTCTTCTTCCTCAGAAGTTGAATTCACTGTAGAGGGAGGGAGAGTAGGTAGTGATTTACCTTTACTAACCCTAGCTTTAGGGAGCACTTGGTCCATTCTTCCAGGATCCAAGTCACCTTGTCCATTTTGCTTTTTGGCCTGAGCCCTGGTCAAAGCAAAAATATGCCCTGGAATGCCCAGCATTGCTGCATGAGCCTCCAACTCCAATTCTGCCCAAGCTGATGTCTCTAAATCATTTCCTAATAGACAGTCTACGGGTAAATCTGAGGCAACCACAACTTTCTTTGGGCCAGTAACGCCCCCCCCAGTTGAGATTCACAACAGCCATGGGGTGGCTAAGGGTGTTGTTATGAGCATCGGTTACTTGGTACTGGTGACCAAGTAGGTGTTGTTCAGGGTGGACCAGTTTCTCTATTAAAATTGTAACACTGGCACCAGTGTCCCTGTAGGCCTGAACCTCAACACCATTTATTAGGGGTAGTTGATTGTACTTATCCATGTTAAGGGGACAAGCAACCAAGGTGGCTAAATCAATAGCCCCCTCAGAGACTAACACAGCCTCTGTGGTCTCCCTAATCAGACCAACCCCAACTAAATTACCAATAGTGAGCCCAGCTACTCCCTTGGATTGGCTATTAGTAGGTTTGCTCCCACCACCACTGCTATTAGTAGGAACACTAGTTGTAGCAGCAGGGGTTGTAGTGGTAGGAGGCTTGGTGCTTTTCTTTGGACAACTGGGATCCGTTGTCCAATGGCCTTTTATTTTACATAAATAGCACCATGGTTTCTTTTCTTTGTTTTGATTTGAAGAGGATTTGGGCCCACCACCCCCACCAGAGTGTTTTTGCGGGCCTGATGAAGACTCATTTTTAGATTTGTCCCCACCCTTGTCAGAAGACTTACCATCCTTCTTCTTATTGCCATCTTTGTCACCCCCTGTATGAACTTTTCTGTTCACCCTTGTTCTGACCCATTTGTCTGCCTTCTTTCCCAATTCTGGGGAGAGGTCAGATCAGAGTCCACCAGGTACTGGTGCAACAAATCAGACACACAATTATTAAGAATATGCTCTCTCAGGATCAAGTTATACAGGCTTTCATAATCAGTAACTTTACTGCCATGTAACCACCCCCCCAAGGCCTTCACTGAATGGTCAACAAAGTCTACCCAGTCTTGTGAAGACTCCTTTTTGGTCTCTCTGAACTTCATCCTGTACTGTTCAGTGGTTAAGCCATAACCATCCAGGAGTGCATTCTTAAGAACTGTAAAATTATTGGCATCACTTTCTTTCACAGTAAGGAGCCTATCCCTACCCTTTCCACTAAATGATAGCCATAGGATAGCAGCCCATTGCCTTTGAGGGACATCCTGTACAACACAGGCCCTCTCAAGTGCAGCAAACCACTTGCTAATGTAATCCCCCTCCTTATAAGGGGGAACTAGCTTATGCAGATTCCTAGAATCATGCTCTCTTGCAGGATGACTATGGGGAATACTGCTGCTGTCACCATGGGTTTCAAACCCAATTTTCTGTCTTTCTCTTTCTATCTCTAAGGACTGCCTATCTAAATCCAGCTGTTGCTTCTTGAGCTTCAGCCTGGATTCCTCCACTCTCAATCTATTGAGCTCCCTTTCTAACACTCTGTCATCAGGGTGGGTGGGAGGGACATGCCTAGAAACAGAAGTATGGTGAGAATGAACAGAAGGAGACCTGTCCCTAACAGATGGCACCCTAACAGCTTGGCTAACAGAAACAGCACTTCTACTATGATGAGAAGGAATACTCTTACTGTGATGTGAGACCACACTATCTGTATGATGTGACTCAACATCAGTACCAGCTATGCTAGGTTGTCTGCTAATGGGCAGGCTAGGAAGTTTCCCTTCTAAATCTTTTGCTAGGGGTGCCCCAGGGTCAGATTGGGAACCATCAGCTAACTTTTCAACAGAAGTGCCACCTCTGGCCTTATCCTGTTCAACAAGCATATTCACCAACAGTTCTCTAGGGGGATTCTTCCCTACACTTAAACCTCTTTCTATGCAGAGACTCCTTGCTCCTTTCCAGCTAAGGTGATCATAAGCAAGTTTGGACAGATCAACAGTTTGGCCTGTGCCAGACATTTTAGAAAGTGTTTAAGTGATAGAAAAAGTGAGGAAAAAAGTTTTTCAGAACTTTTGGAAAGACAGAAAAAAACTTTTCAAACTTTTTAAGAACTTTTTAGAAAGTTTAGAGGTACTTTTCAGCACTTAGAAAAGAAGTGAAAAGAGGAAATGCAAAACTTTTTGGTTAGGTGTACATACACTGAACTTGTTTTGTATATTTTTCTCTTATGAAAGTACAGTGACAAAAGTGGTAAGTAGTTGCAAAGTACTTATCCCACCGCTGCACAACCAATGTAGGAGGCTGGACTGGCTTGTAGTGAGTACCAAGGGGTACTTACACCTTGCACCAGGCCCAGGTATCCCTTATTAGTGTATAGGGTGTCTAGCAGCTAAGGCTGATAGATAATGGTAGCTTAGCAGAGCAGCTTAGGCTGAACTAGGAGACGAGTGAAGCTCCTACAGTACCACTAGTGTCACTTGCACAATATCATAAGAAAACACAATACACTGATATACTAAAAATAAAGGTACTTTATTTTTATGACAATATGCCAAAGTATCTCAGTGAGTACCCTCAGTATGAGGATAGCAAATATACACAAGATATATGTACACAATACCAAAAATATGCAGTATAGTCTTAGAAAGCAGTGCAAACAATGTATAGTTACAATAGGATGCAATGGGGACACATAGGGATAGGGGCAACACAAACTATATACTCCAAAAGTAGAATGCGAACCACGAATGGACCCTAAACCTATGTGACCTTGTAGAGGGTCGCTGGGACTGTAAGAAAACAGTGAGGGTTAGAAAAATAGCCTCCCCAAGACCCTAAAAAGTGAGTGCAAAGTGCACTAAAGTTCCCCAAAGAGCACAGAAGTCGTGATAGGGGAATTCTGCAGGAAAGACCAACACCAGCAATGCAACAACAATGGATTTCCAGACTAGAGTACCTGTGGAACAAGGAGACCAAGTCCAAAAGTCACGATCAAGTCGAGAGTGGGCAGATGCCCAGGAAATGCCAGCTGTGGGTTCAAAGAAGCTGCTACTAGGCAGTAGAAGCTGAGGATTCTGCAGGAACGACAAGGGCTAGAAACTTCCCCTTTGGAGGATAGATGTCTCACATCGTGAAGAGTTGTGCAGAAGTGTTTTCCTGAAGAAAGACCGCAAACAAGCCGTGCTAGCTGCAAATCGTGCGGTTAGGGTTTTTGGATGCTGCTGTGGCCCAGGAGGGACCAGGATGTCGCTAATTGCGTCAGGAGACAGAGGGGGCGCCCAGCAAGACAAGGAGCCCTCTCAGAAGCAAGCAGCTCCCGCAGAAGTGCCGGAACAGGCACTACGAAGTGGAGTGAAACGGTGCTCACCCGAAGTTGCACAAGAGAGTCCCACGCCGCCGGAGGACAACTCAGGAGGTCGTGCAATGCAGGTTAGAGTGCCGTGGACCCAGGCTTGGCTGTGCACATAGGATTTCCGCCGGAAGTGCACAGAGGCCGGAGTAGCTGCAAAAGACGCGGTTCCCAGCAATGCAGTTTGGCGTGGGGAGGCAAGGACTTACCTCCACCAAACTTGGACTGAAGAGTCACTGGACTGTGGGAGTCACTTGGACAGAGTTGCTGGATTCAAGGGACCTCGCTCGTCGTGCTGAGAGGAGACCCAGGGGACCGGTGATGCAGTTCTTTGGTGCCTGCGGTTGCAGGGGGACGATTCCGTCGACCCACGGGAGATTTCTTCGGAGCTTCTAGTGCAGAGAGGAGGCAGACTACCCCCACAGCATGCACCACCAGGAAAACAGTCGAGAAGGCAGCAGGATCAGCGTTACAGAGTTGCAGTAGTCGTCTTTGCTACTTTGTTGCAGTTTTGCAGGCTTCCAGCACGGTCAGCAGTCGATTCCTTGGCAGAAGGTGAAGAGAGAGATGCAGAGGAACTCTGATGAGCTCTTGCATTGGTTATCTAAGGAATTCCCCAAAGCAGAGACCCTAAATAGCCAGAAAAGAGGGTTTGGCTACTTAGGAGAGAGGATAGGCTAGCAACACCTGAAGGAGCCTATCAGAAGGAGTCTTTGACGTCACCTGCTGGCCCTGGCCACTCAGAGCAGTCCAGTGTGCCAGCAGCACCTCTGTTTCCAAGATGGCAGAGGTCTGGAGCACACTGGAGGAGCTCTGGGCACCTCCCAGGGGAGGTGCAGGTCAGGGAAGTGGTCACTCCCCTTTCCTTTGTCCAGTTTCGCGCCAGAGCAGGGCTGAGGGGTCCCTGAACCGGTGTAGACTGGCTTATGCAGAAATGGGCACCATCTGTGCCCATGAAAGAATTTCCAGAGGCTGGGGGATGCTACTCCTCCCCTGCCTTAACACCTTTTTCCAAAGGGAGAGGGTGTAATACCCTCTCTCTGAGGAAGTCCTTTGTTCTGCCTTCCTGGGCCAAGCCTGGCTGGACCCCAGGAGGGCAGAAACCTGTCTGAGGGGTTGGCAGCAGCAGCAGCTGCAGTGAAACCCCTGAAAAGGCAGTTTGGCAGTACCCGGGTCTGTGCTACAGACCCGTGGGATCATGGGATTGTACCAACAATGCCAGGATGGCATAGAGGGGGCAATTTCATGATCTTAGACATGTTACATGGCCATATTCGGAGTTACCATTGTGAAGCTACACATAGGTAGTGACCTATGTGTAGTGCACGCGTGTAATGGTGTCCCCGCACTCACAAAGTCAGTGGAATTTGCCCTGAACTATGTGGGAGCACCTTGGCTAGTGCCAGGGTGCCCACACACTAATTAACTTTGCACCTAACGTTTACCAGGTAAAGGTTAGACATATAGGTGACTTATAAGTTACTTAAGTGCAGTGAAAATGGATGTGAAATAATGTGTGCATTATTTCACTCAGGCTGCAGTGGCAGGCCTGTGTAAGAATTGTCAGCGCTCCCTATGGGTGGCAAAATAAATGCTGCAGCCCATAGGGATCTCCTGGAACCCTAATACCCTGGGTACCTCAGTACAATATACTAGGGAATTATAAGGGTGTTCCAGTATGCCAATGTAAATTGGTGAAATTGGTCACTAGCGTGTTTGTGACAAATTGGAAAGAAATGAGAGAGCATAACCACTGAGGTTCTGGATAGCAGAGCCTCAGTGAGACAGTTAGTCATAACACAGGTAACACATTCAGGCACACTTATGAGCACTGGGGCCCTGGCTGGCAGGGTCCCAGTGACACATACAACTAAAACAACATATATACAGTGAAAAATGGGGGTAACATGCCAGGCAAGATGGTACTTTCCTACAATGTGTAGCTGCAGATACACATGCTATGCTTAGCTCTTCCGACGTCTAGTGTTGGGCTCGGAGTGTTACAAGTTGTTTTTCTTCGAAGAAGAATTTTCAGAGTCACAGGATCGAGTGACTCCTCTCGGTTACAGTGCGCATGGGCATCAACTCCATTGTTAGATTGTTTTCTTTCCGCTGTCGGGTTCGGACCTGTTTCCTCTCACTCCGAGATTTTGAATCCGAAAACCTTAGAAAACCTATTTAATCATCGGTATTGTTTCCATCGCGTTTCCATCTAGCATCGAACCGGTAGAACTGTCGGAATCTAAATTTCGTCCTTCGGGGCGTGTGCTCCCGACTCGACCTATTCGGGCCTACCGCATGAAAGCCTGATGGATCGGACTCCATTTCGATTCTGCCCTCGGTGCCACGCGAAGTACCCATATACAGACCAACATCTGGTTTGTAATTTGTGCCTTTCTTCTGACCATTGAGAAGAAGATTTTGAGGCCTGTTGATTGTTTCGATCTAAGAAGACTTTAAGAGATCGTGGAGCCCGAAGATTGGAAGTGGCGTTGAAAAGCACAGAACATCTCGACATCACCGAAAAAGGGCAGGCACAGGCAGCAGTCTCCATTCGAGATACTGATTCCGAGCAGGAATCCGAAGAAGATAGACCCATCACGGCTGGCCAGCATGTGAGTACGTCTGCCCCTACTCCCATACATAAAAAACTACAGAAGGCCTTAGGTACATCACTGCCGGAAGGCCAGGGGTCGGCCCAAAAAAAGACTAGGCGTCCGACCATCGGGTTCGGCGCCGAAAAAGGCCACTCCTCTGTCTACTTCGGAGTCAAGCAAGTCAGTCAGAAGTTCTACCTCGGACTCCAGTAAGCGTCCTCACTCCTTGGAGTCAAAGATTCAACACCCTGCTTTGGAGCTGGAACAGCTGACTTCATTTTCGGGACTGAAAAAGATTCAGACTTCAGAACCGAAAAAAGCTTCATACACAGAGGAACAAGGACTCTCGAGTAAACTTAAACAAATCTTGAAACCAATGCAAGGATTTTACAATCCTGATAATGAGGACATTGAGATTCAGCCAATATTGGACATTATGGATGAAAGACAATCTAGAATCCATATACATAAAGAGACTGGCAGAATTATGACTGCACCTCCTTTAAAGACTAAAAGAAAGCTGGTCTTTCAAGAGGAATTAGACTCGCTCAACCACCAGCAAAGGTTCAAAAACAAAAGAAGAAGACAGCACCTATCCCTACCTCTTCTCCTCACTCTCCACAGCTTTCTTTTTCACCTCTTCACAATAGTCCACCATCATTGCCTTCTCCAACACACTCACTATACCCGCATGGAGATACAGTGGATCATTGGGATCTGTATGACCCTGATCCCATTCCAGACAATGATCCTGATCTATACCCCTCTAAGCCTTCTCCACCAGAGGACACTACTGCCTACACTCAGGTAGTTTCAAGGGCAGCTGCTTATCATGGGGTGCTTGTGCACGCTGAACCCCTAGAAGAAGAGTTTTTATTAAACACTCTGTCTTCCACTCACTCTAGATACCAATGTCTCCCAATTTTGATAGGAATGGTCAAACATGCTGACCAAATCTTTAGTGATCCAGTCAAAACTGGAGTAATTACTCATAGAATTGACAAAAATTATAGGCCTGCTCCTACAGACCCAGACTACATCACACATCAAGTTCCACCAGACTCGATAGGGGTGAGTGCGGCTAGGAAAAGAGCTAACAGCCAATCATCAAGAGATGCTCCTCCACCTAAAAAGGAGAGTAGGAAATATGAAGCTGCTGGCAAGAGAGTAGCCAAACATGCAGACTAAATTTTTAGTAAGCCCGTCATAGCTAGAGTAATTACTCCTAGAATTGACAAAAAAAATAAACCTGCTCCTACAGACCCAGACTACATCACACATCAAGTTCCTCCAGACTCAGTAGTGGTAAGTGCAGCTAGGAAAAGAGCTAACATCCAATCATCAGGAGATGCTCCACCTGATAAGGAGAGTAGGAAATTTGATGCTGCTGGTAAGAGAGTAGCCACACAGGCGACTAATCAATGGCGAATTGCAAATTCGCAAGCACTCCTTGCCAGATGCGATAGAGCCCACTGGGAAGAGATGCAATAATTTATACAGCACCTCCCAAAAGAGCATCAAAAGAGAGCACAACAGGTTGTAGAGGAAGGACAGGCTATAAGTAATAATCAAAGAAGTTCTACCCTCGATGCTGCTGATACAGCCGCAAGGAGTGTAAATACAGCCATTACAATATGAAGGCATGCATGGTTACGCTCGTCTGGTTTTAGGAATACACAATCAGTTAGCGGATCTCTTAAGCAGAACTCCCCAGCAAACTCACAAATGGGGGGGTCACACCCAAGTATTTCAAAAGTACTTTCAAAAGTGGGGAACACCAGAAATAGACCTATTCGCAACAAGGGAAAACGCAAAATGCAAAAACTTCGCATCCAGACACCCACATCCTCTATCCAAGGGCAATGCTCTATGAATCAACTGGTCAGAGATATTTGCTTATGCTTTTCCCCCTCTCCCACTCCTTCCCTTTCTGGTCAGAAAACTACGTCAAACATCTCTTACCATGATACTCATAGCCCCAACATGGGCATGCCAACACTGATACACAACACTCTTAGACCTGTCTGTAGAACTTCATTCCAAACTTCCAAACAGACCAGATTTGTTAACACAGAACAAAGGTCAAATCAGGCACCAAAACCCCAATGCTCTCAATTTAGCGATTTGGTTCCTGAAGTCATAGAATTTGGTTACCTAAAACTTCCATCAGAATGTATGGAAGTGCTTAAACAGGCACGTAAACCAACTACCAGAATACTGTCAATCTAAAAATACTGATCCACTCACAGCACCTATACAAGATATTGTATGCTACCTACTTTATTTACAAAAATCAATTTTAGCTTTCGCATCCATCAAAATCCACCTTACTGCAATATCTGCATATTTACAAAATATTCAACACATTTCTCTTTTCAGAGTCCCTGTTATTAAAGCTTTCATGGAAGGATTAAAATGCATTATTCCACCTAGGACACCACCTGTTCCTTCTTGGAATCTAAATATCGAACTTACCAGACTCATTGGCCCACCTTTGGAACCCATGCCCTCTTGTCAAATTCAATTTTTAACATGAAAGGTTGTCTTCCTTGTAGCTATTACTTCATTAAGAAGAGTTAGTGAAATACAAGCCTTCACTATTGAGAAACCTTTTTTCCAAGTACACAAACATAAAGTCGTACTTAGTACAAATCCAAAATTTCTACCAAAAGTAGTATCTTCTTTTCACATCAACCAAACAGTGGAATTGTCAGTCTTCTTTCCACAGCCATACTCAGTTGCAGAAAGAGCTCTTCATACTTTAGATCTCAAAAGAGCTCTGATGTACTTTATAGATAGAACTAAAGACTTTAGGAACACAAAAACTTTTTGTTGCTTTTCAACAACTACATAAAGGGAATCCTATATCTAAACAAGGCTTAGCAAGATGGATTGTTAGATGCATACAGACATGCTACATCAAGGCAAAAAGACAATGTTTTATCACTCCTAGGACACATTCTACAAAAAAGAAAGGTGCGTCAATGGCATTTTTAGTAAACATACAATATGCAAAGCTGCCACATGGTCTACTCCTCGTACTTTTACTAAACACTATTGTGTTTATGTTTTCTCACAGCAACAGGTCACTGTAGACCAAGCTGTCTTAAGCACACTATTTCAAACAACTCCTACAGGCAAGCTACCGCAATTTTTTGGGAGGACTAACTGCTTTGTAGTGTATGCATAGCATGTGTGTCTGCAGCTACACATGCCATTGAATGGAAAATGTCACTTACCCAGTGTACATCTGTTTGTGGCATGTAGTGATTTGCATGCACCCTCCCTCCTCCCCTGAAGCCTGTAGTCGTCTAAGTTTATCATTTGTACATATGTAGATACATTTACACTTGCATGGACATCTCTGTATATTCTTATACTCTATCACTCCTTCCTTTACCCTTTGAGGGAAAACAATCTAACAATGTAGTTGATGCCCATGCACACTGTAACAAAGAGGAGGAGTCACTTGATTCTGTGACTCCGAAAATACTTCTTCGAAGAAAATCAACTTGTAACACTCTGAGCCAAACACTAGATGTCGGAAGAGCTATGCATAGCATGTGAATCTGCAGCTACACATGCCACGAACAGATGTACACTGTGACATATATATATATATATATATATATATATATATATGTGTGTAATGATGAATGGACAAAGGGAATGTTTGTATGTCTGATTACATCTCCCTCCCTCTACATGTCTGGACTATAGTAGCAACAGACTTACAAACTGAAACAAAATTCACAGTTTAAGGAGGGGGTGGGGTCTTGGTGGGGACTGGGATTTGTGCCGAGAAGTATCCACAAAGCACTATTGTCCTAGCCCCGACCCAGAGCTCCGCCTCCAAAGAAAACAAACAAAATCTTGCTGAGGCTTATGCATAAGTCCTGGGGTGTTTTCACCCCTGAAATGACGTCAGCAGTTCAAAGTATATGAAAACGAGCTGAAAATCCACTGTTAACAGTGGTTTTTAGCTTATTTTCGATGCCACTGCGCGATAATGCCTCCTCACTAGCTGACTATGTGGAGAAAGCCAATATCATGTGTCATACTGTTGCACCATGTGATTTGGCAGGTCTGTAGCTAATCCAACTATTGCTTTGGACTGAGAGTGGAGAGATGAAATTGAAAGTTAACTTATTAAGTAGTAATTTTTATTATCACTGTCATTAAGTAGTATTATAACACCAACAGAAGCTGAACTTTTTAAAAAATAATTAAGCACTGCATCAACCCCCCTGCAAGATCCGAGGAGCCCACACTCACCAGAAAAGTGCAATGCCATTAACCTCTTTTTCACTGAAAAAATCAAGAAGATCAAACAGCGCATCAGCAACTCCAAGCCAACTTCTCCTCTTACACACCCTATCTTATAGAATCCCACAATGGTCATCCTTCAAATCCCTGTCTCTCACAGGTCTAGCCAACATACTCAACATCCTCAAAAGCCATTTCCTAAGATGAAGATGTGTTATCTTGGTCCTTCAACAAGGGGCTTTCAAGGGAAGCTTTCTCCCCCAATTGACAATTGTCAGTTCCTCCGTCACCCAAGACATAATCCCAGAGGCTCTAAAAACAGGCCATATCGTCCCACTTCTAAAGAAACATACGATAGACTGTGATGACATTGGCAGCTACAGGTATATTACTCTTTACCTCTCTACTCTATAAGCAAGATAATTGAAAAATCAGTCTACATTCAAGTCCAGTATCACTTCAGTACTAACCATCTCCTGCAAGAATATCAGTCTGGCTTCAAATCACAGATGAAGTGCCAAAACGCAAAATGTAATTTTTCCAATGGCGCAAAAAATGAGTTATGGTTATTAGTGACACATTTCAGGAGGGACTGAGTAGCATCTAGGTTGCTTTGATTTTTTCATTATCTTTTTAGTGTGAATTCTGTCAATAAATTGTGCATTGTCTGTTATGTGGTACACTGTAAGGGCTAGTGACGGCTGTGGACCTTATATCAGTGGTTTTGTGATGCTCTTTTTGCCACCAGAGTTGGGGTACCCTGCTAACTTTAAGCACAACGCAGGTCAGTGAATATGCGTGGTTCCACAAAATGGAAAATTCCATTAGAGGTTCTTTATTTTTTCCAACATATTTTTTATTGCATGTCCAACATATTCCAGCCAAAGCTGGATCATAATAGCACATATTCACATAACCATGCAAAAGTTAAATTTTTCCTAAACTGTAACTGCACGTTCCCCCACTCCCCTACACCACTCACCCAGCACATCTTGTACATAATACAATTTGTCATTACATTCACAAAAGAGATATCTCCTGCACATCAACATTCAGTACATCAATAACAGCTTGGTGAGAGTGCACCTGGGGTAAGGGAATGCCCCTATAATCTGCCCATTGTTGCAAATCTTTGAATGTTTGTGTGGGCAGCCCCGTGCCTGATCTATGGCTGTTTTTAAGGCCATACAGTGCGCAAGGCCTTGTTTCCACACTCAATGCAGGGGGCAACATTGCTTTCCTTTCTCTGGCAATGTCTCTCGCTGGTGAACCTCAGTAGTAGTAGTTTTCGCATATATCTATTTTCCCCAATTCCCTCAACCATGTGTAGAAGTACTAATTTGGAGTCGGATGGTATATGTAGTGATAAGACTGTGCTAAGACATCCTATAACCCCTTCCCAGGATAGTTTCAGAGCTGAACACTCCCACACAGTGTGAATGAATGTGCCTTCCGACCCTTGACACTGAAGGCATTGTGGTGAGGCTATCACCCCCATATGCCATAAGCACTGCCGCTTATAGTACGGCCTATGAAGATATTTCAATTGTATCATGCGCAAGCATGAGGAAACAGCCACCTCACGGAGCGACCGCAACGCTTCGGCTCATGCATCGTCATCCAAGACCAAGGTGTCCTTTTCCCAGGACCGTTTTAGAGCGTCTAATGTATGCGGGCTGTTCATTATCAACACACAATATATCCGGGATATCTTGTGAGCTCCCATATCTCCCTGCAGGAGCTTGCATTCCAAGGGGGTGAATTCAGTTAACATCGTCAAGGACTTAACATAAGGCAATATGGCATGTCACAGCTGCAGATATTTATGTAACTGGGTGCCGTGCAAATGATAGTTACTCTGTAGTTCCTGAAAGTATTTTAAGTGGGTCCCATTCATTATGTCGCCTAACAATGTAACCCCTATCATGTCCGAGTTCTCAAAGCTCTTTAATTGGGCCACCTGCAGAAGCATCGACCCATGCCACAGAGGTATCATTCCTGTAAGAGTGCCCCACAGCCCCATTCACCTGTAAGCTCCACGCCAAAGTCTGAGCAACACTTGTGTCGCCTAAGGCAATGTAGTGAGCCTCTGGTTACTGTATAACCAGCCAAGTAGGGAGGTTCCACCCATCGCCCATTTTTCAGCTGCATATGCAGGGTCATTATGATGGCCACTCCACCATTCATTAATATTTAGCAGTTGAGATGCTACATAGTACGAGTACAGATCTGCTGTGACTATTCCACCCTCATATGTAGATAAGAAACATGAGGCTTAGGATATACCAGGTGTCCCTCCATCCCACATAAATCTCGATAATATGGAAGTTCTTTTTGACACAAACCCTGTCCCCATCCACAAGAAGCGGCACTCTCAGCCATACAGACAAGCCCCAAAATAGCCATGTTTAGGTTGCCATTAGGAGTATGTGGTATTTTTAAGGCTGTTCTAAATGTCAAGCTAAATTCCCCTTAATAATATATCATTACACCCAATGTAGAGGTCAATAGAAGTCACTTAGGCCCATATTAATACTGTTTGACGCAAATCAGCGCTTGGGCAGATTCGCGTCATAAAGTTTACCGCCTGCTAATGCCATTCCAATGCGCAAGCCGGGCGCCTTATTTATGGAATGACGTTAGCCGGCGCTCCGGCCTGGTTAGCGTCAAAATAAATGATGGTAACCGGACAGCGGAGGCGAAGGGAAAACCGGGGGTTGTGCACCAAAGAATGGTGCAAGTCAAGTTACAGTCAAAAATATTAGCTCTAACCTGACTTGCGCCATTTTTTGGCGCACAACCCCCATGGAAATGACGCCTGTCTTAGCAAAGACAGGAGTCATGCCCCCATGACCAATGGCCATGCCCAGGGGACTTCTGTCTCCCTGGGCTTGGCCATTGGGCACAGTGGCATGTAAGGGGGCCCAAGTAAGGCCCCCCATGCCACTTAAAAAAACAAATGTATACTTACCTGCACACACCATGGATGGGTCCCCCCATCCATGGGTGTCCTCCAAGGGGCGGGCAAGGGTGGCAGGGGGTGTCCCTGGGTGCAGAGAAGGGTACCTCTGGACTGCTTCCATGGTCTCCCACTATGAAAATGAGCCCACAGGTCCATTAACGCCTGCCCTGACCCAGGCGTTAAAAAAAACGGCGCAAATCCAGCTGGGCACCATGTTTTAAGGCCAGCCTCCTCCTGTGCGTCATTTTGACGCCGGAGGATAAATAAAGCACACAAGCCTTTGAGTCATTTTTTTGCATGGGAATGCCTACCTTGCATGTCATTAGCGCAAGGTAGGTATTCACGTACAAAAAATGACTCAAACTCCATAACTTTGGCGCTAGACGGGTCTAGCGCCAAAGTATAAATATGGAGTTAAGTTTGCGCTGAATTTGTGTAAAAAAATGACGCAAAGCCGGCGCAAACAGAGTATAAGTATGGGCCTTAATAGTCTTATTCTGAGTTATGGGCCCATCCGCTGCTGAATGTCTATATCAAGGTAGTGGGCTTTTAAGATCCAGGATTGCCTGAGGCAGAAGGTCTATTGTGCTGCTAGGCCATTTCCCTGTTGAGGACACAGGATTCTAAAATAAGCAGGGTGAAACAGAATGATAAAACATTAGAATTCCCCAGAACATGGGAAGGGTGTGTGGATTCAGGCTTAGTTGTAGGCTGGCCTGAAGTAGATGGAGATGCTGGTATATTGCTGGAGTTGGGGTCCAGCTATGGCAGCGATGATGTGGCTGGGTAATTGCGTGCTGGGCTAACTGGCCGAAGCTGCAGGGGGGGGAGACTGTGTGACCATATAGTTCAGGGGAGGGTGGAGTGCCCAGTGTAGGAATGCATGAGCATTGACCAGGGTTGATGGGGGCCCAGCCAAGTTCTTGGGGTTAGGTCATTGTTCTGCTGTAGGAATTAAGGAGAATCTCCTATGCCGCAGAAAGTTGATGCTTGCAAAGGCGTCGGACTACCTTGCAACGTATGGGTTTCCACTTTTGGCCCTCCCCCACATCCGCATTGCCCCATTCCACACTGTCACTGGTGTCGCAGATGTCTCCCTCCATTCCGGTTAAGGGCTCTCTTAGCCAGTAAAAGGGCCATGCTAGAGATCTGTGTCCTCACATTGTGGCGTTTCCTCCATTTAAATATGTCTAAGGTGTAGGTCTCCCAAGAGTAAATATCAGTAAGTTCCATGACCTTCCACAGAGCCTTGTGGATTGCATGCCAATATGTAGTAAGGACCAGGTATGACCATAGCATATGTTGTAAATCAGCATTGGCTGAGTGGCAGCGAGGACAGAGGAGGTGTGCTGTGAGGAAGTAGTGGTTGAGCTGCTTAGGGGTTAGATAGGCACAGTAGAGAATAGAAAACTGTATGCTTTTAAGTTGGCCATTTCTTGATACCTGCTGGGGGAATTCCAAGGCTTGTTCCCACTCAGTGTCATGCAGTCCCCTCCTCATGTTGTTCTCCCACGTGCTCCATAGGGCAGGCAGTGGGAATCTGGTATGTTCTTGAAGCACTTTATATGGCTTTGTGATCAGGTTTTGTCATTCCCCCATGTGGAGCAAAATAGTCATGACTACGTGTGTCTTGGGCTTCTCGTCATGTGTTCACCAGAGGACCTGATGTGTTGCTTATAATGTCTGCAGATGAGAAACTGTCCTGGCTGTATGTTGTAATCAGAAATACAGAGGTAAATGTCTGCCAGAAAAGAGGTCACTGTCTGTAGTCAACTGACTGCTTCTGTCAACTCGTCAGGTCTGGGACAGTATAAGAGCCGGGGAAACATAGGAGGCCACACAGGGGGAGAGCTGTGGATACAGGGGGTGGGTTTGACATGCGAAGAGGTGAACCCTAGCCATGGATCCATGGGCCACAGACACTTATAGATGCCAAGGGACAGGGTGTGATTCTAGGGAGCAAAAAGCCTCTTATCATGGTCGGCACTAAGGAGCCCGATACATGGCATGTCTCTTCTAGGTTGTGTCCCGCTAGCAAAAGGATGAGGCTCCAGGTGCACCTCTGACTGCTGGCAGTTGCAGCTTTTTTAGTGCTATTTGGTGGTGTTTCTGTTTCTACCTGAGTGCTCTCATTGTATTGTCTAGCTCTTTAAAAAAAAACACCAGGGGGGAATAGAGAGGTTTGCAAAGTACTAGAGGAGCCAGGGTAAGGTTACCATTTTCGACAGAGCTATTTTCCCAGTGGTGGCTGAGGGTAGATTTTCCTACAATTGTTCTTGCAATTTTAATGTGGACAGAATTCTCCTCAGGTTACCTTCATAAAGGTCAGCCGAGGAGTGGTAAAGATGTACTCCAAGGTACCAGACCGTGGTCTCCCACCAGCTTAGTTAGGTTCCTCGAGCTGCACCTCCGGTGGGACTGCACAAGGATGCAATGGGTACATGGATGACTAAGCCCAGTTGACCCACTCCTTGCACAAAGGGGTGAAGCGTGACGTGTATGGGAGAGAAGCCGTGTGGGCATCCCAGAGGTACAGGAGTAAGTCATTTTCATAGAGGGACACTGTGTGCATCCTATCATCTAGGGGATCCCCCAGTTCTGTCCCTCCCTGTACAGCTAAATGGTGAGGTGTTCCACTGTACATGCAAATAGCAAGGAGGATAAGGGCATACCTACCTAGTTCCTCTACCGACTGAAAAGGGAGGCAAGATGAGCTTACCCAACCAGATCAGGGGGATGGGATATGTGTGCAATAATTTTGTTTATTCCAGAAGGCATGTGCCCACACCCACTCTGTCTAGTACCTGGAAAAGGTACTACCATGCAAGCAAATCTAATGCTTTTGCAAGCTCTAATATTAGACAGGCAGCATGCTGGAATCACTTTGAGGCTTAATCATGAACTTTAAACAGACAGCTAATGTTTGCCAGTATCTTCCCCAGGATATTATAATCTGCACCAAGGATTTCAATCAGTGTGTATGAGGATAGGCTGGTGGGACCGCTGTCAGGCTTTGGGAAGGATACCAAAAGTGACTTACAGAGACACTGAGATAATTCTCTGGACTTCAAAGCCTCACTAAACATCTCTGCCAAGCGAGATGGAAGGCTGGTGACAAAGATGCTGAAGTATCCTATCAGAAGCCCATATAGGCCCAGGGATTTCTTCCTTGCTAGGTCCCAAATGGCCTGTTTGATGTCTGTGGCTGCATTCACAGCATTTAGACTGTTCCTAGCACCGTCAGGCCTGTGAGGGAGGGTGAGATGTGAGAGGAAGATCCCTACCTCACCTACATCAAGTGGGAAGGATGCCTCATAAAGAGGAGAGTAGTACCTAAAAATGCTTTGAGGATGTCATGTTGCACGTAAAGGGTAGCACGTGTGTGCAAAGTTATTTCAAGGATCGGGCCTGAGCGGACATCCGGCTGGACCAGCAAGGCAAGGAAGTGGCCCTATTTGTCATCTTCTCAATGCGTTTTGGCTACATATGTGCTGAAGTTAAAGCAGATCAAGCTCTCTAGGAGTGTCACGTGGTGCATCTTGGACTCAGCCAGCGCAGGACCCTTAGAGGCATCTTGTTCAATAGCGCTCTCCAACAGTGGCAGGAGCAGTTCATCCTCCTCAATCTCCCTGTCCAGCGTCCTAAGGATCCCATCTATATCCTTC
This sequence comes from Pleurodeles waltl, assembly GCF_031143425.1. NCBI lineage: Eukaryota > Metazoa > Chordata > Amphibia > Caudata > Salamandridae > Pleurodeles > Pleurodeles waltl. Next base: position 540,524,404 of record NC_090443.1, on the reverse strand, counting down.
AGACACATGATCCCGGGGAGACGCCATGTAGGTTGTGGGGGGTAGGGAGGGCTTGTGGAGTTTCACTGCAAATGTACCACATGTGCATTGTGGAATGAAATAATGTGACCCAGATAGTCAGCGTTCTGGACTGCATCTAGTATAGCAAGATAGCATAGAATGCAATATAAGTGCACCTACAAGTTGTGTGCTGCAGACTGCAGAGTAGACTGAATAGAGTTGCGTGTTTGGCCCCCCACACATCTACAAGCACCCACTGATGAACCCACTCTGCAGTGTGATCCGGGTTTGTGTGTGTGTGGAGTGGGGGCGAGGGAGCAGTGGCTGAGAGCGGTTGAGCTCTGTATCAAGCACACAGTTGTAGTCCCCGCCTAGCACCCATGGCACCTTGGTTCTGTGAGCCAGCACTCTCGAGAGTGCAGCCCAGAAGGTCCCTTGGTTGGTGTTTGGGACATAAATTGAGCCGGTCTTTGATAAAAACATGTGCCCTTCTTTATCTCCAGTTGTGTCAAGCATTTGTAAGGGGACCCACAGGCAGCTCCAGCTCATGGCCCCCGGGCATATGTCGAGTAGGTGGTTGCATATATAGACCCCCCTCCACTGCTTTTTTAGTCACTGCAGTTCCCAAGCTGTGTGTGCATTTCCTGGAGGAATATTATGTGTGCGTGCTGTTGATTTATGTAGGAGCAAACTGAGTACAGCTCACTTGCTGTGTGCATGCTGTGTATGCTCAGGGTGAGGAATCCAGTGTTACTGAGAGGAGTCATTAAGTGTGGGGTTATGGGTAGACATCATGGGTGTAGGATGACCTACAGGGTCACCGTGCCTCTGTTCTGCTGCCCTTCTGTATAGTACAAGTGATGCCCACCTACCTGGCTAAATCGTTAGGGGAGGAGTCTTGGGAACATGTCAACAAACAGAAACAACAACACATGGAGCCTACCACAAATGACAGGACACCCAAACCGATTGTAGTGATCAACCATAGGGTAATGTGGGGCGATGGCTGAGAACTTGGGGCAAAGTCCAAGTACATGATCACCCTGCCTGTTGGTGTCTGAGTTGTGCGGGCCCAGCTGTGTGGAAATGAGAAGTAGGGTGGCAGCACCCCCATTCCTTCACGTCATGGGTCTGGTGTCTCTCAGTTATTGGATGGTGGGCAGGTCAGTGAACTACTACACTTGTCTCCAGCAACCAACCACCTGTGCTAAAACAATATTATGCTTCTGCGGTCTGAGAAGTCACTAGTGGCGGGGTCTGGAATCCCCAGTTGGAGCCATCCATTGTGACAAAATGTTCATCTGAGGAGAAGTGTGGGCCTCCCTCACAGTCCCAGACCCCAGATCCTGTTCCCAGAGACACCATCTGGAGGACCTGGCACTGGTCCTCAATAATTTGTTCTGAGGCGGGAGACTTTGTTGGCAGGGACACTAGGGAAGTGCTCCATTGTGGTTGATTTCATTGTTTACGCCCTCTCTGAGAAGTGCTGGGGGGCCTGCAGCCCTGGAAGGTGTTGCAATGTGGTGTTTGTCGACCATGTCCCGTGCATCTCTAGGATCAGTGAAGAAGAGAGAATTGCTCTCCACAAGCATTTTGAGATGCCTAGATGTAAGAGCTACTTCTTGAACTCCAAGAGGTAGGCACGTTGTTGCTGCACCGCCTGGGTGTAATCCGGGAATAACATGAATGTCTTGTTCTCTAGCAACTCTTAGGATGGCATTGCGGTCCTTCAAACATAGGAGCTGGGCCAGCTGTGGTGGTGCCCCCAGGGGGGTGGTGCACCAGATGAGCCCTCTCCATTGAGAAGAATGGGGTGAGATCTGATGGGGGAGCAAAGGACCTAAAGCAATTTTTCAGATATTTCAGCAGATCACTACCTTCAACTCCCTCTGGTAGGCCTAAGATTTGAATGCTGCTTAACTGGGAGCATCCCTTGGCTTCTTCTGCCCTCTCCTTGAGTGTTCACACCCGACCCTGGAGGTCCTGAAAGGCACGCTATTTATCCATGGATTGTGGTTGTAGCAAGGCCAATACTTTCTCCCTATCGGTTACCCTATCTGTTAGTTTTCAGGGGTTATCAGGTAAGAAGCCAGAGTCAGCTACCAGGGAGGCAAGTTTGTTCTCTGTGGAAGTCAAGGAACTTAGTATAGCTGTGAGAACTATGTGCAGTTTGTTGACAGAGGCTGCTAAGGGGCGCTGTGTGCCTCCTGTTATTGGGGTGTCCGGTACAATAGTTGATGGGTCAACCGTCAGACTACTGCGTCAACTTGTTGGACCTAAACCTGCCCATGGCTGTGCTTTCGGAGTTCCCTGGAGAAACTGGGTCCCGGGTATCTGTTGTTTGGAGAGCTATTTATTTGTTGTTCGCAGCCAGGAGGTGGTAACGCCAGAGTCTGGCTGCACCCAACTCCCTGAGTGTTGAGCTGCTCAACCTGAGACACCCAGTCAGGTGTTGCAGTTTGCAGTGCCTGGTTGATGGGTCCCAGACCTCTGTCTCAGCCTGCCCCGAAACCCAAGTGGCGGCCGACGCTGGAGGTCGGTAATGCAAAATAGCTGCCAAAGGAGGGCGGTCAGGAGATTGACCACGTCCGCCAGATTGCCGTGGCTAGTTCAGTGGCCACTTGGTGAGCCCACCCGAGGTCTTTGCCATGGGTGACACTGCAATCACTATGCCTTGGCCAGATGGGAAAGAGGGAGTGATGGCAGGGACCTCCCCTCTCCGTTATGAACTGTCCAGGGGTGGTGCCAGGAGTGTATGTGCCTCAGAAATTGGCGGTCTGAGAGCTCCAAACCAATAATGGTGATCATTCATGTAGTGCCACTAGGGCGGCATCCCCACCTTCAGCGTCCCCCGGTCAATGGGCATCAACCTCTAGTGGGCAGCCTCTGCTTTTATTGTCTTGGGTGCTCCTGGGTCTATTGCCAAGCCATCATTGTAGGTGTGGCCTCCTTGATTCCCTTGTCTCCTCAATTTTTCCTGCTGCTGGGATCTAATGTCAGTGGTAGAGAGGAGGGAAATGTGTTCATCCCTGCCCATCCCCAGCCATGGCGTCTCCCTAGCCATCATGGAGAAGAAGGCACAAGTTGGTGTCATTGTCGTCATGGGATTGCCACCCCAGTCCTTTCTTGTTGGTTTCGAGCAGCTCTCGAGTGGGCACCGCCATCCCCTTGTGAGGCCTATTCATAGCAACACATCCTCACATCGATTAGCTCACCCCAATCTGGGCATTGACAGCCCTGGGACAGAAAACTGCCCCAGCCCTTACCTGCCCATGGGGGGGAGGGGCTGTACCCAGGCATCTTGTGGCCCAGTGATCAACTCCTCCAGGCCTGGGACCCAGGCATAGGCTGTCGCTCTGCTCCTTTCCACCAAGCTGGGAGGCCTTTGTCATCAACCCAGGGAGATCCCAACAAGCTCTGTAGGTGGGGCGGATGTTGCGGTGTGGGACTCCCTCACTGACTAGGCTCAGCAATCAGATTTGGGAGGATTGCAGGGCTGTACGCGCTTAGGTTTAGCAGAGAGTGACCACCATCTTGGCCAGCTACATTCCTCCTCCCACCCCCCCAACACACAGTAGGTCACTTTATTGCATTTAATAAGTGATAATTTAGGATTGGGAGCAGATCGAGATATGCTGTTTACACTTAAATGAATTGCAATTTTAAATCCTCTTTAACGGTGAAGTCAGATTTTAAGTTACAATCCCACCAATCTAAGGGTGGTAGCCCTGGCACCTAGTAGTCTATCGTATGCACTCCTATGGCATTGTAGGTTCAAGTTTTTGAGATATTACACCCTGCAAACCTAAAAGAGCAGTCTTGAGTTTTAGAGCCTTGTTCAACCTCTTCCCAGGACATGTCGCTTCACCTAATACAATTAAGTGTTCACATGTAATTGTTCTCTTAAATTCTCTATTCTTTTGACAGTGGACAAGGCTAAATAAAGATATATACACATTTCCTTAAACAAAGCATTTAGTCATGTGCTCCTATCTGCTCTTTAACACCATCACCTTTGCAAAGCCATATATATTTTATGAATACATTAAATAAAATGTAGCATTAATGCAGTGTCCTGTCATTTGGACTGAGCACCTTTCTTGTTTGTATCACTCCGATGTTTCAATATCTTTTCAAGGTGGTCATTGCTAACATGAGGACTCAGGTCCAGAGTTATACTCTGTTTGCGGTGAATTAACGTCATTTGTTTTATGCTAATTCAGCACAAACTTAACTCCATATTTATATTTTGGCGCTTGAAAAGTCTAGCGCCAACATATTGGAGTTAAAGTCATTTTTTGGATGCGTGAACCTACCTTGCGTCAATGAGATGCAATATAGGCGTTCCCGTCCAAAAAATTACTCTAAGGCCCTAGCACCTTATTTATCCTCCTCTGCAAAAATGGTGCACGGGAGGGAGGAGGGCCTAAATAATAGCGCTAAGCCTGCCTAGCTCCATTATTTAACGCCTAGATCAAGGCAGGCGTTAGGGAATCAGTGAACCGATTTCCATGGTGAAGCACCATGGAAAGAGGCCACAGGTGCCCTCCCTAAGCCCCAGGAACACCCCCACCAACATTTTTACTTTTTTTTTAAGTGCCTTTGGGGGCCCTGAAATAGGCCCCCCTACATAGCACTGGGTGCATGGCAATGGCCATGCCCAGGGGACCCTTGTCTCCTGTGCTGCCCTTTGGGGGGTGGGCCTGACAGAGTCATGTGGTATGGTAAGTTTTGCGTCAGGAAATGATGCTAGGCTGGTTAGAGTAATCTTTTTTTACTCTAACCAGCCTAATGTCATTTTTTGGTGTAAAACACCCTTCTCCCATACCCCCACCTCCCCTCGGCTAGCTTCCTGTTCCATGATGTTACCCCATCTTTTGCGCCGGATTGAGCCATTCCATAAATTTGACACTCGGCTGGCATCCTGGAATGGCGCAAGCCGGCGCTATACTTTTTGACGCAAAACTGCATTTGCGCAGTTTTGCATCAAAAAGTAAAAATCTGAGCATAAAATTTTCAAACCTATAAACATGTCTTTTCAGCAGCTGTAATCTGAATGTTTTGGATATGTTTCTTGGTTAGTATATGAAGTAGTAGAACCAAGTAACTATGTAAGTTAGTGCCACGATATAACAAAATTATTTCCCAGTCAGCAATGAATGCTTTGCCTTAGAGAATGTTTGAATTAAGGTGCTTTTTCTACTGTTGCATTATTGCCCACACACATAAGGATTAGTGAAATTTTTAGGTGAATATAAAAAAAGGCAAAATCAAAGTTTTGGGGGCTTTTTTACCTGCAGGGCAGAATTAGGGTTGCTCCATGGCAGCAAAAAAACCTAAGCCCAAAGCCCAACACAGTTACTTTGAGGAACACTGCGAGAGACCAGAAAATGTAATTTCCGTAATGAAATTTGAGCTAAGGTAAATAAATTGCAATTACCAGTGGTGGCTCCTCCGTGATGGCAGAGGAGCATTACCCCACTGCTGCAGTCAGCAGATGAAAACATGTCAAATAAAATGATAATATTGTAATTTTATTATCATTTTATTTTTCATGATGGAGCCGGAGCTGAGTCTTGAGAGCAGGATCTTCCTTTGACATCAGCAAACCTGGAGGAGGAGTAGTGGCATTATTGTGTGCATGTTGGTTTGGCCAGCTGTCTTACGACAACCAAACCAACATGTGCACATAGATGTGCACTTAGATATCTCCAGGCACAGGCTCACAGTCCCTGAGGGAGCATAAAACAGCCTACTTTGCCCAATTCCTGCACTTCTCTCATGCTCTGTAATAGTATTACCAGAATTGAAGCATTGTCTAGATTGGCGCAGGGGAGTGTGTGGTCCGGTGCATCAGGAGAAGAAGAGCATTGAGGCAGTGAGGCGATGGGTGGCATGTAAGTTTTCTTTTTTTTATTATTGTCCCCTGCTCTGTCCTACTACTTTTCCCTTCTAACAGCTGCTACTGGCCATTACTGACAGTGCTTTGAAAGACAACAATTCTGGCAAGAAAGCCTGTTTGTGGTGCCTACAAGCAGGGTCTTCCTACCACTGTAGGAGGCAACTGCCACAAATAGGCTTCCTTGCAGGGGACCTTGCTTTCATGTCCTGTAGCAGTAACATAACAGTACATGTCAGTTCATCCAATAAAATAGAGGTGAAGCTATCCTGGCATGATAGGCATAAAGGTATTAGTGGGGATTTTTTTTTACCAAAAACAGTTCATGAACATCTGGTTCTTCCTATTATGTGTTTCCTATTCTATGCATGATTCTGGGCCTACTTTTCAATCTAATCTATATCTTTGCAATCTATACTCTATCCTACTTATCCTCCCCTGTTTTTTCTTTGTACAGATATGTATATTAACTATTTTATCTTAAAGTATATACATACTCTTTAGGCCTGTTTTACAAATGTATGCATTACTTACGGTTAAATGTATATATGTATGTGTATGTATGTGTGCATATATATGTGTGTTAGAAATGGGGTCTTTGGTTGGCAGTCAAGATACCCTCTGTCCAAGCAAAGACCCTCACTCTAGTCAGGGTAAAAGAGAATCACCCTCAGCTAACCCCTGCTTATCCCCTTGGTAGCCTGGCACGAGCAGTAGGCTTAACCTCAGAGTGCTAAGTGTAAAGTATGTGTACCAACACACACATTAACTTAATGAAAACACTACAAAATGACCCAACACAGGTTTAGAAAAATAGAAAATATTTATCTAAACAAAACAAGACCAAAACGACAAAAATCCACAATCCACAATTCAAGTTATCAATTAAAAAGCAAAAAGAGTCTTCATGTAGTTTTAAACACACACTAACACTGTTAGCGTGAAAATGTTCTTTGGGTGTGTCAAAAATAACCCCACACAGGCGAGTGTGCATCAAAAAGGGCTTGCGATGCGTAAATTTCCCTAACGAGTGAGACCTTGCTTAGTTTCTCCTTTTGTCGGGAGGGCGCGTCGTTCCTTCTCTCTGCAGGAGAGCAATGCATCGATCCGGTCAACACTCTCGGGTCCGGGCAGGCCTTGCGTTGTTTTTACATGCCCAGCGGTACTTGCGTCGGAAATCCAGCTGCATGATGATCCGAAAACCATGCAGCGCGGGTTGTGATCTCACCAGCCTCTGTCAGCGATGCTGCGTATAGTTTTTCCAGCTCCGTGCATCGATTCTTCGGTCGTGCTGCAGGCGAGCGTCGATTTTCAGCTGCGAGGCTGGCAGCGGGTCAATTTTTCAGCCACAGATCGGAGTTGCGTCGATCTTTTCCCTGCATGGCAGCCTGTGCGTGGATTTCTCACTATTGAGCTGGCAGCTTCTCCTTTCAGGGTCCCAGGAACTGGATGGGCACCACTTGGTAGGGTAGGAGTCTCTCCAGAGACTCCAGGTGCTGGCAGAGAGAAGTATTTGCTGTCCCTGAGACTTCAAACAACAGGAGTAAAGCTCTAAATCAAGCCCTTGGAGATCGTCACAAGATGGAAGGCACACAAAGTCCAGTCTTTGTCTTTGCCCTCTTTCTCTGGCAGAAGCAGCAACTGCAGGATAGCTCCACAAAGCACAGTCACAGCAGGGCAGCTCTTCTTCCTCAGCTCTTCTCCAGACAGAGGTTCCTCTTGGATTCCAGAAGTGATCTAAAGTCTGTGGTTTTGGGTGCTCTTCTTATACCCAATTTCGCCAGGCCCCAGACACTCACTAGGGGGTTGGAGATTGCATTGTGTGTGGGCAGGGATAGTCCTTTCAGGTGTGAGTGACCACTCTTCCCCTCCCTCCTAGCACAGATGGCTCATCAGGAAATGCAGACTACACCCCAGCTCCATTTGTGTCACTGTCTAGTGTGAGGTGCAACCAGCCCAACTGTCAAACTGACCCAGAGAGGGAATCCACAAACAGGCAGACTCACAGAAATGGTATAAGCAACAAAATGCTCACTTTCTAAAAGTCACATTTTCAAACAAAGAATCTTAAAATCAACTGTATTTTTAAATTGTGAGCTCAGAGACCCCAAACTCCACATGTCTATCCACTCCCAGAGGGAATCTACACTTTAATCATATTTAAAGGTAGCCCTCATGTTAACTTATGAGAGGGACAGTCCTTGCAACAGTGAAAAACGAATTTAGCAATATTTCACTGTCACGACATATAAAACACATTACTAAGGGGGTTATTACAACTTTGGAGGAGGTGTTAATCCGTCCCAAAAGTGACCGATATACCACCAGCCATATTACGAGTTCCATAGGATATAATGGACTCGTAATACGGCTGGTGGTATAACCGTCACTTTACCGTCACTTTTGGGACGGATTAACACCTCCTTCAAAGTTGTAATAACCCCTTATATGTCTTACCTTAACCATACACTGCACCCTGCCCCTGGGGCTACCTAGGGCCAAGCTTGGGGTGTCTTAAATGTAAGAAAAGGGAAGGTTTAGGCCTGGCATGTGGGTATACTTGCCAAGTCGAATTTACAGTTAAAACTGCACACACAGACAGTGCAGTCACAGGTCTGAGACATGATTACAGAGCTACTTATGTGGGTGGCACAACCAGTGCTGCAGGCCCACTAGTAGCATTTGATTTACAGGCCCTGAGCACCTCTAGCGCACTGCACTAGGGACTTACTAATAAATCAAATATGTCAATCATGGATAAACCAATTACATACACATTTTGTAAAGGAGCACTTGCACTTTAGCACTGGTTAGTAGTGGTAAAGTGCCCAGAGTAACAAAAACAGCAAAATCGGAGTCCAGCACACATCAATAACCTGGTAAACAGAGGCAAAAAGTTAAGGCAGACCATGCCAAGGATGAAAAGTCTAACAATGTGTGTATATTTTACGTTTAACATGTTCATATTCATTGCATGGTTTCTAAATAAGTTGTTTGATTAGATGCTTATGAGTCTCTGTTTTTATTTGATGTATCACAATAGGTAAATATTATCTTAACTGTTCATTTACAACCATTTCACTAATGAAATATTGAGGAAAGATAAAATAATGTTATAAAAGTACAGAAAGAAATTAACTTAGAATAGTGCAGCACTTGAAAATGTGTATTTCTACAACTTTAAATCTCAATATATTTTATTCCTTACACATATATTCCCTTACTATGTAATCATGAATCTGTGTGTTTATTACTTTAGAAGAGAAAAAAGGGAAAACAAAAATTACGCTCTCAAAAGCTTTACTCTCTCACCATCACCCTATACCTCTATGACTCTCTCGTCTATCTCCACTCTCTGACTTATCCCAAACCCATTCTACTACTATGATCTCCAAAATAACCCCTCCTAGACTCTGCCCTCCTCTACCCATCCTGGTTCACCCCAAACCTCAGTTTACTACTATGATCTCCCAAACAACCATACTAAATTCTCCCTAATGTATCTCTCCTTAGACACATCCCAAACCTCATTTTACAACTATGATCTCCCTAATCCCTTTCTACAGACTCTTCCCTCCTCCTTCTCTCCTTTCCTCATCCCATACCTCATTTTATTACTATGATCTCCCAATTAACACTTCTGGATTCTTCCCTCTTCTAACCCTCTATTATTCTATTCAACCCAGCTAACAGACTCACATGTCCTCCTCTCAAATTAACTCATACCGCCCTATACTAATACTATACTCATATTTCCCTATACTAATCCACCACCAATCCTTTTAGGTTCCAGAGTAGCGTACTACTCACCAAAAAGCAATTCAGTGCCTCATCAGGGGTAGTAAGCGCTGTATAAATGCAATTTCAATGAATTATTGGCAGCTGCAATTAAGGGAGGTGAAAAATAATGGGCGGACGTGGCGGAGAGTTCAGGAACTAGGGGGCCCATGGGTTTATTAATACGGCATCCTGCTGGTTATTACCACTTTAGCTAGGTTAGATGTACTTGCTCCATTGTCCTAGTTCCGTAAAGGTAACTCCCAGACAATTATGCATTTCCATTCGGTAGGGTCCACACTCCCATTTAAATTAACGTTTCTCTGCCAAAACTGGCTACTTTTTTTTTTTTAAGATTAGCGTTTCATTGTGCTTTTTAATTTTGACTCAGACAGACTGCTCTGAAGCCATTTGGGTAGCTGATCTAAACACTTTCATCTTAATAAAGGAGATCAAAATATTTAGTATTGCCAAGGTCACCGTTTATAAATGGACCTTCTGTTATGTAATCAAAATTACATTGAATGGCAATCGGCTGCAACAGCCTTGAAGCTAGATGTGTTGAAAGCATCTTGGTACCAGACCCTGTGCATTAATGTCAGTGAACCATTATTTCTGTTCAGTTATAGGAGCCATGTCCCTCCAAACCTCATGTAATCGGTTCTTCAAAAAGAACAATTAAAAGCACTTAGAAAGAGTTTACTTTGGAGCACCCTAATTTAGCCATTGGCTTTCATGTGTTTTTCAGGGTTTGCCATTGCTTGGATGGGCGGGATGTGCATTGCAACACAGTCCAATGATAAAGGGGTTTTAATAAATGTATAATTATATTAACACAATGTGATTAACACATAATGAATTTGAGATATTTTGTTGAGAAGTTGTGTTTATTTTTGCATCGACAATGTCGGAATTGTTTTTAAAAAGGTTGTTTGTGTCTGTGACTATCTCTTTTTTCACAGTCATCTCTCTGTCCCTTCCCCACCATGCTCTCAGCACACAATATAGTTTGTAAGCAATGTTTTGAAACACAATGTAACTTTCTCATAGTTCTCAAGCTTTATTTTCATGCAGTGTTAGCAGAGTGAATGTTCACCAAGGCCTCACCTATTGAGACTACAGTGTGATTCCCATCAGAGCTTGGCCTTGATTTTGTAACAAAATGTGTACTAAGGAGCACCAGGGATGGGTACCGCATTATAGGAATCTGTTGGATAGTGCTGACAACCGTGAGTTTAAAGTGTATTGTTCTTTTTTAAATATAATTGGATGGGATTGTGAGACCTCTGCACATTCACACCAAATGTATGGTTCCTCTCTGTGATTTCCCAAAATAGAGGTCACTTCCTGAGGGCTGTGGGCTCACTCTCCCCTGATCTTTAGATGGTGACAACCTGTCAGACTGCCCGGTGAAGTATGACTTATTTGCTTGAGCTGAATTACACCTTGTTCTGCTACTCCATTGCTTGCATTTTTATTCCGAGCTTCATGTTTTTACATGGTAAATTACTAACTCCTTCCCATTTATTTTGTTTTCTATAATGCATTTAACCTTCAGTCAACTTTCATGGTTTGTTTATAGTAGTTGTCAGTTTTAATTGTGAAGCCTAATGTGGCTTACATGTAATCAATAAATATTACTTTATATTGAATTGACTTGAATGTCCAGATCCAGTGAGGATCAACACAATCCTTAGGGGATTAAAAGGGCTCCCGGTTAATTTGACATTAAAGAATAATCACTATCTCACAAATGTAATTTACAATGGAATCGTACCCCCTAACTTCCAGTTGTCATGGTCCTGCCCAAACGTTTTCCACTGAGCTTTTTTGTGTCTGATAATTCTACCACTATGATCCTGAAGATTCTCCACACGATGCATCGTTCTTAGAAATGTTTTTTGTCTAAACTGGCTGTTTCCTTCCGTTTATGATCCTTCTTCAGAAACACTTTTTGCTTCCATGTGTATTGTATCAGTGTCAAGTGACATGGTGGCTAAAGAAAGACGTTAGCACAGCATCTAGCAAGCCTCATGGAAATCAAAGAAGAAATTCAAATATTTTGACTGTTCTGATCCACGGGCAAGGTTTTTCCAGAATCCAACATTCTCTTTCTTTCCTTTTCTGATTTTTTTAAGTTTGTCCATTTAGGGCTTGATAGATTCCTCTTTTTAATCTGTAACTTCATAGTGCAATTCATTGGACTCAAAGGAGAAGGCATGTGAAGTCTCCTTGTGCAAATATGAAGGAACACCTGAACTCAGTGTGTAAACGCATGGGATATTCAGAGGTAGAAGACATACTAAAGCAAGATTGGAAGAAATGGAAACAGGGCAGTGGAGGCATAGGCATGCATTCACCAGAGACCGTTAGGCCCTTCCGAGTCACACTACACCGACCATTTTAGAACTGGCTATAGCTGCGTCCACTTCTGGGTCATTAGTGACTGTGCGTTCCCCAAAAGCAATCACAAGTAGTTTCTGTTTCCTCACAAGTGTTCTGTTTGCACCCAGCCTTCTCTCCTGCTACCTTCGTCATTTTTGCCCTGGCTTTGGTTCCCTTCTTAGTTTGTCCTCCTGAATTCTTTCCTCTTACTCACCTTGTTCCCTGAGTTCAGGTTCCACTCCCACAAACTTCACCCTTCCCATTGGGTCAGTGCTTCTGACACTTTAATCTGCCTCAAGGCAGGATTCCAGATATGCCCTGAGACTGATCATAGTTTATCAGCTGCACACACTTGGGGGCCTATTCCTCTCCCTCTTGTCCCTTTTCCCTATGAACAGGTCTCCTTAAGGCTTTTGGTACTATGCATGGCATGTACACACCTATAAGCGGAGAGGAGGGATTGCCTTTGGAATTTTACTCTCGAACAGTACGTCATGGCAATATAGATCTCTTGTTTAGGAAAATTATGGCCTTTCTACAATCAAAGTTAAACCATCCTCATTGTCTTGACTTTGTTGAATATTTAATAGCGTTTTTGCTCTGTGGGCAGAATTGCACTCAAAAGTATCAGCTTACTTCTTTTAGCATAAGTACCTTGGGTGGAAAATTGCCTCGATATTTTTGACTGGGTTATGAATCATATTTGAGAAAAGTTTCAAGTTCATCCATCTACTCCTGGGGGAGCTTTGTATTGCTGTAATAATTAGCTCTTCGTCTACCTAAGCTAATGGTTGAGTGCCTGTTGTCAGGTATTCTGTGAGGAGCTAAGGATCATTCAGTGGTTTTGAACAAGACGCAAAGCAGAATGATGTACGGGTAGGCTTGCACTACTGCTTCACAAAAGTACCAAATTGATGGCATAGGCAATTCAATTCAAGAAGACTGGGGCTAAATAGCCCATTATCGGCAAGGGAAGTGTCCAAGTCTAATCGGAAGGATGCTGCTTCTACATCATTCTTTCCTAATACTAACTGTGCTTCTACTGACTCAGAGGGCCCAACAGTACCCATTTATCATCACAGTCATGCAAAGCCTTCTGACTGCTCAGTTATGTAATGGATCGGCTACAGAAATCTGTGTTCAGCTTGCAAGTTATATAGTAATACCCTTGAAGGGCATACTTAAGGTTTGACCCTTCAGATGTTTAAATAAGAAACAGTAGTTAATTGGCATATTGTAAATCCAGTTATACGCTATGCTAAAAATAAACAACATCAACAAGTCTGTGGCAACAAATACTGTATAAAAAAGCAAATGTTTAAGTATTATACTTGGAATTGTCAGCAAAATTAACTCCATCCAAAATCGTAAAGATGATTAACAGATTTGCCCTTTAGCTTTGTCTTTTCGTTTCATGAATTATCAGCCCTTTAATTCTCAAATACGTCACGATTGTATTAGCCACAAAGTATCTCAACAGGACAAAGCCTTGGACCCATTTGAGTACACTGGTACATCCTTAACATTATTCATCCACATGAAGAGTGGAACGCCAGGATAGCTGTGGAAAAGCTGGACTTGTTTCTGCTCTGACTCCTGGAACCAACTTCTGGCATGTCTCTTGAGTACCTGCCAGTACTTTAAATAATGTCACAAACTAATCAGTGGAGTCAGCAGGACTTATCTCCTCCCCAAAGCCCACTTAGCCCAGCTAGTAAGTGTTCAGAGAGAGCAAGCAAAAACAAAAAAGGACTGTTAAAAAGTTGACAGAGAACCATCTGATTCAACACTCAGGTGCAGACACAATCAATAAAGAGTCCACCACGAGTCACCTAGGGTGGGCCCACTCGATATAAGGGAAAGACATTTATCTTAAAGGAACTCTCACTCACTTAATGTTGTCCAGTGACACGCTTCATCGTCGAGTTCTTCCCTATCCTCTAAGGATTGGGCATGCTGCAACCTCTTTCCTTATAAGGGGGCACTTTTGAAGGAAAAATATGAGGTCATCTTTAAAATTGCCCAAATCAGTATTTATTCACGGGTCCATCTGACAAGGTAAAAAATTTGGAAAATTGGCTAGTTGGAGTTACTGTCACTCCTCGGCCCTTAAGTGTGATCAACTAGTTTTTGCCACATACCCTAATTCAGTGGATTTCATCAGGATCAGTATGTCCCTATTAATACCTTTTTGGGAAAGGGTGGCTGGTTATTTATTTTATCGTTCATACCATGACACATATACACATTACATTACTATAATAACCTTCTTCAGAAGAGGACACACCTGAGGATAAGAAACACATTACGGGCCAGATGTAGCAAAAAAACAAATTGCAACTCGCAATTTGGTATGCAGAAAGGTGTCTCAGACACCTTCTGCATCTCGCAATGGGGTTGCAAAGACCCACCTCATTAATATTAATGAGGTGGGTCGCAGTTTGCGACCCCATTGCGAGTATGGGCACTCACGGGGATGGTGGCCTGCTGAGACAGCAGACCACCATGTCCGTGACTGCTTTTTAATAAAGCAGTTTTTTTTTTTTCTATCTGCAGCCCGTTTTCCTTAAAGGAAAACGAGCTGCACTTAGAAAAAAAAACGAAACCTTTTGTTTCGGTATTTTTCAGAGCAGGCAGTGGTCCATAGGACCACTGCCTGCTCTGAAAAATTATTTTTATTTCCAGTCACAAAGGGGACCCCTTCCCGTTTGCGATTGGGTTACCATCCACTTCAAGTGGATGGTAACTGCGATTTCATTTGCGACCGCGAAGCATTGCGACTCGCAAATAGGAAGGGACACCCCTTCCTATTTGCGAGTCGGAAATGCATTTTGCGAGTCGCATCCGACTCGCAAAATGCATTTCTGCATAGCAAAGAGGCTTTTGCGCCTCGCAAACGGTGTTTTTCGCTGTTTGCGAGGCGCAAACACTTTGCTACATCTGGCCCTACGTCACATAAATATGGTCCAAAACATGGTTCTGGTATGACCTGTGCAAGCAGAAAAGTGTGTAACATGAAGCGTTAACGTTTAAACGAAAGCAGTTTGTGTGTCAATGTCTTCTGCTGAAAACACTGCACACACAACCAATATGTGAGAGGTTCATACTTAAGATCCCCTGCAGTGAATAAATGTGTTTTCCAAATATGGTTTTTATTTGAAACCAAAAGAAGGGAAAGCAATACATTCATGTGCAACATGCTCCATTGTCTTCAGGTACATTTTGATGGTACAGATGTGAGTAATGGGAGATAAATCTTAGCACAACCAAACACACAGTTAAAGTAGGGGAATATGATTGGGGCATATACATACATCCCTAAAATGGTTTGTTTCTAGTTAAGAGGTCGAGCCAGAAGTAGACCCAGAGTTGTCCTCTGTAAACCCATAGTAGGTCCTACACCAGTCCCAGATCATGTAGAATATATGGGGACATCCCCTGCTGCAGTCTACTACCTTTTCCACTGCCATATTCAGATCCATAACCTTCTGCCATTCATGCACGGTATTTATCCATTTCTCTCTTCGCCACCACCAAGCCCAGCACAATAAAAAGAAGCTTAAAGCATGGCACAACTACGTCATTTGGGATCTCCAGCAACACAAGCTTTGGGTCTAATGGGAGTGACACCTCTACTATATTTGAGAGCTCCAGTATAACTGTTCTCCAGTAGGACTGTATAAGGGGGCATTTCCAAAGTGTGTGTTGAAATGGTCCAACCGCACACCATAGACATAATGGTGTGGGCGCCCTCCCCATGTTGTGAAGCCTGTCATAGTATGCCCAGTGGAGTCTCTTAAATTGAATCAGGTACAGGCACAATTTAATTGCCACTTTCTCCTAGTCTATGTCTTGAAGGTCACCCACATCTCGTAACCATCTGTCCCTCAGCTTACCTAGCATATCAGGTATATCGTTATTGATCATCTTCTACATGGAGGAGATAGCATTTTTTCCTAACTCCACCATCAATATCTGCCCTTCCAATGGGGAGTATTCTGGGTCCCTCCAGCCCCTCTGCCCGTCACGCATGTTGTAAATGTGCATATTTCAGAAACTGGGACGGGTGTAAATTGTATTCCCGCTGCTCTGAGGGGCAGGGCATGATATCCCCATTCTCAAGGATGCCCCCCACTGTGGTGAAATAGGCCCTCATTATGAGATTGGCGGCAAATGCCGGATACTGCCATGGCCGCCAACATACCCTCGCCGTGGCTACCGACTGTCCATGCCATTATGACCATAGCCAGAATTCTGTCAGAAGGCTGGCGGAATTCCAGTGACGGTCATGGTGGTGGACGGCGATAAGGGAAGGAATCCCCTGGCACTGATAGTGCCTACCGCCATGACTAATGTCTCCAGCCCGGCGGTCATTACCGCCTTGGCGGTCGGTGTGTTGACTTGGCGGTTTGTCTTTGGCCAAACTGCCAATATCATAATAGTGGAGGTAGGTACCGCCAGGCTATTGGCGGTAATACCTCCACTATAGCACCGACTGCCGGGGTCTTAATGACCCCCATAGTGTCACAGGCCCCAAAGCCCCTGCAGTTTCACCACCTCTTTCACCAATGTCCCTTTCCATAGGGGTGTTTCTCTATCTTGTCTGCCCACCCAAGCGTCTTGATGGCCCTATTCCAGGCCACCTGTGTGACCTGTGTTCCTGGAGGCAGTCTTTGGGAACCCTTCCCTCCACACAGATAACCTAGGTGAGACCCTTTTCCCACCATTGTGCGCTCAAAACAAAAAGTTAGGTGATCTTGCAGAGTGAAGATTAAATCATTAATATTTATCAAGTGTGCCACCGAGTAGTAACCTTCCACATCCAGGAGAGTAAGCCCTCTGTTTTAAGGATTACGCCACAGTGTTCTGAGTGACAATCTAGGGCGTCTGCCATCCTACAGCCAGGTCCTCAATTGCCCATTGATTTTAGTGAACACGGTCTGGGAACTGGGTAGTATGTGTTCTGAAGCACATATACCAGTTTAGGGAGAGGACCCATTTTGAAAAGGACTGCCTGCCCCATCAAGGAGAGCAGCAGCCCCCTCTATCTCATGATTTTGGTCTGGAAGTATGACGGAACCCTGCCAACATTGCGACTGCAGCATAGCTCCATGTGCGCTGTTACAAAAACGGCAACGGTAGAAGATCCCGCATCTCCCAAAGGGAGTAGAGTACAGATTTGTCCCAATTCATTATATAACCCAAATGGGCCCCCGTAATCCTGTGGAATTCGAAAGAGCGCTGGGATAGTGCTCGCAGGTTGCCATCAGTATATCATCAGCATAGACTGATGTTTTTGCCTCTAGTTCATCTCCTTCTGACATCCTGAACCCTCGTACTTCGGAGTGTTGCCTTACCACACATGCTAGAGATTCCTATGTGAGGGCAAACAGAAGAGGGGACAGGGGTCACCCCTGTCTTGTACCCCTGCCAATCGAGAATTTGGTGGAAGTATTCCCATTTACCCTGTCTGGTCCAGAAAGGGTCAGTGAACAGCCTTGTACGCCTTTTTCCAGGGAGAGGAAGACATGTGGTGTCTCACATGCCTACACATTTGTGAGCCAGTTATACGCTTGTCATAGGTTGAGCCATGTTGACCGGCATAAATCCTGATTGATCACAATGTATTAGCGGGGAGATAACTTGTAAGAACTGTGTGGCTGAGATAGTGGCAAGCAGTTTTGTCTTCATGTTTAGCAAGGAGATCTGGTGTTAAGAGTCACATCTGTTGCTGGGTTCCCCTCTTTGGGAGTACAATAATGTTGGTGGCTTTCTGGAGGTCTAGGGGAAGTTATGCCATGACTCCCACTTTCTGGAACATACCCAGCAGAATGGGCCTCAACAGATATGCATATCGCTTGAAAAATTCAGCAGGATACCATTGGGCCCCGGTGTTTTCCTAGACTGCAGTTTGGCTATTACGGCCTGCACCTCATTCAACAACAGTTCTTCCTCCAAGGATTCCCTGGCGGCCGCATCTAACCCAAAGTGGAAATCATCACCAGGTAATGCACTGTGGTGTCTGAGTCGTGTAATGGTCTGACCCTATAAAACTGCTCATAGTAATGAGCAGACTTCCCCCACAAGGTATCCCCTGTTGTGGTACAAACCCTTTGCACTCATCTGGCTTCCTGCTCTCTCCTACTCAGCCACACCAGAGGTTTATCAGTTTTATCCCTTTGCCTCATATAGGCGATGTAATGTGGCCAATATCTGTTTTTTGGCCACCTCTTGTGCCAAGTCTTGGCATTCTTCCTATAGTGTAGCAATTTATTGGAAAAAAGAGGGTTGGCACCCAGCACCCCTCGAGCTGCAATTTCTGAGCATCCAGCTCCTCGAGCTCCTTTACTTCCCTTTTTTTTGCATGCAATCAGGTTTTGGGCCTTATCCCAGAGGACAGTTTTAGAAGCTTCCCAAAATATGTCCTTGGATGACACGGACCCTACATTTTCTGTAAAATACAGCACAGTATCCACCTGAAGCCCCTGTGCCACCTCCCTGTCTCATAAGTCCTAAGCGTTCAGCTTTCACCTAGTGGCATGTCTGTCCATAAAATGACCCAATTGACTAACAGTAGTGAGTGGTCCAGTAGTGCCCTCGCCAGGTACTCCACATTAGCTATGTCCCCTACTTGGCATGTCGGTCCATAAAATGACCCAGTTGAACTAGCAGTAGTGAGTGGTCTGGTAGTCCCCCCACCAGGTACTCCACATGAGCTATGTCCCCTACCTCTCCCGTGGGCACACATATGAAGTCTAGCCTCGAGTAGACCCTGTGGGCCTCTGAGAAGTATGAGTAATTCCAGTCCGTCGGATGTAGCTTTTGCCACACATCAGTTAAGCACACCCTGTTGGCAAACTGCACTAGTGCTGTCAATGAAGGGGGAGCAGTCTGGGCACCTTTGCGATCAATTCTCTCATCCATAATGACATTAAAATTCCCACCTAGGACTTGCAGTGTGGAGGTTGATTCAAGAAGGAAATCTGTGATCTTAGCTAAGGTGGGTGTCTGAAGTCGCAGTGGGACATACAAGCTCAGCAGGGTTATATCAGTTCATCACTGATGGCCTTGTAGGCCTTCATACCTCCAGTTGGGGTCCACCCAAGTTTTAGTCACCCAGAAATGGGACTCTTCATCACCATTATAGCAACCCCATGGACCCCACTAGTGAACTCTTAGTGTGCCATTGTAATGTACGCCCCCCCTTCCTAGAAAGCACCAGTGTCCCCCATGGAGGTGTGTCCCTTGGAGGAGAACCACATCACGTTGCAACCAACTATTGTACTGTGTCACTAACCCCCTCTTATATTTGTTGCCTAAACAGTTGACATTACAGATCAGCACTGTGAGGGGTGGGTCCTCCATTTGACTTGCGTGTGTTGTCTCCCTAAAAATTGTTGTAGTGCAATTGTACAGCTGTCCATGCTCTCTCTAGGGTAACTTTGTGACTGTGTACCATTGACAACAACAAAGCCAAAAACAACAACATAGCAAAGCGTAACATACCCCTCCACAACATCTATCTCCCCAACCCACCCCACCACGTAATTTCTCCCCTCAGCATACAACCACATCATCATAACTAGATCATGCACGAAGAGTACAAGAGATCTATAGCCCACCACTCTCCTTAACTTACTCACACCCAAATATTGCAAACAACTAATAGAATAAATGAGAGCAAAAAAAGGAAAACGCAAACAAAACACACTTTCAGATGTCCTTGAGAGTCACAGGATGATTTAGCCAGTCACGCTCAGCAGCTCCGGCACAGCTCATTGTCTTCATTCAGTTGCCAGACCCATCTCGATTCGGGCTCACTTCTCCCACCGTCGGTGTGGGACCCAGATGCCCCTGTTCCAGGTTAGCGATTGTCACCGCCACCTCAGCATCAGTGTTTCACCTTCAAGTTGGCCCCAATCCCAGCCAATTCAGGGCCACCACATTCACCCCTCACCCTGCTGGTTGCAGCCCTGACTGAAGTAAGGCCCACATCCGCTCACCGACCCGACCACGACACCAGTCACTCCAGACTGGGAAGCTCCAGGAGTCTGCCCATGAGCTCACCCAGGGACCATCCAGCGGCTCTTGATGTTCTCCACCAGAAAAGCATTGTCTTCTTGACAACTTCAGCACCTTCTCCCCCATGCTGGGCTTTCTCAATGTGTCCCTGGCCCCCTCGAGGCACCACTCCTGCTGCCTGGTCCCTTCTGTGTGTCTCAGGTTGGGGAGGAACAGGAGAGGGAGGGGGACCACGTGTCTGCTTGTTCCCCAACACAGTCTCTCTTACTGATGGGCTTATCATCAAGTGAGGGAAGAGAATCCCCAGTGGCCCTGAGGTGTCGCCCAAGTCCATGCAGCCTCTACAGTTTCGCCAATTTGCCAATATTGGCCATCGCTCAGTACCTCACTGTGGATATGGTGGTGGGCCTCAGCACCACTAGTCGGGGTCATCTCTTGCCCATAATGATCAAAGTCAATATGGTGGGGGGGGGAGCACTGGTCCACAGTGAGGCCTCACACCAGCATCTCCATCTGACATTTGGGCAGGGGGAGGGAGGTGGGAGAGGAGATTTGGAAAATGGCAGCCCCCAGTGATCTTTGCTGTCCTGTGGTGGCCAGGTAAGCCAGTCTGTGCATGTCTCTCAGGGTGAAGGGTCCAGGCCTGTGTGAAGTGTGAGGGGGGCAGTATCAGTCAGCTGCCAATGCAGATGTCTGTGGCCCACAACTACTGGAAGCCGAGTCTTCACCGCTCCTCACCTGGGCCTGCTCCTCGAGACCTCCCTTTGCTGTCAGGGCCCCGGATTTTGCCGCCCACAGCCTCCAGAATCTCCCTGATCACACTTACTGCACCACCAGCATCACTTCAGGGCCCAACAGCTGTGAGAGCCCAGCAACACTCGCCAATATCCGTGGGCACCCCCTTCTCACTTAATGGCCGCGTCAGCCGCCTCGTACTACAGCAGATCCCAGGCAGTCACTACTCCCAACTCTTGGCATGCAGTGCAGAAACCAAAGCTGCAGTAGTTACTCGACTGCCAAGTGCACTGGGAGGGGAGCAGTGGCTGCCACTGGAGTCACCTTGTCAGCCTAAGTGGCCAACAAAAGAGATGCATCCCCCACCAGAAGGGTCACTGGGGTACTCAACAGTCCCATGCCCGTCCTCCGCATTTGGCTGATGCAACAAGCAAGCTCAGCAACCGGCTGATGCCATATTGGCTTTCATCCCGATTCACATGGCTATGCAGTCGCGACCAAGTACTGCAACTAGCCGTCACTCATTGCCGTAGTGCCCCGTAGTGTTGAGGTGCCCAAAGGGTGGTTTCGATGGCTAATGGGTGGCTGGATTACTTCAGGATAAGTTACGAGCCGCTGGAGCGCTCAGTAAGTGCGGCTAATCAGGCATCTTGCTGGCCACACCCCCGGCTAAGTGTGTTTCTTATCCTCCAGTGGACCCTCTTCTAAGAAAGGTTATTACGGTAATGTACTGTTTAAGTGTGTGGCATGATGTGGAAGATTAAATAAATAACCAGCCGCCCTTTCCCAGAAGGGTATTAATAGGGACATACTGATCCTGATGGAAACACCTGAATTAGGGTACGTGGATTGAGGTACATTGTCCCCAGTATATTAACCTTTCAGACGGTCCCTTGAATAAATACTGATTTGGACACAAAGAGTGTGGCATGATGTGGAAGATTAAATAAATAACCAGCCACCCTTTACCAGAAGGGTATTAACAGGGACCTAATGATCCTGATGGAAACATCTGAATTAGGGTACGTGGATTGAGGTACATTGTCCCCAGTTATTAACCTTTCATACGGTCCTTTGAATAAATACTGATTTGGACACCACCTGGGCAATTTTAAAGTTTACCTCATGCAGATCCCACACCATTTTTCCTTAAAATATGTTCCCTTGTAAGGAAAGAGGTCACAGCATGTCCTGACCCTCAGAGGGTCAGGAAGAACTCGATGATAAAGAATGTCACTGGATAACATTTAGTGAGTACGAGTTCCTTCAAGAAAAAGCTATTTCTCTTATGTCCAGTGGGCCCACTCTAATCACTCAAGGTTGACTCTCTATTGATTGTCACACAGTGTATGAGGAGGTTGAGTCATTTCCCTCTTCCCTCCCAATATCAGGTGCTGACATTCACCGTTCTTCCTTAAGGATGTCTCCATACTTCAGAATTGGCAGGAGCATGTGCTCTTCCATATAAGCATCTAATTTAGAAATATGACGTCCACAATCATTGGAGACCATCTGAAATGTCAGTCACTCCCAGAGTCGGATTGGGATTACAATTAGGCCAAGGCATTCCCAAAAAATAAGGGATGTATGACCAAACCCCGCATTTCGCGGACATTACCATGCATAACCTTTACCATGCATGTTTTTACAACTATTATGCTGTTACCACACATGCCTTTGCAATGAATTTCATTGAAAAATCATAAATGGTAAAGACATATGCGTGTTAAAGGTTTCACCAGTAAATATAAGTATTTTACAGGTACGTTTCAACACTTTATCTATATGTACAAATGGACTATATTTTCCTGTAAAATACTTACATTTTCATGGTAAAGGCATATGCTTTGTAAAAAAAAATGTACAGGTAGTTACAAACACCTTTTTGCATATATATATATATATATATATATATATATATATATGTATTTTTATATATTTACACACATAAATACATAAGAATGTGTGTGTGCATATATATGTATAGTAAATACACCTAAATATATATTTATATATATCTATATATATATATATAGTATCCTTAACACTTACCTAATACTTTAATTTAAAACGCAACTCAAACCCACCCTAAAAATGCTCACCCTAATCCCTTTATATGTGCATACCTAATACCTACATTTAAAACACGTATGCCTTTACCATTCATGTCTTTACAACGTAGTTAGTTGTAAAGGCGTGCGTCGTAAAGACATATACATTGCAAATTCCTGCGTGGTAAAGGTTATGCGGGGTAATGGCATTCTGATTATAATGGGCGCGTTGTTATAGCAATGCATGGTAATGGCCGAGTTGTAATGGCTGTTTCTAAAAACAAGTGGTCCACATTCCCAGATCTATTCATGGATCACCATATGGTGAGTCTCATTTGACTATTTTTCACAGAAATGTTTAGTAAATTAAATATTTTAAAGCGATATAGTCAATAAAGCTAGAAGCACTGTATTATGGCCCGGCGAGCGAGGAGAAATAAAATGGTCCATGGGCTACAACACCTGATACGGCTAGGGTTGCCACCTGGAAGATTTAGTTTTACTGTCATGACCGGTATCTTAATGTCCTGGATAGTATAAAAATGAAGAAAGTCACCCAAAGCTAGTATTTTTATCTCTGACTCAAATGTACTTTAAACAGTAAAAATAAGGCAAAAGCACTTTGAAAAGAGCCCTTAATGAGAATAGCAATGTTCAAAAGGATTAGGGGAGTTTTTATATAAAGTACCCTATTTAATAACCATGCTCAGGACTTTGCAGAATCTGCCCAGTTTTTTTTTGTTATTAAGTTTTTTGTAGCTTTATTTATAGTGTGAACTGGGACCACAGCCACTGGAGCAACTTCCATGAGCACAAGTTACATTACAGGATGTTAAGCAGACGCCACCCAAGCTCCAAAGTTGGGATCTCTGAGCAATAACGCTACATCTCATGTTTTCTTTTCTTCCTGGAAAGGTGGCCTCATAGTAAGGCCAACGTAAACACAAACACCGTCCTCCACCAAGGACTAAAAGACACTGAGGCTGAGGTGACAACATCTGGCCCCTAGGGAGGCCGCTTCTCTTACTCAGCACTCGGGGCAATAGCCTGTTAGGGGAGGGGCAAGCATTAACGGAATCCTTTCTCCCTCTGTGGACACAGGAGTGATCCACTATCGAGCACGCGCCACGCTTCTTGCCACCACTTTTAAATATTTGTGTGTTTTTGAACTTCGGAGGTTACATGATGGCTTGATTCACCTAGACCTGTCCAGAAGCAGACAGATTTGTGCCGCTCACCGCGCCCTGCATAGACATATTCTATTAGTTCTCGCTCTATTCTGTGAGCTGTACAATGGGGTTTAGGTCAGGAATAAGGGCGTTCTTTTCCGCTGTGTATCATGCATTAGTATTCTCCTCATGGTGTTAGGTAACTATTGCTAGATTAAAACTAGGTCTGTTCTAATCTTCCCCAGTCTGGTTCAGTGTTTTGAAAGGTCTCTCTCCTCACCTCTTGTTCTCTTCTCCCAAGCTCTATCTAGCCTATCTAGCCCGCCTATCTCAAGGTAACATTAGTTCAGATGATTCCTGTCATGCACTTACTGGTGGTCTTCCGGTCGTTATCCTTCGGTATCAGCAATTTATGAGGCAGGATCAGTTCGATCCCCCGTGACAGAGTGAAGCGAATGATAGGGTATTCTTCTGTTAGGAAAAGCAGAGTGAGAATGAGCAACACATCCCACGGAAGTCAATGCAGCGGCAACTCCCCTATCATAAAAATGTATGCATTGTGCATGATTGTGATAAATGAATGTCTAATATATAATAAAACCACAGAACATAATCAAAGTAAATTGAATTCTTTAAAGCATAAAAACTATACAAAATATACTCTTAGTATTTTTCCAAAATGCAATATTTTACATATACAGCAAAATTACTATTATGTATATAATGTACCAAGGGGTTGTAGGAGGCTGGCCTGGCTTGTAGTGGGTACCAAGGGGTACTTACACTCTGTACCAGGTCCAGTTATCCCTTATTAGTGTAGAAAAGGTGTTTCTAGCAGCTTAGGCTGATAGAAGGTAGCTATAGCAGAGCAGCTTAGGCTGAACTAGGAGACATGCAAAGCTCCTACTATACCACTGGTGTCATATGCACAATATCATAAGAAAACACAATACACAGATATACTAAAAATAAAGGTACTTTATTTTTATGACAATATGCCAAAAGTATCTCAGTAAGTACCCTCAGTATGAGGATGCAAAATATACACAAGATATATGTACACAATACCAAAAATATGCAGTAATAGCAAAAGGAAGTAATGCAAGCAGTGTATAGTTACAATAGATTGCAATAGGAGCACATACGTATGGGGACAACACAAACCATATACTCCAAAAGTGGAATGCGAACTACGAATGGACCCCAAACCTATGTGAGCTTGTAGAGGGTCGCTGGGACTGTAAGAAAACAGTGAGTGTTAGAAAAATAGCCCACCGCAAGACCCTGAAAAGTAGGTGTAAAGTGCACCTATATTCCCCAGAGAGCACAGAAGTCGTGATAGGGGAATTCTGCAAGGAAGACCAACACCAGCAATGCAACCAATGTGGATTTCCGGATGAACAAGGGGACCAAGTCCAAGAGTCGCAACAAAGTCGAGATTGGGCAGATGCCCAGGAAATGCCAGCTGAGGGTGCAAAGAAGCTGCCACCGGATGGTAGAAGCTGTGGATTCTGCAAGACCGAAGAGGGCTAGAAACTTCTCCTTTGGAGGATGTATGTCCCACGTCGTGAAGAAGCTTGCAGAGGTGTTCCCTCGCAAAAAGACCGCAAACAAGCCTTGCTAGCTGCAAGGGTCGCGGTTAGGGTTTTTGGGTGCTGCTGTGGCCCAGGAGGGACCAGGATGTTGCCACTTAGATGAGGAGACAGAGGGGGGGCGCCCAGCAAGTCAGGGAGCCCTCACAGAAGCAGGCAGCATACGCAGAAGTGCCGGAACAGGCACTACAAAGAGGAGTGAACCGGAGCTAACCCGAAGACACCAAAGGGAGTCCCACGACGCCGGAGGACAACTCAGGAGGTTGTGCACTGCAGGTTAGAGTGTCGGGGACCCAGGCTTGGCTTATCTTAGACATGTTACATGGCCATGTTCGGAGGTACCATTGTGACGCTGTACATAGGTAGTGACCTATGTCCAGTGCACGCATGTAATGGAGTCCTCGCACTCACAAAGTCCGGGGAATTTGCCCTGAACGTTGTGGGGTCACCTTGGCTAGTGCTAGGGTGCCCACACAGTAAGTAACATAGCACCCATCCTTTACCAGGTAAAGGTTAGACATATAGGTGACTTATAAGTTACTTAAGTGCAGTGGTAAATGGCTGTGAAATAACGTGGATGTTATTTCACTCAGGCTGCAGTGGCAGGCCTGTGTAAGAATTGTCAGAGCTCCCTATGGGTGGCAAAAGAAATGCTGCAGCCCATAGGGATCCCCTGGAACCCCAATACCCTGGGTACCTCAGTACCATATACTAGGGTATTATAAGGGTGTTCCAGAATGCCAATGTGAATTGGTGAAATTGGTCACTAGCCTGTTAGTGACAATTTGGAAAGCAGAGAGAGCATAACCCATGAGGTTCTGGTTAGCAGAGCCTCAGTGAGACAGTTAGTCATCACACAGGGAACACATACAGGGCACACTTATGAGCACTGGGGCCCTGGCTGGCAGGGTCCCCGTGACACATACACTAAAACAACATATATACAGTGAAATATGGGGGTAACATGCCAGGCAAGATGGTACTTTCCTAAAGGGGTCACTTGCAAGGTTGAGGCCCGGGCAACTGGCCACTTTTATGTAATGAAAAACAAAAATTGGGATATTTCATCAAACACAGAAGTGGGACTTATAAATTTGCATCGATATTGTGACACAGAATTACTAAACTGAAAGCACTCACTAACAGGGAAAATACTGGCAAGGAGGTACTAAAGGGAAATAACATTCAACTTTCACACAAGTATCATCTTTGTTAACAAAACTGCTTTCTTCTAGTGGTTGCTTGCTAACTCTGCACTAAAACACATGCACTGCATTCCTTTGTGATCATTTGATACTCTCTGAAAACTGTTAGATGTACTGAATCTTGCTCGGGTAGATGTTGGAAAAATGGGGCAGTCTGGCAAATCTGGTCACCCAATATTTTGCCCATGCTTTAAAAAAATCACTAAAGCCCGAATTCACAGTATAACCCTATATGAATTAGGGGAATTACAGCCTCGGTCCCCATGTAAACTGGGGAGAGAACCTCAAAAGGAACCATCATAAATGTCCCTAATGCAGCCCCTAAGGTGCAGGTGATATAAAATAGTTCAACCTCTTTCAAAACAATGTGATTGATGTCAACGACTATGGGGAAGTGAGTGTTTCAGGCCCTGCTTTACTTACCCAGCTAATATGCAGTCTTTGATGCAGACATATGAATACCCATAATGCAAGCCTTATGGCAAGCACACATTAAGCAAGAGATACTCCTCATTAATTAGAGCGGTAGTAGAGAGTTGCTCATGACATCCAAAATGGTGGTGACCTGCAAAGAGCCATTTGCTGTGGGCAGTCATAACTGAACCTTCCATACCTTTCTCCCAAGCAGAGACTAAGGCCCTCATTACAACCCTGGCTGTTGGTGTTAAAGTGGCGGTAATACCGCCAACAGGCCGGCGGTAAAAAAAAATGGATTTGGACCATGGCGGTTACCGCCATCCAAGACTACCACTTTAAAACACCGACTGCCAGGGTGGTAGCGGCCACTGGGCTTGAGACTTCGGTCTCCAGTCCGGCGTACGTCACAATCCCACCTTCGGGATTACAACCCGGCCTACCGTCATGGTTTTCGTGCCAAACTTACCACGACAAAAACCATGGCAGTAGGCACTATCAGTGCCAGGGAATCCTTTCCCTGGCACTGATAGGGGTCTCCCCACCCCCTACCCAGAGTCCTCCCCCACCCTATCCCTCCTTCTCCTGCCCCCGCACATATACACACCCACACGTGCTCCCATAAACACACATGCACACACACCACCACCAACACATGTACATACTCACACACCGCAACACACACCAACATAGCTTGTCACACACATGCATTCAAAACACAATCACTCATTCATGCATGCATCCAATGCGACTCACACCCGCATGCACTCATACCAAAACATACACCCCCACCCCCACATACACCCAACACCCCCCACCACCCTCTCCTAATTGCAGGGGGTCCTCCGGCTGGAGACGGTCCACAATGCTGCTGTCAGCAGCATCGTCCGCCAACAAAACACCGCCAGACGGTATCATTGCTCATGATAAGGTCGGTGGTGTTTTGCGGACGTGGCGGTGCTGCAGTCAACAGCACCACCCTACTGCAGTCCGCCGCCATGACGGTCGGCGGTGTTCCGCCAGCATTCTGGCGGTATACCGTCAGCGGTCATGATACGTGTAGATGGCTGGTAGCCACGGCGGCGGTATGTTGGAGGCAGTCACCGTGGCGGTAGATGGTCAGTACCGTCAATGTTGTAATGAGGCCCTAATTATTGGATCACCTCTTTAGTGGTGCCATTCTCAATCCCAAATAATGGTGACCTGGAAGTAGCCAAGGTCAATGCGGAAGGCATTTCCAAATCTTCGATCATAAGGACTGAGTGACTGCAAGCTATTCAAGGCCTTTACGAGATCCTGGCCTACTACTATTTCTGTGCAGGAGGTTCACCAGTACACTCAAACAGGACACTGTTTCCTAAATGCCCACAGAATGGGCAGCAGATGAAAAACCAGAAGCTCAACAAGTCATCCACGTCTGCATTGTCATTGCACACATGGCAACATTTTACAAGAGGAAAGTGATAGATTTTAAAAATATAATTGGGTGAATGTATTTTCCTCCACTGATTTCTATTGATGCAGAGGCAATTTTATGTGGGAGACACACAAAATAGCGTAATCTGTGGCTTTAAAAATTGTGAGTCTCCTGCCTGAATAGAGTATATTGGCATGTATAATCATTGTTATCAGGAGGCCAACATCAAATCATATACTTTCTGGGCAGCCACTAGTGGAGCATGAATGGAGAGCAGACAAGCCCAGCCCTGCCAAGTACCATGCATCAGGGGTTAAACTAACGCATTTAAATATTTGTGTCTGCATACCCACACTAAAATGCAATAGTCATGCATGTGTAGTACTGTAGGATCACCCTCCAGACGCACTAGCACTCTACAAGGAGCTGTAGTGAGCTATGCTGGCAGTGAGTGCACTCAAAGTTTGGGTTTCCTTTTGTTCAGCGAGCCATCACACCTCATCAATTAAGAACTCTTCTTTTAGGCGCCCTGCACAGGGAATCATTATTAATTTGAGTGCGGCTCTGAGCATAGTACGTGGTCTTGTTAGCACAGCGTGGTCATGTTCATAAACATTGTACAATTTTGACCCAGCAATGCCTGGATGAGAAACAAGGGCATCTCTTTGCCTATTGTTGTTTTTCGAAAAGGCAACTGTGACCATGCAGTGTCTGATTCAGAGCAGCTCTGTTTCTCATCCACTCAGCAGCAGAAGACGGCCTAACAGCTGTTGTGCGCTAAGCACCAAGAGCGCCTCTGCCTGCTGTGGTGTTGGGCCCCAGGTAGCACACACATGGGGGAACCGAAAAGGCATGGACACAACTGCAAGTGTGTGCAGTCGCACAGCTGCCAAACAGCCACACCCATGCGCTTTTTATTGGCAGAGAGCCTAGTGTGCTGGAACAAACCAAGCCAGCACGAAGGCGGGTGCTGACAACAAGACTGCCCATGAGTAGTATAATCAGCGGTACAACATTACATCCCTCCCCAGTTTCAATGAGAGTAAACAAGCAAATAGCCAAACAAACAGACACTTTGCAAACACAGCTACAAGCGCTATAAACATATGGCAGATGTGTTACCAGGTCGGAGACAGCATGTTCTTTTGCTAGACTCAGCTTACTGCACTATGTGAGGCTCATCCCAGGAAATTCTTCAAATGGGTGGAAGCTTTAGAATGGTCTCTCAAGTGATACCTCAGATGGTCACTCCGGCTGGATGACATTGGGGTGGATGATGTCACTGTGGAGGTGTCCGCTGCAAGCCTCTTCCAGACTGTCAGTGCCTCTTGCCGGATCGCCACAAGGGGGTGAGGAAGTCACCAGGCATCAGCTCCTCAGGGAAATGTGTGGGAGATGTGGCTTGCTCTCTGATTGTTCCTCGGGCTCTCCTAAACAATGATATGTTACAAGTGAACCCATCATCCTGGCGATGGGCAGTGATCATGGTGCCCTGTTGCTTCACAATGACCAACGGGTGACATTCAAAATCAGTATTTGCTTCTGGGATACCTGTCTTTCACGAACACTGAGTCACCTGGCTGGTTGTTTGAAGACGGACCTCTTTGCTTGGTGCTTGGTGGTTGGTCTCTTTCCTCCTGAAAAAGACCAGTCCATCATCCATAGGGCTAGGTTTACACCTGGGGTGGTGGGAATGGTGTCAGTCATGACTCGTCCCATGCTGGCAAATCCTGGCGCGTGGCCCATGGAAAAGTGTTGGGTTTGTCAATATTCTCAAAGAAATCCATAGATAGCCTTCTTCAAGGATTGTTGGTCAGCGTGAACAATGCGGATCACCTTGTTCAGATTAAGAATGAAGCATTCTATTTCTCCGTTAGCTTATGGCCAGCAGGGTGTCACCTTCTGGTGTTTTATGCCCCATGGCCGGAGGTTATCAGCCATCTGTGGCTACCATTTTCTCCTTCATTGGGATGACATCAGAGGCTGCCTGGGATCCCATGAGTTAATCTTCAGGATATTTGCTTTAATTGTCTCTGAGGACGAGGGTGTAGTGTCTATCTGGGAGGTGACCAAAGTTCAGGCTGGCTCACCCCCAGGGCTGTTGTGAGGACCTGGTTTAAGTGAGTGCCGGGGATAGTGCTTTGGATGATCCTGATACTTGATACCAATGGCAGGACCTTACCCCTGCTTCAACCATTTCATTCATATGAGGGAACCAGACTTTGGTTCTGATGCCTTTCTTGCTTTTGACTATTCCCTGGTGGCCGTGGTAGGCAGGTTGTACTGCTTGGTCCGTTAGGCTGTGGGGTATAACCAAGCAGGGCCTTTTGAGTCAGTAGTGAGTTAATGGCGAACACTGAATATTGATTCTAGAGTTCTTTTTGCCTCCTGGTCCTTTGTGACAGATGTTCCTTTAACATGTGCTATCTGTAGGCCCTTGTCAACTTGAGTGGCAGACAGGATGGTGTTGAACGACAATGGGTGCGGCCTGGGCCTTTCAACGATATATCGGACATATTCCGCTGCCTCTTTGACTTTCTTTTGAGCAGCCACTCCAGGGTTTCGTGAGAGGTAGTCCATTGGGTTGTTTTCCCTGGCCAATATTCCATTATGCAATTGTACTCTTGTAGCTGGGGCATCCACTTTTCAGTGCGGGGTAGCAGCTTGGATGTGGAGGCTTAAAAGAGGGGACCTATAGGCTTTTGGTCAGTTATGACTACGAATGGATGTCCATAAATGTATAAGTGGAAGTGCCTACAGGCCCAATATATGGCAATGGCCTTCTTCTCCATTTGAGAGTACCTCAGTTCTGTTTCTGTGAGCGTTTTGCTGCCGTATACTTCAAGAGCCCAGTCTCCTCATGGCTGTTGGTATGTAAGGAGGGCTGCTTCTAGTGCTTTGAGACTCGCATCGACTGTGATGGTTGTCGGTTTCAGCAGGTCGAAAAACTAGAGGTTGGTATCAGCTGAAGGGGCTTGTTTGGTCTGCTGGAATGCTTCACCTTGTGCAGCTCCTCATATCCATGGGTTGTTGGCTTTCGTGAACTCACAGAATAGATGACTCAGATCAGTGAGGTAAAGTATGAACTGCCCACAATAATTCACCATGCCTAGGAAACTTTGGACTTCTGACATGCTGGTGGATGCAGGGGCTTCTTGTACATTGAGTACTTTTTCCAGGTTGGTGTTACTCCATTGGCTGAAAAGGTGTAACCAAAAGAACAAATTTGTTGTTTAAGGAGTTCACATTGTTCCCAATGGAAGTATCAATCCTGAGTCTCGGATTCATTGAAGCATGGTGGTCTTTCACAGAGTTATTGAAGATGAGGATGTCATCACTGACATTAATAACTCCTGGTAAGCTGGTGAGCATTTCTTGGATAGTATTCTGGAAAATTTCAGCTGTGCTGGATATTCCAAAGTTGACGCGACAGTATCTTCTCAAGCAGACATGGGTTGAAAAATGTGTTTATGTAGATGGATTCAGAGTGGAGCTGCAACTGGTGGTATCCTGAGTGAAGTTCGACTTTGAAGAACCACTTTTCCCCGTTGAGCTATCCTAGAATGTCATCGACCGTTGGAGTTAGATGCAGGGGTGGGTAGTAACTTTAAAAATTTGTGGGGCGTGGTGCAGAAAACCTCACAAAGATGCCGTTGGCTGGTGTCTCTCTACTCCCTAACAACAAGCAGGAAAGGGAAGGAAGGTGGTAACTTTGTGCATGCCAATCCAACCAATCTTGGAGCAGCTCTTGCGCTGTCTTCAGCATGAGAGCAGCTCCAGGATTGTTTGGAGCAGGGTAATCCAGTGCTCATTTTGAGGCTGGGGCCTGTGCCTGCAATCTCTCGCCTGTTTTACAAAGGTTGGATTGCTGGCTCTGAAGTGCGCATGTTGGACAGGCCAGCTGTAAACAGCCCGCCAATCTGACATGCGCACTGAGCACCTGCAGATGTCATCCTACAATCCGCAGGGATCTGCCCTGCCCCCATCATCACACTTGTGCTAGTGCGGCCGGCGGCACAGAGAATAATAAAATGGTAATGACCATTTTAATATTATATTTTTACATGCTGAGCAGGAGGCCTTAACAGAAGACCTGCTGCTAGTTAGATGGCATTCTCACTTGATTGCTACATTTGGGAGCCTCATGTCCACACAAATGTGAACTTCTCAACATTGTTTCTGTTTCTTGGCATCCACAATTAAGGATACCCATGGTGTTGCGCTGCTTACATTTTCAATTATACCCGCTCACTCAAGCTTCTCTAGCTCTTCTTCCACTTTTGGCCTGAGGTGGAATGCGATGCATCTATGCTGTAGGGCTACAGGTTGTTTGGATCGATCAATGTGTAGTTTGTTTTCCTTGCCTTTTACGCAACTGATCCCTTGAAAAACATTGTCAAACTCAGCCAGAATGTTTGACAGTTCCTCAACTTTGTTCCCAAATGCATAGGAGATCCGATTCAGGGTCTGTTCTGTGTGGCCACTGACCAGCATGCCGTGACCTACGTCGGCTATGAAGATGGTGGTTTCGATACTTGAGCCTCTGTGGGACACTGATGATGTGATGCGTCCAAGCATAGGCCGGGGATGAGACAGTCTATGTGCAAAAACTCTCACTCTGGCTTTCTCGAGCTGCGTGGTGGCTTTATGTGGGGTCCTCCTTTTGTAAGAGGGGCCCTCTGTCACCTGCTTAAGGAGTGTTGTGGTTCTGGTCACAAGTGATCTGGTGCTGCCTGCACTCTGGCATGAAATGTTGCTGCTCTCGCTGGCCTGGTTTTGTGTTCAGTCAATGGCCTTGTGTGCGTGGGCCTTCTATGGCCTTCTAGGGCCCATTTGTTTTCCTCCGGCTTTTGTGCCTTGCTATGTTTTTTCAGTTATTTCTGCAACTGTTTCCTTCATTCCACATTTGAGTGTGCTTTTGTTTGCTTTGTTTTAAATTTTTCATTATATTCTTTATGAATTTTGAGGCCGTTGCGAGGCTTTGTGCAAGGGCATCTGCCACTTGCGCTGTCTGAAAGTGCTTGCGCTGGTGCACTTACTGTGATTGGTGGGCCTGTTCAGGTGCAGAGCTCAGCCATATGGTGGACACGGTCACAGACAGCGTTGGGAGCTCCAGCGGGTGCCCCGCTGTTGAAGAGTATTGGGTGCAAGGCGAGTGGGGCATGGGCCAAGCACTGGCCTTGTTCCCAGTGTGGTGTTGTGACCCAGGGTAGTAGAACAACACACGTGGGTGAACCAAAAAGCAATGGATGCTTAGCTGCAGTTGTGTGCAGGAGCGCGACTGCCAAACAGCCACACCCATGCACTTTTTATTGGCAGAGCATGCAGCTGGAACAAACCAAACCAACGCCAGGTGGGTGCCGACAACTAGACCACCCATGGGTAGTATACTGGGCGGTACAACATTACACCTGCCTGGGTGTGCTCAACACTGCCAGCAGTGAGCTCGAAAGCAGGAGGATCAGACTGGAATTAATAAAAATTCAACAACGAGTAAAAACCAAGAGGGGGGGGTCCCATGTGGACCATGACGGTGGCAGCAGAGTTGTAAAGCTCTGACTCGAGCCACGGCCGTGAGGACATTTATCCTGCAGATGAGTGACCTAAAACTGACCCCAGACCCGCCTGATAGGGAGAGGGCTTTCCCAACAGGCATGAAGGTGACCGAGACCTCCCGAGCCGTCACAGATCTGGAGCGAGACTCGACGTGGCTCCAGGAACTGGCTGCATAAAATGGCACAATGGGGCTGAACATACTGAAAATCGAGTGTTTGCTCTGCAACCAGCATGGGGCGAGTAGAGCGCCTGGTCGGGAAGGTCCGTGATGTAGGGATTGCTTGAATGACTGATCGAAAATTCCCCTTGAATGCCACTGTGAGCTTGCGGCTGTGGTGGATGAGAGAGATGGCAGCGGTCTGGAGGCCTTGCTCTGACCGCAAGCACTGAGGGAGCATGTATGTGGAGTAGTCCCTGAGGCAGAAGTCCTGGAGGTGAGTGGGCTGGGACCCCTGTGTACAAACAGGCCCTAACACAGCACTGCTCCTGGAATAAACAGAGCAGTAGCTGAGAGATTGCTGCCAGACTCATAGTCGATGTGAGATTGGCCATGAACAGAGAGAGCAGGTGCATGACTGAAACATCTGGGGTGAAGGTAATCTTGCTAATTTCTCTTAGTTGTCTGAGATATTGATGCACTTTTAATGAAATGAGAGACTGTGAAGTCAAGTTTGGGGCGTGTTTAGAGATCGAGGGGCCCCATTAGTTATACATCAAGAGGAGAAAGAACTATTCTTC
Source organism: Pleurodeles waltl (assembly GCF_031143425.1). NCBI lineage: Eukaryota > Metazoa > Chordata > Amphibia > Caudata > Salamandridae > Pleurodeles > Pleurodeles waltl. The sequence goes on along the minus strand of NC_090443.1, from coordinate 540,489,444 downwards.
ATGCAATTGATATTAGGGCAATATGTACTGTTACAACCTAGTGGACTTCAGGCGACATCTGGAAGAGGGCAGAGGAAAGCTGTGATCCGGGGCATACTGGTTAGGTCTACTGCCTGATGATTGAACAGACACATGGACTTGGCTAATGCAAGTGACAGTACACACTCCATGGCTGTTGGAGAGACACCACATATTCAGTCCTCTTGCTCAGATATAGTGGCTGATTCTGTGCTTTGCATGTGCTTTCTGGTGGATGGTGGCAGTACGTGTCGCTGCTGGTGACACGGAGCCGCAACAAGGGCGGCGGCGATTGTTGGGGTGGTCGTGCCTGGGGGTGGCAGTCTGAGTGGCCTGCTATGACTCACTGTTTGAGTGAGACAAGAAGTGGAGAGCTGCTGACCACTGATGCAGAGGCGTTGTCCCCGAACCTCTAGACTAGCAAGGGACAAATACCAGAGATGATATGCACTAAATCCTCGCAATAAACCCGGCGGGGGAGCCTGCTAGGTGAGATGGGGACTCACCTGCACCACCATAGTGAACAGACGATAAAGGACTAGAATCGCAAGCAATAATAATAACATACTGTAAGAGAGGAAAATTGAAACTGTGGCAATAGATGTTAATCTTCTAGCTGAAGTTCATAAGAAGTTGGCGGATAGAGTGGATGATGCTGAATCGACCCCAGCACAAACAAAACCCCCAATCTTAACTCCTATTGAGAAGGTGACCCATCTGGAAAAAAAAAAAAGTAAAGGTTCTCCCTGACAGGATGGAAGATGCCGAAGGCAGCTTGCTTAGAAATAATATGAGTGGTGGAAGGATAATCTATGGAGCTGTATATGGAAGACTGTTTGGCGCATACAGTTTGGGAAGGGAAGACCTCCAAATTGTCCATAGTGCAAAGAGCGCATAGAGTGCCTGTCAGGGCCCCAGCACCGGAAGCACTCCCCCTCCCCAAGTTACAATAGTGAGACTCCTGCATTAGAGAGACAGAGGTGCACTGCTACAGGAAGCTAGAAAACACGGCCCTTGAAAGTAAAGGGGGCTATTGTGGAGATATATCCTAGACTTCATGATGGCTGTGCAGAGGCAAAGAACTACTTACCTAGCAGTTAAGCGCCATCTCCGGTCGCTGGAAATCCAGTATACACTGTTCTTCCTGGCGAGGCTCTGCATTGTTGTAGGACATGAGACACTTCTTTTTCCGCCTGATGGAGGTATGGGAAAGGCTGGAACGGAGGGGGTACTCACCCAGTGCTCCATTTGTGCTTGTTGTTTCCGGTGCTGAGCACCAGCACTTATTTTTGAGGGCTGGTGCTTAGTCTTCTGCCTCAAACGTTTGCTGCGAGCAAAAGACACATATGGGTAAGACAGAGGAAGAGAAAAACAAAAAAGCATCACAAAGGGAGAAAGTAGAAAGCTACTAGAGTGAACTGAAGGGGTAGGGAGTGGCTGTAAAAGGATTGAAGATGCCTGAGATGCCTTCAGGATTACGCTGCCTCAGGATTCCGTGTTCGTACATTTAAATAAAAGCAGCCGCATGTTTAAGAGGAGGGCTTTGGCACCGGCACATTTTTATTTACGAATTAAGCACTATACTCACCCACACAAAATGGACATGAGGAGGGTGCAGAGGATGGCTGGTTGGTGGCTAAGCGAAGATGCAAGCCACATAAACCGAGCCAGCATCCTAAACAGAAACCTACTGGTGCTCAGGCAGCAACTGAACGAGCGAAGGTTGGGAAAGAATTGCAGCACTACATGGAAGTATCGAGTGGTACCTGATGGGACGTTCTCTGGTAGGGCTTGGAGGACTTGGAGGCAGATGGATTGAGGTTGACATCCTCTGAGATGGACCCATCATCTCTGGTGGTGACGCCAATACAATCACTGGAAATTATCTAAGAACTCGTACTGACATGGATGGTGCTCCTCAGATGGAGAATTAACGTTTATTCATCTTGGCCACTGCTGTGCTGTCCAATTTTTTATTTTTATTTATTATCATGTTTTTGAACTCCAAAGAGATCCACATGAGTAATGATACAAAATCATATAAGTTCACCATAAGATGATACACATTTCTTAAAAGGTGCAAATCCTATAAATACATGATAAAATAGTACATTTTATCTTTTTTTAAACTCAAAAATTCAAAATATCTATAAAAAGGATTGGAAAAACGTAAAAATCCTATAACAAAATCTTTCATTGTGGGGGGTGTAACATGAATCCAACGCCTCTCTGTGAGTTATAGCATTAAGCTGCAATATGCGGGGTTTCAACCAAAGTTTCCTTGGAACGACTAGTGTCAGACAGACAAACAGAACATGTGAAAGAGATTGTATCCCACCTTGACACAGATCACAAATGCTAGACGAGCCACCTCACCTAGAGGTGAGATCTCTCAGTGGCAATCTGTTAAATCTAAGCAGGATACACAATCGCCTCACCCCATGATTTAAATTCCAGGTCAGATAGGGTTGCACCATTTTCATAGTTGCAGAGTCAGTTAGCTTCTCTAGACCTCTTCTTTGGCGACACACATCCATGTCCAACAAAAAGCCTTTGGACCATGACACTTCCTTCATAGTTTTTTTTTGCGATGCATAGAGAACTGAAGGACAAAGGTCCAAGTCTAGCTCTAAAACCCGAATAGCTTTGATGTAATTTAAAAAAAAAAAAAAAGATTTTTCCCTCAGATTGTTAAAGATCTCACTATAGGCCAGGTTTCACAATGTACTTTCCTCACTATGCGTGAGGTTGTGCATCCTTCTTATCACTGCCACAAGGCCTTGCACAAAGATATTCCTTATGCCAAATTCAAGACGTAATGCAGCCCCTGAGACTGCATGATTACAAGAAACCAGGCGTCTCAGAATGCAACCTTCTGTCTTGCCCAGAAAATCCCATTTGGTTATATGAATACACTCTATCGCGTATAAAAGAGTCACTGGGATCTTGACCTGATAGGCTGTTAGTAAGTGTAAGAAATTATGTTTACCATTTGCCTTAAAGAAGGCAGACAGGCCGTGGGCAAGTGAAAGAGCCTTATTTGTGTTATGGCGAATGTGATTATGATCTTTTGTTGAAGCCGAAAAGATCTTACCCAGAAACTTGCTATTCCAGCTTGTGTTGACCCATAACCCAAGGATACAAAACTTTTCTTCTAATTATCTTCCCAGAGAAGCAAATCACCTGAGTCTTTGCTATATTAATTTTCAGGTAGTGCCTGTCTGAGTAGATTTTTAGGGCGGCCCAGCGATGATTTAGGCCTTTTGGGGTAAGGTCATACACTACTATATCATCCGCGTACATTAAGCACACAATTGGCCGGCCCCCCACCGCAGGGGCGTCGCTGTAGGAATTCCTGAGACTTATGGGTAGGTCATGAATATAAAGAGAGAAAAGCAGTGGGGCCAGTAGGCAACCTTGTTTCAGGCCATTTTTTGTTAATACCTTTGAAGACAGTCCCTGTTCTCCACCAATTAAGATCTTACACCAGGTTAATGATTGTAGGACAATTACCAATTGTAGGAGACCAGGAGGAACCCCTAGATCAGCCCCCCGATATAACTGGCTATTGTTTAATTGCTTTTTTGAATTGATTAGTTAGTTTTTGAAGGGCAAATGGTGTGCTGTAAATTGGGGGAGTGACTAGTAAAATGTCCTCAGCAGTGTAAGAGAAGGTGGGTAGGGAGTTGGGGAGGAGGGTTATTAGCTTAATTAAGGGTAGAAACAGGGGAAAGGGAGAAGTTGCCAGGAAGTTGATACTAGCCAACTGGGACGCTGTCAGTGAGGTGATTAGACATGCTAGCGAATAGTATAAAAATACTGTCATGGAATGTAAATGACCTGGGTCATAGAATCAAGCAGGGACTTGTGCATAAAGCTCTGGCACACTACGCGACTGATCTGGTGTTTTTTACAGGAGACGCATATGTGCAGTAATAATGCCCCCGTTTGGCTAGGGGGAAATATAAACTATTGGGACACGCAGATAAAACTAAGGGGTCTCAAGGAGTGGACATTTTATCTAGGAAGTCCTTCCCCCTTGATGTCACTGAAAAGAGATGCCTCCGGCTGCTATACAGTAAGAGTGGGCACATGGGAGGGAGAGCTGCTGGCATTTACTTGTGTGTATGTCCCACCAGGCCTTCAATCAGACACACTGCAAGTGTTAAGTAAAGCAGTGACAGAGATCCCACAAGCATTGATTATCATGGAGGGAGATTTTAATCTGCTAATGGATCCACTGTGAATAGGACATATACAAAACAAGTATGAATACCATATGAAGGGAAACTCTGTAGTTTTGCTCAAGCGTTGGGCATGATGGATGTGTGGAGATAGCTACACCCTCAAGACACTCCTATTACTCTGGCTCACACAGTATTTACTCTTGTATAGACTACATGTTTACCCCTGCAGTATCACTACATAGATGTATAGATGCACAGTTTGAAGCACACAGCATTTCAGATCATTCCCCTCTTGAAATCAAGCTACAGACACATACCGTGACACAGATGGGTACTTGGTGGATGGTGGCATAGCGTCTCACCTCCCCACAGGAAGTGGAGAGATTGACCCAAGTTACAGACTACTAGATGAGGCTGAGATAGTCCTTTGGGAAGCATACAAAGTGACGCTTCAGGGAGGGATTATATCTGGAGAAGAAGCTGATAAAAGGAAGAGAAATCAAAAGTGTGAAGAGTTTGAGGAGGAAATTTAATGGGTGGAGGACAGGCATGCTCAGTCGTCTGTGGATAGTATACCTACACAACTAAAAAAAGTCAGAGCAGAACACAAGGTAGTGGCCGCAAATGAGGTTAAATTGATATATCAGGCCCAACAGCGATGAACATATGAAGGCAGAGATAAAGCAGAGAAACTGCTGGTGTGGTTAGCGACCCGGGAATTAGTGAGATCTCACATAATGGAAATGACCAACTCTCAACAAGATAAAATACATACTTATATGGATGTAGCAGAGACTGTGGTGGTTGTTTGCAGGACTTCTATATGGGGACACGTGGGTATAACGCTGAGGAGCTCCAGGCATTTGTAAAAGACTGCCCTTGCAGAATATTGAATAAGACAACAGCTCTGGGTCTAGAGGCAGATGTAACGGTGGAGGAGGTAGGAACAGAACTTGCACAATTACAATCTGGGAAGACACCAGGACCTAATGGGCTTCCGGTGGATCCGTTGAAGTCTTTCGTCAAATGGTAGGGTTAGTGGTGCCTCACTTGCATAAGATGTATTCTAAGGCTTATGAACAAGAGGTATTACCTGAGGACCCTAGGACGATGACAGTAATCCCCATCTTCAAGCCTGTGAAACCGGTAGATAAATGGGACTCAAAGACACTTATCGATGCTGAATGTGGACGCTAAGATATTGGCAAAACTTCTCACAAATCAACTGCAGGGGGTGATATTGGAACTGGTACATCCACACAATAATAGCTTTATGTCACACTGCTCTACCAGCTTCAATCTTAGAAGGCTATAAAATAATCTGGCAGTTGCATCAGGGTTGCAAATTCGGTTAACAGTGGTCTCCCTGGATGCTCATAAAGCATTCGATTCAGTGGAATGGCCTTATGTGTTTGCAATGTTAGAGAAGATGAGATTTGGTTCAAAATTTGTAAATGGATCGATCAATTGCTCTACACCATGCTGAAAGCAAAGGTAAAAGTGAACAGAGTGCTCTCCCACATTTTTTGGATAGAGAGGGGAACGTGCCAGGGCTGCTCTCTGTCACTACTGCTGTTCGCACTGGTTCTAGAGCCACTGGGGGGAAGGGTGCGACAGGATGCAAAATAGAAGGCTGAAGTTGGGGCTTGTAATGGGAATAACGTATATCACTGTATGCCAATGATATACGGCTTTATTTGGCAGTCCCAGATAAATATCTAGATCGAATTAGAGAGATATTTTGAGATCCTTGGGGAATATACAGGACTCCATAATAATTAGGATAAGTCGTTGATATTCCTGGTGGGCACTTAGAAAGTGGAGGAACCTCTTGTATTGCCGCTCAAGATTGAGAGGACGCATTTTAAATATTTGGGTCTCCGGGTATCTACATCCCCTACCATACATTACGAGGATAATATAGCACCATTGCTAAGGGGTTTGTGAGGAAACATCAAACATTGGGATAGCCTACCACTTTCTCAATTGGGAAGGCAGCAGTATTTAAATTGGTCATGCTCCCTAAATTCCTTTATGTACTACAGAATAACCCCTATAGACCACCTCAATGATTCTTCATTGAGGTGGATGTATTACTATATTCTCTCCTTTGGCAGGTTGGAGCCCCTAGAATAGCGCTTACTCGCCTCCATGCATCTGTGTATGAAGGAGGGGCAGCCCTCCTTTGTCTGCGAGATATTATGAGGCGGCAAGCTTCTCTATAATTAATGATTGGGCATTTGTGCCACAGTCACACCCAGTGTTACGGATGGATAGAGGGGCTATGGGAAGTATTTGCTTCCTGCATGCCTTTATGGAGGGAAATTGAGGAAGGATGCTCCCCCCAGCTACAAGACTGACAGTGGAATTATGGCATCAGACTGACTCCAGGGACCCCACTGTGGTTGGGCACTAGGTTGCCAGGTGTTGCGGCGCTGGGACCACATAGGAATTAGTACACTGTGGGATGCCAAGGGAATAGCATCATTCTCACACCTTCAAACAGAGTATTGCATGCATCCTTCACAAATGTTTAGATATCTCCAATTGAGTCATGCCTTCAGACTAAGTCATTGAAACATAGACACCTCTTGATTTAGGGTTCCAGTAGCCAGGGACAGACACTGGGGAAGCCAATATGTCTGACTTTGATGTGCTAACATATACAAACACAGGCAAGCACAAGTGTGCAGACTATTGTGTCCCTGCTCCATGTTCTATACTCCAGGTTGCGGTCTTGCTTGCTACCAGTGTTGCAAGCTTTGGGAATAAAGAGCAGCAGGCCTGCAAGCTCAGTGAATAAAAGAAGCATTGGCAAAGCCAATAGGTCTTGCCTATGCAAGAGCTAGTGGCTTTGCCAACTAGTTTTAGCCATATTCTCCACCAGCATGGCTGCTGTTCAGCATGCCTAAAAGTTAGTGGTATAGAGGAGAGTGACTTGGAGTGGAGTGTTGTAGAGTCGAGTGGCGTAGAGTGTCTTAGGGTGTTGTGGAGTGGCATAGAGTGGTGCAAAGTAGAGTGGGGTGGAATGCTATACAATGGAGTAAAGTGACACAGTGGAGTGCATAGAGTGGAGGGGCGTGCCATAGGGCAGAGTGGCATGTCATTGAGTTTTAAAGTGGAATGGCATAGAGTGAAGTGGTGTAGAATGTAATGGCATAGAGTGGAGTGGTGTGTCGCAGAGTCACGTGCCATAGAGTGCCTTAAAGTGGAGGGATGTAGAGTGGCATGGTGTGGAGGGAGTAGAGTGTTGTAGAGTAGAGTGGAAGGGCATAGACTGGAGTAGAGTGTTGCAGAGTGAAGGTTGTAGTGTGGAGTGTTGCAGAGTGTAGTAGAGTGGAGTGGCGTAGAGTGAGTAGGTTTGTCGAGTGACACAGAGTGGAGTAGAGTGTTGAAAAGTGTTGTAGAGTGGAGTGCCTTAGCGTGGAGTAAGTGGCATAGAGTGGAGTCAAGTAGAGTAGAGTGGTGTAATTGGAGTAGTGTGTCATACAGTGAAAAAAGGCATGGAGGAGTTGGATAGAGTGGAGTAGAGTGTTGAAGAGTGCTGTAGAGTATAGTGGAGTGGCATAGAGTGGAGTGACATAGATGGAGTGGCATAAAGTAGAGTGTCATAGACTGGAGTTGACTTGAATAGCATAGAGTGAAGTAGAGTGGACTAAAGTGTCAGAGTGGAGTGGCATAGTGTGGATGGTGCAGAGTGGAGGGATGTGTTGTAGAGAGGCATGTCATACAGTGTCAGAGTGAAGTGGCATAGAGTGGAGCTGCATGTTGTACAGTAGAGTGTAGTTGCATGTCATAAAGGGGCGTGTCGTAGAGTGTCAGAGTAGAAGGGCCTAGAGTGGAGTGGCATTGAGAGGGGTGGCATGCAGTGGTGTCTAGTGGAATTGCATAGAGTGGAGGGGCAAAGAATGAGAGGCAATGAGTGGAGTGTTATAGAGTGGACTAGTGTACAGCAGAGAAGAGTCGATTCAAGTGTCAGAGTGGAGTGGTGTAGAGTGTCATAGAGCAGAATAGAGGGGCGTGTCACACCGTGGAGTGGCGTGTCATACAGTGTTAGAGTGAAGTGATTTAGAGTGGAATGGCATGTTGTAGAGTGGAGTGGTATGTCGCACAGTAGTGTGGAGTTGTGTGTTGCTAAGTGGTGTGTCATAGATTTTCTTAGAGTAGGGCACAGAGTTAAGTGGCATGGACTGTATAGAGTGGAGTGGCGCATCATAGAGGGGAGTGGCGCATCAAAGAGTGGAGTGGCATGTTGTAGAGTGGGGTGGGTTAGTGGAGATGTGTGGAGTACAGTAAAGTGGCATAGAGTGGTGTGGAGGGGCATAGAGTGGCATAGAAAGGAGTAGAGTGTTGCATAGTGGAGTGTTGTAGAGTGGAGTGGGGTGGTATGGAGTATACATGGTGTGGTAGTGCACTGCCATTACAGAAAACACATTTTCATTTGAAACAACATGTGTGGCAAATGACAATGTGTAGGATATGCTCCACGATAGGACTAACTCAAGCTGCACAACCTGAAACAAATAACCCCAGCAAATTGAAAGCAAGCAACTATGGGAACAAAACATAAAGCCAGTGGTAAGCAGTGAGTAGAATGCAACCCAGGGAAGCTTTCAGAATGTTACCAAGAAGTGTTTAGCAATCCAAACAGCTGTTCTATCTGGTAGGCTTAAACCTAAATAGCATATAGTGCTGAAAGAAAGTGTAAGTGATGCTTTGTAACTTGGAAGTCCAGCACCGGGGGAGTTGTGTCAGAGGACACGAGTCACCTGGTGATCCTAGTGTGGCAACAGCAGAAGAAGGCTGTCTAGAACATTCAAGTGAGCTAAACTAAGCAGCCATGCCCTCCTGCCCCATCAGGGGTCAAATGGCAAGGTAGGATGTGCGGGAATCCCTTTGGGTCTCATGGGGGGGGGGGGGTAAAAGGACCAATATTGTTACATTTGATGTATGAGACTGGTGAAATAGTACGTTTTATAAATCACTAACTATATTTATAAGTGGAATTTTTGATTGTTTTAAAAAGGATTTCTAAATTGGTATTTTTACATTATCACATCAAGATGCAAAACAATAGCAGGTGGTACTTCCTATATCAGCACATTGTGTAACAGGGAGTACAATAGGTCCACCTGAGAGAAAGAATCAAGTGAGAGAAACATTTGCTGTGCACACAGCTCAGGGATGCAGCCTTATGATAAGTGAGGCATGCAAGGAATACACACTCCCCGGGGTGTTGTCATGCACAAAGAAATAATCAAAAACAATATATAGTTATCAACCAAAAGCACACAAAAACAGTCCGGGGTCCAGGGTAGGTCTCAGAAGTACAATAATATAAGCCATGTACAAACATTAGGTAAGGACACATAGGGGTAGCAACTTGGGTTTCTGTGCACGTTATTGTGTGTTAGCGCCCTCCGCGCCCGTCAGTGGAGCGGCCACCAAGGAAGTGCCTGCTGCATGTAGGGGGAGTCAGGCAGTGGAATCTCTGATTTATGTTAACAAGCCCTTTCCCCACCTCAACATGATCTATTCTAATGTAAGCAGTCCCAAATGGGGGTAGTCGGATCAGATTGAAATACTTAAGGTGGGAAGGGGGCAAGAAAGCAAAAATGGTAGGTACCTTTTGCACCTCTCGACAAATACTGGAGGTAGTCATAGTGAAAGGAGAGAGAAAGCGAATACAGAGAGAGTGGCAGGAAGAGGTACAGAGGAGAGACTGCTAAAGAAAAATAAGAAGAGCACAGGGAGAGGAATGAGATAGAGAGAAAAGGACATATAAGAGAAACCTAGACAGATAGATGGTAAGACAAAGAAAAAGTTAAAAAGCACAGATGAGTTTGATTTGGCAGAGAGTACCATGAGAGAAGGAGGGTCAGGACAGATAGGGAAGCAGGGGAAATGGAGAGGGAGAAAGTGACAGAGATGGTGTGGTACAGAGGTAAAAAAAAGAAGTGACAGAGAAAAGAGGAAGAAATGTAGGAATATGGAGACAAAGAGTGAGAGAAGGATTAGATCCGTAGAAGGGAAGAGAGAAAAGAGAATACAGAAGAGATGGAGAGAGGGAAAGCTAATAAAGGTTAGATGGTGAGACAGAGACAGGAAGGAATAGATAAAGAAAAGATAGTGAAAAAGATGAATACTGAGACAGCGAGATACAGAGATGGCACAAGAGGAAATGGGGGAAGAGTTGAGTTTCTGCTTTGAACATGCACATTATTTTTATAGTCAGTACGCACGCCCACATTTGCAAAGTCTTTCAGCTGCGCAAAGCTACACATTATGATGCAAATTGCCACCAGGTATTTAATATCAGCACAAAAGGTGTTTTGCTCGAAAAAGGTTAATTTTTTCTCAGCTCAAAAAAATGATTTGAGTTGCTTTGAAATGCTTTGCATCTAAAGGGCATCAGTGGTGAGGATTATCACAACCACCCATAGATTATGATGCAAATCCCAATCTAACAAGCTAGTCAGACAGGATCTTGGGTCAAAAACGAACTCCTCTTTGAAGTAGTAGTTAACAAAAAGAAATGTGCTTATTTCTCAAAAAATTATTTACGTATGTATTGCAAGGCACAGCAAATATGCAACACCTGTGAGCCCATAGAGTTTGTCTAGGCATAGTACCTTTTACTGGAATGTTATGCTTCCATTACAGACCCCTTACTAGAGAGCATACAGTCACTTCTGTGTCATAGAGCGGAGGTGTTTATTGTGCAAGGCAGCCTTGCAGAATGCAGCATGCATAGAAAGAGCAAACAACGAGGAGGCCTAAAAGTGTTTCTCCTAGTTGTGCCTTGCTAACGCCACCCCAGGGGTGGCCTTAGATTTTGGCACTGCCTCAGGTTTACGAAAACTCGTAAATCTGGGACAGAGTCAAAATGCAATGGGTGCTGCTGTGCCATGCCCACAGCAACACCCATTGCATGCCCCTTCCACTCAAAGTGCTGCGAGTGAAGAGGCCCTATCTACAGGGTGGCGTTAATCCATAAAAAGTGGTTTAATGCCTCCTTGTAAAAACAGGGCAGGGCTAGCACCACCAGAGCGTCACAATAAGTGATGCTCTGGTGGCGCTAGGGGCTCCTAAATATGCCCCCCAATTTGTGAAGCCAAATAACTTTTCTATAACCGTCTCCCGCCTGAGGATGCCTCTGCTTCAATAGCAGTAAAAAAGGGAAATACATTCTCCCTATTAGTTTTTAAATCTCCCACTTTCCTCTTATAAAGTTTTGCCATTTCTCGAGGTTGGACAGGCCCATAGGGCAATCAGGCAGTGCCCGATGGGCTGGTTTGGCAGGTCAGCGAGTGAGCTGTTTTTTAGGCTGTTTGTGAGCCTGCCTTATGTCCTGCTGGACCGGTTTTTACTGTTGATTTCCCTGATTTGTATCAAACATACTGCCTATAGCAAGCTCAGTCTATGCAGGTTTCCAAACCTTGCAAAACACTATCCGCATGTCTTTGCAAGTTGAAAGCTATCCCAATTTATGCACACGGGCCAAATAAATTAGTAATGATGGCCACTTTCATTTTGGTGCCCTGGACGGTTTTCTTTCACAATCCCACCCTGATGAACCATCTGACAGAGATTGCTTCTAGACTACGAAGAAAAAAACAACTATGAGTAAATTACAGTCTAATTCATTCCTTTCTCACTCCCAGGTAGAAGGTCAAGTGGATACCGGAACCCTATTTAATTAAGTTCCAGAGCTAGTACATTCACAGTTCGTTCAGCAAATTTCTTCCAAACTAACCCTTTAATTGCGTTAGGTTCTGTAACACATGGGGCCACATTTATGAAAGATTTTATGGTCACTCTTGTGCCATGCCAAGGGACTTAGGGCAAAGCAAAACTTATAATGAGATTTATCCAGCCTTACAACGCCACCCTGCGTATCTCTGCGTGGCTAGGTAAATCTGGAGTAACACAGGGCAATGCAGGTCGCTGCCTTGAGTTACTCTTTCCCAGAGAGGCGTTCCATGGGAGGAGCGTGGATGTTCCCACACATTTACCCATGGACTTTATCACATTCCGGGATTTATTATGAGTGATCTGGGCACTGGAAAAAAAATAGCACCCATTGGAATTTTTACTGACTCTGAAAGCCAAACCTATTTAACAGATGTACACCAAACTTAACAAAAAAGTAGAACTTTACCAAAAAAATTTGATTTCCTTGTTCCGGTCTAAATCTGCTTAGTATTTTAGGAAAAATAAGCATTACAAATGTACTGAGCAGGCTTTAAAGAGTGAACAATTTTGAATCTATGTGCTATATATAACTAAGATTGAAAAAATTGCGAATCATGTAAATCACATTTGAATTTTTTTCACAAACGTGATTTGCCGATGTATAGTATTTTTTTCTCCATCTTGAAATTCTAAATTTTTGAAAAAAATATGATTTTTACACTATGGAAAAAAAATCAAAATCCCACAGCACTAGCACTGAAGGGGGCTTCAAGAGAGGTGCATGACCCAAGAGAATGTTGAAGAGTATCCTAAAGCATGAAACATGGCTATGAAAACCTAAAGAAAAAAAAAGAAAAAACACTTCTTAAAAATCGTGTCTCTACGGCCAATTTATGGCTCTGAAAAGGTAGCTTTTTAAAAAAAAATCCCCAGTTTCCTTGAAAACCGCAAATTGTTACACAAATTAAAAAAAAAAATGTAATTACAATTTTAAAAACATATATAGGACAGGAAGCCTCACTGCGCAGAGTTAAGGGACTCGCACAGTGGGAGTAAGCTCCTGAGGTGGATTGGGCCAAGCTATGGGCTTTGGCCAAAGGTCATGGCCAGTGCTGATGGCTGCAACACCTGACCTCAAACTATATCCTGCGACAAAACACAGCTGCAAATGGCTGAAGGTCATGTTGAGCAGGAGTTGGCCACATACAGCAGGTTTGAAAGGAAGTCTATTTCAAAAACATAGAAATTCTCTAAAAATACCACAGTTAAAAATGGAGTTAATGCTGCGGCTCAAATGTGCCAAACCACTGAAATTCGCCCATTATGATATACAACACACATAAGGCATTCCATAACTCATATTGCCCGTCATAGAGAAAACACAAAACAAAACATGAAACGCCTTCTTTAAAATGGCAGAGGAATAAAGATTGACTACCAAGAGTAAAACTTGTGGACGACATGCGGTAGAATGGGCCTACATTTTGTGAATGACTATCGAATCACTTCTGACTCAAGAGTTACATGCTTTTCAAATAAAAAAAAATCCAAAGACTATGACAAGTTTCTGACCATAAGCAAATACCAAATCCTTGTGCTTAACCCACTCTATAGATGGCTGAAGGCTGTGAACTGTGGAGGTGTAGGTTAGAAGCAGGGTCAACAGCAGACAAGACCCTGCACTCAGCAACCACAGCCGAAGGACATGCACATAAGGAGTTAACTGATGGCCAGGCCCTTTTGCAGCCTCCACTGCACACAGTTCTAGGCTGCGAGCTTTGGCTTACACAAATGGAAGGACACAGGGCCTAAACACAGGCACAGTGTTGAATCCCTTGTGAAGCTGAAAAAGTTAACATTCGTGTTTCAACTGAAGGCCATTTTCTTCTTTTCCCACGATCTCAGCCTCCGACACCTGTGTATTCTTTTTGATTTTATGACGTCAAGTGATCTCTTTTGCTAGATAATGTGTAAAACCTATGCATTTTTGCTTTGCTTTCACTTTGGTGGTTCACTCCGGTAGCGGTTGCTGGGTAACCTCCCAGTTGATTGAATTTGTGACTATTATTTTGGTTTTGTTAATAACTCCTTTCAGACTTTGAGTGGCATGTGTGCAGACTTTTGTTAACAGTCTTGGTTCATTAGTGCCATGAAGGGCCTGCACATGATAGATGAGGAGTGAAGCTAGACCAGTCTCTGTACAACAACCCCAGGTGCCACAGAAGTAAGGTAGATAATTCTCTAAGGGAAACTAGAATGTTAGGATGCCTGGAATTTGGCTGTTAGTCTAGGATAGACACATCACAAAATATAAAGTCTGATTGTGTATATCGACTGTGTCAGAACTCCTTTGAGAGGGGCACAGGGCAAGCAGGCATTACTGGGTCTAACCATGGCGGTTGAAGCCTTTCACTCCTGATGTCCCTGGGCTCGGCCTAATACGGGTTCTGAGCAACTGAGTCAAGCAACCTTTCAGCACTTGACTCGCAGTTGAAGCGTGGGTTGGGTAGTCCAAGGCTTCTCGAGGAGGAGTTAGGTGTAGGGCAAACACAGGCTCACAACTCAAAATACATCCTGCAACCACAATAAATGGATGTCTAGTCCAATAGTTGCATTTATGAAAAAGGGAGTATTTATCTACTAAAACAAAGTAGAATAAAGCACACCACAAGCAATAAACACATTCTTCCCAAGGGAGATACATTGGTGTTAGCCGGGTCGGCTCTCGAGCCCCACTACCCCTTTAAGGGTTGTGATTATTCCCTATTCACAAATGGCAACATTAAAGGCAGGCCTCACTAGTGAGTTCAAGTCTCAGACGTTCTACGAGGGCTTAGCAAAAGTAAATGTGTTCCTGCGTTGTGGCGCATCAATAGTAGACAGATCTCCCCCGAGCCCGTTGGCCCTGTAATCAGTCTTACCTTCTTGGCTGGAGTGGTGATTCAGAGTCCCCAAATGAGCTTCTATGGCCAGTCAGCAACAGAAGTCGAAATGCTTTGGTCATGGTTGCAGATGTCCACAGTGCTCCTCAGATCACGTGGTTAGTATTTCTCTGGTGGCAGGTCTTGGGTGTTCCTGGACTCAGGGAGTTGAATCGTTGCTCTTTCCTTCACAAGCAAAGCCCTGCTTCTCCATCACAATGGCACACTGGTTCCATACTATGGCCTTTCCACTTCTCTATGGCCTCCTTCTGACATACAGGGGTCGTACCAGCAGACACAGGGTGATGGCCCCTTCCAAGCTACAGTACTACTCAGGCTGATGGCCCTCTTCTTGAACTATCAGTGCACGGGGAGGCTGCCTTTGTACTTAACCGCAGCCTGCATCTGGCATATCGGGGTCTCGGGTGACACCAAGGAGACAGCCTTCTTAATGTTACGGCAGTGCATAGAGTGGCAGTCCTTGTCTTTATACAGCACAGCACCAAGGGCAATGACCCTTGAACTTCACCATGGCCCCCACCTGGCTCAGGTGGAGGGCATAGATTGTGATCATAGGCAGACAACCCGATCAGCGCAGCACTCCTCATTTACCTGAATCTTACACTTTGCTCTTAGAATCCAATCAGCTGGCTCCCCACTGGACCTCAGGTGATCTCCTTCTCCTCACAGGTCAGGCAGAAGCAAGTACTCCAGGCTCCTGGAGAGTGTTCTTGATTCTCTTGTGTGATATTCCCTCAACCAGCATGGGAGACTGGCAGACCCTCATTCCCTAGTCCTGGTAACAGGTGGGATTACAACATAGCTCCTCCCCTCTGATGTACAGTTTCCAGCTTCACAGTTAGGTAATTTGGAGCTACCATTTTTATAATCCATTTCCAGACACAAATGTGATTTAATTTCTCTGCCTTTGAAGTTCGTGTTCTGGGAGTTATCTACTTTGAAGTGCCCACTCCTCTGTCTATCTCTTCTTCCATCACAATGGCACACTGATTCCATACTATGGCCTTTCCACTTCTCTATGGCCTCCTTCTGACATACAGGGGTCGTACCAGCAGACACAGGGTGATGGCCCCTTCCAAGCTACAGTACTACTCAGGCTGATGGCCCTCTTCTTGAACTATCAGTGCACGGGGAGGCTGCCTTTGTACTTAACCGCAGCCTGCATCTGGCATATCGGGGTCTCGGGTGACACCAAGGAGACAGCCTTCTTAATGTTACGGCAGTGCATAGAGTGGCAGTCCTTGTCTTTATACAGCACAGCACCAAGGGCAATGACCCTTGAACTTCACCATGGCCCCCACCTGGCTCAGGTGGAGGGCATAGATTGTGAACATAGGCAGACAACCCGATCAGCGCAGCACTCCTCATTTACCTGAATCTTACACTTTGCTCTTAGAATCCAATCAGCTGGCTCCCCACTGGACCTCAGGTGATCTCCTTCTCCTCACAGGTCAGGCAGAAGCAAGTACTCCAGGCTCCTGGAGAGTGTTCTTGATTCTCTTGTGTGATATTCCCTCAACCAGCATGGGAGACTGGCAGACCCTCATTCCCTAGTCCTGGTAACAGGTGGGATTACAACATAGCTCCTCCCCTCTGATGTACAGTTTCCAGCTTCACAGTTAGGTAATTTGGAGCTACCATTTTTATAATCCATTTCCAGACACAAATGTGATATAATTTCTCTGCCTTTGAAGTTCGTGTTCTGGGAGTTATCTACTTTGAAGTGCCCACTCCTCTGTCTATCTCTTCTTCCAGAGAGCAGACTATCGCAGCAGAAGCCCTAAATACAGGCCATGAGAGTAACTATAGAATCACACCTGGATACCAGCCTGAGTGATATGTGCATCAAAAGGTTACAAAGTTCTGTAAACACAGACCCTGGGAGTAACTAGAGGATCACACCTGGATGCCAGCCTCAGTGATATGTGCATCAAAAGGTTACAAAACGTAAACATGCATGTAGCACTTCACATACTGTGCCACATCCCGAGTGCAAGTACACACAAGTGCAGCACACTTACTCCTGCGCATGCTTTACACTCGAGCATGCATGTGCTGTCTCCATGTTCTGTAGCACGCACAACCTCACATACATCCCTGTGTGGTACAGTACAGCATGCACACATTGTGCAGGCTAGTGTTGAACTGAGCACAGAGCAGCAGAAATTTCTTTGAGTGGTCATGTAGCCCCACTTCCATGACACAGGTCAGAAGATATGGCCATATTACTCAATTACTTTACTATAAATAGTATGCTGCCACAACTGCGCTTGTGCTGCTCACCTTCAGGTAAGGGTGGTAGTGCATGGGCGCGTCCCTTCCAGTCTAACCAGACCACAGTCTGTGAGACAGGTCTAGGTGCTGGAGCACACGCCTGATCCATGTTCACCCATGATCAGAACTGTATTGCCAAGGATCCAGACACCACCGCAGCTGAGGCCCTCGGGGCACAGATTCACATCTATTATCATGCAAGGGACTTTTCTGTACTCATAGACTGCAAAGAGATTTGTACTGAAACAGAAATTGCCTTTTGGTCAATTGATGATGGCACAAACTGGTTTAGTTATATACAGGGGGCGTCCCATATTACTAGGACTTAGAGGTGTGCATGGAGTCGACGTGAGAGCAGGAAGCTTTCACAAAGTAAAGGGAAGCAATGGTTTCCTAGGACTCCCAGGCTATAGCGGATAACTGTATGAATGTAACAGGTGCACTGATTTAGCCAGTTACAACAACCCAGGCCCAATGTCACTCAAACCAGTAATCTCTTAAATTATCACTATAAATAGAGACACTATGACGTATCAAAATTAGGGATCAGTACTGCTCCGGTGCAGCTCAGATTCAGACGTATATCAAGGTGTGATCCTTCAGCAACAAAGTATAGTGCCAATGAACCCCATACAAAAAATATGCAAATTATAGGAAATGCCTAACATGAGCAACGACCACGAGCCTGTTGGCTAATGTTGACAAGCTGGCTCACTGTATCATCATTGGCATTTTCCTACAGTAGCAGGAGGACCAAAGAAACTGAGTATCTCTATTTATGCTTGGTGTATATAATGATTGCTCAATTTCTCAAAAATATATCACTTTCTTGGATCCATCAATCCATCAATCAAAAGGTCCTTAAAAAAGAAGAGTTAATTACTTCCTCTCACAAAAAAAACCCTTAAAAATGAGTCCCAAAGGCATGTCATATATAATTGACTATAGACCCAGAATCACAATTAAAACATAGTAACATGTTTTGGCCAGAATGTTGTGAACAGCTGGCATGTTTCATTTTCAAGATTAACTTGGAGGCAATTTGTGCACCATACATAAAATTAAGTAAACAGACAGAAGAGGGTGGGGGAAAAAGAAAAACAACATATTAGGGGAATTGTGTTTGCTAAACAGAACTCAGCGCATGTGCTCTGACCCTTAAAATGGTGTACATTTGGTTGGCTTTTCCCCAATTGGCATAGCCCACCTAACTTGGAAGTTCCTAATATATAGCACAAAGGATACATAATGCCTGTATGTTGAAGTGCCTCTCGTGGACAGCAGAACTAGTGCGCCACTACAAGTACAACAAGGTAAAACATGGCTCCCAGTCTGCCACTGCAGACCGGAAGGGTAGTTTAAGACTGCTAACTTGACTTTGATATTTAAAGTAATGGCAGAGCCCAAACTTCCTGTTTTAATATATTTAAGCCAATCATAAGGTAAGCCTAATGAGCCCATAGAAATGGTGCTGTTTGTCAAAAAGTGGAACATGTACTTGTACATATTCCTGTACAAAAACCCCTAAATTGTTGTCTTTACTGTGGAAAGGCTAGTAGCCCCATTGGCAAGTACAGATTTACAGGCTGACACCTCAGCCCTACTAACTTCTAACTGGGACTATGAAAGCTGGTACTGCAAGGTATCAAAAGAACCAGTGCATTAAATCTGATTTAATGATTAAATCAAATTTAATGTCACCAATGGTCAAAGTGCAACTTTAAAAGTTGCCACTTTAGTTGCCCAAAGTTTCCAGTGCCCGTTTACTGTTGGCCATGGGGTTGGTCCTACAGACAGGTTTCTGCTCTCCTGGAGAGACCTGCTAATTTCCAGGAAAGGAGATGATAGAAATCTGCACTGGAGAAAGGTGTTTCCTCCCTCCTGCAGGAAGCCACAGGGTGTTGGCGCAAAAGACAAGCTTCAAAGTAGAAGCTGCCTTTGAAAGGCAAATGGGTAACACTTGGGAGAGGGGCTGCTCCATTGTCTAGGTAGACAGCCGGGAACTAGGGACAAGGAATAGGAAATCAGCTGCCAAGATTTTTGGTAGCCACACTTCTGGGTTGGGCTAGAGAGCTCTGGAAGGTGAGATGTGGTTCTACTATGTTGGAAGTCAGCTGAATGGTGCATCCTGGGATAGCCAGGTGCCATATTTCCATGGAAGTGGTCATCAGGAGGGAGAGAACCTTGTAGCTCATTGGCTACCAACCACATCCTACCCTGAGGGTGTCTTCTGAGCATAGGGCACCCAGAACTCAGATCTCAAATGGTCTGGAAGAAGGACCAGAGAAGGGCTGCCCTGCTGTACTGTGGAACCAGCAAAGAGGGTTTGGACTGGGTTGGAGTGCACCTGCTGAACCTGGTGGCTGGCAAAGCTGAAGGGACTGTGCTTGATGTGTCCTGCTTATGGAGAAGCTGTCTCTATAGCCCAGCCCAAGCAGCAGTGAATGTTGAGACACCAGCACAGGCTCCCCAGCAATTCTGACGCTGCTTTCATGTTAAACCTAACATGAAAGCAGCATCAGGATTGGTCTGAACAGCAGTGACTGCCGCTCAGACACAGCCCTGGGTTCTGTGCAGTTTCTCCAGTCCAGCATGTGTGCTTGGCTGACCTGAGAAGGCTGGCCAAATACACATGCGCTCATAGGTGCACTCGCCCCACCTCCGGTGGCCCAGTCCCGCCCTCCCTGTTCTGCTGGTTGAGCCAGCAGATGAAAAATAAAACAATATTAAAATATGGATTTATTTATCATCTCTTGGCTCTTGGCCGGGGGTGGGGGGCGAAGCTCCGCCTTTGCGGAGGAGCTGCCCTGAAAGCATTTATCAATTACATGTGTTTTTGGAAAAGCTATGAAGCCCTAAGGGGAGAGCCAAAAGAAATGACTGATTAGGTAACAGTGTGAACAATGTGACCAGCGCTCCAATACCGCCAATGTAGTGCTATTGGTGCTGTGAGGGCCATGGCCGCCATGGAGCACAAAGGGGGGAAACAAAAGAAAAATAATAGTTCCTCCATGCTGAAGTATATCGGCAATCGTGCAATTATCCATGTAACAGGGTCAGTTTGAAAGGCAGTATCAAAACCGCCCCAAGAGGGGACAAACGTAAAGCATTTACCAATGATATAACAGGATTTTTGAAAGGTAAGTCCATGAACAAGTGGAAGTGATGAGCGTGAGATAGGCGTGGTTAAAAGCCCACGGATAGATAACAACAGGTTGGAAAGCTCTTGACCTAAAAATGATGACCCAAAGTAATTATCAATGGCAGAGATTAAATCAAGCCTTCTGCCCATCACGTTTATGTTTTTGTTTTCCTAAGAATATGCAATTTTTCATCAGAAACATTGATTTAAAAAATAGATGGCAGAGGCACAACACTTACCTATCCCCTGAATCCGGCTACTTTGCCAGCAGCCCTCTGGGCGAGTAACATCAAGCTGCTTTGCCAGCATTCTCTTTAATTCTTGTCTGTACCTGAAGAACAAGTCCACTGCCTTCTTGCGACAGAACCTGCATAAGGGTCAGAAAGGAACAGCAAAAATGGGATTAGAGCATCATGAATAAAATTGGGCATTATTCAATCCAGACATGTGGGACACCATAGGCAGGGAAGATGGTAATATATTGATGTGTTACAGCAGAAGGGGGACTCTTTTCTTCTATTCTACCTGCTTATTCTAATAGGAGACATATAAATGCTGGCTGCAAAGAGGACTAACAACTTTAGCACTCCCTCTCTCTCAAGTCAGGTTCCACCATAAAAGATGAAGGTGGAGGACAGACTGAAGTGAAACAAAGAGCATGCAGTGCAAGCATGCCCAGCAGGTGACACTGTACAGAGTTGTAAGTGCCAGTGGGGTCATTGTGGTCAATAGTGTAGAATAGTGTTGAAGTGTGTGTGAGGACTGGGGCAGAGGGGCTCTCCTGTCCCACTGCTATCATTGTGTCTCCATTTATGAGGTACTATTGGAGATGCCAGAAGTGGGAGTTAGTAAGAGCAAGGGGCAGAGAGAAAGTGCATTGTAGTATTTGGACTTACTTCTTCCAAAAGTACATGAGAAGAGGCAAGACGGTGAGCACTGCTGAATGAAAAATGGAGCGTTCCACAGAGCCCTTGGAGGCCATATCACATATCATGTCCTTCTGTGCTTCGGAGATGTTCACCTGTTGATACAGAGTCCAAAAAGTGTAAAAGGATGTGAAATATTCATCCTGGCCTGCAGAACATCCCTTGTAACAGAATCATGTGTTACTCAGCTCTATCAATGCACATTAAACCTAATCTATGTCTCTCTCCCTCCGCTGTCCCAGTACCACCTCTCACCCAACTCTTCCAGCGCACTATCCTTAGTACCTTGGTACTCTGTTGGGCAATAGACTCTCCTGTTAATCCACGACAATAGACACTGTACCCCTCCCTGCCTCCTCAGCTCTAAATATATCACAGCTCTGTCAATAAACCTCAGGCATTATGATCTGTCGAACTATTTGATGGCTTGGTGCTGGCTCTCATATAGCTCTGTCAATGCTCCTTCCTTTTTCTGACCAATAACACTCCCTGCTGCTTCAGTTCAACTCTTGTAAGTTCACCCTAAATGCATAATAGTTCCCATTATCCTTTGCTGATAAGGGACCTTATACTTTATCACATTCGAAGAGGGCATGTTTGCCACTGCTGTAGCATCTTGTGGGACGTATTTACTACGGCTCTATGATACAAATCGACCAAAGTATGATGAGGAGACTGTATGTTTTAGAAAGTTTTGGAATGTTGTGTTATTGGTTCACTGAGTGTGTGTCTCCACGTGTGGCTGTGAGGTTGTCTGTGCAGCTTGAGTGTGAGCCATGGAATAGTCCTTTCAGAGGAGACGTTCTTCAGTAAAGAAGATTGACTGGTGCCTTTTACGTTCCTGTGGAGTTCTTTAGATTGATGGGGCAGTAACTTCCTCTCTGTCGCCCTATCACGAAGCCGTGAGCTCACACCTGTTGCACCTACGCACCTGTGATTTTTTGCAACTCCATTTTCTAAATTGCATTATTTACCTCCTGAGGGTGCATCTGCTGCCAGCAGCACACCTCGAAGACACTGAGAAGTGATTTCCTCTATTTCGAGCTGTGCTGTTTGCACAAACAGTAATTCATAAACAAATCTGGTTAAAAGCGTGCCCGCTAGGAACTGTAATCACATCAAAACTGGCACACTGTGGTGCCCTGCATAAGCACACAGTTCATGGTAGGACTTGGAGGTTAGGGCTCTAAGTTGTTGTGGCGCCTTATTTAGTGTTTGGCGGACGGGATACTCTGTCACAAACATGGTGAATGTTGCGTCCACTGTATTACAAGTGTCTTATGGCCGATGACGCGTTTTGACAGAGTATCCAATCTGTCAAACTCTAAACTAGACCCTACATCTAACACCATGCATGCTAACAACTAAAAGCAGGCTTTCAACTGGTTACATGGAAACTGGGGATGGGCTTTTCTGTTACTAATTCTGTAAAGTCAATATGCTGCTGAACACGGGGGGCACTCCATCTTTTGAAAACAGATTTTAGGCTCTCTTTTGCATCTCCCTCAAGTGACTCATACTTCCTCCAGGCAGGAAGACATAGATGTTAAAGTTACTGTTCTTCAAACAAGTCTTCACCCCATGTTGTATTGGCTTCATTGATGGTCCAACTGTAAAGCAACTAACTACATATTGCGAGGCTGCGAGGGATTTGCCTATTTAAGCAGATATCACTCCATATCTGGTTTACAGAGGGTTATATGTTTACTGAAGGATGGTCTCCAGTCCAAAAGAATTTTAAAGTAAAATGTTGAACTAATACAGATAGTTATTGGCAACAAAAAGTTTATGCAACATAGAAGTCTATATTTCACTTACAAAAATATTGCCCTAATAGCGGTTAATAGTAGAAAATCTACACCAACAGGATTATATTTTAGTAAATAATTTTTAGCACTCCTGTCAGGCGATATTTTATAAATTATATTCAGGACACATAATTATGTTAAATTACATTTTTGTTAACCATATTCTAAGATACAACCGCACCCTCGCCTAATTTGAGTTGGTACTATGAAAGAACAGTAGAAACTAATTTATTACCTATTGTTATCTAATTTCCAAGATCTCTGTTCTCACACCTTCAAAAAACTCTAACACTCACAACCAAATAGATACATGAAATATTAACCACACCTATTCTACTGACGATTCTACTCAGACAGAAAATAGACCCGGGCTGTGACAGAAGCACTGAAACTAGATTGTGAAGGTACCCAAACCTGAGAGAGAAGGGAAGCCAAACAACGGCTATTCAAATCTCTGTTAACATCACATAACTTATCATAAAGCATATCCTGAAATATTGCTTTTCCTATTGTTTAGCATAACATTATCTGCAATTTACTGGTAGGTATTAAATTATGGCTTTACTCTCACCCGAAACTTGTGTGGGGTGTCGGCTTGCAGGAAGAGTCGGGTGATCATGTTGATTTTCCCCTGTAGCCTGGCCTCATCCGCTTCCTGGTACATCCCATATGACATCAGGATTGAGGCATCATCCCTCAAGCGGAAGAACCTAGGAAGCAAGAGGTCATTGTGGGACATTTTGATCAGCTGATG
Source organism: Pleurodeles waltl (assembly GCF_031143425.1). Classification (NCBI taxonomy): domain Eukaryota; kingdom Metazoa; phylum Chordata; class Amphibia; order Caudata; family Salamandridae; genus Pleurodeles; species Pleurodeles waltl. The sequence continues at coordinate 540,465,698 of NC_090443.1, read as the reverse complement.
GAACCAGTTAACGTATTGTTTCTTTCTTTTGAGCTATTGTAAAGCACTGCACAGCACTGTGCACCTGCGTCAGCGTGGTTTAAGTGGTACAGAACTGGGAGGTCATGCAGGCATACATAGCATAATGGTTAGTGCAGTTTGACTAAGAGCCATCAAGTGTGTTCCTGTCAAATTTCGGCAAAAAAAACACGGTGAATAATGTGATGATGATAAGTGGTGGTTGAGGAGAGTGCAGTAGAAATCCATCAATATCCACTGGACAGGTGACTCTCCCAGTCATAGCTAACCAATTGGTTCGACAGACGACAGGTAGAAGATATTGTGAAGTGTGGGAAAACGACTGTCCAGAGGTGGATCAGCCTCCTAGCATAACCGGAGGGACAGACGTGCCTCTTCAATTCCTCCCATGTCTTTTTGTAGGTTGTGTGCTGGGCCGTTGTTCCACAGTCTAAGGACTCAAAGTGGGTGTGTGGTCATCATGGTGTGTGTAGTCTGCATGTGAATGTGCGATCTGCATAATATGACATTATTTTACGTGCCACTTGCAATCACAGTTATGCCGTTTCACAATGTTGTAAATGTTTGGTGTGTTTGAAACTAAATGGATTGGCACTTATTTAGTTGGCCACAGAAAGCTGAAACACTGAGTTGACCGTATCAGTTTACACCCCCCCGCTCCCCCCACACACATATATCTTAACTGGGGAGCAAGAACTGCTAACATAGTGAAAGGAGAGGAAGGACAAGGTAGGGAAGTGGAGTTAAGAAGAAAGGTATCAAATCCACCGAGGAACTGGTAAAAAGCCTCAGAGCAGTGCATGGTTTTCACAATTGAAGCGAGAATGTACACTAAAAAATGGGATTTACTTGTTATTACAAACATTCAGTAATTAAAGCTACAAGTTCAAGTGCTATGTGCCTATGACTTATTTTATTATTATGCAATAGTCCATGAAACATCCACCGAGTCATGCTTACTGTGTCTTTCCTGTCTTTCTGTGAAAGGAACCAGCTGGTTAGACATTAAGGTTAGTTTATGAAGGTTTTGTGTCACCCTTGAATCAAGCATGGGAGTGCAAGGGTAACACAAAACCGTAAGTCGGACTAATGAAGCCACGCAAGACCACCTTGAGTGGCCCTGCATGGCTTGATAAATCCTGGGCAATGCAACACAGCACAAATCTCTATGTTGTGTTACTCTACCCCAGGAAGGTGTTGCATGGGTGGAGCGTGAGTGTTCCACCGCATCCACCCTTGGACTTTGGCGCATTTCACTAACACTGGTAAACGTGGGAATGCGTGAAAATGCAATGCCTCCCCAGGGAAGGCATAACGAGGAGCAATATCTGAACCCTCCTAGTTTTTTAATCTGTTTCTGTGTGCGCTGAATTCTGCAGCACACACAGAAAGAGGAAAAAGCCTCAGAGAATTGTTTTTGTGCAAGAGGGTGTCCTTTCCTGAATAAAAACAACAAAAACAATCCTGCCTGCAACATAGGCACCCTTGCACCACAGCACAAGGGTGTCTGCTTTGGCTCTATACAGCCAAAAGTACACCAGTGCAGGGAGAGAACAGGCATGCATTGTCTTATGTTAAATATGACACATTTCTGCCCTTTCATGCAGTGCAGCAAGTTAGCTTGTTGCGCTGAGTGAAAGGTACATAAATATGCCCCTAAATTACATGTAAAATATCGTTGTAAGACAGAAAATCTAGACCAAGCGCAAAAAGAAACCGCTTCCATTGGCACTATTAGACTGGTTTATCCTGGACAGATGAGCGTTTAGCTGTAGCTGTATATCCCACGTTTCTGAAAGATTTACATATAATTCAGTCTTGATTACTTGGACTAGTTGAAATTGGATAATAAAAGTAAAGGTGTTTTGAACAAATTTCTCTAATAAGGAGGTGAAACATTCTTGGTCCAACAGGGCAGCATCACAGGGAGGACTGAGGAGGGCTGCAACTAGAGGAAGGCACCCGAATCCTTAAGAAGTTCTGGAGTTTAAAACGCTTAGGGGCATATTTATACTCCGTCTGCGCCAGATATGCATCAAAAATGTTGACGCACATTCACGCAAACCGTGCACCATATTTAAACTTTGACGCCCGAGGACATCAAAATCCCGCCGTGTGCATCATTTTCTGGATGCGGGAAACCGCCTTGCGTTAATGACATGCAAGGTAGGCATTCCTGTCCAAAAAATGACACAAACACCCGTGCGCCTTATTTATGCTACCGCGCAAAAATCCCACACGGCTGGGAGGCGGAGTCAGAAAATGAAGCACAGCCCGATTTGCATAAAACATTTACGCCTGGGTCAGGGCAGCCGTTAAAATGGGGCAAACACACCTGTATTTAATGAAAACACACAGAAGCAACAGCAGATCTCCAAAAGGAAGACATGGAGGTGCTTCTCATCCAGCGTGCACACAGACGAAGAGCACAGGACCAGCAACAGAAGCCTCCACAACACCAGCAGGGACCCCAAAGGCAACGCAGAAGGCAGGAGAGGATATTCTGCACCAGGACAACCCTTCATGGCCTCAGGGAACATTACATCATCCAGAGGTACAGGTTGAACTGGCAAGCCATTCAGCAGCTGCTGCGCAACATTGAGCCACAGTCGGCACCCACCTTGCAGACATCCCGCAACATCCCACCGGAAACCAAGCTGCTAACTGTACTACACATGTTGGCCAGTGGCTCCTTTCAAACCACTAGTGCCCTGGTTGCTGGGATCTCACAGTATGATTCTCCGCCTTCCTGCCCAAGGTACTGGATGCCATCATCACACTCACACCCCACCACATCTGCTTCCCCAACAAACAGCAGAAGCAGCAGGAGACAAAAAAGCAGTTTTACCTCATTAATGGATTCCCACACGTCCTTGGTGCCATTGACTGCCCACATGTACGCCTTGTGCCACCTGCTGCAACTGAACATCTATACCGCAACAGGAAGCACACACACTCCATCAATGTGCAGGCCATTGTCGATCACCAGGGATTGATCACCAACATCGTGGCAAAGTATCATGGGAGTGTACACGATTCATTCATCTTCCGTCACTGCACCATCAATCAACACTTACAGGATGGACGATATGGAAATGGACTACTTGTTGGTAAGTACAGAGGCCTACTTATATACACACTGCACAGCAACCCTCTGGGACAAGCAACACATACACCACGACATCGACATGTGGACAGAAACACACTGAGGTTGTGACACCGCTAGGCATGTTTGATATCCTCACCCAATGGGAGACACACCTAGGGACAAATGACAGTTCCAAATAAAAACTGATGCCACTCCACAGACACAAGGGGAAAAAGTAAAACAACACAATGACAAACACATGGCCCCAACTGGCAGTACATCTGCGAAGATTAAACTTCAATAACACATCAATAACACCCAATCAAACACCCATCAAATCAATACGTACTGTGTAAGGGGTGTGGAATGTTTGTTGCTGCTGGTCAAACACCATGACACACATAGCAATGTGATGACTACAATAAAGGTCACATGCAATCATTGAGGCCGTTCCAATATCTCACATCAGGTCTGGTCTCACATTGCCCACTACCAAGAGGCAAGTGGACTGTGCGAAGAGCACATCTTGATGGGACAATATGGAAAGTGCACATTCCTACACATATGCATTGTGACAAATTAACACACACACAACAGATGTACTGCCATATGGACCTTCTGAAACTCAAAACGACAACCTCACAACCAAGTTAGCCAGCTGAACTTGACCATGTGCAGTAGTCTAGGTAGACGTTACAACCTGAGTCAACTTGCCAAGGGCAGAAAAATAGGTCTGCAGTGAACTTGTCACACATGTGAAATTAGTGCACAGTCAAATGTTAAGACGTCAGTGATCACAACATACGGAGAAGTTTGGCTAATTGGCACCTTGCAAAATGTAAGTGTCTCACTCATGCTTAAATTAATCTATTGCATATGTCAAAAGATATGGGATGTCCACGGTACATAGATGCAAACGTGTTACCACCACGGTTGATTTGATTCTGTGTATGGAACTATCATCTCACCCCCAGTGAAGACACAGGGACACCTGTATCACAAGTCACAATGCAAGGGAGTACACACTGTACTGCAACTCTCAAAATATATTGCTGACAAACGGTCAGCAGCAAAACACTCGTTCAGCCAAGAAAACAATCCAATGATGATGGTACAACCGACACAATAACACAAACACCAATGAGTCACAGACAACACAAGAGAACTACTGCCATGCAAGGTGATATTAATTGGGCAAGCTACATCAACATGATCTTAATCATTTTCTCTTTCAGCTCATCAGGGCCATGGGATCCAGCCATGGCTTATGACCCCATTTGCCAACTGCAGCAGAGCGTGCCTACAATGAGGCACATAGGAGGACACGAACCATAGTCAAGAGGACCTTTGGCATCCTGAAGTCAAGATTCAGGTGCCTCAACATCACTGGAGGCAGCCTCCTATACTCACCAGAAATGGTCTGCAAGATCATTTTAACTTGTGCCATCCTGCACAACATTCATGTGCGAAGGAACATTCCCCTATTAGAACCAGAGCCACAAATGCCTGAAGAGGAGGAAGAGGAGGATGCTGGCCATCAACATGAGAGGGACCAACCAAACACAGCTGCAGGATTGCGTAAGCGCCAACATATTGACACCAATTTCTTTTGACTCAACTCACCATCACCACTTTATTAACATATGTAAATAAAGACCTCAAATAATCACCATATCATGGTCTGGGTAATCATTTTTGCTTACCTTTATCTCTAACTATCAGAATAAGAGTGTAGCCTCATGGAGCATTGCTGATATACTGATCAGGACACAGAAATTTCCAAAGCAATTGTGATGCGTATGAATCAACAGTCACATTCACTCACACTGTAAATGGCATATATCCTGTAGATTTCACCTTTGAAGGGCAATAGCAGAGGACCACACCTATTTCACATATACATGTTGGCAAAATGGTTCATTGCACCATATGGCACACAACTAAGACACCATCAGTCAAGAATGGAACAAAAAGCATCATACATGAGGCAGTGGATGTGCAATTGCAATAGTAACATTAATGTATGGCCAGACCCTTGACAGCAGTAACTGTTACATCACCTATCTTTGCAATGACTATGTGTGACTAGAATTCCATATAAGCAGAACATAGATAGCACAAGTGCCACACCTATGACAAGCATTGCGCACATGACATTCCATGTACATGTCAGCCCATGTCCTAAGTCCTGACACACCCATGTTCCTGGTCTCACCCCACCCGTTTTAAGAGGTCCCTGGAATGGTAATATGTGTACCTAAATAATCCCTCCTCTACACACACACAGACTCACAATGTTAATCCAGTGTGCTTCACCCTTTAGTATGGTATGCCATAGTCATTGTACTTATGTCTGCATGGACGTCAGGTCAAATAATGCACTGGCTTGTAGTCTCTAAGCCCTGTTATCACCTGTAGATTGCTTCCCATGTGAAAGGTACTTTTGGCCATTTGAACTTGAATCTCACCTCCAGGACTTGTGAGAGACTGATGCAGCACACACCTATGAGCACCTCCATGCAGACCAGCCATTTTAACATGCACTGCCCTTGCAGATGCTTGGAACAGCATAGAAGCTGCCATTTTTTCCATTACACTGTTATGCATTGCTATAAAAATAAGCTGTGTAACACAGCCCTTGGGGTAATGTGTCACCTTCCAAAACACAGGACAAACACAGTTTTCCATGTCAACTCTCTTGTTCCTCCTCTGACCAGTCTCAGTCAGACCACTGAGTAGGTTCCTTGTGCAATTGCTGGATCCTGATTGACCCTGCATCCTGTTAGCCTGACTGGCTCCTGTCTGTGCGTTACCCTAAGGGTTCCTTGTGGCTACATATGTATCATAGTTGCTTTCCCAACCCTCACATTCCTGCTTGGGTAGTTTGTCAGGTGGGTCTACAATGCATACTCAAATACATTGTATAGCATATTCTGTTTATTTATCGTACCATTGTTGGGAACTTGTCTCCAAATACCCAAATCATGGCCTATCCCTTGTCTGGGTCTCATGTATGCATGAGTGCCAAATTGTGACAATATACCATGGCCCTATGCAGGGATTGGGTATGGTGCCTCCAGCAGAACCAGCAACGTCAGATTATGTGCATGAAAAGTCCACACATGTTAGGACCCTGACAGTCCACACGCTGATTCACATTGCTCACTACATATTGATGGGCCCTGCATCGTGAATATCTGCGGGAATAATCAGCACAGAGGCTATGATGTTCCCAGATGCAGTGGGAATTTTAGAGGCCAACCTGTGTACAAATGTTGTGATGACACCTGCCGGTACAAGAATCCTGAGATATTATCTTACTCAGCACACCAAGGTTGCCCTGTTGACAGTCCCATAACATGCCTGCAGTGACAGGGTAGGACCATCCCCATGTGGGTTCTCAAATCCTCATTGGCTTTACTTCCATTGATCTCAGAAGGATACTCAGTAGATATAGAAATAGCCGCCACAGACTCATGACTAGACCTGGACGTAACTGTGACAACATAGACCCCTAAAAATATATAGGCTAATCATTGGCCCACACACGTGAACCAGACACCTCTGTGCAATTGATCACTGGAAATATGTGGCCACGTGCTGCTTGGTCTGCTGGTCCTCCACTGCCACAGGAGAGTTGTGGCTTAGTTATATGACCTCAACTGTGGCATGACATTACAAATGTGGTTTATCTTTGGCTCTCTGTGTCACAAACATGGTACCCACTTAGTATGTACATGTGCCTAACTCATGGTGGGTTCGCCAACAAGTGCCTAGGAAGCAGTATCCAAAATTCCAGGACATGTGATGGCCAAGTTTTGGACCATTGAAATGAACACCCATCTGCTATCTACCTTGGTGCATGCTTTGTCATTTGTGGTGTTGATGTTATCCAAAAACTAGAAAGTGCACACAGCAGTTGTTGCTACATGTATGACTAACATATGTCCTCTCTCATTTCCACACTGACTTGCATCTGAGGGTTGGACACATTGACTCCACATGCATACCAGCATATTTGCAATAATACATCTTGTGATGGTCACACAGTGGGTCAAGAACAATATTAGTAGGCAAATCACACACATTGAGCAATATGCATAGAGTTATTGTACTTATGTGCGTCACCTTGCTATCCTCTCCTGACGCCAAACATGCCCAGTGTGTGTAATACATATATGTAGGCCACACGTTTGCCCATCTATTGCGTCAATCAAGAGTGAAAATCCTGTACATGAAGTAGCGGATCATGGTCCGCAGTAGTATGATGTGTCACATTTGCCCATACACCGTCATGCCCAAAGTGGGTGCAATCAGCCTATCTCAGTAATGTCACAACTGTAATGTACCATTAAAATGGTAAAATGACCGAAACCCAGGTAATGCCTGTAATGTTACTGCATACGCGTAAAAAAATGATGCACATGCATCTAAAAATGACGCTTATGCCCGAAAAATGACGCAGAATGCCATGAAGGAACAATTGGCCCTGAGCAGTATCTTCCACACTGTATCTGTGAAAATTGGTTAAGTTTGAAACAATTTTGAACCATATGGATACAGGCTTAAATCTACTCCTGTGCGTCAATAAAAAATGACGCGCAGACTGTATGCGTCAAAATATTTTGATGCATGACAATAAAAACGCACCGCATTTTAGGCAGGAAGTGATGTAATAGGATATCCTGTTTACAGAATAGGTACAGTGGGTGTACTTTCACTTTCACTTTGCAGTCTGTGATATTTCCTGACTGTGTGACTGTGTCTCGATTTGTCTCTGTGCATTTAGTGAATTTGTCTCCTGTGTGGTCTTTTTATTGTCTTTTTGTGATTAAAAACTTGTTATTGTATCCTGTCTGAGTTTTTTTATGTGGTCATTTGTGTTGTAAACTATTGTCTTTGTTTTGTTGGGAGTCTGTTGTGGGTAGTGTTAGTTTAGGTATAGTTGGGCTGTGTTAGTAGTTTATTTGAATTTTTCCTGTCCTACTTTTCCCCTATTCTCCTTTGTTCCCCTTTATCCCCTATTTCTCTTTTTGTACCATTATGTTGGGTAGGCCTTGTCTTGGCAGGATGGGAGAGGAGGAGCTGGGTGGGTTCATTTGGCAGGTGTTCCATTTCCTACCCCTGATGATTGAGGCAGGTGGGCATGTGATACAGGGGTATCACACTGAGGCACGGAGGCTCCGGTGGGCAAAGTTGTTGCATCATCTGCAAAGGATTTACAACACACCCAGAAACGACCACCAGCTGAAGCACCGCTGGGCTGACCTTGTCTCCAGGGAGCAAGATCGGCTGGACCACCTGGGGATTGTGTTTGGTGGCCCTGTTGGTGAGTACAAATCATATCAATGTGCACGTTTAAATGCTCTGTAGTGACATTAGCTGATTTTTACAATATCTTCCGGCAATGTTGTTGAGTGTGTGTAATGCTACTGAAACATACAGGGTCATATTTCTACTTTGTTAAGGACCACAATTGCGAGCTGTTTGGAAGCAAGAGCTCCGTAAACTTACTGAATACATTTGTATTATGTAAGTTAGCGCCGCCTTTGTGTCAAACAGCAACACAAATCAGGTTCCAATTATGTACAGATATAGGCCACAGTTGCCTGTGAGTTATAGAATTGTCTGACACATTACCGTCATTTGTTGACGCAACAGCTAAACTAACATTATAAACACAACAGGAGCCTGAAAATTAGTGCAGGCTTCACGTCAATTGATGATAGCTATGTGGCGCAAACATATGTCTCATGTGTGTTTGGTGAGTGTGTAAGGAAACCGACCATGGAAATCCCGAAAATCTTAGGAATTATTGTGCGCCTCCTTCATTTCGGATACATGTCTGATCTCGATTTGGACACATAGGTAACAAGTTCTAGCTGCGCTCAGCTAACATCTCAGACTTGTATTTGGAGTTTGTAGTGCCACATTTAAATTTGGGATGGCTGGCAAAAGATATGCACATGGGTTCATATCTCTATGGTTAGTGCAACTCATCATAGTTGTGCCACATCAAATGAAGAAACTGTAACGAATTGAGGGCTAACAACTGTCTCTGGCCCTCTGTATATTGTACCTGTGTGTCATAAATTGGTCATAGTCACAATGGCTGGTTGACTGGTAATGCAGTCCTCACGGAAAGTGGCTTTGGATGTCTCTCATGGATACACATGATGAGACGAACACACTCCATGAATTTGTCTGCTCACTAATGAAGGAGCATGTTTGCCACCACATGATAGTTATGGCCACTGCATGTGTGTAGATATGTGTATCACTCACTGGAGTCCTTTGGTCTGTACATGTTTGCTGTGGTATGTAGGCTGCAGTATCAACATGTCTGAGAGGCTTTATTTTCTGATGTAATCTTACACATAGTATTTGTCTTTGGAATAGTTGTACAGTGCACTGACATTGAGCACATTTCTCCCTTCCATGCCTTACAGGTGGACCGGCACCCTACATTGTTGGCGAGGTGGCTCGATTTGCGGACCCAGACATCTCCAGTAAGTGTTGATATGTCTGTTATGTGTTGTGCTTGCTGGTGATGTGTGATGGACCCCTGTGTGTTGGACACATAGCAAGGTGTGATGCGCTGGCCAATCATTTGTTTTGTTCCATGAGTGGAACATCATTTTATCACCATCTTTAAGTTGGCCAATCCTTATCGTATTGTCATATTTTGGTATTCTAGGTCAGTCCTGTAGGCACGGCAATGTGAATAGGGATGAGTCATGTGGATAAAACTTGATTCAGAAAAAGTCTCACTGGACCATATTAGTGAATTAGTAAGCCAGTCAGACCCGAACTCTCCCAGAATAGGGATGCCAAAGTCTTACCCACAGACCTCTGCTTTCCTATTCACTTATGAACATGTTGTTAAACTTCCTAGCAGCATGTAGTTCCACATGTAGTGCTACGAGTATGTGGCACTTGAGTACAATGGCCTAGGTGTGCATGCAACTCATGGCCAGAGGTGTTCTTGCATCCCTCTGTTTGTTGTAAGTCACGGTTTACTGGTAGTAAATGATGTGGACAAAGGTCTGCATTTCCAAACATGAGTATTGATGGGATTGGGCAAGGGTTAGCTGTCTCCTTAGTGTTAGGTTAGTGTAGACTGTTAGTTTAGTTAGTTAGTGGGTGGAGGGTTGGGGTTCCTGAATATTTTTACTGTTTATTTTTATGTGGGTGGGCGGGTGGGTTGCGGGTAATGTTGGGGTTCTTGTGTTTAAAAAAAAATATATACAAATAAAAAATATATATGTTTAGTATAGAATAGTATGTGTTTAGGTTAGTATCTGTTGTCCCCCATGTGTCCCGTCTCCTAACGGGGGTGGGGGGCTGATGTTTAGATCGTTTCGTTACATGTGATAATTAAGTTTAGCTTAGGTTAGTTAGGGACAGTTGTGGGTAATGAGTAGTTAGAGTAGATTAGGTAAGGTAAGGTCTTTCCCCGAGTTTTCACTTCTGTTTTTACTGTTTAATAAATATCTAGGTAACCCTTTACAGTATGTGTCAAATGCTTGTAGATCAGGGCCTTGCCATGAGAGAACAGTGTCTCTTTTGTATTAGATTTTGTGTCCTATGCTGCAAACAAATCCCAGCTGAGCTGTAACATTGGCAGCTACCCCAAAGCTACTTAGCTAAGATTCAGCCATTCATTGCAACCACCAATCACGGTTACTGTGGATCCCAAAGTGTTTTTTCATGATGTATGTTTTCAATGTCACATACTGTGCTTCCAGATTTAGTATTGGGGACACTGTGTTAAGTCTGACTGCAGTATCATGTCCAAGGAAATCCTTATAAGGTGAGTGGTAGTAAGCTCTCTTGTAGTATAGTGTACATAACTCACATAGATCATTTGTTACACTTTTCAGCATGATTACTTATTTGGATGTAAACTCATACACCTCCATTCATGCAGTTTGGTGTGTGTTAGCTTAAATTTGTGGGAAATGTCACATACGTTAGTTTTGCATTGAAGCAACAATTTGAAGGCACTATTTTTTGGATTTGACATCCCTTGAGGAAGCGTTATTCTGTCCAACACAACATTATGGTGTGTAGTTTCTCTTTTCCTCAGAAATAACCCTCACGAAGGGCAGAGTATGGTAGAATCCAGGCCACTGTGCATAGTTATCAGCACACAGTATTTCAGGACAGTTGTATTGACAATCTATGATAATTGACAGGAGGCAAAATTCATTGATCTACTGCACGGTTGATGTGTCACATTACACAGAGACAAAGTGGTTGTGTAAGTGCTATTTATTGAAAAGTACAGTAGTGCTATATGTACATTGTCCATGATTGTGAGTCCATTATAGTGACATCTTCCATTGTGATACTACACAAGTGCAAAAGGACATGTCATTGGACATGCTGGGGTGAAGTGTCAGACAGTGCAGAGGGACAGGACTTGCCAATGAGTTAGTGAGAAACAATCACATGGCAGGCTGACAAGATAGACAGTTGTTTGCAGAACAGTGCTTGAGCACAGTTGTTGCAAGACTGGCATGTTACAAAGCGCAGGACCTTGGTAATAGGTGGCCATGTGGCAGGCACTAGTGCTACCGGGTACTCTTACATGTGAAGGTGATCTGTTCCTGGTCTTCATCTTCTGATGTGTGTGTTGCCTCCTCTGCCCTTGGTGGTGGTGGTTGTGAAGGGGCAACACACTCCTCAGTGTGTGTAGACGTGGAGTCAGGCATCCCGGTAGCTGCTACCTGTGGGGTCCTAAGGGCAGTACTGCTGCAAGGAGGATCTGTTGGTTCTTAAGAATAGCAGCCACATCACGATGGTAGGCAGCCAGGTCGGCCCTGAGGGGTTAAATGTTGCATTTGTGCACGCATTGACAGGAATACTGTTGTAGGTGTTGGGCCAACTGTATTACAGCTGTGCTGATTTCCTTCAGCCTTTTTTCTACTTCCTGCAAGATAGTTGTTTGCCCTTGCATAGCTGCTGCCTGTTCTTCAGTTGACATCATGCACGAACGCACCCCCTCTAGGCTGGCTGCCATACTTTGCATCCCCACCCGTACCTCCTTGGCCTGCTCCCGCTGTACTCCGACTACAGTTCTCTCAAAGTTGGTGCCAGTGTCGTCAGAGTCCTTAGCTGTATTGGAGATAGCAGGTTGTACAATTGGGGTGGTGGGTGGGTCCTCTGTGATGGCTGCTGTATCTGTGCTCCTCTTTGTGACTGAAGGTGGGGTCTGGAGGGTTCCAAGGACCTCTTGGAGGGTCTGCTGGCTGATGTTTGTCAGCTCGTCATCCATGTCATCATGGTAGTCCTGGAGAGGCATATCCACAGGAGATCCATCGTCCTCTGCAATTAAATACGGTACAATTTGTGTGTCAGTGCTATGGGCTTTGTAACGTGACATGCCTGCCTTGTGATTATTTTCACATTGTGATCTTGGTTCCTGTTCATTGCTCCTGTCTTTCAGATGGGCCTTCTCCTAGGCCTATGCCCCACATGCATGTCACATGTATTGTGGTCAGTTTGTGGACTTGTCAGCATCATCTCCTCTAGGTGTTGGTTCTGGCCAAATAGTGATTTGCCACCTTCTTGTCCTACTCAACCCTCCGTCTACTTCCATTCTCATGGTGAAGCCTTTCACTGGCTGTGGGTGCTCTGATGGCACTAGCACCACACTTAACAATATTGACCTGCCCCAGTCTCTGATCTTTCACATTCATCTATATGTAGTTGAAATGTAGCGTATACTATGTATAGCATTGTTATGGCACAATATGGATGTCAGCAATGTAATCATTGTAAGCCCTAAGGAGAAGGGGCCTGTATTGTGTGAGGCTGCGTTGCTGATACGCTATAACGTGCCAACAACTCCCCTGCAGCACAGAAGACCACGTTTGTTGTTTGCTGCTGGGACTCTGTCAGGGACTCATGTTCCCATAATCATCGTAAGACGAGGGGCCTGCATCATCGGAGGTCACATTGCTGCCGTGCTATAAAGCACCAACAACTCCTCTACGGCACGTTACGCCACATGTCAGCAGTTTGTCACTGGGACTCTGCCAGGGACTCGTAGTCCCATAGTCATCGTGAGCCCTGAGGAGGAGGGGCCTGCATCATGGGAAGCTGCATTGCTGGTGCACTATAAAGCACCAACAACTCCCCCGTGGCACGGGACACCACATGTTTGTTGTTTGCGGCTGGGACTCTGCCAGCGGCTCGTAGTCTCGCAGTCATCATAAGCCCTGAGGAGGAGGGGCCTGAATAGTAGGAGGCCGCATTGCTGACACGCTATGAAGCGCCAACAATTCCCCCAGAGCACGGGAAACCACATGTTTGTTGTTTGCTCCTTGGACTTTGCCAAGGACTCAATCTCGCATAATCATTGTAAACCCTGAGGAGGAGGGGCCTGGATTGTGAGAGGTCGCATTGTGACGTGCTATAAAGTGCAAACAACCCCTCCGCGGCATGGGACACCACATCTGTTCTTTGCTGCTGGGCCTCTGCCAGGGACTTGTATTTCCATAGTCATCATAAGCCCTGAGGAGAAGGGGCCTACATCGTGGAAGCTGGATTGCTGATGCCACTGTCCCAGCTTACAGAACCATTCAACCCAACTGTTGCACCTGGCCCTTTTTGCAGGCTCATCTCCAGTCTTTTTGCCTCCGTCCTCCTAATTTTTCAGACCAGTTTTTGTTGGCTTTAGGACTCTGGGCACTTTACCACTGCTAATCAGTGCTAAAGAGCATATGCTCTCTGTGTAAATTGTACTTTTGATTGGTTTATTCTTGATTAGCATATTTGATATACTAGTAAGTCCCTAGTAAAGAGCACTAGAGGTGCCTGGGGCCTGTAAGTCAAATGCTGCTAGTGGGCCTGAAGCACTGGTTATGCCACCCACATTAGTAGCCCTGTAAATATGACTCAGACCTGCAGTGTCTGTGTGTGCAGCTTTAAACTGCCAATTCGACCTGGCAAGTGTACCCACTTGCCAGGCCCAAACCTTCTCTTGTAGTACATATAAGGCACCCCTAAGGTAGGCCCTAGGTAGCCCGTGGGCAAGGTGCAGTGTATTTAAAAGGTAGGACATGTACTGGTGTGTTTTACATGTCCTAACAGTGAAATACTGCTAAATTCGGTTTTC